>NC_134414.1:15766517-17160858 GCF_030867145.1 Opisthocomus hoazin | reverse complement strand
TACTACGTATTTATATAAACTATTTTCTGGCATATCAGTATATCATTCTGTATCGGATTTGCGTAGCAAGGTTTTGGTAGTGGGGAGGGCTACAGGGGTGGCTTCTGTGAAAGTGAAGAACAGGACACAAAATTCACATTAATTTCAGAGCAAGTAATGGGAAGAATTTTTAATACTATTTTGAAGACTGCAATTCATACCTCCACCTCTGACAGGCCATGTTATTTACAGCTTTGAAATAAAAGTAGACTTCAGGTCTCGCATAAGACACAATGCACACCATTTATGCCAGATTTTTCTCTGATTTTGGAGAATAATAATTGGACCAGTGATCTCAAAATAAAATGCTTGCACTTCAAACAATGAGTTAGATGACATGAAATGGGAGCAGAGACCTGTTTCATGTCAGTGATCTTTCAATTTTATTCAGAGAAGTTGCTGCTGCTTGCATTTTGTCATTTTTACTTTTGCTCCTGTGCGTACTGCTTTGTGGCTATAGAAACAGCAAAGAAAACTAATCTGTTACTTTGAAACCTATTATTCAGATGTTTTCCTCCGTTTTGTTTTTTAATTCCACCCTCCCCTGATGTTACTCTTTGCTCATTTTTCTGGTCTGCTCATTTCTCTGGTCTGAAGCTTTGAAGGTAGGGAGTAGAGGGGTTTTTACTGTTGTTAGTTTAGTGCAATATTATTTTAGGGAAGACAAAAAAAACACCTTCTTCAATAATGCTTTAAATTTCCAGACTGGCTAAGTCAGATTTCTTCTGGGGAAAATCTGCTTTCTCATCGGAGTCCATGAGAAGCACAGTCCCTTGCTCACAGCTAACGGAAGGAGAGAGGAGGACAGATGGGGTGTAGGAGATAGGTGGAGCCAAAGCTGTGCCACAGTGCAATTAGGTCTACTCTATGAACTGCTAATTAGCAAACAATTAAAACAACAGTATACACAGTGGTGTCAGTAATCTCACAGTTATGGGAATTATCGCATGATCTAGTAAGATTAAATGAGAATTTTACTGTTAACTATTTTATCCCCTTTGAAGAAAATGTTTTTCTGTTATTGCCTTGTTCAGTAAATCTTTCAAGATGCTGCTTTCATTGTCTTTTGCTTAGATAGAAGTGGAAGTGTACACATCACTTTACAAAACATGCTGAATGATTAATGACTATCTCAAAGAATTTGCAATGGAAATAAAAAAGATATCAAGAACAACTGTTCAGAAAACAGATGTGGTAATGTCAGGGAAAAGAAAGAAAAAAAGAGAAACGTAGGATGATTAGGCAAAGAAGAGGACTCTAAGTATTTGCTAATGAGTCCCTGTAGAGTATAATCAGCACTGTGTATAAAGACATTGCTGAGGCAGAAGTGGTCATATCTACACTGGGAGCTCTGCTGCACTGTCAGGGTGCATTGACAAGTGCACACATGGGTAAAGGGGCAGATGGGCGCCTGCGTGTATCTCACACCTTTCCTCTGTGCCCTGTGTCTGACTAATATGAAACACCAGAGGACAATGTTTCAGAAATGAAACATGGCCTCTGGGTAGCACAGCTGTGCTGTGCTACTGCCACAGGTGTCCTCAACCATTCATTGCAGCTCTGAAACCACTGGGTTTTGAGAAACAACTGTCCCTAGACAAATCCCTGCGTCTCCTGCCAGAAATTCCCCCTATAAATCTGGAATCTCCAAGATCAGAGCACCTGGATTTCCCTGCTGTGGAACTAAGAACTTGGATCTATTCTGAACCTCTCTTTCTGATGGTTTTGAAGTTTACCTCTACATGGCAAGAAATGCAATATGCTCTAGAGCCAGCTGCTCTGGAATTGCTACCACAGTAGCCCTGGGACATTTTTCATTCTTCAGGTACTCATAAGAAGGACTCTGTTGAGGCTTTCAATATTTCGGTCTCACACTTGGTGGGAGGATTTCCTTTGGTTATGCAGAACCAGAGCTTCCAGGCAGCATGGCCCTAGATCTTTCCAAGCAATCCTATCTGCTTCTTATTGAATGCTTGGCTAGTTTACATTTACATTTATCCATTTACAAAATACTTATCAGGATATCAGAAATATCATAGTACCATCAGTTCTGCACAAATGCTGAAAGATAGAAGAAAAATAAGATCTTGTCCAACTGCTCTGAGTCAGTGTAAATACTCTTAAGGATTCCATTAGTTTCTGATTACTTAGGCCCCAGTTAATCACTTTATCAATTAAACAGAAATGTAGAGGTTGCTTTCAGTGAAAATAGAAGCATCTGTTTGTGTTGTATTTTATACAGCTTGTACAGCAATAACTGTAGAAATTTGGGTTTTAAAAAAAGTTATCTGTGTTTTTAACATGAAAGACCCCAGATGAAAAAGAAACAGACCTTCTGCTTGTTTTTCTTTGTGCAACATTTTATGCTAGATGTAGTTATTGCTATATATACATACTATATTTTGGCTCCACTTTAAACTGTCTGGAAAGGGGGAAAAAAAAGAATTACATTTCCAGCTCCATTTAGTCCTTCTGTATTTTAATACTAGTGTTGAAATAAGTACTAATCCAATCCAAAACCATTTATTCAATACGAAACACACCTCATTGGGTAAATTAAGCAGCAACTTTGTGTTTTAATTGAATACACAGAGAAGTCTTCTGGGGCAGCATTACTGCTCTGCAGTACCTGTTTAGCAAAGCAAGACAGCTTGCTGTAAGCATTCTGGAACTGGGTGTCTGTGCTAACTGTAACAGGAAATTATGGGGTTTGATTAGAATTAAATGTGAATTACTCAATAATGTTGAAGAAAAATAATCTGTAGTACTTAAGCTTGTTAGTTACGTAAAACTCATAAAGGAGGTCTACTTATTAAGAGATTTAATTAAGCAAACAGGTCTTCATGCCAAAGTCAGCTTTCCAGCCTTATGGAACAATGATTCTGCTGGGTGTACTTAGCTTGTTTGTTGTTCAGTTTTAAGTGTCTATAAGTAAAGAAGTCAAAAATGTGCCTAAGCACCAAAGAGATTTAATCCAACTCACTAAGACTTCAATTTATGTGCATATCAAATATCCTGACAAAGCAAGAACTAAATGGTATAACCAGTGTGAAACTTTATCAGGTGTGGGTACAATTCAGCCTTAATTTTAAGAAGTTGCTTGAATTGTATATACTTCAAAATCGACAAAGGACTTGCTATCTAATTAAGAAATGTATATCACTTCACCACTGCAGTATCTGAGTACCTCATAACCTCTAACTTCTATCTGAAAGAACAGCATTAATTCCATTGTAGAACGAAGATACAGTAAGATGGAAGTGAGAGTAAACGCATGTCTTGTCCATTTGGAAGAAGCCATATTCCAGCCTTATATGCCAAACATCCTTGTAGAGGATTTTATAAGAATTAGGAGCCAAGACAGATATTCACAAAATACATCAAGGAAGTAATCAAGAACAGTTAAGGAGAGAATGACATTCAGTGATTATAGAAAGCAAATTTCCGAGAAGACAATGGCACCACTGTCTTGACATTGTACACAAATGAACCGAATTCAGCAGCCTTGAGGCACTTTCAGAATACCTGACAGTAGCTGAAGGACTATCATGGGAGAATGGATTCAAATCAGGGAGCTTTGGGTTCAGATGAGGGTAGGGATTTGAATTTCAGTGAACTCCAGTGACAATACAATCCTATGGCTAAAGGAATGAGGAAGATACACCTATTCCCCTTTCCTTCAGAAATCCACATCTACAACGTGAGGTCTCATCAGGAATAGCAAAGGACTAGTATTTAACACACAGGACCTACCAGCTTCATGGGGACACAATTTTTGTGACTGTGGGTGTCAGGCACAACAGAGGAACATGGGGACCTCACTGGTAGAGGTAACACACAGACAGAAGTACCAGTCTTGGACAATTCAGGGATTAGACAACAGCAGAACTTTTTGAATATGAAAAGTTGGCTCTAAACTGTGGTTTATTACTCTAGCCTTGAGCAGCCTTGGGCGGATCTCCCAGTTCTCAGATTTTTAGACAAATCCCTGGATGTTCTGGGGGGTTTAAACAGAGACAAGAATTCCCACACCGATTCAGAGCCAAGCTTAATCTAACCTACTACCACATGTCAAGTACAGACTTTAAAGAAAGTTTCCAGAAATCCCAGTATGAATAGAATATGGCTATTTAGCAAAAACCTTGTGCCATTCAAGAATGGTTCCAAAATTTTTTATTAGCATGATGTCAAGTAGCTATTGGGTTTAAAAAAAATAAACCAAGCTTGGATGCTTTACTGGGGAGAGATAGAGTTAGATCATGCTCAGTATTCAGTATTTGCTTGATAGACTGCCTGCACCGGGAAAAAAGCATACTTAGATGACAGTGAAGATTAGTAACAAGTATTGATCCTCTTCAGCCAGATCAAAAATATGCTCTTCTGAAAACTGAGTTATCTAAAATCTAAACTACTTCATACTGTAAGCAATGTGATAGGCCATCCATTTCTCATTAGAACTTGTAACAGCACAGTTCGGAGAAAATGTTTCATACAGGCACATTGAATTTAAGGAGCAAAATAAAGAAATAGAGCAGGTCCAAGAGCAAATTATGATATCAAGATTGATTTCAATTAAGTCAATCATATTTATGCATATACTTCAGTGTTTTGTTGAATCAAGGGTTAAAGCAACACAGTGTGGGACAAATGAGGGATACAACCAGCTGGAATACTACATGAAAATAAGGAAAGGAAATTTAATGAAAATATTCTGATTCAAATATTCCAAATCTAAAGTATAGTTCTGCGCTCCTTGATAACTCCCTGAATACCTTGAGGCCATGTTGTGTTCAGCTTCAGGAAGACTTCAAAAAAAACAAAGCAAAGAAAAGTTTATCATTATGTGAGCAGAAGATCTTAGTTTCCGCTGTATAGATACTTCGAAGTCCAAAGTTAACTTTTCTGTGCAAATTACACTTGTTGATTTTTGCTAACAAAATTTTAGTCCTGCATAGCTGTTACAGAAAGCCAGCACTGTGGGGCTACAGGAATTGTTCAGATAACATAATCTAAAATATCTCAGACGGATCCTGACACAGAATCCTGACATCTGCAACATGAAAATTTGGATTCTTATCAAGGTCCTTATCAAGGACCCAACTTCAAATTAACAAAACACTGCAAAACTCTGTTTATAAGCAAAACACAAAGAAACCAGAAACACTTAAAAAAACACATCCAAACAAACAAAAAAATAACCAGCAAACCCACCCACCCTTCCAACCTTTAGGAAAAAAAAGACAGCAAGGAAAGTTTGCTCTGGAAAGACCTCTCTAAAGATCAGATCAGTACAACTTGTTTAGCTTCTGTCTGATAATTTTTTCTTTATTACAAATTTTCTATAATCCTTTCCCCATGCAATGGTATATACCTTTCTAGTGATAAATGAGTACTATCTATTTGTGTGAAATTGAGTATGAAGTATGTTAAATATTACTGGTATTGAGAATGATTTTAGGTAATCTACAGACATTAAACCTTTGAAGAGGGCTTCAGCTACCAAAACGAGCTGAAAGCTAAACATCGAGTAACCAGACTACAATAAAAACTTAGTGTAGGAATTTTAATACCATCTTGGTTGTCAGGAACAAAAAGAGGAAATGGAAATATTGATTTTTGCTGATAGGTCTATCAAAAAAGGAAAGTATTACAGCTCTAGTTTATATTTCCATACAAAAAATTGCCACTTGGGGAGACTAAGTATGACAAGGCTATTAAATAATAAAACTACTAGACAAGTAAATATTCCATAGGGAATTTCACTATACAAAACAGTATCAGAAGTTGGATTTGGACATTTTTTTCATTATCAAAGCTCCTCTATTTCAGAAATGGAAGCATATTCTGTCTGGCTTTTATCTAATAGTGGAAAAAGCAAAGAGTACTAATGTCCATGATTCTGACTCTGAAGGTAAGCCAAAAATCATGTCACGTGCTCAATGTAGACAATGCTACCTGCATAACGCAAGATTGTGCATTTGTGGCTTAATCAGAAAAACTAACTAAATGGTGCCCTAATTTATATCCAACAAACCTTTTCAGTACTGCTTCTATTGCTCTCAAGATGACAATCCTTATACCTGTTTATTTTCCTTGAATGGTTAAAACATGTTAAGTGAATAAACATTATTTTGTTTCTTTTATAGTTCTAAAACAGAATATAACAATCACATTTGAGGTATTTTTACTTATTTTTAAATGCCTCTTTTCATATTTCTATGACATCAAGAAGGTATTTGTTTCAGCTTTTAAATAAATGAACATGACATGTCTTACTTCCTTACTTTTGCATGTTATTGATACTGAAGATTTATATCAGTGTTGCTCCTGGCACTCTTACTTCTTTCAATTGTGCGGCCATTTACTCTGGTTTCTCTCCAGGATAGCCTCTCACTCGCCTGCAAACTGACAACTCCTACAAGACTAGTCTGTCTTACTCCAGGCCTGACATTCTGTCTTGTTAGTGTTAATTTTTCCAGTGAGTTCCTTTTAATTTTCAAAACGTACACTACATTGTTGAACTACTTGGAAATATGTTCTAGTATCCAGGAAAGAGGCTGCCTATATGCCTTTATACCCAGTGTTCAAGTTGCTTTATCACTTCTATCACTTCTGCTTTATTACCTGTAGTAAGAATAATTGAAACACAATGTTGATATCTGCCTTTTTCTTATTGGTCTGCTATAGAGTTTTTTATGTTTTTCTTCTATAAATTTCATAATTTTTCCTCTTATATTCACTTGCAAAATATACAAGAAAATACTTTGACTATTTGAATGACTATTTCCTATGAACCTTTAACTCTTAGGAAATAAATAATATATGAATTCTTTCTCTTTCAACTATACTTATTCCTTATTTTTTTCATTAAGTACATTCACACACACAAAAACAATCAGTATAAACAATTTAAATGCTGCTACTATCATCAATACTGACAATGGAACAGAAAAAAGTATGATATCTGGAAATCAGTACCACTGGAAGTATTGAGTATGATAATTCAATAGTCACCTCGCTGAAAGACCAAATATAGCAAAAACATAACATGAGGCTTATAAAAATTACTTATAAATACATGTATGTTTGCAGAAACTATGAAGATTAATAATCTCTCCTGATCTTTACTTTCACTTAGTGAACTAAAAATGAAAATCTGTATGCAAGGTTAGTTGAACATTAAGTGAATGTTTTCAAACTACTATAATGTTTTAGATATTTTTCTCTGGAGAACTCAGTAGCACTTCTCCAAAGTAGGGATTGATATTCACATCTTACAGGTGGAAAGAGTGAAGATCAGAAAGGTTAAAAGCCTGCCTGAGGTAGCAGAGTTTGTCAATAGCAAACCTGGGATTGGAATCTATAGCTAATAGTTGCCATCTATGTGCACCATTTTCTGACGGAAGACAGCTTCCTACTGAAAAAAAAACCTCAAAAACCTCAATCCCTGCCCCCCTCACAACAAAACCCCACCATCCCCCCAATGTCCTGCAAGTCTCAAGATTTTTTTTCTGCTCCTAGACTTGATTCATCGTAACTTCATAGCGATGAACAAGTGAAGGAGTTTGTAAAACAAGTATGAAACTTAGCCCAGAATTTGAAATGAAGGTATAAATAAATAACAAATATTTATGTGAACTTCAATTAAGAATAAGAAACTTCTGTGAAGTTAGACTTACAAAAGAGTAAAGGAGGACATGAAATGTAATTAGGAGACCTCTCTACTTGCTCTAAGACAGAAAAAAGACAGAAAAGTTGCTGAAGGAAAGAACTGCATCAGGAAAGCAGTCTGAAGAAAATGCTGAGGATTAAGAAAGTATATGATGAAGCAGTACAAATAGCAGAAAAAAAACCCCAAAACAATTCTAATGGATTGCCATTTACTCATATTTTGAAGCCCCCATCCCATTCACAGTGGAACTCTCCACTGAAGCTGTGGTGCATCCACGCCTGTGGCTTGCCTGGGTACCACAGCCATCTCCAGGAGAACTTACAGAATCACAGAATCATAGGTTGGAAAAGACCTCTAAGATCATCAAGTCCAACCATCCGCCCTGGAAAATTCTGTGTGCTCGTACTGACCTCTAGTGACTATCAATAGTGTCCTCCAGTGACTGTAGCCCAAAGGTTATGTGTCCCTATTACATGCTTCACCTTGAAGGACTGACCTTGGTTGTTTGGTTATGCTGTTGTCATGCTTGTGGTATTTTCCTGTATTACAGGTATCAAAATGGTTACAAATGGATGCTACAGGTATTGACATTAGAATATTTTATGCTGCATCTTTTGTTATCTTCTAGATTCTCTTCTGCCACACCTGAAGTGACAGGGTGAAAACTCTGAGATTTTTCTTGCTTTGCTGTGGAGAGAGAAGAATCATGGTGCCTCTGAACACAGCCACATGCTCTGCAGGCTACAGCATCAGTATTCAAGCCTGTAGCTAAACTATATAGTTGTAGAGTTTAACATCCGAAGTAAAGAATTTCTTGCAGCAAAGGAGGTAGTGTGGTGGAATACAGAGTGCTAGTGTCTATACTAGTGCTCATTCTGTCCTTTCAGTTATTATGATGGAAACACTTTTCTAGTTCAGTCTTATTCAAAAAAGACACCCATCTTGTGCTACTCCCTTCATCACATTTCTATGCTTCTCACATTTGCCATATCTGTCAGAGTCCTATTCATATTTCCTGACATTTTCCATCATTATGTAATGAAACCACTTCACTTCTAATGGGGATGTGATGAAAAATTGCACAGGAAATTAACTAATCTATTAGTTTTAATACTAGAACCCAAGTCGTATTTGAAGGACATGTAGATTCAGGAATATCTGGTTTTGTATCATCATTGGAAAATGTTAATAATTTGATAAGAAATTTTAGCATGTAATCATATCAAAGGGAAAAAACTGCACTAGCACATGCATTATACAACGTCACTTCCAAGAAGTTCCGCAATATAGATGGTGAAGAAAAAAGCAGCATCTTTTTAAGAGATGCTGAGTAAATATAGATATCACTATACAATATTACTATTTAGAAGTGTACTACAGGTAACAACAATGTTTTTCTGAACTAATCTGAGATAATAATTCCTGTGATTATCTGATAAATATGTTAGTGTAACTCTGAACATGGATTGCTGTGGTCAATAATTTAAAGGACTTATTCAGATTACACATGTACAGCTTTGTTTTAAAAATATCAACATAAAATCACATACTACTAATGCTTGCTGCTGACAGAACAGCTCCTTATATGTGGAACGCATATGAAATCAGCCACAAATGCAAATTTCAGTGGCATTCAAAACATTTTTAATATTTTCTTAAAAATTCTGAATTTCAAAACATAAATTTAAATTATACCAATGTCTTGATCTTGTTTAGTCATCTCTGATGATCTTTAAAGTGCTCTTTCTCTTGTCTGTTTCTGTCTATCCATCTCAGCACAGTACTTTATTCACTATACATGCAAGAATATATATACATATACATATATATACACACACGTTAGTTTTCAGGAAGAAAAATACCGAGCCCAGAAATAGAGTGGGAATGCCAGAATGTATTTACATTGTGGGATGAAAAATTCGATTATGTTAAGATCATAGAATCATAGAATCATAGAATGATTTGGGTTGGAAGCGACCTTATAGCTCGTCTAGTTTCAACCACCCTGTCATGTGCAGGGACACTTTCCACTAGATCAGGTTGCTCAAAGCCCCCATCCAACCTGGCCTTGAACACGTCCAGGGAGGGCACATCCACAACTGCTCTAGACAGCCTGTTCCAGTGCCTCACCACCCGCATAGTAAAGAATTTCTTACTTATATCTAGTCTAAGTCTACCCTTGTTCAGTTTAAAGCCTTTACCCCTTGTCCTATCCCTACATGATCTTGTAAAAAGTCCCTCTCCAGATTTCTTGGGTATGCATTAAGTCTGGATATTTGTAAAGTGTTTTAATGTGTTTCAAAAATATTCTTATATGCTTTAGTTTTTTTATTATCTATGTGATTTAGATGTGGATCATAAAAACCTTATGATGATAAAGCTACCAATTAATACACAGTAGTGTTCAAAATCAACATGTTGATCACCATAGCAGAGAAACCAGTGCATAACATAAGGAAAAATAGGCTGTAATCAGTATTTTGAGGAAGCCATTTATGAGAGCCCTTTACCTGGGTACTTAGACCTAGCAATTGACACATTTTATATGTAGATCAGTCATCTTATTGCACCTCTTTTCAAGAGATCCCCTAGCACAAGATGCAACCAGTCTTTTCCAGGACCTGTTACCCTCTGCAGAACCAGGAGACAGAAAAGGCAGCTCAAATCAACAGGATCTGCCTGTGAGCTCAAAATCTTAGAGCTGTATGCTTAATGGCTTACCTATGATTATACCATACATCTAAACGAGTAAGTTTTCCAATTAATGAGAAGCAGTCCTTAGCAATCTCCTTTTTTGGAGAAGGGTACTACAGTAGGAATACTGGATTAGAAAGTAAAAGACATGGGTGTTCAGTTTTCCTATCTGCAATTTTTTTCATATGACCTCAGATACGATCTAACGTAACAGTGGATTTCATCTGACCAGATGTAGAAAACCTTCTCTTAGCCTTGAACTGCAGTTAATAGAGGTGAATGGACACCTTTAGTAAGCAATTATTCTCATTCTAACATAGAATATTAAATATGGGGGTCTGAATCAGGCCTTTCATGTGTCTACAGTCAGTTTTTTTCTATCAAGCATGAAACAACCCAATAGTAACAACTATGATATGTATACCTACATTATAAGTGTAAAGAGGTAAGGTTTTGATTATTTTTTCTCTGAAATGGGATGGTAATATTCCCCTCACACTTTTCTTTGTCCTCCAAAATATGTCTATGCAAAACTGCCATTTGACATGTATTGTCACAGAATCCCACACAAGGTAATACTAACATTGAACGGTGTCTAAGAAATTACTGCAAGACAGGTAACTAGTTAGGCCTGCTTAACGTCCCATATTATATAAAAGTAAACCATAGAAACACAAATTTGAAAATAATTCAAACACCATTTTGTTCACTATTTATTTTAGCCTATATTTTCTACAATGTAAGGGTGATTTTCAAAAGATACAGGTTATGATATAAAGTATTATTTGGCCATTTTTGCACTGAGAAAGAGAAATTATGTAGATTATGTTTAACAATATTAAACTCAGAGTTTTGTTTACATTGACATTAACAGTCAGGAAGCTATGCCTGTAAAATTATTTTATGCACGTATTTTGCATAAATTATATGGCTAAAATTAACATATGACTACCTTTGTGTTTAAGACACACTTTTACTGTGTCTATAATGAAAAGTGTCACAAAGATCGCATTTAGAATGAAAAATAAATATTACTATTACTAATGCCAGTGGTCAGATATCTTTGTTAGGAACGGGGAAAGGGTGACCCAGGAAAACATCTCTACATCTTTTCATACGGGGATCTTTAATGGAAGAGGAAATAAAGCAGAGGCTTCCAAGTCAAAGGAAGTCATTCAAACATGGAACTGATATGTCTTCCACTCTGCTCAGGTTCATTTTTAAACAATGACAGCCAACTACTGATTTTAACACATTGGGGAGAGGTCCTGCATTATGGTATTATAAAATAATTGTAAATAAAAACAGATGATGCTGAAAAATATAGTTACATGACCTTAGAGTAAGCAGCAAATGTAAGTGGGAAGCTAGAGACCTAGATCCTCTTCAAAGAAATGCCAGCGAGTCATGGACACAATTACTGAGGGACTTTAAACAGATGCCTTATTACTTTGCATTCTCATTAGTATTTATCCTACCTAATTGGAATTTAAGTTCTCTAGGGCAGGGAGTAATATTAATTCACTGTGAATATTCGGATAGAACAGGATCCTGACCTCCATTAATACATCTCAGTGCTATGTGGATAGACATAACCTTGTAGACAAAAAAGAGATCTTTCATTTACTTAGCATCTATTATGAACTTGTTAAAAAAAGAGTCTCAAAGAGTTTTCTGATGGCTACACTTCTTTGATTAAACCCCAAAATTCTCTAGTTATCCTTGCAGAGAAAGTGGTTCTTTATGAACTTCATGGCCTTCTAACTTTAAGAACTTCATTCTTGTCCTAATCAATAAATTGATCTATCTAAACTGCAGTCCTTTGCTGGACCTACATGAGAAATCAAGATTCAGACAGTTATTTGAAGCCTTCCTTCTCAGTCGTCACTGGTCTCCAAACAGATTATCACCTCAATTACTGAAATTCAATCTGTTTTACTTCACTTGCTCTCTTCATTTATCCTTTAATGTAAAATCACTATCTTATCTCTGAATATGAATAATCACAATTGTTAAGTGCAGATGATATGCCACACATTCGATTCTTAATATGATTGTGCACATTACTGTATGTTTAGTAAAACCTCACTAATCAATAAGAGCCAGCAACCACTGTAAGAGAATAAGTTTTCTTATAGGTCTCAGTCTAGATTTAGGTACAATTCTGCAATTTCATATCATTAGAACTCTTTCGTTTTAATAAACATTATAAAGTCCCTTTACTATTTTTCTAAAATTTAGAATTATTGAATAACTGAAAATAAAACTTTTTAAATTAAACAACATACTATAGGCCATAGGAGGTGCTATCTTTTCTTATTTTATTTCAGCTGTATCTTCAGTCTCCTTATTTCACTAACTCCCTAACCTGCTGAGTTAGAATTGTATTATTTGTCCAGCTTCCTTCCAAAGCAGGCTAGGATGATTGTATGTATTTAGAGTTTAAATTCTTGGGATGATTTATTGAGTCTAATAAACCCTCTTCATCTGACCATCAACTCACTTTCCTTTGCTCAGAACCCTTCTTTCTGTACTTAAAACTGTGATTCAAAACAACTGAAAGAGCTGCTAGGACATCTCAGGGTCTTGAGTTCACCTTTGTCTCTACAGCTTTGCTAATGACTTGAGTCTGGATTATCCTGAAGTACATATCTCTTTTAGACCTGCTTGATATATGCCTGTTCACATCCTTCTCTAAACTAAGGTTTCTTTCTGTGCCTGGAGGGAAAATCTAAGATTGTTTTGCCCTCATGCACACCATGCACACTTCCTGGTTATTCACAGATATTACAAGTTCTTCTTACTGCTCTTTAAAAAAGGAATTACAACACTCTGTGGGGTACATTGAGCAAATTTCCCTGCCCAAATGCAAAAAAGAAGCCCCTGCTTTTCTTCCAACACTTTTTCCCATAACTGTCTTTCCTCCTTTCCATATCAGAATCAATGTTCTCTTTCCAGTTAATTGGACACAACAATATTTTGTTTCCTCACTCTTTCCACAGTTTTCTGCTTCCTCTAACAATAAGCTCAACCAAGCAACGCATTTGCTTTCAAGGGTCTGTTATATGATGGCTTATCTCATTGTTTTTCTTATTGGTCCAGCTGTTGAGGTCCTGAGATATTTTTCATCTCTGGAGTTACCAAGCTAACTATGTTAAGTACTAACCCAAATCAATATGAAACTGGTAGGAGTTATGGATCATTGGTTACTTATTGTACCAGACTGAAACCAATCTAAGAAAAATGGTTTTGACAACAGCTCCTGCTTTATATTGTAATACTCTTTTTTGCATGTACAAAATGATAGCTGGTCAGAGAATTGCTGTGCAGATACTGTGTGTTGGCCAGTAAGGATGCTCTAACAAATATTGTCCTTATTGTATCTCAAGATAATACCAGTGACTTCAGCACTTGTAATCAATGGGAAAATAAGGAGCTCTTACCCTAAACTAAATGTCAAAGAACATGAGCCCATCTCTCTCCCACAACCGGATGACTACCATACATTAGATGCATACATTTTGGATGACTAATATTTTCAATGAAGCCCACTTGGAAAGTTAAATGTATGTGTAAACAATTCATAATTTCCATCTAGTGTATTTTATTTTCTTTTTTAGTTTCATTTTCATAGAACTGAATTCAGCATCAGTTATGTATTCATGTACACTATATGAAACTATGTAAAAATACAAAAAAAAGCTTCATTCATTGCATTTTTTCATGAATACTGTGTATTTCAAAAAAATGGACACCATGTGATAAAGAGAACCATAGAATCATAGAATCATAGAATGCATTGGGTTGGAAAGCACCTTTAGAGCTCATTTAGCCCAAACCCCTGCAGTGAGCAGGGACATCTCCAACTAGACCAGGTTGCTCAGAGCCCCATCCAACTTGACCTTGAATGTTTCCAGGGATGGAGCATCTACCAACTCTCTGGGCAACCTGTGCCATTGTTTCACCACCTTCATTGTAAAAAATTTCTTCCTTATGTCTAGTCTAAATCTACCCTCCTTTAGTTTAAAGCCATTACTCCTTGTCTTATCGTAACAAGCCCTGCTAAAAATATTTTCCCCATCTTTCCTATAGGACCCCTTCACGTACTGCAAGGCTGCTATCAGGTCTCCGTGCAGCCATCTCTTCTCCAGGCTGAACAGCCCCAACTCTCTCAGCCTCTCCTCACAGGAGAGGTGCTCCAGCCCTCGGATCATCTTTGTGGCCCTCCTCTGGACCCGCTCCAACAGGTCCATGTCCTTCTGGTGCTGGGTGCTCCAGAGCTGGACACAGTACTGCAGGTGGGGTCTCACCAGTGCAGAGTAGAGCGGCAGAAGCCCTCCCTTGACCTGCTGGCCATACTTCTCTTGATGCAGGCCAGGATACAGTTGGCCCAAGAGAAGTTCATGGAAATTGCATACTTAATTCCCATTTTACATGTAAGCAAAATACAGACTAGTGTGATAGAAGTGAATGTGGGTAGTTGTTGTTTTCTCTCCTATCACATTTTTTAGGGAACTAATACCCAAGATAATTCTTTCTCATGCTCGGAATTTTGTTATTCTTACTTTCAAAAAAGTTTCAGGCTTGAAATTGACTCAAGCACCTGGGTTGAATTCTTGCAGTACTGTTGTATCCTGGGAAACTCAAATTATTGCAGTCTTAGTTGGGAGCATTTTATATCTACCACTGTCATCTACCTAGCATGGAACAAAGCCTAAAATGACAGAGCTACTTAATTCAATCTTAATCCTAAATCAAAGTCAAGTAAGAAACACAAGCATGTCTACACTGTTATTACGTGGACAATTCCCCTGAAGTCAGTGAGACATACATGCTAAAATCTAGGCGTGTACTAATAGCATATTAAAGAAAACAAATCTACCGTCATTTTATCCTGGAGGTCATCAACAAGCAAGTGGAGGAAACGAAGGTTATCAGGAGTAGTCAGCAAGGATTCACCAAGGGGAAATCATGCCTGACCAATCTGATAGCTTTCTACGATGACATGACTGGCTGGGTAGATGAAGGGAGAGCCGTGGAGGTTGTCTACCTAGACTTCAGCAAGGCTTTCGACACTGTCTCCCATAATATCCTCCTAGGGAAGCTGAGGAAGTGTGGGCTGGATGAGTGGTCAGTGAAGTGGATTGAGAACTGTCTGAATGGCAGAACTCAGAGGGTTGTTGTCAGCGGCACTGAGTCTAGTTGGAGGCTGGTAACTAGTGGTGTCCCTCAGGGGTCAGTACTGGGCCCAGCCTTGTTTAACTTCTTCATCAACGACCTGGATGAAGAGCTAGAATGTACCCTCAGCAAGTTTGCTGATGACACCAAAC
Organism: Opisthocomus hoazin; assembly: GCF_030867145.1. Taxonomy (NCBI): domain Eukaryota; kingdom Metazoa; phylum Chordata; class Aves; order Opisthocomiformes; family Opisthocomidae; genus Opisthocomus; species Opisthocomus hoazin. The sequence goes on along the minus strand of NC_134414.1, from coordinate 17,145,123 downwards.
TGGGAGGTGTGGTAGACACACCGGAAGGCTGTGCTGCCATTCAGCGTGATCTGGACAAGCTGGAAAGTTGGGCAGAGAGGAACCTGATGAGGTTCAACAAGGGCAAATGAAGGGTCCTGCACCTGGGGAGGAACAACCCCATGCATCAGTACAGGCTTGGGGCGGACCTGCTGGAGAGCAGCTCTGTGGAGAGGGACCTGGGTGTCCTGGTGGACGACAGGTTAACCATGAGCCAGCAGTGTGCCCTGGCTGCCAAGAAAGACAATGGAATCCTGGGGTGCATCAAGAAGAGTGTGGCCAGCAGGTCGAGGGAGGTTCTCCTTCCCTCTACATTGCCCTGGTGAGGCCTCATCTGGAGTACTCTGGCCATTTCTGGGCTCCCCGGTTCAAGAAAGATGAGGAGCTACTGGAGAGAGTCCAGCGGAGGGCTACGAGGATGGTGAGGGGACTGGAGCATCTCTGCTACGAGGAGAGGCTGAGGGAGCTGGGCTTGTTCAGCCTGAAGAAGAGAAGGCTGCGAGGGGACCTAATATATACTTACAAATATCTGAAGGGTGGGTGCCAGGAGGATGGGGCCAAGCTCTTTTCAGTGGTGCCCAGCGACAGGACAAGGGGCAATGGGCACAAACCGAAGAACAGGAAGTTCCGTCTGAACATGAGGAAGAATTTCTTCCCTCTGAGGGTGACGGAGCACTGGAACAGGCTGCCCAGGGAGGTTGTGCAGTCTCCTTCTTTGGAGATATCCAAGACCCACCTGGACAAGGTCCTGTTCAGCCTGCTGTAGGTGACCCTGCTTCGGCAGGAGGGTTGGACTAGATGACCCACAGAGGTCCCTTCCAACCCCTACCATTCTGTGATTCCGTGATTCTGTGACTCTGTCATAATTTTTGAAATATTCCACGATAGGCTTGCAAGTATTTAAGAAAATTAAGCATAGTTCATCTTTGGAAAGTGCTAGGGTTAACCAAGGGTAATTTAATTTAAAACATAGATTAAACATAATGTAAACCATCCTTGAACTCTAACTGCAATACTTTTAAGAATGCTTTTAGATTTTCATTAGCAATAAACAGACAGGCATAGTTGCAGGAAAGAAAACTTGACTAATTGTAATGAATATGTGAGCTGTCAGTTTCCATTTGCGACTGCCTGTGGTACAGAAAATGGAGCCTCTCAAAACTGTTTTCTCCTTTCAGTTTCATACACAGCCTTGAGGAATATTCAGCCAATTCAAAAATACAAACTAGTTAAATGCTGCTGGCTCAAAACACGACGATGTGAACAATAAAGTGGACACAACGATGTCAAAGGCAGTTGTGTAATTATGTGTTTAGACCATACATTACACTTCATATTAAGTCCCAAAGTACCTGAATCAGCTCATGTTGTTAGAATATATCTGGGACACAAGGAATGATTAATAAAATAAATAATAGTATATATTTTCCAGTTCACTTAAATAGTTAATATAAATATCACCATCTACTGGTAGAAGAAAATATGTAACAGTGTTCACAAGTTTGGAGGATCAATAAAGTTAAAGACACAAATGGATTCCAGCTTACACAGCTCTTAAAAATCTGCAGAAAAACCATTAACATCTTTCCTGCTTGGCAATGTCCACTTATATTCCCCAAGTTGCTACAAAGAGCTAGAGGTGGCTTGCTGAGCAGCTTCATTCACTTCAGTAGAATTACCTTTTGTGATTAAGATGCTCATTCTCATTTAAGAAGAATAATCTTCATTTGATTTTACAGTAAGCTCTTGCATACTTGTTATGGTCTCTGTTCCATATGAAAAAAACAGCATTTTGTTGTCATAGTTTAATTTTATAGCGATAGTGGTTGCAAAGAATTCCTCATATTGTTGCGAACTTCTATCATTTTCTGTTTTCTTTCACAGGTAAGTACATCTCTAACTTTGACATGGAAATATTGCTGAGAAAGGACTTCTCCTATTTTCTCAAATATGAGGCTAGTTCGCTTGGTAATGGAAATAGGGTTAAACTGTTAAAAGAGGGATAGCCTGGGTTTTTATTTGCCGTTTTGTATCTGAGTCCTTAATATGCTCCTTCGTGTGTTCAGGCTTTTTGTGTAATCCTGAAGGGTAAGCTTTTAGTAATTTTGGTAAAAGCTTAGAGTTTCTTGTTCTCAGTTGCCTTCAGGAACTGAAGATTTAAGTAAAACATTAAATAGCACAAGACTTGTCATGAAATTGTGAGAGTTTGCAAGACTGAGATTGCAGAAATCAAATCTTGATATAAGCTGAGACTAGTAAAACAGTTGTGAATAGAAATATATCAAGAGAAAAAAAACAGCAGAATATTCTCACAGTTTGGATAACAGGACATGAGAATGAAACAAAATAAAAGACTAAGGTTGAGGACCTAGTAACAGGGGAATGGAAATACTGTATGTGGAAAACAGAAATAGCAGATTAGGTTTTAGAGGAAAGATCAATAACCTGGGAAACATAAAAGTGTCCTCTCCAGAAGGAAAAAGAAAACCAGGGAGGGCAATGTCATGAAAGCCATGAAAGAGCAGGGTGTTGAGGTAAAAGTATTGATAGGCCCAGAAAGGTGGGGAAGAGTAAAGATAAGGTAGAGGATTAGAAATTAGGCCAGAATCTACAGATCACTGTAAATTTGAGCAAGATTCCTCTAAAGACAGGAAATAGCTGAGAATGCATATTTGAAATAATGTAGGACCAAGAAAAGAATGCAGTTTGTTGATGAATTATTATAGACTGAGGTCTTCCAACTGTTCAAATACCATAAATTAATAGTTTCATACTAGAAGACCTTCTAACAAAGAGTAGGAACTGGTGTTGCTGACTGTACCTCTTGCCACAAAGTTGCTGATTGTGTAGCACTACCGGAACAGGTGGCTCAGCAAAATCTCCATTTTGGATGGAGCTAATTATGAAGGAGGTCTGAGGTGGTGTCTTCAAGGACAGTAATACAAGCAGTAGTTCTTTGCACTGTGGGTGCAAGAAATGGCATGATCTGTAGACAGTAGGTGAGGAGTGATCTGAAAGTAAAAGCTTTCAGAGAGATAGATAAAAAGATGTTAGCAGTCCAAGAAGGGCTGAGGGACTGAGAAAGAACAAAGCTTTTCTTTTTCTGCCATTAATCATCCTTAAATTGCAAGGCCACTTTTCCACAAATTTGAACCTTGCCTTTAATGCTTTCAAATGCAGAGTACACGGCCTATGTTCAGGGAAGATAATAAGAAGAGCCAAATGATTGTGCTTGGAATTTGTCTTAAGGTGATGTCCTAAGGCATTGGTACAGAGTAGATTTCTGAGGCTGTTGGATATACATTGTCCTCTTCTACTGTCCCCTTCCTCCCTCTCATTCTTTTGGTAACCATGTCTATTTTTGCTTCTTTAGCCAGAGGAACACTTTGGAACAACATCAGAGCTTGTAACAGAGTCTTTCTGACAACTGAATTAGTACTAAATGGCCCAAGATCAGGATGTCTAATGTGACTGACAAACTCATCACTAGTCTTTTTGGCAGAGGTCAGTGGATGATTTCACAACACTCAATAAAAATACACAAAAATAACTAACCTCTATAGAAAAGAAAAAGAAAAAACACATTTTGTTCCTTCACACAAATCCTCTGTTCTACATTGTACAAACTTTGAAGATCATTATCCTTCTATCAATTAACTACTGATGCTGTCTGATTTTATTTACAAAGTTATCTTTGAGAAAATAAGATGGCAAAACCCTGCTCAATGTCTAAGGTAATTGGCAAATAAAATATCATTCCTTATGAAGCAGGATGGGAGAAAATAATTCATCATCCCATGCATTAAAAGCCACCTTTTCCCTATGTAACAGAATGGCTATTGGATGTAGAAGTCAGAAAAAAGGACCACTAGAAATCTGAAGTCTTTTCTAAGGTATATAGTGAAAACAATATAAAAAACCCCCACTTCTATGTTCAGGCCACAATTCTGCATAATGCCAACAGACTCCCAGGGCCTTACTCTGACTGCTTAAGGATAAGCCCTTCTTTCTGTAGCACGTGGATCACAGTCCCTAGCACATTGCTGTACTACCACTGACAAAAGGCGGTAAGTTATGATATCTAGTTCACCAATCAGGACTGAAGCACAGAAGTGATGCACATTACTTTGAATTCACATTGTAACCCGTGAGCCTGTATGTGTCTGCACCCTATGTCCTGCCCCATGCTCTCACTGAAAACTGGAATGAATATGCTCATTTTCCAGCCAGAGACACCCAGGCACGGAGATGAGAGATTCACAGTTTAATTTTGCCTTGACAGTAGGTCTGGACATAATTTGCTTAAGCTATTTGGCTCTAAGAAATTGATCCAAAACAAGGTAGTTCAGACGTTTAGCTATCTGACTTTACAGGTCAGTAATACAGCCTGGGATATCTCAGACTGTCACCCTAGAATCCTTCTATAAAGAGTGGAGACAAATGGGCATTTTTAGGGTTCAATTAATCTGAACTATTTTAGATTTCTAAGCCATAGTGAGATGAATCGTGTCCTACAAGTGGCTATTTCTCTTCCCTGACTAAAACGTCACCGTGCTGCCTAGCTTAGACAAATACATCCATATCAAGGAAGGATGTTTCAAGTTAGGTGAGATTAATCTCACACATGGAGGCTAACAATTAGCTTTAAAAGTATATAAGTGGTTTACAATGTAGACAGGCATCATAGCGTGATTTTCTAATATATTTAGATGCTTGGGCACTCTGAAAACCTCACTAGTTGCCTATCTGCAATCTCCAGTACGTAAATACTTCTACCAAGTTTCCCCATGGAAATATTCTCACAGAAAAGTCAAATGAGGCTGATTACCCTTAAAACCAAAACAAAGAAAACCAAACCCCCACCATCACACATACACACACACACACAAAGGCAAAGTAAGAGTCTTAAAAGCTGGGCTTTCAATACTATCCATATCACAAGATGCTCAGCACCTGTTAGGATCAAATAGTTTTCCAAAAATCTATGAACTGTGTTCTTCTTTCTGATTACAATCCTTTCCAAGGGAAATGGAGAAATGTGCTTCCTGAGCAAGAAGTTTTCCCAGGAAAATTTTTTGTGCTCACAATTTCCCAACCCTAAGAGTAACCAAAAACAGTCCTACAAAATCTGGGAGAAGTGGGGCAAAGGCAATATTACGTATTTCATATGAAAACATACTTATCTTTTCTAATATAGCACAGAAATGGAAATAAACAAAAAGTTCATCTACTTTAGTTAAAAAATAAATAGATTGTGTATTCCAAACAATATGTTTCAGGTGATAAAAAAATAGCATAAAAGCACGTATCAATACCTGTTTGAATAGCAGCATATAAGCTCTACATAATCAGACACAAACATGGTCTTCTAGCAACTACAACACTTTTTTGCTTGGTTGGTTTGTTTTATTTTTAAAGACTGAAACCTCTTATTGTCTTACCAGGAAAATATCTAACACCATTAAAACCAGAAAAATATTTCTGCAGTATTCCAGAAAGACATTTTTTTTTTCCTTAGTACATCTAGCAAACAAGCAAATAGATATGGCAAGTGGCTACCCTGCATGTTTTCTAACACTGGATTCTCTGTAAGCTCCTTAGATGCTGTAGCCTTTCAGACTCCTTTGCCAATGTTGATCGACCAACATCATGACTGGAAAACACAGTAAAGGTCTATTCTAGATGTCTCTATTGACTATAATACACAATCATGATTATTTCACTCATAGTACAATGCCATTTCAAATATGTTTTGCACTACTTAAAGTTCAAAATAAATTGTAAATGTGATACCATTCTGATCATTCTTCTAACTGCAGTCATAGTAAATTAATCATACAGTGTGTATGATAAAATATTAGCTAATGTCCAAACATTGACTGCTTGACATTACTGTCAGCTGTGTGTCATTAATATTCTTATTAAGAGCTATGAAAGTTTGTTTGAATGGGCATTAATGGCCTTCAAAGATACAGGTAAAAAAATTGCTGCTTGCACATAGTTCTTCCAATAGAAAACATTAATTTATACAGCTGAAAGACTGTAATTTATCTGCAAGGGGGTTATCAAAAGTAACACACCACTGTTACACTGGGGCATATGACATGACATTTGCTATATTTTTAATGTGAATTACCTATAGAAAACTTGTGATAGGAATAAATGGCTTTACTGCAATTAGCACGTGCATACACACATGCACACTCAGATCCTATAAATATTTATGATCAGAGTTTCAACATTTGACACCATTCTCCCCAAAAGCTTAGCTATTTCTGTCAGATTCTCCCAACACTTGTAGGCTTTCCAGGTTATGACTCTTGTGCAGAGTTAAAAAGGTCTTCTGTTGCAATAAGAATAAAGATTTTGATGATTAATTACTAGTAGTCATCTGCTGCATTACTATCTGGATGAGAACATTAACATGGCAACCATCACTGCAGTCTTCTGAATAAAATAAGTATAAAATGCATGAAATCAGACATGCACAGAGTGAGTCACCGGTGGAAATGTATGTCTATGGGCTCTGTGAGGTATCTGATCAAAAGAATGATGTAGACAGCCACCAACTCAGCAGAGCATGAAAGCTGGAAAAGTGAAAAAGCCAGATGTGCACAGAGCGAAGAATGACAAAGGAACTAAACCTAAACCTGCAGAGGCAGAAAGCCAAATTATAACATTCTTACAAAGGTGTAACCACCTGTCAATCAGCATTTTGTCTGTTGAGACCACTTCAAAGACTCTAAAGAAACAATCAGCTAAAAATGGTCAAAATGAGTTAATGTGTTAATTGCTGTGGGGATAGAGGATAAAGCTACAGTAATTGCAGAGAAAGCTAAGAAACAACCTTTGTAACTACAAGAGATCTGTGCAATTTTTTTGTTGAGTTCCAAGATGCCTAATAACTGAATAATGAAATCTGGCCCTTAGGCTACAGAAATGGGTTCTCTTGGCTGATACTTTTCTCTCCAGCTGAGTTGCAAACTATTTAAACTTTGCCTTTCTTGTGCATCAATCAAAATTCAGCCATATTTTGCACATGGGACAAAAGTAGCAGATAATCACAGCCACTCTGTTGAAAAGTGAGCTCATATTACGAGTGAAGTCTTGTGCTGTGACTGCCAGGAGCTGACAATGTGAGCAGAGCAAGAGGAGGGAGAGCCGAGACCAAGGAGCTGCTCTCTGTGAACCTGCTCATTATACACCTCTCCATTTTGTTGGAGTGAGCAAAGCATTAAATTTCTTAGAGGGAAGTTTCACCATGGGGGTGGATGAATAGTGTGTAAAGGGCAAAGAAGATACTTATTTTGTTACTTCACAGAGCTAAGACAGTCATCAGAGAAAACACCATTTCTATTATGTTGCAAAGGCGAATCTTTTATAATTAACAAAGAATATTGTTGCCTCTGTTCAAAAACATGCTGGTGCAGTTTTGTTTTTTTTTTCTTCACTTTTTCCACAAGACCTTGCTTCATTCAACAGATGGGGTGGGTAGGGCATAGGGAACAACCAGCTGTTCACTTTTCCTTTATATTGTCTTATGTTCATCACTCACTGTATGACCTTTACCTTAAAAACTATACGTCATTCAAACCATGCACTGAGCTCTGAATAAATATTTGCTTGCTAAGTCTTATACTTATACTACAGCCATGCAATCTCTGACTGTCTCAACAGGCCGGCAAGTTAGCTTGTCTATCATTACATGTCTCTTATGAAAAAAAACACTTTTTTGATCATTGCTTTATGCCTGGGGAGCCAGAGACAAGGAAGCTTGGCAGGAGTCACAAGAGGAACAGTGTCGAGGCCAGAATTGGAAAGAAGGAACAGTAAATATTTTTCCTATTTTACAAAAAGCCGAAAATGTTTTCATTGCTTCACTGAAAATTTTTTGGCGCTTTCTCAAAGTTAATCCAGGGGGTGCGTAGGGAAGAGATTCTGAGAGTGAGAGAGAGGGACAGAAAATTAGAAACAATCAAAGCTTCATGACTAACCCCACTTTAAATACAGAGGGGCCAAGTTTAACTCCTCACATCTAAGCCTCTGAAAAAGAAATAGTTAAATTTGGTAAGTAACAATTAAGTATCCATCTATGGTGTGAAAGAACCCAGTTAAAGACACTGTATTCCCATGGTCTGCTATTTCCTTTCATGTCTCTTGTGGATATCCATCTTGTACCTGAGAAAACTTCTCAAAAGCTGCGCTGAAACCCACTCATTCTTACAAAAGGTTTCATCCTAAGAAAACAATTTCACAAAAGGTTCCCAGCAAACTGCTTGTGACAAGTACCTCGTGGAGCTGTTCACCCACTCACACAGCCCTGACAGAGGCGTTTGAAAGAAGAGCTCAACTGACAACAGAAATATCTTGAACAAAGATACTTTGTGTGTCACAGTAGGTAAAATATTCAACAGTGATTCACGTGGAATTAGACTGCTTTGTGGCTGCCTGTGAAGTTGTAGTTGTGACTGGTGTGAATCGAGGAGGACACAACAGATCCGGATTAGATTCAGGCAGTAGCACCATGTGGAGGATGCCAAATATTGCTTCAGCCCACACACCTCATTCCCTTTTCCCTTTGTCCCAGCTACACGTGGCTTCAGCATCCAGCTCAGGATTCAGGCAATTTTCTTCTGCCTTTGAGGAAAATAAGTGCACTTTGATATCCTTACATATTCCCACCCAGTTAATAGACATTCTGCTCTTACTTTTGTCTTTTGTATGGAGGGCATTTATAGTGTTGTTCCTGCTTAGTAATAGCTACAGATTAACAAAAAATGCAACTTTTATATTTGGTGTGTAGAGTGTAAGAAAAAATCTCACTGAACAGGGATCTAAATAGCAAGACTTCTACTCACAGTTTTGACAGCAAATCCATGCTGAACACTGTCTGAGGAAAACAGATTGGGTAGGTCTTGTTCAACTCTTCTTCTTATGTCCAAATTTCTAGCTGGTTTGAGTCTTCAGCAAAGTTTAATTGACATTTAATTGAATTATTGGGAGGTTTATGTCTCCTAAGATCGCAGAATTCATCCACAAAGTACTAAGGCACATGATTAATTTTTAAATCTAGCCATCTTCAGTAGAAAAGTATACTGATAACTGGATTTGAGCTCATGCTTAAAATTGAGCATATGCTGAAATGACCCACATGAGAATTATACTGCAAAGCACTGTCTGAAAGCATGAAAAGCAATTACAAATTAGTGGATGATTTTTGCACAACCATTTTCTTGGTTTCCGAGTCACTCAGGGCAAGGTCCCTTTAAACCCATATGGTAGCACTGAAGAAAGTATTTAGTCAAAATTATTCTTTCACTATGATAATCTAATGATCTTTTGCAATTTAGACACTTCTCTGCAAACAGATGTCTGTATACTGATCCTACAATCACTTCTAAGCAGAAATCACCAAGTCTGTCAGTCCAAAGTATGCAAATTTATATATATACCTAAAAACATATATACACATAAATATATATATAAACATTTATTTTAGCATTTTCTATATATAAACTTTAATATAGTATAAACAGACTCTGCCCAAGCATCCATCCACAGGGGCCACTCCATCATTTCCCTGCCTCCACAGAAAAGTGTTAGTACCAGAATCCAACGTATGTCTAAGCCCTGAAAGATGAAAGCCAGATCCTGCCTTTAGCAGACGCAGAGGACAAGCATTCTTTCTCTCAGTGGAGACACCAAAGCAGAAAGCATGGTATCTTAGCCTTACAGAAGTTAATCAAGCTATATATAAACAGAAGAATCTAGGATAGTTTCCTAAATATAAAGTTTACAACAGAACAAGATGATTACTGTTCTGTACTGTGAATGTCCCTTAAAGGGACAAAGCATTTGTTTCCAGAAAAGAGTGGGGTTTTGTTTTCTTCTGTTCACATCCCCACGCCCAATATTTACATTTTTGCCTCAGATACATGTGGGATGAACAGGAAGTTTGGGTATTTTCTGAATAAACTTGTCTTTATAAAAGAAAAATAATTTTTCTGTCCAAACCAGCACATTTGAACAACCATCTTCTTAGCCTCTCTAATGAAAGAGTCTGTATCTCTGAAGTCCTACCTATTAATCTCCCATCAGCATGTTTCACATAGATTATTCTGAATTTTACCTAATTCTTTTGAGGCTATTCTATATTATAGGGCAATAACTGTGCAACTTGATGAATGATCAGTTGACTCTGAGTTCCATTCCAACTTCAAAAGCTCATACTAGTTGAAATGTTAAACCAATTGTATAATCAATGCTTGAAATAAGGCATTGTGACATCAGTGTAAGCCATGAAATTAAGGTGATTGTCAATTAAGAAGTAAATTAAGTTGAGAAGGAGAAAATTGATTAAAAATAAGTCATCAGCAAAGAGTTTTAAAAAAAAGAAAGACTCACTGACATCTCAAAAATTATCCATCAAAGTACCAGATAATGCATAGTCAAACACTGGAATATCAGATTAGAAGAATGATAGTATTAGAATAAACTCGCATTTAGCTGCCCTAAACTTCAAATTGTTCATAGAACTAAGCTTAAATACTGACGTACAGACATAGTCCTGTTTCCAGTTTATGTCAGTCTCGAACCCAGTGACTGGGATTTTATCACAATGGCAACTGCAAATTGAGACTGATAATTAGAACTGAGAGAGTATGTAGAAAAACATGAGTATATTTTAAAATGCATTTTGATTTTACAGGGTTCATACCCCTTAGACTTTGTGTTCTATAGCTATGCAGGTATTTAAAGTTTATATGCATAGATGTTAAGACAGCGCTCATCTCCAAAGCTCAAGTACTGGATAAGAAAAATTGCAACTTGCATAGTCAGTCATACGGCTGAAAGCTGATACTTTGCTAGCTTCCGTATGCTATTGATTTTGCTCTCTTACGGACTGTCTTCTAACTAATTAATATATTTATCTAACTGATTTACAGAGACCTTTGACTGCAAGCACTTATTTATGTGCTTAGATAACAGCACGTAAGTAGTTCTGTCAAAATAAACTGAACTTAACACAAACTTAGAACTAAATATAAAGTGTTCACAGAGTCAAAATAGAATAATTTTCCTATGGCACTTATTTATGAGAAAAAAATAGCAGAAAAAGGTAAATCAAGATTATTTTCATTAAAAATACTTGAACCAAAGTAATTGTAGATTTTTTGTCTATAAACAATTCAATAGAGAATGTAAATTGTAATTTCAAATTATTGCGAAGACTTACTGATCTGTTTGCAGCTAGCACAGTACTAATAAAAATTCTAATTATAAGGATAAATTATTGTGCAGAACTTATTTTTCAGTCTTATCAGAATACATCATAAAGACTTACACATACAAACATCTAGCACAAAATGTATTCAGTGCTTTGCAAAGCAATTATGAATACAAATTTTCTTATATGAGCTTTTAATTAAAACACCTTCATTTCTTCATAAATCTTTGGGGATAAAAAACCAACAAAAATGGTCATAAACTTCTACAGTCAGGATAAAGCTTTCAGAGCAAGTAAAAAACTCAAAGCTGAATTCCGGAATTGTACCTTTCTTCTCAACATGGAAAACTGTCATGGAGGTAAAATTCTGAAAAAGATACAAATTTCTAGAGCTGTGAAATTATGTGAGCTGATATGAATTGCAGCATTTTTTGTTTCCCAAATCAAATCCTGCAGGTGGATTATTGATTCATTAGTTTTACCACGGGCAGTGCTTCTTGATCTTTCTATTACAGGATGAAAACGCACACAGTTAATTTAGATCAAAACAGCTACAGTTATGAGTGGATATAAATTTTTTCTAGCAGTTCTGACTGTCAGTTTTAGCAAAAGGATGGAAGGAATCAACAAGCTTATGCTCTGCCAAATGCACAACTACAGCAAAGGAGCATATACACATATATATGTGCATATTTGTGTGGATGCATCTCAGAGCGTTGGCTTTAACACAGCTAGCCTGAAGCACTTTAATGGAACATAACATTCACTTCCTAAAGTTCAAGAGGCTTTAAAGGTTTCTTAAATTAGGCAGACAAAATCATTAATCTCCTTAGAAAATCTTGGCAAAACACTGTATTCATATTGACACAAGAACTAGGAGGTAGCAGACTCAATTAATGAAACCATTTCTCTCCACTGATGGCTTTGCTCTTTCTCTCTGAAATCACCAGGGTAACACTGACTTTATCGCAAGAGCAGAGAAAGAGCTAATGTTTTAGGATGGGAACAAACAGGTATTAATAAAAAAAGCATTGAGTCAAGCCTGAATTCAAACATGAATTCAGTCGGCTTTTCAGATTCAGGTAAACTGATGTCCTGAACTTAACATTAATAGTCTAATGCTTATTGCTCGAGGCAGAGGTTAGCCGGGATTGCAGCACCCAGTGCATCACTGCAAACCCAGATCCAGATGTGACAGTGGAAGAGGTTAATGTCCTCACCTGCTCATCACCATCCCTTTGCTAAGGTAGGAGCGGTTCACTAAAAGAAGCAAGGTCCTACAAGGGAGTGTGGTATCAATTAACTGGGAGGAAACCATGTGGCACTGCTCTGACTTTCAGTACATTGAAGACATAGCAGACAGCTTGCTTATTAATGGTACTCTTAATTACCTTATGGAGAAGGAAATCAGTGATTATAATGTACCTGTTATTCATCAGATATTACAAAGGCTTGTGCCAAAATGCCCACAAATAAAACAAGGGGTCCTTTTCAGCATTTACTTTTTAGCCTATAAGAAACAATTGGACAGGACAAGGACAATTTGGTTTCCACAGACACATTCATGACATTTTTTCACTCACAATACAGCTGATTCTCACACCTATTTACTGAGAAACTGCACTCTGCAAACAATCCCAGCAGGACAAGTAAGCTTCTATTTATTCACCAAAAGCAAGAATGGTCATATTTGACTGCTTTCATTCCTTTACGTCAACAGTTTTCTGGCCACACTATGTCTCACTATTTCAAACAGAACCTGAACAAATGCTTAAGCCCTGAGATTCAGTAAAGTTTCTATTCTATTTGATACACTACATCATTAAAACATTAAATCAGGTAGACTGTCCCCTAATGGGTATATTCTCAAGACATATTTTCTTCGCAAGTTCTTTGTCTTCAGCTTTTGAGCCCTCCTAATGATTGAAGCATTTTTAAAAGTAGATAAAGAGATGCAGCACGTACCTTGCCACAATGGGGCATATTTTGTATACTGTATCTGACGAATCCAAGTAGTTGGATGAGACAATAAATAAATTTAATAGGAGAAGAAAAATGTTGAAAAATATTGAAAAATATTGAAAAGATAACCGAAACCTCTTCTTTATTTCTAGAAAGAAGTCTTATCTGAAACCTATTCTTTATTTCTATAAAGAAGTCTCACCTGCACAGTTGTCCTGACCCATACTCCCCTGGTTATTCTTTGTTTATCTGTTACTTCAGTTTACCAAAGTATCCCCCCAAATGCTGAGAACCAAAAAAAAAAAAAAAAAAAAAAAAGCCATTTTGAAAGCTGATTAAAATGCACAGATAATGAAGACTGGGTTAAGTTTCATTCACTGCCTTTCTCCTGGTTATATATATACAAACCAGGAGAGCAGGACTCAGTGAGTGGCCACTCTGCCATGTTAGGTTTAACTATGAGTGATTATGTTTTTTCAAACACAAAGGCTTTAAATGGCTTTATCAATCTGGATGTGGACTGTTCATTATCATTAAGCTAGGCATGGATTTTCTGGGTTGGTATGGGGGTTTTCTCCCTCTCCCTGGGAGGTCCTGGGGAGCACACAGTGTTAGTAAGCCGCATAGCTCACCTCTTCTCTGCCTTCTACTGGTAGTGTAATAAATCACTCTGTACCTGTATGAATTAACAGATATTAAATCAGCTACCAGACAGTTTACTTTATAGAAATACAAGATGTCCTATTTTAATTAACTAAAATAAATAAAAATCAAGATAAAGGTGACAGAATACAAAGATAGGCAGTGTCAAACTCTCTTTGCAATCTTTATATAATCAAAAAGTCCCTTAATCTACATCTCTAACATATAGAAACTATATACAACAATATTCAAATAGAGATACATATTTGATTCAGAGCTATGTTAAATTTTCTAGTGCTTTTTTAACATATCTTCTCATGGCTTCTAAAACAAAATTCAATTTATAAAGTTGCTCAGATGTAATTTGTTCCTGATTTGTGTTTAAGTTTCATCTCCATATTAATTGGATTGTGACATAAAAGATTTTCAGCACCTCAGAAAGTTAAGCTATACATTTAGGCATGGGTTTAATACCAAGTATATAATCAACTAGGAAAATGTAGGTTTCTCTCTTTATGTGTAACTGTGTCTATACTGTTGTGTATATAATGTATTTGTGAGCATGTGTAGGTATTTGTGTATGTATGTAATCGGCTCCTCCACCCGCAAAGTGGGGATAATTATTCTTTCTTTACAAGTATCATGAGGTTTAGCTTAATAATTTCTGGCAATTGGTGTGAGATACTCATAATGAATAACTACATACGGTAAGTGGTAAGGTTAATTATTCCACTATGACAGAAATCAATCACTATTAAATCCTTTCTAGCTAGATAATGAGGCAATCTTAAATTTTTTGATTTGGCTAAACTGACTTGACAGAATCACATTGCTGCCATATGTTGGAAACCCAGAAGACTTGTGGAGATTACAGTTTAGACCACAGAAAGTCCCTGTGCAGACTCCAGAGGTCTGAAAGAGACTCTAAACCAAACTATGCCAGGTTTTAATTCTTTTTTTGGTATGCTTCCATTTGAATCAGTTGTGTTACTCTAGAAAATTAATACTATAACCATGGCATAGAATAAGCCCATGGCTTTCCTCATGAAGTGCTGTTGTGATGTTAAAAATAATTATTGAAGTGCTAGCTTGAAATAACAAAAAAGATTGTGATTTTTATAATCCCAACCTTTATACTTGACTAAAACAGTACTTCTTCCATTGGAATGATTAAGATTCAGAACTTGTTGATTCTTTTTTTTGAGTCTATTATTCATCATATTTGTCTTTGACATTTAAGTAGGCAAGTAAGGAAGGATATTTAACTTCAGGTGTGAGGAAGGGTAGCAAATGAAGAGTGACTTGTGAGGCCAAAAAACCTATACATACTTGAATGCTTACATTTCTCCTACACAAGCAATATACTAGTAGTTGTCTGTTATTCAAAACTCAATTTACTGATTCTACCACTCTCTGTTAATGACATGAAACCTGCAACAGCATTGTGTAGTGTTCATAGATGGCTGGATAAGCAAGCCTTTTCCAAAAGTGGAACATAAGACTTTCATAAAATGGGAAGTTCAAGCTTTCACATCATTAGTGGAGTTTTAGACCATATGCTGCCAAGCTCAAAGGTAGCCAGACTGAGCTTTCTGTGTCAAACTCATTATCTCTCAAAACAAATGTAGTCTCATGCCTTCTGCAAACAGGAGATGAAAGTCTCGGCTTTCAGTAAAGGTCTGGTTTGTTCACAATTAGGATCTATAACAGTGTGGAATATTGTCCTTTTTTAAAAGTCCACTTTTTCCCTATTGAATAAAGAATCTTTCAAGTTTCTCTCTCATTCTTGACATTTTATTGCCAGCAGTTACATGTGTACAGCAATTCCAACAGGAAGGAGAAACCTCACTGGAAGGTGATTGTTTTTGTATGATTTGCCATTATGCAGTATTTGAATTACTCCCTGCATCCTCTCAGCATAAAATAATTACAAATTTATGAATACTTCAGGTGTGCACTGTTGGTTGAATGTTTTTACAGGATAATGTAATGCCCTAGGAAATGGAGAAGGATACCCCGCTTCCAAAACTGGGCTTTTCTTCCTCCCTGGCTCTTCTATTGCATTCTACTCTGTCACTTGTTTTTCTTGTTTATTGCCTCTGATCCTCCCTATCTTTCCCTGTATTTGTTTTCTCTCTTGTTTTATTAATCTCACTATATTAACTTCACAACTAAGGTCAGTTCCATCTCAATAGGCCAGAGACAAACCTATCTCTACAAACAGCATTCCCCATAGGAACCATAACAAGTTTTCAAGGCTGTGAATGCTTGAGTACAGAACTGAACAGCTAAATATTTCTTGCTGATAAACTCTGAGAGATTTCTTTTTTCTTAGTGTGTTTGTCCTAATTCAGGCTGCCACCCTTAGCAGTGTAAAGTCATCATTTATCAGCAGAAACAGGAAATTCCTCATATTATGACTAAGTGAACTAGCACAATCTTCTCAGGATTTTATCAAATAATTTTACTGGTTTGATATTTTAAAAGTGATATCTTTAGCCCCCAAATCATATAGAGCATTCTGAACCATTATTAAAAAAGGAATTAACTAGATGTAAGCTTCTAAGTATCTGAGCCATCAAAGAAAGTAAGTCTTTGGAGCCTAAGTAACTCAGTACTACAAGCCTTGAACGGTATGTAACTAACTTTGTATTCTGGGTCTCACCATTCTTTCACAGGAAGCCTGGGACAAAGAATTGAGCTTGACCTTTACCGTCCCAGTCAAGAATCTGATGCCACTTGCCGGACATCTAACTAAACATTTCTGTAATCCAGTTCAGACCATGCCCACTATCTGCAAAGAACCTCAAGTTCATGTATAAGCAAATTCTGTTGTTAGTCACATATGGGCCAACTCTTTATGCTTAGCAGAGTCTGTGTAATTCAGTGTCACAAGAGGTTATAAAATGTGTTGGCATTTTTTAAAGGGATGTCTGTGAATAATTTAATTTGTGAATATAAATGGAGGCGAGTGTTAGTAAAGGCTAAGTTTAGCCAAGGCTGGATAATCTCTTCAAGCTCTTACTGTAATAAGTAGAGAGACAAACTCCTCCGGAGGATGTCAGAATGGGCACTTTTCTCTGTGCTAACTCCAGAAGGTGCCAGGGAAAATTAGGTTTGCAAGGACAGAATAAACCTCATCAACAATTAAGACTAACTCTGTGGTGAACTCTGAAATGCCAAGGCACAGTTCTTGTGTGTGTCTATTACTTAACAAGCACAGGAGCAGAATGCCAAACAGGGCTGGATACATACAGTTATAGCTATACTGCAAAACAAGTTACAGTGTCTAATACCAAATTTCAACTTCCTATGCAGTCTTCCAGGATACAAGATGCCTTCACGTTTTTTAGATGCAGTCTCTCTGAAAGTCAAAGAGTAGTTCCTGCCTAAAAATCTTATGCATTATATATCATGATGTTTTTTATATCAAAGATATTTTTTAGAAAAAAACAACAATAACTTAGCACAGAAGGAGCCAGTCTGCATGAGTAAGAATTCAGCGAAGAACTTAAGGAGAGGGATTGTCTGTGCAAAAAGAGGGAGGAGTGATCTTTGGTGACTTCTGGACAAGGACAGTCACTGCTTACACAGGCAGTGCTCTCTGATGGAGGTAGAGCCGTAGCATGGTACTGGTGATGTAGATTACAGTGCAAGAGCGACAAATCGGGTGTGGATTGTTGGCCTAATTAGGTACCAGTAAATCCTCTCTAGCAGCGAGAGGACTGGCAATCTGTCTGGTGAAAGTTGTCTCTGATACACCAGACCTAACAATTTAGATATAATAATTTTGGTTGAAAGGGACCTCTGGAGATCACCTCATCCAACCTTTGCATGTAGAGAAAGGCCAGCTTCAAAGTATGAGCAGGTTTCTCCGTGTTACAAGCACTTGAGTGTTGAGTATCTCCAATGATAGAGGTTCTGCAACTCTTCTTAGGAACCTATTGCAGTGCTCAACCAGCCACACTATGAACAGTATTTTCCTTTACATCTAATCAGAATTTCTTTTGTTGTAACATGCACCCATTGTCTCTTGCCTTTTTGCTGTCATCTCTGAGAATAGCTTCTGTCATGTCTATAGCCAGCATTAGGAGGCTGAAGACAATAACCTCATCACCTCCTCTCAGCATTCTCTGAGCTGAACAAAACCCTATTCTCTCTTTTTTTCATCATATGCTAAGTGTTGGCTTCCTAACGGAGGAGAAATCTTTAATGCAGAGTCTACCTAAACACCATCTATAATTCATTCCATATATGGATCAGCTCTAGAACAGATCTGTACACAATCCCTTTTTTCAAGAATCTTATTTCAGTCATCCATACTTTGTGTACAAGAAGCATATGTGCTTCAAGACCTAGTTTTTAATTCAAGCTATAAAGTAAACAACTCTTGTTTCTTAACAAAAAGTAACCTGAGAAGTTGCAAACTACAGTCGCTACAATACTTCCACCACATAGGTACAGATTTTGGAAGTTTTCTTTTGTGTTGGAAAACTATTGCACAAAACCCCACTGTGTGAATAGTAAAAAAAAGGTAAAATTAGCAAGGTATTATGTAACATGTAGTGAGCCTTAATTTACTGTTTCCAGAAGTACTTATTCTAGCTGTGCCTAGGTGTAGCAGAGAGCTTGATATATAGGATTTGGATATTTGTGGAGGACAAATAAGTAGGGAAGAGAGTGATCATTTTGTCAGCATAGTTAATTTTGTTTATATATTTTACATGAACTTTATAACATCAACTTTATAACTTTAGAAGCTGATCTAATCAAGATAAAGTTAATCTGTTTTCTCCAGAAATCTCAGCTTTCTAGGAGGTTGTACAGTGAGTGTCATTAAATATAGAACATTAGAAAAAAATATTGTTCTCTGTTATCTGTCTCAGTGTCTCTTAAAAGCTGTGATCTAAAAGGCCTTTGCTTTTATGGGTAAGAAAAAAAAAGAGTTTGCAATGAAATGGTACCATTTGATGATCTCTGACACATAAGTGTCGTTTCATAGAGGTTTTGTATAGAAAACAAAAATACTTTAAAATGCCACCTTTCACTGGCTTCTAAAAGAGCACATATTTCAGGTTTGAAGAAGAAAATTGTTTTTCCACACATAAACATTCATTTAGGTCCCACTCCCACACAGCATTGACTCCTCCAATAAAGACTATGACTCACATCATTGCTGGTGAAGGATATTGACTTTTCTTTCCTGTACTAAACGTCAGAGGCATCAGAACTACAAAGTTATTAACTAACATGTATCACAAACTAGTATCCACTGACCCCAGAACAGCTTCAGTTCAGTAGTAACTGAGCTCTCCGCATCCCTTCCAGCTGCAAGACTACTGCTTATTATTACAGTAAACCCACTAATGTTATTCTCTACCTCAAAAGACACATTTAAAGTCACCTATATTGTCCCATCTAAAACCTTTATTTATTAGTTAAATGCAAATCAGGTAAAAAATAACAAATCTCTTATTTCTTAAGTAACTTCCAGAAACTCGTCTTTTGTTTCTCTTCTCTTTCATATTTTCTGAAACAAGAGTCTTTCTGCTGCTAATACTCTTCACTCCCTGAATCACAAATATGTCCCTCCCTTTTCCACACTATTCTACTTACTGGTTTTTCAAGTAGTCACCTAATCTTTAGCCTAGCCCTAAAAGATCAGGATGCTGAGACACCTCTTTCTGTTCTCATTACATCTTGACTCATATCCTCTTATTTACTCTACTATCACTCTGTAACAAACACTTCTGTAATGATCTCACGTATGATCCGTCAGGAAACAGTGCATATCAAAGTATTTTTTTGTTTGTAAGGTACTAAAACCTATGAATTAGTATTTATTTCTACGTTTCCAGGCACTCTTTCAGAGTGGGAAGATACATAGTCACGTATGGCAGCTTAACTATATTTCCAAGAAAAAACATTCCTAGAATGATGCATTTGTCCTTCAAACAAGTGAATTCATGCATGTGTCAGTGCTACTACTCTCACCGGCAGCCAGATCTGTGTTTGTAGTACTAAAAAGAAAAAACATGTGCAATCATTTCCAGGCATGTAGAAACGCAGTCACAGGTGCTTTCAGGCCTAGGAGTGCCGCAGCTGTTAGTTTGTCAGGAGTAAGTTCTGTTAATGAAACTGAATTGCTGGCTTATGGCAAATGAGCATTGCATGTGAATGAACTGACTGTGGTACATCAGTGGCTGAAAACCAACAATATGACAGAAAAAATGTTAGATATAAAACACTGACCTGGGGGACTCAGATGGAGAGTTACGCCTAATTAAAGTAAGTAGTCAAACACACAATTCAAACAACAACATCTGTTAGGAAACAAAGCAACTGAAAAAGCATGTATTATTACACGGAGTTTTAGGAATAATTCACTTCAAGCAGGTTAACTGTGTTTGTCACAGAACTCCCAGGCATTTTTCCACATTTCAATAATGGCAAGGCATCTATGGCATATGTAAATACAGAGTGCCTTGAAAGAAAGGCACTCAAGCCCTTCCTGGAGAGCCAGCTGTGGCTATTCCTGTGTTTTCAGCACAGAAACTCAGATCAGAAGAGGAAAAATTTCCCTGAATCCTGCTGCCTCTCTTTCACTAAAAGTTGTTTCATCTAAAATGGAAAAAGGACTACAGTATCATAGTATATCCAACTGAGAGAATGATAAAGTTCAAGTCATGCTTTGAAAGTCCCAGGTTGGGGGTAGGAAATTCATTGCTCATTCTCCAGTCTTTTACAATCTTTCTTTCCTTGATGCAAACTCCTTGCAAGTCAGACATCAGTCTCATAGCATGTAAGTAGCTGATTCACTGAGGCATAGCGGAGTCTCTCCACTGACTTCAACAAGCTTCCAAACAAGTAAGAAGCTTCCTCTTTGTGGCAGTTTCCTCCTTTTAGTTATGCAATAACAACATAGAAGAGAGAGGGAAGAGGCAGGGATTGTGTGATGGTTTCCATCTGGAATCTTCTCATTGCATTTTTTATATTCATTCTCAAAAATTAAAATGAGTAATATTTCCCTCCTTTGTTTATCTGTGATTGATGCTCAAGAACATTGCAGAAGCATATTTAACAACACTGAGTTATTAGATTTGCTTCTACAAATCTGAATGACAGCAAGTGCTTATATCCTAATTAACTCTTCATCCCTGGTTATGTAACTATGAAGTACCAGCTGACTACGCTTGCTTTGTTACAGAAAAGCTCAGTAATGTGGAGTTCATACAGTGAACCATTTTTAGAGCAGCCTGAATAGACGAACATCTGCAAGAAAAAAAAAAAAAAGTGAAGAAAGCTCACGTAATCTTAGTTTGTGTTAATAGGATATTAACATGTTACATACATATAAAGCTGTTTGTGTGATACTTCTAGCAGTTAATTTCCTTCCAAAGGGACTAGAAGTTTTCTCTTCTCTTAATCGGGATACTTTCTTTTCTTCTTTTCCCTGTATTAATCATATACTTGCTCAATAATTTATGCAACAAAAATAAAAATAAGGCACGTGAGAAGAAAATCTTAAAAGCAAAATTGTTTAGAGCTATCACTTCCTGTACAAAGGAGAACAAAGGACTGAATTACTTATGAGTTTTTGCTTTACGATAGGATTTTTTTCGTTTGTTTTTCATGGAGTTTGAGAAGGTTTTGGTCACATTTCCTTATCCTCTTTTTACAAAACTGCAAAGTATTTTTGATTGTCCAACAACAATCTTCTCATCTGGCATTACTAAAACAGTGTTTCACACTATATTTTTCTCAGCAGTTGTTTCTCTCTTCTAGTTTTAAAATCTGGAAAAAAAATTTGAATATTTTTGTATAATCCACTTTATAAATATCCTAAGACTCTATCATAGGACCTGGAGGAAATCTAGACTCTAGTGATGTTACTACTTCAGGACTGGTTTTTGCTTATTATATCCCTTTTTTAATTTAATGTAAAAAAAAAGTATGATGTGTTCTTTAACACTGAATAGCCTAAGAAAACTGCCTGAAACATGATTGAAAACTGTTCCAAAAAGCTAAATTAACTGGTTCATCATTGCAACATTATCACTAAATATACATACAGGCCTTTTCAACTCTTATCTCTTAAAATTAATGGCTAATTCTCTGAAGTTTAAAAACAGGAGCTAAGGGTTTGATTCAAAGCCTTGGATTTATCATTTATTTCACAGTCTTTGGACTAAAGATCATTGGTATTAACGGGTGCGAAGTCTAGTACACACAGATACCATGTTAGCTTAAAGCAAAGCTAGACAATACACATGCTTTTTGGTCTAGATACTCTGGTAACTCTCAGAGACGAGAGGGGACAGAGCACACAGGATGAAGCAATGCAGAGTGCTAGCCAAAATGCCTGACATCATGCCATGCACATCAAAATCTCTGCATGAATCGGAGCCACAAGACACAGCCAGCACACTGCACAAAGACATGGGTACGAGCAGCTGTGAGAGGAGTTTCTACATGCAAGAAACATGGAGTATGTGTCATTTATGATCCACTTATTCTGTATTACTTAAATAATTAACTCAATTAACTGAAATGTCACCAAATAAATACAAACCAGGAGTTAAGATACTACCCGACTGTATCTAAAGGTGGAGAAAATACAAACCATACTCCTACACAGCAATTAACCCATGGCATCATTTCTTTCAGCCATGACATCTCTTTTCTGTACTGGAAGATCTGGAGAATATTCAGGACAGGAGTTATCTCTGTTGACCTATCCTCTGAATAAAAAAATCACTTGTAATAGAGCTACAAACTCCTTGTAAGTTCTCCCTTTAGTTATAAGTTATACATGATGAGAGATTTGAATGCAGTGAAATCCAGAGACTACAAAACTGCAAGGTTAGATTTCACCCCACCTCTCTGTAACATTCTAAAATTTTTATTACTTTTCTAGAAATTATAATTCTGAATAAATTTTCTTGAAAAGAAGTAAAGCATTTCATTAAAATACCTTTAATCATTTCATAGTTCTCTGAATCAAAAGAAATAAATTGTCCTGCTAGGTTTCATTTAAAATCAGCTCTAATATTGAGCTACATTTTGAGTGTCAGACTGCTAAGAGAAATGTCTCTACTGATGCTTCTGATATCCCTACTTTTAATCTTCTCTAATGCATCCAGAGTTCTGATGAAATGGTGAAGTTGTATTCTGTCAGAGGGAGATCTACAGCGTGCTGCTGAGAGATACACAATTTCTGCTGGCCATATGGGATAAACGAAAACAATGGAAAAAAAATCTGAAAACACCACAAAACTGCAAGTGACTCACAGTTTTCATATGGTGGAGCACTGATAAGAAAATTTAGTCTTATAATTTTTGATGTTCCAAAACTAAATACTTTGCACCAGTTAAAAAGCATGAAATGTTCTTGGGTTGAACTGATCAGCATATGACATTTGGATTTCTGTCAGACTTTTTTGTTAATTAGCAATTTGATTTTGAGAAAGCTGCAGCTTCCTTTGGGTAAACAAACAAGCAAACCAAAGAAAAAAAAATCTGTTTGTGATATTTGATTCCTAGCTAGTTACCTTGGTAGCATTTTGCATCTATTTTGTGTTAACTAGCACAGGCTGGCAGAGGAGTAGATAACAATCTAAGCTCTATTAATAAGACCATAAATTTTAGTAGGAACGCCAAGGAGCAAGCTTCATTTCTACAAGAGGCTATTATATTATGGAAATGTATTTTCTAGCTGTTGTGCCTGTCTAGACTGCTATCAGCAGCTTGTATTCGTTATGAAAGCCTGCAGCTGGTCCATGCAAAGTTTGCTGTTTTGCAGCCCATCTGCTCAGAAGAGATCTGTAACACTGCCCAGTTTGGTGTAACGCTCCCTTATCATTGTAGTTGCAGTTTCTAAATAGAACTCTGAAATAATGATGGTTACTTTCTACTTTTAGACCCCGGTAAATAAACTCCTGTCTGGGCAGATGGCTATCTGGCCGGCAAAACCAGCAACAACTGAGAATCAAGTAAACCTGACTGGGGAGTAGCATCCTTTCATTTCTGTGGCTCGCTTGATCCCTGTAGTCCCACAGAAACTGTGATGCTGAATGTGCTATGACATTTCCAGGATTTCCTAAGCAAGACCTGAACTTCATCTCAACTTTAGCCAAAATTTTAGTAAACAAGTCCAACACACTTTTTAGGAGTAGTTAATAGCTGTGTCATTAGTAAAAGTTCAAGAAAAGCCACATCTACATTGTCCTTATTTTTTACTGATAGTAGTAGAATTATTTTCCATTATCTACTTATCATTTACCATTCTGACGGGGAAAATTTGACTGCAACTCATTTAGATTACTTCTTTGGTGATATAAAGCGGGTAAGCAGCCACTTTCTGAATAACCAAAACCGGCAAGCTGATTTATACTGTTTTGGGTTTAGCCTGTTGACTTGGGATCCCAACTTAACCTTATTTATGTCAATTACTACTGACTTAAAAAGGAACTGGGAAATTGAATTTATATAACAGATGTCAGTAATTAAAAGATTGCTCTTTTTAGGTACATGTTGAGTAACGGGGCTGTGCAATGGACCTTGCATGGATTATTCTCAGCTACTTTGTGTGCCACTGTGGCTTTTTCCTTTGTTCTGTCTCTCGCCTGTTTAGCTGTGATTTCTGTCACCTGCTTCTGCCTTCTTGTCCCTGTTACCATTTGTTTTCTACTATAAACCCCTCTTGCTTCTTGCCTACTCTGTCTCATGACTTGTGAATCCATGTCTTTGTCGCTGGTTCTAGCCCCATTATAACCATCAGGACCAATTGTATATGTTTCTCGTATTATGAACCCGACACAACCTGGTTATGGTGTACAACGATAAATCAGAAGAAACCAGACCAAGCAAGAAATTTCAAAACCAGAAAAATACTATTTATGAGTAATTGTGTGGGTTTATTTGTGTTGGGTTTGGCCAGGACAGGCTTAATTTTCACCAGAATCCAGCAAGGGGCACAGCCGGGTGGGCTGACCCAACCCCAACCTGGCCAAACAGAGCCGGGTATTCCATACCATGTGCCGTCATGCTGGGTTCCGGTGAGGGGGGGGCGGCCACGTGGTGCTTTTGTTGCCAGCTGCAGCCAAAACCAGAACATTATCCTTTTAAATTCAAAATTCCTAAAAATTTTAAAATGAAAAATAGCTCATGAAATACTACTATATTGTGGGTAACAGAGGTCTTGAAGTAAGGTATCGCTACATTCTCTCTTAGATTAATCCAGTTGGCATGGAAAATAGGTGTATTCTTCTCTTAAGGACTGCATCACTAGAACAGATGGTTTACCTAAGTGCAATAGAACTTGACCTGGGTAAACTCTGCTCCCACATACGGTATTCCTGGGGCCTGTTGATGTAACTGTTCTTCTGTATGTATATGTTTTCAAAGCGTCAGAGAAACAACAGCAAAGGCTGAGTTGTGACCCACAGAAACATTGCTTCTATAGCTTGACGCTAAATATATGTTTCATGCCCTGGGACAGGATAGGCGGTTATGCAAAAATATATGAAAACATGAGGGCAGTGTGAGTAGTGTTGAATTGTGTTGGAAGATCAATGCATGGAGCATGGCTAAGAGCAGAGACACATGGAATAGCTCCTTAGAAAAGAAGAAAAGTGACAGTCAGCAAACCATAGTAAAATGATAACAAGAAACACAGCTGGCCTTCTTTCTACCTCTTTCAATGATACACATTGCAGAAAATCAGGAAAAAAACAAACCCTCCTCACTTCTATTAAGGGAATTTAGGTACTTTCTGGCCTTTTCTGTACTGTGGAAAAGGAGGAAAGGAAGAGAAGGCATCTCAAAGACTTTCCCATGATTTACATGCCCTAGACAGGCAGGATCTGACCTTTAATTTGGCTAGATGTGCATTGATTAGGCCTGAATCTCATTAAGACACAATCTACTGGGGGTGGTGCAAGAGAAAATATAATATTGATTAAAAAATAAAATAATCCTCCTCTCTGTCTCCCTCCTGACTGCCTTAGTTCATAATTAGCCTTCCCATCTAGCTTTCCTCCTACATGTTATGTAGCTGCCAGTCTGACAGGAAGCAAGATCATAAGAATGCAATTAGAAATTTCAAATTAGCAGTCAAGCACAGACAAGTGATGGGGGAACCCGCATCGTGCTCAGTATGTAGTTTGACTAAAGCTTGATTGCAGTAATGCAAGTTAAAGATTTTTAATTCAGTACAAAAATATGACTGCTTTTATGATTATGCTACAGTTTTGGAATTGCATCACTTTTTTTTTACGCAGGATGCCCATGAGAACCAGCTGATACACAGCTGCACAAATAGGGTCATTTTTCCCCTAAAACATAAGACTGAAAGGGTTACTCCTGTCCACTGTGGGAATGCTTCACAGAGAAAGCCTTAAAAGGCAAATTTGGCCAACACTGGCTCTCTGTTAGAGCTGTGGAAAGGAACTGAATCACAAGGGGTAACACTCCCCTCCCTCTCCACAATCTTTTAGAAAGGGTGTTCAGTACCACGATAAAGTATCAGACAGCAATGAGACAATACCAGGATCTTCCAAAGCAAAGCCAGGCTTTTTAAAAAGTGAACGCAGCACTGATACAGTGTTTGAATGAAAAGGATTTTTTTTTTTTAACAACAGAGACGCAGTTGAAAATCTATTTTATCAGGAAGTATTTGAAATTATTTACTCAGTAATATCAGGGTACAAGATGCAATGTGTTAGCAGTTTTTATAAGCCCAGGGAAAGGCTGGTTCTATGAATTTGGATTAGCTTTGCTAAAATTTTATTTGAGGCTATCAACATCTGTTTTAAGATTTACAAGATTGTTAAGTTCTAATTTAACAATTATCATCATGTTTATTCTGGCTGTTGTTTAATTTTATATCAGTGTCATGGGAAGGGCTCTGTACAGGGAAAAATAGTAGCAAATTTGGTGTACTAGCAAGATAATTTTCTTTCTCAGAGAAAAAAGTATTTGAGATGACCTATTAAAACCATGACTGATGTAGTGTTTGGGCTCTTCATAATGATCACTCTCTAAGTAAGGGGCACAGAAAGCCATAGTAAGCATCTTCAGGTGGTTTGTATCACCATAGCACCACTGATGCTCTTCTGCTCTCTGCCAAGATCTGGGTCAAGCTGGAAGTTCAACAAGCTTTATTTCTAATAACCCTTTAATAGATTTCTGTGTTTCCATGTTTGTAACCTAGAAGATGGGTTTGTAACCCAAAGGAGGTATTTGGTGTTATGTGGTCTTCCCAGAAGACTTAAAGCAAAGCCAACAGCTCACCTTCAGCTTAGTAAAAGGGACAAAGCAACTCGTCTTTGTCTGAGAGGAAATTGTACTGGAGGAAAACCAGACAGGAGCTAAAATGATGGAGTCTGGGAGAGGAAATATGAATTTCAGAGCTTCTCCTGGGGCTTACACACTGCTGCAGACCATGTTTGGCCTTGTGAAAACAGAAGAAAAACTCCCTCCTCATAAAGAGCTTTCAGACATGTAGTTTTTATTTCCCATCTTGGGAAGCAGAAGACCAGAAGAAAATAAAAAAAGAATAGACAAAAAGAAAAAAAAAAAGGAAAAAAATGAGCAGAAGGAAAAACAGTTCATGTACTGAAGTTAAAAAAAGCTCTTCTTTGCATTTGGCAATGTTGTTTGCTGTTTGACCATTTGTCCATATGGCAATAGACAGAATCACGTAAGTGCAGCTACACAACGTGCTGAGTGTGAACAGTGTGTGGGAAGTAGGGATGCCGCTATAGTTCAGCATCTAGACAAGGGAATCTGCCCCAGACACCTGAAGTTTGATGAGTGGGAGCTCTCTCTCACCTGGACAACAGCGCAGTGATGTTATCATGTTTTTGAAATCAAAATATACCTGGACCGAGAGCAAGGCGGTGCAGTCCCTCTTAGCAATCACACAACAGAGCTCTGAAGTCTTCTGAGTCAAACCCTTCATCAGGAAAACATTCAGCACTTATATTGTCAATGCTTTTTAGCATGGTAGGGTCTTCTGGTGCCCAGAAAGCTAAAACCCAAATTAAAAAAAAAAAAAAAAAAAAAGGAAAGAAGATCCTACTATTACTTGATTAACAGAATGTTGTGATACTGAGACTGAAGAAAGAGTAGTAAATTTAAACATCTTTAAAGGAACTTGATGAATCTTAAATGTATTGTATGGAGTTTCATTTTATCTGCTGTGGTATTAAAAACACCCTGTTCTACCCGTATCTTACTGAAATTCCGTTGAGATATTTGCAGTCAATACCCCTTTTTAAGCCTGTTTTCAAAAACATTTGAACTAACCTGTGGCATTCTTATAATCTAAATCAAAGCTGGCATTTCCTTTTCTGCATTTATTTTTCCCATTATTGCAGGGGTTCAAAAGGTCTTTTAAAACAATGTGCGTCTTCTGTCTTGAATTTTAGGAGCAGAGCCTTCCTCCCAGGGGTTTCTACTCCTGTCTTGTACTGCAGACCAATTCTTCAGACCTAATCATTTAGAAGAGGTAATAGCTCTGTATATGAGGATACTACTCCCAGCACTTTTCTGTTCCTTTAGTCAATATTTTTGGGTCTTTCCTAACACCATAATAAGACACAGAACAGCAAGGATCTCCTCTGAGGAGCAGACAATAAATCCACTGTCAAATTCACGTGAAAAATTTCTTAAGGATTATTCTCTGCTCTGCTTAACAATGTTGTTAGCATGTCATTAGAAGATAATTTTTACTTTGGAGGTTAGTGGGTAACCTTCTTTATTGAAATTAGCAAATATGAAAAAAAAATCTTGTCATTTTATTTCTTCCTACCCTCCCTTAGATCTGGAAAAAATGGGACACCAACATCAGCAGGCAGGAACAGAGCATAGCATACAGCTTTGCAACTACTTTATGGAAAAGTCCAACAGAAAAATATGCACTTGTAAGATCTGAGAAAAGAAAAATGTAGGTGAATGTACTGTTACTGCTGAAGATCTAATTAACAAAATAATTATTTGGTTTGTCTGCAAACAATGAAATCCTGAAAAAAACATACAGAAAAACAGAAGTCAGCTTCTGTATGTCACAATTTAGTGTGAGGATGAGAGTTAAAAAAAAAAGTGGAAGTTCCATTTCTCTTGAGAAGATTAAGTATTATATTTAGTAAGCAGAAACATCACCCTAAGGAGAGACTGAAAACTTCAAAATGAGTTACAAATCAAACACGAACCAATACCTTATGTCAGATTTATTTTTTTTTAAGCAGAAGCTGAAAAAAAGAACCCCAGCATCAAAGAAAGGATTAAAAGTCTGATCTTGACACACATTTATATATTTTTGAATGCTCAGATTCACAGTCTGCAGGAGCCATCAAAACAGGAAAGTCCTCTCTCTCTCGTCTTGTTTTTTCTATTTGTTGTTGGTTTGGGGGTTTGTTTTTTTTTTTTACAAGGAGTTTACAAGGTTTACACAGAGATCATAATTTGCTGCATGTAGTAATTTTGGATGTTCCATATTTGGAAATGCTTATGGGCTTGGAGCCATGTTCACATTTTACCAAAGAGCTTCAGGGAAAGATGACCAATATGAGATTTAGATAGTCAAATTGTTTCAAGAAAGTGTGTGTTAGTCAAATGATTTGATCTCTGGTGCAATCTACAATTATAAATATAGACACATATCTATACTCATAGACATATATGAATGAACATGGGAATATGGTATTTCTGGCACTAGCTTGAGTTTACTTAGGAGATCTCCTTACAGACTTAATTATTATCTCTAGTGATTTGTCAGCTTTTCAAACTTTTTATTTTAAAGTTGTTTAGGTGCCAGCATCCTTAGTGGCTGAAGTAGATCTGTCACTGACCAGAATGGCAATATAAGCAACTCTACTTTTGTAGGACTGATGAATGGCATCTCTGTGTTTCCATGGATACATCCTCTTCTTCTGACCAACAATATTTTCTGACTGCATTTCAGTATTTTCACCTCTGGCCTTTCACCGTGTTATCCAGAGCAACAGCAACCAAAGAATGCAGTGAACAAGCATGGCAAGGTGGGACTGACCACTGGAGAAGAAGCAAAGGTAAAACACCCAGAGAGTACGTGACTGCCAACGTCAGTGCAACACTAGCAGTGACACACCAGGGGCAACTTTGCATGGCCAGTTTGAATGATGGCTCCTGGCACATCCTCCAAGTCCTCAATGCCTGGTGCAACTCCCTGAGGCTGAGGAAAAAGCACGGAGGGAGATATGCTCTGGCTGAAACACTGAGTCACCAGCTGAAGGAGATGTAGGAAGTCACAAGCCGAAGTAGCTTGATGTAGCTGAAGATCCATCAAGAAAGGATGGACATGGGATCGACAGGTCCTTTGGCGGAACCTTAACCTCACATTGCATGGAAGGAGGGGCAGGTAGAAGCTGCATCTGAATAAGTGGAGGATACAGAGTGCCAGGAAGGGGAAAGCCAGAAGCTTGCAAGTTTGATGACAGGAGGAAAGATCTTTCCCCTCTTTACAGCTGTGCATTTACAGAGTAGATTTAATGCCTTGATAAAAGGTGAGGAAGAACAACTTTTATCACCTAAATTGTTGTATGATTCTATTCAACATTTCTATGATATTAATATCCTTGACATTTCGGAACTTTGGTCACAAATTGATACCCAGGACCATTTGCAGGAAGGCTCATGTATCCTATGAGCTGTATTCAACTGCCTGTGGTAGAGTCAACATCCCTGGAAGCGCTGGACTTCATGTTTCCATACTGCATTGCCCGCTTTTCCTCTATCACTTATCACACGCCATCATCCTCAAAACTGAATTCTCCAATGTAATTTTCAGATGTTGCAGGATACATCTCACCACTCCAACAATAGTATTTCATTGTGCTCCCATTTTGTTATTGAGAAATATAGACTGGTTGGGTTATTACAATACGATGAGCTCGGAGTAATCACAACGCTGCTTCTGATTTCCTTTTTTAAATGTTTAAAACCAGTAATACTTTGCAAACAATGACCTAAATCTTCTTTCATTCTGTGTCTTAGAAGTAGTGAAATTATTGAAATTATTTGTGCATCTTATATATCATAGCCTCAGTCCCTGATGTTCATTCAGAATCCATGAAGAACATGTAATAAGGAGGAAACATTTCCATGTTTCTTTTCGCAGCTGCCTGTTGAATGGGACTATTTTTAGAATATTTTAAAGCAATCTAGGTATTATATTAGACAGTAACTGTGTCCCCATAATCGAAATTGGGTTTTGTTTATTTCCATTCTCCACATTCCTTGACAATTTCCTCATAAGAGGTACAGTATCTCTGGTCTTTTCTCATCTGATGTTAGACACCAGATATCCCCAGAGAACTTCTTTATATTACCAGAAAATGAGAAGGAAAATAAAGCCATCTGGTCTACAGCATTTGGGCTTCACCAGTTGGCTTATGAATCATCTATTCTGTGAATGGCATCAATCCATCTTGTTTGATGCTCTAAAAATTTATACCTGTTAAAATCCACAGTCTCTAGAGAAGTTAATTCTCATTTAATACGAGAAGAATTCAGAATATTTGTCAAATCAATCAATGCTATTTTAAGGAACTGAAACTTCTATTTTGACTTCATTGTTTGGATTTGTTCCATTTATCTAATTACTATCATATATGTATTTCGTAACCATTAAAAGACACAGTCAGTATATTTTGAATACCTTTTTTTATGCCAGCGTAACATGAAATGTGTGTACAAATGAGCCACAAATGAAAATGAACAAGAATGTTGTAATGAGTTCAATTATTTTTTTCTTTTTAATTTTCAGTTGAAGTGATACATTTGTACAAAATGTTTTAATTTCTCATAAGCTATATTTTCAAAAAAAATATTATTTAATTCTAGAATTTTTATCAACTACAGTAATAAAATTTTGAAGATTTAAACATTTAAAAAATATTTGGGGATAGTTTTTGGAAATATTTGTGGATAATTTTTTGCCTGAAATAGACACTTTATACACCTGAATACATGTCTGTGACAATGAAATCAGACCATTTGTATGTTAAGCAACATATTTGAATGGAAATGAACAGATTTTTATTCAAAGCAGCACATTTTTGCTAATTCCAATAGCTTTTATCCAAACCGAACTATTTTTCAAAACCAATGTGCTTTAATTTATATCAAGATGCTTTTTATCACATTCTTTGTTTCACAGTCTGATACATTCAACTAAACTAGCAGGTATTATTTGTAGGAACAAATGAGTTTGAATGAAAACCTCTAAAAGTTAATTTAAATTTATGCAATTTGTTTTAGCAAATTATGTAAATTAAAAATAAGCTGAATTTTTATATATCTTAGAGTTACATTAATGTCTTACTCTCAGAAGACATTAGGTCATTTTTAATGACTCCATATTTACTAGTTGTAACAGTCATATTTATAGCGCTCACAAACATACCCTTAAGGATTGGGTTGGAAACAACTATACTATTTTTTCATGTAAAAAAAGCACAAAAGAAACAAACAAAATAAAACCCATTTAGTTCATTGTAGAATTGCAAGTTATCTTAAAATTGGCTGTTAAAATAAGCAGGTAATAAGCATGATTCGCCTCACACTGAGGCAGAGGAGGGACTTTTCCAAGCAACTACCTGCTTACTGGGAGTAGTGTGTGTTTTTTCCTAAATCATAGATTAATCATACAAGAGAATTCAGGTCCAAAGGGTCTTCAGTAGATTTCCAGGCCAATTTCCTGCTCAGCGCAGGGTCCCCCACGAGATCTGACCAGGTTGTTCTGGGCTTCATTCAGTTGGGTTTTGAAAAACCTGAAAGCACAGAGACTGCACAGCCTCTCCGGGTAACCTGTGCCACTGTCTGACTTCCCTCATGGGGAAAAGATTTTCCTTATAGGTTCAGTATGCATCTCAAATTTCTATTTATGTTCATTATCTCTCTTGCTCCTGCCCTGCGCAGTCAAGAAAAGCCCAGCTTCATAGAATCATAGAATCATAAAATCATAGAATCATAGAATGGTTTGGGTTGGAAGGGACCTTAAAGATCATCTGGTTCCAACTCCCCTGCCATAGGCAGGGACATCTTCCACTAGACTAGGTTGCTAAAATCCCATCCAACCTGGCCTTGAACACTTCCAGGGAGGGGGCATCCACAGCTTCTTCAGGCAACTTGTTCCAGTGCCTCACCACCCTAGCTTCATCTCCTCAATGACCAATGAACTCCTCTTAGTCACTGGCGGGTGCTCTTATGTCTCTCCTGAGGTACCTGCTCCAGGCTGAACAAATACAACCCCCCACAGCCTCTCCTCACAGGGCAAGTGCTCCAGGCCCTGCAATTTTGGCTTGATTTTCTCCTTTCACTCTCCTAGCTAAGTCTGCAAGAAGCTCATCCACTTTCCATATTGCATAGCTCCAGATGCAAAGCTGGAACACCGAATAGATGTGGCTTCTACAGGCAACAGTTTTAAACAAGCCAAAATTGTATAAAGAGCTTTCTGGGCAAGAGATAAGGAAGATTTAGAGAAGAGCCTGTATTTAGTGCCTGGAGGATTTAGATAAATAAAATAAATGCTTACACACATCTCATTCAGCTCATTTACCTAGATTCTCTGATTGACATACAGACTAGCATTCGACCACACATGGTTAATTCATTGTTCTACACAATAATTTTTAAACTCCATGCTTGTTTTGATATTGCTGAGTGTATGCTTGTCTTTCCTCAGCTGTAATATCACTGTCATTTGCTCTTTCCTCCCCTTCTGACCTCCTCCTTGATCCTGTTCGATCTGTTACCCTGACCATTTCTCTTTGCACAACAGCACAGCAGGACTCTGCTCCTGTCCTACCTCCCTGCAGGCCCATCTCATCTTCTCACCTTCTGCAAATCCCATATCTACTCTGGCAGTATCTCCTAACCTTCAGATTTTTGACATTTGTGCTCCAGCCAGTCTCACATTATGTTCTCTGCTGCACCTCTTTTGTAGTTTTATTTGCACAGCTGGTCTGAACCCCTGCTATTATTTCTGCCACTGACATTTTTAATCTTCATTTATTTTCCTCTACCTCATTTAGCTGAAGACCACAAAGGTAATACAGAATCAATCATTTCTCCTTTGCACACCTTTGTAAGATTATTACTATCATTTCTACTGCTAAGCCAAGAAACTGCCATTGTATGACTTCCTCCTTTTATTGCAAATTATATAGATGTACACTTTGCATCCAAGCATTGCCATCTTTCTATGATTTAGATTTATTTTTTGTCCAAAAATTACCTGTCCTTAGTTCTTATCATTTATTGTTTTCTTATTTTTCATCCTGTAAACAGTTGGACTAGATGGTCATTGTAGGTCCCTTCCAACTAAACTATTCTGTTCTATTCTATGCTACTCTATTCTATTAACACCTTCTAGCCACCTCCTTCAGAATGTGAAAATGAAAATCTGTTCATATTTCTGACCAGTTAATTATCTGCTGGTCACACCTATCCTTCCAGCCTGTTCTGGTACCCTCCTCTTCCACCTCTGCATTTTAAGTTTATGTGTCAGTAGTATGCTGTCAACGTAACTACATGCCTGAGGCTCACTGCATACCTACTTTTTATATGAAAACAGAAGTCCTAAAAAGTAGTAGAAATATTAAAGTGAAATTTTAAACACATTCCACATTTGTGTATAGCAGTCTCATAGGGATATCTCAATTAAAGTGGAAAAGATTAGAGAGTTACTTAATTTCTGCAGATTTTAAAAATATTTTCATATTAGTCTGCTTTTATTAACCAATTCACAAAATGATAATTCAAATGTAGCTTTCCACGTTGTTCTGACAATTCCCTGTATAGGTATTATAATGGCAGTGATGATGAACAATATTTTAAACATGTGTGGCTTATAGTGAAGACATTATTCTTTACAACTATTATCTATGTCTTGATTCTGCAAACCCTTTAGCATGGCTGCAGCTTTCCTCATCTGAATAGGCTGATTGTACTCAAAGGAACTATTTATGTGAGCAATATTTTCAGGTTTTAGAGCCAGAAAGCAATTACAGCATCACGTGACCTCTTGCTTTACACAGTCCAAAGAACTTTAACTGAAGGTGGTTATATCAAGCAGATACTTTCTCTACAGGTGAAGAGGCTTAGAATGGTAGGTACCAATGCTACCTGGTGACTTTTACTTGATCTATTCCATTCTTCTCTCTAAACCTCAAAACTTGCAAATGAAATCAAATGCTTTGGAGACTACGTGAAACTTGGACTGCACGTACCTTAGCATCCTAGCTTGGATCAGAATGCAATTCTGAACCAAATCTCTCGATTTTTTCAATTTATTTGGATTTGGTTTGTATCGCATAGCAGCCTCAGAGTACACAAACTGGATTTTTTTAAACAAAACTAAATTAGGAGATAAACTCCAGGAGTGCGCCTGAGGCACTGCAGCCACTAGATGGTACTTAGTTCACAGGACCACGCTACATTTAGTCCCAAGTAAAACTCCCCAGAATGGCTGTAGTGTAGACACCGGCTCATCAGCACAATCAGTTTTAGAGTAGCAGCAGTAGCTGCTACTATTGAAATATGCTGCTTGCTACTGAAGACTGATTTGCACTACTTATGTGAGGCAGACTTCAAAAAAAAACAGTACAGAAAAAATGTGTGGCTTATTTCTTATTTAACAGTTAAATTTCAGTTTCCAGTTATTAGGTATTAGGTCCTATTAGGGTTTTTTTCTGATGCTGTTTTTTTTTTTTACTAGGTAGAAAGTCCTTCTCTCCTAGTACGCTCGTGTGATATTTAGTATATCCACATTTGTTGAAAAAGGAATTAAACTCCCCAGTGCACTTTTTATTGTCATTCGTACTTAAAATATTTGCAAATTAGATTGATGCTGTCATCTACTGCAGAATGATTTCACTGATATTATATGAAGGTCTTCCCTGATATACTGGACATCAAGAGTAACTCCTGGAATTATTTTCATACACGGAAAAAGGCAGAAATTGAGGGCAGACTTTATGGAGTTAAAAGAAAGTTCAGTGAGCCACTGTGGTATCTTGTTCTCATTCTAGTTCTTTAACATAATCACAAACAGAGACACTTTACATTTTCAGGAAAACAGGGAAGTAACTAATTTAAGATCAAATATTTAAAAGTTTAAGTAATCTGAAAAAAGAAAACTAAAATGTAATACAGATTGAGTTCCTTTAAGAATGCTTTTTTTACTGTTAAAGCTCATAAATAAAATTCTCGTCTGCCTTCATAAATAGCTGTATTTCTCCATCAATAACATTATTTTATTAAACAACTGCAGTTCAAGGAAGATGTCAGTTAATCAGAAGTGCGTATACTGCCAACAGCCATAAGAGATAGATTAGCTGTCTGTGATGAAATTCACAAAAAATAAGAATTTTAATTCATTGCAATTGCTAAAAGCATTTTTAGTCCATGGAAGTGCAGGCAGATCTAAAATTTATAGTCACAAATGTGCCAAATACATGTAGTTCTGTCTGAATTACATTTTACAGGCACTTCTCTGTGGTTGTAAGACATATGTCAAAAGGACTGCCACATAAAAAGTGCCATTGTACAATAGTTTCATCTGTACTTCCTTGTTGAAAATTCATAATAAATGTCAGTAGTACTAGAGACCACAGTCACACAGCTTTAATATTCTGAATCATGACCACAGAGACATACTCATGAGGGGAAAAAAAAAGGGGGGAAAAAAAAGATCATGTTTAAAATTCCTTCAGTGAAAGCTAAAATTTTAAAAATAAAAATTTGTCTGCTGGAAAATGCCATTAAAGAATATAGATGTAGAGTGTCTTAAAAGAAAAAAATATAATAAAATAAGACTTCACCAGAACGAGATGGAGCTTTTACTACACTTGCTCAGAGATTTTCTCCCTCTTTTGTTTTCAATTCCTTTCATGAAAACTTATACCTGAAGATGTGTAATAAAGGTTAAAGTTGACATAATCCATGACAGCAAGATAATTTTGCATAGTGAAGGGAATTGTGTTCACTGGGGAGTGAGAGAAAATGGAGAGAACTGTAACATGTGGCAAATTTTAACAGGAAATATTTCTCCTAAAGGGCAAGGATTCAAAAAGTGCTTGTATTTGGTTAAGCATATCTCCTCTCCTTTGTAACAGACATCCCTGATCAAGGCAAAGTATAATAATCACTGGACTTTCTGTAAACGGTCTCACATAAACCACACTCTTTTTTTTACAATATATCTTGACTATTTACCTCATCTTCTACATTTTCTAACTGTCCTGTATTGAAGATGGCAGAGAAGCAGCTCTTAGCAGAGATTTCTAACAGAGAATTCAAGTTGTGTCAAACTGTTTAGCTCCTCCTAAACACTCTTTATTTTTAGAGGTTGGTTTTATTTTGACAAACTGGAACGATAACTGACCAGTTTATTGCAATTCACAGTCAACTTCTGATTCAAATCTGAACCAAATGTTCAAATGCTTTCCTTCTCAGTGCAGCATAACAAAACACATGTGATACTGTATGCCAAGCCCAAAATATATTCAAGTCATGTTAGCTATACATGCTCTTCTTAGGGTGTATCAGAGGGAGGCAACAGATAGGACTTCTTATACACAGCTTATATAGAAACTGATGATGATGCTGGAGAGAATGATGGTCCTGAAATAATCCTATATACCTATGTGGATGTTAGAATAGATGACCACCTGAGATCCCTCCCAGCCTTAATTATTCTTGATTCCACAATTACTTTTCTTTTTCTTTTTTTTTTTTTAAATAAGAGAATGTACAGAGGTACTGTGTGACACCATCAACCTCTGATTTCACTCACTGCTTCTTTTTGTTATTTTTTTTCTTTCCAGAAATGCTCAGTACCTTACAGGACTTGGCCTTCCACCTCAAAATAAAAATAACAAAACCCAGCACCTCTTCTTGATGAAATTTTTGTCTCATTTATCAAGTAGAAGAGCAACATCTATCTAGGTGAATAATTAGGTCTGTGCAGTGATTCTGTCACATAATGTCATAGTAAACAAGTAGATGGAACCTGAGAAATCCTCTTTATTATAGCAGTCTCTGTTGTTTTCATTAATTGAACTAGGACTCCCTTCAGTTACACTACTATGTTTATTGTTGCACAGTTAATTCTGAACTGTTGCGCTTCATAAGAAACACTAAATGGGTGGAGAACATTATGGACAATGGAGGGATTTATTTTCTTGACAGGATAGCTTTTTTGTCTTCCATTCAATAGGAACAGCAAAAATATACAAGTCCATTAATTAATATTATGAAATAATAAAAAAATATGCAGATAGCAACATATTTTTTTTTCCATTTGTAATTCAGTCAGTAAATATTTATAGTTAATGACATAACACAGAATTCAGTGCTGTCTTCTGTCTGTATACTTTTCTCTTATTCCATCTCTTTCCCTCCAGCATACACATACAACATAGTCAGTGTGTCTTCACAGCCACCAGGAAGAAATGATGGAAAGTCAAATTGTGTTCTCTTTGTGAACTTTTTCAAATGTTCTTAATGCAGCAGTGTTAGATACCATGAAATCCAGGTGGTATGAAGCTTTGTACAACGTCATCCTCTCCATCAAGCTCAAAGACTGCTCACTTGAGCTCCAGCTAGAGCAGAAGTTCATTACCTTGGCCTTCAGTGGCAGGGTCAGACTCCAGGCAGCAATTCATGTAGGCATTGAAACTTTTACTTCTTTGTACAGTGGACAACTCTGTTTACTAATATACTTCCAGTTTTCCAGTAACCTGGAAAATCTGATGTGTTGTGATTACATGTACACATACTACCAGTCTAACATGGGGCATATTGGACCTATTATTATTGACTCTACTAACACTGATACCATGTGATACCAGAGGTAAGGTGTATCAGAAATGGATTCTCTACTTTAAACCAAAAAGAGATAAGTCTATTCAATGAAAATCCACTTGTTGTAGGAGTCAAGATCCTCATAAAAGGCTATTCTGCAAATTCCAACGAATGTAGGAATTTATGTAGGATTACAGAAGCTTATTTCTTCAGACTGGCACCACAAATGGAAGGTTTGGAGGCTTTGGAATCACATTATTTATATAAATAAATAGATACTAACAAAAATCTTTGCAGACATAGCACAAACGGCATATTTTCATTAACATGCAAAACACCTTGGCATCAAATGTATCAGCATTGCTGTCTACACACTTCTACAATTCTCCTGCTTGCAGATGACTGATAAGACCAGTTCCAGTTTCCATTTAAATCAATGACAAGTCTCGTGCTAGCTTCAGTGGCATATGGATCATGTCCACAGTGCATGTCATGCAACTTTCTATTATAATTCCATATCCTTTGTTAAGCTGTAATATGTGACTTCCAAAAATTCAAGCTGCAGTAAAATCTCCATCTTGTAAAATCCTAGCTCTTAGCTTCACATGATATAAACTGCTGATACTCATGCTCAGGTCTCCTGAGTGTGAAACAAAAATAAACTACAAGGAGCTCTGTAACTGCCTAGGCAGCACTCAATTCTTACTTGCAACATCTGTGAAAACAACAACAACAAAAAAATTTGATCTGTGGAATAGAGAAAATAAATAAAAGAGATAACTTTCTCCTGAGAATGCAGAGAAAATACTACTACAAAATACACAAAAGACAAAGGTTTATAAGGGTAAAGAAGTGTATTAGAGGATAAAAGACTTCCTGAGTTTCTAAAACGCACATCTGGTTGTTGCACTGCATCTCTGCATGTGAAACAGATCATTGTTTCTGTTTATAAGGAATCTGTGTTACTATCAAGTAGCTGTAATTATGATATTACAGTTAAATTAATCCTTAAAAGTATTATCAGGGATGAGGAAACTCTGCTCTTTTGTGTCTTTTATGTGCTCATCTACTCAGTGGATGTACCTTGTCATTTCATAATAATGTATAAAGTTATTACTGATGGATTCTATAGCACCAAGAAACAGTTAAGGTAACAGATTCTGTGGGATTTCCACAGTTATGGTATAATGAAAGTATTATTTCAGAGTAAATGAATAATTTTAGATCTATGTCATAAATCAGAATAAAATTTCTCAGTGTTGCTAGTTTTGCTCTCAAACACAGATGGTTGAAAATTCTCAGTGGAACAGCTTGGTCTCCAAATGCAGTTTTGTTAAAAATGAAATTGAATAATGTTGATTTCAATAAAATTTTAATCTAGGGAAAAGTTAAAAAGAAACAGTTAAGCTTTACTGGTTTGTTACTCAACAACTTTGGTATGTTAAGTTACATTTCATTTTTATTGTTTTGCTGCATTTCAACCTCTACAGCAATGTATCACTTTTTTTGTGTGATTTTATTACACAATATTGTACAGATAACATAAATACCAGAATGTTCTGATACTAAACCAGAATACTTGACTTTACTGAAACACAATAAATTTAAAAAATCCATATTTTAAAGATGTTGTGGAAAAATCTGCTTTTCATTTTGATGAAGAACTTCATCTCATACCAAAATGTCACATTTTTCCATGAAATTAAAACTCCAAACACCACTAATCTTGGTAGAGCTTCTGGAAAACTCATTACATGACTGAGTTCACAGTATGACTTCTGTGATTCTTTTAAATGTAAAAAAATGTAAAGGATTTGACAAAGTGACACATTGTGTTGCTCTTGAACAAAGTGACATGCTCTTAAGATATTAATAAGTGAGATTACATGCATACTGGAGAAAAGCATAAGCATATGAGGAAGGACAAGGACCCAAGGAAAACACCACCACCAGTGGCTTAAAATAACTTGTCAAGAGGATGCTTATTTTAAGCAATTATTGCAGCTTTTTCCCTTCTTAGTGAAGACAAACACATTGGCTTAGAAAATGGAGGTGAACTAGTAGGTAGCAGCAGCGCAGCATACTAGGTCATGGCACTGGTTTTGCATTGCCCTCTGCATTACAGATCACAAGGTCCCAGTCACTGTTTGAAAAATTTTAAAAGCCTCCTACAAATTAGGTTACATATGGGAGAAAATCCATATTCATGAATGCCTACCAGCTGTTACGCTGCATTAGGTGGGCTCCTGGAGCAAAAGTTTAGTTCATCCAAGAGGAACCCAGTTCTTGTTCTCCAAGCCTGCTCTGGGGTGTGATCCAAAGCAGAATTCATGGGGACGATAAGGAGATTCAGTTCAAAAGTGCACTCTTGATGTGAATGAAAATGCTGCTGTAGGCACATCGTCCACCACCAGGTGAGATAGATACAATACACACAGAGAAAGCTCAGTAATAATTTGCAAAGAAGTTAAAGGTATGGCCATGTTTTTTGTCTCTAAGCATCTGCATAGCTTACAGAAAAGATGAGTTAAACTTCAACGCTATCAAACAACAAATCATCAGCTTTTCTGCATAAGTAACACTGGGCTCTGGGCATATAAAAATCTTACGAAAACCTTTCTACAATTCTCCCTGCTTGCTGAATCATACACTGCTGAAGTACATGTTTCTGAGAGCAAAACAACAGAAATGAGCACGGTGAGATAAGGCACAGCAATGACAATATTCATCGGCAATTGACAGAGCACTACATTGCCTGAATTCCCACAATTCTGGGATTTTAGGAATAGCCATGAGGTGCGTCTGTCACACACCATGCTGAGATGCGCATTTGCTCTATTTCTTGTGGTATGTACCCCAGATAGATTTGGCATAAAGAAAAGTTTGAGGTCTATATACTGCAGGCATATATAATATAAACAAACTTGTTGTGTTACAAAAAAAAATAATTACCAGTATTTGTTTTCCTCATCGCAGATCTTAATCTTTTTTGTTGTTGTTATGCTGCCTGACTCATTACGACTTCAGTAGTCCAGATGATAACTTAGTATACATTTTAGTATATATTTTTTCCATCCAGTTGTATTAACAGTGAAAAATTGCCAATCATTCACTGAAACTTTGTATCACAGGAGATGGGTAGTTAAATCTTGATTTTTTTTCTAGTCTGAAAAGAATGCATATCAACATTTTTAAACATGCACATTAATTCAAGCATTTTGTACAAGTATCTTTCTCCAAGGCTGCACCATCTGGCAAAGACAACCAAAACTTACATTTTTTTTTAATTATAGAAATATATGCATACATGTAAGTAACAAAAATATGTAACTATATACTAGATACATATTTCAGACATTCTCAATTGCCATAAAGAAGGAAGGATTTTCAAGAAAGTTTAGACGAAACTTGAAACAAATCTCTTAAGTTTATTGATGTGTTACTGGAGATGCTGTTTAGAATGTGAATTATTCATAACCCAGAACTGTCAGCAGCTAACTTTAAATACCTGAGGGGATATCTAGTCAAGGCAGATAGTTTTGGGGTGTTCACATTTCAGCATGACATTACCAAGAATATGTATTTATTTTTATGCTAAATTTGGTGTAGAAGAATACGGAAGTGTTTTCCATAAAGAAAAAGTTTGACTACAATAAGAGGGAAAAAGTAGTACTTCTATCATTTTCACACAAAAAAGATCATGAAGACAGATGCAGAAAGGGAATTTTTGGGTGAGACTTCATAGTTAGATAGGCAGGATGACATATCAAAAGGTCATTATGCAATTCTAACATTAATATCTATATACAGTGATATACAAAACCCAGATAATCCTACTATGGTCAAGTATTCTATTACTCTTGGAATTCAGAATTTCATTTCATTATT
This sequence comes from Opisthocomus hoazin, assembly GCF_030867145.1. Taxonomy (NCBI): domain Eukaryota; kingdom Metazoa; phylum Chordata; class Aves; order Opisthocomiformes; family Opisthocomidae; genus Opisthocomus; species Opisthocomus hoazin. Next base: position 17,102,534 of record NC_134414.1, on the reverse strand, counting down.
TCTTTCCTAAAAAATACTTATTAATTATGAAAAAAGCAACTTTGTGATGAAGCATTAATAAACTTCCTTGGAAAATGAATATTAAAACACCTAACTGTCCAAGAATTGTATTTTTACGATTTTACTCATAATATTGTGTTTTCTTGTTTCAGATTTTTTTTTTTTGTTTCAGAACACATTAAGTAAATTACATTCTAAAAAATTAAGCTATAACATATTCTATTAAAGTAGAACAAGAAAAAGTATTGAAATTCTGATCATTTAATCTCTCTTTTATTTTTCTTCATGTCTTTTGTTATGACTAATCATAGAACTACAGAATAGTTCAGGTTGCAGGGGACTTTTAAACAACATCTAGCCCAACCTCCCTGCAGTGAGCAGGGACATCTTCAACCAGATCAGGTTGCTCAGAGCCCCGACCAACCTGACTTTGAATGTTTCCAGTGATGGGGCCTCCACTACCTCTCTGGACAACCTGTTCCAGTGTTTCACCACCCTCACTGTAAAAAATTTCTTCCTCTATCCAGTCTAAATCTACCTTATTTCAGTTTACAACCATTATGTCTTGTCCTATTGCAACAGCCCCTGCTAAAAGTTTGTCCCCACCTTTCTTTTAAGCCCCCTTTAAGTACTGAAAGGCTGCAATAAGGTCTCCCTGGAGCCTTCTCTTCTCCAGGCTGAACAGCCCCAACTGTCTCAGCCTCTGCCCTGACTCAGGTTCAGGACCTTGCACTTGGCCTTGTTGAACCTCATGAGGTTCACTTGGGCCCACTTCTTGAGCTTGTCCAGTTCTCTCTGGATGGCATCCTGTCCTTCAGGCATGTCAGCTGCACCACTCAGCCTGGTGTCATCGGCAAACATGCTGAGGAGGCACTTGATCTCACTGTCTACGTCACTGATGAAGATGTTAAACAGTGCTGGTCCAAATATGGACCTGTGAGGGACATCACTTGTCACCAGCGTCCATCTGGACACCAAGCTGTTGATCACTACCCTCTGGATGCGACCATCCAACCAATTCCTCATCCACTGAACAGTCCGCCAATTAAATGCATATCTCTCCAATTTACAGAGAAGAATGTCATGAGGGACTGTCTCAAAGGCCTTCATAGTAGTCCACATAGATGACATCTGTAGCTCTTCCCTTGTCCACTGATGTAGCCATTCCATCACAGAAGGCCACTACGTTGATCAGGTGGGACTTGCCTTTGGTGAAGCCATGATGGCTCTCTCGCATCACCTCCCTGTCCTCCATGTGCTTCAGCATAGCTTCTAGGAGGATCTGTTCCATGATCTTCCCAGACACACAGGTGAGGCTGACAGGTCAGAAGTTGCCAGGGTCCTCCTTTGTACCCTTTTTCAAAATGGGCGCAATATTTCCCTTTTTCCAGTCACCAGGAACTTTCCCTGACTGCCATGACTTCTCAGATATGGGGAGTGGCTTGGCAACGACATCAGCCAATTCCCTGCGGACTCTATGATTCATCTCATCAGGTCCTGTAAATTTTTTTATGTTCAGGTTCCTCAGATGGTCACAAACCTCATCTTCTCTTACAGTGGGAGGGGCTTTTCCCTCCCACTCCCCCTCCATGTGGTCATTTCAGGTTGGCACTCAAATGGCTTCTTTAATCCTCAACAGTTTTTTTAGAGGATAAGCGTTATTTTTTCCTGGTTCAATACAGGTTTTAACTTTGTTGGGACCATCACCTCAAAGGATAAATTACAGTGGAGTGAGATTAATACGCAACAAAGCTCTTGTCCCAGAGGCATTACAACATAACTGCGACGGTAGAAGGAGGTAAAAGACAAAAAGAATGGTCTGTTTTGCAGATGATGAAGGCATGGCAAGGGAAGGAAGTTTTAGACACTTTTAAAAAGAAGGAGAGAAGGATGCCTGAGATATTTAATATGCAGATTGTTGCAAGTCTGTCCTCTGAGGATGGCAGTGTACATTCAGCACAGAAATGAGAAAACCATCTTGAGCTAATGGTGGATAAAGAAAGACACAATGGACATCCTTGCCTCCCCTACCAAAGTCTCCTGATGATGCCTAAAAGGGAACAGTCTAGTCAGGAGTTTAGCTCAACACCAGTTCATTCCTCATCTTAATATCCACTCTTGCACTTCCTAATAATTCCAATTTCTGTTTAAGAAGGCTATATAGTAAATAGGCGACATGGTACCCATTTCTTTGAGCCATGGTCATCTAAGTATTATGAAAAGTTCTGTCTTTTGGTGAAAAGTCATACCTTCCCTTCCTTCTCAGTTTGTATAAGCAACAACTTTGTTTTATTCTGGTCAATAGTTATTTTAATTTATTTATACCTAAAAATCTTTTAACAAGCACTTCACACAACTAATATCGATATTCACCTCAACCAAGTGCACGCATCTAACCTTATTCATCTATATTTGTGCAGGTCACCCTAGGCTCCCTTTATAGAGAACAGAAAAAAAAATTTTAGGACACAACTAATCTAATTTGTATTCAATATCTACTTTAAGTTGAGATTGATAATGCTCTAGAAATACATATAAGGGAGGTCTAGGGTGACTAGATTAGACAAAGACATCCAAAATATACATGTCTTATTTCATTAGATTTTTTTTCTCTAGATATATTACTATTTAACAGAAAAGTTTGATTTTCATATAGCGAGGAATGTGTTGAGTCTTTGTAAAAGAAAAAAAATACAGTTTATCTCTTTCTTATAAGTGTTAGACAAAACAGAAGTGTTATGGCGAGAAATCAATGCCACTTTGAAACAAAACAGACCAACCATTTTGAGTCCTTGTGTTTGTCACCTGAGCTTTATACTTTGATCTCATGAAATAAGGGCCCAGAATTAAATGACCTTTTAATTCAGGACTTGTCTTTCCCTCAGTTTTGTATTACTTTACCATCACAGGTAGCATTTGTAAATGCAATGTACATGGACTCTGTTGTGGTAAACCTTAGAAAGACTCCTGTTTTCTTCTACGGTATTGAGAAAATAATGTATTCAGTTTTTATATTGCCTATTTATTATGCAGAAGTTCACTCCCAGATCTCAGTGTTTGTGCCAGATGTAACCAAGATCTACCGTTTTTACTTCCAGCTCCCTTGGCTGGAGAAAAATCTATGCTTTGTTCTAGTACCTATTCTGTAAGAAAGATTGCTTCTCTGAAAAATAAAATAGCTTCTTCTGGTAGAGATGATGCAGAAGTAAACCTACGATCCTGTTTCTGATTGTAGTAGGCTGTGTTCCATTATCATTTGCAACACTGTAAAGCCTCAGCTATCTGAGAAGAATGGAGTGAAATTATATGGCTTTCCTGAAAAGCAAAAAAAAAGAAGAAAGGGAAGATTTCATCTTTTTGAGGCACAGATGGAATATCCAGCTATACCTGTACTGTTTTGGGTAGCTATGCCTGTGTTTTGGCTCAAGTTCACCAAAGTGATCGAGGTCAGTCACATTCATGCCATAAGCATAAGCACAAGCATTACATCTTTCCTTTATCAGTTGCATCATACCTTGCTTCACCAGCAATGAACACCAATTACCTAGTAGTAACACATAAATTCTTACTTTGTCACAACACGTGAATAATTTCCTCCATCATCGCACCTCTGGAAGAGACATTTTTTGTCTCCTGTCCCCATGTGAACTCTGAACTGGCCAAGCATGATGCTTCCTGTTGCTTTTGAGTCTAATGAAGTTCTGTGATTACAAGATCTGACATAGATGCACCAACAGCAAACAACCAAGTAATTCCTTGGCCTTGGTATAGGGGAGCAAGGACTTTATACTTGTGCCTTCAAACAGACCATGGTGGAAAGAAAAGTAGCCGTGACTGTACCCTTCATATTCAACATGAAGTTCCAAAGCAGAAAAGGAGTCTGTAACTAGAAAGGACTAGTACTCCAACATAATATTGGCTTGACTTCGTTCATCACGACTTTTTCTGTGGCTGCTGGTGTTTTTCTCGTCTCGAGGATTACTGAAGCTGCAGATGTCATGTGCCTGTCCTGGGTCAGTGCTTGACTGGGATTCATACAATTGTAGAATGGTTTGTTTTGAAAAGGACCTTAAAGATCATCGAGTTCCAGTCTCCCTGCCACTGGGGGTGTGGAACCATCTTACCTAATCTTACACATCTAAAAGCTTCCAGTCTATCCTTATTCCTCAGGTTTCTTCTCTAATTAACAGAAAGGAAGAGGTAACATCCAAAAGTAGACTGTTACACCCCTCTCAGAACTTGAGGCCTTGGTGTAGCATTGGAGAAATGGTATTGAGATGCTTTAAAACCATTTTCTTTATTTTTACTGCCTGTGTCACCATTATACTGATGGCTTTTGCTCCCATTTTTCTGCACTGACCATGCCTGTTGGTTTATTTGATACTCAAACCACAGTGTAAGGTGGACAGGATGGATGAGCTTTAGCCTGAGTTAATGTAAGATTTTAAACTTACTCTTTGGAGTTCTAAGACTCTGTTCTTTACCTTGTCAGAGACTGAAAGGGTTAATATGTGTTAATAGCTCAAACATTGTGCTAAAATAGCTGCCTCAGTCCTGCGGCAGTCCCTCCAAGTGCTGTCCTGAGCAGATGGGACAGTGCCCACCCACAGTGGGGGCTCTGCAACAAGGTGACACAAGACAGGGAGAGTGGATCGGAGGATGGGCAGTTCCGCATTTCTGATGTGCCTTGCCCAAATATGGGCAGAGGTAATATAAAGTTCATTTGAGGAAGGGGCTTGAGACTCCCTAAGAGACCCATCGTGAAGTCTTCCCCCCACTGGAGCCTGCGCAGAAGATCACGAACTTTCTAGAAGAATTGTCATATAAGCCACCAAGAGGTGTGACTAAGGGCAGAGACTGAGTGATAAAAGACACACATGCAAAGAGCCTGGTGCGTGCGCCGGCCACCAAAGGATGTCATGCCTGTCGTCATCATCATGGGATCCTGGGGTGGTTGATACCTTCTTTGTTGCCCCTCTTTCTTCTCTTCTCTTTTCCTTACTCTCCCTCTTACAGACATTTTTGATAAGAATCCACGTTGACAATGCTTTTCATGTTTTCCAAGTTACCTCTGTTATAAATAAAATGCTTAGATTGATCGTTTCGTGTAGTTTCACCTCAATATAGCCCAAGGGCATTCACAGAACCTGAGTCGCTTTCCCGCCCCACAGGTGGGACGCGACATACCTATTCAAGCTTGAATCAGCCATTGTGTTTTAAGAAATTAATATAATCAGTGGAAAAATTTGGTAACTAGAATACATTCAGATGCAGTAATGGTGGTTTAAACCATAATTTCTGATTCATATGTGACATCAATTAACTGATTCTGAAATAACCACAGCATCATGTTGAGAAAAATCTGTTATCTATGTTACCTGGTTCAAATTATGAATTACCAACTGAATATTAAACAAAGTAAAAGATGTCCCTTTCTACTGTGTCCTAAATGCAGCCCTTATTGTTGCTCCCAGTGCTATTATTTCTGAAACATTAGGCAAAAGTACAGTTAAAATGATCATTTTATTATATCACTCATTACAGTTCCATTACAAACTCTACTAGTGTCTCCTCCAGGAACTTTCTACCTATTACAGATTAATGATCTTCGAATTAACTGCCTTATAGCTTCTTATTTCAATGTAACTCTCATTATTTATGCGCATTGGAAAAATTAATTATACTGGTTTTGTGTTGACCAGCCAAACACAGAATTTCACATTGTTTGCATTGGTGCTAGACAACACTTACCAATATTTCCCCCTGAGATGTATTAGAAAGACTGTCAGACTTTATAATTCATCACTGAATGGATGAACTTACCAGTGTAATTCAAAGAAGTCTAAAAAAGGCAGCATTTTCAAATTTGTTTGACTTTACTGTAGGAATGAAACTAAATGATAAAAAGCATCAAAAGAATAATTTTTCAGAAGTATAAAGTAACAGTAAATAATAGATTACAAGTACATGTTTGCTATTGACTGGCTTTGATTGTCACCTTTGTAAGTTTATGCACCAAGAAAAAAAATTATTTTGCATAATTCTTACTGGAGTAATCGTATATTAAAAGCATAATTGAAGTTATACCATCATTTTATTGCTCCACAACATTGAATCCCATCCTATCACAGGGTACTCTTAAGTGTGCCATATCTAAGTAGCGATAAAATATTAAAGATTGTATTATCTTTGCCATTCCTAATATAAAAACAAATAATAATTACATAACACAAATGAAATCTGACAGGTCACAATCTGTATGTGTTACTGACATACAAAGTAATTTAATTTCTCTGCAATCATATGCATGAATTCTAGCAGTGGGTTTAGCAGTAATATGGGACTTCAACAACAGTGAGTTTTTAATTTGTTTTCTTTTATTTGATTAATTGAATTTTGTGTATATTCTGCTATAAATTTATTCAGTAGTGCCTTTACCTAGCTGCTCTCTCTTATTCATTAAATGCAGATGTGGATAATTTTGCTGACTAATTGTCAGCAAAATTTATTTTAACAGTCTTCAGTAGAGCTTTGTTGGTTTTCATCAAATAAAGAATTGCCCATAAAATCAGACAGTTGCATTGTAACACAAAGAAGAATTTATCTTGAGCCAGAAATTTAAAATAATTTTCAAAGCAATCTGGTGTCCTAACACTGTAAAACCAGATCTGATCTTCAGTGTAAACAGCAGTATTTTGTATCAGAGTAACTTGGTCCATTGTTATCTTTTCTGTAACAAACACGGGTTCATAGATAATCCATACTAGATGCTCAAAATTTACCATTAGTCCAAGACATAATTTAAAAACAGTATTTTTTAGTAGCATGGACTGGATATAAAATATAAGCCAGTTGAGAGGATATTTGAATTTAAAAATTTTAGATTAAAAGACAGAATTGAGATCATTCAGACGGAACTATCGTATAAACAGAAAATACCACAAACGAGCACAAGGTTTCGAGGAAAAGTCACAGCCAGGAATCATCAGTCACTTAGATGCTTTCAGAGAATATAATAAAAGAGTGGCCTGGAAAAGCAGAACCTAATCTGACATGCATACACATAAAAAATATGCTGGTGTGGAAAAAAAATGAATAAAGGTTGAACACACTCAATTCTCAAATACCAGATCCTGAACAGGACAAAATAAAACCTTCAAATACCCATTAACATTTCAGAGGTACTCCTTTTTCAAACATCTTTTGTAAAATTAGCTTACCTATGAAACAGATCAACAAAATCTTTTCATATTTATCTTTTCATATACCAGTGACATTATGCTGTTAAATGCAATCTAGCTGTTCTTTTAAATGGGATTAAGGATTGCTCAAAAGAGGAGTATTATTTTAATTTAGAAGTGATCCATATGACCTAGTTGAACAAGATTTCTCACAGAACATGTTTTTGGAAAAAATGACCGTTGTATTTTGCTGCGTACTCAATCAGGAAAATCACATCACACGCTTAATACATGTCTGCAAACTTATTTATTTATTTATTTATTTTAGGAATACTTCAAGGGTGGGTTTTTTTCCATGGTCTTGCACCATTTACTTCTCTTGAAAATTAGGATAAACAAGACCTTGGGATATATCTCCTTCCACACATACATGATCAGGAGTCTATACTCCATTTTCAAGAATGAAAAGAGACTTTTACAGATTATTGTACGGTAACAAATAACTGCATCTCAGCTACTCAGTGTTACTTTCCATGTGCCTTTCCTTGTCCTACAGCATCCCACAGAATAGGTGATGTAATGTGACGTAGCTTACCTTAAACAAAGAGCAATGACACTGAGCTTTCAATGGACAATACCACTCATATCTCCATGGAAACATACTGTGGAACACATGATGTATAATGACTACTTACTGCCTGGTAACTACTGATTCGTCAAAGCTCTTAGGTTCCTAAATGCCCATATCCCATGGCCTTTCTAAAGTATCTACAGTAAAATTTGTAAATGCAAGGTTAGATTTACTTTTTTTTAAAACAATCAGGAAGTTCAAAGCCTGCCTCCTCCTTACTTCCAAGGAAGTATGACAAACGGAAATCAAAGCAACAGACTTCAATTAATCATTAGTGCACCAAGGGGCTGTTTGGAGTGGTCTTAAACCCATAAGAAGCAACTTTTCTGTTATTGTAGCATAGATGTGAGTGTAGTACTAGGTTTAAAGAGTTTGGGTTGTTGCTATGTCAAACAGGTGTAGAGGGGGACGGAAATAAATGCATTCTAGAGATGGCTAAGTACACACTAGTGCTTGTCTCCTGTAGGAAGCTACCACCGGAGTTTAAAAACCGTAGCAGAAGAATCCAAAACAGCCTTGTACGTTTGGCACACACAATATAGAAGTATCCATTTTGAATAATAAAGACTCATGTTTTGGACCATGCTTTGCATCCTCATTCTTCTGTCCCGGTCCCAGGCAGCCCTTCCAGCTACTGAATCTCAGCTTGAAGAAACAAAGTTATGCAAGTGAGAAGTGAGTATTTCTACAAATCTGTTTAGGATCCTACTAACATCTTCATTGACTTGGTAAATCTGCCTCACAGAAACCTTTGTCCTGCTGAAACTCATTTTATTGTTTCAGTGGGCTTCTTGTACCTGGGGTTGATATTTACGACATACAGTGCCTGGGTTAAATAGCCTCTGATGATATATACCTCTGTTCAAGGGCCTAAACAGCAGCTCTTTGTTGAGGCTAACAAAGACAAGTATCTTTACATTTTGAACTTCAAGCTTTCATACATGTAAATTGCTTCTAGGGCAAAACAAACGAAAAAACCTCCTTCTGAAAAGGAAGTATGTGTCCGTATTCACATTGACATTAGTTTATCTCTGAGACAGTGTTTTGATTTGGTTTAATATCGAGGTTGTGCATCTCTAACAAGGAAAAGCTTCAGCCTTTTTACTCTCTCTGCATGTTGCATGTGAACATAGCAGATGCAATGGACTGAAGTATCTGTGTTTTGAACATAAAAAAAAAATGCCATAAAGCCCAGTGAAAGGATGAGAGCCAATGGGCATAAATTGAAATACAACTAATTCCATTTAAACCTAAAACCCCACCTTTTTTACTGTGATGGTGGTCAAACACTGAAAAGAGATTCACCAGAGGGACTGTGCAGTCTTCATCCTTGGAGATGTTCGAAACCCAACTGGATATAGCCTGGGAAACTACAGGTGACCCTGCTCTGAGCAGGGAGTTGGACCAGGCGATCTCCAGAGATGCCTTCCCCGCTCAGCTGCTGTGTGATTCTGTGAAGTGGTCACACATAATCTTAGCTCAGCTTCTTCCAGCCCCAGTGCAGCAGCATATAGTTTGGCCTTGACAGGAGTACAGCATGTATGAAAGTTTGAAGGACAAGGAGCCAGTGGAAGAAATTAACTGTTTTTCTGGAAAATCTCTAGGGTTAAACCACTCAAGCACAGTGAAAGCAACATAGGAGAGCACTGAGCAGTGCTGTGTGGAAGTGTATGTAAATTATAAAGGCATCATCCCAAACATTTGCACACATGCTATCAACATTTGGCAACTCAGAGGGACCTTTAAGCATAATACTGTCACAGAAAGTTCAGTCACAAAGACTTCTGTTTTGGAATTGAAGACTCCAGTAAGCATTAGAAAGTATCACTGCATAAAGAGATGGACAAATCCTATCAAGTTTGATGTGGCATTCTAGAAATTTTTCGTTTAAAGAAAGCACTTGCACTTCTTCACAAAAGGGAAAGCATAGTCTGTATCCATCACAGTCTTCATGTCCAAAATCAAGAGTAGCTTGCAAGAGATTTCAAGAAATTCATAAATAAATAACCAGTGGGGATTCTCACCACATTGCAACACAGAATAAGAGAAGTGGAAACAATAAAAGAAATCCTGAACAAACCAACTCAGTAAATATTGAGAAATGTAAAAAGGGATATGTCATCAATAAGAGCAGGGATACGTCATCAATAAGAGCAATGCAACTGTCTAACTGAAGCATGACATGAGAAAATCCTAAATTGGAAAGCCTTTTAAAGCCAGTGGGTCTTTAAACGCTAATACTGAAACTGAAAGGTGAAAATCTGAGGGCAGCGAGAACTCCAACTCTGAAACTGAAACTGAAAAGAGATAACACAGAGGCAACATTCGTTCAAACCCTGATGATCAGTCTGAAAGAATAGAGCCCGAGGGCAAAAAACCATTCAGAACCTAGCAGCAAATTTGAAAGGAGAGAGCTTTAGGGCAGGAATTGCTCAGGCTTTAACAATGAGCTCAGATAGACAGATCTTCAGGACAGTCCCCACTCAGGACCTGGGACTGCAAAGCTAAGGAGTTAGCAGGGGACTTTGTTCATCCCACAGCCTCTGATAATGAGCCTCACTGAACCTCTGTTACATTCTAGCCATTAACAACTACTGAATTTAAATAACTGCACTGCACTTCATATTAAAGAATCTGGAATTAGAATACAGCAATGGGAAAACCAGGAGTGGCAACACAGTTAATCCAAGAATGATGCTGCAGCATTGAGTGTGCAAATCCAAGCCATCACTTTATATTAACAAAATTGACTGCTCAAAGAGCTTGCCTAATGTGAGATGTGTCTGATCAAATGGCATTATCTTTTTCCAGAATATTCAAAATCTGCAGTAAAACTTAACAAGAGCGACAGTACAGAGACTATATAACTGTGTTTGCTTTGTATGCTACTAGTATAGCAATCACAACCAGACTGCCTAAGTTAGATATTATGGTATCTGAAAGAGAGAAGTTTCTTCCCCATTGTGCAATCCTGACTTCCTAACTCAGGACTGTAAAATTCGTATGTCATAAACACCCACTGACAGCTACTGATAACCAAAGCATAATCATAGAATGGTTTGGGTTGGGAGACACCTTAAAGATAATCTAGTTCCAATCCCTCCGCCATGGGAAGGGACCCCTTTCACTAGACCAGGTTGCTCAAAGCCCCATCCAACTTGGCCTTGAACACATTGACAGAGGGGGCATGCACAACTGCTCTGGGAAACCTGTGCCAGTGCCTCACCACCCTCCTAGCAAAGAATTTCTTTCTTAGATCTAATATAAATTCACCCTCTTTTAGTTTAAAGCCCTTACCTCTTGTCCTATCACTACACAACCTTGTAAAGAGACCCTCCCCAGTGTTCTTGTAGGCCCCCTTCAGGTACTGGAACACTGCTAGAAGGACTCCCTGGAGCGTTCTCCTCTCCAGGGTGAACAGCCCCAACTCTCTCACACTGTCTTCACAGAAGAGGCGTTTCAGTTCTCTGATCATTTTTGTGGACTCCTCTGGCCCCGTTCCAACAGCTCCATGTCTCTCCTGTGCTGAGGGCTCCACAGCTGGAAGCAGGACTCCAGGTAGAGTCTCACCAGAGCAGAGTAAAGGAGCAGAATTACCTCCCTTGACCTGCTGGCCATGCTTCTTTTGATGCAGCTCAGGATACAGCTAGCCTTCTGGGCTACAAGCACACACTGCCAGGTCATGTTGAGCTTCTTTACCTCAAATTCAGCAAGGCTTTTGACAGTGTCTCCCATAACAACCTCCTAGGGAAGCTCAGGAAGTGTGGACTAGGGGAGTGGACAGTGAAGTGGATTGAGAACTGGCTGAATGGCAGAACTCAGAGGATTGCCATCAGCGGAGCAGAGTCTAGTTGGAGGCCGGTAACTAGTGGTGTCCCTCAGGGGTCAGTACTGGGCCCAGCCTTGTTCATCAATGACCTGGATTAAGAGTTAAGAGTGTACCCTCAGCAAGTTTGCTGATGACACCAAACTGGGAGGTGTGGTAGACACACCGGAAGGCTGTGCTGCCATTCAGCGAGACCTGGACAGGCTGGAAAGCTGGGCAGAGAGGAACCTGATGAGGTTCAACAAGGGCAAATGCAGGGTCCTGCACCTGGGGAGGAACAACCCCATGCATCAGTACAGGCTTGGGGTGGACCTGCTGGAGAGCAGTTCTGTGGAGAGGGACCTGGGTGTCCTGGTGGATGACAGGTTAACCATGAGCCAGCAGTGTGCATGGATGCCAAGAAGGCCAATGCTATCCTGGGGTGCATCAAGAAGAGAGTGGCCAGCAGGTCGAGGGAGGTTCTCCTTCCCCTCTACTCTGCCCTAGTGAGGTTGCGTCTGGATTCCTGCATCCAGTTCTGGGCTCCCCACTTCAAGAAAGAGGAGGTGGTACTGGAGAGAGTCCAGAGGAGGGCTACAAGGATGATGACTGGACTGGAGAATCTCTCCTATGAGGAGAGGCAGAGGGAGCTGGGCTTGTTCAGCCTGAAGAAGAGAAGGCTGAGAGGGGACCTTATAAATACTTATAAATATCTTAAGGGTGGGTGTCAGGAGGATGGGGCCAAGCTCTTTTCAGTGGTGCCCAGCGACAGGACAAGGGGCAATGGGCACAAACCGAAGCATAGAAAGTTCCGTCTGAGGATGAGGAAGAACTTCTTCCCTCTGAGGTTGACGGAGCACTGGAACAGGCTGCCCAGGGAGGTTGTGGAGTCTCCTTCTTTGGAGATCTTCAAGACCCACCTGGACAAGGTCCTCTGCAGCCTGCTGTAGGTAACCCTGCTTTGGCAGGGGGTTTGGACTAGATGACTCACAGAGGTCCCTTCCAACCCCTACCATTCTGTGATTCCGTGATTCTGTGATTCTCCTCAACCAGCACACCCAAGCCCTTCTCCTCAGGGCTGCTCTCAATCCATTCACCACCTAGCCTCTGTTTGTGCTTGGGATTGCCCCTACCCAGATGCAGGACACTGCACTTGGTCTTCTTGAACTTCATGAGATTTGAATAAGCCCACCTCTCAAGCCTGTCAAGGTCCCTCTGGATGGCATCCCTTCCCTCCAGTGTGTCGACCACACCACGCAGCCTGGTGTGATCGGTAAACCTGCTGTTGGTGCATTCAATCCCACTTTCCACGTTGCCAACAAAGATGTTAAACAGCAACAGTCCCAATACCGACCCCTGAGGAACACCACTCGTCACTGGTCTCCACTTAGACATCGAGGCATTGACCATAACTCTCTGAGTGTGAGCATCCAGCCAATTCCTTATCCATCAATTAGTCAATCCATCAAACCCACATCTCTCCAATTTAGAGACAAGGATGTCGTGTGGACAGTGTCAAATGCTATGTACAAGTCCAGGCAGATGACATCAGTTGCTCTTCCCTTATACACCAAGGCTGTAACTCTGAAGGCCACCAAATTTGTCAGGCATGATTTGCCCTTAGTAAAGCCATGTTGGCTGTCACCATTCACCTCCTTATTTTTCATATACCTTAGCACAGTTTGTAGGAGGATCTGCTCCATGATCTTGCTGAGCACACAGGTGAGACTGACTGGTCTGTAGTTCCCCAGGTTTTCCTTTTTTCCCTTTTTAAAAATGGGGTTATGTTTCCCCTTTTCCAGTCAGTGGGAAAGCCATGACTTCTCAAATATGATGGATAGTTGCTAAGCAACTTCACCCACCAGTTCTTTCAGGACCCACGGATGCATCTCATCAGGTCACACAGAACTGTGCACCTTCAGGTTCCTTAGATGGTCTTGAACCTCACCCTCTCCTACAGTGGGCAGTTCTTTATTCTCCCAGTCCCTGCCTTTGCCTTCTGCAACCTGGGCGGTGTGGCTTGAGCACTTGCTGTTAAAGACTGAGGCAAAACGTTTGTTGAGTACCCCAGCCTCCTCCACATCATAGAAATCATAGAAAGTTTTGGGTCAGAAGCAACCCCTAGAGGTCATCTAATCCAACCACCCCGCAGCGAGCAGGGACACCGCTAACTAGATCAGGTTGCTCAGAACCCTGTCCAACCTGGTCTTGAGTGTTTCCAGGGATGGGGCCTCCACTACCTCTCTGGGCAACCCGTTCCAGTGTTTCATCACCCTCATTGTAAAGAATTTCTTCCTTATATCCAGCCTAAAATCCCGGGTAACCAGTCCCCTGTTTCCTTCCAGAGATGGTCCACAATTTCCCTAGTCTTCCTTTTATCACCATCACACCTGTAGATTTTCTTATTGCCCTTGACATCCCTGGCCCCATTTAATTCTATCAGGGCTACAGCCTTCCTAACCTCATCCCTGGCTACTCGGACAATTTCCCTGTATTCCTCCCAGGCTACCTGTCCTTGCTTCCACTCTGTAGGCTTCCTTTCTCTGTTGGAGTTAAACTGTGGAATAAACCTAAAGACCTGCAAAATGGAATTATATCTCTTTAAGTGCATAATTACTTTGACTGCATGTATCATCCTATTACATACTGAATCAGGTTCCATTTTGCTGGGTTTTCTTTTCCTTTCTTAAAAAATACCTTCAGTTAAAAGCATGTCCACTTTTCAGAAGCCAAACTGGTTTTAAGATATACAGGGGTTTGTCATAATATTTAAACTATTTCAAATGTACGCTGAATATGCCCTTTCTTCATAGGAAGTAATAGGTTTCAAAACCTTTATTATCATTATCCTCAAACTATTTTAGGTTTTAATTTAGAAAAGGGGTGACTTCTAGATTCTACCTATGTCCACAGATTCTCTTTCTTCCTTTAATGAGGCAGCAGTTGATGTCTCTTATTGGGCATGTCTGACTGTTCTGCTTCACAGCAATTCTTATATACTCAAGAATTATGGAAGCAATCACGCTCTATAGGAATCTTTCCCACTACAGCTAGCAATATGGTTCTCAGATTTCCAATTTACATGTTTTAAATTAATGATGGTTTACTCTGCTGTATAATAAAAATAGTAGTTATCACTGGAGCTAATTGATTACACAGCACTTTATTTCTGAGATTCACACTCTTTCCATGTACAGAACACAAACTAAGCAATTACAATAAACATACATCTGTCAAGATACAAGGAAGCTTATCACCATGTTATTTAAAAGAATTTTAAACAATATATTTGCCATCGGAAACTGATCAGAAATAAACTGAATTGGGAGAAAATGAAAGAAGGAGCTTTAAGCACCAACAGTCCAATTTTTAATATAATGTGGATTTCATTCATTCGTAGTTTCATTCATATCATTTGTTCAGCAATGCCTTCAGTATTTAAGGGAAAATCATGTTGAATAATGTTGCCTGGTCTCCAGCATAACACTCAATAAATATCCTTGAACATACATTTCGTTGCTTTTCCTTCTTAGTATATGAAAACGTTGAGTATCTTTACCCTTCGTAAAAGTTAAGATCTGGTCTTTTGTCTTTGTAGTCTTACCAGGTTAGTTGTAAGCAGAACAGCCAATGCAAATAACCTACCAGAGGAAGAAAATCCAACTAGAAAGGGAACTATCATCTGTCTGCTATTTTTTCCAGCTTGCAGTGCTGTCTCAGATTTAAGGAGTGGAGGATAACAAGGACTATTTAGAAACATTGAGCTAAGCATTTGAAAAAGATTCCCAGTTGAAAATGGCTATAATTGCCTACTAGACACACAGATACTACTTTAAATGACAAAACTTAAACATGAGCAGACTTCTCTCAAAGGTTACCTGCTTTGTTGTTTTATTTTTATCATCATTTGCAATGATTTAAAATATGTAAATACTACAGCTAGGGTACAGATGAGGTGTTAGAGCTTTTAAAGGGAAACTCCTACTACTGAACAACTGGTAGTATTCATTTAACTCATGTGTGTATGGTTGCAATGCTGAAAGAGCAATAGAAATGGAAAGCATTGTCCACAGGTGAAGAGCTGTGAATTACAAAACTGTCAGTCTTTCTCAAAATTGTTGGTAGTGTTCACACCTCTAAAATGTTTAGCTCTTTAGCTGAAGTCAGCGGAGTTGGGCTTTGCTGCACATTTTGCAATGGAATTAAAAAAAGGGTTTTAATATTGTTAGGAGACTTTTTCAGAGTGTATACGTATTTTCATATGGATTTCCTTAATTACCATTCTCAATTCAAATAAAGCTAGACTCCAGAAGACACAGTGTTTTTATCAGGAAAAAGAAATCAATTAACTCACTCCTAATTTTATTGTACATGTATTTCTCTCTTACAGCATTCTGTACTGCTGAATGCCCCAAATTATCTACTAAGATAAATTTTGTCAAGTGTTTCTAAGTGTCATAATTTTTATATTTTTGGTGTAAGTTATGTCATCATCTCTTTTTCTCCTCTTAAAGGCAAATAATGAATGTGCTATATAAAGTGACATTTTGAAAGACAGATTATACTGCAATCTTAAAACTCTCAGTAACTAACAAGCCACTGGTACATTATGGAATTATTGAAAGCAGCTGATTATTTTATAACAAAGGAAAAGATGTCTCTGAGTATCAGCAACTTCATGCCCTCTCTTTTATAAAAGCTGATCTATAAAAGACTTCAAAGCTTTAGCATCACTGTTTGAGAAATGTTATGCTTACTGCTTTAGTCAACAAAGCAAAATAGTAACAGAATGCTCAAATGCTTTACCATGGTGCAAAATATTTTCAAGAGACAATAACTTATTTTTGAGTTCAAAGTCAGAGAAAATATAACTGAAATTGTGATTTATTGAAGTCTTTGAAGAAATAAGAGATGTTCTAAAGTTGCACAACTAATGTCCAGTGGCCAACACTATGCCAGATTAAACATCAATATGAAATTCCAAATCAAGGGATCACATCAGTGGAAGACTTAATCAGGATGTTGTCTCTCACATTGAATTAGTATTTTGGCCAAATATCGGACCCATAGTCATGATTCTGAGATTCAGCTTGTCTAGCCGAATACACTCAACTTCAACGGAAATTACGTATGTGGAACTCATCTCAGCATCTGGTCCTTGTTGTAGTTTGGGTCATTTCCCATTCAATCTTTTAACCAGTATAAACAATTTGACATCTTAGGAAGCACAGGCTGTAGCTGAGCATTGACTGTAAAACCCTTTGGGCAAAATGAAAGACTTTAACAGAGTTATTATGAAAATTACTTTACACACACAATTTTATTATGTTTCTAAATTGAAGATATGCCAGCTAATTCCTATGTCATTCATCAGCCTGCCATTGTAAACAAAGAGTATGTTTTTATATTTACATCTATATTAAAACACTATGTGCATGTATGTATATACACACACACACACCTCTTCAAACCTGTACAGAATTTCTTCCTAAATACACCATTTTAAAATCTAAATATAAAAATTTAAACACAATGCTGACGTAGTTATATTGCATATGACACGTAAATTGGGAACTAAGGGCTGTTACTTGAAGACTTAGAGGTGATATTTTCTTTTCCTTAACTTTTTTTTTTACATTTAAGTAATAAATCCCTGGGTAGTTATTAATGAAACCTACACAAAATATTTTTAAACTAAAAAATGTTTTCACTTCATTTAATAAGATGTGAAAATTTTCATTTGCCTTTTGTTTGCTTAGGGGCGTACTTTCTCTGCAAACATCTCAGAACACATGAGATTTCAGTTAGATTTACAGTGTTGAAGTATTCACTTGAAAATGTAAACTACAAAATCAAATACAATAGGACAGAAAAATGAAAAAGCCTTTTTTTTTTTTGAAACGGGTCATTTTTCAAATAGTAAATTCAACCCTTTAGAGTCAACACAGAAGTCCATGTAATAAAATTTCAAAACAAATATAGCGCACAACATATTGAAAAAGGTTTACCACCTTTACAGGAACATTCTCTTCTTTCATCAAACACTTCTCTGCTGCTTTTGAGAAAATAGATCTGTACACAAAACACTGCACTGCCTTGACAAACAAAGCAACACTCAGCATGAATTCATGAATAGATAGCAGCATTAGTGCCAATGTTCACAATGGAGCACATGCTAACATTCAGCATTAATATCTCGAATTAAAGCCTAATGAACTTATTGGGAGTGTTTCCACTGAGTTCAGTGAGCTGTGGATCAAGCCCTTGGTGTCCATCTTAGTATGCTTCTCACTAGGCTTACCGTCAGGCATGACTGAGAGAGCAGGTGATGTGACTCTGCCTGCCTTTGAACATCACCAGTTTGGTCTCAGTAACTCAAAACATGACTACGGCTTTCCTCTAGCTGTAGTCACTGGAGATTTTAAAGATGGATAACTCTCATATCTGTTTCGCAGGCAGTGAGGCTAAGGCTCACAGGCTCTCCAAACTCCCACAGCAAGTGCCTTATAGACTCTGTATCTCCTTGATCTGCATGGTGTGTTTCTTCTTCCCCTGCTACAACGATTCCACTGGAACAGTGGAAAATTAATATATTAATCTGCAATTATAAAAAATTCCCTGTTTGAGGATACAAGGAATGGCCACAGAACTACTGAAAAGTGTTTAATTATTGTGACCTTAGAGAAAGCACCTCATGTACTTTTCTTTGTCAGCAAAATGTCCTTGGAAATCAGGATAAAGAGTCTGAAGAGACCTGTGCAATCGCTTTCCACAGATCTGCTGTACAAGTATAAATTCCATTCTTGAATAATTGTTCAATAATTAACATAAAGTATGACGTCTTTCTGAAGGTGGGATCAAACAAGTGAGCTGACGGAAATGGCTACAAAGTACACACAGATGCCGAGCTTGACTGTGTATACAGAGTGTTAAAGGGAAGCACCAACAGCAAAAAACTAGATAAACATAAGACATCCAGAATGGACTCCATTCCTTTGCAAATTATTATAGGTCTCATGGTGAAATATCAAAACTGACATAGTAATTGCTTACATTTGTTCAAGTAAATATTTCCCAGATCCTTGCCAGTTTAACTGACCATTAGCTTTCCTTCAGTATCTTCATGCCAGTACTTTTAGAAATTATATTTACAAGAAGAACACATGCTTGGACACAGCATCCCCTCTCACGCTTCAGATTAAGTTAAATGCTGTAATAAAGATGCAATAAATTAAGTAAGATTTTCAGAAATGTATTATTTTATGCTGTATCAGCTAATCCTATTTAAAACATAAAGCAGAAAGACATCAATTTGCCACTGAAGGAAGACAAAGGGAGCCGCAAGTAGCTCAGCCTTTCTGAAAGTCATTCTGCTTATATTTGGTACCTGAATTTGTTTTTTGGAACCTAGCTACACATTCTCACCAAATCTCTTTAGATATTCCAGAATTCTCATTTTCTTTGATAGAGGAATACCAAGTAAAATTAAGTAAAAAATACATGCCTCCCAATTCCGCCAACAATTTATATAATTTACCTTAATGTTACTATATGATTTATAACAAATGGATATTATGAGCTTCTTTGCTGTCCTCTCCTCACGACAGCAATGCACTAAGTGTGGTGCCCTGTCCCATGGACTACCTAGAGACTTGGTGATAGATCTCACTGCTTAAGCTACAGCCCAGAAGCCACCTAACACAAGGGCATATGCAAAGAAGCCTTCTGCCACTCCTCAGGCCTCTTGCCTCTTCCCATAGCCTCTGACAGAATCTTTGTTAAAGAGCATCACAACACATTTTCCTTCCCCAAGTTCTGCCTTCCCCCAACATTTCATTATGCACATGCAGATTAAAGAACACAGCTTTTAACCTTGATTCTATGGTAGGGTTGTTATAACTTTCCCTCTTTCTTCCATGAAAGATAATGTCAGTCATTTCTGAGCAACTGTCCAAGGGGAATGTTCTGACACTGCCAGAAAGAAAGACTCGAGCACCCAAATCGAATACTACTTCTTAGTCAGTAACACAGTGAGTGTGCCTCATCGTTAACGAGTCATTTATTGCTGTTACTCCTGTTGAGCATAGAATCACAGAATCACAGAATGTTAGGCGTTGAAAGGGACCTCTGTGGGTCATCTAGACCAACCCCCCTGCCGAAGCAGGGTCACCTACAGCAGGCTGCAGAGGACCTTGTCCAGGTGAGTCTTGAATATCTCCGGAGAAGGAGAATCCACAATCTCTCTGTGCAACCTGTTCCAGTGCTCTGTCACCCTCAGGAGGAAGAAATTCTGCCTCATGTTCAGACGGAACTTCCTGTGCTTCAGTTTGTGCCTGTTGCCCCTTGTCCTGTCGCTGGGCACCACTGAAAAGAGTCTGTCCCCATCCTCCTGACACCCAACCTTAAGACATTTGTAAGCATTTATAAGATACTCTCTCAGTCTTCTCTTCTTCAGGCTCCAGTCCCCTAATCATCTTCGTAGCCCTCCGCTGGACCCTCTCCAGTAGTTCCTCATCTTTCTTGAACTGGGGAGCCCAGAAATGGACATCTTTCTCTTTAATCTAAATCTGGAAATGTTTATTTTACAGTCCATTTCAGTTACTGTGGAACTGGTGTGTAGCAAATGTACCCAGCACCTCATAAAAATAATGTAGTACCCAGAAAGGTGCGGTGTTTTATGCCAGTCCAACTTCTGGCAGTGTTTCCATCAACTTACAGGATTTTTTTTAGCATTCAGCAACGGCAGAGAGAGTGCTAAAGTAGAGTGTTTGCAAATTAAATGGAAAAATCTAAGGAATGCTCAGCTTCTCTTGAAACTGTCTTGTGTATGTGGAAATGAAGATTTGCATGCATTCATATTCCATAGAAATGACCGGGCAGAGGATAATATCTCTACATGAATTTTAAAGCTTTCAGACACCCACATCTCTGTTTTAGTCCAATTGCTCTGTACATAATGCACTATGTTTAACTCTTATGAGAACACCTGCTTCATAATGCTCAATCTTGACATTAGAAAATTAATTAAAATATACTAAATACATAATACTCCATCATCCTGTGTAATGCAACATTTAGTGCTAAAGAGCAGCTATTGAATGACACTTCTGGTGAATGGAGCCAGAATGTCTGGTCATTAGATGATAGCAGCAATATTTTAAGTAGTAAACAGATGTCAAATGAATTCATCAATACAAATAAAAATCTGCTTAACAGGATCTAAACCCAATCTTTTAAAGCATCAGTAATTTAATTATGCTTTCCATGCACAAAGAACAATTTTTATTTTTTTTTTTCACTTCGAATGACCTTTGTTTTAGATTGCTACAACAACAAAGCAAAGAAGGGAGAAAGAGAAATATTCAGGGAAGTCTCCAAAACCAGCACAGCTCCTGCTTCCCCTGTGATGAGCTACAGAACCTTCCTGTAATACATTGGCCACCACCTGCTAGACCAGCAGTACACAGAAAACAAGATTGCTATGATGACATCCAGTACGTACATACACAACCCATTTCCCTGTTGCCAGTGCTCATAAATGAGAAGACTGGATGGAATGAACTAGTGCATATCCATAACTGAAGAAATATAATGTAATTAGACTACTCTGTCACCCTCTCCATGTTCTCACTTTTTTCATTCTCCTCCTTCCTATTAAAATAATGTCTTTCCAGAAAAGAAAATAAAACAAAAGCTCATGGGCTTATTTGAGTCTGCATAGTACGGTTCCAGATGCTTTGCTTTATCTTTGGCACTCAGTAATAATTAGGGAAAATGGAGCCCTGAATTTGGAAGCTTAATTTTCTACAAAGAATACAGAGTCCTGGATTACACACAAAATCAGAATTCAACAGAATTAAGCACTGTGTAGTCTGAAATACCATATACATTTCCTTTGTACTTGTATTGTAGAAAAATGTTGTCTAATCTTTTTGTCTTCTCACAGTGATTCTCCGAATATATTTTCCACTCTGTTTGGGTTTTTTGACTATGGTGATGCCTTTCTTCAACATGCTTTCAGATGCAAAATCCTACAAAAGAAACACATTTAACTTATCTGTGTAAATTAAATCTTCTATCAATGCTGGAAAAGAACCACCACTCATGTAATTTTCTCTGGATTATCCTACCGACACTCTTTTGCATGCAGCACATATGATTTAATTCTTAGGGCCACACAAAGCTTTGGGCATTGTTAAACACACCTCCTCTTCTATCATCTCCCATAACCCAGTTCTTCACTATTTTCTATGAAAAATCAGGAGTATAGACTTAAAAATACTTGTTGGTAGCAAATGCTGGTTCAGAAAAAAATGAGGGGTTTTGCAGGAAAAGTTATAATTTGGTTAACTGATAAACTAAAAAAATAAAATTTGAAAGTTTTTCTTCAAATTTGTTTTTAAAAAAATTAATTTAAAATCCAAACCAGCCTGTCCTGACTGCTTTGAGACATATGGATGTTTAGTTTTAGATCACCAGCAATTATTCAAAGTACAGCCTTTTGTATACGTAAAAGAGTAAGAATGCTCAAGGCTAAGAAGGTAGTTTTGGTATTCCAGAAATAGAGGAAGATATCCCTTTCACCTCTACTAATTATTTTATTTCTTGTTACTCTTTTCATAGCTCCCCAGTGGTGTCAACTTGGGAACAGATAAATCACTGCATCCCAGTAACGCAGGGGGGCAAATACTACCTCACCATCTTGGCTGGCTAGGTTAAAAAGCTAGTATTCAGGCAGTATGGAGCTCTGGCTATATTTTTCTTCTCCCCATGCTCTTTGAGGCCATTTATGCTCTTCACGGAAAAATATCTACATAGTGACCAATTTTGCCTTATCCTTTCACAAAACATGGGAAGGCTTTTCCCTTGACCCCCCAGTATTCTCAGTGTGACTAGTAAGAAACTTGCCCAGAGAAGATTATACAGATCTTTTTTTTTTCCCCTCTTTTTCCTCTTCTCTCTGGATTCACTTGGTATTCTCTTGCTATATAATAGGCTGACCTACTTCTTTCCATTTAACACACTTTTAATAGTTTCATCATGTATAGTCAAATAATTCTTGATGTCAAGTCTATCAGTGTTGCTTTTCATCAATGTAAAATTCTCTTTGGCTCTTCTATAATTATACTTCTTCTGCCTTCTTCTTGTCTCCAACTCTTCAGACTTTAAATATCACCTGCATGATCCAGTTTATAATTCATATTTGCTTTAATATTGTTAAGCAAGATAATGTATACTTTATCAATTTGAACTTCCTGGTGTAGTTAGTGTGCATTGTGTCATTCTGAACAAACTGACCAACATGTACAGGGGACAGGCTGGCACTAAAACGGGATGCTTCTAGCTGTAGTTTTCCAGTTATGCCTGTGCTACCCACAATCATGCTTTACCACGGAGTGTAAGCAGGCTGGCTAGGGACTGGGTGATCTGCAACAGGCTAATTTGTTAGAGGACAGGACTGCAGTTTTTCACATCTTCCTTATTAGTTCTGAAGTGAATGGAGCAGAAATTGCAGCTAAACTGAATCAAAGAGGGTGAGACCATAGAGACTTATGGTTCAGGATGGAGTGTTTGGATCCACTGCTGGCTGTTTCATTATTTTCTATTTAGCAGATGTGGCCCTGGCAGCAGAACTGAGGAGTCTTTTTCGGTGATTCAATTGTTAGCAGCAAAGAAGCTTCCTCTAGCGTATGCTGTCTCCGTCCAGCAGCGAGCACATAACTCCTTTCTGCACAATCAGGGAGCACCAACCATGCTACAACAGCGTACTCATGCGTTTGCATCTCCCCTACCTCCTCATGAAACTGAACCCATGACTCAGACTTGGGGAATGGCTCTTACCACAGGGATCAGCCAGTAATGAAATTCACCCTCTTGCATTTTAACAGAGTAAATGCTGATTTTAAAAACATAATTCTAAAGAAGTGGTCCAGTGATATGCATTGTGAAGGACCTTGCCAAATTCTGGTGCCCCTGGAAGGATATAGGGCTTGTCCCTGTCAATAATGTTTGCCTTTGGCACGCTCTAGGCATCCGCATACTGAACATACAGATTTTAACTGGCTTCATGCTGATGCCTAACTCCCCTCTTACTCTACATAGTGAGTCTGAGTGCTAGAAAAGGTTTCTAGATCCTATACAGGTAGTTGAAAGTGCTGATAGTGATATATGATACCTTTAATTAACTTCTTAACTAGTCCATTCTTTCATAGGTTCATATTCCAAAGTAGATAACATACACCATGCCAGGAAAAATAATAAAATAAAAAGAGGCCCAGTGTGCTACTTTGTCATATTCATAGCCTGGACTTTTTCTGCAGTTAATTATCCTCTGAATTTTCAAATAAGCTTTTAATTTTCACCTATACTCTCACTAAAAGCAAATACCTAAAAAAGTAGCAACATGTTATGGTCTCCTATTTTTCATTCCTGTTGATTTCTGAAATCACCATGATGGGAGGGTGAAGGCTGTGTTAACTAAACTAGCAGTCATATTTTAGTGACTATGTTTGCGGCCAACACCTGGCACCCTGCTACTGACAAAGGCTTGCATAGCTTTTCATGTCCCAAGAAGCCTTTTCAATATTAAGAGCTGACGTTTTGACACATTCTCTTCCTCCTGCAGCTAGGTCCAGACCTGCTGACATTTGCAAAATGGACGAAGTGCCCACAGTTTTCACATGCTCCACATGCATTGTCATTACTACAGTTACTCTGCACAGCTCCTGTTGACAAGAGCCGTCTTAGTCCTGAGACTATTATCCTCTACTGCTCTTCCACGTGGGTGCGGACGAAGTTGCAGTAAGTAGCCCGAGGGTAATTAAAAAAGAATTCAAAGCCCTAGGACGATTAGTAAAGGAATCTGGAGCACAGGTTATTTTTCATCGCTCCTTCCAGTGGTGGGCAGAGACGTTGAGCGACACAGGCAGACTAAGTCTATTAACACATGGCTCCGTGACTGGTGTCACCGCCACAACTTTGGGTTCTTTGACCATGGGACGACATACACAGCACCAAGCCTGCTGGCATCAAATGGGAACCAGCTTTCTCAAAGGGGGAAGAGGATCTTTGCCCAGGAGCTTGCGGGGCTCATTGACAGGGCTTTAAACTAGAGGTGAAGGGGGAAGGGGAACCTATCAGGCTTGCCAGCGACAGGCTAGGGGAGGATACACAATGGTTAGAGGGATGGGGGTCTAGTAGGAGCCCTCAACCCGTTGTCCAGCAGCATGCGAGGGACACTGCAGCAATGTGGAAGTCTTGCAGAAGGGAGCTGGAGGCGCCTGAGGTATCAGGTGCCAACAAGAAAATACCCATGAAACACCTCACGGGAAAATAGGGGTGCTCTGCTACGAAGGTAACGAGGCCGACAGCTCAGATGTAATGCCTTTATACAAACACACGCAGCATGGGAAACAAACAGGAGGAGCTGGAAGCAACCGTGCTGCTGGAAAGCTATGACCTGATTGCCATCACGGAAACTTGGTGGGATGAATCCCACGACTGGAATGTAGCTCTTAATGGCTACGGGCTGTTCAGAAGGGACAGGAGAGGAAGGAGGGGAGGGGGCGTTGCCCTTTACATCAAGGAAACACTACAGAGTGAAGAGCTGTCCCTGAAGAATAACCACGAGCAGGTCGAAAACTTATGGGTAAGAATCGGAGAGAGAGGCAACAAAGGGAACCTAGTGGTTGGTGTCTACTACAGGCCACCAGATCAAGAGGAGCTGATAGACGAAGCGTTCTTCCTCCAACTCCAGGAGGCTTCGCGCTTGCAGGCTCTCGTCCTACTGGGGGACTTCAACTACCCTGACATCTGCTGGAAAAGCAACACGGCAGGCTGTAGGCAATCCAGCAGGTTCCTAGAATGCATTGAGGACAACTTCTTAGGCCAGGTAATAAGCATCCCTACCCGAGGAGATGCGATACTAGACCTGGTGGTCACCAGTGCGAGTGAGCTCGTTGCGGATGTCAAGATCGGAGGTAGCCTGGGCTGCAGTGACCACGCGCTGGTGGAACTAACGCTATTGAGGGAAATGAGAATAACGAAGAGCCTAGTCAGGACCCTAATTTTAGGAGGGAAAATTTCCAGGTCTTCAAGGAGATAGTCAGAAGGACTCCCTGGGAAACGGTCCTCAGGGACAGGGGAACAGAACAGAGCTGGCAGGTCTTTAAGGATGTATTCCAGAGAGCGCAAGAGCTCTCGATCTCCAAGTGTAAGAAGTCGGGCAGAGAAGGGAAGAGACCGGCATGGCTGAGGCAAGAGATGCTGGTCAAACTAAGGAAGAAGAGGGAACTGTACAGGCAGTGGAAGCAGGAACTGGCTTCCTGGGAAGAGTATAGGGAAGCTGCCCGGTTGTGTAGGGATGGGGTCAGGAAGGCCAAGGCACAGCTGGAGCTGAACTTGGCAAGGGATGCAAAAAATAACAAGAAGGGCTTCCACAGGTATGTCAGCTGGAAAAAGATGGTCAAAGAAAGCCTACCCCTGCTCACGAGCGAGACCGGCAAAGTGGTAACAGCAGATGAGAAGAAAGCTGAGGTACTCAACAACATTTTTGCCTCAGTCTTCACTGGCAACCTCTCTCCTCACCCCTCCCGAGTCGATGGATGGCATGAAGGAGACTAGGAGGGTAAAATCCCTCCAGCTGTAAGTGAAGACAAGGTTCGGGACCTCCTGAGGAACCTAAACGTACAGAAGTCCACGGGATCTGATGAGATGCATCACAGAGTCCTGAGGGAACTGGCTGATGTAATTGCCAAGCCACTCTCCATGATATTTGAAAAGTCATGGCAGTCAGGGGAAGTCCCCAGTGACTGGAAAAAGGGAAACATTGTGCCCCTTTTCAAAAAGGGTAGAAAGGAAGACCCTGGGAACTACCGACCTGTCAGCCTCACCTCTGTGCCTGGGAAGATCATGGAACAGATCCTCCTAGAAGCTATGCTAAGGCACATGGAGGCCAGGGAGGTGATTCGAGACAGCCAGCATGGCTTCACCAAGGGCAAGTCCTGCCTCACCAACCTAGTGGCTTTCTATGATGGTGTAACAACAAGAGTGGACAAGGGAAAACCAATGGATGTCATCTATCCGGATTTTTGTAAAGCCTTTGACACGGTCCCCCACAACATCCTTCTCTCCAAATTGGAGAGCCATGGATTTGATGGGTGGACCGTTCGGTGGATAAGGAATTGGTTGGATGGTCGCAGCCAAACGGTAGTGGTCAACGGCTCAATGTCCGGATGGAGACCAGTGAGGAGTGGAGTCCCTCAGGGGTCCTTACTGGGACCGATGCTGTTCAATATATTTATCAATGACATGGACAGCAACATTGAGTGTACCCTCAGCAAGTTTGCAGATGACACCAAGCTGAGCGGTACGGTCGAGACACCAGAAGGACGGGATGCTATCCAGAGGGACCTGGACAAGCTGGAGAGGTGGGCCTGTGTGAACCTCATGAGGTTCAACAAGGCCAAGTGCAAGGTCCTACACCTGGGTCGGGGTAATCCCCGCTATCAATACAGGCTGGGGGATGAAAGGATCGAGAGCAGCCCTGCTGAGAGGGACTTGGGGGTACTGATAGACGAAAGGCTGGACATGAGCCGGCAATGTGCGCTGGCAGCCCAGAGGGCCAACCGTGTCCTGGGCTGCATCAAGAGAAGCGTGGCCAGCAGGTCGAGAGAGGTGATTCTGCCCCTCTACTCTGCTCTGGTGAGACCTCACCTGGAGTACTGCGTTCAGCTCTGGAGCCCTCAGCACAAGAAGGACATAGAACTGTTGGAGCGGGTCCAAAGGAGGGCCACAAAGATGATCTGAGGGCTGGAGCACCTCTCCTATGAGGACAGGCTGAGAGAGTTGGGCTTGTTCAGCCTGGAGAAGAGAAGGCTGCGGGGAGACCTGATTGCAGCATTTCAGTACTTAAAGGGAGCCTATAGGAAAGATGGGGACAATCTTTTTAGTAGAGACAGCAGTGACAGGACGAGGGGTAATGGTTTTAAACTAAAACAGGGTAGGTTTAGGCTAGATATAAGGAAGAAATTCTTCACAATGAGGGTTGTGAAACACTGGAACGGGTTGCCTAGAGAGGTAGTGGAGGCCCCATCACTGGAAACATTCAAGACCAGGTTGGACAGGGCTCTGAGCAACCTGATCTAGTTAGTGGTGTCCCTGCTCGCTGTGGGGGAGGTTGGACTAGATGACCTCTAGGCGTCCCTTCCAACCCAAAACTTTCTGTGATTCTATGACACGTAGATGTTGCCCTTAACTATTCAGAGCCAGTGGCTTATGCACAACCATTACAAAAATTCCCTAGCTCACATCACCAAAATTTATTGCTGCTTGCCGGAGGGGTGTGCATGGGTATGAACATGTGCGCATGTGTGCAAATAAATCCCTTCCTGGCCCCTGTAGTGATGTAGTGGCTCTGTAGCTGATGCTGTGAAGTAGGAAATTCAATTATACCTCACTTGGCATGCATAACTAAAAACATTATTATTGGTCATAAAATTATCCAGCCCTTTTAAAAATCAAATCTATGAACTATGTGACTGTATTCCTCAGGCTGACTTCACGCTGTGTGAGGAAGTGCTCCCTTTAATTTGTTTTAACTTTGCTTGCATTATGCAGGCTTCATTTCGGTGCGAGAGAAGGTTGAGGCAAAGTGACTAATTTTCATTCTGAAGTGTCTGGGAATTTGAGCTTAGGCAAATTTCTGCCACTCCTGTGACTGCACAGAGCTTTCACATGTACTATACGGCATTTCCCAAGTCAAAGCACTACAACCACAACAGTAGCTGTTTTCCAGATGTGTTCTAAAATGAAACCTCACCTCTTTGATGAACAGCTTCTGTAGCAAAACAGTGTATGTGTGACCAAATGGCAACAGAACACTGTTTACACAAAAAATGAGCATAATAAAATAAAAAGACGCTGAACAGCAAAATTCCATGTTATTAAAAAAAAAAATCCCCATTAGAGCCAATAACAAATGACATTAACTTTTAAAAGCTTGAACATATACAGATTCATCACCTTGACAAATGAGGTAGATGAGAGTTAACAAAGATCATCACTATTTACTGTGCTGTGAGTTCCTCTCAATAAAACTTCAGTTCCAAGGGGAAAACTCACAGCCCCACAGTGGACAGGCTGCAAATGACAGAGGTTTCAATGGCACAGCATGCAGACTCTGCTCAAAGCTCTGGGGTATCTTCTTCCTCTGGCTGGAGGGATATTTTTGTCCACTAAAATCAATTCTTTCCCCCCAAATTCAGCACCCTGGCAATATAATCCTTGACATGACTTACTTCAATTTTCCGAGAAATATCCCCTGAATATTAGCTTTCATAAATGTACTTCAGCCCGCAAGTCCTTGAGGGTGCCTGCACAAACTAGTTTATTTGTATTTGGAGAGTGGAAAAAATGTTATATTTGTGAATTTCCCCCTGTTGCTAGTAAACTAGACAAGCTTAATGGTGCAGTAAAAAACATATTAATCAAAAGTTCAAGTCAGATTTTTATACACTGGTAACAGAGGTTACAAATAACACAAACAAAATCCCAACTGAGATTGATGGCTTGCAAATCAACTGCCCCCTAGCGGCTCAGCCTCCCTTATTGGAGAGTAAGACATATCTCAGAAATCACAGGCAACAGTCACAGTTCAAAGTCTTCTGAATTTTACTCACAGTTCTGAAAAAAGCATCAGCTTTCCTTGTGTGCTCATGCATACATACGTTTGAAATTACTGTCTGGGATACAAATGCATTGGGCTTGGTCATCTTGGGTACTTAAAGATCATTTTCTACCCTCCTTGGTTCACATCCCGTCTATTACAGGCTCCGCAAATTGCCCAAATGTTGTGAATTGCTATTCCAAAAGATGGGCACCTTATCTGTTACGAAAAGCTGTTACCTTTTTTTTCTTAGTCAGCCACGAACATTAAATATCATACAAGAAATCCGCTTATTCTGAAAGCTCATGGATTTTATTACCTTGGCAACAAAGTGATCTGTTCAAACTGCTTTTTGCTGCCAGTTTTAGAGGTTTCTGTGTCACAGAAAAAGCCATGAAGGGCAGATGAATAGATAACTGACCCCTTCCCTTATGCTTACATCAGTTTTCACAGATGGGAGAATGGACCTATTGTGAAAATGAGGTCCCTGGTTGCTCAGAACCAGTGGCAGTTAACAGATGAACTGGATTAAAAACAGATTTTCAGTTTTGTGACAATCACTAATAAAATCCCAGTTGGAAATGGATTTTCTTTTCAATATATCAAGAGAACATTTTTAATCTGGAGAAGAAAAACAATGGGAAAGGAACAAAATATTTGAACAAAACAAAATGCTCATTTTTTCACATTAATCTTTGGATTTTCATTAACAAATAAGCATTCAAGTACTGTCATCAAAGCTGTTATAAATAAAAAAAAAAATCGAATCACTTCATATGGAAGCTCCTGTAACTCCATTTTTCTCAGATGACTGTGGTGTTTGGCTGTTTCAAAACAAGAAAAAAAAATAGTGATAGTGACACATACATACAATGTTTCAGGGCTGTCATATTGGTGTGTATCACTGACAGGTGAAAAGCCTCCCACCCTATCACGAGGATGAGATGAAGCCAGTTTCCCACACGCCACAGCCCGTATCTCTGCCCAGACAAAGCTCCTCATCACTCGAGAGCACACGTCCAGGAAACTTCTCCTACTCAAACGGCAAGGGACTTGTAAGGGACTTGCAGCACTGTCTTTAAAATGTTGAACACAGCAGGCTCTACTGGAAAATATGACCGAAGCTTGATCCTTCTCTGGAAAACAACCACGCACAAATGGTACACTGGGGATCCATATTAATCACTGCATGGTGGCTTTTGTCTCAAACACAACAAGTTAGCAGATATTTTTGTGGGTTTTCTGTCAACCCTGCAAATTCAGTATGAAATATGAAAATTGGGCAAGGTTCTCTCCCAAGTATGATCATGATTAATAAAAGAGTTGGAGGGAAAAACTGCCCTGAATTA
The DNA here is from genome assembly GCF_030867145.1 of Opisthocomus hoazin. Taxonomy (NCBI): domain Eukaryota; kingdom Metazoa; phylum Chordata; class Aves; order Opisthocomiformes; family Opisthocomidae; genus Opisthocomus; species Opisthocomus hoazin. Next base: position 17,071,903 of record NC_134414.1, on the reverse strand, counting down.
CAGCTCAGGAGCCTCATCGTGGGATGCAATAATATAGCTAATTCATCAAAGTGGGCACAGTGAGTGAACCCTGTGGACGTTTTTTTTGAGTGGTGCACCAGCCAGAAAATAATATTATTCACCAGCCTCACATAACATTGGTTGCATCTTCATCTAGTCTCCAGAAAAAAACAGAAATGGGAACATGATTTTCTGAATACTTTATACTATTGAAAGTGAACTACATTTGACTGAATCAAACAGCTTGTTCAAGACTAGTTTATGATGCATTTATCAGATATTCAGTATTTTTGCGATTCTGAAAATAAGAATAAAAAAGTTATAGAAAAGAAGTATTCAGGTTTACAAGACATAAATCACAAAAGTGAAGAGATTTTTAAGGTTAATGAGTATGTTTTTTGAATGATTCAGATGGAAATACAAAATGGCTATAATTTCAAAAGTACTATTCCATGCTGTGAAGTAAAGATTAGGTGTAATTAGTGCTCCCTTCTTGTCCGGGACTTCACCTAAGGTTAACTACATTGCAGTCAAGGTTGTTTTAAGTGTATGTTCAGTTTAAGATTCTGCATGAAGGTGCTCACATGCATACATGGTGCCTGAAGTCAAAACTGCAATCAGTGCTTGTTTTCAGCACTCTCAAAGCATAAACTTTGTCTGCTCTGTGGGCAGGGTCTGGGTTTTCTCTTCCCTAGACCATTCAATGTTTATGAGAAAAAGCTAGTAAATTTGACTAAGAAGGATACCTTTTAGTTTTTCTTGCCCTGAATATACAAAGGAATAAGTCCCCACCTGAGATTTAAATGTGAATGAGACACTTCTCTCCTATAGGACCTCATATGGAGGTCTAACTAACCAGCTAGTCCTCGAGCTGCATTAAACTGCTTTCTGTCAGCTCCCCCTCCCGTCTGTTTATTTTTACCATTTATTTTCTGACAGCTTGTACATTTTCATACCCTCCTTTTTAACACTATTTTTAGGTCTTCTTCCATCTCCTGCCACCCTTGGTGGTCAGAAGCCATCACAGGCGTCCACCTTTGCTGACAGCTCAGCTTTCTTGCCCAGATTGTAGCTGTAACCTGGCACCCTGTAAGGACTGATTGGTCACTCAGATCAAAACATTAAATATTTAAAGTGGCACCACACCATTCATAAAGTGAAACGTAAACTGTTTGTTTACTCTCTGCTAATTATTTTAGTTCAAGCAGGCAGACTCAACTGTCTACATTATTAATTAAACCTCTAAAAATGAGCTAAGAACAGGAAATGTTCTTCTCTGCTGGTAACAGTGCTAAAGAATAAGCTGTAACTCTCATTAGCCATATGATAACATGAAGATCTTTTCCCCAGCATAGTGCCAATACAAAGCTAAACAAATCATATTTCCAAGTGGTTTGAACAGAAGCTTCCTAGTCATGAAACCTCAAACGTTAAACATCTTTAGTAGGTATAACTAGTGTTATTAATTTACTGGTTTTTGAAGCTATCTATGGACGCAAATAGCAAAGACTCCTCGTCTCTAAAGCAGCGTGCTTCTAAATAGAGTAGTCTGAGGGTTATATTAAAGGAAAATGGAAGGTTTCCCTACAGGTTGTGTAACAGCAATATACAATAACTTCTACCACTGATCTATTTCTTTACAACTATATTTATATTTGCTATAAGAACTTTGTATAGATACTCATCACTGGGCTTTGTGATCAGGAACACTATAAAGTGACAGAAATCATGACAAAAAAAATCACATTTCATGCTGAAGAGAACTGTGCAAAAAACTGTAAGAATTATATGTTTTGATACAAAGTTCAATAGTTTCATTGCACAATCTGAAGCAACACAGGATTCCTGAGCTTGGATTTTCAATGATGACCTGAAACTGTTCCATTCTGTCAAAAGTTTTACACAGTGGTCGAGTGATTTGCAGTTTAGGACCAGAAACACTCAAAATTCTCATTTTTGTTAGACACGGGGACAAACCCAAAAGGAACAGAAAAGACTAGTAATAGCATGCATAGAGGTGGGATAGACGTAAGCGCACACGTCTGTGAACTGCAACTTTTGAGTATTGCAGAATACAAAGGCTACCGCTCTGCTGTGTGTCTCCACAGGACTCTGGAGCCTAATTATAGAGCTGTATGAAAAAGTTCTGCTTGTCAGCAGAACTGACAGGGGAAAAAAAAATCCACATTTCTGCACATTCACAGAAGAATAAAATATTTAGGCAGAAAGTCATCATTGCTGCAGATGGACACTTAGAGAACAAAAATGGGTAATTTTGTGCAGCTCTGCTTGTCCCTAGCATAACCAGAATACATTTGGTAGCAGATTTAAAACCCAGCCTAGAATTCCTCAGTCACTGTCAGTGGCAAAATATGCTTCAGCATAGCAGAGGTTGAGGGTTGCAGGTAAATAGCATAGCAGAGGTTGAGGGTTGCAGGTAAACTCAAGGTGGAGGAGCCATCCTAAAATGAGCAGGCAGGACTGCACCAAATTTAGTGTTGCTGCACTTGCTTACGCCAGCACAGAATTTGGCTCTGGATGGTTTTGAGTCCTTCTGAGTAAGATTAGCCACAAAAGCTTGATCATGATTACAACAAGCCAAAATGTGAGGGTTATGTCCATGTTGTGGCAATGAGGAAAGAGAACTAGAAGAAGCAGAAGAGATAAGCACAAAATGTTAAACAGCAGTGAGCAATTGCTAGTGGCCAATGGACTTCAACTGCCTGCTTTCATTACATTAAAGGACACACTCCTTAAATGCATGCTTTGGGTGAGAAGAAATATGCCTATAAAAGATCTACCCTATACCCAGAACATGTCATAAGCATCACTAAGGTATTTTTAGGAAAAATATAACTTGACGGGATGGTGGGCACAATACCTCTGATTCCCAGTGGTGATCAGGTAACAGCCTCTACCCAATATACCAAAAAAACCTCAATAACCCAAATCAATGTTGTGTGTGTGTGTTGTGTGACCCTCCACATTCCGAAGAGAGGGACTGCCCATTTGCAAGTGCAGGTCCATGACACAAGAGGAACAATTTATGTGGATTCTCCCCTTCTTCCCCTCACTTTGTACTGTGCAGAGAAAGGGTGATTCATCACTGCACGGTCCCCACCATTTCTGTACTACCCAACCTGTGTTTACAGCCTCTCAGTGGAAAGCCTGGCTCTTAAACTCAAGTGGTAGTGACCTGTGCTTTCAGCTTTGGATAAGTGTTTTTCTCTTAAGCTTGTTAAATGCAGTGTGAATTTTATGTAAAAGTGCTTTTTTCTCATTTCTTTTTTCTTTTCCCTCAGTATCACCTAATTTGGCAGTCCTTGGAGTGCTAGAGAGTCTCTAATGTATCTCAAGCCACAAGGACTCTGACTTTACTGCATTAACAAAATACATTTATTTGCTGCCTTTATACGTGGCAATGTGAGTGATGAAGGGTTGTGTTCTCAATACTTCCCTCATCTCCTTCTTCTTTGTTTGGCATTGGCAATAAAATCCAAATTACAGAAAAGGCAAATCAAGCATACAAATTAAGAAAACTAATTTCATGCCAGCTAACGTGGGAAAAACTTAGGTGATGAGGAAATCAAAGGAAAATGGCAATAAAATAGACTGCAATAGAGAAAAAAAATTATAACTGAAGTCACAAAATCCAATCATATTTTTTATACACTAATAATAAATTCAAAATAAAAATTAGCAGAAAGCAACAAAAATCTCTTGTGAGAGGACCTTCTGCCCATAGTCTGCTGAAGTTTCTATGGACTGAACTGTTTTCTTAAACAAGAAAAAAGAATTTATTCCTATGTCTCTGAGGCATCTTAAAATTTGTTCCACAGCATAAAGAAGTAAAATAACTCCCATGTCCAGTGTGGTTGATCCTGGAAGTTAGTTTTGTTTGGTTTAATTTTTATTTTCAAGTTAATAGATGGAGTTTTTCTCAGCGACTTCAAAGAACAAGACGAGGCCAAATAAAAGGTAAACCCTTGTGTTTGCTTTGCTCTGTTATCTCATCACAATACTATAATAAAACCAGAAACAGTAACAAAAAGTCCAAAATCACTGCCTTGCATATAGCTGTTTACGGTCTGTTTCTTCAACCAACAAAATATTCCAGATCTTATTATACCACCTACAGGTAGTTTTTAGAGAAATACTTGGGATCCCCTAAGCTGCTTAGTTACACTCCTGTAGGTTGCAAAAAGCAAGCATGTCCGTTAACGTTTTTTTGGAGAGGTTTCTCATAAGCCACATTCTTTTGACTTTAAACCAGTTCCCACAAAACACCCTATGTTTTCTGAAATCTTAGATAATACATGAAACTAGCACACAGTTGCTGAAATAGACAATATTTTTAGTAATTAAAATTGTTAAACTGATCATACTGTCTTATACACCAGCTTTTATTTGATACAGAATGTCACATATGAAGTCATCATTTTCTGTCGAAGCAAAATAACCAAAAACTATGATACATCTTTTTCTCTCATACTTGATTCTCGCTTACAGATCCTATAATCCTATATAATCATGCACACATTGTTCATAACTTCAACATATTTTTGTAAGCTTTGAAAGAAATCTTTAGCAAATTCCTTTACATTCCTTTATTAACTGCTTTCACAACTAGAGACATACTGTTTCAAAAGAACTATTTTGCAAAGCTTGACAGAGAAGGAATCTTTATAGTAACTTATGGATATTTAATGAAAACTTACAGACATAACAGAAATTTTAAACAAATAACTTCTGATAGTAAATGACCTTTTAAGAGTATAATCTTTAGTACTCCCATACACTTAATGCTTCTCAACTTGCTCAACCTTTCTTACTTATTTTCTATAAAAGGGCTTTGCTTTTTACAGGGCTTAATCAGTCTAACTGCCTCGCTTCTACTTTGCAGAAAATATGCAAGAATTCAATCCAAATTCAACAGAATTATGCTACTTTGATGCTGCACATTTTCTCCTGTTGTTGATTAATATGCCCCTTGTGCAAACATCCTCCTCCTACCTGATGCCTTCAGTAATGTCTCAATTCATTGCTGATGACATTCAAATTTCCTCCAGAGATGCCTTGTGAAGTCACAAACAGAGGATTATGCCCATCAGTGAATGACTCAGGCACAAAGTGATTGATAAGGCAAATAAATACTTAGGTGTTAGTAATCAGTCAGCTGTGATATGCAAGGGGGAAAACAAGACTGCAGACATTTGGGCTATATATCATGTTTTCTAAATTATCTCTTTGTGTGCCGATGGTCCTCTTAATAAATTATCCTCCCTTGTTATCTGATGTGTTCTACATTTTCAATTATGCCTCTTCTCAAACCCATGTAACAGTCATTCTTTCTCAGCCTAAAGTTATTTCAATGTCCAACCTGCACACCCAAAGTCCAGGCAGAGTAAGTACTACACAACTGTTTTTGAGTTGAGAAGATGTGCAGACACACATCAAAGAGATGTTATGGCATCAGAGAAGTCATGGCTTTATTCCCAGATTCCCTGAGCTGAGTTTTATGTAAGCAATAATACATGACACTGCATGTGTTACAGTGGAGTAAGAACATTTTGAGCATCTTGAATACCATGAGACTGAGAAATCAAGAGCTTGTATCCCCTCAGATACGCAGAAGTCAAAAACCAGACAAAGAATGTCACAGAAGTGAGTAGATTATTTGGCTTCTTTAACTCACGATTTTTGGATTGACAAAAGCAAATAAAAACTTTTCATAAGTAGAAGAACTTAGCTTCTGATAGACTCTCGTGTGAAAGTCCATATACGTGTTTTTAATAAGATTTGACTGGCATGAGATTTTGGAAAGCTGAAGAACTAATTAATGTAGAAAAGAGCTCTACAATGTATGCATTTCAGAAGTAATTGTGGACTGTTGGTACAGTCTTCAGACAGATTTGCAAGCCATTTTATAGCACGTATATGTGATCATTCAACACATCATAGTGTTGCAGACAGTATCTTGGGATTTTTTGCGATGTGGGAGGTGGTCTTGAAGAAATCTGTACATAATCATGATAGCATGGCTGAGAAACACAGATATCTTCCCTTCGATGTAAGCTTTTCAAAGGTCACAAACAACAGCAAAAAGGGAAGAGCTCTAGAGTTAAGCCATACATTCTTTGACTGAGGGACCATTTTGTGTTTACAGCTCCTAGTACAATGCAATCTTGATTTATGATTATAGTGACTAGTTGCTATGATGATGATAATACTGATAAGGTTTATAATGGAAATACAAGACCTTGCTAATAAAACAAGTGTTCTATGACTATCAGAGTTCTAATCTAAAGACTATTTAGTATGGACTTGTGATGCGAGTTAGACAGCTGGTGTATCCACATTTTTGTAACTATATGTAAATAGATGTACCTACAACTTATGCCGTAATAGAAAATTCTACAATTTACTTATGCAACTGGTGAACTCTACATCAAAATAACCTAAATAGCAGGTACAGAACTATATCTGATTTTTTTCAGCTTTGAAAGCACGTATGTGCAACCTAAGATACAAAGTTTAGTATCATTAATTTGGTCCAGAAAGTGGGCTGTATAATATTGCAGGCAGTGAATACTTGTGCAAAAGAAATTAGTAAGCATAGAAAAAACAAACGTAACAGAATTATAATGTCCAGAACTTCAAATGCTTGTTTGGAATACAACCACATTTTTGTGTGCTAGGCATACTGAAATTCCTACACAGGAACAAGGCAGCTTATGAAATTTTTAGTATTTTCTATTCCATCTATTTCAGAATCTGTCCACCTTGTCCCCATCCAAGCCACTATAAGAATAACCATAAAAGTAAGTGAATAATCCTGGTTACATCACAATAATATGAACATGACAACGCTGAATGACTCTGACAGACCAACAGTGCTGAATGTCACAAAACTGTTCCAGTATGCCAGAATAATTTTTCTGAGTGACTATAACACTTAACTTTTGGAAAACATTCTCTGTGTGAGAACCATCTCAGAAGAAGGGGTAAAACTATACCCTGAGTTTGTTGACTCATTTTCATGCAGTCTTGCTCATTACACTGCAGGTCTATGCGGAGACCTGCAAATAACTGAGAGTAGATAGCATATGAAAGTCATGCGGAGTCTGTGGAGTAAGGTAATGGGGATAGCTGGTCATCTTTCTTTAAAAGATAATGCATGTGAACTTAAACAGGTAATAATTAATCACTTTTTCCAAAAGCAAATTTCTGTTCAGCTCCTTGCCTACGACTGCTCAGTTTTGAGAGCACATTTTTGGGGAGATTATTGCAACAAACACATCTTCTGGATATATCTTATTATGGCTAAGCAAGAATGACAACTTTTAAAGTTTAGCGTCCAAATGTCTTCTCAAAATAATATTATGAGGAGGTTACGCTGTTAGATTAGCTGCTTCTGGTACTATGACCACAAAGTCTTTGTCATTTACCTGCCCATCTGTGTAGCTACTACTCTTGATTGAACGCATTGCTATAGCAGGTCAGTTACAACCTATAGGAGGAATGTTACAGCCACAGGGCAATGTCCCTCACATATTTAATGAAGACTGTAAAACCAACAAAAATACAATGGGGATAGTGAATTCTTGCAAAGTGATCCTACTTGTAAGGAAAGACACCCAAAAGACTCAGCTGATGCTATGTCTAAATCAATTACAAAGCCATACATTTAATCTTGATCAAAATGATTTGCAGGCTAGGAGTCCCATTGGATATACAGTAAATCTTAAACTTCGGGCGATCAAAAACGGAGCACTTCTCACTCACAAGAAGGCTGAAGCCACACTCCCACTACGTTGAATGGGAAGTTGTCATCCTTTACTCCTCTCAGTAACTGCAATGAACTACCGTCAGTGTTTGTCTGCTTTTAGTCCCAGCAAGAGAAGGTTCTCCAAAGATATCATCATGTTTTAACACCATTTACAATAAAACCTTTAAGAGCATACTGAAAAAGGAAACTCCCAAGAGAAGTTTCTGATGGATGGAAAGAGTTTGATGCATTTTCTATTTCTAGGTATAGGAATGGAGAAGAGTTATCAGTTTTTCCCCGAGACTGACATGTAAGTTTGGTCCTGAAGGAGATGTAAAGAGGTGAACTATGGTGTTGGTAACCACTACATGACAGCATGAATTACTCTGTCATTCTGACATAACCTCATGGCTCTGTAAGCTTAGGAGCTAGTCTGAGCGGATGACTACAGAGAACAAGCACGTGAGATCAAGAACATCAGCTGTAACACGGATGGTAATTCTAATGTTTTATAATATTCACAGCATACAGAATCTAACATCATATTCCCTTGTTATACATCCGCTTGCAACACCTAAAACGTGCTTTGTGCCCTTTATGAAGTACAGTGAGAAATCAGCCCGGACTCCCTTTTAGAAAGCAGCATATAAGCAAAGATCACATTTTCTTATGTTTCATACTCTTTGGGATATTTTCATAAATCAGCCAAGAAATTAAACATAAAAGCAAACAGATTACATTTCCTTCCACTAACCAGAAAACGTTATTGATGCTTCCATTCCAGCTTGCAAAGACACAGAATCATTACTCTAATGCGCAGTATATGTGTGTGTATAAACACAGATATATGTATACATACACACATTATGAGGCTTTGAAATCTTAAATTTAAGGAAAATCTGAATGTATTTATCTCACTAAGTTTGAACAATTTTGTAATTTTTTAAAAGGCACTGGCCCCTAATGTAGTGTTATTGATCAGAATTTCTCAGAAAATAAAACTCTGTAGGGACTCCATCACTTCCAGACAGAGTATTTTCCCCTTGTAAAGTGCTAAGAAGGTGATAATAAAGGGTGTAACAGACCCTGAAAAAAGCATCAGAGAAGCTATGCACAGAAAGGAGGAAAATAAATTCTGTGAAATACCTACCAATATAATATTATCAAGCAAATGTCTATTTGACATTGATTCTCAGGAATTAAGCATGCAGTATAAACAGTGGTGGATTTCAGTGTAGTATTTTAGAGTACAGGAAATTGTTCAAATGATTGGGGTGGTTCTGAAACTGAGACTGCAACGCAGAAGCAGTTAACAGGAGCATATGGAGGGAGCACACCAACAGTGGCAACTTATGCTATGAATTCAGAGGAACTGAAATCTGTGTTGCAGGCTGCATGCAGAAAGACAAAATCATTCAGAAGAGCCATTTTTTTCAATGCCACTGAACCAATCGCTTCAGATAGCTCAATGCCAGCCCCCTGGCACGTATATTCTTAACATACAGTTTCTGACGCCTTTAGTAATAACTTGCGTTAATTACTTAAAATAAATATTCCTACCATTAACCTAATCAAAAAACTTCCAGTATGCTGAATCTCTTCAGTGGAACAGATTTTTCTGCATTGCTAGCATATCTTTTTTTTTTTTTTTTTGAACAGGCCAGCTTTATAACAAGCAAGAACGAAAACTGGGTCTCAGATAGTCGCTTAAAGCATCATACTTTTAACCTCCTCCTTTCATCCAGAGCTCTTTACCTTTACTGACACCCTCTGGTACCTATCTCTAAGTCAGGTTTGAATTCATTCCAGCACTCCTTCCAAAATTTACTTTCCAAATCAATATTTTGTGGAGCACAGAACTGGACATTTTCCGAAACCCCCATAAATCATATCACTGATTCCCCAATAGTTTACCATGTCAGCAACTTATTCAGGGGACTCAAGCGAATTTGCCAGTCATGACCTTCCTGTATTGAATCTGTGCTGACAGTCCTCCAAGTTATGCATTTCTTAAAGTTGCCCTTTATTATTTCCTAATAGCAGAGTTCTTAATCGTACCTTTTATCTTAGCTGCTAGGATATTTTTCCTCAAGGTCTGTTGTCAAAGCTGTTTTCTTCCAAGTTCTCAGCTATAATTCAGACAGTCAGATATTCTATATTTTCTGTTTTCATTCTTAGTATATCTGCCCTTGTTATAAACTGAAATTAAGATCACTTCCCCGATATTTTAACCTAGAATGCAAAGTATGTCCTTTGGCTTCACATTGACCAACAAAACTAAAATCTACACTCAGTCTCCAGACCCTCCATAGCTATCTTCACACTTTCATGTCACGCTCTGCTAGTTCTGACTTTTTGCACGTGCAGTTGCTGTGTAACTGTATGAAACAGAAGAACCGCATGTTGAACAGTCCACTTTCAGAACTATTTAGTTATCACCTTCAAGAATGCTTAACATTTCATCCTCCTTTCTCTATATATTTGTTGTCTTCCGAGACTTTGTCTTCTTCATCACATCTCTTCATCATTCACATAATTAAAAGTATATTGCCACAGAGGGCCACTGTACATGAAAGATTCCTGTTACTATCGTTCCTGTCTTAGTCTTCTGTTTTCCTTTTCCTTTTAGTATACCTCAAACTAGTAAACTAGCACCTTCCCTCCCAATAAGACAGATATTTAAAGTATTCTGGGTTTTTTGTTTTACTTGAAACTTTGCAGATAAATACTATAGTAATTAAAGACAGTCTATGAAAATATATTTTTACAAATTCTAATAGATATTTTATAGCACTTTAAAGTAGTGGCCGAATTATTGTTATTTTTTTTGATATCCACTGTAATAATATTAATCATGATGAACTGATTTTGTGTTAATGACTGCCATAAAGTACTTCTGAAAGAGTTCTACTATAACCCAGCAATCATTACCTGCACTTTTATTAATTCGAAAATGTCATCCAAATTTTAATTATCAGGAATCCCCCTTAGCTTTTGGCTAACAGTGAGCATGTAATTTATTTGTAGTTTCAAACTTTAGGGTCTGATCCAAAGCTCACTGAAGACTAGGGGAATGCTGTAACTCCTTAGAATAATTTGGCATCAGGTCCTTCATTGAAAAACATTACTGAAAATGTGTCATTCAAGGAAAGTATTACTTTTTATATTAAAAAAAAATGAACAAACTTTGCAAAAATGTTACATTTCTGAAATATCGTAGCACATAGAAAACTTCAGTCCTAAGTAGTCCCATTACACTATCTTATGTAACTTCTGTTTTATGAAGTTTCTGTGCTCGACAGTAATGAAACTAAACATCTGAAGAAGTGCCGATATGGTAATGCATGCCAATTTTTTCTCTGAGATAAAAATCTTAAAAACACAGTTTCATGCTCTGTGTTACAGAAATAACTCTCAGTTCATCTTCTAGCCAGCTCATAGACATTCCACAAAGTCTTATCCACTATCCTCACAGCAGAGAGGAAAAATCAGTGCATCTTTATGTAATTCAATCTCCTCTGCCTCTCAGCAAAGCAGAACAGTCCAGGCACCGTAGTTTTCTAATTCAGGAGGTAATTGTTTATCCCAAAGCCAAGCACCATTCTGAACTTTATAACAACACAACTTTTAGTGCATCACTATCAACTCAATACACAAGGTTATCTTCTGTATCACCCTCAAGCATTAGCAGGGTAGCTCTCCCAAACATAAAAAATTTGCACATTAAAATAAGCATTCTTTCTCTGAAGTATTTATTTGTTCTAAAAGCCTCACATCTCTCTTCCCAACTCATTCACTGCAGTAGTTCGCTAGCTACTTAAATGACAGGCAGCATACAGCAGATCACAGTAATTTCTGCTTCAACTTTTCTGCTCAATTATGACAACAATTTCAACACAAAATTCAAAACAAAAAGCAAAACACGCAAAACCTGGAGTAGGAGCCCAAAAATGGGATCTCTCACCATTGTTGGCTTCACAGCAGACTGCTCACAGAGATGCCGCGATGGATATTACAACAAATCTGCACACGCTCCGAAGTCTAACCGGGGAAAGCGGTGCCTGGCCGGGGGAATGGCAAAGACACTTACCGCTGCCGTGCCACCGTCTCTCTCTCGCCCTGACTCTCAGTCTCTCTCTCCCATCCTCCTGACAGCCTCAAATATAGCAGTCCCTTACGGTGCTGAGCCTGCGGGGAGCACAGGATTGCAGAGTTGGGGATTTTTTTTTTTCCCTTTTTTTTTTTTTTTTTTTAAACCATCCAGCGGCAGTTCTCCAGACCCGACCGCCTCTCCTCCTCGCCTGGCTCACTGATGGAGAGACCCAGGTGAAGGCATCCGCGCCGGCAGCTCCCGCCAGCCCCTCCCGGCCCCGCCGTGCCCCTCCCCGGCGGGGGGACCGAGGCACCTCCCCCGGCTGCTCCGGGGGGGGGAACGGCGGAGGCTCTGCCCGCCCCCGGCTGCCCGCCTGACGATGTATATATATGGTGTGTGTGTGTGCTGTGTGTGTGCCAGCTCACAACACCGCCCGAAGCTCGCCCCTACCCCTAAGCGCAGAAGGACGATCCCCCCACACCCCTATTGCCCCCTCCTCGCTGCCTTCCTCCCCGATTTTCTCCTCCACTCCTCTGCCCCGGAGCGTGAAGGCAGAAGGACGACTCGAGGAGCGCTCTCCCCTGATCTGCTGCTCCTCTCTAGCCCTGGCCATCAGCTCTCCCCAGAAACCACTTTCTGCCCCCATCCTCTCCTTCCCCAGCCTCCTTCCAGGTAGATTTTAAGATTTTTTATTATTTTTTCCTTAAATGTATTTTATTCCCCTCCAGCGGTGACGAGCCCACCCTCCGCGCCCTGCAGCCGGGCGCCGCGGCTGCCGCTCCGCACCCGCCCAATCCCCGCCTTTACACCGCGGCAGCTCCCGCGACCCCTTCCCTCCCGGCCCCTTCTCCTTCATCCCCCCGCGTTTCATCGCAGACCGCATCAACAAATCGCAGCGCGCCCCCCCCCCCGCCGGCACTGCGCGGGCCGCGCAGCCGCGCCCAACGCGGCACCGCCCCCGCGCACGCTGCGCCGGGCCCGTGCCGTGCGCGGGTGCGCGGGTCGGGGCCGGCGGCGCTGCCCGTCCCTGTCCGCCTCCTCCCTGCTGCTCGGCCGCTTCGTGCGCGTCCGTGTGCGCAGGGCGCGCTCCCGCTCTCTGCCCTTGATGGCTGCCCCCGGACCGAGGCGGATTTTAATCCTTGTTTCATTTTCTTCTTTTTTTTTTTTTTTTTACCCCCTGTGGCAATGGCAACTTTCTGCTTTAACGTTTTTACTTCTCTGCCCTTCTATGCCTTTCTGCCCTTGCTCTTTTTCTTTTTTTTTTTTTGGCCTTCTGCAAGTGATTAGGTCTCTTTCTTTAACTCACACATTAACTGAGGAACTGTTGTCTGGTTCCTATTCAAGATTTTTCTCTGCTTCAGTGACTCCGTTTCAATAGTTTGTGCTTTCTGAACCTGTGGTGTAAAAATATATATGTGTGTGTGTTTTGCTTTACTAATTTGTCTTTCTAGTTGTATTTCTTTGTTTTTCCAATCCCAGGTATTTTCTGGTTAATTTTTAGAAGTTGTCCTTTATTTGTTTTAGATTCACAGGGAAGAGGAGTTGTTTAATTTTGGGAATTTGCTGGGGGTTCTTACACAACTCTGCTTGTAAATCTTTGGAGTATGAATTGAAGCTTTTTCTTGGTCTCTTTTGCTTGTCTTTTATATTGAAGCCTCTAGCAAGATAAGTTATCAGTAATGAGTGACACGGTTTTATACGCTTTTGTGGTCTTGTATACTGTATGGAAGTCTGTCAGAGGATTTACAGCTCAGCGTCACGTTGAATGAATTCTGTCCACTAATATCTATGAGGATGAGCTAAAAAGACCCTTCACTTTCAATTCCTTTTTTCGTTATTCTAAGATTGTAAATTTCTGCATCACCATCTACCACTGGCTTAACGATCATAGGGAAAGAGTGAGAATGAACCCATCATTAGAAATGGACTTTGCATACACTGTCCCTTACAAACACAGAAGAAAATTGTCTCCACCACTGTGGATGGGTCTCTAGGCGTATTTCTGTTGGACAAGTAATGTTGCATCTTGACATATCAAAGCTTCTCTTCATTGACTCAATTCACAGAAAATTATAATCTGGTCATTATTTGCAGTGTTACTAGGTTACAAGACAGCATTTAATCAGAAGCCAGGAATAGTGACTGCATTAATTCTGATCTTATGAATAACTTATGAGACACCATTTCTTAATATTTCTAAAGTGAATGTTAAAGCCAGAAGCATTTTTACTAATAAATGTATTTTTTTACGTACTGTAGTTATTTATGACAACAGCGTGGAATTATGTGTGAAGAGGTGGCTTTCGTTGGTTACTTGCTTTTACAGGTAGAGATGGAATTAAAAGAAATACAGATTTTTTAAAAAAATTATAAAGACTGGGCTTCATGGCCTTTACCTTCCTTTGTGAAGCTTACAGATCAGGGTTATTTTTAGAGACTACTAGAAGGCTCACATGCCATACTCACTGGGCTACATTCTTTCTGCTTTTAGCTCACTTTTACTTAAGAGTGCTGGTTTGGGTAGACATTTATTTTGAATGGCAACTTTTTATGTTTTCTTCCGTCTTCTTAACTTCACATCAGCAATATTTCCACAGGAACATACCTTTACATTTTCCTTGAATATAATCAGGAATAGACTATATATATATGAGTGCCAGTTTTATCTTCCTTTGAAAGCCAAGTGGCACACAGCTTTTGAACAGGTTAAAATTTCTTTTGATCATGTGTATCCTTTGCAAGGTCAGTTCTGGTTTTACTCCATCACTGTAAGATCATGAGCTGTTTTATGGCAGATGTGTTCAATGTTTAACGCATAGACAGTGGATTATATTTACCCCTTTGTTACAGTATTATCACTGCTATAGACTTTAAGTCAACCTAACTGCATTTTGCGTATCTGATCTAATTGTCTAACCATCTCCGTATAAATACCTTAATCTCTCTATCTCAGTGTCCCCAGTGGGCAAGCAAACAGATGCAGCGCATCTGCAGTCTGAGTTGTTTCTGAGCTCTTATTTGTTTTGTACATCTTTCCTTTTTAGTCTCTCTTTTTCTTTTAAGCGGAGCATAATGTATTCTTTTGCCCCATGGAGAGCTGTCTGACCAATACCATTATTATTGGGATATTTCACTGTTCTTTCTTAACCAGTTGCAGAATATAAGTGAAAGATAGGGAGTGAATTGTGAAGAAAATATTTGGCTACACAAATTTCTCCCCCACATCTGTGACTGCAACAGCACTGGGGGTGTAGCTTTAGACTACCATGAGAGCTTCTTTCTCTCTTCCTCTCCCCATTTATAGTGAGACATCCCTTCAGGTACCTGGAGGACAGTATTTGACAAATACTAGTTTTTGAAAGGTATGCGTTGGCCCTGTACTAGTACATAACTGTATAATTTTAGTGGCAACCACTATATTTTGTCCTCCCCTAGAACATCTGGATAGACTCATTCAGTTCCTCATGGCTGCATAATTAGAATTACAAGAAAATTTTGTAGGGGGATGAGCAGAATTATGTGTAAATGTGACACATAATTCTTCAGGCCTTCGGCAAACAGCAGAAGATTCAGAGCCTACCATGCAAGCTTTCAGTTATAGCAGATAATTAACAAACTGGAGATGTTAGCAATGGGAAGAAGTTGCCGCATAAAATAAACAAAAAAGACCAACCTCTGGGGACTTGAGCCTCCTAAATTTTCAGAAGTGCAGACAGATGACATCTGGTCCAACATAAAGACTGTGAGAAAGTTAACCTATTCAAAAAAGTTTTAAAGCAGCAGAGTGAAGCATGGCCCATATCACAGCTTTGTATCATGCCACAACGGTCTTTCTGATTCTGCAAGAGAAACTTGGAAACTGAATATATTGTTTCACTGAACCGTGGTCTAAGAGAGGATGACAGAGCTGTACTGCAGTTAGTCAGGCACCTCAAGGATGATGAGGCCGTTGTGTTCCTTGGTGGACAACCCCAGTGTAAGCTTCCACTGCTGCCTAGTTGAAGAGAAAATAGGCTGGGTGCTACATATTTTGATACATCCAGGTATAAGCAGTGTGTTACTACCAAGACAATGGTCATCAAAGAGCAGACTAGCAATGCTGTGGTATTCAGTTGTTAACTGAAGGGGACAGGATGGGAGTTCCCTTGTCTCTGCAGAAGCCACAGCCACTGGGAGGGCCGCAGAGAAGCAACAGATGTGAATATCTTAGCGTTATACCAACCCCATTTATACGCTGATTCTCCACGGAGTGTCACTGGCTCTGTGAGGAACTCATCCAAAGGAAACCAGAGGATCAAGTTCTTAAAAATTAGTATTCTGGCTACTGACAGAAGCAGGATAAACTGACCAGCAGGGAGGGTTTCTTTTTACTTTTCTGGGCATGCTTTGTGCAAGTGCAACATAGTTTTGTAGTTTCAGAGGCAGAATACAGATCAGAAGGGTTATGCAGATTCATATTCTCTCCTGGCTTTCCTAATCTTGTGAGAGACATACCTGGAACATCTGTTATGAGATACAATGCATGCCTTTTGATGCAACTGTGCTAGTTAGTATGCTGGGAAAAGCAAAACCGTAATTTTCCTCATTCTTTCCAGCTTGATCTTCACCATATGCACAGGAAGGATGTAGTTTGATGGAGTTTGATGTTACCTTCTACAAACATGGAACAAAGCTTCTACTCTACATGGGAGCAAAATGCACAAAGGGGGAAAGAGTGGAGAAAGAACAGATCTCTTTACATTGCAGCCATTCCATGGTAACATGAGCTTTTTGGATAGCGAGCTACTTGGGGGATGTGGTGAGTCATAATCCTCAAAGTAGAGAAAAGCAAAAAGTGAAATGAGAGGTTCTCTGAGCACTACGACATTTTAAAAGAACAACCTATAATTATGGCTGAATGTTCCAGCAGCAAAGAAAACTGTATAGTAACAAAGATAAATCCCAGTGTCTTGCTAACCCACATCTCAAAAGAGCCAAGACCACGAAGGATGAAAAGACTGCCCTCCATTCAGTTACAGAATGGTCAGAGTCTATGACTTTTGAATGCGGACAGGTTGATACTAAATTTAGGTTCTTAACTCGTACTTCAATACCTGAATATAAGTGGCCTGATTTTTTCAAACATGTTTAAAAGTTCCAGATTCCTTTGATTTTTGTTGGTACTGAAGAAAAAAAAAAAACAAAACAACTTATTTGTTTAATTGTCTAACAGTTGGACACGAAATTCTGCTCTTATAGACCAGGGCATTAGAGTCTGCTTTGTAAAATATTTGAACATGCTGTTGTGCCTCTAAAAGATGGAGGATGCTGCAAAAGAAAATAATTTTGCCATGTCTTCCTGTTAATGAAGCAAATGAGAAACAGAATTCCCATGGCTCTTAATGTGCAGTAAAAAAATGTTTTTTTCCTCACCTCCCTCCCCCTGCCCACCCTGAATTCAACAGAAATACACTAAAAGAGGAGGGTTGATGTGGGAAGCATCCTTGTCACTGAAAACCTGCTTTAGGAGTATAGTACACCTGTAGCTACACTAGCAGTGAATAAAGCTTTTCATTACTGTTAAATAATGAGCCTTCAGTCCTAGGTGATTTTCCTGTTGAGGGAAACAACAAAAATCTGGAACTTATGACGTAAGCAATTTATGTAACCCACAGTGTATGCCATTATCTTTTGTTCCAGAAAATTTGTGAATCTGTGAAGGAAGTAGTAGGAAGACAAAGTTCCTGTAGTTTTCAGACCCCTTTGCCTTCTGGAGTAGTCACTTGAGCATTTCAGGGTCACACAAAGAAAGGGGGGAATTCTATAGTATGACACAACGTACAAGACAATGCAATAAGTAATGTAATGCATTAGTAAAGCTGGATAAAGTTATACCAGAGAAATCTAAGTGACACTGTTAGAGAGTCTTTATTTGGTGAACTGTGTGTAGTTGAATTTGTGAACTCTCATATGAAAACAAAAAAGCAAGTAAACCAAACAAGTCCTTTTCCAAATGTCATTATGAAAACAGAAAAAGGGAGCAAGGAGGGAGGAAGGAAGTCTGTATCTATAAATCACTTCCTTGAGTTTGAGGAAATCTCAGATTATTCTCTTAATCTGAGTCTCCCAGAAGAGTTAATAATTCTCCTTGTTGAGTTCCCTACCATCATGTTACCCCATAGAAGAGAGCATTTGACTGAGGATGTCTGAAACTAAGGGAGTTTGTAGTAGCTGCAATTAAAATAGCACAAATCAACATTCCCTAGTTTACCTACCTGCCTGCCCAAGGGGATCAGATTCAACATTTGACTTTCCCTTGAATGTTTTATCCTTTATGTGACAGTTTCCTAGGAATGGCAAATTTGGAACACCGTACATGAAAATAATACAAAAGAAAGCTAAAATTAGGTTATTTCTTCAAGTACAACTAGAACAGCCTGCTTGACTCCAGTATTAGCATGCTGAGTACCTGATAAATCTAGGTATGTAAAGATAGCATTAATTTAATAAATTAAATTGATTTAATCTAATAATAAATTTTATTGATGGTGACATGGCAGGTGAAAGCACAAATGAATGTGACTTTGAAGCCTTTAAATGTTTTCTGAAGAAAGTACAATTATCTCATGATCTTTCATCTTAAGAACCAAAATCTAAATGAATTGAACTGAAGTTATAACAAATCATTTATAAAATACATACATAGATTTCAGTGTAACCCACAGAATATTAATTATAGCACTTATTTCACAGCTGTTCTGAGAGCTCAAGTAAAATGTGTCTACAATTAAAACTGAATATATACTGACTTCATTAACTTAACAGCTGCACCAATAACCAATACTAAGGAACATACACTACTTTGTTAATGTCTTGATACCATCTGCAACAAGCAAAACTATTGGGTTTTAAAGTGGATGATGTCTTACTAGTATTGTGATCACAGCTACCACAATATGCTTACACATGCTACTAAAGTGAATTGATCTATTTCAAGGGAACTTCAAGGGTTATGTGCTGCAAGACAATTTCCTAAACACAAGTGTGTTTGCCAGAAAGTCAGAAACAGAAATTTCTGGTGACTTCTTTCCAATTCTTACATGCTCAAACATGAATTTCTCAAGTGTCCAAACAAAAAAAAATTCAACTTTGGCGCAAAAATGGGAGGGACTGAAGTTATGTAAGAAACTTTCATGCTGACAGTTACTTTTTAATGTTTTGATATTGCAACTCTGTCATTTTAACCCATATTTCAAAGTGTAAATTCCAGATTCAGATAGAACCTCTCTCCCTGAAAACCCTCAGAAATCCCATCATACAGAATCATAAAGACATTCAAGCAAATGTATTAGATTTTTAAATCTGCTTCACAAACTCAGGATAACATAAAAGCAGTAACAGATAACAAGAGGCATAAAATCATACCCCAGCAAGGCATGATTCCATCAAGTTTACACAGCAGTGTCTCAATGGCGGGTTCTTCTCCAGGCCCTGGTTTGGGGTGTGAACTTAATCACTTCTGTCTGCCTCTCTGAGTTTTGACTAGCAATGTCCTAGGTCAAGTTATATCCTTACACATTTCGGTCACCTCTGTAATTTTTCCAGGTTTCCAGTACAAGTCCTACTTTTCCGTTAATACCATTCCTCCCCTGTTTCCTCATTTCTGTTCTTCCACACTCGTCTTTTGGTCACAATTTGCGACTTGGGTAGCTTTCACAGCTTGAATACCTGTGTTCCTTACGTTCCTCTTTCCAGAGTCTGTTTCCTTGCTTATTAATTACAGTCTCTTCCCCACTGTCCTGGTTTCAGGTCCCAAGTAGTAGGAGAAGAATGTTGATAACACTGATGTTTTTAGTTGTTGCTAAGAAGTCAAGGACTTTTTCCAGTCTGCCATGTTTGGCTAATGAGCAGGTGTACAAGAGCTGGGGGGGGAGCACAGCCAGGCAGCTAACCCAAGCTGACCAAAGGAAATATTCCATACCATGGATGTCATGCTCAGGTTATGAATGGGGTTTGGCTGGGGGGTAGATATCCAGTTTTAATCATCTTTTCTTTCCTCATTCTGAGTTCAGATGCTCTCTTGTCCAGGAGTTTGAACTTTTCCGGCAGTTTGACCTTTTTTGGGAATTTCATGAACTCTGTGAAATTCTGGGGGACCTGTGATCTCTGCTTGGGGACTGGCTGTAAATCGGTCATTGGGTGGTGAGAAAATTGTATTGTATATAATTTGTTGCAAATTCATTATTAGAATTATTATCATTGTTGTTAGCAGTAGTAATATATCCTTTGTTTTCTTATTAAACTGACTTTATCTCAACCACAAGTTTCCCCTTTTGTCCATTTCTCTTCCCCATCCCACTGCGAAAGAAGGGGAGCGGGTAAGCGAGCAGCTGTCTAGTGAGTAGTTATTGGCTGCCGGGTTAAATTACGACATCCATCTTAAACCTGCTTGCATGCCTTCTCTCAGGTTCATTGTCCCAATCTGCTCCTTCCCTCTATAGTTGTCTCTTGCCATCTGTTTTCTGTTCTTGCCTCAGATGTTGTGATGCGTTTTTAATATTTCCCACACTTCCATGTCACTTGAGCACCAACAACGAAATACCTTAAAGCTCTAGAAAAATAATGTACTAGTTCACAGGTTCACATCCCATGGCCCACATTAACTGGCTCTGAAATTCAGTAAAAGTCTTCCTTGATCTTTGTAATGATGGCCTGGACCATACTTGGTCAGTCTCCAGGTGTGAAACTTGCTCAGACAAGACAAAGCTCTGGGATGGAAGACGGAAACTGTGAAGAACGTATCTGTCAAAACTTTCAGACTTTCCAAGCTCCTGTGGAGGGATATTTTTCAGGGTTTTCCAGCTTGGAAAAATGCAGTTTTATCACTGGGATGGTATCAGGCACACCTCTGGCTTAAAAATAAATTCTGCTAAAAGGTCAAGCTCTTGTAAAGCATTCTTAAAGTAACTGCTGAAGTTGTTATACTTGAACATCAGTGAAAGAGTATTTTTCTGTTAGCTTTTGTTCAGAAATGGCTGACGAATTTTTGCTGAAACATTTGTAAAAAAATTAAAGTAAATCATCTGCCTGACAGACACCCAGTGGAGAAAATTTCAATCCAAATGCAAAATTTTGGCAAAGTTAAAAGCAGCTTCAATCAGAATCTTCTAGTGAGAAGTATCAAGCAAAAATAACTCCAAAGACACTACCAGCTCCATCTATAATAAAATCTTTTTGTATTAAATTATCAGCTATGTTATTAGCAGTGGAAGTGAATATTAAGCATCTGTCTGTTTTTCTTTCGAAGTGTTAACATAAAGGATGTAGGGGCTTTTGAGAAGTTGTTTTATGTTAGTCAGCTTTGTAAAAGATGTGACAGGCGACATAATGGTTTAATTTTTTAATGCATAGCTGTGTATGTTCCTCTGACCAGGAATGGCCACCCAGCTGGGCAGATAGCTGCTTTGCTGCTTGTCCCTGGTGGCTAGAGGCCGAGTTAGGCAACATCCTCTGAAGAGGAGAATTGCACATTTCCAGGAGTTTTCAGACTGCTGGGGGAGAGAAAATTGTGGAAAATGTCATTCGTCTCTCCAAATCGAATGGGGAGGAATGGACAGAGACAGCTAGCGTGGAAACTGCAGTGTGGTAGAGGCGTCTGAGAGCAAGCCCACAACGGGGCCTCAGGGACAGAGAAACCCGCGTTTATAGCCAGCGTGGGATTTGTTGTTGGAAGGGCAGCAATCTGCAAGGACAGAACAGGAAATGGGGAGGGGGGGTTTGTCATGTCATGGTTTTTTTGTGAGTTGTTTTTTTTTTTTTTGAATCTTGTTCTCAGTTTTCATTATTTTAAAAAGACTATTTCCTAGTTTATGTTTCAGTAAAAAACAGCTTCTGAGCTTCAGAGTGCGTTGGTGTTTTTTGAGGGTGTCTCTTGCTGTGAGGAATGGTGGAGACAGATCCACCTCAGAGCTCTATCCTAAGGTTCCACCTCAGAAGATTTAATAAAAAAAAAAAAAAAAAGATACTTTGTTCTGAAGTACTTCTGAACAATCAGGCAAAGGATACATTAAGTATTTAGTAGGATTTCAGTTGTTGTGAAACATCAGTCAATTACTGTAAAGCATCTTTACCATAGGAAAGACTGGAAATAGCGTTATAAAATTAACTAAAATCTGTTGTGTAGAATTTGTATTAGCATAGGATTAAGGTTTTGACAAATACATTTCTGATTTTAATTGAACAAACTTAAAGCAAAACTGTTTATGTGTGAAAGACATTTTGGCAGATGTGTAGCCAAGTACCATTTAGTGAAATATAGAGAGTGATGATAACATGTAAGATTTTTTTTAGCATAGTAATACCATAATTTAAAAGCAGAAGCAATTTGTTAAGAACTAAATTGCATACTCTGCATGTGCAGTAACAATGTTTTCTGCCCCTCAAAAGGTTTTATTTTCTTAGGGAGAGTATACATGCTAATTGAACTCAGAAATAGCATTTTTCAAAGCATTCTGGTCTATTGTCTCCATAACAGATTCGAAACACTGAGAGACTAACCCTGCTCATACAAGGTACATAACATGTTACATAAATGGCATAATTATGTTTTCACTGTGCTTGATAGATTTTAACGTGCACTTT
Organism: Opisthocomus hoazin; assembly: GCF_030867145.1. Lineage (NCBI taxonomy): Eukaryota > Metazoa > Chordata > Aves > Opisthocomiformes > Opisthocomidae > Opisthocomus > Opisthocomus hoazin. The sequence continues at coordinate 17,049,422 of NC_134414.1, read as the reverse complement.
AAATGTCAGGATACTATGAGAAGCAGCTCTAAAAAAATACCATCTTGTTGCTTCATATTTATGTCCCCATGAGGGATTTCCATAGAAGTTTTGAAAGCCTGAAGGAGTATTAACTGCCACTATTGCTGTCTCAGGATGGTGTGGGAATACCTTTCTACCTGACGCATCCTCCTCCTCCACTAGTGCCAGTTACAACAGCGATGGTCTCCAGGGATTACTGACATTTTCCTTGATGATGTGAGAGCTGCTGTTGCCCACTTAGAATGACTCTGCAACGCTGACAGTGACTTCAGGGTGTGTGTCTTGGCTGTTAAATGTACTTAAGAACAGCATGCCATCTTGTGTCATCTCCTGTGTCTTGAGAAGAGCCATGTTTTCTCCATATGTCCGTTCATAACAACTTTCTGGGAGTGTCAATGTGACCAAACGTTTGTTGTTCCAACAGTGGGTCCATATTGTCCATTTATATCTGCATATGTGTAACAGGACTAGTGAAGTATATAGGATTGCTAATTGTGTTTGCTGTGTGCATGCCAGCAGTTAAATGACATTGATCAGGATTACTAAGGTGCCAATAAACCAAACCTGTGGTAGACAGTGAGGAATTAATCACACCTTTTAGTTCTTTTTTAAATAGCAGTGCTGAATCTAGTTTGATTCTATTATGAAACCAATCATAATAAATGCAGTCTGGGATGTATATAACATCACTAGTGACTGAAATGGAGAGAGGGTTGATTTTAGGCATTTGCACTGGGTTTTGTAAAGTACCTAAAACTTTTATGGATTATTTCCTCCAGAACCTGCAGAGAAGAGTATTAATAGTTCTGAAAAGAAGAATATTAGTATTTCTGAAATCATGTAAGGCATTGTAGAAATCAGCCGAGTACACAGCCATTGCTGATGCACCTGTTAAGGACCTTACCAGAATTTCCTCACAGTCAGAGATGACTCACATTCACTTTACTAGCTTTCAAACAAGCCCTCTAATCTTCTTACAAATCAGTTGGCAAAATTCAGGTATATTGTCAAACATTTATACTTGCTGTATGGCAAAAGGAGTACTTCATTGTGTATTGGTATCCTTATATCAGTATTGGTCATGACAACATCGTCTTAAGAAGATTGAAACAAGTAAGAAGAACTGCACGTTTCCAGGATAGCTTTAATTCTCCAATTCCACGAACAACCTCCTCCAATTTCTGTAGTTTTATGCAGGGAGGAAGCTGAAATTACAGTGTGAAACTGCTGCACATTTCAGGTCTCTATAAAATCTCAATGACTGATCAGTCATATCTCTAATGTCTTGTAGTTAAAGCATTGAACCAGTTTTCATGAGACCTGGATTCAATTTCTTGCCCTGATATAAACACCTTAGACGGCCCTGGACCAGTGATTTAGTTTTTTAGTTCTTCGTACTTACTTTTTCTAACTTCATCATAATATAGAGTATATTTTCTGAACTGGAAGAATATGTAGTAATAATTACTATTATGTATTCATAGGAGTGTTTAATGTAATCGTCTGATTTTGGGTATTGGTTAGGGACGGGCTCTCTAGATATCTGTTTCATATATGGTTTTGCTTTTTTTAACTTTCTTCCACGGTGAGTTGCAGATTTCTTTGTGAATTGATACCTAGGAATAATGCTTTAGCTCTGGAAATAACTATGCAAGTAATTTAATAAACTGATCAGAATATGTTTGTTTAAAATTATATTTCTACACATGAATGTTAATTAAAATTCATTGCTGCTGATAATAGCATTATTAACATGTATACAGTGTACAGTTAACAGAAACAGAAGTAGAGTCAATTAGTGGAATTAGGTGGTTTTTCTACTGAGAAATAATATCCAAAATGGTAATTGCTTATATTCATACATTCTTTGCAGATATTACTAGTAGCATCATTAAATCAATGTAACACGAGTTTAGAAACACTAAATAGATTTAGTGACTGGGGACTTGATAGGGACTCAGTGGTTTATTTTTTCAAATTGTGTAGGACTGTCAGTCGAGTTGGTCATTTTTGGGCAGCAGTCATGACCTGACTTTGTGCTTTGCATCACAGAAAGTAAAGTAAGGTATGTGGAAGTTTGTTGCTGCCAAGTTATTGCTTCTCAGGTGCTTTTGAAGGATAGGTTGTGTTATTAAATGATAACTATGTAAGTATGTATATTTGTGTAATGTTCTCATCTTTTTGCTCAGAAATTTAATTTTGGCACCACTTGAATTATTGCGCACATGTATTTTGCCATGTTTGGTATCTTGGCTGGGTGCTAGAATCTCCAGCAAGAATAGATCAGTGGGGGAAGAAACTTTTCCGTTTCCCAGAAGATCAAGTGAAGCCAACACTAAATGAAATGTATTTTATAGCCCCTCTCTCCCCCTTCTGTACAGGGGAAGGAGTGAGGGACTTAGGCAGCTGCAGATGCTCCAAAGGTGCTTTGGTTGTACTCTCTTACATACACCGAGAGACTCTGTAACCCAAAGTCCTGTCCATCCAGAGTCCAGTGCAATAACATGAAAACCCCTGGAAATCCCAGTCTTTCGCTTTATTTTAGTGATATCCCAGCTACAATTTTACAGGGATTAATTCTCCTGACACTTCTGTGAGACAGATACAGTAAAGAAGTTTACAGAGGGAAATGCCAGGAGAGTTAGAAGGTTTCCGCTGAGGTGTTACACTGAGTGTGAGACAATTTAAAATTTAGCAAGCCTGACTGCCAAGCCTTGCACTCAGACCACAAGTCCAAAAGACTCTTTGAAACTTAAATGCTTATTTTTAGTTACGTAAATCATGTATTATTATTTCAGTGATGTTGAATTATCTTAGTTATCACATTGTGGGCAGAAAGATGTAGGAAACGTGCTGTATAAACCCTTCTGTGGATAATCTGGAGTAAAAATCAATGCTGGAAAAATTAGGTATGTGTGATTAAGGAAACTAAACATGGCATTATATTACATGAATGGTCACCTTGTACTGATGGAGCAAGTAGACTGATTAAAGTCAATGTTAGGCAGGGACTATGCTAACACAAAGAGGAAACTAGAATTGATATTGAAATTACTGAAATGTATATAATATCAATATGCCTTTGTATGCCTGAGTGTTGTACTCCTGGAAGGATAATGAAAGACACTGACAAGTCTTTACATTTAAATTTAAAAAGTGATACTTACCTAGCCAGCATGCATTTAGGACAGTTAAGTGTAACACAGGTTGACGGTGGTTGGAGAAGTGTCTGCCAATATTACGGCTTTCAGAAGACGCTGTTTTGTATGCAAGCCATAAAACGTTTTTCGGGGGCATCCAGATATCATTGGTAAAATAAGAACAAAAACGAAAACATGTAGGGATTGGAAGAGAGAATGGTACATAAACAACAGGAAGTAAACTGAAATAGGGTGTAAACTACAGACAGTGAATGTGGTGCCAGATGGAAAATTGTGGAAAATGATGGCAAAAGATCTCTAAATTTTATATGCAACATACAGCCTCTTAGCTCTTTACCTTTTTCACCTCCTCAGGTGCCATCTCTATGACTTACTGTCAATGGATGCCATGGAAATCATGTCAATGCCAGTTAAAAAATCTGGTGGCGGCAGGGAGAACAGCTTAGGCTCACCCTTCCTCTTAGGAATTAATTCCCTTCCCAGAGGTCATTGCATTATTTAACTGTTCGAAAATCCTTGACTCTACAACCAGGAAAGCAAAAACTAACCTGGGGATTCAAACAGGAATGCTGAGCTTCGACTGAGTCACAAGGCTTGGCTGTAGGCTCATAATGACATAAAGTTTATAGGAAAACCAATTCCTTGTGGAACAGAGTGTCTGAGAACATGAGAAAATACAACAGAAATGGTCCTTTATACATGACCCACAGAGAGTATATTGCACAGAGCATTGTGAGGAGCAATAATGTACTAACCAGATCTGGAAGATTAAATCTTCCCCTGTATAAACTATTCTTTTGGGGAATCTGGATATACTTTGCCCAAAGCTTCCTTTCCCTAATTCCTTTGTGAGGGCGGCAGACGTTGTGAGGAGTGAGAGGTTTAGTCATGATATAGCCTATAATTCTTAGGTTTGTAATAATGCTACCTGTGTGATGCCTACTGTAAGTGGCCTGCAGACAAACTATGTTGGGGGATACCTACAGTTGCTTTCATTCACATTGACCTATAGTATATTTTATTACTGCTCCCGCAGATTAATAACACAAACCACATGGTGTAGTGGGTATTTCTAGAGTACCTTTCAATTAAATCACATTAACTCACTACTGAATATACAAATATTATTAAATCATAAGGCATTATGTATCCTCATTTTGAACCTACAAGAAAGCTTAAACAGTGTATTTAAAGTCATATTGGAGTTAATTTAAAAATAAAATAAACATACCAGATTAAAAAAAGAAAACTTCACTGATCTATTGCTACTTACTTTACCTTATGGAGAGCAGGGCTGAAAATAATTACTGCCTGTCAAAACTATGCCTTCTAAAGAAAGAATACAACATTTAAAATGAAACGAAATGAAAATTCTGACAAGTGGAACCTGTAGGAAAAAAATGTAGAATACTGAATTATTTTTACTACTTTTGAAGGATAATTACGTAATTTTATAATTAATGATACATTTCTAGTAGGCAAGGTAGTGGCTTTACATGGAAAAGTCTGAAATATGTTACTTTTATGTTTTACATAGCTGTAGCCTGTTCTGGTATCTAAAAACACTGCAGTATAATAAAATGTGTCATGTTACAATATCTATTGTTATTTTTTTAAATATACAAAGAATATTAAAGACTATAGACATAAAACAAATCAGAAAATAAATCTCATTTTTTATGTATCTATGCCTACTTTCTTTCTGATTCTAATACACTGTGAATAAAGAAGTAAGAACTCTTTACTTACTATCTTATACCATCATTGTTGTTGTATTAATATATTTAAAGACAATATTTGGATGAAAATGCATCTCTGTTCTCATCAGGCTCATTCCTACCACTGTAGGTCTATCACGTAGTGGATGGCATATGGGCAAACAGCTGAATTGTAACTGGGTGAATCAGACTGTCCCAGGGCTGCCAATTCCAGGATGGGGATGGTGTTTTATACTAGTTCAGTATGTTGGGAGTGTGTGTAGTATGCTGGCGCTAAGCCTGGTTCCTTGGCAAGTGTGAACCAAGCACCCTGCCGTGCATACAGTGTTCTGGGAATATACTGTCAGTATCGCCATATTTCTCAATCACAGGGAAACATCCATATTCTCCAAAATGCGCAACTGTGTGTGGAAGTGAACACTTTTGCAAGAATATATCTGATGCCAAGGAATTACTAGATGGCAAGCCATATATGCATTATTTATGATACAAAAAAAGATAAATGAGTGGGGTAAAAAATAGAATAAAAACATGGAAGCTGAATAACAGAGAAAGTAAAGTGATTAAAAATGAAGAATCATATGCTCCCAGTCCTCCAAAGGCAGACAATGCACAGGCACAGTGCTGATCCCTTGTCTGCTTTACAGGCATTGGGTGTCTTAACTGTCTGTCAAAAATTATTTACCATGCAAACAATTAAAAATAAATCATTCTTTGTTTCCAGCATTTTGTATTCATTTTCTTTTCCACAATTTGCTTCTCTAGTCTACTCCTTGCCACTGGTTTTGTTTTCTATATTGTTTCCTTTCTTTGTGAAAACAGAGAGTCTTCTATAACTAACATTCCTTTCCCTTGCTTTCATTCCCAGAGAATAAGAATCCTTCTTCCATCTACTGTCACATCATTGAACAGTCCTTGTATGCTATGGTGTGATCAAAACTGCATGGGAGTTGGCTTTCCCAAACCATCCTCTGTTCTTGTCCCTTTGTTCTGTGTGTTGGTGCCATCTGCCTGGTACCTGGAGCTCAGCACTGGGGGGTGGCTCCAGAATCACATCCATGACCCTGACACTGACTCATTTTGTGATTTTCAGAGATGACAGAACAGTCCAGAAATTGTTCTTTGAATAAATAATTCAAGCATTCAGCCTGGAATTCAAGCACACTCATGGACTTGCTGAAAAATGCCACATACACTATTCCACAACAAAATGGGAAAGTGCTGTATTGGATTAAAGTAACAGAGCCAGCTTTTGTGTTTGTGTTTTGGTAAGTATCGGCAGTCTTGGTTCTCATCCTCCAGCTGCTGTGAGGAGGAAGCTGCCTCTGTTCCTAGGACAGTCCTTTTAACGTATTTGCCCGATTTTTTTCATCTGCAAAATGAATTTACCTGTCCTGCAGGGCTATGGAATTTAATTACTACATAAAAATAGTAGGTGCAAGTTTTTATACAAGGAGGAAACATTCTTATCCTCAACCCCATCATTATACTTATCCTCTTTCTAATCCATATGGTTATTATTCATCTCTTCTTTCAGTTATACTGTGCAAGGATATTACTTTTTCCCTCCTTTGAATTTACATCTGTTTTATCCCTAGCCCAGTGCATTTCTGCACGCAGCTTCCTTCCTTTGCTGTCTATGAGACAGGTGCAATAACCTCTTCTGTAACAAGTTATCTTGTCATTTTATCTTTTGCTATAAAACGTTTTGAGAGGCTTTGTATGAAAGATGCTGAATGAAAATGAATTGAATTTTACTGTTTTAGCCTGAAGCAGGTGTTGCACTATGAGTTGATTCCCTTCCTCCCTCCCTTCTAGACTTACCTTGTCATCTTTTTAAACAGATTTTACATTGTTGTTAGGGGTTTTTTTAAAAGTTATTTATCAATTCAGCACACGGAACAACTTGGATTTACCAGTTTTCAAACACATGCTTTTTGGTAAGGTCCTACTCTTATAAAATAAATTAAAAACTACAACAAAACCAAATCAGATCCCTGAGAATAGTTCACCTGCAGAATCCAGTTGCCTCAACAAAGATCTCACCATGAGCCTGGGAGTCACAACAGAGTTGAAAAGACACATGAAAAGGCCAGATTAGGAAAAACCCCTAACACAGGACCATTATCTTCAGTACATTGACCTCTACAGTTTGTTTTTTTAAATTTCAGCTCTGAGACTTTATGTCAACTGCTGACAAATTCTGTCACGTATTAGATATATTGATAATTTGTTTCTCCCTCTAGTTTTATGTTTATGAGGCAGTAATGGTGTCAGAGACTTCTGTGGGACCAAGTGTGTAAGTAGATGAATATGAGTATGGGGACCTCTGTATAAGATTTTATGACTCTAAAGCTCTGAGCTGGCCTAGGCAAAAACAGGGATGCTTCAGTCAAATGCCCACAGCACTGTCGCTGCTCGTTAATGGACAGCCTCTGGCTCTTCAAGTCACCCAGCCAAAAAGGTCTGAGAGGATATTGCTTACCCCTCTGTTCACATCAGTAGGCTGGATTCTGACATATGGAAAGATAAGGTTTGAAGCCCACAGGGTGATTACTCGGACTAAACTTGCTGCATGGATGAAAGACTACAATCCGAAGACAGGAAAGTATGACTTCACTGAGGTCCACATGAATTTTACCACTGACTTACACTGGAGACCATTTTTCATCCCTGTTTATTAGTACTTCCAGGAGTAAAAGTGTTCACAAAATAAAAAGGAATCCCATACAAACAACATCCAACAAACAGTTCTGCATGAGCTGATTCTTTCCGTCAGAACAAGCCCCTCCACCTGCAGATCAGTGAAAAAGACGCAAAACCAAAGAATCGGTAGGAATCTCAGCCTTTTGAGAGGTTAAGAACAAAACAAACAGGTAAATTCCAGAGAACTGTACAAGGAAAATGAATCAGTGACACTTGTGGAAGAGAGCTGACAATTCTGGTTACACGCTGTCTGCTCTGCTACATGCATCTTCTCCCTTGCCCCTTATCTTTAAAGACTCTGTTCTCTTGCTTTAAAAATATCCTATCTTTTGCTACTTGTTTCTCACTCAGAATCATAATATACTGCAATAATATGATTTGTAACCATGTTAATAAGTGTGCAATCACAAACACAGTTCTATGGCTTTAAGTAGGGGATGCGATGATTAACTCTTATGTTAATCTAATATACAGACATGAGGCAACGTGTACTGGCAGATCTCTGCAAAACCATGCAAGGTATCAATTGGCAAGCAAAGCCATCATGGGGATTTACTTATCCCTTTGAAATTACTGTGAATGCTTTTTCTATATTTTTGTACTTCTTTATGTTTGGTAAGGTTGCAGTCTCCAGACCCTTGAAAATACCGTTTGCTGGGTAGCTGCCACATGGAGAGGTTTACCCATCATTACCCATAATATTTTGGTTCAAATCATTCTGTCATAGGAAGAATACTATGTTGTGGGTATGACAGACTGTTCTGCTGTCAGCAATGACCTGCTCTTGCTAAAGATTTTCTTCCTTCCTTCAGGACTCCACTCTATATAGTCTCTACTGGTCTACCTGTTTTAGCTGGTCTTTGATTGCCTGCAGAGTAAATACACATGTAAAGAGGGATCTATTCCAATAAATTCTCCAAATTTTAGAAAAAAACCCCTAATTTCAGTTAGTTATATTTCTAACTGAAATATAAGATTCAGTTAGATCTTATATCTCCTTGGCTCTCTACATAAAGGAGAGAAAGCGAGAAATTCCAAAAAATGACAAAACGCTCTGGATAACTCCGTCTTTCTCCAGTAACTTTACAGAGGGATTATGGACACTGTCTACTACTTTTTTCTGAGGTGAAAGGAGCTGCTTACAAAGTTGGTAGTCACAAGAAAGCACGGATATATCTATTACCACTGTGAGACACTCATAACATGAGACTTTGATCTCTAACCTTAAACCTCTGGAAATGGTACCTCTTGGGTGCCCACATCTCCTGAGAACGGTACTTCTTGGATGTCCTCATTTCTTCTGAAACCCTGAAAGGAAAGTATCTGTTACTGGGTTGGAGGGGGCAGGGGTAATTTAGCTATCTGTTTCTTGATTTCAGTTAGTAGGTTGGCGAGGTTGAGGAAAGCTTCTGGGATCAGTCCTGTCCTTTCTTCTGTGTTTCCCACCAATTAAAGCAAATCTTCCATTCCTTCAACACCAAAATTGTCCCCTTTGAAGAAGACTGTTTTTCAGGCTCAACACATCCAAAACGTTTTAATTAGGTCTCTGGACAAGCTGTAATTCCATGTGTCAGCTGGGACTCATCTTGCTACTCATCTAAAGCCCTTAAATCATTACAGAACTGTTTAACGTGGTTTGTCTGAAAAACTGCTGATTTCAGCACCTGTAGCTGTTGCCAAGTAGTTTGTCCCACTGTTTACAAGTAAAAGGTTCTGGAAAACCTAGGTTTAGACAGTTTTCCTCATTTTCCCTGACTTCATTTGCAAAGAATTTCTATAGCACTTCCAGGAAAGGGCTCTGGCTTACTAAAGAACAAAAAATTACTTAAAGTTTCATTCATGTAGCAATAAGGTATTCAGCATTATAGGGGTAAAGAGCAACAGGTCTTACCATTTGCTCAATGATCAAAGGTATGAAAGGGGTTGGAGATCACTGGCATCTCTATTGTACCTATTGGGTAGATGAACCATATAGTTATTACTAGGATTGTTCTACATCTTCTCAGATTAAGGCACTCAATGCAGCTGTAAGGGAATTATATGGAAAACTGAAAGGGTGACAAGTCCTTCACTGTTCCAAATAAAAGAGATAAAACTTACAGTGAGTTATCTGAAATGTAGTGAAAGCAAGTGCTACTTTAAAACGATATGAGGAAAACAACTGGAGAGATAGAATGCATGACAGATCTGTAGGTACTTGGATGTGAGCCCGATGTCTTTCCAACAGTTGCTTGTCCATATGAAAAAACTTGGAATATGCATTTTAAAAATGAGCTAGATTATCAAATGTTGGTATCATTCTTCCTCGGGAATAGGTTGTACAAGGATGTGTACATTTGGCACATTCTGTTTGCTCCAGTTTGCCTTTATTAAATTTTTGGTAAAAAATCCGCAATATTCTTCAGGAGGGGTCTGTGGGAGCAGGATTGCTCACTCTCCCAGTGAGTATGAGAATAACAGAGTACAAAAAACCAAATAAACACACAATTAAATAGAACACAAAGACCACTATGTTAACCCAAATCAAGTAGGTGGAGTTAGTTGTCAGTGGTCCAATTAACAACCAGAGACACATAACACTTCAGTTTTTCATTCAACTGCATTCTTTTATGTGACCCCCTTCTTTCAGTGGAGGACAAAGACAGTCATAGGTACCAAAGCTAGCTGAAAACATGAATCCTTTAATCAACAGTCTGTCAGAACGTTTTGCTTTTTTCTCCCATCTTGGCCAAGGAAAATCATTATGTGTTCTCAAATTATCCTGTTGTATTACAAAAACATGTGTTTGAATTTCTGATAATAGACCCTTGGGCACAAAATTTTTATTTTCCATTCAGGTTTGTCAGAAGGGCTTCGTTTTAAGAAGTTACTATTATCAGCAAAGAAAATAAAGAAAGAAAATTACTCTATCTCCTGCATTTATTTTAAGAAGCACAATTGCAAAATGAAGATCGAAAGGCCCAGTCTTACAAGATCCCAAATACCTGAAGCGTCTGTTTCAGCTAATGGAGGCAGACCCAGAAATTATTCTGCATACATAGCTTTGAGTCACTGAGGATCTCAAAAAGGTGGTTTTCATTCTGATCAGTAAACAAAGACAGAATATTTACAGAATCACAGATTAATGGGTTGAGGCTGGAGGGCATCTCTGGAGTGGATCTAGTCCAATCCCCTGCTCCAAGCAAGGTCATTTAGTGCAGGTTGCCCAGGGTGGTGTCCAGTTGGGTTTTGAAAATGTCCAGGGATGAAGGCTTCACAACATCTCGGGGAACCTGTTCTATTGTTTGACCACCTTCACAGGAAAATAGGTTTGGTTTGTTTTGTTTGTTTTACTTGCCTTTTTTTTTCATTTTCCTTGTTTGAGTCATACTAAATTAAAGTCTTGATACTGCAACTGAGTATGAACATTTGGACCAAAGTTGAGAGATATGAGCAAAAACTTTTGTGTGCATTCACTCTTTGTATTTATGACACCAGTTATAAATTTGTGATGGTTATTTCCAGGAGTACAGAAAGAGTATATAACAAGCTGCGGGTCCAGGAGTGCTTCTGAGCATTCTGCCTTGTCCTGCTATGTCAGTAGTTGCCCTCTTCTCCTTTCCTCTCATAATGTGATTTTCATAGAAAGGAAAATTCAGGCATGTAGGTCAGATGGGTGCTGATGGTATCTTGTGTCTCTGTGTTTTGGATACAAGAAGACACTTCAGCCTGCACCTGCAGGTCAGTTTAGAAGTGGCCAAAGGGAGCACTGGCAGTTCTGGAGGCATTTTACAAGAGCAGAGGACTGCAGGTGCTGGCTTGTCCTTGCTGTGGCAAATGGCTTGGTGCTGACTAAGACTCCAGAGGTCACTTTAGTTTGCCCTCAAAATATGAGTTGTTAGAAAATTGTTTCACCTGCAATCTAAGCCATTTTCAGAAAGATTTATACTCTAAATCAACTCTTTACAGCATAGCCTGTTTTGTTCAAAAAGCTTCAAGAACTAAAAGTATATATTGGTTCATTTAGTTTTCTCTCTCAAATTTGAAACAAAGCTTCTTGATTTACAGTGCAGCCCTTTTTACCTTTATATGATTTTGGGGGGTTTTTTTGTTTGTTTAGTTGTTTGGTTTTTTTTTTTTGTCTGGTTTCAGTCTGATGGATTTCAACATTGGCACAAAAAGCAAGCAAATAAAACTTACAGACTGGAGAGAAATGGGAAGAAACAGTTGCTCCAGCATTATTCTCTTTCACTTCAGCAGTTCTTTAGAATCCATACCTGAATATATGCTTATGCATATACATACGTATACGTATAATACATAGGAAAGCCCAATTCTGGAATTGGAAAATTTATTCTGGAAGATTTAATTTTTCATGTGAAAAATTTGTGAAATCTGTAGGTCATCCCACTGCATACTACTCAAGATTTTGAAATTTCAGAATCTTGCAGAAGATGGAAAATCCCTTACCTAATCCTATTTTATTTGATAGCATAGTGTGAATTGTTTTTTATTACCCCAGCATTAGCAGAACATGACAGATTTTAACATCTCTATGTGCCAAGTGAGTAAGGGCAGTGACTTTAATTAAGATATGCTTTCATTTGTCTTGTTAAAAAGACAAAATTACATACACACAAAATGTCTCAGAACATGTATGAATATAAAGGAGATTGATGGAGGTAGATTGATAAATCCAAGAGCCAAACCAGGAAACTGTGGGTCTACTAGTTTGAGGGGCGATCAGGTACAAAAGGTTCACAGACAGTCATGGTTTCACAAAGCATTGGTCTAGGACTATTCTCAGTGATTGGTTTTCAACCAGCCAAACATAATCAGTAATATATGATTCATTTTTTAAATCTGAATTGAAAATAAGGTATTAAATAGTGTCAGCTCCCTTACAGTCTCTGGTTAGTGGAGAACATGGGGTTCTAACTTATAATAAATTAGAGACAAACCAGATGCATTATGAACAAGAGAAAAGGGAAAGAGAAACTTGATGCAATGATCCAAAACAGAGAATTCAGAGAATTGAAGACAGTCACGGCATTTTAATTTTTCTGGCAAAATGAAACCATGGCACAAAAAAATGGGAAAAAACCCTCACATTTCCTGATGGGACAATCCTATTTAAAGTATGAAGTTCCTGCAGAAAATGATCAAGATTTCCGTCCTTTTTCGCTATGCTTCTCCTCCAGACTTATAATGGTCGTAAAGAAGCGCCTGGATAAAGCTGAACTGAGCAGTCAAAAAACAACTATTTAAAATTTTAGAATCTGGACGTCTGCTCTCTTTCCCAGCTTTACATGGAAGCTAGCCTTAGGAGACGCTTGGAAAATAGCCCTTCAGCTTTGTCATGGCATTTTTTTCTGCAGCTGAACATCATTATCAGATAGAAACATCCTGTCCCTACGAGCTCTTGTCAAGGCCATGATGTCACCTGCACTGACTGCGGTACATTATTGCAAACATCAGTGGAACGTGAAATGTGTGGTCTTAAGGGTGTATGCTTATGAATACAGGCATGGCTGTTCTAAACACGTGCTGCATGCTGCATATCCAAAGGACATCTGCGAAGAATATCTCAAAGGTTATATTTGTGTAAAGGACCCTCTGCTCTGAAAAGAACAGCTCCATCATTGAAGCTAAAGAGTATAAAACGCTGTTAATGGTACTTTATGCTGACATAGCACCTTTGTTCTAAAGATATCAGGTATTGTACTAATGTCAATGAGCTTCTCTGAGCATCCTTCACTTGGAAAACCATCATCAAGAACCTAGCAGAGAAAGAGGTTTAGCAAGATTCCTCTAGCTATCAAATTGCCCAGCAGGTTTTGCATCCGCTTCCCCTTGGAGAATGGATGGGGGCTTTTATTAATAGATTTTCAGATTAACTCTCCGATTTTGCCTTTCTGAATTCATGCTTTTCAGGTACCTAATAACACTCATGTCTTCTACTCTAAAAGATGTAAGAATATTTCCTGAGAACAGTATATACTGAAAAATGGCAATGGAGCTTTAGACTGATTTTTCACATGCTTCCTGAATAAAGAAATACTGTACCAGGCCTGAGCCTGTGTCCAAGACACCATGGAAAACTCTCCATGCTGGGAGATCCATCTCTGGGATGTCAGAAAAGTACAGTGAATTTGAAAAGAATTACGAGACATGTACATTGTTGCCCATTTCACTTGCTCACAGGAATGGATATCAAAGAGCATGTATGTGCCTTTTGCAGCATGACCGAGGTACTCTGTAAATTCAGTGTTATCAGCAGACATAGTACAGATTTTGCAACATGATTTCTTTTCTAGGCACAGTTCATGTAGTTGTATGTGTACTTAAAGTTTTCAGCATTCATTTGAAAAGGGAAAGCCTGATAATGTGACTCAAATGAGTGTTATAATCTCAGCATTCATGATGGGAGAGCATAAAAATTCGGTTTATATTACCATCTTAGTTTTAAACCTCTGTTTTTCTGGGAAGATGTTGGCTTTAGGTGATGAAAATAGTGTTTCCACAGAGATATGCAGAGATAAAATGAGACTTTTGGAGATATAATCCCTATTCCCTTCCTACAAAGCATTTAGAATTGGTCCCTTTTTAACATAAGATGTAGGACTGATCCTTGATCTGGTGGAGTAAATGCTATATTCCCGCAGCGTTGGCTGCAGAGGAAACTCCACAATGGCCCCAGGAAAGACAAAGAGAAGACTTCCTTCCTTCCTTCCTTCCTTCCTTCCTTCCTTCCTTCCTTCCTTCCTTCCTTCCTTCCTTCCTTCCTTCCTTCCTTCCTTCCTTCCTTCCTTCCTTCCTTCCTTCCTTCCTTCCTTCCTCCCTTCCTCCCTTCCTCCCTTCCTCCCTTCCCTCCTCCCCTCCTTCTTGCCTGCCTCCCACTCTGTCCCTTTCCACTTCTCTTTTCAGACAGTGGTGAAATTATAGCAAGCTATTTGGTTTTCATTTATTTAACGATCACTATCACACACTCAGCTCTGTCTCTACCCTATCCCACTCCTCAGCCCACTTCTGCTTTCTGTAGCTCTCTGCTGTTCCCTACCACCCGAAGCTGTGTCACAGCCAGGACAAAAGCTCCGTTTGCAACCCAGCGCAAACCAGTCGTGTCTAAGGGGAGCAGTATGGAGCAGTACTACCTAAACTACTGCTACTGCTATATTCTTTTCAGAAAGCTGTCAGCAGCTAAAGTAGCTTGTCTGTATCTGATTTCTACCCATAGTGATTACTTTAGGAATGAGGCTAAACAGATGTGCTTAATTTTTTCCCCACACTTACATGAATTGTTTCCAATGGCTGCTTGGGGCTTTCAGGAGTTCCTTTATTCACATTCTTTCCAGAGAATTGGCTTTGCTCAATGTTCTAAAAATGAAATTAAAAAACCCAAACAAACCCATCCTCACTCTCAAAACCAACCACCATCCTTTTGTAATATTTGCGGACTTGGAGAATTAAAATGTGGAGAGACTACAGGCCATTTGAAAAAGACAAGCTTTCTTTAACTTTACAGGCATCTAGGTGCTTCAGGTGTGAAGTTAGGATGTGGAAACCCCATATTCGAGGCCTTCTCTGTTCTGAAGCAGGCTGGCTGCATGTGCCTCCCATGTTACAGATCATGCTTGGATTAAAGGACAGTGTTTGTTCTCCTTATTCCCTCCTCACTTGTCTGCAGTTCTCTATCCTTCCGTTGTCTGTAGTGACTGAAGATGTAGGGAAAACATCTATCTTGTTCTAGTATCTTTTTTTTTATAACTTGCTTTTGTGGTCCCTGCCTGTTAAGATGGTTTACATGCCAAAATTTTGGAGGATTTAACTTTTTTTTTTTTTCCCATTAGGTAATATTGACAAAGTTCACAAAGGTTTTCAGTGAAGTTGTCATGAAAAATTGTACAGAAGTTTTCATCTGGTTATTTTTAGGATTGACTGATTTGAACTTAACTGCTCAGCAAGATATCATTTTGTGGACCTTTGTTTTATCATCCAGACAGGGTATCCTTGATAGATGCTGAAGTTTTGAGGTTTAATATTAGCTTAATTCTTTTTCCCCTTGAAGTATTTCAACCTTGGAAGTTCTCAGACAGAGCTTTTCAAGACAGAAGAAAAGCTCATTCAGTGTTTAAAATATAAATAAAGAAACAGGCATTTTCTACATAGTCTTTTAAAGAAAACAACTATTAAATTATCCTGTGACTTTTTTCCAAGGCTTCTGTTAAATTGTCATACTCTTTTTTTGGCTTTCTATCATCCTTTTTAAACCCAATGCTTTTTGTGTGTGAAAGGAAGAGATGATGAACACTTCAGGAAAAAAAAAAAAGCCTTTTGAGACTACAGTGCAAACCTATTTGTGTGATAGCAAGATCTCCAATTGTAACCTTGCCAGAGTCCACTATTTGAAAGTCTCTATCTTTCAGTGACAAATGCCAATATCTCGGAGATTTCTGGGTAACATCTGTATAGAGCTACATCAAGTATTGCTCCACTTGTGAAACTTTTCTTCCAGGTGCTACCCAGATTGCAGAAAGGGATGGGACTGTTTCTGCAATTTATTAAAAATTCTGCACATCAAGTGTGTTGATACTGTAGGTATATTACACAGTTTTGGTAAGAAATTAGCTGTTCTGTGGAATACTTCTGTGTCTCCATCTTGCTTAGTTGGGGTTGGATAATATCCTTTTTGGGTCAGAGTTCTGCAGAGAGGTAGCTGGAGCTGAACTCCCATAATTCATGACAAAGGGGGAAAAGGGTGTGGATGGGGGCTGGAACCTGGGACTGCAATGGGAAGATCCAGGATAACACCTGAGCTGAGGTGGGTGCCATAAACCTTGTTTTGTCAGGCTTCAAAACCTACTTCATCTGGGAGTCTAACCCTCACTGTCTTTAAACAATAAAGATGGATACTTTTCAAACAAATATTGGGAAGACCAAAGTACTATGTGGGTAAATATATATTTTATTATAATATTAATCATAAAGTTTAATCTTAGAGTTTAGAAACACACTAAAGCAGGCTGGAAGAGAAGCAGAAGGAGAATTTCAAGTTGGTTAAATAAAAATTTTTCCTAGTAAAAATTAAACAAGAATTTTAGAGTTGAAGAAAGAATCCAATGAAAATCATCAATTCAGCAACAACAACAATAACAACAAAATTACAACTGTGTCTGTGTCTGCAGGGCTGTTTAAATCAGGAGGAAAGTAAGATAAAAAACTTGAAAAGGTGAAAATGTAGCAAATTTTCAGAGAGACATTACCTTTGTTTCGATTTTTTTCTTCCATTTTTATGTGAAATAAAAAGTATTTGAAAAAAAATGGAATATTTTATTTTGGTTTGACCTGAATGATTTACTTGTTCAAAGCATGTTTTTATGGGCCTGCCTGTGCAGAGCACAATGCATTATTCACAACTTGGTACTGTGGATTGTACTTCAAAAACAGGTCTGCATTGGGATTTTGCAAGATTTGCTCAAAAAATACAGACCAAATTGAGAAGGATATAAAAAAAAAAAAACCCCACAGCAATAGGGTGGATGACCTCGGGGCATGTGCAGTTCATTTTCTGCCAGTATTTCAGATACTTGGTATACCTTGTTCAGGATGCTAAGGTATAGCAGAAAATCTGTAAAACCTGCTTAAACCCTAATGGGGGCTTTAGTAGAATGTGGTATGATAGCAATTTTTTTTTTTTTTTTCAAACAGATCTGAATGTTAATTAACTTTCAGTGCTTTCTGGTTCATAAATTTTTCTCCTGCAAGTGCTATTCATGTGTTTATTCTCACAGACCTGAATAGGCCAAAGGTGGCATAAAAATAAATTCTCTTATGCCATGTTAAGCATACAGACCAGTATTTACAAGATGAGGATATGATCAGCTGCATTCGCCAAAGTGACTGACCAAAGTCAATCAGAGGTCACAACTGGAAACCACAAACTCAGTCCCAGCACTGGTACTGGCTTCAGATTAGAAATAGTTGGGGTTTCTCTGTGCTCAGTGTCAGGTTTACCTCAGACGTAGTTCTGAGCTTCCTAGAACCGGAAAAAGAAGTAGAAAAAGAAACCAGTAAGAAGGCAATCAGAACATTGCTGCCAAATCAACATTAATTTTATTAATAGGGTTTTTCCCTTACTACTTCCAAATATTGAATTACAAAAATAAAATCTTAGATGCACTTTTCATCTGATAGTTTCAGAGTTCTGTGCCATTAAGTTCCACATGGAATTAAATTTATCCCTTTTTTGCTGGTTGTTTTTATAAGAGCTATTTATTTTGAAGTCAAAATTACCTTTTAGGTGCCTTGGAAAATTTAAAGGCAGCTATAGTCCTGTAAAAATTTAACATCATTAACCCTAGACTACTTGTGAAGCTGCCTTCATCCAGCTGCCTGCTGAATAACAATTTGTCATGCAGCAGTATGGTGCTGCCCTATTTTCTCGTTTTCTAAGAAAGGCCTAGATAATTTTGTCTGTCTTTTAACTTTTATCAGCTGTAAAGGAAGCCAGCATTTGGCACTTTCGGGGCTACTTCTAATGCACCGTGGCTTTCCTTCATAATGAGTTAGCCTAAAGCTTTGTCCCGCTGAAATTGTTTAACAGACCTCAAAACTAAAGCTCAAATGCTGTTATGAATTTGTTGACACATGAACATGTTCAGCAATTGCAGGCAGTCTGTCCAGATCACACACTTTAATCCCATTACATCTAATGACTCCTTATTAAGAAATTAAAAGGAAAAGTCTCTTGTTCTAGACAGAAGGCTCTGATACATGCTTCAGTATTCAGTAGGTATGTATATATACTATATACAGAGTATAAATGTATATGTGTATGTGTATATATATATATATGTATACACACATATGGGAAGGTGAAATCGAGAAACTTGAAAATAGGAAGTACTTCACATAAATACAACCAAAGTATATTTCATTAACGACTGACTTTAAGGCTTAGGAAATAAAGTCAGAAATATGTAATAGCTGTAAGAGCTTTCTTTCACTTTCTCTGTTTTAAAGGTCTCTGAATGATGGAAAATGGTTACTGTTGTGTTGATTGCTATTCTCCCTTCAGATGCCCATTTAAATTCAGTAATATTATACCTGTCTGTACTTGCTACTTGAAACAAGAACACCTCTATTCTGCTTTGCCTCTTATTGCTTTGCAGTATTCTGGCAGAGCTGAGAATTCTCAACTGACAAGTCCCATTGTGCTCAGTTCCACATAAGCCTCCAGTAAGACATGTCTCTCGCCCCATGAAAGTTCATAGACTAAATGACAAACTGACAAAAAAAATAGTTTGAATAAGATATCTTCCATGTTCTATGGATAGGGAGAAAGTTAGCAGAAGGAAATGTGACTTTCTCCTCAGTGCACACACAGCCAAATCAAGAACTGACTTTAGATCTCATGTTTTCCTGGTGCCATCACTGCAAGACCTTCAATCCTAGCTTTGATTTAACTTTCTTTTATACTTTCCCTGTGCACCTGCTGTTCAATACCAGGGGTTCAGATTCTACAGAATGACAAGGTGAGCATACAAATGTGCAAGGTTGTAGATGTAACCAAGATAATTAACATGGAGAGGCATGCTCAGCATTTTTTTTACTTTTTTTCTTTACAGATAATGACTTTCTTGCCTTTGAATTTAAGAAGTACCATGTAGTATTCCTACTGCAATTAATCGATGAATACATTTTCACCCCTAGAGTTTCTTCTTTGCCTAGAAACCTGCCACTATGCAACTTAAATATATGTATTCAAAATAAGGAAAAGAATAAAGAGACAGAAAAAAGGGGGAGGGGGAGAAGGGAAGAACTAGCTGATATGTGTCAGTTACAGTATTTGTATTCTAAATTTATTCTTCTAACCTCACTTGAAATCCTAGAGAAATCAGGTGCTTCAGTTAAAACTGACCTTAGGCAGTTTCAACTCACATGATGATTATTTTCTCAGAAGTTCACTGGAGGTCTGTTCGACTGTGGCAGTATTACAGGAGGTGGTATTTTTGGAAAAATGAACTCTTTCTGAGCAATTTTTACAATTTATTGGGCAAAAATAAGCTCTCCATCAATATCAACAACATACCTTCTGTTTCACGTATTTCTCTTAAATTGTTTTCTGTGTTTTTTTAATCACTATTTCTTGAAGATTTTACAAGAAAATGCCACATTTTTCTCAATAATAGAGTTCTCCATGCCCTCCGTTACAGTACAGCAAAACTGTGATAGATTGTAATGTCTTATGACATTATCAGATTTTTAATTTTATAGTGAGAAGAGATGGGACCAAGCAGATCAACAGGTAATTACTATTTTCAATGTATCTGGAAACTTTAAGTAGGATATAGGCCCATTGTACTGGAGCCTGAACATGTATTTGATAAGTTTCTGATTTTGTTGCACTTTGAAAATGTGAGATTGTCATACAAAGAACGAAACTGTGCAAGGAAACTATTAAAAGAAAAAAAGAGGAATTAGATTCTGTTTTAGAATTTTTTTACTGTAAGGGGCTTTTTTGGCAAAAGCTGACAGATTGCTCTGATCAGACATATTTGATCCCACAAAAAGTACTCCCCTCTTTGTTTTGTTTGTCAAGAACATGACATGGTACACAGATATGAAAGCTGTTGCAATAGAAGCATCATTATTTTGAAATCTGAAGAGTTTTCATAGCTAGTCTTATAAGGCTACTGCACTGAGCCTGAGCAGATAATGTGAGTGGTGCTACTGTGACACAAATAAATGTCGTTCATGTACAATGTGTTTTTTTTCTTTTTTTTTGGGGGAGGGGGGAAGGGGTCATTCTTATTTTACAACAGAGTTTTTATATTTCAAAATTCTCTGTGACAAAGTCCCATATCCAGAAACCCTGGAAACCCAGTCTCTGTAATACAAGCAAAACTGTTTTTGGTGGGCTGCTGAGTAATTAAGCAAGATATAAAAGCTGAGTTCTACTGGTAGTTTACCTGAAGAGAACTGTTACTGTGAAATATTTCAAGTTTTAAGAACCACTGGCTGGTTAAAAAATGTTTTGTTATATTTTTTGTAGCCAACCCTGCTACTTAGGGATTTTTTATGGGAAAACAAATGAAAACTAAATTAGTTCCTTAAAGGAACTAATAAAACAAAGAAATGTGCAGAAAAAAGTAATATCCATTTTTCTAACACCCTGATGCAACACTCGCTCAAAACCTGTACATTTATTATTGGCTCTGCTTTTAGTATCATTATAGAAAGTACATTTAAAGAATTATAAGCAAAAAGGTTTAGATTTTTAGTAATCAACCACTACTTACAGGTTTCTATAGGAAAAACTGTATTAAACCAGACTTTCAGCTATGTGTTAATAAATTCTGCCTCTGGCAGAATTTATTCTTTATTCCAAAAAGTTTAGAGAAAGGGAGACACAAGATCCATAAAGCACGAGTTTTGGAGATGTTTCCTTTAAAGAGTGTATCAAGACAAATAAGTGAGACAAGTATGTGAAGTAATACATTGTTAAAGAAATTGAGTGTGCCCTATACTGCAGTCCAGAAATGAGGAAACATACAGCTAAATAGAAAAGTACAAAATGAAACAAATTATTTTCCTCGCCTAAGACACCACTGTGGAGCGTATCACCACAGGATATCAACAGGACAAGAGATTAGCGGGATTCAAAAGGTGAGGAATGTACATGAACTAGAAGAAGAAGAATTATATCAGCAATTAAAGTTTTTGAAAGGAGCAGAAACCTCATTCTTCAGGAGTCAAAATTGAACTGGAGTTAGAAAGGAGACCTTTCCTGGGAGCGATTAGCCTCTAATTGTCTATTACAGGGTTTTTCTGAAATTACTCAGTGACATAGCAAACTAATGGACAACATAAAACCACAGATCTTATCCAGAATGGTGTCTGGTGTTATCGTATTTGGAAGACTCCAGTTTTTCACGATTCTTGTCAGTTACCACTGTGTGACTGAAATTGTGATGTATAAATAATATATAGGCAACAAGACTTTAGGGTTTGTTGCTACAAAGGTCTTTGGATTGTAGAAATTATTCTTCCTGGTAATTACTGTTTGGATTAAGCAAGGGTGAAAAAATAGCTGTACTAACTGCAATGCTTCTTTTTCATCATCAGAAAGAATAAAAAAAAACATTTGTACCACTTTTGCTAGCCTACCTGCAGTTTTTGTAGCTGCTTCATGTCCTCTTGCATTTTTTGTCTTCCTTGAATAAGTAGTCCAACACTCTGCAATCTCTCTCTGCAGAAACTCTAATGCCTCCCTCACATTCCTCTGTTTGCAGTAGAGTGGCATAACAGAACATGCTAGTCCTCACCCATCATTCTTTTGCATAACTGGAATGCAATATTTTTGGTCTTCTTTCCTATCCTTGTTCCTTACTAATCATAGTGTTTTGTTTGTCTTTCAGCTGCTAGTGAAAGCTAGGTTTGCAAAATGGCAAGAAGCATAGTCAGTGGGATGAGCTGTGGAACAGGATGCTGAGTAAGATCTGGATTACAGAAAAAGAATGAAATGGAAAAGATAAAAAATTCTTTGGTACATGCCACCACAGAAAGTTTACACGTGTTTAAGGTTATATGTGAGCATATCTATACCTTCAATACTATAAATAAGGACAAATGCCAGATTTTGAACCTGGGATAGTGTAATCCTGGATGTACATATAGACTGGAGGTGCACAAGTTCATGCGACCTGATGAGGTGCATCTGCAGACCCTGAGGGAACCAGCAGATGAAGGTTCTAAGCAACTATCCATCATATCTGAGAAGTTGTAGCAGTCCGGTGAAGTTCCTAGTGACTGAGAAATGGGAAATATAACCCCCATTTTTAAAAAGAGAAAAAAGGAAGGCCTAGGGAACTACAGGCCAGTCAGTCTCACCTGTGTGCTTAGGGAGATCATGGAGCAGAGCCTCAACTATGCGAAGGCACATGGAAAATAAGGAAGTGATAGGTGACAGCCAACATGGCTTCACTAAGGGAAATCATTCCTGACAAATTTGGTGGCCTTCTACAATGGGGTTACTGTGTTGGTGGATAAGGAAAGAGCAATGAATATCATCTACTTGGACCTGAGCAAAGCATATGACACTGTCCTGTGTGACATACTTGTCTCTAAATTGGAGAGACATGGATTTGACAGATGAAATACTCAGTGGATAAGGAATTGGCTGGAAGGTCGCACTCAAAGAGTTGCGGTCAAAGACTTAATGCCTAAGTGAAGACCAGTGGCGAGTGGTGTTTCTCAGGGGTCAGTACTGGCACCGGTGGTGTTTAACATCTTTGTCGGTGACATGGACAGTGGGATTGAATGCACCCTCAGCAAGTTTGCCAATGACACAAAGTTGTGAGATGCAGTCCACATCCTGGTGGGAAGGGATGCAATCTAGAGGGACCCTGACAGGCTCAAGAAGTGGGCTCATGCAAACCTCATGAAGTTCAAGAAGGCCAAGTTCAATGTCCTGCCCATGGGTCGGGGCAATCTCAAGCACAAGTACAGGCTGGGTGGTGAATGGATTGAGAGCAGCCCTGAGGAGAAGGACTTGGGGGTGTTGGTTGATGAGAACATCAACATGACCCGGCAGTGCATTCTCGTAGCCCAGAATGCCTACTGTATCCTGGGCTGCATCAAGAGCAGCGTGGCCAGCAGGTCAAGGGAGGTGATTCTGCTCCTTTACTCTGCTCTGGTGAGACCCCGCCTGGAGTCCTGCATCCAGCTCTGGAGCCCTCAGCACAAGAAGGACATGGAACTGTTGGAGCAGGTCCAGAGGAGGGCCACACAACTGATCCGAGGGCTGGAGCACCTCTGCTGTGAGGAAAGGCTGAGAGAGTTGGGGCTGTTCAGCCTGGAGAAGAGAAGGCTGCGGGGAGACCTTCTAGCAGCCTTCCAATACCTGAAGGAGGACTACAAGAAAGCTGGAGAGGGACTTTTTACAAGGGCATGTAGTGATAGGACAAGGGGTAATGGCTTTAAACTGAAAGAGGGCAGATTTAGATTAGATAAAAGAAAGAAGTTCTTTACTATGAGGATTGTGAGGCACTGGCACAGGTTTCCCAGAGTTGTAGCTGCCCCATCTCTGGAAGTATTCAAGGCCAGGCTGGATGGGGATTTAAGCAACCCGGTCTAGTGGAAGGTGTCCCTGCCCATGGTGGAGGGGTGGGAACTAGATGATCTATGTATATAAAGTACATATATCTATGAATAAAATGTATATATTTGAACCCCATTGAGAGTAATTAGCATTCTCATATCAAACTTCACCTCCTACTCTCTATTCTAAATAACATCTAGTATTCGTGACGTCAGCTTTATAGAAGTCTTTGCTATCACATAGTCACAGCATAAATTCATCTGTTCTTCTTTAGGCTCCATTTCATGCTTTTCTTAATAAGAACAGAACAGAATTATTTTTTTTCCTGAATTCCCACGTAATTCTTTCTTCTGCAGCAGAGATCAATCAATTGGCATTACATTACCCTTGATACTGATACCATATCGTTCTGTAAAAAAAAAAAGTCTTTGAACAAGGCCATAAGTCTTCTTGTTCAATTAGTTCCATAGAGATAATGGTTAATGAGATCAGGAAATTTTTGTGAAAGGAATAGCTCTAGGGAGCTATTCATTTGAATAGCGTAAGGGGCATATCTGGGGCTATTGCATACTCCTTTCAAGGCCACCTCTTTTTTCATTATGAAGGTGGAAATGTGCTTTGCTTTGAATTGTTTTAAGACCATTGTCTTTCAGAGGCTGTGGACTTGATAAAAAGGCAGGAAATCCCTACGTATTTTACTTGTATTTTGTTGCATGGATTGCAGTTATTACTGGCCTTGGCTGATTTAATTTACAGTATTTTTCCTACATTTCAGTGTATTCTATAGATTCAAAAGATGTCTTTGGGCTCAGTAGGGTCATGGTATGATTCAGGCTGGAAGGGATCTCAGGAGGTCTCTGGTCCAATCTCATGTTCACAGCAGAGTCTGCTGTGGGGTTGGACCAGTTTGTACCAAATCATGTCTTGAAAACCTCGAAGGATGGAGACTGTACTACCTCGCTTGGCAATCTGTGCCATGGCTTGACACTCCTCACAGGGAATAAGCTTCTCCGTAGAGCAGGTCTGAACCTCTCATGCTTGTACTTGTGTCCGTTGTCTTTTTTGAAGAGCATGGATCCAACTTCTTGATTACTCGTCGTAGATACTGGAAGCTGCAATTAGGTCCCCTGAAGCCGTCCTGCTCCTGGGTGACCAAGCCCAGCGTCCCCAGCCTTTTCGCACAGGAAAAGTGCTCCAGCTGAAACAATTTCCATGGTCGCCCCTGAACTCTCTCCGGTTTATCAATGTCTTTGCTATACTGGGGACCCAAAATTGGGCACAGTATCCAGCTGTGGTCTGATGTCTGTGGATTTAAGAGCTTATTACCACACAGGAGAAGAGACTGGTGGTTTGATTTCAGTAACTGTGCAACAGGGCTACTTGCCACTTTACTCAGATACTTGGATATCTGAGGGTTAGCTTGGTTTATACATAATCGTAGCTGCATCATCACATCATGGCCTGCCCTACGGGCCTGTTTTCCATCCTGAATATACTGGTACCAGGTCTTCATAGCCTTTAATGAGATATCTTGAACTTGTGGATTAAGGTTTTCTGTTTGCCTTTTTTTTTTTTAAGAAAAAACATCTACTTTGAAATATTTAATTTATACCCCTGCCGTAATCCACCTGATATGCTTCTAAGGTGCTTTAAAAATTTTGTTCTACATAAATAAGTGGAGACATAGGAATACGGTTATGGTTAGTATTTTTCAGAGAGCCTAACATAATGAAGTATCTACCTTCAGCAGGACAAAAGCTCTAAAGTCCTTGTCATATCTTGAATAATTTCCAAACTTTCCCGTACTGTCTCTCTCTCTTCCCCTGCCTCCCTCCCTTTTTTGGCAATCAAAGTCCGTGTATTTGGAAATTATTTAAAATTTTCTGAAGGGATATCTATTTACCACCACCGTTTAAAGTTCATGAAACAGAATTTTAAAGAAAGGAAATATTCTCAAGGGTAAATAACATGACCATATTCACTATGGGCTAAATTTTGCTTTCCTTTGGATCCTTACATTGCGATTAGCTGGATACTAGAAGTTATCATGACTTGGGGACAGTCATTGTCTCCACAGAATATGATTTTGCCTGTAAAAATGCATGAAGGGAAAACATAGTTTTTGCCATCTAGTATTTCATGAAGTAATCTAGTCCTCATTGTTGAATTTCATGCCTACCCTAAGGTATCCCAAAAAACAAATCATCAAGATTGACATAAACCAAATGTAAGTTCAAAAAGGCACTTGCATCCCAAGATTCACAACACACTGTTATTTTTGTTGTTATTGTTCAGAGATGCAAATTTTCCATCTGTGATATAAAAATAAAATTTTAAAAAGTTAGGGTTTTTTTCTTTTTCACAAACTAGGAGAAATAATTAGCAGATACAGTAAGAAAAGGAAAGATTTTTTTTGACCCGCAGGAATGTGTGAAAAGTAAATAATTGGATGGTGGGTTCAATTTCTTTTTGCATCATTTTTACATTAACATTAATCTAATGATTTGCTCTTGATTTAGCATTCAGTATGGAGATTGCTACCATGATCAGAATAACTCTGTGAGGGCATTATTTAAATTCTGAGAAAGAGTGATTTGCAATATGAGAAACAAGTAGCAATTATAATAATTTGTCAAACAATATGTATACACATTTTTTCTTCTTCAGAACAAATACATTTAATCTATTTTTTCTTTATTAAATAATATACAGGGCATGTTCCACTTTTTGAAATAAACACTAAAAAAGCTGTGTACTTACTGTTTAGCAGCTTCAAAAATAAGCCAACAAATTTGGTTTCTGAGACAACTACTTTTGTCCATGTTTTTAAATACCTACTAAAACTGAATTTCTGTTTACAAAAAAAAAAATCCATGTAATTCAAATGACCAATAAATTTATACTGAATGCACCGTTTTAGAATCACAATTTTTACAAGTTGTTTAATTTTTTCTTAATATCCACATGGTACCTAAAATCAGGACTTTGAACCTTTGCCCATAATAAAGGATAATGAAGAGAACTTGAGCCTCTACTTGTTTTGTCATGCTTTGCGGTGTAGTCAAGTCAGACTAATGCAAGGCTCGTGCAAACATTCATTTCATCTCTGCTGTGCTCGCTGTCCAGGCAGGCAGAATACAAAACAGTTGAGAAGTGTTTGAACTGATCTTATCATGACAGCTGTTTAGGAGTACAAGATACAGTGGTGACATTACTTATAATACATGCAGAATAATCACAAAAACTATTGCAAAGCATTTACCAAACATAAGCGGCATATGTTAGTCCCTTTAAAACCTCTGAAAACTTAAAGCAGTACTAGTCTATTACTTGATAGTCATAAATATAATTCTGTGCTTCCAAAAGAATTTGTTTCATATGCTTAGCACAGGAAGCAGTATTCGGCAAATCATTATGAAGAACATTGTGTATTTGAAAACCTTTGACATCCAAAAATAAATATAATTATTTTAAAACCCAAGTTAGACATCAGGACACTGATAATTTTTTTTAAAGCCCAGCATACGTGTTTTATGTTCAACTTAACTGGTGAACCTTGCAACTCATGAACTTGCTGTGCCATATACTGTTACAGCTTTAAAGAAGATTAAGTATTCTAAGATCTTCCTAGCTTGTTGCTGTTAAAAAATGAGTAACACACTCCTCTTAATAAAATCTCTATTCTATTTTTTTTCATTTCAGTACTAAAAAAGAAGAATTGCATCTAATTCAGGTGGCTGTTCATCACAAGGATTTTTCCATTTATGTAATGAAAACCTTTAGAATATGTGTGATGGCTTTACCTTCATTAACAAAGAAGAAAACTCTGAAATACCCCCTACCCATGTGACTTCTACCTGCTTTCATGCCTGATCTGCTAGCCATCATTGTTCTAAAATAGAAAAAATTGCAGAGATTTTTCACAATTAACGATTTGCAATTAGAGGTTTTGCTGTTTCTATTCAGAAAGACAGTAGATAGGGTTTTGATTAGAAGGGTGTTAAAGATAGTTAACTCCTCTAGAATTTGTACAATGTTATTAGTATGTTATTCACATGTTATAATTTCTTCAACTTTTTTTACATCTTCACAGATTGCCCCAAATAATTACATTTTATTAAGTTTCTATACTGCCATTAAACCCAAACTTTCAGATTTCAAAAATTACAATGCATCCTTATGATGTGATACCAGCTACCATTTTAGTGATTTTTTTTCTAATTTTTAGCAGTGTCTATATCTTCTGTTCTCCATTAGTAGAATTTATGTTCAATTTAAGACCAATGCCGTGCAAAATTGGTCAGCATATTTCAATTGTGATATTTCTCAGTGAAATACATTTTCTTAAGAGGCAAAACTCCCCCCACCATTCCAATGTAGACAAATTTGATGAGAGATTAAGGAATAACAATGTGATTTTATCTTATTAACTAATGCGCTATTCCTAGATTCTTAGTCTCAAATGTTGAAATAAAAAAATTATGAAAAAAAGATGAGTGGAGATAAAACAGTAGTCCTCCATCATTTACTGCGGATATTATTATTGAACAAAACCCTTTTGTGATGGCTCAAGTGGACCAAATTTTTGGAACTACTAACATTGTAAAAATTTTATATTTTTTTGGTGTGGAAAAATGCATATCGTCTTGGGCCAAAAGCTTTGGATGACTGAACAATTTTTTTTGAGACCAAGCTCACTGAAGACCCTCCCAAGTCTCTGCTCAATTTTTCATTAAATGCTTCCCAGAATCCCAGATGACTGTCGATAGTATGATTCATAGTTTAATTATTTGAGCACCATGAAGCAAGAAAAACTTAAGAAATACAAGAGTTTGCAAAGGAATTATAAAATCATCCATTGTGCTCTGAGACAGCAGAAGAGAACTACAGATTTACACAAAGCAATAAACAACTTTCTGATATTAAATATCACTCAGAACTGAAGAGGCTGGCAGATTTTCTTTCTCCAGCTTCTCTTACTTTTAAGTAATCTTTGTTAGATAAGCCTTTACATGAAATAGCTATTGTAAAAATTTTTATCAGAGCAGTTCCTCGCAAGCCGGAATAATGCTGTTACTGTGCACTGATGGCCTGATCCCACACTTCCAGTCCTACACATATCTCTCTTTGGTTGGATGCTCCCGTGTAAGCACCACAGCTAACCCAGCTTGCGGCTAGCTGTGGTCTGTCTTTCCTGCACAGAACATTCTCTGCCTTTTACTAAGAGCCTTCATTTGAGAATTTGGGTTCCAGTCATAGCAAGTTCGTATGCAGTACAGTGTTACTTCAACGGTGATGTTCTATACCAGAACAAGCAGTTCTTGCATGATTTTATTGTGGAAAGGTTTTTCCCAGTTGAAAAGCACTTTGCTTTGTCTTTATGATATGTCATAACACAGAACAAATACAGCAAATCAAAATTCTTGAATCACACAATGCCAAATATATCCAGATATTAAATGGGAGTTTTTAGCAATGGAAACAGTTACAATAAAAATATTTGTACACAATCAAAGTGAAATTCTTTAACTGATATAAATATATTCCAAAATTATTATAATCTTAGCATTGAGAGCAACTGGTTATCTGAAATCAGGGTGGTTAGTTGCTTATATGGTTGTATTCCCCTGGCTAGATCATCCTTTTATGCTAGAATATTCTGATACTTATCACTAAATCCTCACAGAATCACAGAATGGTAAAGGTTAGAAGGGACCTCTGGGGATCATCTAGGCCAATCCCCCTGCTGAAGCAGGGTCACCTACAGTGGGTTGCACAGGACCTTGTCCAGGCGAGTTTTGAATATCTCTGGAAAAGGAGAATCCACAGCCTCTCTGGGCAGCCTGTTCCAGTGCTTTGTCACCCTCAAAGTAAGGAAGATCTTCCTCATAGAATCATATAATCGTAGAATCATAGAATGCTTTGGGTTGGAAGGCACCTTTAGAGCTCATCTAGCCCAACCACCCTGCACCGAGCTGGGGTATCTTCAACTAGACCAGGCTGCACAGAGACCTGTCCAACCTGCCCTTGAACACTTCTAGGGATGGGGCCAGCCTCCACTACCTATCTGGGCAACCTGTTCCAGTGTTTCACCGCCCTCATTGTAAAAAATGTCTTCCTTGTATCTAGTCTAAGTCTACCCTCCTTTAGTTTAACTCCTTGTCCTATCGCAACAAGCCCAATATTTTCCCCGTCTTTCCTATAGGCCCGCTTCACGTACTGCAAGGCTGCTAGAAGGTCTCCCCACAACCTTCTCTTCTCCAGGCTGAACAGCCCCCACTCATTCAGCCTTTCCTCACAGGAGAGGTGTTCCAGCCCTGGGATCATCTTTGTCATCCTCCTCTGGACCCGTGCCAACAGATCCATGTCTTTCCTGTGCTAAGGGCTCCAGAGCTGGACACAAGACTCCAGGCAGGGTCTCACCAGAGCAGAGTAGAGGGGCAGAATCATCTGCTTCGACATGCTGGCCACATTTCTGTTGATGCAGCTAAGTATACGGTTGACTTTCTGTGCTGCAAGAGCACATTGGTGGCTCACGTCCAGCTTTTCATCCACTAGTACCCCCAAGTTCTTCTTGGCAGGGCTGCTCTCCATCCCTTCATCCTCCAGCCTGTATTGATAGTGGGGGTTGCCCCGACCTAGGTGCAGGACCTTGCACTTGGCATTGACTAGATGACCTCTAGGGGTCCCTTCCAACCCAAAACTTTCTATGATTCTATGATTCTATGAACCTCATGAGGTTCACACAGTCCCAGTTCTCGAGCTTGTCCAGGTCCCTCTGGATGGCATCCTGTCCTTCAGGTGTGTCAGCTGCACCACTCAGCTTGATGTCATCTGCAGACTTTCTGAGGGTGCGCTTGATCTCGCTGTCTACGCCACTGATGAAAATATTAAGCAGCACTGTTCCCAGTACAGACCCCTAAGGGGCACCACTTTTCACCAGCGTCCATTTGGACATAGAGCCGTTGACCACTACCCTCCTGCTGCGATCTTCCAACCAATTCCTTAGCCACCGAACAGTCCACCCACCAAATCTATGTTTCCCCAATTTAGAGAGAAGGATGTTGCGAGGAACTGTGTCAAAGGCTTTACAGAAGTCCAAATAGATCACATTCATAGCTCTTCCCTTGTCCACTGACCTAGTCATGCCATCACAGAAAGCCACTAGGTTGGTCAGACAGGACTTGCCCCTGATGAAGCCATGCTGGCTGTCTCAAATCACCTGCCTGTCCTCCATGTGCCTTAGCGTAGCTTCTAGGAGTCCCTGTTCCATGATCTTCCCAGGCACAGAGGTGAGGCTGAGAGGTCAGTAGTTTCCAGGGTCCTCCTTCCTACCCTTTTTAAAAATGGGCACAATATTTCCCTTCCTCCAGTCAGCAGGGACTTCCACAACCTTTGAAATATGATAGAGTGTCTTGGCAATGACATCAGCCAGTTCCCTCAGGACTCTGGGATGCATCTCGTCAGGTCCCATAGACTTCTGTATGTTCAGGTTCCTCAGGTGGTCCTGAACGTGGTCTTCCATTATAGTGGGAAGGGCTTTGCCCCTCTGGACTCCATCTTGCAGTTCGTCAATGAGTGGGGGAACAAGGAAAGAGGTTGCCAGTGAAGACTGAGGCAAAAAATCGTAGAATCACAGCATTATAGAATCATAGGTTGGAAAAGACCTCTAAGATCATCAAGTCCAACCATCCACCCAACAACACCATGCCTACTAAACCATATCCTGAAGTGCCACATTACACGCTTTTTAAACACCTCCAGGGCTGGTGACTTGGTGACTCAACCACCTCCCTGGGCACCCTGTTCCAATGTCTGATCACTCCTCCAGTAAAGAATTTTTTCCTACTATCTAATCTAAGCCTCCCCTGACGTAACTTGAGGCCATTGCCACTTGTCCTATCACTAGTTACCTGGGAGAAGAGATATCTCTCTGGAGATATTCAAGACCCACCTTGACAAGGTCCTGTGCAGCCTGCTGTAGGTGACCCTGCTTCAGCAGGAGGGTTGGACTAGATGACTCACAGAGGTCCCTTCCAACCCCTACTATTCTGTGATTCTGTGAAGAGACCAACACCTGCCTCACTAGAGCTTCCTTTCAGGTAGTTGTAGAGAGCAATAGGTTCCCCCCTCAGCCTCCTCTTTTCCAGACCAAACAGCCCCAGCTCCCTCAACCACTCCTAGTAAGATTTGTTCTCTAGACCCTTCACCAGCCTCGTTGCCCTTCTCTGGACACGCTCCAGCAACTCAATGTCTTTCTTGTAGTGAGGGGCCCAAAACGGAACACAGTACTCGAGGTGCGGCCTCACCAGTGCGGAGTACAGGGGCACGATCACCTCCCTACTCCTGCTGTCCACACTATTCCTGATCCAAGCCAGGATGCTGTTGGCCTTCTTGGCCACCCGGGCACACTGCTGGCACACAGTGTGAGGAGGAGGAGCTACTGGACAGAGTCCAGCAGAGGGCTACAAAGATGATTACGGGACTGGAGCATCTGTCCTACGAGGAGAGGCAGAGGTAGCTGGGCTGGTTCAGCCTGAAGAAGAGAAGGCTGTGAGGGGACCTTATAAATGCTTATAAATATCTGAAGGGTGGGTGTCAGGAGGATGGGTCCAGACTCTTTTCAGTGGTGCCCAGCGACAGGACAAGGGGCAATGGGCGCAAACTGAAACACAGGAAGTTCTGTCTGAACATGAGGAAGAATTTCTTCCCTCTGAGGGTGACGGAGCACTGGAACAGGCTGCCCAGGGAGGTTGTGGAGTCTCCTTCTCTGGAGATCTTCAAGACCCGCCTGGACAAGGTCCTCTACAGCCTGCTGTAGGTGACCTTGCTTCAGCAGGAGGGTTGGACTAGATGACCCACAGAGGTCCCTTCCAACCCCTACCATTCTGTGATTCTGTGATTCTGTGATTCTGTGATTCTGTGATTCTGTGATTCAGAGGCTTAGTTCACAATTTTACAGGTTGACAAAATACAGCTTTATGTGTGAACTGACAGATTGACACAGTGAACAAAATCCTGAGATTGAAAGAAAGGTACAAAAATTAAACAGAAATGCAACAATGGAACATCAAAATTTCTTAACACTGTGGAAAATCAAATGCCATGCAGAGGCAGGTGTAGATTTAATGCATAATACTGCCATATATTGAAACAAAAATTTATAAATATTATGTGTGTACACAGAGTTCAGGTATCTGCTTTAAGAAAACATTTCCAGTGTGCCAGTGTATCAGTTTAATATGTACGATTTACAGTGTTGAAGGGGAGCGTGAGCACATAGATTAGTCTGGAATATATTTCCACAATTGGATAGCCCTAAACTTGAAATTTAGTGCATATCCAGTTGTTGTTACAGAAAGTCACTGCCAGTGCCATTCAGCAATTACCGGGAAAGGTGTGTGTAAAAACTGGCTTAAGAAGTTCCTTTATCACAGTCATTTCAAGTTGTAACTTGCTTTGAAGATTCCATAAGTTCACCAAAGTAATCATTAACAACAGAGATCACAGACTCTCACGGTGATGGAAACACAGCAATTTCAGGAAGTGAGAGAGAAAGAAAAGGATGCTAATTGAGTAATCCATATAGTAAAATTAAATAGCAATAGGTCTTTTCCCATAGATCTCAGCAATAGACCTACAGAAAAAAAAGACCACAAAAAGTTTGTTAAAAAAACCCCTATTTTTTCATTTTGATTGTAAACCAACATTTTTTGGTGGGTATGGCAAAGAAAAAATATATAGGAAATGTAAGGCTCAAAGGCCCTGAGAGAGAAAATGTGATGACTCTGAACTATAAGCATACTGAGGTCTATGTGATACTTCTAGAGCTGGATAGGTTCAATGAATGAATGTAATGCTCATTGTGAGTTTTCATGTGGTTCTAGGGAAGTGTGTGATAAGTGCCAAAGATTCAGCAGGCAAAGCAGAGGACTGACCCCAAGACCTCTGTCTCACATCCAGATTTTCATATCTTCCCTCCATCTCCTTCCTAAAACAAGCATTTTAACTCCTAGAATCTCCTGCATAATAAATGTTAGTTTCTCACTAGTGTAACAAAAAGGCTGATAGCTAAGGCATTCAGCTCAGAGTTGGAAGAACATCCCTTCAGGAAGGGAAGGAGCATGAAACTGGGCTTATGACCTCCATGGAGACAATGAAGGTGGCATGTCCTGTGATGTCGTTTAGGAGTGGGAGATGGTAGAGGAGGAAAATTACACAGAGTGGCCATGATTATTATTAGCACTTACACACGTGAAGGCCAACTGGGCAACAGTTTTGAAAATCTGCTGAGACAAAGACATGCAGAAGTTTTTCTAAGGATTTAGGCAACTATATGCACATCTGATAAGGGAAATGTGGATACTGGAAGCTTCATGTTCATTTTCCATATCTTTTGGTAACTAAACATGCCTGTCTTAAGAATCTAACCCTTACATCTGATCTGATGAAGCAGAAAGTCTGGGGCTGAGCACAGAACTGGGATCAGGTATATGAAGCTTAGTGCTTTTCCCATTGAATCGGTCTTCTTCTTCCTTTCCAGGCATATTCAACTTTGAAGGTTTTCCTCCACCTCGAAGGTCTCTGGGGTATGCTTTCTTTTGCAACTCACAACTCTGCTTGTGAAGTAAATACCAATAAGTCTCACACCGAGCGTATAAAACCTTTGCCTGGCAGCACGTACAACAGCTTTATTGCTCTCCTGCACTGCTCTGTCTACATTTTCTAACCTTCACCCACCACTTCTAGAGATGTGAAGCTGGTTTGATCTTCATCTGTATTCAATCTGCTCTCATTCTCAGCAGAGCAGGAGTCACCAGGATGCCGGCTATTTTTTTGCCTTTTGTGAAAGGGACACATGCCTACTGAGGATTAAACCAAACTTGTTTAAAATTATTAAACACTTTTTCACATGCTCTTGTGACTAAATATGAGCATGGGGCTTTGCATATCTACCTCAAAGAGCTGGAACTTTATTTTTTCTTCTTTTTTTACCAGGGAAAAAAGTGAATCTGTTTAACATTTTATAATTACTATAATTTACTTTGAAACTGTATGTCATTTCACCCTGTGGTTGCTTAATGATTAATTTAAATTTTTAAGTGAAATTATTCCTTTTTTCCATTTCATATAGAGACCAATAAGAGAAGGATGAAGAGTTGGCCTCTCTTTATCAAGCTCTTTTTCCTTTGTACATTTCTTTTTCTAGTGATTGATCTTTCTTTTGCCATCAGACACTCCTCTGATTAATTGCTTTGACCTGTCTCCTCCTGCTGTGTGTAATATTTGCATAAAAAGAGAAAAGCTAAAATCACAATTAAGAAAAAAACAGGTCTCTCAGGTTATCTTCTTTTTCTTACGTATGTAAAAGGTAACATAAAATGTTGAATTGCTTTGTGTTTCATAATAGTCTGCAACATTTGCTGTTATTTTTAAATTTTTTAAATAATCAGTCACTTGAGGAAACAGTAAGAAAAATATTATGTAGATGCTGAGAGGATGTAGCACATTAAAGAAATGAAAAACTTATTGTACAACCTGCCCATTCCATACTCTGCTGTTATTCTCCAGAGATAATTCTCCCTTACTGTTTTCTATTTTACTATAATAAGATTATATGGGGATTCAGCATACAGACTTCTTCAGTCTCCATGTTATTTTCCCTCTGGAGTTGTCACTCATGTCAGTATTTTCAAATCATTTCAGACATGATATTTGTTTGTAAGTATATTTGG
The DNA here is from genome assembly GCF_030867145.1 of Opisthocomus hoazin. Classification (NCBI taxonomy): domain Eukaryota; kingdom Metazoa; phylum Chordata; class Aves; order Opisthocomiformes; family Opisthocomidae; genus Opisthocomus; species Opisthocomus hoazin. The sequence goes on along the minus strand of NC_134414.1, from coordinate 17,014,000 downwards.
GTATGTATGCATGAATATGTATTTATATGCAGACAGACAATCTTGAGAAGTACATATATTAGAGAATGAACAAAACAGAAAGATTAAAATGATACATTATTCTTGTTTTAATCTCACAAAGACATTCTTACATGATGAATGCTTACAATTCTTCCTGAAAGTCATTCTGCTTACAGTTACCTCCTTGCTGACTGCAGAAAGTCACATCCTCAGCAGGCTAAATTGGTAGCTTTCTGTCGGTAGCCATACAGCTACACCAGAGGACAATCTGTCCCTGGACAAGCATAAATCATACAAACACTAATTTTCCATTGCCTTGAACCCAGTATAGTACGTAGCACATAGGGGAGCAATGATAAAGAATGGGCAAAAGTCTCGTTGAAATCCTAATGGCCAATGTTTGCAGACAGAAATGAGTAGTCCCAATGCATGGTTCTGCAGAATTAGGTTCAAATTAAATAGAAACAGACAAGAGTTAAAATAGACAGAACCTTAAAATAAAATCAATAACGCACACACCGCCACCAGATAACAAGGTTTTATCTCCAGTAATTTGTTTGTAGACAATGCTTTGGATAGAATTACCAGGAAAAGTTAGTAGCTGCTTGCTTTCCTACCGTATGTCTAAGGCTTACTTTAGTGCCTGAAAAAAAAGCTTTAACCTCATTGATATGGACTACTAAAAAGCCCTAATGTGTTATGAATAGTATGTGCAAGTTCATGTTGTTACAGAAATCAGAAATGCTTTAAAGAAATGGTGGACTGGTGGTTTTATTACGAATCTCTGTATCTAGCTAGACATTTCTATTACTAACTACTTCTGTTTCCAGATTGTCTCATCTGAAAGAAGAATAAGCTCATAAGCTTGAGGATTGATGTGAATCGAAACCAGGAGAAGTTTTAGTTTCAAGTGGCTTTTGACTCCACACCAAATGCCAAATTTACATCTTTGTTGAGTTTCGTACTGAAGCAAAAGAAAACAACAAAGAAAGCACCCTCCTCCATGGAAAACAGCAATGTTGGTGACCAGAAACAAATCTGAATCAGTCTATGAGCAAAGTTTTACACAAAGCTGCACACATAAAGCTTTACTTGAAGTTCTGGAATATAATTATAATTAAGACTTCAAAAAATCTTTTTCATTACATTCAGAGATTAAATTGTGTAACTTATTTGCATTTGAGATAAAAAAGAGATGCATATTTTGTATGTTGAAATTTAATTTGTGGAAGCATAAGCTCATTCCCAATGGCAAATATTGCGAACTCTAATCCTAGTTATGAAACACTAAATTGTTTTTTAAGTGGGACATAGATATCTTAATAGGCTTTCAATATTAATCCTCTAGTGCTTATTGTTTCTTTCCTTTCTGGAGGTTGTGTTAGAATGGAAGAACCAGGGAAGTCTGAATTAGATTTAAACTAGAATTTAGGGTTAAGTATTAGAAATACCTGGCATGATATTAGCAATTTAGATTTAATAGTGTTTAAATTGTGGCTGTAATTTTAGCCATGTTTTACCAAAAAAATAGAGCTTCCTATGGTTTGATGGACTTACAAGTCTTAGACTATCTTTAATATTAGACTTCTCAATAACAAACTATTTTTGAAAGTTTTCAGTGTAGTAGTATTCAGAAAATACCTGTGTCCACACTCTCTTATCAGATTGAGCAATAAGAGGATCTCATTGCATAGAATAAGAACATTTTGCATTTTAGAATCTTACCTGTGATAGGGCAACCAAAATTATAAATAAAACATCAGAAGCCAAGATTCTAGCCTTGATTTATGCTGCAATGGCAGACACAGGGACGTCTGAGGAGTTCAGTGTCAACAATATAATGTAATGAACCAGTGCCAGGCTATATGGTGTAAATGGAAGGAGGCAAGAAAGAATTCACTTTACTCCACAAATCCTGCAAACTTATGCTGGTATTAACCAGACACTTTTAGGAAAGTGAATAACCAACTTTAAGGAAATAAACTAAATATCATTAAACTCAAGAAAGGAGAGATCTTAAGATCTGAAACCACGCTACTTTCTAATAATAATTAAAAGAAAAAAAATCACACGCATGGATTTGATTATTGAAGTTTTCCTGCAGGTGTCTGTGGCTCAGAAGGATGTGGATGTAATTCTTTTCTGGGAGACAAATCTCTGAAATCTCTAAGCTTTCTATGTTCTTCAGGTCCTAGTAATCTTTGTCTGATCCAGCAAAGCTTCTCCTTATACAGCTCTTCACTCATAGTTAGGGTTGAAATTATAGTTGTTAAAGCTAAGCATGTATATAAACACTTTGCTGCACCAGCCCTCTGTAATAACAAGTTCTCTGTCTCTGGCATCTCCATTGATAAGTTGTGCCAACAATGATGCTGTTTGGGACTATGGCTGCTTCACAAGAGGTAGGAGAGTGTATTGAAAACTTTCAATATTTAATACAACAATTTGAACAACTTTATTCACTCAAAATTAGCAAATACTTGCCAGTGAAATTGTATTAAAAAGGAAAAAGGTGAATAAAAGTGCAGGTCCCAAATATATTCGTTTCCCTTGTGATACTGAATATCCTGCATTTTTAATGGGCCATATAAATCGTGCATACAGCAGACAAGTCTGCTCCACTCTGGGATACTCCAGCATTTCCAGGGGCACCTCCAGAAACATACTTCTGGTCAACCTCCATGAGCCATGAAGGATGAGTGTGGAATGACCGTTCCGTGTGTTTGTGCTATTGTGGTCTTGTACTTACCCTAAAACATTCCCAACTTTTGCAAAATACTGGTGGGACCGCAGTTACCCATTGTTCATAGATGTCCACTCACCAGCTCTGTGCAGAGAAAAGCAGTAAATACCTCCTCTTCACTGACTTCCTTTTCCATATCCCATCATCAGATTTTCCAGAGGTACAGATACATGAGCTAGGCAGTGAACTTTTGCTTTGCCTTTTTTTGCTTCTGTGTCTAGTTTTGTGTGACTGTCTGTTTTGGATGTTGCTCCACGTTTAGAGGACACATAAGGGAACATGGATTGAAACAGGAGATGGAATCCAGGTTTCACAAATACAGGCTACCACTCAACCCATAGTGTTTACAGAAACAAGAAAACCAGATAACACAACACAAAAATATACATGCTCTGATCCTACATTCTCACCTGACTGTCTTTCTTAGGAAACAGATAGCTTAGAAAAAGCTTTCCACCTCTAGGACTATGCCTTATTTTTAAGTCTATATTGTGTAAATGCCATTTTCACTGATACTTCACACTTTATTTCTTCTAGACTGTCTGGAAAGTATAATCCAGTTCTGTTGGTTTATTACAGCTGAACTTCCAAATTGCTCTATAATTTCTTCTTTATGGACTTCAGTGTCTCTAAAGGCTACACATGAGAAAGGCCTTTGAAAAATGAATTTTCCTGCCATCTGGGTTAATAAATACCAATACCAAAAAAAAAGAAGAAAAGTTATTCAATTTCACTCATACCTAAACAACTTGTTTGAAAGGTCAATTAAATTGCTGTTTATGTTTATGTCTATGAACAATTAAAACAACCTAGAATCTCCAGTAGTCCTAATTTCTTCCTGTTGCAATTTCACCTTTTCATGAGGGTAAAAAGAGAAGCAAGCACACAGTCCCCGTGGTTTTGGCATTCTTGAACCACAAAAGTTGTAATAATAAAATGAAATCCTCTTTGTTTTTGTTTTTCTTGTAGTTCACTTGACAATTCACTTGACTTTGAGACAGTTGAAATGGTGATAGGACCTTTTTGTATTTCTGACAGATATAATTCACAGATACATAGAAAGCACTCCACACTAAAATCAAATGTTATCAAGAAAAATACAAAAATATCCTAAACTCATTATAACTGATTTGATGAATATTTGTTTAACTTCTTGATGATTACTACAAGATATAAATAACATCTAAGATCTTATTTTTTAAGAAGGCAAGTAATGAAAGTGGCTCCTGATTAGCAAGAAAGAAATCTAAGTTCTAGATCCTTCCAAGGATCTAGTTTAAAGACCATTCATCTGAGTCTTAGGTAAGTGAAAACATTGGAAAGACCTATTATTGCAACAAAGGCTGACTGATAAAGAACTTCCTAGTGGAAAGGATAACAAAGTCAATGCAGGAGACAGATGTGGCTGTTCTACAGACTGCATCGAGCTAGCATTGGTGATGTTTAGTACGTTCTGTATGTTCCTTTGTATGACGTGTGAAGGTTTTTTTCAAAATTAAAATAATATTTCCAATACCTTCCCTTCTTAGTTGGTCTGTGAGCTGCTTGTTGTGATATGACGATTCTACATGCTTTTTCTGCCTTTAGAAAAATCTGTGATGATTTTCCCATAGTTTCGAAACTCTCTTCTTAGGTGGTAGCTGCTACTTAAGTAGCATGACAAAGTGATATACAATGAAAAGCAGACTCATGTACTTCACAAAATATTCTGTTATCAACTACTGAAGCCTTGCATCCTATGGATTTGTATCTCATGGCTGACTGCCTTTATAAATAAATGAAATAAAAGCTGCCACTGGAATCCACGTGTTCTTAGGCAGCAGGTAATGGTGATGCCGTGGGGGAGGCAATGGCTTTGTAAATGTCAACAGCATTAACGGGAAGAAGTTTGTATCTTTTTTGACAGTAGAAATTACACATGACAGAAGACTTTGGACTGAGGAATAGATTCTCTCATTTCTAATAAGGTGTGAGGTTTACCTGAATCTTTCTCCAAAGCTAGGTCATTCACAATACAGCTTTCCTGTATTGATTCTCCGATGTCTTATATGTTGTGCTTGTGCCAGATCCTTTCTTTCTACGGAGGCATTCTTATTTCAGTACCATTTTTGTGATCTGTGTAGGCATGCCACACATTTGAACATTGACTTAGCTGAAACTGACAGTGGGTTCAAGTATTGCTAAGAACTTACAGACATATACGTATACGTACAGAAATAGCATGATTGTATAATCCTTGTTCCCACGGCAATCAAAATTACAAAATAGTTGTGTTTGTAAATTAAATAACAATTATATATGGAAAGTACAGGTTTATGTGTGTTAGGAACCAATACACACGTAGATTATGGAAGTAACTATTAACCAGTTTTGTTAAAATAGAGATCATATGATTCTGCTTTTACTTGGGCAATTCATGCTATTCAAGGACTAATTAATACATGTATTTTGGCAACCACCCTAATACAGAGTATGTTGCAAAGCAATATATGTACTTAAGCTTACATATCCACCATCTCAAATTAATTGTCATAACAGAAGTCTGGAAATGATATAAAGATATATGACAAGTAAACATATTCTTTTGTGGATTTGCAACACTCCCCTAGGCATTTTTATTTCTTCATTAGGGCTGAATACAGAAAATCCCGTGGTGTAGTTGCATTAAAACGTCTTTGCACTTGAATGATGATTGTTTTTTGCACAGAATTTGAAATCCCCCAGTATGAAGGAAGATCTAGATTGTCCCAAGTCAGCAAAATAACTTGTGCCTTTTGGCCTTCCTCTATTAAAAAAAAGGCCTCTGGCATATTTTCTGTGCTGAAGAATGTAAGAAAGAGAAAATAAATACAGTGAAGAATAAAGGACAGGCACCTGTTTTGTTCTTTGCAGAACCATTGTATTCATAAAAAAGTTATAAAAGCATTTTCTTACAAGGTCTTTGAAGTCTCCATTAATCATTTATTTAGTTAAATCTGCCTGTTAGCATGTTTCTAGCTGCCATTGCATGCTCCTAGCAGTTTCTTTAAGCAGTCCATGCATTTGTTTTTGACAGAGGTTGGCCTTAAGACAAAATCATCCATTCACATCAATAACCATCATGCAACAATTGTTGAATAAGCCAATGTCTTCTCCTTCAGAACAAAAATCCAGTGGGAATACTGTATGGTTTTACATTTACTTTTATATCAGAACTCAAGTATGTAATACTGCTCTGTTTCTCTCCACCTTGTGGTCGTTCTGTAGCATTACAAGCAATTATTTCAGGGCTCCAGCTGAACATTATTTTCCTGTGCATAAATCAAATGTTTAAGAATGTTATCTTTTTCCATTCAATTATCTATCTGCTAGCTGATATAGCTGAAATTTATATCTGACAAATTACTTTTAATGGAATGACTTTTTCTGTCTTGTTCAGGAAAAAAGAAGCCTTTGATCATGACATTTTCTGAGCTTTCTATATCATGTCAGATACACTTTCCTTGTGATGCTTTGTCTTGAGACCTCAGCTAATAGCACCTTAAAAACGTGATTGATGATTAGAAAGCAGCCTTCAGTGGATTTTCTGTAAATTAAATTGTTTAATATTTTAAAAGAGGGGGAAAAATCGGATTCTGCAGTGAAGTCCAAAAGACTATTCCCTCTCCCCTTTTTCCAAAGTTTAAATTGGAGTAGATCAGCAGAAGGCCAGTTCTGATGATTTGTGCGCTTAATTTTAAAGCTAAGTGCCTAGTGACAGCACAGATTTAGGTGTTTTTGCTCCCTATGTAGCTCACAGGTATCTCATACTGGGAGTTAGTCATCTGAATGCTGGGGAAGCCAACAGGTTCATCACCTAGATCACCGCTAGCACTGAAAACAGCAGTATGTCCTTAATCCCACCTGCAAGTGCAAGTGCTACATCTTCAGCTGGAAGCAGCATTTTGTCTTCAGTGGGATTCACACTTACTTCTGGACTCTCTCTTGTTTTTCCTGAAAAAGAGACTAAAAAAATAAAGATTGGTCATATTATTCAGTTTATGATTAATTAGTTGAAAAGAAATGGAAGCCCAGCATCTGTCACTCATGAGCCTCTTTTCAGTTCTGAGGGATGAAGCAGAAATCATCTCATTCCATGTGGCTAAAAAGTTTTCTTGTTTCGGCCTATAAACTGGAAACTTGAACCTCACTCTAAAGCCTAGTAGTTAAAGCCTTTGGGAAGGAAAAGAGAGACCTGGAGGACCTTCATTAATCTAATCAATACTGAATATTAAAGTATTCACAAAGTAGAGCACCAGGTCATTTTTGTCTCTCAGATGAATACATCAACCATTATAATCACACTCATTCTGTCTTCTGTGCCAAATGAATGTCCATCGATCCCATGAAAAATGGAATCACTTTAGCTGGGGTTAGAATTAAGGGACAGGCTCATATGGGTGGCATTACTGTGGGTGTGTACTACAGGCCACCTGACCAGGAAGAGGAAGTTGATGAGGCCTTCTACAAGCAGCTGCAAGCAGCCTCACAGTCACAGGCCCTGGTTCTCATGAGGGACTTCAACCACCCTGACATCAGCTGGGAAGACCACACAGCTAGGCAGGCGCAATCCAGGAGATTCCTACAGAGCATCGATGATAACTTTCTGATGCAAGTGGTAGAGGAACCAACAAGGAAAGGGGCTCTGCTGGACCCTGTATTAACAAACAAGGAGGGAGTGGTTGAGGATGTGAAGGTCGGAGGTAGATTCGGCTGTAGTGACCATGAAATGGTTGAGTTCAAGACCCTGCGTGGAAGAGGTAGGGCGATAAGTAGGATCAAAACCTTGGACCTCAGGAGGGCTAACTTTGGCCTCTTCAAGGAGCTACTGAGAGGAATCCCGTGGGCCAGGGCTCTTGAAGGAAGGGGTGTCCAAGAGTGCTGGTCGCTGTTTAAAGAATCACTTCCTCCACGCTCAGGAGCGGTGCATTCCCCTGAGAAAGAAATGTAGAAAAGGAGGCAGGAGAGCTGCATGGTTGAACAAGGAGATTATAGCGGAGATCAGGTGGAAGAGAAAGGTCCATGGAATGTGGAAAGAGGGGCAGGCCACTTGGGAAGAATACAGGAATGCAGTCAGAGCATGCAGGGATGCAACGAGGAAGGTCAAGGCCCACCTGGAATTGAAGCTGGCAAGGGATGTCAAAAACAACAAGAAGGGCTTCTTCAACTACATCAGCAGCAAAAGGAAGGCTATGGACAATGTGGGGCCGCTGCTGAATGAGGCGGGTGTCCTGGTGATGGAGGATGCGGAGAAGGCAGAGCTACTGAATGCCTTCTTTGCTTCAGTCTTCAGTGCCAAGTCAGGCCCTCAGGAATCCCAGGCCCCGGAGGTAAGAGAAGAAGCCCACAGAGAGGATGACTTTCCCTTGGGCAGGAGGACTGCGTGAGGGATCGCTTAAGTGACCTGAATGCCCACAAATCCATGAGCCCCAAAGGGATGCACCCACGAGTGCTGAGGGAGCTGGCGGATGTCATTTCTGAGCCACTCTCCGTCATCTTTGAGAGGTCCTGGAGGACAGGAGAGGTGCCCGAGGACTGGAGAAAGGCCAATGTCACTCCAATCTTCAAAAAGGGCAAGAAGGAGGACCCAGAGAACTACAGGCCGGTCAGCCTCACCTCCATCCCAGGAAAGGTGATGGAGCAGCTTATCCTGGAGGTCATCATCAAGCAAGTGGAGGAAAAGAAGATTATCAGGAGTAGTCAGCATAGATTCCCCAAGGGGAAATCATGCCTGACCAATCTGACAGCTTTCTACGATGACACGACTGGCTGGGTAGATGAAGGGAGAGCCATCGATGTTGTCTACCTAGACTTCAGCAAGGCTTTCGACACTGTCTCCCATAATATCCTCCTAGGGAAGCTGAGGAAGTGTGGGCTGGATGACTGGTGGGTGAGGTGGATTGAGAACTGGCTGAATGGCAGAACTCAGAGGGCTGTCAGCAGCGGTGCTGAGTTCAATTGGAGGCCAGTAACTAGTGGTGTCCCTCAGGGGTCAGTACTGGCCCCAGCCTTGTTTAACTTCTTCATCAACGACCTGAATGAAGAGTTAGAATGTACCCTCACCAAGTTTGCTGACGACAGCAGACTGGGAGGAGTGGTAGATACACCAGAAGGCTGTGCTGCCATTCAGCGTGACCTGGACAGGCTGGAAAGTTGGGCAGAGAGGAACCTGATGAGGTTCAACAAAGGCAAGTGCAGGGTCCTTCACCTGGGGAGGAACAACCCCATGCATCAGTACAGGCTTGGGGTGGACCTGCTGGAGAGCAGCTCTGTGGAGAGGGACCTGGGAGCGCTGGTGGACGACAGGTTAACCATGAGCCAGCAGTGTGCCCTGGCTGCCAAGAAAGCAAATGGAATCCTGGGATGCATTAGGAGAAGTGTGGCCAGCAGGTAGAGGAAGGTTCTCCTTCCCCTCTACACTGCCCTGGTGAGGCCCCATCTGGAGTCCTGTGTCCAGTTCTGGGCTCCCCAGTTCAAGAAAGATGAGGAGGTGCTGGAGAGAGTCCAGCGGATGGCTACGAGGATGGTGAGGGTTCTGGAGCATCTGTCCTACGAGGAGAGGCTGAGGGAGCTGGGCTGGTTCAGCCTGAAGAAGAGAAGGCTGAGAGGGGACGCAATAAACGCTTACAAATATCTGAAGGGTGGGTGTCAGGAGGATGGGTCCAGACTCTTTTCAGTGGTGCCCAGCGACAGGACAAGGAGCAATGAGCACAAAATGAAGCACAGGAAGTTCCGTCTGAACATGAGGAAGAATTTCTTCCCTCTGAGGGTGATGGAGCACTGGAACAGACTGCCCAGGGAGGTTGTGGAGTCTCCTTCTCTGGAGATATTCAAGACTCGCCTGGACAAGGTCCTGTGCAGCCTACTGTAGGTGACCCTGCTTCGGCAGGAGGGTTGGTCTAGATGACCCACAGAGGTGCCTTCCAACCTCGAACATTCTGTGATTCTGTGATTCTGTGATTAAGAAAAAACAATGCAAAAACATCTGCTTTCCCTAGCCTCCACCTCAGTGTGGCAATTAGGGTTCCCCCACAGGAAACATATGTTCCAGGACCAGAACAGCTAACCCCCGTAACACAGGTGCATGCTTTTTCCATGCGTTCCTAGATAAAAGCAGATCAAAGAAGGGATGGGGAATGTTCCCAGCTTTTCCTTTTGTGAAATCAGACTGTGATGGGTGTGCGCTGAGAAACCCAACACAAAGTATCCCTGACGGTGGTGTAGGCAGAGATTTAGATTCTGAACTGCGACAAGGCTAAACATGAATTAGGTCTGGAGCTGCTCAGGCCTACTATGATTCAGCTCAGGTGGGCGGCGGATTTTTAGAGGTAAGCATCCTCTGAGCATCTGCAGTAACGAGTAGCCAACTATTTCATCACTTTTTTATATGCTGTCTATTATGTAAGATACTTGATCAATATGGGTTTTTTGCCTTGATTAGAATTTCCTGTACTTCTTGCCATGCCTGCAATTTGGGACTGTGTTTCTTCCCAAATAAAAGCTTCACAAAGGTATCAGTCCTGCAGGATTTCTAGCAGGTGAGTTATTAATTATTCATTTTGAAGAGTGTGACCAGTGCTGTAAGACAACCCCCGGAGGATTTCCAAAGGACCATTTGGTAATAAATATTCAACAATTTGTAAAGTTTAGTTCTGATTCATGTCCCAGTACCTGTCAATGGCTTGATGTGTCCACTGTCCACGCATATCTCCTTTCACCATCATTTAATGACATCAAAATTGTGCATTACACCATCTTGAAACAGAAAATAAACAGATTTTTAAAGTCACCTTGTCAAGTCCAAGACTACACTTCCGCCTTGTAAGTCCATAAACTCTTTTTAAATGCTTGTTAAAGCTTATAAATGATGCTTCTGCTTCAGTGGAGCTGCTCCCATTTACAAAGTAAGATGATTTCATTCATTATTTGAAAATTGAAGTGAGGCAGAATGGAAAGATGTGTGGAAATATTAAAGTGGCAGCAGACAGCATACTCTTAAAAGGGTAAGAATTACAGTTGGGAGGTATTTCCAGCTCTAACCACACAGTTGGTAATCAAATACAATGGATTTAGAATGTAGTGATGTGGTTTTTGTTTCTTATCAGGCAAATTCATACAATCCTTGTCAAGCTGAATCTGCGTATTTTTTCTAGGTAATGGAAACATGAAAATCATACCAAATATGTGTGAGGATATGAATCAACAAAACTTTTTGACAAGTGTTTTGATCTGTCATTTCTATGTGTTCAAATCAACTGATGATTCCTGAGAGAGTTGAAAACTGAATGAATAATGACAATGCCTTTCTTGTTTTAATCAAACCCACACAGACAGAGGAATGAAATTGTAGGGCTCCATACAGCAGCCTTCCACCTCCACTGCTTCCCCATAACAGGGGACAGGACCCATCCGTGAACAGGGCATACTGTTTCTCATCTTCTGGCAGCTGGTTACACAGTGGGGCCTCTTCAGCACGTGTCACCTCCTCCTCTGGCGATGCTCCAAAATCTTTGCCTTCTGGCCAGTCCATGATTACTTTCAGAATTCCTGGGCGACTGGGGTTTCTCGTTCGGGCCCGCTGGGTGATCAGCGCAACCCACTTACTCCACGTAGCATAGGTGGCATGATGCGTAAAGGGGACCCTCTCTTTGAACATCCAGCGCAGGACCGGCAATCGTGGTACTAGGAGGAGCTGTGCTTCAGTGCCGACCACTTCTGAAGCAGCTTGAACTCCTTCATATGCTGCCAGAATCTCTTTTTCAGTGGGAGTATAGCGGGCCTCGGATCCTTTGTATCCCCAGCTCCAGAACCCCAAGGGTTGACCTCGAGTCTCCCCTGGTGCTTTCTGCCAGAGACTCCAGGTTGGGCCATTCTCCCCTGCTGCAGTGTAGAGCACGTTTCTAACATCTTGCCCTGACCGGACTGGACCAAGGGCTGCGGCATGAACTATCTCCCGTTTAATTTGTTCAAATGCCTGTAGTTGCTCAGAGCCCCATTCAAAATCATTCTTCTTCCGTGTCACGTGGTACAGAGGACTTACAATCTGGCTGTAATTTGGGATGCGCATCCTCCAAAAACCCACAACACCCAGGAAGGCCTGTGCTTCCTTTTTGCTGGTTGGTGGAGACATAGCTGCTATTTTGTTGATGACATCCATTGGGATTTGACGGTGCCCATCCTGCCATTTTATTCCCCAAAACTGGATCTCTTGCGCAGGTCCCTTGACTTTACTTTGCTTAATGGTGAAACCGGCTTTCAGAAGGATCTGAACTATTTTCTCCCCTTTCTCAAAAACTTCCTCCGCTCTGTCACCCCATACAATGATGTCATCAATGTACTGCAGATGTTCTGGAGCTTCACCCTTTTCCAGTGCAGTCTGGATTAGTCCATGGCAAATGGTGGGACTGTTTTTCCACCCCTGGGGCAGTCGATTCCAGGTGTACTGGATGCCTCTCCAGGTGAAAGCAAATCATGGCCTGCGCTCTGCTGCCAAAGGGATGGAGAAGAATGCATTAGCGATGTCAATTCTACCGTACCACTTGGCTGACTTTGACTCCAGCTGATACTGAAGTTCTAGCATGTCTGGCACGGCAGCACTCAGCGGTGGTGTGACTTCATTCAGGCCACGGGTGTCTATTGTCAGTCTCCATTCTCCAGTAGATTTTCTCACTGGCCATATGGGACTATTAAAGGGTGAGCGAGTTTTGCTGATCACTCCTTGACTCTCCAGCTGATGAATCAGCTGATGAATGGGGAGAAGGGAGTCTCGTTTAGTGCGATATTGTCGCCGGTGCACTGCTGTGGTCGCGATTGGCACCTGTTGTTCTTCCACCCTCAGCAACCCCACAACGGAAGGATCCTCTGAGAGACCGGGCAAAATGGACAGCTGTTTAATTTCTTCTGTCTCCAAAGCAGCTATGCCAAAAGCCCACCGATACCCCCTTGGGTCCTTGAAATACCCTCTCCTTAGATAGTCTATGCCAAGGATGCACGGAGCCTCAGGGCCAGTTACAATGGGGTGCTTCTGCCACTCCTGCCCAGTGAGGCTCACTTCAGCCTCCAACACACTCAGCTCTTGGGACGCCTCTGTCACTCCAGAAATGCAAATGGACTCTGACCCTTTGAACTCTGATGGCATTAAAGTACACTGTGCACCATTGTCCACTAGAGCTTTATACTCTCGTGGATCTGACGTGCCAGGCCACTGAATCCACACCGTCCAGTAAACACAGTTATCCCTCTCCTGCACCTGGCTGGAGGCAGGACCCCTCTAATCCTGGTCAGAGAATTTGCTGCTCACTTGCTGTGAGAATGACTTGGAGGTCCCTTCCAGAGGATCGGAATCAAGATCAAACAGTCTACCTGGTCTGGAGAGCTGGCTGCTGGAAACTGGAGTGGCATTTTTCGTAACAGAATCCCCTTCGGTGATTGTTTTACCTTGCAGCTCATGCGCTCGTGCCTCTAGACTTGAGGCGGGTTTTCCATCCCACTTCCTCATGTCCTCTCCGTGGTCACGCGGGTAAAACCACAGGGTGCCCTGTGGTGTGTAGCCTCTGTATTCTCTCTCCTGAGCAGAGGAACGCTTGCCCCTAACAGCTGAGATGATGGCCCGTAGAGGTGGGGAGTAGGACATGCTCTCTTCGAGTCGCTGGACCTTCTGGGACAATTTCTCCACGGCCGAAACGAGTGAGTAAGAGAGGCTTTCTTCATATTGCCGGACTCTGACAGCCACCTCATCTACTGTTGGTGCCTCCTTACCTTTCCAGTTTACAACTGCCAGTGAGTTGGCATATGAGGAGGGTGCGCTCTGCACAAACTTCCTCCATATAGATGCTGTGCACTGGACTTCATCTGGGTCTGTGGGTAACTGCTCATCGTCTGGGTCATAGTAAACCAGCTCCCGCACAGCTAATTTTCTCAAGTACTGAATACCCCTTTCCATATTGGTCCACTTGCCAGGATAGCATACAAAATCGTCACTGAAGGGGTACCTCTCCCTCACGCCTGACAGAAGTCTCCTCCAGAGGCTGAGGACTTGTTCCTTTTTCCCAATGGCCTTGTCAATGCCCCCATCCCTGGCCAGGGATCCCAGATGCTTGGCTTCCTTGCCCTCTAATTCCACGCTGCTGGCCCCCCCGTTATCCCAGCACCGCAGCAGCCAGGTGACAATGTGCTCGCCTGGGTGGCGGCTGAAATCTTTCCGCATATCTCGCAGCTCACTCAGGGACAGGGACCGGGTGATGAACTCTGTCTCTATCTCCCGCGATGTCCCTGGCTCATTGTCATCCTTCCCGGAGTGATCTGCTCTCTTTGCATCTTTCTTTAGTTTTACAGGGGGGACTGCTACCGGCACAGGTTGGTCATTGGGCTCAACCGCGATGCCTGCAGCTGGAGCTGGGGCTGGAGCTGGAGCTGCAGCAACTGCCGTGCCCGCCGGGGAAGCCGGGACAACATCAGTGGCTACAGCAGCTGTGGTGCCGGTTGGGGGGTCTGTGACTGCCTGCTGGGCTGGAGGGACTGCGGGGCCGGCTGGGGGGGCAGCGCCAGTCGCAGTACCTGCCGCTTCGCTTCCCCCCCTTTCCCCTTTAGGGCACTGAACAGTGTTGAACTTGGCTCGGTAGGCTTGGGCCAGACCCCAGCACATGGAGGTGATTTGTGTCTCTCTGGAGTTCCCAGGGTGGCAGCACACTTTTTGCATATACTTTACTAGTTTGTCGGGATTCTGCACTTGCTCAGGGGTGAGTTTAAAAGACACCGGGGGTGTCCACTGTCCTAGGTACTTGCCCATGCTGTCCCACACACCCAGCCACTCACAGCTATCCTGCCCCGGGGCAGGTCTCTGCAGGATGTTCTTAACTACTTGTTTAGACCTAAACAAAACCTGCAGCCCATTCAGGAGGCATAACAAAAGGGGAGTGCTGCCCTGAGCATCCAATGGGTACTCGAAATTCTCAATTGCTTTTAGGACCAGCCTGAAGGAGAGAGGGGGGGTGAAAGAGTGGGGGAAGGTGTCCCGTCCCATTTTCCCCACAGGCTGGGTTCGATTATTAACAAAGACATAGGATCCGAGATATGGAAATGACTGCAGTGCCGCATGCAAATACAAGCCTAATTTCATGCACAGTGATACTATCATGTCATAAATCGACATCATACAGTACTTAAAATCATAATCCTGATCCTTTTCCCTGATGTAATGAACATCACTACAGGGAACAAGTACAGTAAGTACAGATTCAAAAACCACAACCATGTGATCAAAAACAGAAACATTTTTACCAGCGACTGTTTAATTAACACAGTAAATACGTACAAGAAATTATAAGAAAATCTAAGAAAGCTGTTTTAACACGCGCTCCTCAGCCCTGCTGTTATCCCCGCCCCACGCTTGGGCACCGAATTAAATGTTATGATTTGGCTGCGGCTGGCAACAAAAGCGCCACGCAGCCGCCCCTCCCCCCGCCGCAGTGTGGAGGAGAATGGAAAGAAACAAGCAGAAACTAGTGGGTTGGGATAAGGGCAATTTAACAGAACGGCAAACAAAGGGAACAGGAACAACAACAATATAGATAAGGAGAAAACATGACACAAACCGCACGACCCACAGAGCCATTCTCCTGGACAGGACCGGCGCCCGCGCTCCCGAGCCGCGAGAGAGTTCCCGCCGCACCGCCCCCCCCCCCCCCTACTGGAACCCAGCATGACGGCACATGGTATGGAATACCCAGCTCTGTTTGGCCAGATTGGGGTTGGGTCAGCCCACCCGGCTGTGCCCCTTCCTGGATTCTGGTGAAGATTAACCCTGTCCTGGCCAAACCCAGGACGGATGGTGAATGCTAGATGAGCTGAATCCTGCCCTAAATTCCCCAGATTGTTTTGACTTAGAAGGGAATGTAGGGTTTTCTTACTGACTATAAACAGAGAATTCTGTTGGATTGAGAAGGTGAATCACTCACTACAGACGTATAAAAATACTTCATATAATTTTAGAAAAAATAGCTATCTGTAACATGACATTAGAACTTTTAGATATTACTATATTTACAAGACTCTCATTTCAGGCCCTCTCACAATTCTAGTATATAATGAATCAGAGGAGCTGTAGAGTTTGGACTCCAGTAATCATAAATCTATTAATACTTTTTTTGTAGTGAATCCTCATCATCTATAGGTTTTTGACAGAACAATTACTTTTCATCCAGAAGCAAGATACTGTGTTTTGAAAAGGTTTACTGAGTGGAAGAATAAAATTGTAGAATCATAGAATCATTTAGGTTGGGAAAGACCCTTAAGATCATCGAGTCCAAGCATGAACCTAACACTGACAAGTTCATCTCTAAACCACATCCCTAAGCGCCACATCAGTATGTCTTTTAAACATCTCCAAAGAAGATGACTCAAAGATGCCTAATGAGATGCCAAAGAAGATGTCTAAGAAATTATTATAGCCACTTGTGGCACTTCATTAACTTTGTCCAGTGTGGGCTGCACCTCAGCTTTATGACTCAGCAGTGTATGAGCCGGGAGAAGTGCTAGATTTTCCTACACCATTCTCCCTTCTATACAGGGCTTCATGCGGCCCTAAAACTTCTTCATAAAATGTTCTTGTTACACCCAAAAATATGCAGTAAATAATAGAACTAAAATTATGGAAGTACATTTTGGCAGATCTCAGAGGACAGGGTGCTGAAGAGACAATGCAGAGTCTGTTTAGTTGACTGTGATGGCTGAAGTTACATACTTTAGATCTGCTCATTATTGTGCCTTTAGTCTGAGAAACCATATCCTAGTGATAAATAGAATTTCTCACAGCTCTGCTCTGACGTGCTGCTATCTCTGTTTATTCAGTTCGTTTCATGTGCTTGAAATATTTCCATTTATCTAATAGCGTTACCTAAAATGGAGATCTGATACCTCCTGAAGCAATATGACTCTTAGTGTGAGATAAATAGGAAGGGAATGAAAAGGTGGTCCACATCAAGTTCTTCAGGGTATTTTAAAGGTCTTAAAGATGTTGTCTAACCAAAGAGCTATGGCAGCCTAGAGATTTATTAAAAGAACAGAAGAAGATGCAAATAAGTAAAGAAAATTAGGTAGATAGGTAGTATTAATAAAAAAGACAAGTTGTCTTCTGTCAAATCTTCCAAATACAGTTTTTGATTTCTGATCTTTAATATTTAATGGCATCACATTAAAGTTATAACAGGTCTTAATTACTAGAAGTAATGATATCCATGTAGAAAGAAAGTTGATCATGCAACCATCACAGAACCAGGAATCAAAAAATAAGATTTTGAAGATTTAGTATCTCTAGTATTACATTGATACAAAGATATAGGTAAAAGATTTGTGGATACATGGAATTAAAGGACATCTAACTTATGAAAATATCTCATTAACAGTTATTCAACATAAACAAACAAACAAACAACACCCCCACAAGACAGAGGAAAAATAATAAATCGAATTCCCAGATACAGGAAGTAACAAATGGGAGATAACAGCGAAAATACCAAAGGCCAGAGCTCACAGGTCACTGAAGGGAATAGTGGTGAGTAACCTCAGAGAGCTTAGAAACTGATAGCAGGGAGGAAACAAGTTCATCATGGGTCTCACAGGAAAGATAAAAATCGTGGGATATTCAAAGGGAATTATGGAAATGTGAAACTTTTTATGGGAGGCTTAACAGAGGTGCTGAAGGTGAGGAAAGGGAAAGATCAAAGTGGACAGGAAAATCTATCGAAAATGGGTGTGGGAAAATGGAAAGGAGGGGAGAAAAGAGTCCAGTCCATGTAAGCAAGCTCTTGGTCCATATGTCCACCTGTTTTGTGGTGAGTTGAGCTTGATTGGACACCAGATCTTGCCCAAAGTGCTCTATCGCTCCCCCTCCTCTGCTGGACATGGGGAGAAAAAATATAACAAAAGGTTTGTGGGTCGAGATAAGAACAGGGAGAGATCATTCATCAATTAGCCTCATGGGCAAAAGACTCAAGAAATTAATTTAATTTATTGCCAATCAAATCAGAGTAGGATAATGAGAAATAAAACTGAATCTTAAAATGCCTTCTCCCTACACCTCCCTTCTTCCTGGGCACAACTTCACTCCTGATTTTCTCTACCTCCTTCCTCCCAGGGGCATAGGGGATAGGAAATGGGGGTTGGAATGAGTTTATCACACATTGTCTCTGCTGATCCTACCCCCTCAGGGGGAGGACTTCTCTTGCTTTTCCCCTGATCCAGCGTGGGGGTCCTTCCTATGGGAGACAGTTCTCCATTAACTTCTCCAGCATGGGTCCTTTCCACCGGCTGCAGTTCTTCAGAAATGGCTCCAAAGTGAGTCCTTACCATGGGGTGCAGTTCTTCAGGAACAGACTGCTCCAGCGTGGGTCCCCTATAGGGTCACAAGTCCTGCCAGCAAACCTGCTCCAGCATGGGCTCCTCTCTCCACAAGGCCACAGATCCCACCAGGAGCCTGCTCCAGTGTGGGCTTTCCACAGGGTCACAGCCTCCTGCGGGCATCCACCTGCTCTGGTGTGGTGTCCTCCACGGGCTGCAGGTGGAGATCTGCTCCACCATGGACCTCCATGGGCTGCAAGGGGACAGCCTGCCTCACCGTGGTCTTTACCACAGGCTGTAGAGGAATCTCTACTCCGGTGCCTGGGGCACCTCCTCCTCCTCCTTCTTCACTGACCTTGGTGTCTCCAGAGTTGTTTCTCTCACATAATCTCAATCCTCCCTCTGGCTGCAATTGCACAGTAGTTTTTTTCTCCTTTCTTAAATATACTATCATAGAGGCACTACCTCCATTGCTGGTCAGCTCGGTCTTGGCCAGTGGCAGGTCCATCTTATAGCTGCTTGACATAGGCTCTGTCAGACATGGTGGAAGCTTCTAGAACCTACTCACAGAAGCCATGCCTGTAGCTTCTCTTCTAGCAAAACTGTGCCACGCAAACCCAATACACTGGTCAAGCCATGCACCTAGTTGCTGCAGTCTGTCCAGTCTTGGTAAACTGTTCCTGTCTCTTCTCTGTGAAGCCTTGCTCTCCATCGTATATGACTTGCTAATGAACATCAAGCAGGACTAGCTTGCTAGCAGGAGAAAGAATCTGGCCAGATGCAGGGTTGGGGCTGTGTCTAGGTGTTTGTTCTGGACATGGCCACAGAGCTAGGGCTCAAGGGACCTGCAGATGTGCCTGTGTCCATGGGTTGGGAGAGTGAAGGCATCTATATGTTTGCTCTAATCCTGATCACCTGAAGAGGAGACACAGGATCAGCCCTCCGTGCTGTTCACAGTGATGAAAGTGCTGCTGGTACATTTAAGGCTGCCAGTAAAGGCACTACTCTCTCTTTGTTAATCTGTACAGCTGGATACATATCTGCATGTGTATTATACAGATGTTTGTGCATTGTGTGTGCATTTGCGTCTTTACAATACATGCTTAGCCTTGCTGCTGGCAATATGTATGCATGAGTGTAGGAGTAAACAGGCTGGAGAGGAGAAATCTTGAAGTTCTCCAGATCTGACTTCCCTTAACAGTTAGAAAACTGTAGGTCATCTAAATGCAATGTTCAGAGCATTCAATGATTTGTGAAAGATATTACATGCTCTGACTGTTAAAGTTATACAAGAATTTACATGTGGACTTTTAAATCTAAACTCAGACCTTTTTAAAAATCTTGGTTTGGAAATCTTATTTATATGCGTATACTTAAAACTAAATTAAAGTAAGTTAGATGTATTTATAGCATGTACTCAAAGAAGCAGACAAAATCTAGGAGAAATTGGTGATTAAAGAACACATGGAAAACAGGTGAATTCCCTAGTGAATGAGGAAGGACAGACATTGTACCTATTTTTTATAAAGGGGCAAGAGGGAAGATGTAGGTTCATCGGGTTAGCCTCAGTTCTGGAACAGCTTGTTAATTAGTTTGGATGTACTGTGCAGATGAGGTGATAAGGAACCGCTGACATGGATTTGTTCAGAAAAAAAGGTCATATCAAATAAATCAAAGTTCTTTCTCTGACAGGATAATTGCCTAGTGGACAAAGGAGAAGCTGTTGATTTGATATATCTCGATATTAGTAAGCATTTTCACACAGTCCCATTTGGCACTGTCATGAGCAAACTACAGAGGGACACAGTCTAGAAGTAATTGTCACATGGAGGTAGAAAAATGGTTTGAAACGCTGAACTTAGTCACTACCCAACAGAGACCATAAAATCTGGAGGAGCAAATTTTTTGCCTCAGTCTTCACTGGCAACCTCTTTCCTCCCTCCTCCCCAGTTGATGGACTGCAAGATGGGGTCCAGAGGGGCAAAGCCCTTCCCACTATAACGGAAGACCAGGCTCGGGACCAGCTGAGGAACCTGAACATACCTAAGTCTATGGGACCTGAAAAGATGCATCCCAGAGTCCTGAGGGAACTGGCTGATGTCATTGCCAAGCCATTCTCTATCATATTTCAAAGGTCATGGCAATCCCTGGTGACTGGAGGAAGGGAAACGTGCCCATTTTTAAAAAGGGTAGGAAGGAGGATCCTGGGAACTACCGACGTGTCAACCTCACCTCTGTGCCTGGGAAGATCATGGAACAGGGACTCCTAGAAGCTACGCTAAGGCACATGGAGGACAGGCAGATGATTCGAGACAGCCAGCATGGCTTCATCAGGGGCAAGTCCTGCCTGACCCACCTAGTGGCTTTCTATGCTGGCGTGACTAGGTCAGTGGACAAGGGAAGAGCTATGGATGTGAACTGTCTGGACTTCTGTGAAGCCTTTGACATGGTTCTCCACAACATCCTTCTCTCTGAATTGGAGAAATATAGATTTGGTGGGTGAACTATTCGGTGACTAAGGAATTGGTTGGAAGGTCGTACCAGTAGGGTAGTGGTCAGCAGCTCTGTGTCCAAATGGACAATTTTGCAAGTTTGCAGATGACACCAAGCTGACTGGTGCAGTTGACACACCTGAAGGACGGGATGCCATCCAGAGGGACCTGGACAAGCTCGAGAACTGGGACTGTGTGAACCTCATGAAGTTCAACAATGCCAAGTGCAAGGTCCTGTACCTGGGTCGGGGCAACCCCCACTATGAATACAGTCTGGGGAAAGAAGGAGTTGAGAGCAGACCTGCCAAGAATGTCTTGGAGGTACTGGTGGATGAAAAGCTGGACATGAGCCACCAATGTGCTCTTGCAGCACAGAAGGCCAACCATATACTTAGCTGCATGAAGAGAAGTGTGGCTGGCAGGTCAAGGCAGGTAATTCTGCCCCTCTACTCCACTCTGGTGAGACCCCACGTGATGTCCTGCGTGCAGTTCTGGAGCCCTTAGCACAGGAAAGACATGGACCTGTTGGCATGGGTCCAGAGAAGGCCACAAAAATGACCAGAGGGATAGAGCACTCCTCCTATGAGGAAAGGCTGAGCGATTTGGGGCTGTTCAGGCTGGAGAAGAGAAGGCTGTGGGGAGACCTTCTAGCAGCCTTTCAGTACCTGAAGGAGGCCTATAGGAAAGATGGGGAA
This sequence comes from Opisthocomus hoazin, assembly GCF_030867145.1. Taxonomy (NCBI): domain Eukaryota; kingdom Metazoa; phylum Chordata; class Aves; order Opisthocomiformes; family Opisthocomidae; genus Opisthocomus; species Opisthocomus hoazin. The sequence continues at coordinate 16,992,716 of NC_134414.1, read as the reverse complement.
AATCTTTTCAGCAGGGCCATTCAGCAGGGCTCGTTGCGAAAGGACAAGGAGTAATGGCTTTACACTAAGGGAGATTAGATACAGACTAGATACAAGGAAGAAATTTTTTGCCATGAGGGTTGTGAAACACTGGAGCAGGTTACCCAGAGAAGCAGTGAAGACCCCATCCCTGAAAACATTCAAGGCCAGGTTGGATGGTGCTCTGAGCAACCTGATCTAGTTGAAGATATCATGGCTCACTACAGGGGGGTTGGGCTAGATGACCTCTAAAGGTTCCTTCCAAGCCAAAGCATTCTGTGATTCTCTGTTTCTACGATTCTGTGATTTTCCAGTAAAATTAACCAACATAATTAACAACAGTACAATACCAATTGCTATATGAGTAGCAAGATCCAGTACAATTAATTGATTGAATAATTAATTATTTTATCACACAAGGAAGGCTTTATAGGGAGTTTGTTGAATTCTTGAGTTAGAGTAAGTTAGACTATGTTGAGGGTAGGTTTTTGTAAGTTTGATGGATAGATGTGACTAGACATGTTTGATACTCCCTGTGGCTCTATGATGTCTGCGTTACTTTCTTTCTCCTTTAGTCTGTCACAGCTTCTGACATTACTTTGGGGTGGTCACTTGCTTTCTTCTTCCCTCAAGTCTTGCTTCATCTTATAAAATTCTTAACGTCTTTCACAGTATCTAAAATAGAGGCATTGCTTGGCACATTTTAGAAAGGTTTTGGAATGAAATCACTGTATAAGCACAAAGTTTGCTCATTGTGTGTCAAATAAGAAGTTATTTGTGCCATAACATTCTAGTGATAGCTAGAAGTTAAAGAGTTATCAGGCTGCCTATTGTGTGTGTGCATATATAGATGTATTAAACAGGAAGATTGTATATAATTTCCTTTAATTATATCTTTGCCTACTAAAAGCCAAGTGAATGCATTTTGTACCACATGATCAATGGTGTTAAATCACTTGCATTTCACTGCTGAAAATTTATTTTTGAGATTCAGTACTTGAGGCTATAATAGATTTCCTAATTGTAAATTTCAAAATTATGTTCTGTCTAAATTACAGTGTAACTTGCAGCAGAACATGCTTTGTATCCAAATATAGGGTTTCATATTTTGTGTGAACTAGAAAACCATGCTGTTAAAGATGGTTTTGCATAAACTTCCATTTGTTTTACTGTATTCAGTGTGCTAATAGAATAATCTTTATTTATGTAACGTCTTTCTTTCCAACTACACACACACAGGAATGCACTGAAAACTTTGAAGTAGTAAAGTGAAATATTTCAGTTCAGGAAACCACAGAGTGCTGAAATTCTGTGGGTAGGGGTTTTTGTTTGTTTGTGGGGTTGGGTATGTTTGGTTTTGTTTTTGTTAAGCCATCTGCTAGGTGAACATCATCAGGGAGTGTTTGATTCACAGTCTCATAATATTCTTTGTGTTTATAGGCTCTGCTCTTGAGTGTGGTCTTGGAGCTGCTCTTAGCTGACAGATAAATAGACTCGGCAAACCACATGCAAACTGTAGAGAAAGATTTGTTTCCTGGTAATGAAAAGGAAATCAAATTATATCTGTAACTAATGGCAGCCAAAATGCTCTCAAAAAAACTTCCATTTCCTCCCTTTACCAACAGACACTAACCTCAAAAAAGAAAACTGCAGTGTGAGAGCTCAGAGGAATCTACTAGGAAGCTTCGAGTATGGTACCTATTCAGACACAATCCTCACGTTTTGTGTACTGAGATGGCTGCTTCTAAGCAGCTTCCCACCCACCGTGCAGACACCCAGAATCATCTTCCACCTAAAATAAGTGGTGAGATTCTCCCTACAGTGAGGGAATACTCTCAATGTAACCTGTCAGAGTAGCTGTGTAGATGCTTTCAGAGGCACCCTGCTTCTTCTGGCCTACATCTGGGCTACCCCATTTTTCTGGGTTGTCTTCCATAGACCAAGGTGAAAGAGGGAAGGGATGTGAGATAAAAGTACCCTGGCTCTTATCGCAGCACTGAGTTAAAAATAAGGCATTTTACCATAATGAGTAGCTAGCTCATAAAACAACTCTCAGTACTGTAACTCAGAATGAGTCACTTCTCAAACTTCTCAGTAGATTTGGTTGATGGAACAGGGTGAACTTGATGAAACAGATGAAAATATGCTTCTTGAGGAAATAATTTTCAGCCTTTTTAAAATGCTATCCTTTACCGCATTTGAACTTCTAGATGTACAGAGTCATTTTCAGTTAAATGAAACTGGTCCTCAAAGTGTACAAATGACCGTAAAATTTAAGTGACTTAGTAGCGTAAGTCTGCAATTAAGTGAATGAAGTTTTATAGACAGGAGCACAAATAATACTTGCATCTTTGGACCATAAGCCATTTTAGCACAACTACTCCATTTATGAATCTAATACAAATATAAGGGCCACAAAAATGATCAGAGGGATGGAACACCTCTTCTGTGAGGAAAGGCTGAGAGAGTTGGGGTTGTTCAGCCTGGAGAAGAGAAGGCTGCGGGGAGATTTCTAGCAGCCTTTCAGTACCTGAAGGGGGCCTACAAGAAAGCTTGAGAGGGACATTTTACAAGGGTTTGTAGGGATAGGACAAGGGGTAATGTCTTTAGACTAAAAGAAGATAGATTTAGAATACGTATAGGGAAGAAATTCTGTACTATGAGAGTGTGAGACACTGGAAAGGGTTGCCCAGAGAAGTTGTGGATGCCTGCTCCCTGGAAGTGTTCAAGGATGGGTTGGACGGGGTTTTGATCAACCTGGTTTAGTGGAAGGTGTCCTTGCCTATGGCAGAGGGATTGAAACTAGATGACATACAAGGTCCCTTCCAACTCAAACCGTTGTATGATTTGTTGTGTAAGTATAGCATAGGGGATCCAGGTTAGTAGAACAACCAGTATAAAATCAATATTATGTGACAGATATTTGTCCTGCAAATGGCTTCAGTCCTCTCACTCACCTGGAAATTTTTTTCCCTTCTCTTTGAATTTCCTCTCTTGCCTTCCTAATTAATGGGATTCCTATTTGCTCCCAAACAGTATGACCTTCAGTTGGCTTCTTTATCAGTTTGTGCCTTGGTTCATACTCTCCATGGAAGACAGTCTCCGCATGGGTTAACCACTGTTAACACCTGAGCTTCCGGTGCATGATATGGCCTTTGGTTCAAATCCCGTCTGATTTCCTAAACCAAAGTCAATGCTTATGCAGATGTTTTTGTCTTGCACAAAAATGCTGAGGGCTGAAAACATACATGAGATTAAAAATTTGAGACTTATTCCCATCTGTGTTTTCCCAGTCTGAGTAGCCAAAGAGCTGTCACATATAACAAAAATAACTTTAAGCCTAGCATTTTCAGTTCTAATGGATGGACATTCTCTTACAAAAGAAAAAGAAAACTGAACAAAAATCTCTGTCTAGCTGAAGACTCATTTTGAAAGCCAGTCTCATGGATGGTTAAATTGAGCTCAATGAGGACACAGTGAGGAGACCAGTGGAAAATTTGTATCTCAGATATGCATCATCAATAGATTCAGGATCAGCTATACATAAAACAGAAACCTCAATTGTACTGCTGTTATTCTTGCTTTACACAATAATTTCCATCCAATTTGTCACCTCTGCTTAAGCCCCGATTCATCTCACCTATATTTATGTACCTAACAGAAGTACTTAAGTTGGAAGCATAAGCATACCTAGCAGTTAAGGAGAGAGAAAGGCACCTCTGCAGGGTAATTCAGAACTAAGATGGTCTCAACCCCCAGTAGAGATGCTTGTCTCTGTCCTCTGACAACAGTCGGTGCCTACAGCAATCATGCTCCCAAATTAGGTCTTTCAATTAATTGGGTCAATCAGGATCCATCTGGGGCATTATCTTAACTTTGAAGAAACATTGCTACTCTCTATGTATTTTTTACAGTACCTGAACAATAAAATCTTAAACTTTGTGGTTTTTGTTCCATGATACAATCTAACATAACAACACAGGGTAAGCAAATAGCTAGTTGATATTGGTGTGATCCTGGCAGACTTTCTAAGCCAATTAGGGTCAATGTAGATTAGTTTCACACCCGCAGGGAGTAGTCGTAACTGTGCACTAAATGATTCAGAGAAGCAGCAGAGAGTATGGTAGCAGGAACAATAGGACTGCCTTGGATCTTTGTATTAATTTAAAAAATACAGTGGAGGAAAATGCGTGAGTGAGTTTATAAGACTTTAGCTGCCTGGCATGTGTGGAAATGCTTGTTCCAACTTGTAATATCCCTAGTGGCAATAGCTACCCAGAGGGTGTCATCTTATCTGCTGGACAGGTGTACGTCTGCAGTGCTGACTGTACTTGGTGTATTGGCAGGGACTGTGGCTATGGAGGCCAGAACTTACACATGTGGCTGTTAAATTCCTAAGCTGAACCCTCCAGCGAGTATTGTAAAAATATCTTCAACACAGCAGGAACTATTCTACATGAGCATTATGCTTCTTTTCCAGGAGGAATGCTGATATTAATTCTTATAAAAAAGGAATGAGCACAGGGAGTCTGTTGACTACAGTGTAGCTGAAGTGGGTAAACAAATGAAATCCTGTTGCTACAGGAAGGAGAAGTCAGGCAGTAATGATGTGACACCAATCACAAGATATCTGGGAAGAAAAAGTACAAGGGTTAAATTGCAGATGTGACAGTTCAGCTTCCTTTCTTATATATTACATATCAGGTGTCATGCTTAAATACCAGACAGATGAAAAGCTTCCCAAGGAGGCATGCAGGTGACCTCTATACACCCAAATGCTTTGTATATGTATTTTCAAAGGGTGAACTCAAGTTCTGTTATATAGCAGAAAAAATCTGAATTTATTGGACTCAAACAAAATATCTGTAACACATTGCATCCTTAGTCTTTTTTCCTTATCTGTAAAACAGGAATAAAAATCTCACCCTGCTGCCCACTATCTACTCGGTGAGATGCCCATTCAGAGAGTTTAAGACCAGAGGCTCAAATAGTTCATCATATCTGATATGCGTGGATGCACAAAATTTCATTCATTATTCCTGTATTTAGCCTAACAATTGACATTTGAATAAACAGTAGCCTCTATTGTAAAGAGTCTGAGTTTTTCTGGAAGACTATAGGACATGGAGTCTACCTTCCCTGATAGCTTTTGATTAAAAATAAATGTCTTTTTTCCAGCTTGAGTCGATCTAGCTTCAGCCACTGTTTCTTGAGATGTGTTTCTTTCCTAGTCTGTAAATCTCATAAGGGTAGCACAGTGGGCCTTGAACTCAATACCACTGTATATGTCCATGTAAGAAGAGCAGGAATAGTTCTTCAGTTTACTCAGCTGCAGTAATAATATTTGATGTGGGGAAATGTGGGGGAAGGGTTTGATATAAAGGCATTGGAGTTACCAGCAGTTCTCCTCAGCCTGTCTTAAATCACAGAATCACAGAATCACAGAATAGTAGGGGTTGGAAGGGACCTCTGTGGGTCATCTAGTCCAACCCTCCTGCCGAAGCAGGGTCACCTACAGCAAGCTGCACAGGACCTTGTCCAGGCGGGTCTTGAATATCTCCAGAGAAGGAGACTCCACAACCTCCCTGGGCAGCCTGTTCCAATGCTCCGTCACCCTCAGAGCGAAGAAGCTCTTCCTCATGTTCAGCCGGAACTTCCTGTGCCTCAGTTTGTGCCCATTGCCCCTTGTCCTGTCGCTGGGCACCACTGAAAAGAGCTTGTCCCATCCTCCTGACACCCACCCTTCAGATATTTGTAGGCATTTATAAGGTCCCCTCGCAGCCTTCTCTTCTTCAGGCTGAACAAGCCCAGTTCCCTCAACCTCTACTCGTAGGAGAGTAGGGAATGTATTAACATTCCAACTTTCAGTTGGTAAAGGGGGAAATAATGATAAGTGTCACGTTACAGGGCAATTTGAGCCTGTTCATTATAAGTGTATGGGAGATATTTTCTCAGTAGTGATAGCACCAGAACACAATGCAAGTCCAAGAGCAACAAATCACTGCAATAACCCAATGGTCAAAGAAATTAATTCAGATAAAGTATAAGAAAGCCAAACAGTTTAAATTTCTTTTTATCCTTTCAGACACAAAAATTACATTTAAAGGCAGAGTCATTACACTATGCTTTTCATCTGATAAAGAATCAAATCTCTGCTAACATTTTTTAACTCTTCCTTTGCTGTAGCTGAATCAGTTTATGTTCATTCTGCTTCCTAATGGTTTTTTTGGGAATCAATTGATAGGGCAGACTTACAGCTCCAGCCCCATATAATGGAATATGGGTCTGTTGACAAAGGTGGATTAATGTCCATGTTTGGCACAATACCTCTAAGTCATGCAAAGATTCATGCTTTAAAAGCAAAAAAAAACCCTAAAATGCTGCAGCTTTTAAAGCAAGCTGTTCTGTCAATTCTGCTAGGCTAGTTTGTGAAAGAAGAAACAGGGCTAGAATATGGCATTATTTACATGAGTAAATATCCCTGTAAAATGAGGAAAAACATGAAATTCATTGACCTCCAGCTTAATCTCTCTGGTCCTGTGGTGCTGGATGGTAGCTGCTGAAAGTAAAAGAGAGGAACTTTTGTACATTCTTACAGAGAAGAACAGACATAAGTGATGCACCTATAAGGCTAGAGCACATCTTCCCTTACTATAGAATATATTTTGTGTTTTGGAGTAGTGATAGATTTGTGGACAGGGTCAGAAAAAAACCCAAACAAACCCAAAATGCACTTTAAAGATTCTTAGGCAGTTACAAAGGAAAAAATATCTTTGATTATCACCATGGTCATACACGACTGGATTAGGAAGGTTTATCTGCCACTTAGTTAATTTATACCACAGATTACAATATCATAGCATTGTGCCTGAAAGATACTATATACTGCAGCACACCACACTATTCTGCTTTATATGTGAAGACCAGTGATGAGTGGCATTCCTCAGGGATCGGTAGTGGGACCGGTGCTGATTAACATCTTTGTCAGCAACATGGACAGTCGGATTAAGTGCACCCTCAGCAAGTTTGCCAATCAATCACACCAAGATGAGTGGTGCGGTCAACATGCTGGAGGGAACGGATGGCACCTAGGCAGCTTGACAGGCTTGAGAGGTGGGCCCGTGCAAATATCATGAAGTTCAAGAAGCCCAAGTGCAAGGTCCTGCACATGGATTGGGGCAATCCCAAGCGCAAATACAGGCTGGGCAAAGAAAGAGGATTGAGAACAGGCCTGAGGAGAAAGACTTGGGAGTACAGGTTGACAAGAAACTCAGCACGAGTTGGCAGTGTGTGCTCACAGCCCAGAAGGTCAACTGTATCCTGGGCTGCATCAAGAGAAGCATAGCCAGCAGGTCAAAGGAGATGATTCTGCCCCTCTACTCCGCACTGATGATACCCCACCTGGAGTCCTGTGTCCAGCTCTGGATCCCTCAGCACAGGAGAGACATGGACCTGTTGAAGCGGGTCCAGAGGAGGCCACACAACTGCTCCGAGGGCTGGAACACCTCTCCTGTGAGGAAAGGCTGAGAGAGTTGGGGCTGTTCAGCCTGGAGAAAACAAGGCTCCAGGGACACATAATAGCAGTGTTTCAGCACTTAAAGGGGTCTTATAAGAAAGATGAGGATAGACTTTTTAGGAGGGGCTGTTGCCATAGGACAAGTGGCAATGGTTTTAAACTAAAGGAGGGTAGATTCAGACTAGATATAAGAAGAAATTCTTTACTATGAGGGTCGTGAGGCGCTGGAAGAGGTTTCCCAGAGAAGCTGAAGATGCCCTCTCCCTGGAAGTGTTCCAGGCCAGGTTGGATGGGGGTTCGAGCAACCTGGTTTAGTGGAAGGTGTCCCTGCCCATGGCAGGGGTTTGGAACTAGATGACCTTTAAGATCCCTTCCAAAGCAAACCGTTCTATGATTCTATGATATATTTCTGCTTTGGGTGACAAATGCATCCCTGATGAGGACTGGGTCATGTCACATGTCTGCAGAAGACAGAGTTTGCAGAGCTGAGCTTTTCCAAGAATTCAAAGAAGTATCTGAGAATTAGAGAATAATGAGTCATTTTAGCTATAGAATGATTTTAACTGACGCTTGGTTTTGGAAGCAGTTTATTGATATGGAATATTTTTTCTGTCACACACTCTTTTGCATTTTCTATTTCCCCTTTCAGGTTTTTTTGGCATTATTGTGTATTTTCTTTTCTTTTGCTATAGAAAACTGTTCACAAAAGCTAAAACTCTCAGCACAGGTGTAAGAATGTAGACAACTGAATTTGCAGTAATTGCTGTTTTTCAGAAAAGATAGGAATTATTTTTCTGCACTATTTCAAGTTTTAGTATTTAAAAATGTAATTGCCAGAACAATTAATAATCTTTATTGATCAAAGTTTTTGAAAATGTGGGAAATCAAAGCTAGGGTTTTAGAAAATAAGAGCAGTCAACAAACTGCATAACAACAGCTCAGCAGCTTGTACAACATGCTTGCTGACATGTCTAGGAACTACTTTTTTATCAAAACAAAAATTTCCACAGCCTTTTGGAAAAGGAAAAAAATGTCTAAAAAGTAAAAAAATAAAGAGATCAAATATTTAAAGGCCTACTCAATTTAACATATGAGTCTTGCTGTTCCAAATATTTTCTTATTGACTGGTAAAATTCAACAGTTTTAATAGCATTTTATTTAAGCATTTAATGCCTTGCAACTCTAACAGTAACCCTTTTCCTTTTGCTTGTCATTCTTTTATGTGCAGTGATAAAGCATTGTCTAAGAGTGTGGCTACTCTACTGTCGTGACCATTTGTGGTGGCAGACTTGTATTCCAGGGAGGTACAAGAGGTACAAGAGTACAAATGGTTTAGACCTAGTCATTCATTCACACTACACTTTACAGTAAAAAGTTTCCATCTATTTCATAAATGATGTGTCTGTTCCTCATCAGGTCAAAACTGTCCCCTTTGAACTTATCAAAAACCTTCTCTCTTTCTTGAGATTAAGTTGCCAAGGATTTATTTTGTGAGCTGCTGGGGTGGAGTACTCTAACACTCTCTGTATATCCTCTCTCAGTTGTCTGTCTTTAGTGAACACAAGGATGATCTCTGTTTATAAGAATGAAATTACATTTTATGAAGCCCATTATTTAGAACTGTAGTTAGGAATTTTAGACCTGTGTTTAACAGTGAAACAGGTCTGGAGGATTTACATACCATTAAGGCTTTTCCAGGTGTAGGTAATAATGTGATAATAACATCTCGCAGAAAGAAGAGGCTCTTCCCCATTTGACAATCCATTAAATGCATTGGTATCATTATTAGTAGTATTAAAATCATGATTTTGGTCACAGTCTTTATTCACTGTACTAGGAGCTGCACAGATACATATTAAAAAATCCTATACTACACTTAGAGTACAAATTAAGCTAATATCTGTGAGGTAATCAGTATCAGTAATTTAATACACGTCAGTTTAGTAGTTAAACAGTGAATTGCACATATCATAAACCTGACACATTCACAGACAAAGCTGTGCTAAGTTTTCGTAGGATTATTACCCAAAGCTGAAACATTTTCATAATTTCTGAAGTTGCCTCTTTTCTGCTTCCTCCTGCTCCCTTTTCTTTCCTTAATACACACCCCAAAGTTGCATCTTGTTAAACTGCTTGATTTTCAACAATTAAATCAGGGTGAACATTTTCAAGGGGAATGAGATAAACTGTGAGTGTGACAAACTGTCAAATGCAAGGCTCCCAAAGGAGAAAGAGACTGCATCATCAATATGGGAGAGGCGAAATTATTCTTTAACTCCCTTGTATATGTCATAATTCCTTGCTCTGAAAACTCAGGTTTGGAATAAAAGAGGACGTTAAGGATCTGACATTGCTCAAAATGTTGGTGAGAATGTGACAGATGAAGTTACAAAGCAGCAGAGACAAGTGGTTGTGGCCAAAACATGGTGTTGCTGAGCTGAATGGAACTTGCCAGGGACATAAGTACATGCAAAATGTTGTGTTTGTTGGGTTTTTTACATGCTTAGAATATATGGAGAATTAGCAAGTCATCTTTGCAGCATGTCGTGGTAAATCTCTGCTGTCAAAGTCAATCAAGGACAAAAACTGAGATAGATGTATACAATTAAAGTGGCTGGAAAGCTATTTTTTTAGCAGTAACAAAATAAGATTTATTGGGCCTTGAGGCTCTATACCCAGAGAAATCTAAGAAGTCAGTTCTGTCATTAAAATATTCCCTTGAGAAGTACTAAATTAACAAATGTGATTACATTTATTGTGTAGTGGTCATGTGCGGACATAAGACTGGAGTGAACATTTAGAAATTACAAAATCCAATCCCTTGTTGCCACATATAACCCGTATAATATTTTGCACTGGTCACAGTTTCAGAAAATCTGACTCTCTGGCTCTGTATTCTTCTTTAAGAAAGTAGAATTAGTCTTTAACTCCTCAGTTACAGACTCTCCATTAGGGCAAAAATATCCAGAGAAAAGAGAAACACTTATCCTATAGCCTCCTTCTCTATAAATTTTGGTACAAGTGATGTGAAGGAAAAGACATATTAGAAATGATGAGGAAGACTATTCACAAAATAATTGTTCTCATAGTAATTTTGTTTTAGAAAAGGCATTTTCATCCAATATACATTAGACTCCAAGGGTTGCCTAAAGTAGGATTGAAATAAGACTCAGAGTTACATTAGACTCCAAGGGTTGCCTAAAGTAGGATTGAAATAAGACTCAGAGTTCTAATTAGTGACTTTGCAAGTAATTGTCTCTCCTTAAACACTGACTCATGTGCATAATAATGGTCCCATTTTCCCCACTGACAATGTTTCGGTTCTCCATTTTGTATGATAATGCAAATGCTTATGGCTCTCTTGGAACTGTTTCAACTGCGTTCTGTGTATGAGTTAGAAAGAGATTGTGGAGACATCTTTCTTACAATCATTCTAGTCTCAGGAAATCTTATACAGCTAGTGATGTCACTGCTATGGAGAAGAAAAGATTATGATTATTTTACTGGCTTCTGAAGCATGTGGGAAAAAATCACTGGAATAAAAAACAAAACATATTTTTGGGGATTAATAAATAATGCAAGCTGCAAGGAATCTGCAGCTGCACTTAAAGTGGGTGATTTTTTGCAGTAATTCCCTATGTTCCCTTTTACGTAAAAATTGAAACAAAAACCTGAGAGTCAGAAGGCATATAGTAAAGACGATGCATTGAACTCTGAGTTCGTTTCTATTCGTATTATTCCCTATTCATGGTCTTTTCAAGGTTTAATCTCTTTTACATTATTGGACTTTCAATCATCTATGGTTCTGCCCCTTAATTTATTTTCTCTTTGTTCTTCAACTTATTTCTTCCCATGAGTATTTCCAAGATGTTTTGTCAACTGAAACAGAATAAGAAAGGAAGACTTGCCTAAATTACATAGATCTATATTAATGCCCTATGCCATAGGTTTAGAAGTTGGACAGGCAGTTGTCCTATATTTAAAGTCCATGGAATGTGGAAAGAGGGACAGGCCACTTGGGAAGAACACAGGAATGTGGTAAGAGCGTGCAGGGATGAGACGAGGAAGGCCAAAGCCCACCTGGAACTGAAGCTGGCAAGGGATGTGAAAAACAACAAGAAGGGCTTCTTCAACTACATCAGCAGCAAAAGGAAGGCTAGGGACAATGTGGGGCCGCTGCTGAATGAAACAGGTGTCCTGGTGACGGAGGATGCAGAGAAGGCAGAGCTACTGAATGCCTTCTTTGCTTCAGTCTTCAGTGCCAAGTCAGGCCCTCAGGAATCCCAGGCCCCGGAGGTAAGAGAGTAAGCCTACAGAGAAGATGACTTTCCCTTGGTCGGAGGACTGTGTGAGGGATTGCTTAAGCGATCTGGACGCCCACAAATCCATGGGCCCGATGGAATGCACCCACGAGTGCTGAGGAAGCTGGCGGATGTCATTGCTGAGCCACTCTCCATCATCTTTGAAAGGTCCTGGAGGACAGGAAAGGTGCCCGAGGACTGGAGAAAAGCCACTGTCACTCCAGTCTTAAAAAAAGTGCAAGAAGGAGGACCCAGGGAACTACAGGCCAGTCAGCCTCACCTCCATCCCGGGAAAGGTGATGGAGCAGCTTATCCTGGAGGTCATCATCAAGCAAGTGGAAGAAAAGAAGGATATCAGGAGTAGTCAGCATGGATTCACCAAGGGGAAATCATGCCTGACCAATCTAACAGCTTTCTACGATGGCATGACTGGCTGGGTAGACGAAGGGAGAGCCATGGATGTTCTCTACCTAAACTTCAGCAAGGCTTTCGACACAGTCTCCCATAATATCCTCCTAGGGAAGCTGAGGAAGTGTGGGCTGGATGAGTGGTGGGTGAGGTGGATTGAGAAATGGCTGAATGGCAGAACTCAGAGGGTTGTCATCAGCGGCGCTGAGTCTAGTTGGAGGCCGGCAACTAGTGGTGACCCCCAGGGGTCAGTACTGGGCCAAGCCTTGTTTAACTTCTTCATCAACGACCTGGATGAAGAGTTAGAGTGTACCCTCAGCAAGTTTGCTGATAACACAAAACTGGGAGGTGTGGTAGATACACCAGAAGGCTGTGCTGCCATTCAGCGTGACCTGGAGAGGCTGGAAATTTGGGCAGAGAGGAACCTGATGAGGTTCAACAAAGGCAAATGCAGGGTCCTGCACATGGGGAGGAACAACCCCATGTGTCAGTACAGGCTTCGGGCGGACCTACTGGAGAGCAGCTCTGTGAAGAGGGACCTGGGTGTGCTGGTGGATGACAGGTTGACCATGAGCCAGCAGTGTGCCCTGGCTGCCGAGAAAGCGAATGGTGTCCTGGGATGCATTAGGAGAAGTGTGGCCAGTAGGTAAAGGGAGGTTCTCCTTCCCCTCTACACTGCCCTAGGGAGGGCAGATGCTGTTGCAGTTGAAGAGCCCTTCTTGTTGTTTTTGACATCCCTTGCCACAACATCGTTCTCTCTGAATTGGGGAGATTGGGTGGACTGCTCAGTGGATGAGGAATTGATTGGAAGGTCACAGCCAGAGGGTAGTTATCAACAGCCCTATGTCCAAATGGACACAGGTGACAAGTGATGTCCCTCAGGGGTCCATACTAGGACAAGTAGTTATTAATATTTTCATCAATGACTTAGTGAGATAGAGCGCACCCTCAGCAGGTCTGCAGATGACACCAAGCTGACTGGTGCAGTTGACATGACAGAAGGACAAGACACCATCCAGAGGTACATGGATAAGCTGGAGAAGTGGGTCTGCAGGAACCTCATGAGGTTCAACGAGGCCAAGTGCAAGGTCCTGCACCTGGGTCCAGGCAACCCCCACTATCAATACAGGCTGGGGAATGATGTGATTGAGAGCAGCCCTGCCAAGAAGGACCTAGGGGTGCTGGTGGATGAAAAGCTTGACATGAGTCAGCAAGGTGTGCTTGGAGCCCAGAAGGCCAACCGTATTCTGGGCTGCATCAAGAGAAGTGTGGCTGGCAGGTCAAGGCAGGTGATTCTGCCCCTCTATTCCGCGCTGGTGAGACCTCACCTGCAGTACTGTGTCCAGTTCTGATGTCCTTAGCGTAGGAAAGAAGTGAACCTGTTGGAGTGGGTCAGAGGAGGGCAACAAAAATGATCCAAGGGCTGGAACACCTCTCCTATGAGGAAAGGCTGAGCGAGTTGGGTCTGTTCAGCCTGTAGAAGAGAAGGCTGCAGGGAGACCTTGTTGTGGCCTTTCAGTACTTACAGGGGGTCTATAGGAAAGATGGGGAGATTCTTTTTAGAAAAACTTGTTGTGACAGTACAAGGAGTAATGGCTTTAAACTAACAGAGCATAAATCTAGACTAGATATAAGGAAAAAATTTCTTACCATGAGGGTGGTGAAACATTGGAACAGGTTGCCCAGTGAGGTAGTGGAGGCCCTATCCCTGGAAACATTCAAGATAAAAGTTGGATGCGGCTCTGAGCAACTTGGTCTAGTTAAAGATGTCCCTTCTTACTGCAGGGGGGTTGGGCTAGATGACATCTAAAGGTCTCTTCCAACCCAAAGCATTTTATGATTCTATGAAACACTTTTTGGGAGCAGCAAAGAAGACAGAAGCAGATTCTTCTCAGTGGTGCACGTTGACAGGACAAGAGATAGCGGGAACAAGCTGAAAAAAAAGCAAATTCCATTTAAGCTCAACATGACCGGACAATGTGCACTCACAGTCCAGAAGGCCAACCATATCCAGGGCTGCATCAAGAACAGCATGGCCAGAAGTAAAGGGGGGGGATTCTGCTCCTCTGCTCCCCTCTGGTGAGACCCTGCCAGGAGTACTGCACCCAGCTCTGGAGCCCCCAGCACAAGAAGAACATGGAGCGGGTTGGAGTGGGTCCAGAGAAGGGTGACAAAAACGATCAGAAGGCTGGAGCACCTCTGCTGTGAGGAAAGGCTGAGAGAGCTGGAGTTGTTCAGCCTTGAGAAGAGGAGGCCCTGGGGTGACCTTATAGCAGCCTTCCTGTACCTGGCTTTAAACTTTCCTGTAAATGGCTTTAAACTGAAAGGGGGTAGATTTAGACTAGATATTAGGAAGAAATTCTTTACTATGAGGGTGGTGAGGCACTGGAACAGGTTGTCCAGAGCAGTGGTGGATGTGCCTTCCCTGGATGCATTCACGGCCAGGTTGGATGGGGCCTTGAGCAACCCCGTGTAGTGGAAGGTGTCCCTGCTCATGGCAGGGGGTTGGAACTAGATGAACTTTATGATGCCTTTCAACCCAAACCATTCTATGATTCTATCATTAAACATTAGGAAAAGCTTTGTTTGCTCTGAGGTTGGTCATACACCAGAATAGGTTTTTCAGAGTGGCTGTGGAGTCCTCATTCATGGAGGAATTAAAAACCTGATTGGATACAACCCTGAGCAACCTTCTGTGGGTGGTACTGCTTGAGCAAGGTGGTTGGACTAAATAATCTCCAGTACTGCCTGCCAACCTCAGCTTTTCTGTGATTGTGTTACAAGCTGGTTAAGGCTGAGAAATTTCCATCAAATCAATTACTCTTTACTTGGTTTTACCAAGTGTTGAAATTTTCCGCTGAAAAACATCATCATCTCTGATATTGACCCCGGATGAGAAAAGGCTCTTGTTTAGGCACTATTCCTTGGTGTAGAAGCTGCATGTTTAGCTTTCCTCCAGAATGTGATTAATTTATAATACCTAGGGGATATTTAGATCTCAGTTGCCTGTTAAGCTTACTTTTTGAAACCAGTGGCAAATTATGAATTTTAACTGTAGCTATTTATTTACAAAACTACCACAGAGAAAACTTCCTTTAAAATTCCTGATACAGTGTATCCAGTGGTCAGAAATTTAGTCAGAACTCACAGATTGTATCTTCAGCTTTCTTGCCGGTTATGATTTTGGGAAAACTTCTTCCTCTGTTTTTTTCATTTAAAGAATGGAAGAATACATGCTTGATTCACTAGAGGGTTGTCAGGCTTAATAACTGTGTGTTAAAGGCTTTGTTTGAAAGTGCTATGTAAAACCAGATCTCTTTGTAAAAACTATTATTTTGTAAGAATACACAGGTTTGTATCCTGCAGGATCATCCTTGGTAGACATCATTAGTGTGAGCTTCTGTTTAGAGTCATAAAACAGTGACACACCCCTCCCCCAACCTAAAACAACCTCCCCCTCTCCTCCATCCAAGAAAAAAACTTTATTAAATTAGAAAAAAATCTACAGGACAGCTTCACTGTATGGGTCATAGGATTTTTGTTTATGTGCTTCAAATGTAACAGTCAGCTTTCATAAAACTTGTTTTTGTGTTTTCAGTTACCCAAGTGTAAGCATACACCTAGACATGTGTCCACTTGAAAGAAGCCAGTTTGTAAACCCCTGCCTTTACCTGACTTTATTAAAAATATATTTTAATAAGAATTGCCTTTTCAGTTAAAGGCTAATTTCTCTTAGAGATGAGAGCTTCAAAAGGGTTGCCTACATAGTCAGCATTTTGCCTTTAAACTGCAACATTATGAGTAACATAGAAGGCTTTGGATTCTTGTTGGGCTTTAAATCTACTGGTATATCATAATTTATTTAACACTACTTGAAAAGACCAGGGGTTGCAGAAAGAGATATTAATTGTTCCTCCTTTCTTTTAGGTTCTATATTTCAAGCAGAACTAAGTTTGACAATGAAAAAAAAAAAAAAAAGCCAACAAAAGCTCTCTTATAGATAAGCACAGTACAATAAACAGTAAGTTTTCTGAGAAGGTGAGTATGAATACTACCAACTCACGTTAACAGGTAGTGGTATAGATTTGTATGCTGTAAGAGAGGTAAAAAAAAGTTTAGCCCTGACTAGTACACTCATTCTTCATACCATAAATATAAATGTATTTTACGGTATAAATATAATAGAAAAGCAATTCATATAAAGGTAATATAAAATTGGTTTATTATTTCCAAAATGGTCATGCAAGGAAAAACTCTTAATCTAAATGCAACTGATTATACATATGAGCTTAGTGTCAACAACTATATATGAGAGAAGGCTGTACCACTTTACCTGAACCATTACACTCAAACTTCTAAGACAGAAATTTCTGTAAGCTACACTATTGTCAATGTAACTCCAAAGGATGGTCAGGGACGATATGGTTCTTCAAGAAGAAACTCAGATGTGAAAGTTTTGGGTAGATAGTTTAGTAGGACTTTCTGCTTAACTCCTCTTTAAGATCTATCCTGAAACCATAGACTTCTGATGATTATTTAACACAGTGCAGCTACTAAAATATTTCTTTTTTCAAATTATTATGTTAATTGCTTTTCCCTTTCTTAGTTATCTTTTGCTTTCAAACTCCAAGTCTTATCTCCTATTGTTACACAACGACTCATCTCCAGTATGTTTTAAACAAGCCTGTGATCTTTCTCTTTTCTCTATAATCAATCTATCCATGTGTCCGTGTAATTTAAATAAAGAAGAACAGAGGCTTTTTGCTTTTTCTCCCACCTACAGCACCTTATTTTGCCAGCATGTGATCTTATTATGACCCATTATACTTTCGTATTTTTTTTGCTCCCTCAACAGGTTTCCCTGGATTATTGCCCTGTATTCTACAAGCCCTTTTCTTATATTCTTGTCATGGCTGATGGACATGTGAAAATCATGCTGCAATCCATTCAATCCATTTGTACTGTAGATGCCTCTCTTTGATATTTCGTAGCTGGGCAGGCAGTATTTTAATCAAGTGTGGCAGATTTGAGGGTGATTAAAAGAAAAGGTCTTTGTAGCACATCAGTTCAGCTCAAGGGTAATTCATGAATTTTCAGTAAGTATCATTAATTCAGTGATAAACTTCCAGCTCAGTTCTGATTACATTCCACGTTATTGCACACTCACATTGTTGCAAATTTGGAAATCTAATCAAATTGATGGTTCTACTGAAGCAAAACTGTTGATGAAGAAAAAAAACAGTACAGTACTTGAAAATGAGACCTATGTAGTAGAAAAATAATCCAACATCTTCAGTGTTCCTCCAACCAGATATCACTTTACACGTAATGCTGTTTATAGGCAAACATACTTTAATGAAGACCAAACAGTAGAAGTTACGTTGATAACTGACTTTCAAATACTCTGCAATACTGCAAACGTCAGACAGAAAGTGCCCTTTAGTTCAAGTGGGGTTATTTTTCTCAGTGTATTTGGTAAATGGCACCTCCAGATTAGGGGGGAAGACAAGTTCAGTGAGCTAAGTGGCTACTTTTCATCCACTTTTGTAGCTATAATCATGCTCCTGGTTCCCCCTCTCAGCTTTTGGTTTCATTTTTGCTAAGACATAGTTTTTGGAATGTTACTTTGCTCTGTGTTACCATTTGGCTGACTGTTGCATTCAACAAACTTGTCTTTTTAATAATTTAAGCATACAGTAATTGTATGATATTTTTCTCCAATTCCTCTACTGTTTTTATTTTGTCCTCTAGGAAAAAAAAATACCGACAGATCTCAAAAATTTTTAACTTGAGAAGATAAAATTATATAATTATATAACTAAGAGAAATATCTATTCTTTTTTTCCTGTTTTTACAGGTAAAACCAACCTTAATTTTCCTACAGTCTTCAGACACTGAATAAAAGCTAGAAAGATGCCATATCAAACATTAGCATTGACTTTCAAACCATACGTTAATGACACTCTCGTTACACCCTGAAGAGGGTGTTGGATTGGGTAAGCTAAAGCAAAACTAAAATTCATACCTTTTAAAGAAGCATTAAGACAACAGTATAAATAAAAGCATGCTGACAAGCCATACAAAGATAAAATATAGAGCCCTTAACCTCAACAAGCATTTCACTTCTTTTCTTGAGAGGTACTACTAATCTCTGTTAGTAATGAAATAGAACAGAGCCTTCTCTTCATAGTTAAAGAACAGCTGTCCCTTTTTTAAAGATGGGGAAAGACTGACAGAGATAAAAAAGGACAACAACTTTTTATCTGGGGAAGTTGACTAGTTTAAGGGAGCTCAGAATTTGTAGTGCTCAGCTCAGACTGCAATCTACTAGAAATAGATTACACTGGCCATGTTCAGGCACTTGAGGATTTTAATTATTAAGCAGGTGGGCAAGAACTGTCTTCTTTCCTTGTCATGTTGAATACATCAACTCAGAAACATACACATTTCAGAAAAGTTAATTATCTTTCAGTCACTAAAGTTGCATGACCATTGCTTGTTTATTGAGTTGCAGGTAAGGCACCCAAATTAGATCCAACCTGAAAAACAGGCATTTTTTAATTGTTTTGATTTCTGTTCACATTTTCAGAGCGTAAAACCCGCATATAGATTCTGCTTTTTTTTTTAAGTGAAAGAAACTTATGCTTGTCCATATAAATCACCTTGTAAATATTCATCTCAAACTTCTAAGCCAAAATGGAATCCAAAATTCAGAGCCAAATAAGTTCCATGAAGCATCATTGCTCTCACAGAATGACCAATTCACCGCAGTGCATATAATCTAGGCAGAGGATAAACTATTTCTCTTCTCCTATAGCACCTTTACATTCCCGGCAACATGTTTTTACATCTTGACCCATCATACATTTACATGCTATTTTCTTCTTATCTGCTTCACATCTGCCTTCTCTGTATTCATAGCTTTAATCCCAGCAGTTCCTTTCTAGTGGTCCATTGATTGCCAAAGTACACATGTAAATCTTACTGTAAAACCCCATGTTCCAGCAGGTGCCGGTTGCCCTCCATGGAAGGATGGCAGCTATTCACAAACTGAAGGACTGACTTTTTTTCTGTCTGAAGCAGAAAGCTGCAGTCTTTAAAGGCTGGAATAAGCAAAGCTAGTTTATTACTCTAGGCAGAATTATTTGCAAATGCTTCTAGCCTAGTAACTCTCTGCTGCCTTACGTGTCCTGCATCCTCTTGGTATTGCATTTAAATGAATGAATACAACCATTAGTCAATGGTTGTATTCATAATGAATAGATGAATACATCTGCTTCAGCCAGGTGAGGATACAAATGTATTACAAAGAAAAATAGGTGAAAAGAAAGCATAGGTGAAGCTAATGAAAATAATGCAAGTGCATAAGTTTTTTATTGACTGTTACATTGACTTTACCTGCTTCTGGCTCTGGGAAGATTCTCTAGTCTCTTCAGATAGATAGTTTTCTGTACAAAAAAGTGGAAGAGCTAAGTCTTGGAATAATACAGAGGTGGTACCTGGAGTGGTATCGTGAAGCTGTTCAAAAAAGGGTGGTTATGGCACTTCAGGATGTGGTTTAGCAGGCATGGTGGTGTTGGGTTGACAGTTGGCCTTGATGATCTTAGAGGTCTTTTCTAACCTTAATGATTCTATGATTCTATGATTTTTAATATACCTGGAATGAAGGGATTGTTATGGAGTATATTATGCCTGGCTGATTAGTTTTATGGAGTGTGTTGTGTAAGGGTTGATTTATTTGCTGAAGACAGTATCAACTTACATGTAACTCTGTGGGCTTTCTCCTTTGGGGATGTGCAGTGCCATTTAATTTGTTTATGTAGATAGCCTGCTGGTTTTTGATACTTTAATAAAACCTTCTGGTATAGCTGCCTCTTGACATTTCCTTACAATTAAGTGGATGGCAATGTGGTAACTAACAAGTGCTTAAGAAGCACAGAACATTATTAAACTCACACTTAAAATGCAAGGAAAAAATTAGGAACAATGAAGTCAACAGTTCAATGCTAAAAAAAAAGTAAATAAGCATTTAAATGAAATTTTGAAGTTTAACTTGCAGAAGTGAAGCAAGTGAAAAAAGGAAAAAACAGACAACTTCATTAGTTGTGATACTGATAGCCATCAGCGTCCCTTGTGCTTTGTGTTTGGTTTTCCATTTTCACCTTCTCTTAAGCATTTTCTGTGATGAATGCTGCACATCTGGCTTGTCCTCTGAAGCTTGTTTGGTTAATTCTGCAAAAGTCCTGTAACTATCACTTGTGCAAGTAAAATATTTTCTTCTCTTTTCCTCATGTTATTAACACTAGGCTGATACAGGAGCATAAGTAGAAATACACCCAATTAGTCTGGAAATGGCCTTGTTAGAGCACCTCAGTATATTTGATTTAATGGCCACACCTCTAGAAGATAAATGCTGAATCTCTAGATCATCATCTAAAAAGTCAGTTTTACTGTTACATAATATTTAAATATATTTTTACCTGAAAGAAAATCCAGTGTTTACCAAAAAAACAATTTTTCATTATTAGAATTTAGTTACAAAAGAGAGAAAACAATGAAATGCCTAATAAAGATTAAGCCCCAAACCAGAGCCATTTGTTTTTCTTTCTAGGCATTTCAGTACTAACTTAAAACGAACACTCTCTTGTTTTTATTTTTTTTCAGTGAGTGCTTTCTTCTTTCTCTTTCTTCAGGTGCTGCATAAGAGACTGAGTAAAAGCTATGATCTTTGCTATACCAGAATGTCCCTCACTTGTCCTTTATGAGGTGTTGTTTCTTTGCAATGGGACATTGTGTGGTCTTCCAGGGGTGTACCATGGTACTTCTGAGGCTTATATCACTTCTCCTTGTCCCTTTTTTCAAGTTAATTAATTTAGTTCCACTAAAAGTATTAATTAGCACCTTCCTGGCTACTGGTTTCTTCTCTTTATTATAGACTTCTGAAGATAGAAGAACATAAGAACGGCTGTAACAGGTCAGATTAAAGGTCCACTTAGCCCAATAGCTTCTTTTCATAACTGGCCAATAACACGTAACACATGTCCTAGAGAAAAGTATGAAAAGGATAAGCAAACAGTGGTGCTCCCTTCTTCTTCTTCCTTTTGCCCCCCCAAAACAGCTAATATATTTCTTATGGACCATCTGAACCAGTGATGACATTTTTATTCTTAATTGCCTTTGACGAATGAAAATAATTTCCAATTAGAATATGACAAAATATTAAAATACTGATTATTTCCCAATTATATAGTCTTGGTTCCAAATCATTGTGACTTTAGGGCACGAAAATGGTATTTTAGAAAAATCTATTGCTCTGTGGGTTCGCTTTTTTGCTCCTGTGTGTGTTTTTGGAGAGTTTTAAGAAATAAATATCAGGAATAAAAATGGAAAAGCAACAAAACATCAG
Organism: Opisthocomus hoazin; assembly: GCF_030867145.1. Classification (NCBI taxonomy): domain Eukaryota; kingdom Metazoa; phylum Chordata; class Aves; order Opisthocomiformes; family Opisthocomidae; genus Opisthocomus; species Opisthocomus hoazin. Next base: position 16,971,067 of record NC_134414.1, on the reverse strand, counting down.
CTGATTTTTAACAATGCTTAAATATATGTATGAAGGATAGTGTATGGAGTCTTCAGCTGAAGATGGAAGCAGTCCCTCTAGCTCCAGAAAGGGAGAAGACAATAAAGGCTTTTGTATAAGCTGTTTTCCTAATTTGACAGAGAACCTCAAGATAAAAAAAAAAAACAACAAAAACATAGTTGTCATAAATTTTAATCATCAAGACATGTTATCATCCTTTCTGCTTTCTGACTCAAATCCGAGGAGAGGAAAAACCAATAAACATATCTCATTTCCATTTCTACACTTCAGGTCTTATCCCATGAGACATTAGCTGCAGCCTTTTTGGAAAAAGTTGTTTACATATTTACAGAAAAAATGTTTTTATATTTAACTAAAGTGTTGCTATAGACATATTTTAGTAGGTAAAATAGTTTTGCTCTTTATTCTTTAATTTTAATACTTCCCTTTTAAATCAGAATATATTGAGACTTTTTTCCCCTCCTCGTGATACAAACCTAATTTTTCATTTAGAAGTGCAGAAACTTAGTAAAAGATAATGTTTTTCCATTACTTGAAATGCCTTGTGAGACGGATTTTCTTTTTTTCTTCAGCAGTCATGGGGTAGCCATGCTGTCACAGTAGCTTCTGTATATCAAAGGGTTACAGAAGCTATTAATCTTCAACATTTCTCACTTTGTAAATCCTGGTCTCATCTTCCATGCATAGCTCCAGAGTCTGCGAAGACCTCATTCTGTACCTCTGAGAAAACACTACTTGAACATCTCTCCAAAAGCACCATATGATCTGAGTTCTCTCTGCTCTCCTCCGTCCTCCTTTGTGTGGACCATCTGTCTTAAGCTGAAACTAATCTGGAATCTGGTAAGGAAATTACAGCCTATGCTATCTGTTTTTTTATTTATACATAGAATATCTAATTCAAAATAATACAAAAATGGTGAGAGAAGACTACTAATATAAAATAATCAAAATTTCACAGATGTTTTTTTGACACAATCATGTTATTAAGAATAATACAGCCATGCAGAGTACACCAAAAGTGACCAAAGAGTTGAACTCAAGGTAAAGGGCAATTGAATCTTTGAATGCGTTGAAGCTGAAACAATCTTATTCCTCAGGAAAAGTCAAACAAATAGAGGAAAACAGAGTCAAACAAATAGAGGAAAATAGACTTGTAAAAAGAAGAAAAGAAACAATAAATGCAGGGTAAAGTTCTTACGTCAAACTATTAGGAAAAGGTGCAACTTATTCTTAATAATGGGTGGATCAGGAGTGAGATTTAATTACAGAGAAAATGTTTGATGTGATTTAGAAAGATTTTTCTACTGTACAATGTAGACTAAGAAGGGAAACTTTCACAACAAAGCAAAATTTCAGTTTATAATTTAATTAAGTCCTTGTAATAATTTTTAATTTTACCTTAGTTTTAAGGCCACACTTTCATGAGTTCCCACAAAGAACTAAAGATCAAGACTTGAAACAGAGAGTTTAGTGAGGCAAATTACACAGTCTGGTTTAAAAAGCCATCTTCTGACATGCTATCCAAGCAATTTGCCTTTCTTAAAGAGAAAGTAATAAGAGCTGCCATTGTTTGTAAGGCAACAGTGATAAACTACTCAGTCATGATATATTTCGAAATATGAAAAATGTGGATTGATTATTTTGGCAAAAGCCAAAGTGTGTAGTGTGTAGAACTAGCAAGGAAAATTTGTTCAATTGCTTTTACTGTGGCTATACTAAATTCTATGTTCAATTTGACCTTGAGTTAGCCACCAATCTAGAAAACTTGTATTCATACGAATATTCACAGCAATCTGAAGGATTATGCAAATGTTAACATGTTTTGCTGAGTCATAAAAATAGTCACACTGAGGTCATCAGGAGGTTTTGAAGATAGGTCCCAAAGTTCAGCTAATTTGGTTCTTTAAGCGTCAGAGAAATTTAAAACTTCTCAATTCATGTTGGCAGAAGCAATACCCCAGATTATAATAAACTGTGGTGACAGCAGAGCAGTGAACCAGCTCCCTAGTCATTGAACTTGTCTGAAACAAATACTTCATTTACTGAAAAACATGTTTCTAATTATCGCAAATTTTGCACAGATTCAACTCAAATCCATTACAGAAATATTCTTAAGTAGGACAATGGATCATAAACATTTAATTTCCAAGATGACTGCTGTGACTACTAGAATGGGGATAATGTTTAGCTGGATTACCTGTGATAGTCTTTTCATCTCTTTTTCTCCATTGCAAGAGTGGTCTCCTTCCTACCCAACAGACATTTAAATATTTTTTTTTTCTAAATTACATTTACCTCTTAAAGATTTTAAGCAGTTATATTCCTTTCAATAATATTTCAACTTTTTCATCAATATTTCAAAATTTAAGCATATTTTGGGAGGTGACGTGGATCACTGTCTACAACCATGGAAAAGGATCACCTTTATTAGTCTACCCCCAGGGCAACAGTAAAGACTCTTGTAAGAATGCTGTTTAGCTTTCCTACTAGAAAGAAACTTAATGTGTGTCTCTTAATCCTGATAAAGTGCTAGAATGACAAAAATTTATTCTATTTCTAGTACATCTCACACTTCTATTTGATTTCAAAGAATATTTGTTTGACTTAAAATTATTTTTTTTATTCTATTATTTGTAGAGAGTTCAGCTTCCACAGAAAAAACAAATAAAGCAAAAAAATCACTCCTAGAGTCCTATTTAGGGTATTTGTTCTATGTGTATGTGTGTGTGCATGTGCACAAGTAAGAAAACAGATTAACAAATACACCTATTTTCTGTAAATACCAAAAACTCTAAGATATTTGAATTGTAAGACATTGGATTATTAGGTTGGACGTAGCTAGAATATTTCAGGCAACCTGTTAGGCTATCAAAGAGAAGTACAGAAAAAGAAAGTGAAATAAATTCTAGCTCAATTAAGCATAAAAAGGTAGGAGTTTGATTTCAAAATACTTTGTATCTTGTAGAAAGACAAGTATGTGTTCTCTTGTACCAAAACATATCATTAACAAGAAAAAAACACATTATGAGAAAAAGACTCTGTGTAACTCAAAAGGAGCTGTACAATTTTTTAAGACATAGAAGCAGAAAAAAGTGTGAAACATTTTATTATTGTGAAAGTATTTTGATTAATGAAGGTATTTTTTAAAGATGTAGTATTTCTCTACAGCATTTCTCTGATAGATTGTTCTCAGTCTGTTTCTCATCTTTGAATAAAACTCCATGTTCTGTTTTCTGAGAATTTGCTCTGAAGCAGGCAGTGCGGTAATATCCACTGCTGGTAGTATCTTCCTGAATGAGGAGAGAGAAAAGATTTTTCCTTCTTCGTCTGGTCTCCATGGTTAGGAAATTGAACTGTAACCTTATAACTTTTCTTAAAACTGGAACAATCCAGCATTCTAAAATTCAAGATATTAATCAGTTGTTTAACACAAAACTGTGAAATGTGGGATTTGTATACATCCTGAGCACTCAGCTGGAATTTCAGATTTGTGCAAAGGGTTGTATGACCAATGTGAACCTTCTTCCCTATTTAGCTAAAAACTGTTTTGATCTGTACTGTCCTACCTTCATGCAATGGCAATAAAGTAATCTCATATAAAGGAGATATTAAATGAAATTAAGCACAGTGGAAAGATTCATTTGATCTCATCCATATCTCCCTTTCGAATTTGGTCAGTGATGAGAAATCAGCACTTCTAGCCCATGATTCATCTCATCCTAAAGTAGACAGCTAAAATAGGTCAGATGAATCATACTCTAAAAAAAGCTGTTATTTTTCCATTGATTATAAGGGGAGCTTAGAGGGAAAAATCATAAATAACAATGCTTCTGTGGTAGATTTCTAATGTTACATGAGATGAATCCAACCTATGGTGTATTTCCTAATAAGCACCACTGAAAGCAAGCAAGACCACAAAAACTTGTCATGTTTTCAAAGGAAGGGACATAGAAAACTGAATTTGAAGGAAAATTACTGACCAGTTAATGATTGTACTTGTGTTTGTCATGGATCAGTTTCAGCATAAGTCAAGGATAAAGTTATACCTCATTAATTGAGTTAGTTGGAAATAAAAAAGCAGAACAAGCCAAAATAGGATCTGAGTATTCAGCAGTTCGAATTCATGTGTTTGATTCACAGTCCATCCTTAGCCAGTGGACATCATAACATCCCATGTGAGCTGTAGTGTGGGACCAGTCAGCACAAAATCTATCAGTTTGTATGAATAAACACAAGTGCTGCTGCTCTCAACTTTAGCACTCCGATTTTCGTAGTTAAAAAGAGAAGAAAATTAATGTCACTTTGGTAGATTTTAAATAGACCATTATGGAACTTCTGTAAATCACTTCTATTGAAATTACACACAGAACACTATAACAGATGCAAAGTGACTGATACTTGCAAAAGTAAAGCTATTGCTAAATATTATCTGAAATAGTTGAGCTAAGCCAATGTAGAGGAACTAGTACATTAAACTCCAATAAACTACTGTAGTGGAGCATTACTAATTTGCTGCTTCTGTGCAAATGAGTTGAACAAGTAGCTGTACTTGGAAGATGAATAAGAATCAACAACATCTACAGCATTAGGATGAAGAATTAGGCCTGAAGTAGTTGGGAGAAATTAGTGCTAACAAGGAGCTAGGAAGAATATCAATAAAATTGTTGGCTCCTTGTGGAAGAAACAGTGACCTCAGCTGTGACCTGTTGCTCAACTGGTTAGTTTGCTGAGGGAGAAGCTTAGCAACTGAATGAACTGAAATCAGAGCACCAAAGCAATTTTAATTTTCGTAGCTTAGCTTGTCTTTGGCACTGATAATTACCATTTCTCTTTTTGTCTGCTGCCTTACTTGTTTATGAGTGGTTCTTCTATTACAGAAACAGCCTCAAGTGTATAAAGGCTTACACCAGAGTGAAGTTAAAATATAAGTATTTCTACATTTTTGCTATACTAAAGAATCAAAAGTGTTATAGCAAAATATCGATACATAAATGAGCCTTCTGAGTAAAGCACTGGTCTGTAAGATGAGCTGGTTTTCAACAGTATAAAGAAAACAATCCTACTGTACCAAAGACACTGGAAGCTATGACATTTGTAAGTGACCAAGAAATGCCATGGGTCATAGTGTTTTTACACAGAATCACAGAATGAATCACAGAAACACAGAATGGTAGGGGTTGGAAGGGACCTCTGGAGGTCATCTAGTCCAACCCTCCTGCCGAAGAAGGGTCACCTACAGCAGGCTGCACAGGACCTTGTCCAGGTGGGTCTTGAAGATCTCCAGAGAAGGAGACTCCACAACCTCCCTGGGCAGCCTGTTCCAGTGCTCCGTCACCCTCAGAGGGAAGAAGATCTTCCTGATGTTCAGATGGAACTTCCTGTGCTTCAGTTTGTGCCCATTGCCCCTTGTTCTGTTGCTAGGCACTACTGAAAAGAGCTTGGCCCCATCCTCCTGACACCCACCCTTCAGATATTTATAAGCATTTAAAAGGTCCCCTCGCAGCCTTCTCTTCTTCAGGCTGAACAAGCCCAGCTCCCTCAGCCTCTCCTCGTAGGACAGATGTTCCAGTCCCCTCACCATCCTCGTAACCCTCTGCTGGACTCTATCCAGTAGCTCTTCATCTTTCTTGAAGTGGGGAGCCCAGAACTGGACACAGGACTCCAGATGAGGCCTCACTAGGGCAGTGTAGAGGGGAAGGAGAACCTCCCTTGACCTGCTGGCCACACTCCTCCTAATGCACCCCAGGATTCCATTGGCTTTCTTGGCAGCCAGGGCACACTGCTGGCTCATGGTCAACCTGTCGTCCACCAGGACACCCAGGTCCCTTTCCACAGAGCTGCTCTCCAGTAGGTCCACCCCAAGCCTGTACTGATGCATGGGGTTGTTCCCCCCCATGTGCAGGACCCTGCATTTGCCTTTGTTGAACCTCATCAGGTTCCTCTCTGCCCAACTTTCCAGCCTATCCAGGTCTCGCTGAATGGCAGCACAGCCTTCTGGTGTATCTACCACTCCTCCCAGTCTGCTGTCGTCAGCAAACTTGCTGAGGGTACATTCTAACTCTTCATCCAGGTCGTTGATGAAGAAGTTAAACAAGACTGGGCCCAGTACTGACCCCTGGGGGTCACCACTATTTACCGGCCTCCAATTAGACTCAGCACCGCTGATGACAACCCTCTGAGTTCTGCCATTCAGCCAGTTCTCTATCCACTTCACCGACCACTCATCCAGCCCACACTTCCTGAGCTTCCCTAGGAGGATGTTATGGGAGACTGTGTCGAAAGCCTTGCTGAAGTTGAGGTAGACAACATCCACGGCTCTCCCTTCGTCTACCCAGCCAGTCATGTCATCGCAGAAAGCTATCAGATTGGTCAGGCATGATTTCCCCTTGGGGAATCCATGCTGACTACTCCTGATAACCTTCTTTTCCTCCACTTGCTTGGTGATCATCTCCAGGATAAGCTGCTCCATCACCTTTCCCGGGATGGAGGTGAGGCTGACCGGCCTGTAGTTCCCTGGGTCCTCCTTCTTGCACTTTTTTTATGATTGGAGTGACAGTGGCCTTTCTCCAGTCCTCGGGCACCTCTCCTGTCCTGCAGGACCTTTCAAAGATGATGGAGAGTGGCTCAGCAATGACATCCGCCAGCTCCCTCAGCACTCGTGGGTGCATTCCATCGGGGCCCATGGATTTGTGGGCGTTCAGATCGCTTAAGCGATCCCTCACACAGTCCTCCTTGACCAAGGGAAAGTCATCCTCTCTGTAGGCTTACTCTCTTACGTCCGGGGCCTGGGATTCCTGAGGGCCTGACTTGACACTGAAGACTGAAGCAAAGAAGGCATTCAGTAGCTCTGCCTTCTCTGCATCCTCCGTCCAACAGGACACCTGTTTCATTCAGCAGCGGCCCCACATTGTCCCTAGCCTTCCTTTTGCTGCTGATGTAGTTGAAGAAGCCCTTTTTGTTGTTTTTGACATTCCTTGCTAGCTTCATTTCCATCTCGCTTTGGCCTTCCTCATCACATCCCTACACGCTCTGACCACATTCCTGTACTCTTCCCAAGTGGCCTGTCCCTCTTTCCACATTCCATGGACCTTTCTCTTCTGCCTGATCTCCGCTAGAATCTCCTTGTTTAACCGTGCCGGTCTCCTGCCTCCTTTGCTCGATTTCTTTCTCAGGGGGATGCACTGCTCCTGAGCATGGAGGAAGTGATTTTAAAGAGTGACCATTAGTTCCCCGAATATTAGACAACTACAAATATTGACATGCAGAATCATGGAATGGCTGAGGTTGGCAGGCACCTCTCGAGATCAGCTAGTGCAACCACCTTGCTCAACCAGTGCCACTCACATCAAATTGCCTGGCGCCGTGTCCAATTATGTTTTCATTGTCTCCAAGGATGGAGACCTACAGCCTTTCTGGGAAACCTGCTCCAGTGCTCAGTCACCCTCGCAGGAAAAAAAGGCTTTTCCTTATGTTTAAATGCAGTTAAAGAATCACAAAATCACAGCATCACTGAATGTTTGAGGTTGGGAAGGACCTGTGGAGGTCCTTTAACCCACGTCCCATGCTCAAGCACAGTAACCTACAGCAGGTTGCTCAGGACTGTATCCTGACAACTTTTGAATACCTTCAGGTATGGAGACTCCACAACTTCCCTGGGCAACCTATTCCAGTGCTCAGTCACTCACAGAGTAAAAACAAAAAAAACATTTCCTGATGAAAGATGGTAAAGACAGCAGAGGGTGAAAATTCTGATGCTTGTGAGTGACACCATAATTTTGCATCAGAAAAAAGCAGGGTCTATAGATGTGTATTTTCTGCAGATACAAAATAGAAAACCAAAGAAATACATTTGATTCAGATGCCCTTGTGCTTTTTAACTTCTGGAGAGCCTTCAGACTTGGAAATCAAAGTGCTTAGATTACAAGTTGCATCTATGTTTAAATTGAAACAATAATTCCAGTATTCCATCAAAAAAAAAGAATGCTAGGGCTCTTTATTTACTTTTACAGTCAACATCCCATTATTTGTTATCTTAAGAATTATAATTTTTTTTTTTCCTAGAAGCTATTCACTTAATTTTGAATATGTCCTTTGACGGGAAGTTCTGCAGCTTCTTTTCCAGCATGTGTCCATGAGAATAGTCCTTAAAATAGAACTGCAGTGTCCTTAAATTCTGTGTTAATATCAGTCATTTCCCTACTCCCATTACAGATAAAAATGTAGTATGTTTAAGAACTCAGAGTCAAATGTGCTTGTTGTTGGGGGGTGGGATTTGTTTGTGTTAATGAGATTATTTTTTCCTGACTCTTTATCAGTGCCTTAAGAGCTCTGCCTCAAAGGCTTTAAAAACAGAACAAACAGAAATGTATTACTTCTGCAGTATAAAAGAGGACAAAATCTTAGTGTCCGTATTTTGCATACCTAATCAGCTCTATGTATTCTTGCATAAACCATTCCTAGGGATTGTCTAGAGAGGCTATTAGACCAATCTCCTGTGGTAGGTGCCATCCAAACTCAAAATGGCACAGAGCCACCATACAGATAATTTAGTTAAGATAAGCAAAAGGTACAGAAGGAAATTTCTAAACAGAATTTAATTCCACAAGAGATCCCACGGTTTGTGAGTAAGTATAGTTCAGTCTGAACAAAATTGTCTCAACCCATCACAAATGTCAGCCTTCTGTGCTGTCGTAAGCACACTGGCTTAACGATAGTGCCAAGCGGTAATAGCACAGTTTTTCTTTTCTTACATGAATGTTCGCACTCACTCTTCGTGAGTGTAAAGGTCTTGCCAAGGCCCAAGGTCATGCTCTTTGATCGAGAACAGAATCCATGGCAGAGTGTAGGCTATAGAGGCTTTAATCCCGTGTGACTATTTTGTGTGCTGAAGAAACACAGACTAAACATCAAGATTAAGCACAAGAAATTGCTCTTCTTTTGAGTGTGTTCAAAATTGAACTTAGACCCAACAGGGAACTTTGAAAAAATGAAGGTCTTTTGGAAAATGTCATCTCTAACTTTCTGGGCTTTTGTCACTTAACAACTGGACAATCATTTAAACTTACTCTACAGCCTGTTTTCATGGGGGGAAGGGGGGGGGGGGGGAATGGGAAGGGGCAAATGACAAGCAAATAAACACCCTGAGAAAATTGATTGATTTTCATGCTACATTTTTCTCTGAGGGAAAAAAGGGCATTTTTCAACTGGAAAATTTTTCTAGTCCCAATCTCTTAAGAACAAGGTCTCCCCACCTCTATATAGTTCTCTCTGTATTCGTTATATAATAATCCTATGCTGTCTGCCATCATTTTATAGTCCTTCAATTAAATCACAACATCAAGCGTAACTTTGTTTCATTATCAGATTCTTTATAAACAGACTGAGATTTTCTGCACCAGTTTGCTAGAAAGCCATGATTTTATAGTAAATTCTTAATTGTAAAAAGCAAAGTAGAATTTGAAGGTCTTTCTGATATCCAAGAGGGGAATGTGGAACAAAAAGTATGAAGACTTTGCACTGTTTTTTCATTTTCAGAAGTGAATTTCACCGCTAATTCCTCAGGTTTGGAATTTGGAAGAGCAAAGACTTACGTACAATTTGGCATAGTAAGACAATTGTTTAACTTATTTAAGTATCCATTTCACAAAACGGGAAAAGAAATATGTTTTTCTGCAAAAATTGATGTTTTAAAAATTGAATATCATCATGAACTCTGAGCTGACTTTTGTCTGCTGTGAAAACAGTGTTTAGATTCCAACATGCTAGGTGCTTGACAGTGATCCCAATATACTAAAATTCTAAATGTGGGTATAAGAAAATAGAAAAAATCTGATGAAGTCTGGTAGATGTTTATGGAAAGCTTTATCCAGAGAGCATGGATCAATCTATGGTGCATCAGGGAGAAAACAGATGTAGCTAGAATGAAAAGGTAAAAGAAAACAAAATTTATGTTTAGGAAACCAAGCTACAGATTTAGGTTAGACACTGTTTTTCTGACAGCTGTGGAATTTTTAATACAATTTCTTAAGATCATCACATAGATAGTGATCAAAGAGAAAAGGAGTATACATTAATAGGTAATGAACAAAGAATTTTTTTAATCTTGTACACTGCCACGCAGGATGAGACTTCATGTACTCAAGCACAGCAGCAAAATAAAGGTATCAACTTTCCTTTGTAATGGCTGTCTGGATGCATTTGTTTAAGAAATTTATTCAGGAATTTCTTTGCCTGCTTGGATTGTTTGATCCATTGTGTGACATGCTGCATGGAACTCTTGACTTTCAGAGCTTTGAGGGCATTTACATTAAATATTCGATGACAGGGTAAGAAGCGATGGGCACAAACAGAAATACAAAAAATTCTGTTTAAATAGAAGAAGAAAAAAAATTACCGTGAAGGTGACAGAAGACTGGAACAGGTTGCCCAGAGTATTTGTGGAGCTTCCATCCTTCGAGATAGTCAAAACGTGAGTTTTGAGTAACCTGCTCTAGATGACTGTGCTTAGAGAAGGGAGTTCGACTAGACACTCCAGAGGTGCCTTTAAACCTCAACTGTGCTGTGACTATTTGGTCAAGTGACTCTGTGAAATAGCATGGTCATTGTGAAGCTTCTGGTAAAACCCCAGAGGAAAAAAATTCAATGTTAGAAGAAGTACAGACACGTTTCTACATACTTTGCCCCTTTTCCCAGCGACTAAGGCTTGTATTTGTTTTTAAATCCTAGATCAGCTGGAACAAAACACTTCTTTAAATTTGTATCTAAAATATTCATAAATCCACAGTGAAAAAAAAACCAGTTCACAGTATTAAGAGTGAGGTCATGAAAGCTTGTAGACAGTGCTTGTTTCTATGATATTTTCCATCTTTTTCTAGCTTTTGGTTTAAATCTACTGCCAAGTCATCCCAGGAAAACAGAAATATCCTTCCCTCTCTGAATAATTCAACAAAAAATATTTTTAAAAGACAAATTGTCACAGAAGTGTGAACGGCTGGAAAAGATGCAGTTTAAAAGACCAAAAAAACCTCACCAAAATCCAGTCTCCCACACACACCTGTGATCCACCTCCAGGACAGAAAAAAGCAGACAGGTGAATGACTGTTAGGGTGGTAATGACAGCACAAGATGATAAAAATTTTCTCCATATTAATCAGAATTTGGCTTGCTTTTGAGTTTAAAGTTATGCAGCTAAATTTAATCTGATTTTCAGATGTTGTAAGTGCTGCAGGTTCATTAACATCAATATGGATTCTCAACCTCCTACGAGAGTAAGGTCACCTTTCGTTAGGTGCTTAAGTATGCGTTTCATGGCCTGACTTGCAGAGTTACTACACACCCATAACATCCACTGAACTCTGAGGAATTTCAACACCTGTGAAAAATAGGATGTTAATGTCTACTTCTAAGTGTGGAACTTTGTGACTGATTCTGATTAAAGAAATTACTAACACAGTTGTGGAAGAACAGAGTTGATTGTATGCAAGAAGAGCACTTGTAGAAAATTTTATATTCTCATTTCGCTGTGAAAACAAGAAACAATAATCTTTAAGATCATTCTTCATTTCAAGTGACATTAAATTTCTCTGATCAGCCATACTTCTTCCAAGAAACTTTGTGAAGTGTTTTATTTTTCTTATATTTCCATATATATTTATACATTTTATATATATATATTTCTTATATTTCCATATATATTTATATTTCCTGGCATAACATACTGAAAAATATTGAAATAAAACATTACTCAGTTTGGACTTAAAATAGGACTATTCCTACATGCACAAGTTACCAAAGTTCATAAACTGCACTGGAGATTAGACAAAGAAGTTTCTATTACTCAGTGAAGCCAATGGCAGATTGCAGATGTAGGTGATGCAATATATATACATGTAAAGAATACTGTATATTAAAAACTGATATTACTGGCTTCCTAGGTGCTAGTGGTGGCTAAGCAAAAAATATATTACCAGTTTTGAAGACTGTGTTTTGAATAGCTTTCAACTAAAGACTTCAAACCTTTTCTAATAGGAAGTGCTTTATTTGAGCTTCCTTGTAACCCAAAGTGGAAATAAACTGATAATAAAAGGAGGGAGAGTAATTACGAAGAATCATCTTACCATTTGTGGTTATGTACTGCCATGCTAAGGCTCCAAATATATTCATTTGGATAGCACAATCTCCATCATGGTTCTGTGTATTTCATGTAGACCATTAAAAATGCGTGTACCTGAATTGGCAGAGAAGAATCATAATATAAAAAGTTGAAAATTTATTCCAGTCTTATCTATGAACAGTTGTAGGAGTTCATTGAGTTTTGAGTATGCATCATAATGAACTTATCATACCTATAATGCTGTAAATTATTGCAGAATAGATGCGCTGTTAAGGGGAAAAATAGTAGATCAGTTTCAAATTTAATTTTATCATTCAGGTGGGACTTACTTCCAGACTAAGAAACTTCTATATCAGTGTCAACATATATGGGCAGGAGTGTAAGTTCCCATTATGTGTGCAGTGGAGAGGTATCTAATTCTGAGCTGGAGCTAGACTGGAGCTATGGAGTGATTTGACTCGTACTGGAGCACATGGTTAGGAATCAATCCATTTGTTAACATATATGTCCAGTGCCACTGGAGAAGCTGTGGGGCATTCAAGAAATCTGCAAAGGAATGGTAAATATAACACAAGACATTTCAAACATCTGTGCAATTCCAGACCACAAGCTGAAGGCCAGATATGATACCCCATAGAAACGGATGGCTCTAGATGTCATTTTTAGACAACTGAATCAAGATTTTTTCCAGGAGAGGATTCAGTTACCTAACCATAGGAGTCTAGCATATAATGTATAATTTCTGCACAGTATCTACTAGTCCTGGTTGGCTGAATAGCCAAGAAGGCACCAGTGACTATATTGACTAAATCTTTTTTGACCATAGACACCTAAATTTTATTCTCTTCATCTGAAAAATGGGTCATGCCTCCTTTTCTGGAAATTTTTCAATTCCAGATGTAGGTGAAAAACAACAGAGATTTTAAAGAAAAAGTTAAACAGAGACTAATCTTCATAAGAAGATTAGTGATGTAGTGGTATAAGCACACAACTGACCATTAAATGGCTCTCCTTATTGCTTACAAGTAATATAAATACAAGTCCTAATAGAAGTTCTGCCAAGTTCCAATCATTTTACACTAATACGGAAGACCATTAGCAGTCCCTGCAATATAAAAATGCAGACTCTGTCAGTATTGTGTTAAACAAAATATTATTTTTTTTTCCCCAAGTGAGACTATTTTTTCCCAAAGTGAGCTTAGCTTTGCCATAGAAATTTATTCCCAAGACTGTTCAGCAATAGTCTTGTAAAGGGTGGTTCTTACTACTTTGCGATGGGAAGTCAGAAGCTGCACCAGCATTTTCTCTCAAGCCTGCAATGCTGCCTTACTCATTTATTGACTAGTCACACATTTAGCATTTGTTGTTGATGCTTACTTTTAAAGAAACAGAATAGTTTTTTAGAGAAAAGCTATTTAAGACAGTGAAGTTCTGCAGTGATCAATGCCCAGAACACTTAGCTTTCCTAAGCAGAGTAATAAATATATTGTCATAAGCAGAGAGCTTGCATGCAATAGCATTTATTTCATTAGATATGCAGTTCTTATTGCATGCACTTCTACAAATACATTTTAGCATTGGCATAATTCCGCAGTAATTTATGTGTGACTCTTAGCGAGACTACTTCTTTATGATGGAGTTTCCAAGAAAATACTCTAATGTTTTCTTGTAATTCCTGAAATGGCTTATGGCTTCCTATTCCAGTAGAGTATAGAATTGGGAATCTTTATTTAGAGAAATTATTTATCTTTCTTTAATGGCCTTTATAGGAAATGGATGCTAGAAAGCAAATAACTTTAGGAAAGCAATATTTTTCTTGATATATATCATAACAGATAGACAAAGAACAGAAATCCACCAAAAGTTCTGTCTAAATGCTCTCTTTCCCCTAGTTACTGTTTGGGGTTTTTTTTTTCTTCTTTTTTTTTTTCTTGTTTTTTTTTTTAATATGTATATAAATTGGGCTAAGGCAGAAACTTAAAAGAAAGATATTTGAAACAAAGTGACTTATCAAAACTCAATAGTTACCAGGGGGATCCATATTTTCATGGTAAAAATAACTTCTTAGCATAGATATACAAACACTATCATTCTCAGCAGCCATAGACAATCAGAGGAAGGTTAGACACTGCCACCTCCTCTAATAAGAGGTGACCTTTAACGCTTATAAACAGCTACAGTAACAGCTCCATTTGATACCAACTGAAAAGATTCTGTATACTAGTTGTCTTCAGAAGAGAACTGCAAATATTTTCATGATGTACAGGGCAATTGTGAACATACAGAGAAAACTTCAATTTGCATGGTATCAAGCACCACTGAGATTATTTGTATTTATCAGCCTCTCACACGCACAAATGAATTCCAGTCTTGAATGATCCATGGTTGCTTACGTTGCAGCCTTACAAGAGGCAAGTTCTTATTCCTGCAAACTAATAGACTACGAATACAAAAATAAGGAGATGAAACAAAGAAATGCAATGAAGTGAATGTAGATGTATGTGTGGAGCAGGGAAAACAGCATAAATGGTAACAAAGTAAGTACGAACACCATTTGTTCATGAACTGAGAGAAATAGGCACAGTTTATGAAAGGGCTTGAAGTAGAAGAATGTTTTTTAATAAGCTTGTTTTTATAGTGTTTCTTTACAGAATCTTTTGGGAAGCATCTCTAAAATACAGTGAGATGGACAGAAGGAGGTGTTAAAGAACAAGTCTGGGTTAATCAGTGGTGAATTCTGCCTCTGAGGGCACATGTTGTGTGATAATTGTTGACAGAAAGCATAGCTCTGTGAAGGAAGGCTGTATCTGTTGAATGGTTGATACTGAGGAAATTCACAGCCAGTGCTGGATAAAAAGTAGAACACATGATGCCAAAGAGATGCTATTTGTAGCATCAATAGTAGGGTTGCTAAATGTTGGGCTTTTAACCACCTCATATCCAAATTATCAGAGCTGTTAAGCACCTCAACACTAATCTTCATGTACATTGTCTTCATATTCACGTCCAAGGAGACTTTTTCTTTTACATTTCCAATTAAAATGTATATTTGCTAGCCTTAAATTTACAGCCTATCTATGTGACACTCTGAAATTTTCCTGTACTGCTTCTTGTTTCATGTAGGAAAAAGACATGCTAATTTCTTGCATTGATACTACATCCTTGCATTTTCTTCTTATAGAAGGGGGTGAAAGACACCCTTCTAGCTTGTGTAGAACTCTATATTTTCGTTGAAACCTCATCATTTTCTCCATCAAACGATCCGTGAAAAAAACCCACAAATATAAGCAGTCTTGATTTTAGAAGAGTTTGATCTAAATCTAAGCTTCAGATCTTTGGTTCATGTATAGTCTGCACATTACCAGATATTTAAGATCTAACTGAGCTTGACTGTAACAGGATTCAGAGAACAAATGCTCTGACTGTTGCTGGAAGTAATCTATCTGAAATTTTATATCCAAGAGTTAGGCATGCTACTTGCACACAACAAAAGCTGATTGGAGTGGCAAGCTATTACTGTGGTTTAATTAAAGGGGGGAAAAAAACCCATAAAAAAGGAATCTATGAATCACAGTTAGATATAAAATAATTTTTAAGAAGACAAAGTTTATTCACTCTGTAGCTGTCATATTAGAATCTTTTATCTAATATTTCTGTTGCTTATGCTATTCTGTTGATAACATAATATTTCAGAATACTCCTTTGGTGTTGATAAGACATTGAAAAGTTTTATGGTTACTTTTGAATGATCAATGGGAACATTTAATCATATTTTCCACATATACAACATGTTGGATTTAAAATTTACAGCACATTGTAATGGTCATGTTTACTAGTATTATAGCCTAGACTTGCTTAGCATAAGAAGTTATTTATCCTGTTCAAAAAAGTAAAAAGCTGTAATATTCTTCATTCAAAATGTTGTCACCTCTTCTTCTAAGGGAGATGGCTTAAATTAATTGTCCAAATCTTCTGTTTATTAGAGTAAAAATTGTGTGTCTTTGTGAAATTCAGTATGATTTATTGTGAAGTAAATTCCTGTACTCGTGATATATATTTCAAAAAATCATGAATAATTTTCAATGAGTCTAAAAAAGAAATTACTAATTTTAAAGGAAGTGTGTATGTGTTTAAGAAGACCCCAGAATCCAAGAAAATGTCTTCAAATATTTTAAAGTTAAAGACCCAGATTAAGTTTTTAGAACTTGCATTTTGTTTCTTGGTAACGTTTTAATAATTTTGTTATAAGTCAAGATGCATTACCTGTGCATCTTGAAGTCTGGATGTTTATAAATAGACATACACTTAATCTCTTTGGTGTTTTTTTCTGAATGTACTAGCTTCAATGTATAAAGAAAATGCAGTAGGACAATAACATCTGTGAGGGAGGGACTCTCACAAATGCTTAAGTTCCTTCTGGTTTCAGAGAAGTCCCAAGCTCCATTTAGGAGTATTTATGGCAAAACAAACCTGAAAGTTTGAAGTTTTGAGGACAATGAATCTGTGATTCGATTACTCTGACTCTTCCTTTCAGAAAGAGGGTTAAACGTACAACACAAAGTCAAAAACCTGAGTGTGCTGCCTTGTGGAGTTGTCCTGTAACTCTCCAAATCTAACTTTAAAAATATAAAAAATATTTGACTTTTTTTTTGATTTATTGGAAAGATCTTTAAAATCTCCCCAAACAAAATATTTTGTGCAATTTTAGATAAAAATATATTTGCTTACTGAATTCTAACCTCCCTAAGGAAGCCTTAACAGCAATATGAACAGAGAAAAAGAGTAGATTTGATTTTTCATACAGTGGTACCATTTGTTGAGCACAGAAACAGAGGCAAACATAGCTTTTGAGAATCCTGTTGTTGCCTGAGAGAAGTACCTCATCCACGGAGGATACAAAGAAAGCGGTCATTGGTAAATGCTATGACAATGACAGGGAAGAGGAATGCTTGATGAACTGTTCAAAAACAGAATCGGTACAAAAGGTAATGAATATTTATAAGTAACCTCTTAAATACATAATCTGGTTGTCAGAAGTGTTTAACATCCAGAAAGTCTAATTTATGTCAATAGTTCCTTTCAAAATCCCCATGAGGAGGAGGAACTTTTTCGAAAATCACCATGTATATCTGAAATTTTATTTATTGTGCATTCTTGTGTTTCTCTTTTCACAATTTTCTTAGTTCAGCTCCCTGTAAGATTCATTAAGACTATTCATATGGTAATTTGCAAAAACTTTATAAGATTTATTTTTAATGGCTATATTCTAATATAATTATTTGCACTGTGTATGTCTCTATTTGGAAGGTACAAAGCTGCTGCTTTGAATCAGTTAGCTAATTTTAAGGCTTTTTTGGGGTTTTTTTTTGTGAAAAGACAGAATAGCTGAATAAACCAAGTAAAATACAAGAATGAGAAAGATAATGTAAGCTATTAACTGCAAAGAAGTGGAGAGTTGCCATTTTCCCAGGAGACCAGAGCTCTCATCAGGGACCTTATGATAGTGCAAAGTTTTGAGAAAATAGTGAGTGAGATTCATCTCGTCTAACTATAAACACTGAAATAAAACAGATCATACCCAGAAAGTCCTACTGTATTTATTCATTTTAAGGGAATCTAAGATGTATTATTCAAATACATATTCTTGCAAGAATCATACCAATTTTGTAGATATTGTTTTAATTCAGTATTTCCTTCCAGCTGCTATGTTCTAATAGGGAAATAGTTTCGGAAGAAAAAAAAAAAAAAAGAAAAAAATCATCATAGGTATTGCTTTTCATATTCTTCCCAGTTTCCAGGAGTTCTAAACACAACTTAATTGGCTGGAGAAATTTCATTTTTAGAGAGATGCCGTAAAAATAAACCACTTTCTACAAGTGGGATGGAACATGTGATACTATTCAAAGATGTGCAGGTGCTAGACACATTACTTGGAAGGATACTCACAAAGACACAGACAGAAGCTGAAGATATCGCTAGTCCTGAAACTATGCCATTTTCTTTGAGAATGCTTCCTGTATTTCTTTGCCACCCAGATTACACCTTTTCCTTCAATAGGAAAGACAATTATTGGCAGCCTTCCCAACTTCCCTCAGTGCCCTTCCTAGTCATTTTCAAGTTAGCAAGTGCTATTCTTAGTAATATATTTCCTTTGTCAGGAATGAATAAGCTTAGTTTCTCTCCTGATGTCCCTCTGCATATTCCATATGAGTTAAGCATGGACACGAAAACTCACAAATAAGAGATCTGACCATGATATCTTATACAGTAATTATTGAATGAAGTCGCTGAAATTCCAAAGACTAGTCAACAGTATTATTTCAATGCAGTATTAAATGAAACTTAAGCACGATTCTCTCTGTTTTATCTTTGTCGTATTCTGTTATAAATTTATTTGCATTTGCAATGCAGGCTTTGAAGACACTGTCATCTGAGGATGAAACTTAGCCTGGTGTAAGTTTAGTGAAGACACAGATGTATTTATTTTTATCGATCTGGTCTGTGACATCAAAAGGATCCTTCCTAAGTGTTTACACAGCTTTAACAACTGAAATTTTGAAATCCCTTACAATTAGTAGTGTATTTTCAAATTTTCATATATCCTCTAAGATAGAAAAAAGATTTTTCTATAAATCAAATTTGTTTGGAAGGTTGTCAAAACAGAACATAAATAGGTTACAAAATTTGCATGAAGTCTGTAAACTCTCAGTGTGAATCGGAAACTGACTCCCAGAGTAATGTTCAGTTGCTTAAATTTAAAAACTTACTGCCATTTGATTTATCTGATTATACCTGATATCTGCAAGGGCCCAGAAGATATGACAGAAGACCTGCTGGAGACTTCTAACCTCTTGAACTGGCTGCAGAAAGCAAAGAAGATGTCTGTCCTGGGTTTGGCCTGGACAAGGGTAATTTTCATCAGAATCCAGGAAGGGGCACAGCCGGGTGGGCTGACCCCACCTGGCCAAACAGAACAGGATATTCCATACCATGTGCCATCACGCTAGGTTCTGGGTGGGGGGGAGCTGGGGGGCGGGAACTCACTTGTGGCTCGGGAGCGCACGGAGCCGGTCCGGTCCGGGAGAGTGGCTCTCTGGGTTGTGCGGTTTGTGTTGTGTTTTCTCCTTATCTGTATCGTTGTTGTTCCTGTTCCCTTTGTTTGCTGTTCTGTTAAACTGCCCTTATCCCGACTCACCAGTTTCTGCCTGTTTCTTTCCATTCTCCTCTGCACCCCGGCAGGCGGCGCTTTTGTTGTGGGCCGCAGCCAAATCATAACAATGTCTGAATGCAGCTGAAAAGGTATTAAGCTGCTCAAGTTTAGGCAAATGAGTCAGTTGGGAACCTATTATTTTTACTCAAGCTTGAGGTTTTTGTGTTTAGACAGCTGAATCAAGCAGTGTCATAAGTTACTAATGAGGACTATATTCCCTTGACACTCTCTTTCACTCAAGTAGTACAAAGAAGGTAAAAATATGTTCCAAAATCATACAGCATTAGAATTTCTCATACCACACTAAGATTTGACCTTGAAAAACAAGGGAGACAGGGCAGCATTGCATTTGATGTTAGCTACTGCCACTATATATCCAGAGTCAAGGAACAACCTAAGAAAGATTTTTTTTTTTCTCAAAAAACTTGAAAATGATCACTAGCCATGCCCAAGTGCTAAACGAGGATTGTAAAGGAAAAGTAGTATTTTGTAACGAGGAAAATTCGTGAAGTGAGCATGTCAGTTTGGGCTGTCTTGTAACGTTGTGTAAAAATTACAAGGCTGCCAAGATCACAACACAAATTGTTGAAAACAAAATGTGATTATTGACACCTTAAATCAACTACATTTTCTAAGAATTAGTTAAAAGAAAGATTAATAATTAGTTTTCATAGTTTTTAAGAACTTTATCAATGTGACAGGTGCAAACATAACAGCTGTTGTCTCACCCAGTTTTTGTGTCAAAGGTCCAAGAAAACTGAAATCCACCCACACTGGAAGCATTTTTCTTCTAATGGAAAATGATTGAAGAGACAAATTTTACTGGAGTAATTAAAACTGTAATTACAGAAATTTCTGTACTTTGTGTTTTTTTTGGTGGTTTAATACTTACAACTGTATGATACAGACCTTATTTTTGTGCTGAGAAGTGGCCTGGTGGCAATACTGTATGGTTTCCTGATCGCGTACTGGGAACAGTAAGGCCACAAGCCTCAGAATTTTGTTTTTTCCTTCCAAATGTTTGAATGTGTGAAGAATGTTTAGCATCAAATATTGTAAGGATGATAGCAACTGCTTTTAGTCACTGCAGATCATCAGAAAACCCTAAAACTGCATCATGTAGGTACACCTGATTTGTGATGCAGTGTTTTTATTTCCCTGGAGTAAAAATGACTAAAATCAAACTGCAACAGGAGAAAAATTTTTGACTGAGGAAAAGGCAGTGAGTGAAAATGGTAGTTATTCTTACAGAGATAATAGGCTTATAATTTTTATTATATAAACATTCCTCTCAATTTTATATTTTATTTATTTCTCTGCTTCCTTTTTCTTGCTTTTCTTTGCAATCTCATGTTTAGGAAGCTTGCTGTTTAGAAAGTATGCCAGACCCCATGACAGGGCTGAAAAAACTATGAAATATGAGGCTGAGGTCCTCAAAACAAATAAAACCTATGAAATGAAGCAAAGTGACCTTATCCAAATGACCTTTCTTTTAGGTGTAGACTTCCTGAAAGCAATCCCCTGCTTTGGAAACTTCAGAGTGTGTTACTGAAATACAATACACATCAACGAACACATCATATTTTTTAGCCGGTGCACAATACAGCTTTGTGCTAGCATAGTGGAATTTAAGGATGAAGTGTGGATTTCATCCATGATCTTGTTACATGAAAGGCTTCCATTTTGTTTTCTGTTGCAAATCCAGGTGCTGATTTTACTAATATAAGTATTTGTCTGGTTTTATCTTTGTACTTTAACAAAGGAGTTAGCTGAGATGCTAAGACTGCCAGTCCCTAAATTTTCATAAGGAGATTCATTTATTTCTTTACGGTCTACATCACGGAGGAATTTAAGTTCAGTTAGTGGCAAAAATAGAGACACTTCACTGAGTGGCATGAATTTTCAATTTTTATTTAGTAAAGAGCATGAGCATAGCAGGTGGGTAACATTCTATTTCAAGGTTTCTGTACTGGGACACACTCATTCACTCTGCATGGAATACACTCACATCAGTCAAGGTCCCTGCCCCTTTGGTCCAGCTGTGATCAGCACCATAAATGCAGGAGTACAAGATACTTAATTTGAACTGGTCAATGTGTCTGAGTCCTGAAAGGCTTGCACACGTAGTGGTTCCACCTTGGGTTCAGCCTTTCACATGGTGTTGGATGCCCATGGATTTGTTCCCATGGAGGGGCTAATATTTTCACTATTTATGGTATTTTATTCATTTGTAGTGGAGGGCTATGAGGATTATGAGGGAAATGGAGCATCTCTCCTGTGAGGAAAGACTGAGGGAACTTGGCTTGTTTAGCCTGAAGAAGAGAAGGCTGAGAGGGGACCTAATAAATGTTTATAAATATGTTAAGGGTGGGTGTCAGGAGGATGGGGACAGACTCTTTTCAGTAGTGCCCAGCGACAGGACAAGGGGTAACGGGCACAAACTGAAGCACAGGAAGTTCCGTCTGAACATGTGGAAGCACTTTTTCACTCTGATGGTGATGGAGCTCTGGAACAGGTTGCCCAGGGAGGTTATGGATTCTTCTTTGCTGGAGATGTTCAAGACTCGCCTGGACAAGG
This sequence comes from Opisthocomus hoazin, assembly GCF_030867145.1. Taxonomy (NCBI): domain Eukaryota; kingdom Metazoa; phylum Chordata; class Aves; order Opisthocomiformes; family Opisthocomidae; genus Opisthocomus; species Opisthocomus hoazin. The sequence goes on along the minus strand of NC_134414.1, from coordinate 16,949,147 downwards.
TCCTATGCAGCCTGCTGTAGGAGACCCTGCTTCGGCTGGGAGGTTGGACTAGATGACCCACAGAGGTCCCTTCCAACCCCTTCACATTCTGTGATTGTGTGATTCTGTTTTCTGACTTAGATGGTTGGCAAAAGCTGCCAGTGGTCTCACTGGCCACATCACCCAAGCCAGTTGCTTTGCCTTTTTTCACAACTAAAGCCAGATAGCTGTTTTCACCCAGTGTACTGTCACAGTTTGGTCTCCTGTCCCAAGTGTGTTGTAAGTTGAAGTTATTTAGAGTTCATCTGTGTCTGTGTTTTTCCCAGCATAAGCCTAAACAGTTAGCAGGGCAGATGCAGACTGAGCACTATAGCAATTATCCATGCTTAGCTTGTTTTCCTAGCGCTGTAAGAGGTAGACGTAGAGTTGGACAGTTGTGGTTAGAGTCTGACTCAACTGAGCAATACTTTCAGTCAGGATTTACTCCATGATGTGCTAACATGAAGAGGAAAACTTGGTTGAAGCTGGACTTTTCTCTCCACATCATCCAAGAGGGAACTCCATGCCAGCTGATCATTTATTAGACCAGAATATCTGAGTGTATTCTGATGTCTAACTTCAGATTTTTTAGTTTAAATGTCAAGCTAGAGTTTCAGGTATGAAGACCAAATCACAAGAATCACATCCCAAATGAAAAACACAACACCGTTTCAATGAAGGGTGCTAACTTCTGACTAGCCAATCAGAAGCTTTTCAAAAGGAATTAACAAAACTTCGAGATTTTCATACAAAAATTTGACAGGTAGTCAATATTTTTTCTGTTTTCACACATCTAACATCCATTCCTAGGGACTGCTCAAAAAAACCAGGCAACCTTCTCAGCATGGCATCTCTGGCAGGGTAATCGTTAATTATGGATGAGAAATGTCTCTGCTGTAATATGCGGAACCATCTTTTGCTCTCAGGTTTAGGAATACCTTTATTTTTGGTCTTTCCACAACAAAGCTCTTAATCATTTGCCTTTGCAAGGGGAATTCTGTGCTTTAATTACACCCTGTTTTCCCTGTGCTGTTTTTAGAATTGTATAGCTGAGTACATTGCTTTCATAAGTTGATTATTTCACTTTCTCATTAACACTGGAGAAAATCAGTAACAGAGCATGAAAAGAACAGAGCCTGTATTAGGAACAGAAAACAAAGTCACTGAAAGAGAACTGAAACTTGTAGATACTGTGACTCCCTTATGATCTTGTGACCATTTTATTAGTTGAACTCCTGAAACTAAAAGCCACAGCACATGTATCAGTATTATTAAAGTTAATATTGAAACACATGAAAATATTTCAGGACACGTAATAATGACCAAGTGCTTTCTCAAAAACTCTGTGTATTCAAGGTGATCTTTATGTACATAATAGATTTCCTATGTTCTAGAAACAAGGGGATCCTTGTGCATGCAAAGAGAGTAATTATAAGTAGCATACAAGTATATATGTGACAACCACATTTTTTCTTGGAGTCATAGATTATGCTTACTTTTATGACATTCAGAATTCATAAACAGAAGTTGTATTCAGCCTGATAATTCACTGATGACAGCAGTAGGGTAGCAGAATGTTGAAAAAGGCAGAACTGAAAACCTTTGCTTATAGTTTCCTGAAAAACTGTGGAAGTCACACTGTGTGTAATCATATCCTAACTATTAAGATAGAATAGCTATTTAATAACAACTGTCCCATCACTTCTGTTCTGGTTTCTTTGAGTGCAGTTCTTAATATATTGCTTTTAAAAAGTAAGGATTTATGCAGGTATTTTTGAAAATCCAGATGTTTCTGTACTCCTTGGGGAAGGTGAAGAGGCATATATAAAAGCTGGAGAACTTCTTGTGGAATCTTATTTGATATTTAGTATGACAGAACTCTTGGGATGCTAATAGGGATACAAGTTTCCGTCCTCTGTTGTTAGGCTCTGAAGATCTTCACATCAATATCCATGGACAAAGTGATGCCTTTAATTTTCTTTTTTTTTTCTTTGTTTTTAAACAGAGATGCAATTAGTCTTATTAGTGTCTCCTCAGTTCCTAAATAAATTTAGATTAACATCCAGTTCATCCAGTAAGTCAATATGTTCTAACCAGTTTTTTTATTATAACATTATTGTGATGTGAGATTTCTGTATTACCATCATCATAAACATCGCCAGTATTGGGTCATTTCCTTGTTTACATATGAACAAAATATTGCATTGAGCTCTCTTAAGAGCTACTGCTCGCCAGTATTACATTTGGCGATGATTTGCAATAAAGAAATGATTAGAGATTATTCATGTGAGCACCTTACTAATATGTTATTCCCTCTTCAGTCCTATAAGAGTACCTCTGAAGTACTCCAGGATCAATCAAGTACTCCAGAACAGGCCCTCGAACTGGGAGGAATATTCAGCCTGATTCTAGGCTTGCAAAAGGAACTTACAGGTGAAGGAAAATAAGACAGGGACCCTATACGGAACTACTTTACTTACTTTGTGACATGTCCCAGATAATTCATTTAACTAATTGGCTTGGAATGTGGCCTGTTTCTTCTGATTTTTGCATTAAAATACATTTATTTTATGCAGGAGACGGTGCCAAAAGCCTACGTATTAAAAAATAATCATTATGGTTGGAATGGACACTGGTAATCTCTAGTCCAACCTGCCTGCCCAAACCTGTGTCAGGTCGAGCTGTTTGCTCAATGCCATGTTCAGTGAGGTTTTGAATGTCATTAGGAATGGAGACTTCACAGCATCTCTGGGAAACCTGTTCCAGTGTTTGACTACTCTGAAAATCATAAAGCTTTTCTTGTGTTTAAGTGCAATTTCCAATGTTAATATATTACACTATATTACTATACCTATTACTATATGTATTTTTATATTGCTGTTTAACTATACATATTTTTAAAATTATGCTGATGTTCACCACTCAACCAATACGGAAAAAAGAAGTGATGAGATGTTGTTCTGGCGGTATCAGTGATGAGATTTTGAGCCTGATGAAAACACGAGATCTGCATTGATACTATTGCTTTTTAGTTCAGTAAGATAAAAGCTGTGAATACTCTCTCTCTGTACACGCAATTAGACCTTAATTGAAAACATCCAGAAGGGCTTATTTCAATGCCTGAATTTGAATTCACAGTGAATACCATAAAGCTAACTCTGTTTTAAAATGCATACATTAAATGTCTAAATCTAAAGATATATATCTCTATGTGCAGTGCAAAGTGTATTGATGACCATGGAATAAAGAAAATCTGTTTGAGTTTTGTAGTAAACTCATACCAGAAACTGAAACACCCCAATTGGTTTTTAATTTCTTAATAAGGCTGATCGCCCAACAAATTCTTTCCAAAAAAGCTGAACTGAGTCCTCCATCTCTTCAGTAGTAGTAGGCACATGTTTTATTGTTCCAAAATGTAGCTGAAGTTTAACTTTATGTTTCTTTTAAGTAATACTTTACAGATGCTGAATTACATTTGTATGCTGAGAAAATACATGTGACGTCCTTATAAACGTCAAATGAATTCTTTATGATGAGTGCTATTATAATGAATACCAAACAATACCATTATAATTAGTGCTATTACAATGAATACCAAAGGAATTCATGATACTTAGCAGCACTAGGCTGAATAAGAAATGAGGTCAAAAGGAGATATTGGAGAAGTCTCTTGTAAAGAAGCTTTAAACTTCCTGTGATTTAGTACAATTTTATGGTTATTTAGCAGTGAAAGGACACCACCACTGCAAATGCTGTCTTCAAAGCAATAGGTCTGTTTCACGCAGGCAATCTCAAGAGATGTGACTTTACATTGGAGACATTTTTAGTGATTCTTCTGGTAGAGGACATAAACATATTACAAGGGGGATTTTTCAGGTGTCTCCATGGCCTCGCGCTGTCCCAAACTATACTGAAGTGGAAAGGGAATTAGTATGTATATATGTTAAAATCTTTATAGCTGCTTGGAGGAGTAGGGAAACAAGGGAATATGTGTTAGAGTACTCTGTTTAAAGTGTGTTGCCTCTAGGTAGTACAAAACATGAGTCGTTTAATTAGACTTGTATAAGAGGGTAACATCCAGCACTCACAGGTACTAAGGTGAGTATGTTGTCAGTCCTGTATAATGCAGCACTACTCATGCAATTCCTTAAAAACTGAGGTAATGGCTGCTGGTCTGACCAAGTGAGTGAAACTTTCATTTGTATAAAATTTTCAGTTTTAATCTGTTAATTGTAGGAGAAACTGTTATGAAAAATGCCGTTTCTTAGTGTCCTGTGTTTTTTAATGGTAACAGAAAGGACTTTCCTTCAGCAAAACTCTCCCATGGTTTGGATAATAATGCATTTTTTTTCCTAAGGGAAAATTCCATAGGGATAAAGGATGTGAAAGGATCACTGACAAGCTTATCAGTGTTTGACAAAGAGACTTAATAAGATTTCTAAAAGAATTCCTCTCCACAGTGTTCTTTCTATTTCAATAATGCTTGATGTTCCCCTTTGCTTCTGTGAATTTCGTTTTCCTGAAGAGAACTGAAAATACTTCCCATGTTGCCATTAGTTTAGCTACAGCAGAGAAAATATTTGTCTGATTGTTCTGTACAGTTGTGGCTGCTATTCATTAGCTGCAGTATTATTATTTTATAGAATGACTGAATTCCATGGTACCTGAGGGTAAAATGGCATATTCTTGTAGATCCTGGAGACAATTAAACTCGCATATAAACTAGTGCTCGTTCATCCAATGCTTGTTTATTCCACATGTTCTTATGCTTCTTCAGAGTCTATGCAACTGCTATGCTTTGTTAAACCAACAGTAACAGAAGTTTTAAAAGAAACAAGTTAATGTGTCTTTTATTTTATAAAATGAGAAAATATTTCAGAAACCAGAGTGGAGAATACAAAGACAAATGGAACACAGATGGACAGCTTTTTTAAAGAAAAGTCATGTATCTGCATTTATATTTATATCTTTATTATCTCAGTTGTTTTTTCTGAGAATTAATGTACACATAAAGCTTCTTCACTCACACTTTTATTTGAAAACTTTCATTCTTAAATGAATTCAGTTAAATAAAAAAAATCACAAAAAATTTATAAGATGTAATTTACAAGATTGGATGAACCCTATAAATCGCCCCTTGATTAAGATCTAAAGTGAGGTAGCATAACGCATCCCTCCTAGTGGCATAAAATGAGGGAAAACAGCATGTGCAAAGTGAATGGAGCAGGCAAGACCTTTAGATTGACTTTTATCAAATAGAACGCTTAATCTGCACTGTGACATGTTTTAACAATTCCCGCAAGTTTCGTCACATGAGTCCAAAGGCCTAATATTCACTCTGAAGGAGAATATGTCATCTCTGACAGAAGAGAAAAATAAAAGACACTGAAATATTGGTAGGACAAGAAATCATCTTCTTTGTATGAAGGTTAATTACCACGGCCCTTGTACTTTCAGCTTGTGCCAGAGTAGAGCAGATTTTAACAAGTAAAAAGAAAACGACAAAGCAAAAACCACAAAAACTCTCAACCTAAAACACAAAACAAGAGCTATGAGATGTTTGACTAACCTGAGGTGTAGTTACAGCATTTTGGGAGGAAATAAACAGTTGATAACAGCTTTTAATAAAATTAGTAAGTCTGAAAGTGTAGCTTAAGTTTTATGGAGTTTCTAAGAACATCTCAGGATGTCTGGAAGCTCAAATTAAAGCTAGAATTAAATACTGCATGTTGATTGTCTCTTTGTAAGGTAACTTACAGGAAAATTTAAAGTAAATGTTGAAGGAAGTTGAAGTAATTTACACATTTTGGTGTAGAAGTCTTTTGCTGCACAGAGAAGATAACATTTTGCAAACTTTTAACTAAGGGCATAGGAATAGCTGTATGTGGGTGGTGAAATATTCTACAACAAAAATTGGAAATGTTCTTATATCTTGGGAAAATTGTGATTCTTAAAGGTACATAGTAACAAAATTGCTAAATACCCTTAGATCTGAAGCAAGGGAACGGCTTCAATACTAAACCTGTGCCTCTTATGTTCTGGTTAACTTCTGTATTTCTGTTCCTCCTGCCAAATCTAAAAATATGGTACACGGCCTTTTTTTTGTTCCTACCATTTTTCTTGACAAGTTAAAAAGGGCTTAGAGGTACGTGGTTTTCTTCCTCTTTCCTCAGTCATTGGAATTTCTCTCTGTAAGGAGACAAGCATAAGTATCAAAAACATTGGATCAGTATGGGTCTGAGATCCCAGGAGGTGATTGTTTAATGATTAGTTTATCCTATACTCTGTGCTTCTTTTTATGGAAACTTCCACCACGGGATGACAGCTACCTAGGGCAGGCTCAGTCTGAGGAAAAAAGAATCACCTGCCTTCATAGACAACCCTGAAACTGTACCATTGTTCATGACACTCTTTTCAAGATAATACCACAAATTGCTCAAATGATAATGCCTAGACTTCATAATCCTCTCCACCAGCCACTATGTGCCATCCTAGTAGAAATAAGATGGTTTTGCTTCTCCTGGTGCTCTTTAAAAAAAAAACAAATCAAAACAGAACAACCCAGAAAATTTGTACTGGCATAACTCTATTGGATCATGAGTTCACTGATTCAAACTTAGATAGATAGATAGATAGATAGATAGATAGATAGATAGATAGATAGATAGATATAAATAATATGTTGATCAAGAATAATTGTGATATTGTACCCCCTGTGTGGGGATCACAGGCGCTATACTGCATATAATGCCATCTAGACTTATTTTTAACATATTTTTCCATTTTCTTGTAAGTGTCTTGATGGTCAAAAAGTCATCTTCTCCTTAGTAGGACATTTATTTTCTGAAGAGAATTCCTGTCTGAGATAGAAATTATTATTAATTTATTAAGAAAACGCCCACATAAAAAAAAAAAAAAACACTTTATAGTAGCAGAAACAATGAAAATGCCTATCAATACTAGAACACAGTAAGCTTAACCTTCACAAGAAAGAAATTCCTCCTTCACGTTTTGAGGAATGGCTCAGTTGAGAACAAACGTTTTATTTTCCCTCTTGGTTCCAGTGCAGTGGATTCATTATCTATTGTTTACTCAAAAAGTCTTTCACTTAAGTGAATAGTTTCAGATGGAATGGAAAAAAAAAGGGGTGGGAGGAATTTTGAAAGGTCAACACAGATCACTTCAAAGTTTTGAAAACAATGTGTTATAGTTTATTGTTTCAAAATCAATTTCATTTTAGCTAGATTATTTCTTGTTGAGTAAACAGAGCTTTGAGATAAGTTGAATGAAACATTCATGCAGGCCAATGCAAGAGTGAGGTTTCATGTTATATGAAGAAACGCTGAAGTACATGCTTCATATACATCCGGACTCTTAGTGATAGGTGTATTTGAACACTTTTAAAGGATGCTTGAGAAAAGAGAGTAATAAGAATAAAAAGTAAGTGAATAAGGAGTTGGGTCAGAGTCTGTCTTAATTTGTATGTTTCTAGGCTGTATTCACCAATGAATATGGCTATCTTCACAGAAATGTCAGTATAGAAAACCACTCAAAAAATAATACTGTGTTTAAGTAAAGTTTCAATTAAAAAAAAAGTTAATCCCCTTGCCTGCTTTTGTACCATGACACACCTATGTCTCCTTGCTTTGCCTTAGAGGTTATGTCCATATTATAGATTAGATAGATAAACTAGTTTGATTCTGGACTCCAAATAAGTTAACTAAGTTAACTAAGTCACCTCCCAACTACAGCACAGAAAGAAGAATATGTTTTCTCAGGTCTGCGCAAACTGAATGGAACTGATGTGATTTAATACGAAAATATAGATGAGGAGCATCTCCCTACAGTGTGCAGGATGCCTTAGAAGTTCAAACACTGGAGCAGAGATAGATGTAGGGGAGACACAGCTGTCTGCCCAGTGAGATACACCATTCAAAGTAAGATAACCTGTTTTTCTACAATATGACAGATGAAGGTTAAAGTTTTATATCCTGGACTGCAAGGCAGGAGAGAGAAAGACTTCTGTTGTTGTTGTTTTTTCTTGTGTGGACACATATTTGTGATTTTGGCAGTATGTGTAACACTTAGAATCATAGAATCATTTAAGTTTGAAAGGAACTTTCAAATCATTGAGTCCAGCCGTTAACTGAACACTGCCAAGTCCACCACTAAACCATATCCCTAAGCACCACATCTACACTTTTTATAAATACCTCCAGGGATAGTGACTCCACCACTTCCCTGGGCAGCCTGTTCCAGTGCTTGACAACCCTTTTTGTGAAGAAATAGCAAGCACTCATCAAGACAGGTGCATTTCTGCCCATATAAACATAAATGTGCTTTATTTTTATTTTTTCTCACTAGGATAGGTACTACTCTTAGAGTCCATGTATGTATAGAATGACAGGAATCTTAGGATTGACTGAGATTCCCACATAACTCTTGGTTGTTCATGAAATGACAGCACAAACTGCAAGTAAACTTGTCGCGTTAAAGGGGGGGGTAAGGGGAGTCTGATATTCAACTAGCCTGCCAGAGCCCTTCCAAGGACTTTCACTGAAACAGTTTCGCAAAGTTGAAACAATAGGTAATTTATTCAAGCGACAGTTATCACAGATTCGGAATTGCCGTTGATAAATTCACTGTCTACAAAAGTTGAGCTCAAAGTAATAGTTTAGCGCTTTAGTTAACAATGTGTTCCCGGGGATACGTCTGACAAAGTCAGAGGCGCGACTCTTACCAAAAAGGCGTCCCTTCTTGGGGGGCGAAGAGAGGTTCAGGCCCGTCGACCCGTCCGTCAGGTGAAGTTCTCGCTTGGCTCCTCCTCCCAAAGAGAGTTTTCAAGTGCCAATTTTTATATGTTTGGAAATCTTTTTGCGAGGTGGGACTAAGTCAATTCTTGTGTATCGATTGGCTCTTGGCATGGAATGTCGTGTCGTCAGAAGCGGGACTCAGCAGTGTGACAGGCCTTCGGAGCAGGCATCTTGGTATGTGCATTCGGGGGCCATCTGTGCTTTGTCCAAAGCAATCTCTGAAGCAATCTCTGGCTGCGCAGCCTCCGCGGCGCCCCACAGATCACTGAGTTTACAGTGATGGGCTATCCCCCCTTACTTTTGTCTGATAAGATAAGCACCAGTTATTTACTTCGTTAGCTCTTCGGCTCTTGACAACCTCAGTCCCTTTGTCTTTTGTCTTGCATTCGACAAGTCCAGCAAGGCCATCGATTACATTATGCACCCCTTGACTTTAGTCACATCTCGTCAAAAAGGAATATTAGATGAATTTAGGTTCAGAAGGGTTGAGGGGCTCATCTTCCTCCCTAATAGGAGAAGGAATTAAAGGAACATAATCAGGGTTATGAACTTTAAGCATTCTAATATGTGTACTAAAAGTTTTAGCTAATGAAGATTGTACACATGATAAACCCACACGAATAACAATAAGGAGTACAATAAACATCAGTACATATTGAATCAAACTTTGTATCCATCCACTAATGTTTAGTCCAAGTCCATTAAAAACTTTCAAGATCCACCCCGTCCATTCCCAGGGCTTCTGCTTCATATTTTCACAGAGTTCTCGAGACTGTTCCGCAATCTTACGCATTTCATCCATGGCTTGATGTAAAGTGACGGATACATTTGGGATAGAAACACAACAGGTTTCATCAGGATAGGAGGCATTTAGCCATCCACAAACACCACTTTCTTTTAACAAAATCATATCTAAGGCTAACCTATTTTGTAGCGTCATTTTGGAAGTAGCTTGCAGCTGCAAGTCAACTGCATTAATTGCTGTTTTTGTCCAGTTTGCTAGGGATTCTACTTGCCATGTCAAATTTTCTATATATAATCGATTATTGGTAATTACTGTCCAATAACCCCAAAAAGCTTTCATTCCCAAGTTTATTCTCATTGCTGGTGTATAATAGCTCGGCCAGGCAAAAAGATTACCATTTTCTTGCATAGAGTTCCACATTTGTGACTGTCTTTTAGCTCTATGTCCTCGTGATTTTGTTAAGGATTGAATGAAATTAAAAGCTATAGTAGGACACAAACTTGGAATACCTAGAGTACATTCTAATCCATCCCAGTAGGGTTGAATGTAGTCTGATATTTGTCCATTAGAACACACCCATACAGTTTCAGGCGGTGCAGGTAGCATTAAAGTGCTACACGTACTATTTTCGAGTTCATCGAGGCTATTATGTCCATTTAGATAATGCTGGAAAGGAACTCGGCATCTTTTGGCCTGTGGCTCAGCATTGTTGCTAGAAACTATATGATATGCCCATGTGTTAACCTGTTTGGGATCCACTTTTGTAATACAAGAAAAGGGAGTCCTTCTGCAGGGGTCGTTGGCAGCATAAGACAAGTGTTTCCCTGAGTCCAATTCATCATTCTAAGAAATCCTTGTAATAACTTAAAGGCTGTGTTTTCCTCTATCATACCCAAAGACTTCTTTCTTTTTTGATTATAATCTCTATGGAACACATGCACAATTATTATACCCAATATGTAAACACATGTTAAACTTACACATATTTTTCTACCACTGCCAATGCATGATAGAAGATTCATATTGACAATTCTATAGTAAATTATAACTATCAAAACCACCACAAAATAAAACTATTTTGCATTATAGAAACAGTAACCTAAACAATAAAGCAAAAAGGTAAAAAGGTCACATAATATACAAGTAAAATTAGAAATCAGTATTCCTATCAAAATTAAATCACTATTGTCCTTTTTGTCAGATTGTTTTGACCTTCTGGAAACTTTAGTTCACAGATGATTCCACAGATTAGGACTAGAAGTATAAATTAGCAGTCCTTGATGGCAGTCTGTTTTGACACGTGACAGTCTGTGTTTTCAGGCGTAGTTTCCCAGCGTTTGGAAGATACCTGTAAACAGAAAAGAAAGGAAAATGCTTGGTTGTCATTCAAACCGGCATATAATAGGTTAAAAGGCAGGTACTATCCATCTAGTACTGATTCGATGCAGTTTTCCAGAGCTATCTTTCGCTTCCCAAGTGTAAAGATTTTTTGGTTTTGTTAATACTAGTGCCACTGTTCCAATCTGAGGCATTTTAACCTGCACTGGCTGGCCTGCGTAAAAGCCAGTAGGGTGTTCTGGTTTTACATGTGCCTTTGGCACCAGAGTTGTGGCAGGAGCAGAGAATGCTTTCATTTTGGGACAGCCGTCTCCAGCCCATCTATTATTTAATTGATAGATGGCATTGGATAATCGCAGATGCCACCCAGATTCATGGGTTTTAGCAAATCGCTTAACTAACCCGTTTGTTCTCTCAACAATACCATTTGCTTGGGGGTAGTACGGAGTATGGAATACCCACCGAATTCCTTCTTCTTTTGCCCAGTCTTGTACCACTGTAGCTGTAAAGTGTGATCCGTTGTCACTTTGAATCTCCTCAGGAAGGGGGAGTGTGCTGAACCATTCCTTCAGGCTGTAAACTGTGTTATGTCCAGTTGCAGCCGGGACAGCTGTTGCCATGGTAATTCCTGAAACAACTTCCACCCCTACTAATATATGTTTTTTACCCCCTGAGGGTCGCAATGGACCTATGTAATCAATTTGCCAGGTGTGCCACAGTGTTTTTTTATTTCGGATGTGCATGGGAGGTGCCTTACTTGGACGATCTTTATTAAATCGCAGGCGACACTGTGAACAGGCAGTGACCACTTGTTCACACAGTTTTGTTGACACAGGCCATCCTCGGGCTATGCCTTCCTGATACAAATCAGCTCGGCCAGTGTGCCCTCGTTTTACATGTAACCATTCAATTAAACGTTCCCATTCTAATTCATCACTTACAATATCAATTTTATGTAGCCGTGTGAGGCTATCAACTTGTTGATTGAACTGGGCAGCAGCAGAGGCTGATCGATCATGCCCCTTCACCCAACCAATGTGCAGTATCCTTTGTTCTCCTATTTTTAGCAATTGTTCCCAGCTCTCAGTTTGCCAGACTGGGACTCTGTTTACCTGCCAGTCGTTGGCTGCCCAGTGGCTCACCCACTCGGTAGCTCCTTTAAAAACAGCATATGAGTCAGTGTAAATATAGTCAGCACCGTGTTGTGCAGCTAGTAAGACTGCCCTAAGCTCCCCCACTTGTGCACTTCCTTTACCTGTTTCGCTGACCCGTTCTCCCGTGGCCACTTCCAGTGCCACTGCATTATAATTCCACTCATTATTTTGCCTGTAGGATGACGCATCAGTGAACCATACCCCTTCGAGGTTGCTGTTTCTGTTAGAGGACGCGCCTCCCGAATTGGAGATGGTTTGCTTGGAGGAGTTTGGAACAGCGAAGTACTATCTATATCTTTTTGCAGTTTAGACACTTTAGTGCTGCCCTCTGTAACAGGCATAATGTCATGGATGCTTTCCAGATAGGCATACCACTTACGGACCGTGGGCTTTTGGGCAATGCCAGCAGGCGGCACCGTCCCTTTAAATATTGTGTCTAGGAGGCGGAAAGGTCCCCGAATGATTACACTCTGTTTTTTTCTAATTTGTTCCACTCGCTTTACAGCTCGTACCAAAGACAATAGTCCCTTTTCCAGATCTGAGTATCGCGATTCAGTATCATTAAAGGACTTTGAACTGAACTCAAGTGGACACTCAGGCCCTTCAGGTCCTTTTTGCCAAACATTGCAGTGAGAACCGTGTTCACTAAATCCCCATTCCACATGAATTGGATCAGAGGGATGTACAGGACCTAGCTGCTGAAATAGTTTAAATTCTTTTACCAGTGTCTCCAGGGCATTAGAATGTTGATTTGTCCACTCCCATGATTTCTTTTTTCGCAGCAAATTGTAAAGGGGTCAAGCAATGATAGAAAATCCAGGGACATGTTTACGCCAGTATACTAAAGTTCCTAAAACTTGTTGCAATTCCTTAACATTAGAGGGATCCTGTCCCTGTTCTATTTTCTCCAGTGTGTCAGGAGGGATAGATAAGGCTCCTTTGATCCACCAGACCCCTAGGAATTTAACTTCCTGTGCTGGTCCCTGACACTTGGATGGGGGAATTTCCAGACCCAAGGTTGTTAATTGCAATGTCACATCATCCATAGCCCGTTTAACAGTGTCAAATTGTTCCCCTCCAATCAAAAGATCATCTATATATTGATATATAGTAACGTCTGATGAAATAGGAATTCCAGTCAGTGTTTTAGCTAAAGTATTGTGAGTAATGGTGGGGGAATGTTTATATCCCTGAGGCAGCCTGTTAAAGGTGTTTTGTATCCCTTTCCAGGTAAAAGCAAATCGGGCTTTATCATGTTCCTGGAGTGGAACCATAAAAAACATATCTTTTACATCTAAAGTTGCCATCCATGTGTGAGATGCTCCCTGTATCTGAGTTACTAATTCTGCAATGCTCGGTACAGCTGCAGTTAAAGGTGCAGTGTTAGCATTTAATCGCCTGTAATCAATCGTGAGTCTCCACTGCCCGTTTGGTTTTTTTACTGGCCAGACAGGGGAATTATAGGGTGAGTGTGTACGAGTGATGATGCCTCAGTTTTCTAAGTCTTTTACCACCCCGTCAATACCCGATTGCGCAGCTGCTGGTAAGGTGTACTGTTTTGTGTTTGTAATTTTTGATGGTGGTAAAGATATGGACATTTCTAATAAATTAATTTTTTTAGGCTCATTCTGTTTAATTTCTCGCCCAGCAAAACTCCAAACTGAACCATCAGGGAGTTTCCACACTCTGCCATACAACAAATCAAATCCCAAAATATTAGTGTTAGCAGCACCGACCAGTACTTCAGTGCGGGTTAATCTTTGTTCGCCCGGGAGCCACAGGGTAATTTTTGCTGTAGGGCATTTCCTTATGACTCCATCAATGCCTGTAAATTTTACTTTACGGCGACCAGGTTTTACATTTAAGCATGTTGCAGTCTCCTTGGTGATTACCGAAATTTGAGCACCAGTATCAATGAGAAAATTTACAAAAACTTTCCTTGGTCCCAGCGGGATGGCAATGGCAGGTTCGGGAGGTGTATCGGAGAGCCACTGTATAGCTAGTACCTGCCGAGGAAGGAGGCTCACAGCCCTCCCCGCGGATAGGCGTTTTTTGCCTGAGGGTCCGTCAGATCAATTAGCTCCTGCTGTGGGGCGGGGGGTGCAGTGTTAAAAGTTGCTTTGTTTTCTGCCGGCTGACCTGTCTTTGCTGAATTAAGCTTATGGCTTAACGACTGTACGAGAATTTTTAGGTCAGTCGTGGATATACCAATCAGTAGATGCCGTGGCACCCCAATAGCTCGAGCTTTACGCCAGAGCTCGTTACGCTCCATATCAAATTTTAATTTGCATTCGGGCTTAGCCTTAGGGCTGTGAATCTGGCGAAGTCGCCGAGGTGGCGGATCAGATAACTGTGAGGATCTGATCCATCCCATCCTGCGCCCGTAGTTTACTATATCTTGTACAAATTCACTCCAAGTGATTACTAGATTTTGATTTTGGTCCTGATCCTGATCCTGCCCTCGACGTGGGCGTCGGCCTTGTCTGGGGCGAGCGACTTGAAGTCGATCTTGTATATTGGCCACATATGTTTTTAAACTGTCTGGGAGGCCTCGGATCAGTGGAGTTAATCTTGCTGGATCTATAGGGGCTAACATTGGGGATCTTATTAACACATCCCGCTCATGCATTGCTTGTATGCAGGCAGCCTTTTGCACAGATGTCACCAAATCAGAGAACCCTGAGGTTTTTATAACAGAAGGTTCTCCTCTGTCATGTGGGTCTATGCCACCAGCCCAATAAGCAGCTCGCATAGTTAATGAATAATTATGATTACCTGGAGTGGTAGTTAGGAATACTCCAGGACCCCAATAGCCTCCTGCTTCTTCCTCATTTAAGAGGATTCGATCTCCCCCGGTAAGGGAGACTCGACACACATATTCCGTCTCGGATTCCTCCAGACGCCTGGAATATTTTTCCTGCAATTTTGCCAATTCAGCAGGAGACCATGGAATGGTTCGTACAGTAGTACGAGCCTGTTCTCCACCCTCATCAGTGGTTTCTGTTTTAATCAATGGTCGAATAGGTATAGGTTCTGGGGCCAAATCATGATCAGAATTTTCCTCCAGTTCACCATTATCATCACTGTCCCAGATGTCTCCATCCCACATCTCGGGATCCGCATACTGTGTTAATTTGCGGACTTGTTTAGCTGAGACCGAGGACGGTATCGGGTTTAATGAGAGATTTAATTTTTCTTCTAAATGTTTTTCTCGCCTATTGGCCCAAAACAATTGCGATTTAAGGTAACCGATTTCACCTTTTAGGGTGTCGATTTGTGTCTCAAATTTCTTTTGACTTTCCTTTTCAAAAGTCAGTGAAGTTTTTAACACTTCATTTTCTGATTTTAGTGCAGCATATTCTACATCTGCAATTTTTTCAGGTGGTGGAGACTCTTTAATTTCTTTCTGCGCGCAAGATAGGCAAGCCCCTAATACAGCACAAATAAATTTTTTGCCTTTAGTGCCTTTGATCTTTTGCTCACTTAAACACTGTTATATACATTCTACCACTTTATCCTCATCTTTCCAGAATTTCTGGGCCCATTCAATACCTGCTTGTGAAGGTGCACACTTATATTTTTGTAGCAGTTTATCCATGGCAATCCTGCCGACTACGCCAATTTTTTTTTCTGTCGCGTTAAAGGGGGGGGTAAGGGGAGTCTGATATTCAACTAGCCTGCCAGAGCCCTTCCAAGGACTTTCACTGAAACAGTTTCGCAAAGTTGAAACAATAGGTAATTTATTCAAGCGACAGTTATCACAGATTCGGAATTGCCGTTGATAAATTCACTGTCTACAAAAGTTGAGCTCAAAGTAATAGTTTAGCGCTTTAGTTAACAATGTGTTCCCGGGGATACGTCTGACAAAGTCAGAGGCGCGACTCTTACCAAAAAGGCATCCCTTCTTGGGGAGCGAAGAGAGGTTCAGGCCCGTCGACCCGTCCGTCAGGTGAAGTTCTCGCTTGGCTCCTCCTCCCAAAGAGAGTTTTCAAGTGCCAATTTTTATATGTTTGGAAATCTTTTTGCGAGGTGGGACTAAGTCAATTCTTGTGTATTGATTGGCTCTTGGCATGGAATGTCGTGTCGTCAGAAGCGGGACTCAGCAGTGTGACAGGCCTTCGGAGCGGGCATCTTGGTATGTGCATTCGGGGGCCATCTGTGCTTTGTCCAAAGCAATCTCTGAAGCAATCTCTGGCTGCGCAGCCTCCGCGGCGCCCCACAGATCACTGAGTTTACAGTGATGGGCTATCCCCCCTTACTTTTGTCTGATAAGATAAGCACCAGTTATTTACTTCGTTAGCTCTTCGGCTCTTGACAACCTCAGTCCCTTTGTCTTTTGTCTTGCATTCGACAAGTCCAGCAAGGCCATCGATTACAAAACTGAAAAGGAGTAACACCCTACCATGGATATCATAGGTCTCTTAGCAAAGGACGGAGAGTGCTGGTGGCTTTTCGTAACCCCAATCCATATCCTTCTTGAGGAAAACTCATCATTGACCTTAGGAGCTACAAGATATTAGAAAGAGGAATATACCACCAGAGAAAAAGGGTACATACTAAACCATTTTATGTAGAACAGTTTTAACTGTATTATTAATGAAGCTTTTCTGTAATAATTAAATAATTTTGAATATGACTGTTACTATCACTGTAACTGGAGTAATGATAACTAGTTGCATTTTGATCAGACTCTATAAAGAGATTTCCTAGATTCAGAAGAAATTCCTACCTTCATAGAATCACAGAATCACAGAAATGTAGAGGTTGGAAGGGACCTCTGGAGATCATCTAGCCCAGCCCCTGTGAACACAAGCTTTCTTTCAGTTGCCTGAAGAAGATGTAATTTAATTTGCCTTCCTGACCATGTGAGCTGTAGCAGAAACTGACCATGATATTGCCATGTTGTGCTAGTCTTAACCCATAAAATACGTTTTGGCTCCACATCCATCTCTAGGCAAAGCCCCATGCATTGCATGCACAGAAACATCTGATTCCTCATGATTGTCCCCACGCTCTGTGTATTAGCACACAGACACTGAAAAGAAGTAATCAGTCATGTACATTTCCCAGAAAAAAGTATGAGAGTGAGCACCATCATGCTCTCCTTTTGGCATTTCCATATGCATACATTTGAGATATTGGTTTCCTTCTGCCTTGTTTCATTGATTGTAAGCTCTCTATTGTGCACATTATGCAATATCCTGTGATTTCCAACTCAGGTGACCACTTCCTCACTTGACTGTGGATCATAATCTCCGTCATCCACTGCTTCTGGTTTGAAGCTCTCTTCACCAGTTTGACCTCCCTGTTTGCACAGAGGCTTTTGCTCCACTTGATCTAGCAGATCTTGTTCACTTCCTCATTTGTCAAAGAAAGTCCTATGGTTATAAGAACCAAATCCTTCGTTTTGACACTAGCTGCACCACCAGTGTTGACCCTCAAGATCTATCTGGTCCACCTCAAGCCCTTTCTCCTGACCAGCATGACCGAGGAAAAAAACACCTGGGCCCCCAAGCCTATGACCATCACTCTAGGACCCAAGTAATCACACATGATATGCTGCAGGTCTCCCCTGACAGTATCTTGGACAAATCTTCACATATGTGTTCCTTTTCACAGAATCACAGAATCACAGAATGGTAGGGGTTGGAAGGGACCTCTGTGGGTCATCTAGTCCAACCCTCTTGCCGAAGCAGGGTCACCTACAGCAGGCTGCACAGGACCTTGTCCAGGTGGGTCTTGAAGATCTCCAGAGAAGGAGACTCCACAACCTCCCTGGGCAGCCAGTTCCAGTGCTCCGTCACCCTCAGAGGGAAGAAGATCTTCCTCATGTTCAGACGGAACTTCCTGTGCTTCAGTTTGTGCCCATTGCCCCTTGTTCTGTTGCTAGGCACTACTGAAAAGACCTTGGCCCCATCCTCCTGACACCCACCCTTCAGATATTTGTAAGTATATATTAGGTCCCCTTGCAGCCTTCTCTTCTTCAGGCTGAACAAGCCCAGCTCCTTCAGTCTCTCCTCGTAGGAGAGATGTTCCAGTCCCCTCACCATCCTTAGTAGCCCTCCTCTGGATTCTCTCCAGTAGCTCTTCGTCTTTCTTGAAGTGGGGAGCCCAGAACTGGACACAGTACTCCAGATGAGGCCTCACCAGGGCAGTGTAGAGGGGAAGGAGAACCTCCCTCGTCCTGCTGGCCACACTCTTCCTGATGCACCCCAGGATCCCATTGGCCTTCTTGGCAGCCAGGGCACACTGCTGGCTCATGGTTAACCTGTCGTCCACCAGCGCTCCCAGGTCCCTCTCCACACAGCTGCTCTCCAGCAGGTCCACCCCAAGCCTGTACTGATGCATGGGGTTGTTCCTCCCCAGGTGCAGGACCCTGCATTTGCCTTTGTTGAACCTCATCAGGTTCCTCTCTGCCCAACTCTTCAGCCTCTCCAGGTCACGCTGAATGGCAGCACAGCCTTCTGGTGTATCTACCACTCCTCCCAGTTTGGTGTCATCAGCAAACTTGCTGAGGGTACATTCTAGCTCTTCATCCAGGTCGTTGATGTAGAAATTAAACAAGACTGGGCCCACTACTGACCCCTGGGGGACACCACTATTTACCGGCCTCCAACTAGACTCAGTGCCGCTGATGACAACCCTCTGAGTTCTGCCATTCAGCCAGTTCTCAATCCACTTCACCCACCACTCATCCAGCCCATACTTCCTGAGTTTCCCTAGGAGGATATTATGGGAGACTGTGTTGAAAGCCTTGCTGAAGTCTAGGTAGACAACAACGATGGCTCTCCCTTCATCTACCCAGCCAGTCGTGTCATCGTAGAAAGCTATTAGATTGGTCAGGCATAATTTCCCCTTGGTGAATCCATGCTGACTACTCCTGATAACCTTCTTTTCCTCCACTTGCTTGATGATGACCTCCAGGATAAGCTGCTGCATCACCTTTCCCGGGATGGAGGTGAGGCTGACCGGCCTGTAGTTCCCTGGGTCCTCCTTCTTGCCCTTTTTGAAGACTGGAATGACAGTGGCCTTTCTCCAGTCCTCGGGCACCTCTCCTGTCCTCCAGGACCTCTCAAAGATGATGGAGAGTGGCTCAGCAATGACATCTGCCAGCTCCCTCAGCACTCGTGGGTGCATTCCATCAGCGACCATGGATTTGTGGGCGTTCAGATCGCTTGAGCAATCCCTCTCACAGTCCTCCTCGACCAAGGGAAAGTCATCCTCTCTGTAGGCTTACTCTCTTACCTCCGGGGCCTGGGATTCCTGAGGGCCAGTCTTAGCACTGAAGACTGAAGCAAAGAAGGCATTCAGTAGCTCTGCCTTCTCCGCATCCTCCGTCACCAGGACACCCGCCTCATTCAGCAGTGGCCCCACAGTGTCCCTAGCCTTCCTTTTGCTGCTGATGTATTGGAAGAAGCCTTTCTTATTGTTTTTGACATCCCTTGCCAGATTTAATTCCAGGTGGGCTTTGGCCTTTCTCTTCGCATCCCTGCATGCTCTCACCACATTACTGTACTCTTCCCAAGTGGCCTGCCCCTCTTTCCACATTCCATGGACCTTTCTCTTCTGCCTGATCTCTGCTAGAAGCTCCTTGTTTAACCATGCAGATCTCCTGCCACCTTTGCTCGATTTCCTTCTCAGGGGGATGCACCGCTCCTGAGTATGGAGGAAGTGACATTTAAAGAGCGACCAGCACTCTTGGACCCCCCTGCCTTCGAGAGCCCTAGCCCACGGGATTCCTCTCAGTAGCTCCTTGAAGAGGCCAAAGTTAGCCCTCCTGAGGTCCAAGGTTTTGATCCTGCTTATCGCCCTGCTTCCTCCACGCAGGATCCTGAACTCGACCATTTCATGGTCACTGCAGCCGAGTCTACCTCCGACCAGCTTTCCTCATATTACAAGATTTTGAATGGGATGAATAAATAGCAGGGTCTAGATTTAGTTGCTGATGTATAGGCACTTCAGTCTGCCACAGTCTGAGATTGTTTGGGTATTCTACCTGGCTTCTGAATGCTACTGAAGACGGACTTGTGTTTCCCGTAGATTCTGTCAACTCTGTGAGTCAAATCTACCAGCCTGCTACAGATATTTCAGATACCCTGGAGTGCTAAAAATGGCACTCCAGTCATGAATGTTTAGAAAATGAATCAGTGCCTAGGCCACTGAATAGCTCTCTTGTCTCCATTGATGGTAGGCCCTTGATTCAGTTGCTTAAATACGGCATGTAGTGACATTCTGGATACTCCATGCTGACCTCCATCTGCCAAACATAAAGGACACAGGTCCCATATGTTCTGGGTCATATGTGCCAGTCCCATTAGGGCATTTCAGATGCATGCAGTCATCTCGGATGATACTAGGCAAATTAATAGATCCCTAGATCTCCACTGCCTATACTGGGAATTAAGACACTCAGCACATAAATACATTTTAATTTACACTTCTGAACATGGGCCTGATTCCCATCCCCCTGGTGTGTGTGAAATGGATATGGTATTCACATACAATGTGATGAACTAGATACATTTCATAGTGGACACTATGAATGCACACGATTAGTTTGAGGTAGTATTTGCTTTGGACGGTACAGATGTTATCGAAGACACACTCAATGGCTTAGTAAGCAGTGCTGAAGTCCTCATACAAAGATAGTACAGATATATATACTAAACTTAAAGGGAACTGTGACAGAATTTCACCTCAGAGGGAATATACTAATCTTTTGAAAAGTAAGTGCTTTTTTCAGATTGCAGCCAAAAGAATAGGACTGAGCTTGTAATGTGTGACAGAGTTTTATATAGTTACACCTGTCAGAACTGTAAGTAATAAATGGATTAATTTGCTAATATCACAAGGGGAGTTTAAGTAGAGTAGAAGAATGCTTCTTTTTTTTTTTCATCTAGTACTCAAAAAATGTCTGTACCTCAGAGTACTGGATCTGTCTGGCATGAAGTGAACATACTTCGTAGCAGCCCGAATTGTTCTGTGCTTTGCATTTGTGATTAAAACAGTGTAGAGAACTCACCAGTGTTTTGGCTGTTGCTGAATAGTGCTTGCACAGCATCAAGGCTTTTTTTCTCCTCACTCTGTCCTGCCTCGCCCTTCCCTTGGTGGGTAGGCTTGGATGGGCAAAAAATTGCAAGGAGACGTGGCCATGACAGCTGCCCTGAACTGACCAAAGGGATGTACTGTACTATATGACAATGAGCTCAACAATAAAAGCTCCAGGAAAGAAAGAGGCATAGGGGACCTTCGTGGTTATGGCATTTGCCTTCCCAAGCAACGGTCACATGTGCCGAGGCCCTGCTTGCCTGGAAAAGGCTGGACATTCACCTGCTGATGGGAAGTAGTAAATTAATTCCTTATTTTGCTTTGCTTGTGCACACAGCTTTTGCTTCACCTATTAAACAATCTTTATCTTGATCCATGTGTTTTCTTGCCTTCATTCCATTTTCTCCCTATTCCTCAGGAAAGGTGAGAAAGCAAGCAGCTGTGTGGGTGCCTGACTGCTGGCTGGGATCAACCCACTACAGTCTAAGACTACTTGCCGTAATCCTATCCTTAGTTTGACTTCTATCATGAACAGCAATTTTAGTTTATTTTGGTCTGTTCTCAACAGAAAGAATGCAATTTTACAGAATAAACATACACTAACATGACTTTAGCTGAGCAGCTAGCAAGAAACTATTAGTACTCTTCTGTATTCTTCTCAGCTTAATTATGATTTCATAGCCAGAACATCAGCAAAGTAACTGTCACTTTGGTAAGAGCAAACATACAGTTCTCCCTAGTAGCTATTTCTCTCTGTGCAAACATTTCCCCATGACATCTCTTGGAACTGTGAAACTTGCTCACGTGGTCTGCCTTTGCACCTCTGTAGTCATGACACTAGGGGCGATGCTTTCAGAAATTGGTAACTGAATTAGTTTAAGAAGTGTGGGATCAGCTGCAGAAGCACATAGGGAAAATAGACCAATTCTCCTTTCATTGCCTTCAGACCCTCATCTTCTCAGGATAGATTCCAAATGTGACACTGAGAGCTGCTGAATTCCTGCCAGCTGGAACACAGCAGAAGACAATATTTGCAAAGTGTGAAAGGAAACCAGTGACAGACAGTCCGGATACTAGTGAGAGTGGGGATGAGGGGATGGGAGGAGAAAAAAAAAAAGATTGTCAATTCAGGCACGGATATGGCACTGCAAAGTCTTTTTCTGAGCTGAGCTAAATACGCTTCTAAAGATGACGTGTAGCTGTGAAAACAATTCGTAGGTCACAAAGACTTTCGTGTTGGAATGAGTTTTGAAATGAGCCTAGTTCAATTCATTAGCCTCATGTCACATTTAGGCTGTCACAAATCCTTCCATTAGATAGGAAATTAATTTACCCACTGGTGAACCAGAGAGATGAAACATAGGAATTGTATAACTAGAAGTTATACTCTGCAAAAAAACAGTCAGGGTTGCTTGACAAAGTAGATGAAGTTCTCTGGGGGTTTGTAAACCCTTCATACAACCCATCCTCCTGAGCAGCAGCAGATTCACTGTTCTGGCATGAGACAAAATTTCAGAGGTATAGTGCCTGAACAGGAGATGAGGCCTCAGTACATTTCAAGCCCAATGAAGCTCCGTCATTAATCATCTCCCCGCTAGAACACTTTGACATTGGCGATGACTAGAAAGAAAGATATTCCCCAAAGTCTGGTTAGCATAAGAGGCAACTGATGTTGTGGAAGACCACCCAGAAAATAATTAGTAAGTTACCATGATGGAATTTTGAAACATAAATCAGTATATTTTAGAAAGGTAAAAAACATTGTAACTGAAATGTTGAATTTACATCATAATTACCACACAGTGATAGGTACTAAAAGTATGAACATGTTGAAGATACTGGTTTTCAATGACAATTGCAATTTCAATTAGAAGTTGTTCGATTTCTAGAGCTAATAATACAGTTAAAGGCCTTAAATATCAACCAGTTGTTGGTGAATAGAAAGCTGACATGCATCTGCTGGTCTGTGGTAACTTACTATGTAGATGCAACTCAGCCCAAAGCAAATACAATGTAATTCAAGTTAACATAGCCACTAATGGAAAAGGAATACTCTAAATTCAGTTGTCTTTTATTTGCTGTGAGCTAGGAGCACAAACATGGATATTTATTACAGATTAGTCTAGTCAAATGTGTGCTCTTACTTCGGATGACTTGTTCGTTTTCCAGCCATAAGTTGCATAAGTGGCATAGTATTCAGACCTTATCTATAGTCAAGGCTCTTCCTTTTTTTTTTTTTACTGTTTAAACTAATATGAAAACAAGTCAAAACTGCATGATGTTAATCATACAGTGTTAAAAATATTTAAAGGATCAAGATAACCTGGGGAACCTGAACATACATAACTCTATAGGACCAGATAAGATGCTTCCCAAGATCCTGAGGGAATTGACTGATGTAGTTTCCAAGCCATTTTCCATCATATTCAGAGCTATGGCAGTCAGGTGAAGTCCCCAGTGACTGGAGAAAAGAGAATATTGCACCTGTTTTTAAAAAGCGTAAAAAAGAGGACTCTGGGAATTACTGACCAGTTAGCCTTACCTCAGTGCCTGGTAAGATCATGGAACAAATCCTCCTGGAAGGTATGTCAAAACATATGCAATACAGGGAGGTGGTTAGAGGCACACAATATCACTTCACCACGGGCGAATCATGACTGACTAACCTAGTGGCTCTCTACAATGGAGTGACTGCATCAGTGGACAAGGGAAGAGCTATGGATGTCATCTACCTCAGTTTCTGTAAGGTGTTTGATATGGTCCCCCACAACATGCCTACCTCTAATTTGGAGAGAGATGGATTTGATGAATGGATTGTTATGGGTATTAGGAAATGACTGGATGGCCATGTTCAAAGAGCCACAGTCAATGGATCTATGTGTAAGTGGAAACCAGTAATGAGTAGTGTCCCTCAAGGGTCTGTACTAGGACCAGTACTACTTAATATCTTTAACAGTGGCATAAACAGTGGGATTCATTGCACCCTCAGCAAGTTTGTGGGTGACACTAAGATGAATGGTACAGTTGATTTACTGAGAGGAGGGATGTTGTCCAGAGACCTTGACAGGCTTGAGAGGTGGACCTGCGTGAACTTCATGAGGCTCACCAAGGCCAAGTACAAGATCATGCCCATGGGTCAGGGCAATCCCAAGCACAAACAGAGGCTGGGTGGAGAATGGGTTGAGAGCAGCCCTGAGGTAAAGGACTTGGGAGTGTTGGTTAACGAGAAGGTCAGCATGACTCAGCAACGTGTGCCCACAGCCCAGAAAGCCAATCATATCCTAGGCTGCATAAAAAGAAGCGTGGATAGCAGGTCGAGGGAGGGGATTCTCCCCCTCTACTTTGCTCTGGTGAGATCCCACACAGAGTACTGCATTCAGCTCTGGGGCCCCAAACATAAGAAGACGTGGACCTGTTGGAGCAAGCCCAGAGGAGAGTCACAAAGGTGATCAGAGGGCTGGAACAGATCTGCTATGAGGAAAGGCTGAGAGAGTTGGGGTTGTTCAGTCTGGAGAAGAGAAGGTTCTGGGGAGACCTTATTGTAGCCTTTCAATACTTAAAGAGGACATATAAGAAAGATTAAGAGAACCTTTTTACCATGGCCCGTAGTAATGGGACAAAGGGCACTGGTTTTAAACTGAAAGACAGTAGTTTTAGGTTGGATATAAGGAAGAAATTTTTTACAATGAGGATGATGAGACACTGGAACAGGTTTCCCAGAGAACTTCTCTATATCCTGTCATTGGGAGTGTTCAAGGTAAGGTTGAACAAGACTTTGAGCAACCTGGTCCAGTAAAAGATGTCCCTGTCTATGGTGGGCGATGGAATGTCTGATCTTTAAAGATGAATGATCCTATGAATCTATCATTGTATGGTTCTATCATTCTATGAAATTGTCACAAATGGCTACTTACTGCTTTTTTATAAAGTTTTGGCAAATTTGAAATATTTTAAGAAACACAACTTGCACTGATAAATCTCACCAGTCTACAAGACTATTTTCAAGATTGTCAGTTCTCTGAAAACGTCAAGACAATATGAAAGGATGTAAAATTTTAAAAACAAATGAGGCAATTTTTTTGGTGTTTGGTGATGGATTAACAGATGGGTGGTGAAAGAATGCAGATAATTAGTAAGAGTGAATGTGTTTTTATTTCAGGAAAGAGAAATTAGAGAAAGTTAGAAAGTGGGGGAAGGGTAGTGCTATAACAGAAACACCACATACAGCAGATGTTCTGGAATTGAATTGTCCAGGATTTTTTTCCAATTTTTTTTTTTTTTTTTACTTGAGATGTCAAAATAAAACAAGATAAATACATTGGAAATGTAGAAAAGGAAAAGAATATGTGAAACGAAAGATATAAAAGGATATCAAGTATTTTTTTTCACCTGTTTTGAAATAGTAATTTTCTCTTTCTTATTTACACTCATCTAAAGGAAATTTTGAGATGGGTAAATGAGTTTGTATAAAGCCAATGTGACTCTTTGTATAGGTACAAAATGAAACCAAATCACAGACAATCAGGTAAATTGGAATATGAGTTCTTATTGAATGAATCTTTCCGAAACATGTTAGGTGCAAACCTTTTCAGTTCTTCCAGAGTTTGCCTACATACTTTAGTAAAGTATATTATATGTCCCTACAAAAATGTCTTCACTTGTAGCTTTGAAGATAACTGTAATCATACTTTATTGCTTGTGTTTAGGAAACTCAAAGTGTCAAAAGAAAAATGCTCTGATACCATGGGAATGAGTTTAAAAAGAAAAAAAACTCAAATATGACGAGATTAAGTACACTATGAAAACCTACGTTAAACAGGAAGAAAACTTATTCTGTGATGCATGGGAAATATTTACATATAAAAGCTGTCTTTTGCAGAATCAGTGCATGTTAAAAGAACAGACACTCAGCTGACCATGCCTTTACATCATCTTCGGAGACAAAATAGTCACTAGCAGACAGAACAATGGATTTTTTTTCCCTGAGGTTCAGAGGTTTTATTTAACTGTGACATTACCTGCTGAATTATCCTGGTTAAGAGAGAAATGTTCTGGAAAGTAATACTGCTTACTGTTTTTTTTTAATTATTTATATTTATCCAATGACATCATACATAATAAAAACAAATGACTAATCCTTGTTTAACAATGTAGTTTAGTCACAAGTCCAACCAGGGTGGAGTATAAGACTTAAGCAAACTTACAATGTTCTAGTCTGTAAGGATCCTTATTTCTGGGAATCGAACATGATAATGTACAGGCTATTGGATGACATCTGGAGATCATGAAAGACTGAAATTATTTCTAGAATGAGAAAACTAAATGACTTCACATTGATTGTCAAAGTTTAGCTTTACAGTTGGGAAAATGTAATGAAGAAAAGATTTTGAGGCT
Source organism: Opisthocomus hoazin (assembly GCF_030867145.1). Lineage (NCBI taxonomy): Eukaryota > Metazoa > Chordata > Aves > Opisthocomiformes > Opisthocomidae > Opisthocomus > Opisthocomus hoazin. The sequence continues at coordinate 16,922,637 of NC_134414.1, read as the reverse complement.
AGTCTGCTCTCCAATATACTGTGTGGTATCAAACTTCTCTGAGTTAAATCCTGTCAGACGTTCAAAACCTATGGTTAGTTTACAGTAAAAAATACTTTCCTGATTTAAAAATATGGTGAATCACCACAACTCTTTATAAGGTATTTAAATAGTCAATTATTTTAATGTTTTAAAGAAATGGGCATATTATTTCACTTTGAATTTATCTGTAATTTCTTGTGATTTGACTTTAGTGTGTCATTAGGTTCTAAATTTAAGAGCTGAAATTTCTGTAAAGTTTCTTTCTATATCAACAAGTGTAAGCGCTCATAGACCGTAACGTTCATAACCATTTCTTTGATAATATAATAGATTGAACTATCTGATTATTTCATTGGAATGCATATTTTGTAATAATGCATGTATTTTGATTCTACTCCGAGCCTTCTTCAATTTTTAAGTAACCTTTCAAAACAGATGTTAGAACAGGCAACAGATTTCATGAGTGTCACGGTAGGACCAAATAAAGAAAAAATGTAATGTCAAAACATACTCAGTGTTTACCTCTTTGCATATCCAAATTACATATTACTCTTGTTGTTCAATATATCCACTTGGAATACTATAGAATGTTCCCAGAAATGGGGCTTCCACTACATCTCTGGGCAACCGGTTCCAGTGTTTCAACACCCTCATGGTAAAAAATTTCTTCCTTATGTCTAGTTTAAATCTACCCTCTTTTAGTTTAAAACCATTACTCCTTATCCTGTCACAACAGGCATTGCTAAAAAGATTGTCCCCATCTTTCCTATAGGCTTCCTTTAAGTACTGAAATGCTGCTAGAAGGTCTCCCCCCAGCCTTCTCTTCTCCTGGCTAAACAGCCCCAACTCTCTCAGCCTTTCCTCAAAGGAGAGGTGCTCCTGACCGAAGCTGGAGGCCCGATTAAACATTTTGGAGAGGAAACCTCATTTTCTTGCTTGGGGGAGCTAGTGGTGGTTGACATATACTGCAGCTGTAAGTTCATTTCCTGGAGACTCTGTACAACTGATTGTAAAAGATCACACGCTTTCTTTTCCTGCAATTCGTTTTTCTCGCCACTAGGGGGAGTCGAGAGCGAAGGCGCCTCACTGTGGGGGGCAACGGAGGATACAGAGGAGGGGCTGATGCTGCAGGCCGTGCCTCTTCCCCTGCCCCCTCTGTGGGCGGTACTAGCCACTCCTTCCCTCTCCCTGGGGGTTGCATTACTTCCAGATGAGGCTCATTTCTCTGCTTAGTGTCTCTAACGGCAACTTCCGGCAAGATCCCCACCTCTTTAACAGTGTCCGAATTACACTCCGCACTCGCCCGGATCTCGGCAATCGATTTACAGGTAGTCCTAGTCATCCCGTTTACAGCAGGTAGATTAGAAACCCATACTAATTTCCCAGGCTTAGGAACTTTATCTTTTCCGGTTTCAGGAGGTAGCACTCTGGTTGCTGCACACGCTACCTCCCGTTCCGCTTTTATAGCCTTTAAAGTCTCTAATACTGTTCGCCAAAGCTCCTGGACAGCCTTTATTTCCTTTTCTTCCTTTTCCTCTTCCACTATTGTCTTTTCCCACATTGTCTCTCCCAACTTTTGCCATTCCGAGACAGAATACAGTAGCTGGGTATCCACAAAGTGACCCAATCGCTGCCCCAACTTAATCAACTCTACGAGTTGTTTTGCCGTTGCCTCTATTCCTCTCTTAGAAAGAATACCAACGAGCAACTTTGCCGCAGCCTCTACTTCCATGCTTGTGGCTCCGGCCTCCACCTTCAACTGTGTCTGCTCCAGGCAGAACCAGCGGGCCCGTTTTTTTCTCTGGGAGGCGACCGTATATGTCTGCCCTGCGACTATGCACCCAGGCAGCACCTTTACCAGCTGATGTTTTCCCACTCCCCTCCTCTCGCTGCTTACTGCAGTCTTGGAGATTCTGTCGCAGGGAAATCAACCATCCTTTGCCACAGGGAAATTAACCATCCTCTGCTACCATTTGTTGGAGTGGGAACCCGGAATACGGCAGTAACGATACGCATCCCAATAGGAGTAAGATCGTTCTCCTTTATTAGTCAGCAAAACAGGGTTTATATAGCGAAACAATTACAACCTCTAATTGGTTAGTTACCCTTAACCATATAAGGCAAAATTGCCATTACTCGCTACGATTGGTGCAGAGCGTCATCTCCATGCAGAAGCAACGATAAGGCAGAAAGCGGCGAGGAGGCAGGAAGCGGCAGCGCGGCGGACCCCCCCCCAGCCAGTGCCCCGCGCTCGCCACTCCACCCCCCCCAAGCAGTGCTCCGTGCTCACTGCCCTCCAGGCCCATCTCCGGCACAAAACCTGGGTTGCTCAACGGCACCAAACTATGTCCCCTCTCGTCCAGCCAGGACTCCACATGTTCTCTATCTTTTATCATCATTGTCACTTTTCTTTGAAGCATTTAAAGTATTAAGTTATCTTTTTTTGCACTGGAGAGGCATGGTTTCCATGCAGTTATTAGAGCTAGGTGCACCATGGATTTTTGTAACGTCAGAATGATGCTCTCTTCCTAGTTTCCTAATTTTTTCCAAAATATTCTGTGTATTTGGTTTTCCTTTTTGGCTGCCGAGGTGACGTTTGCATTGAAGTTTTTTGCATGACTACGATGTTTCCTACAAAAGTGGAAACAGTTGCTTTAAATTTGCTGGCTATGTATGCGAAAAAAGGATTCTTCATCATACATGCACTATTTTAAATGTATGGTTTTTTTTCTTTCATTATCCATAGATTGCTTCAGAATCACAATGTCTCACAATGTTCTCACAAAGTTCTGCAGCCCTTTGCAACTGACTCTTCTCTGCCATCCAGCAAACATCCTCATGCCACTATTCGCTCTGTTACCAACAGCTGACGTTGGTCTGAAAGAGAACAAACACCACGTAGTACAATTCTCTGGTGTGATTGCCTGTCCTGTGACCATTACTTTTTCCTGAGGAAATAAACAAAACAAACAAACAATGACTCTTTATCAATTATTTCAGGTCAAACAGGAATATAACGGAAATAAAGACACTTACATATTTGTCTGCAAATCCTACCTGTCCCTATATGTACATGCTCCTTATAATCCCAGTGATTTCACAGAATCACAGAATCACAGAATGGTAGGGATTGGAAGGGACCTCTGTAGGTCATCTAGTCCAATGCCCCTGCCAAAGCAGGGTCACCTACAGCAGGCTGCACAGGATCTTGTCCAGGTGGGTCTTGAATATCTCCAGAGAAGGAGACTCCACAACCTCCCTGGGCAGCCTGTTCCAATGCTCCATCACCCTCAGAGGGAAGAAGTTCTTCCTCATGTTCAGATGGAACTTCCTGTGCTTCCGTTTGTGCCCATTGCCCCTTGTCTTGTCGCTGGGCACTACTGAAAATAGTCTGACCCCATCCTCTTGACACCCACCCTTCAGATATTTATAAATATATATTAGGTCCCCTCGCAGCCCTCTCTTCTTCAGGCTGAACAAGCCCAGCTCCCTCAGCCTCTCATCGTAGGGGAGATGTTCCAGTCCCCTCACCATCCTCGTAGCCCTCCGCTGGACACTCTCCAGTAGCTCTTCATCTTTCTTGAACTGGGGAAACCAGAAATGGACAGAGTACTCCAGATGGGGCCTCACTAGGGCAGTGTAGAGGGGAAGGAGAACCTCCCTCGTCCTGCTGGCCACATTCCTCCTAATGCATCCTAGGATCCCATTAGCTTTCTTGGCAGCCAGGGCACTCTGCTGGCTCATGGTCAAGACTGTTGCTCCAAACATATCCTTCCAAAAAGGTGATGGTTCATTAAAATAAAAATGTGATTCAGCTCAGGAATACTTTTTTCCATAAGCAAAATTTGTCCATTGGCTATCAGGTCCCACAAGTTTCATTTCAGTAAGCTGTGCTTAGACTTTACCAGTAATAGCAACATTTTGCTTAAAGCAAAATTAATGTCAGCTTCCTTAGACCTCTTTATTTTTTTTCACGTCTTTAAGAAACCATCAGAAAAAGTATTATTGTTTCTTATACGCTTACTAGACTACTCTGAAAGGTGTGAAATTACTTGATTTTCTCAATTCAGTATTGCTGTTTATAATGAATCAAAATTTTATTAAAAATAGGAAAGTGATTTCTCACAGTTGCAAGTTAGGAGTTGAGGCTTATATGTAATTCAATTCCAATGAAATAATTGTAAAATAGCTTCTTACAAGGGTGGATCTGGGCTTCAGCCTCTCTTATAAGATTAATGATGAAAGATAAGCAATTCCAGTATTCTGAAGTTAAGAAAGGACAATATCTCACCCATGAGATTAAAAAAAAAAACCATAACAAAAAAGCTTTTAACATAAAAAAGGGGAAAGGCAGTACTTCCAAAACAAAATAATTTACTTGCTGGTCGATAACACTTAGTTTCAAATTTCTCCTTTATTTGTACGTCCAGAAATTATTTCTCCAAAAACAGAAACCTAACTTATCATGATAGGGACAGCTCATGATAGTCTTCAGTCGCTCTTGAACATGGATGAAATGCCATTTTGCATTTAATAGGGTAATATTCTTCTGAGCTGGTGAAGGAAGGCAGATTTGCCCTCTGATTCTTCCAAATGAAGGCCTTAAGTGATGGCTTCTAGTCTTTCAGAATTAAATAGTCTGTAACTGTTTATGTGAAATGGAGTGACTACTTAAAAAGGGATCAAGAGGTATCAGTTTGAGTTTACTTGTTAGAAAGAAGTTCAAACAGGCTTAGGCAGATGATGATTGAACCATTTCTCTACACATACCTTATGAATGAATTACAGAATCATAGGATGGTAAGGGCTGGAAGGGACCTTAAAGATCATTTAGTTCCAACTCCCCTGCCATGGGCAGGGTGAACTTCCACTAGACTAGGTTGCTCAAAGCCTCATCCAGCCTGGCCCTGAACACTTCCAGGGAGGGCACATCCACACCTGGTCTAGGAAACCTGTTCCAGGGCCTTGCCACCCTCATAATAAAAAATTTCTTCCTTATACCTAATATAAATCTACCCTCTTCCAGTTTAAATCCATTCCCCCTTGTCCTATCACTACATGACCTGGTAAAAAGTTCAGCTTTCCTGTAGGCCTCTTTTAGGTACTGTAAAGCTGCAATAAAGTCTCCCCAGAGCCTTCTCTTCTCCAGGATGAGCAGCCCCAGTTCTCTCAGCCTTTCCTTACAGCAAAGGTGTTCCAGCCTTCGGATCATTTTGTGGCCCTCCTCTGGGCTTGCTTCAACAGATCCATGTCTGTCTAATGTTGGAGGTCCCAGAGCTGAATGCACAGTACTCTGCGTGGGATCTCACCAGAGCAAAGTGGAGGGGGAGAATCCCCTCCCTTGACCTGCTACCCACACTTCTTTTTATGCAGCCCAAGATACAGTTGGCCTTCTGGGCTGCAAGCACACGCTGCCAGGTCATGCTGACCTTCTCGTTAACCAGCACTCCCAAGTCCTCCTCAGGGCTGCTTTCAATCTGTTCTCCACCCAGCCTCTGTTTGTGGTTGGGATTGCCCCTACCCAGTTGCAGGATCTTGTACTTGGCCTTGTTGAACTTCATGAAATTTGCACAAGCCCACATCTCAAGACTGTCAAAGTCCCTCTAGATGTCATCCCTTCCCTCTAGCGTATCGACTGCACCACTCAGTGTGGTGTTGTTGGCAAACTTGCTGAGGGTGCACTCTACCCCACTGTCCATGTTGCTAAGAAATATGTTAAACAGCACTGAGATGTTAAACAGCACTGGTCCCAATACTGACCCCTGAGGAATGCCACTGTCGCTAGTGTCCACTTTGACATCGAGCTGTTGACTGCAATATTTTGAGTGTGACCATCCAACCAATTTCTTATGCACCAAGTGGTCCATCCATCAAACCCATTTGTCTCCAGTTTAGAGACAGGGGTGTTGGGATGGGACAATGTCAAAAGCTTTGCAAAAGTTGAGGGAGATGACATCAGTTGCTCTTTCCTTACTGGCCAGTACTCATCATATATCCTTCATGAACTGATCATGAACCTTTCTTGTTCTCTATAGGCTGAAGTAGTCTGAACACACACTGACTGCATCAGGCACAGCAAGTGAGATGATACAAAGGAAAATAACTACTTCAAGCCTGTCCCACTCTTAGCACTAAATCAAAATCTTAGCTAAATCAAAACTTCAGGCAAAAAAGAAGCAAACTTCACTGGTCGGTGAAGTGGATAGAGAACTGGCTGAATGGCAGAACTCAGAGGGTTGTCATCAGCGGCGCTGAGTCTAGTTGGAGGCTGGTGACAAGTGGTGTCCCTCAGGGGTCAGTACTGGGCCCAGTCTTGTTTAACTTCTTCATCAACGACCTGGATGAAGAGTTAGAATGTACCCTCAGCAAGTTTGCTGACGACACCAAACTGGGAGGTGTGGTAGATACACCGGAAGGCTGTGCTGCCATTCAGCGTGACCTGGATAGGCTGGAAAGCTGGGCAGAGAGGAACCTGATGAGGTTCAACAAGGGCAAGTGCAGGGTCCTGCGCCTGGGGATGAACAACCCCATGCACCAGTACAGGCTTGGGGTGGACCTGCTGGAGAGCAGCTCTGCGGAGAGGGACCTGGGTGTCCTGGTGGACGACAGGTTAACCATGAGCCAGCAGTGTGCCCTGGCTGCCAAGAAGGCCAATGGGATCCTGGGGTGCATCAAGAAGAGTGTGGCCAGCAGGACGAGGGAGGTTCTCCTTCCCCTCTACACTGCCCTGGTGAGGCCTCATCTGGAGTACTGTGTCCAGTTCTGGGCTCCCCAGTTCAAGAAAGATTAAGAGCTGCTGGAGAGAGTCCAGCGGAGGGCTACAAGGATGGTGAGGGGACTGGAGCATCTCCCCTACGAGGAGAGGTTGAGGGAGCTGGGCTTGTTCAGCCTGAAGAAGAGAAGGCTGCGAGGGGACCTTATAAATGCCTACAAATATCTGAAGGGTGGGTGTCAGGAGGATGGGGCCAAGCTCTATTCAATGGTGCCCAGTGACAGGACAAGGGGCAATGGGCACAAACTGAGACACAGGAAGTTCCGTCTGAACATGAGGAAGAACTTCTTCCCTCTGAGGGTGACGGAGCACTGGAACAGGCTGCCCAGGGAGGTTGTGGAGTCTCCTTCTCTGGAGATATTCAAGACCCGCCTGGACAAGATCCTGTGCAGCCTACTGTAGGTGACCCTGCTTCGGCAGGGGGGTTGGACTAGATGACCCGCAGAGGTCCCTTCCAACCCCTACTATTCTGTGATTCTGTGATTCTGTGATTCTGTGAAAGGTCTGATTTCAAGGGATTAGACTTTTTCTGATTACTCAATATATAGAAACTGTGGACAAATACATTTCAGTCTATAATTCATTAAATATTTTTCCACTATGTTGACAACTATCTGCAGACAGACACTGAAAACAAATCTGTGACTTATTTGATGTAAGTTGTTTGTATGAAAATCTGTAAATATATGAAAAGCCCATGACCTAAAGGCCATAGTGATTGTGATTAATCAAGCTGCGTTAGATCAGTTAAGAGATATGTCTTGTTTCTAAACAGTTTATGGACTAAATGCAATTTATATGACATATATTGACGTATCTTCAAATGTTTACACACTGCTGTGTACACAAGCTCCAAGTAACACTGTCAGGGTTGGAAGACTGTTCCTTATGTTATATAACTTTTAATTCTGTCTACAAGAGTCTGAAGCTACATATGATGTCAACATTCACTATCATGTTTATTGAAGGAATAACACTGGCTTGAGAGTATCAAATTGTCCTTAAGCTTCTCGTTGTATGATGGGCCCCAACAAATTGCATTAAAAATATAGCCCAGTTTCTCTGTTTGACATGCACGGACTATGATATAGAATTTCTTTGTCTTCTGCTGCTGAAAACAATGTGAAAGTACAAAGAGCTTTACTGGTTGTAGCATCCCAATTAATTTACTAAAATCTGCTATCTGCTGTCAGGAGTTCACTGAAAAATAAAGTGAGACAACTGATTTTTGTGAGGTCATTAGCATGTTTTCAGAACAGCAATATGAAAATTAGTCACTGCTTTTCACATTCAGCTTGGTTTTGCTATTTTTTTTCTGCCTGAGAGACTTGTGAATGGAAAAACAAGTGTCTTGATCTGCGTTTGTACTCCTCAGGACTGTGCAAAACAAAACAAACAGAAAACAATTGATTTTGCGTCCCTTTAGGATGAATTAGTAGCAATGCAAAGGACATTTCTATATCAGTTTAAAATTAGAGAAAATGAGAGGTAAATCGGGTTTACAAGTGAAATTCTATCCTAAAGTGACTCAAAGGGGAAGGGAAGGGTGGTTGTTAACTCGGTGCTGGAATTTCTCCTGCGGACTGTAAGACCTTTCAAGAGTATGAGTTCATAGTAACATTAAGACCTAGAAATGTAGTATCTCTTGCTATAAAATTTTACTAGTTCTTGTCTACAACAACTTATGTTTATATCTTTGAATCACAGATATATTAGCTCATTATTTTACAAAATATCTGGATTCACAATGTTTCCAATTGGGAGTTCCAAAAGATCACAGCATCTCACAAAACAGTACGTTTCTAAAGATGTACAGAAGAAATATAACAGAAGAAATTCAAGACCACTTAATAAAGAGAAGCATAGGGAGGTTTTCAGTAGAATAAGGGAGAAAACCTAGCATCAGGGAACATCATGCAGAATGATGACAGTGTTTAGTTCACTACATCTGATAGAATTCACTAAATGTGACAAAATGCATTGGAGAGGGGGAGATGCTTTCTAAATTCTTCTGAAAAATTTCCTTGGACTTTTTTTTATCCTGAAGGTTGCCAGGAAGTTTTCTGTGTATGGACTTTGATTTCATTTTTTGCTATAGGCCATTGTTGCAACAAGGGCAAATAAAGATTTAGTAATTATAGTAATAACTGAAAGGCAAGAGTATGTAGCAACTTAATGTCTGCTACCTTTCCATTAACAGTTGTTCTTCAGACTTCTTCAGAGAGGAATTTTTACTTGATGAGTCCAGAAAAGGAAATAATCACAGACCAATGGGTTGTTTTCAATGTTTAGGAGGCTTTGTGTCTGTATGAGGTGGTATTTCTGTATATCACCCCCTTCTATCTGATGCCACTGCCTGATATCAGAGATTTACAACACGGGGATTATCCACAGAGAGACTATCACTGACAGGAATATCATGGGAGAAGAACTCTCCCATTGTTTATTTGCTGCACAAGCAATGTTTTATCTATTCTTTTTGTCCTTATTTTATTTTACTACTAAAAATCCCAATAAAATAGCAGGACAACACTCACAGCTGAGTTAATTAACATGCTGCCATTGCTGATGAACAAAGTCTGACAGAAAGCACACACAATCCTGGAAGAAGCACTGCAGGAGTCCCTTTTAGCTCATGGCAATTCAATATAAAGACAAAAAAAAGGAATTTAAATGGAGGATTTGGTAGAAAATCAAATATCTAAATTAAAAATAACTAATAATTGAAAGAATAGTCAATAAAGTATTAGAGTATTTGCATACTTGAGATTTATGACCTCTAACTAAATTTGTTCTGGCTTCTTTGGTTTAATATAAATTGTAAACAAAAACTATCTGGAAGTTGAAACTCATGCAGACACAACCAATCAAAATACGTTTCTACTTGGAAAAATGGTTTTGTTAGAGGTCCTTGCCACAGTACAAGGACTTGATATTCTGCATAAAATATGTGCCAATTTAAAAGTAGTTGTTTTTTTTTAAAGCGGAAGTTGTTCATCTTCTCCCAACGTAGGCCTTGACTTAGCATTCAAATTATATCTTTCTTTTTTTTCGTGTCATCCCCCAATATGTAGGCTCTCAGGCAAAACATGGTCTTCTGGGAGCAACTGGACAACTTTATTGCCTTCTGTTTACACACTGCATGAAACCGGAAATGCAGCTCTGCTGAGGGAGTATACTCCAGCTCACTAATCCTAGAAATGCTGACTCTGAGTGCTGCTCTGAAAAAGACCACAATAAAAGATCATTTTTTCTCACTCAAGGACACTGAGAACAGAAGGGACCAGCACTCCCTTTTGAAGTGACCATCTGGACCTCTGCTCTGCCTGTACAGGTTGCAGAATTCTCTCCAGAAACTGGATTCAAATATGTTGCTCAGAGAACTGTCTAATATGTTTTTAAAGACTCCAAACAATAGCAAGTCCATGGCTACTTCTGGCAGGTTATTCAAATGGTTAATTAGCTTCACCAATGCATCTTACTGCATCTTATTTCAAGGCTGCAAAAGTCTAACTTCAGTTCCCAGGCACTGGATATTCTTGGGCCTTCATCTGCAAGATTAAGACAGCCTTTTTTATTGAGTATCATTTCTATGGTTAAGTATCTGTGCAGCATGATGAAGTAACTTCATTTTCGCTTCAATAAACTAGTAAATTGGATTCCATAAGCATCCCACTTCAAGGACAAGTTTCTAGTACATCTGGATCATTTTTGGAGTCCTCTGAATTCTCCTCATTAAATTCATGTCTTCCATGAAGTGCAGACCTCAAACAGAATGAAGAATTCTTCATATTCTTATGAATGCTGTGTAGAGAGGTTATCTGGTTCCCTTTTTGATATTCTTTTATGCATTCAGTGACAACATTACCGAACATTGTACTGAGCTTCCACATTGACACAGTTCTCTCTCTGAATAGTTTTTTCTCAAGTGGCTGCTTTCCAGGAAGAAATCTCTTTCTGTTGCTGAAGTCTGCACCACTTCCCACGTGTAACAACTTGCACTGTCAATGCTGTACAGAAACACATTTTGCTGAATTATTTGTACCCTTTGTCTGTACTTCATACCTGGGAGATTTGGAATACTGTGTAACACGACCCTCTTCTACTCATTGCTTAGTGCTTCCATTGATCTATACAACGTACTAGCAAAGATCTTATATGATCACCTAAATACACACAGTTTGATTATTAATTAAAACATTGAGTAGCATCAGATCCTGAAGAATTCTCAGTGCTCCCAGCTAGCATAAACCCTAGCACTCATTTTTTCCCTCTTAAACTCTGTTTGCTGCTTTTGAATATGTCAGGTTTTACCCAACTAAAGCATATGGCCAATTGATTATATACATTGCATGCCTTCTCAGAATAAGGTATTATATAATGCAATATCAAAAACTTTGAAAAATTTGAAGTGTGTAATTTCTTTTGTCAAGTTGCTTTGTCACCTGATCAAAGACTATCACAACATTTTCGTGCTCTCGTTACATTTTCTAACAAAACATGGCAACTGTATTTTTGTACTAATTTCTTTTGGCACATTGCGTGTGCTCTGAATATAAATATTTAATGAAGAAAGAGAAACACCGAAATTTCCAATATGATGTTAAGGGTTCTAGCTTAAATAAGGTGCTTAGGATCCAGATCCTACTATGCAGCATATAAGAAGAACATGAGAATGATGAAATTATTCTCATCTCTTCAGGATGAAGCACATTGAGACTTTTAAAGATAAAAAAGTCAGAAAGGCTCAGTGACTTAATTATCTCAGCAAACAGCACCATATTTGATGAAACACAGTATACTCTTTCTGTCACGATTGCATTGATAGTGTATGAATAGCAGACTATAAGCTTTATTTTCTAAAAAAGAAAAAATCTTTTGTTTCAACATCTGTAAATGATGCTGAGTATTTTCATTGTCTTGTGCTGTGTGGTCTGCGTTTTCTTACTCATGTGTCATTGGCTACCCAGACTTTCCATTTTTATCCTCACCCATTGTACTGGTTTTGGGTGGGGTAGAGTTAGTTGCCTTCATAGTAACTTGTACGGTGTTATGTTTTGGATTAGTGATGAAAACAGTCTTGCTAACACAGGGGTGTTTTAGTTACTGCTGGGCAGTGCTAACACAGAGTCAAGGCCTTTTCTGCTTCTCACATCGTCCCACCAGCGAGTAGGCTGGGGGTGCACAAGGACCTGTGAGGGAACACAGCTGGGACAGCTGATCCCTACTGACCAAAGGGGTGTCCCATACCTTATGATATCATGCTCAGCAATGAAAGCTGGGGGAAGAAGGAGGAAGGGGGTTTGGAGTGATGGCATTTGTCTTCTCAAGTAATCGTTATGCGTGATGGAGCCCTGCTTTCCTGGAGATGGCTGAGCACCCGCCTGCCGATGGGAAGCAGTGAATGAATTCCTTATTTTGCTTTTCTTGTACAAATGACTTTTGCTTTACCTATTAAACTGTCTTTATCTCAGCCCATGAGTTTTCTTACTTTTACTGTTCCGATTCTCTGGCCCATCCCACTGTGGGGGAATGACTGAGGGGCTGGGTGCTGCTTAGTGTGGCCCACTGGGTTTAAACCATGACACTCATGCTACAGCAGCCCTGGCTTTCTGGCTAAAATAATGTACTTCAAAATGATTTTTCAGAAAGCTTTTTGTTTTCTTGACATTGTTTTACCTTTTTTAAAGTTCCAGTTACTATTGCTGTGTTCTTGAGTGGCATGCATGTCTTCTCCTCTGATGTCTGGAAGTACTGACAAGTTGATGAATATGAGCAGCTGAAAATTTCTTTATGTATTTTTTTGTCAGGTCTTTCGTGGTCCTTGCTTTGAAAGTTGAACACAAATTAGTTGACTAAGGGTTTTTCATTCTATGCTGCCATCAGGTTGAAGATCTCTTTCTTGTGCAGTTGCAATTTTTATGCTATAATGTTTGGACAGCAAATGAAGTATGTTTATCTCCATCCCTTTCTTGCTCTACACATCAAAACTGTAGCAGTGCAAACTGAATGAAGGCATTTTGGGACTCTATATAGTAAATTGCTAAAAACGCTGTCATCCAAAGCAGCTCTGTGAATTTAGGCATACTGATAAAATGTTATACATGCAAGCACTATTGCAAACACTTGTTTTCTGTATGGGCATATTCATTCTAATGCCAACAATGAATTTAAGTTATTTCTTGTTTTCCTTTCTGAGGAAGATGCGCAAGCCTTCACACTCCCATTACTTTGTATGAATCTTTCTTCATTCTTAACCGATTATTTGAAGGTGACAGGTGATGAAGATAACATATTGAGGCAATTACGGTCATTTCTATCATTCTCCAAGGCTTTTCAGACATTGGAAATGCACCAGCAGAAATGAACAGGGATTTCATAAGGCTTTTTATTCCCTAAAACTTGTAGATCTATGCATGTTATACACAGCTTTACACTCTAAGGGTCAGACTGTACCTTTTGGGTGACCTACGAGCAAGATATGTCTGATCCTGCGTCAGTCATCTTTTCATAGAGTTTCATCTTTCTCTCTTGGCTCCATTTTAACAGAGAGATGAGGTGTGTTCACACCCTCTCACATCTACAATGCTGTGTCTGCATCCATATGCCAGAACAACATTGAAAACCTGCAAACGCTGTTAGTATGCTTCACCACTGATTTTTCTGCTTTCTGATTTGCTTGTTATTCCTTACTAGCATTTTCAAATTATACCTACCTGCTGGCTTGCCAGATGTGGTGAGGTACTTTCTTTGTCTTTTCCCATAGCGAGTTCCAATATAAATATCTGGCATCAAATACAAATTCTTTTATTTGAAGTCAGTTATTTTTTCTTTATCTGACAATTTGTTTATGAGTAGTATTTTTTTTTCTCACACAGCATTAGGAGAAATGGCACTATGAACTCGAGGAGATTTTCATGCATTTCACCTGCAATCGACCTGATGATTCAATCAATGAATTCAGTGAAATAACCAGCAATGACTTCACTTCTTATTTCCATTTTTGATATTATGTTTTCTATCAATACAGTGGGGACGCTACATGAGAGTAATCATTGCAGCACGAGATGAATGATGTGCTCTCATGACTTTGGTAGTTCAGGCAGGAGACTGCTGGTTCTCACAGGTTAGAGAATTTGAAGAACAGCGACCATGTGGCATCTTACAGCTGACTACTCTTTAACATCCTCCCTGCAATAAAAACACAAAACTAAACACTATTTTTAAAAGTCTTAAATTAATTCTGGAAAAATACAAATGGTAATGTGATTAAATAGTCACATTTGTGGAAAAGGGACCAGAAATATGGAATGGTTTGAGCACTTAGTAACTGAGAACAAGACGAAAACTTTAATCATTCTGTTGTGAGAAGTAGAAGAAATCCAGAAGTATAGCCAAGCATCTGGCGATACTTGTCAAACACAATTTTTGTTTGACTTGATAGAAAACATGCATCCAGGCAGAAGTATTACTATTCTGGGAGCATTTTAAAAGAGCATTATGGCAGGATACCAAAAAATGTAATAGTAAACAAAAATCAAAAATGCTTGGATCGCAAAATAGTAAATTAAAAACTCCATAGTAAAACTGAGCCAGATAAAGAAGAAATCGAGGCTGGTTTGAGTAAACTAATTGACAAGGTTGCAAAGGGTTTGTGAAACAAGTGCAGCAATCTGGCTCTAGCCGCTCTATTCTACGCCCTTGCTAGCCCCAGTTCCTGGAGCTGTGGTGACTGAGCTGATTTTTTTATGTTTCCACTTCTTCTTTCCAACCATGTACCTTCCTCTCTGTCTCCCAGTCATCAGGTAGCCTTTAATTCAGTATTCTCTGCTCTGCTGTAATGACTTTTCTTTCCTACACAGTCCCACCCCCCTTTCTTCCCCAAATTGTATGACATTAGATGTAGAGGCAGTACTACACTTCAAGTATGCAATTTTCAGCTACATGAACTGTCTGAAGATGCAAATTTTGAAGAGATTTAGGAGAGAAACTCACAGCAACAAAGCATGAGGTATTGTAATAGTGAATTAGTAAAGAATGGATAATTAACTCAGACACTGTAAAAAACTTTTTCAATCATATGAATAATTAAAACAACACAGCAAAATGAGGAAACACATACGCTCTTTTGGAAAAAGGAAATATAATGGGCATGACAGTGTGATGTCTCCTTCTGTACTATAGCCTATCTAATGTAATCTTTAATATATATGTTACCCAGGAACAACCTGTAAAAAAGGCCTGGGACCAAAGCGCATTAGTAACATCCCCCAATCAGGCTGAAGGAAGCGACGCAAAGGAAAACAGTGAGTGGAAGCGGGTCTGCAATCGGGGCAGGAGGCCAACCCTTCCCTTGCCCACCACATCTCCACAGGTGCCTCTGCATAATAGATATGAGGCTCTAAATGTGGAGAACAAGATGGTGGATGGTGCAGGGGTTGACCCATCCACATTGGAGGAGGCACAAAGATCAGAAGGACCTCCCTTTCGCATTACTACCAGCTCCACAAGGAGGAAGAGACGAGTCATAGTTGTAGGAGACTCCCAGCTGAGGGGAACAGAGGGTCCAATGTGCCGGGCAGACCCTCCTCTCAGGGAAGTCTGTTGCCTCCCAGCAGCACGGGTCTGTCGCGTTAAAGGGGGGGTAAGGGGAGTCTGATATTCAACTAGCCTGCCAGAGCCCTTCCAAGGACTTTCACTGAAACAGTTTCGCAAAGTTGAAACAATAGGCAATTTATTCAAGCGACAGTTATCACAGATTCGGAATTGCCGTTGATAAATTCACTGTCTACAAAAGTTGAGCTCAAAGTAATAGTTTAGCGCTTTAGTTAACAATGTGTTCCCGGGGATACGTCTGACAAAGTCAGAGGCGCGACTCTTACCAAAAAGGCGTCCCTTCTTGGGGAGGGAAGAGAGGTTCAGGCCCGTCGACCCGTCCGTCAGGTGAAGTTCTCGCTTGGCTCCTCCTCCCAAAGAGAGTTTTCAAGTGCCAATTTTTATATGTTTGGAAATCTTTTTGCAAGGTGGGACTAAGTCAATTCTTGTGTATCGATTGGCTCTTGGCATGGAATGTCGTGTCGTCAGAAGCGGGACTCAGCAGTGTGACAGGCCTTCGGAGCAGGCATCTTGGTATGTGCATTCGGGGGCCATCTGTGCTTTGTCCAAAGCAATCTCTGAAGCAATCTCTGGCTGCGCAGCCTCCGCGGCGCCCCACAGATCACTGAGTTTACAGTGATGGGCTATCCCCCCTTACTTTTGTCTGATAAGATAAGCACCAGTTATTTACTTCTTTTGTTACCTCTTCGGCTCTTGATGCCTCAGTCTGTTTGTCTTTTGTCTTGCATTCGAAAAGTCCAGCAAGGCCATCGATTACAGGGTCAAGGACATTGCTAGGAAACTTCCTAGACTGGTCCGACCCTCAGACTACTATCCTCTACTGCTCTTCCACATGGGTGCGGACGAAGTTGCAGTAAGTAGCCCAAGGGTAATTAAAAAAGAATTCAAAGCCCTTGGACGATTAGTAAAGGAATCTGGAGCACAGGTTATCTTTTCATCTCTCCCTCCAGTGGTGGGAAGAGACGTTGAGCGACATAGGCAGACTAAATCTATTAACACATGGCTCCGTGACTGGTGTCACCGCCACAACTTTGGGTTCTTTGACCATGGGACGACATACACAGCACCAAGCTTGCTGGAATCAAATGGGAACCAGCTTTCTCAAAGGGGGAAGAGGATCTTTGCCCAGGAGCTCGCGGGGCTCATTGACAGGGCTTTAAACTAGAGGTGAAGGGGGATGGGGAACCTATCAGGCTTGCCAGCGACAGGCTAGGGGAGGATACACAATGGTTAGAGGGATGGGGGTCTAGTAGGAGCCCTCAACCCGTTGCCCAGCAGCATGCGAGGGACACTGCAGCAATGTGGAAGTCTTGCAGAAGGGAGCTGGAGGCGCCTGAGGTATCAGGTGCCAACAAGAAAATACCCATGAAACACCCCAAGGGAAAAAAGGGGTGCTCTGCTAAGAAGGTAACGAGGCCGACAGCTCAGATGTAATGCCTTTATACAAACACACGCAGCATGGGAAACAAACAGGAGGAGCTGGAAGCAACCGTGCTGCTGGAAAGCTATGACCTGATTGCCATCACGGAAACTTGGTGGGATGAATCCCACGACTGGAATGTAGCTCTTGATGGCTACAGGCTGTACAGAAGGGACAGGCGAGGAAGGAGGGGCAGGGGCATTGCCCTTTACATCAAGGAAACACTACAGAGTGAAGAGCTGTCCCTGAAGAATAACCACGAGCAGGTCGAAAACTTATGGGTAAGAATCGGAGAGAGAGGCAACAAAGGGAACCTAGTGGTTGGTGTCTACTACAGGCCACCAGATCAAGAGGAGCTGATAGACGAAGCGTTCTTCCTCCAACTCCAGGAGGCTTCGCGCTCGCAGGCTCTCGTCCTACTGGGGGACTTCAACTACCCTGACATCTGCTGGAAAAGCAACACGGCAGGCTGTAGGCAATCCAGCAGGTTCCTAGAATGCATTGAGGACAACTTCTTAAGCCACGTAATAAGCACCCCTATCCGAGGGGATGCGATACTAGACCTGGTGGTCATCAGTGCGAGTGAGCTCGTTGCGGATGTCAAGGTCGGAGGTAGCCTGGGCTGCAGTCACCACGCGCTGGTGCAACTAACGCTATTGAGGGAAATGGGAATAACAAAGAGCACAGTCAGGACCCTAAATTTTAGGAGGGCAAATTTCCAGCTCTTCAAGGAGATAGTCAGAAGGACTCCCTGGGAAACGGTCCTCAGGGACGGGGGAAGAGAACAGAGCTGGCAGGTCTTTAAGGATATATTCCAGAGAGCGCAAGAGCTCTCGATCCCCAAGTATAAGAAGTTGGGCAGAGAAGGGAAGAGACCGGCATGGCTGAGGCAAGAGATGCTGGTCAAACTAAGGAAGAAGAGGGAACTGTACAGGCAGTGGAAGCAGGGACTGGCTTCCTGGGAAGAGTATAGGGAAGCTGCCCGGTTGTGTAGGGATGGGGTCAGGAAGGCCAAGGCACAGCTGGAGCTGAACTTGGCAAGGGATGCAAAAAATAACAAGAAGGGCTTCCACAGGTATGTCAGCCGGAAAAAGATGGTCAAAGAAAGCCTACCCCTGCTCACGAGCGAGACCGGCAAAGTGGTAACAGCAGATGAGAAGAAAGCTGAGGTACTCAACAACATTTTTGCCTCAGTCTTCACTGGCAACCTCTCTCCTCACCCCTCCCGAGTCGATGGATGGCATGAAGGAGACCAGGAGGGTAAAATCCCTCCAGCTGTAAGTGAAGACAAGGTTCGGGACCTCCTGAGGAACCTAAACGTACAGAAGTCCACGGGATCTGATGAGATGCATCACAGAGTCCTGAGGGAACTGGCTGATGTAATTGCCAAGCCACTCTCCATGATATTTGAAAAGTCATGGCAGTCAGGGGAAGTCCCCAGTGACTGGAAAAAGGGAAACATTGTGCCCCTTTTCAAAAAGGGTAGAAAGGAAGACCCTGGGAACTACCGACCTGTCAGCCTCACCTCTGTGCCTGGGAAGATCATGGAACAGATCCTCCTAGAAGCTATGCTAAGGCACATGGAGGCCAGGGAGGTGATTCGAGACAGCCAGCATGGCTTCACCAAGGGCAAGTCCTGCCTCACCAACCTAGTGGCTTTCTATGATGGTGTAACAAGAGTGGACAAGGAAAAACCAATGGACGTCATCCATCTGGATTTTTGTAAAGCCTTTGACACGGTCCCCCACAACATCCTTCTCTCCAAATTGGAGAGCCCCGGATTTGATGGGTGGACCGTTCGGTGGATAAGGAAATGGTTGGATGGTCGCAGCCAAAGGGTAGTGGTCAACGGCTCAATGTCCGGATGGAGACCAGTGAGGAGTGGAGTCCCTCAGGGGTCCTTACTGGGACCGGTGCTGTTCAATATATTTATCAATGACATGGACAGCGACATTGAGTGTACCCTCAGCAGGTTTGCAGATGACACCAAGCTGAGTGGTACGGTTGAGACACCAGAAGGACGGGATGCCGTCCAGAGGGACTTGGGCAAGATGGAGAGGTGGGCCTGTGTGAACCTCATGAGGTTCAACAAGGCCAAGTGCAAGGTCCTACACCTGGGTCGGGGTAATCCCCAGTATCAATACAGGCTGGGGGATGAAAGGATCGAGAGCAGCCCTGCTGAGAGGGACCTGGGGGTACTGATAGACGAAAGGCTAGACATGAGCTGGCAATGTGCGCTGGCAGCCCAGAGGGCCAACTGTGACCTGGGCTGCATCAAGAGAAGCGTGGCCAGCAGGTCGAGAGAGGTGATTCTGCCCCTCTACTCTGCTGTGGTGAGACCTCACCTGGAGTACTGCGCTCAGCTCTGGAGCCCTCAGCACAAGAAGGACATGGAACTGTTGGAGCGGGTCCAAAGGAGGGCTACAAAAATGATCCGAGGGCTGGAGCACCTCTCCTATGAGGACAGGCTGAGAGAGTTGGGCTTGTTCAGCCTGGAGAAGAGAAGGCTGCGGGGAAACCTGATTGCAGCCTTTCAGTACTTAAAGGGAGCCTATAGGAAAGATGGGGACAATCTTTTTAGTAGAGACAGCAGTGACAGGACGAGGGGTAATGGTTTTAAACTAAAACAGGGTAGGTTTAGGCTAGATATAAGGAAGAAATTCTTTACAATGAGGGTTGTGAAACACTGGAATGGGTTGCCCAGAGAGGTAGTGGAGGCCCCATCCCTGGAAACATTCAAGACCAGGTTGGACAGGGCTCTGAGCAACCTGATCTAGTTAGCGGTGTCCCTGCTCGCTGCAGGGGGTTTAGACTAGATGACCTCTAGGCGTCCCTTCCGACCCAAAACTTTCTATGATTTTATGATTCTATGATTCTATGTTGCCATTTAAGAAGAGAGTATGGTGAGAGAAAATCAATTATGTTTAGGAAAAATAGCTTAGTTATATAATACAGTTGTGGTAGAATAAGCTTCAGCTATACTTTTAATTTTTTACAGATTTTAAGTAAGCACATGTATAGCCTACATGTGCCACAGGATATGGGATATCCTCTACACTACAATGTAGGAATGGGAAGCGCCTCTTGAGACTGTAATGCTGGTGCATTTTTGCACTTGCATTCAGAAAACCTGACATGAACCCAGAATAAATCTTCTGCTGCATATGACTTCAGTACAGGATTGAAGCCAAAAAATTAATTATCTACATGACTTACTGATGAGAGCAAGGAAAAAGAAATATGAACATGAAACACCTTGATATGGTGCTGATTTGAGTTATTACTTCAAGAACTAAGCACAGAGTTATAAAGATGTGTGGACAAATAGAAAAAGTAACATGAAAGATGGTGCTCAAAACTGATAATGATAAATCCAGATATATGACAAAAATATTTTTTCAGCAAGCAGATCAGAATGTATATTTATACATCATTTAAATACCTAGGAGCAATCTCTCACCAACTTCAAGGAGGAATTGGAGACCTGGGCAAAGAGAGAACAAATTGATGTTAAGTGTATGGAGAGCGGCCATCTTAGACAGCGGCTTGGCATGTCTAAAAAACCAGATTCATAATGTTGAACAATGGCATCTGGTGCAAACTGAGACAGTGGCCAAAAAGAAAGAAGAGAGAAAGAAACTTTCTTGTTATTTTGAAGGAGTCATGAAATTAATATAAAAAAATTAGAACATTTACTTCTGCCTAATGCAAAACCAAGCTGTCAGTACATAGAAATGCTGGCTTTTCTTATTTAGGGATTCCTCAGTGAGATAGAGATGTGAGCTCTGAGATGTTATTACTGAAAAGTAAGATAGACAACTAAATACTTCTGACAGTATAATACTATGACAGATTATAGGACCAGGAAAAGCAAAACAAGATCTAATAAGGAATCATGAGAAGTCTACAAACATCCATATAAAATAAACACAGTGATGTCTCAGCAATATCTGTAGTTAAAACATATGATGATAGTGAAGAGCGTAGACCAATTATGTCTGTTGAAAGAAAAAGAAGAAAAAAGAAAGAAGGAAAATAAGAAAAATCTAAATATTCTTAACATGAATTTTTAACAAGAAAAAACAGTCTTGACAGAATGGTTTAAATAAAACCGTGAGAGTAGCTAAGGTTTTAAACAGTCAGGGGAGTAATAATTGCAGTACTTCATGAGGCAGGTGATGTATATGGTGATTTGCTTAATTTATTCACCCATATAATGTGAGGAAAGAATCCAGATCTGCAGGTATCCAAGGAATCTTAAGAATTTTCTGCAGGATTTCACAGGGGTGAATTACCTGTTCCAGGTATTGTTACTTCATTTGTGTAACTAAATATTTGAATTATTTGTTCCAAGCAATAGATCTCTTATTCCTGCATTCACTAATTTTAGTCGAAATTAGAGGGTTCTGGATTTTACACACTTCCTGCCTGACTGGCCAATGCACTACCCCCTGGAATGTGGGTTGTAAATAACACAGCTCTGGTGCTGTTAAGGTGCATTCATCATACTAAGTTGTCATTTCTCTTTTCCTTCTGTAAAGATCCAAGAAAGGCTTGTCAACGCTTCACTGATTCCCCTGCAATGTCAATTTGGTGCTCAGTTTTCTGCTTCTGGGCTGCTGCCTAGTCTTTGTGTCTGGTAATAGCCTGCACTATACAAGTCATTCATTTTAGTAATTTTTCATTGCATTAAAGGGAATTTAGAAAAATCCTAGCCTCTGAATCACAATTTGCTGCCTCCCCTTGCCTTGCCTTGCCTTTCCTTCCTTTACCTTCCTTTTTCTCTTTCGCTATCTTTAGCATAATGCATTTCTTCCCGTAATTATTGCGTAATAATCTAGGAAAAAGGTATTGTCAGTTGTCCTCCCAATGCCCATAGGTCTTACTTGATATTTTATCTTGTATGCTAGTGATTTGCCTTTTTTCCTTTTTTTAACTTTGCATACAGTGTTTATATATTGAAATTATGCAATCATACATTCACAGTGTCAATTTAATACACTTTCAGACTTCTCATACATGGGTCTTCACTTTCCTAATCCTTTTAATTTAGGAACTTGAAAAGCTTTAAAAACTCCCACCCCAAATGTTACTGGCAAGTTATGTTTCATTTCTGGATTAATGTTATAGTTTTTTAAGTAAGCAGTATGTAAGTCTGAAGTACTCACATAAAGAACAAAAAGAAAAGGTTGGTGTTGTAGGGCTTTTTTTAATACACCAACGCTGTTAAGGACAACAGTGTTAATTACCAGAAAGGGAACACATGAGTTCATATCAACTGCTAGAACTCTCCTAACCAGCGGTTTGCAGGACAATTAGGAGAAGAAGGAGAGGAAGTGGGTATTTTAAACTTTTTCCATTACTGCAGGTTAGCTCTTCATTACTATGGAACACTGCAGCAGGGAATAGTGGACTGGGAATAGCTTTCCTGTAGATCCACATTTTCCTTTTTTTTCCAAGATTTTCAGGCTTTTACTGACATAGATGGAAGTGGCAGTGCCGTTTGTTTTCCTCCTTTCTTTGCTTTCAGAATCAAGTTGACAACAACCCAACCGTGATGTGATCAACACCAAGTGGCAGCTATGGTTTGCCCATTTGCTTCTTCCTCATAGCTGGTTCTGCATGTGAGCAATATACTAGTATTATTTAATCAAAATAAAACGGATCAGTTAAACATATAGGTGATTTTTACTGCCAATATCATCTTTACAAGATAATTCATCATCTTTGTCTTGAACTGAACCCTACCCCATTAGTAGGATTCCCTTAACTAAAATTCATTTTATGGACCATTCAGTATTCTATCTAGGCTTTGGCTGCATCTCCAGATCTTCCAGCAATGTGTCTGACATTTGCCAGTTCCAACAAAGTGCTTCAGGGTACTTCAAACAGCACAATGGGACTAAATGTTTGTGACTGAATCCCATAACATATGTGTAAATGTCAATTATCTCTTTAGAGCAGAGATCCTCTGTAAAGGAGCTTCTACTGCTTCTTCTAAATTGGTAGACACAAGGCCAGAAAGACACACAGATTTCTACACTCATGCTTGTGTAGAGAAAACTTCAGCAATTTCAAATTGTAAAGAGCTTGACATTTATGGTCTTCCTTAAACATGCCTTCAAAAAAAAGACCTTATCTCATATAGATCTCAAGACTCCAAAAGGCAGAGAATGCATTACTTTCACCGCAAATTGTTATATGTATAATACAGACAACTTTGAGTTTTAAAACAATTACATATGTTTGGCTTACCCTTTAGCTTATATTATTTACTAATACGATTTTTAATAACATGTCTTTGCAGGGTGCTTAATGCATTATACTTAACTAAGTATACACAAATCACCGGTTCTTGAGACTTGGATTACAACTTTATTTCTAAATCTTGACAATTTTTGAAGTGTTAATGAACACTAGAACTGAAGAGAGAAGATTGAAGAAGATGGTGCTATTATTCAGCTTTCATAAGTATGCCTTCAATTAAGATAAACACTGACCTGCCACAAAAGCTACAGGGCAAATTCTGAAAGTTACATAGAGCTTGGAGGAAGGAGACAGCTTATTTACAAGGAATAGATTAGGGGCCTAGGTACTTTTGATTACATCTTCCTTTATTCTACAGATCTTTTCTTTAAAGTCAATGGTACAAATTCTGGAGACAGCATATACTGGAAATCATGTGAAATTCCACTTTGTATTAAAGAATTGTTCATATTTAACAAATTTCTATTTAAAATACACATTATAGATCTGCAAAGTGAGCTGCTAAACATTTTGTAAATATTAATTGTTATTCTGATTATTTCTTTTATCACTAAGCATATATATTTCTGTATATGAAGATTCACTTCCAGCTTTTTAACATGTTATCGACCTGTCATTAAAACAGCATACATCTGATTTTCCTTGCCATTCTTGTAAATAATGTAACCACTTCCGATTTTTTTTTTTTTTTACTGTCTATATAAAGAAAGTTTGCATGATACAGAAATTGGGTTTATGTGTGATTTTGCAGCTATAGAGCATTGACAGATGCCAGGAAGGATATATACCCAATGAAAAGCATTGTTTTCCTTCACCTATTATTATAGGTTTGCATGTTATATTGCTGAAACATCTCATAACAATAAGTGGGAGCAAAACATACTGTATGTTTATTCCTTTTTAATTAAAAGAAAGGAATGCTGTCAATTTATAAAATATGATCCTCATTAGCCCAGTAAGTCTACATTTATCTGGCCAAGCTTATTACCCTTAAGGGTTTTCTCTCCTAATTGGCAAGATGAGGTCACAAGTTATGTGACTTCTGCTTACTGAATTTTGAAAACTCTCTTTAACTACAGTAGCACTGGGAATAAAACCTGTTATTCATTTCTAAGGACCTGTAATTTTCTGCTTGTAGCCTGCCACCTGGTCCCACATATAATGTCAGCCTAACGAGGTTTCCTCTCTGGTGGAGAGGGTGGGGGCTGTTCCAGTTGACATTTTCTGCGTGCATGTTGTTCTGAGGCAGAGGGATAGTGCAAAGTCCTTACACCATTGAAGTTCTTTACTTCTATTAATACCATTTCATTAAAAAAGCAGAAGCAGCAGAAGAAGACAAGCTTTAACTGCCATCTAATCACAAGAATCTTAATTATTTCATTTTCAGTCATGCCTAGTCATTTTCCATTTAATACTTCGGGCTGTAGAGGTGGGCCTACGTGAACCACATGAAGTTCAGCAAGGCCAAGTACAAGGTCCTGCACGTGGGTCAGGGCAATCCCAAACACAAGTACAGGCTGGGTGGAGAGTGGCTCAAGAGCAACCCTAAGGAGAAGGACTTGGGGGTACTGGTGGATGAGAAGCTCAACGTGAGCCAACAATGTGCGCTTGCAGCCCAGAAAGCCAACCATTCCTGGGCTGCATCAAGACAAGCGTGGCCAGCAGGTCGAGGGAGGTGATTCTGCCCCTCTACTCTGCTCTCGTGAGACCCCACCTGCAGTACTGTGTCCAGCTCTGGGAGCCCCAACATAAGAAGGACATGGATGTGTTGGAGCAGGTCCAGAGGAGGGCCACAAAGAAGATCCGAGGGCTGGAGTACCTCTCCTACGAAGACAGGCTAAGAGAGTTGGGGCTGTTCAGCCTGGAGAAGAGAAGGCTCTGGGGTGACCTTCTAGCAGCCTTTCTGTACCTGAAGGGAGCCTACAGGAAGGATGGAGAGGGACTTTTTACAAAGGTGTGTGATAGGACAAGGGGGAACAGCTTTAAACTAAAAGAGTGCAGATTTACATTAGGTATTAGGAAGAAATTCTTCACTATGAGGGTGGTCAAACACTGGAACGGGTTGCCCAGAGAAGCTGTGGCTGCCCCCTCCCTGGAAATGTTCAAGGCCAGGTAGGATGGAGCTCTGAGCAACCCGGTCTGGTGGAAGATGTCCCTGCTCATGGCAGGGGGTTTGGAACTAGATGATCTTTAAGGTCCCTTCCAACCCTTACCTTACCAAATTATGAGTCCAGTAACTTCCAGAGACCCTATTCAAGAACAAGAGCTGCATTTTACCGGCCAGTAAGAACACATCTAACTAAGCAGATATATTTTTCATCATAGTGCTAGGACTCTAAAACATTTTTATGTAGCATGGTGGTGTGCCATGTAAGAACTTCTCACTTTGCCTTTGAGCTAGCTGAGATAGATAGCTACCTGGAATACAGAAATAATGGCCTATAGTTCCTAAAATCACAGTAGCGATGTTAACGCACAGGCATTCAGAGGCTAACTATTGAGCCTCTAAGCAGAGCTACTTAGGTGAAGTGCAGCTCGGCAGAAAGCTGGCTGTTCCAGAGCTGTCTTCTCTTGTTCAGTTCCTGCTAAGGTAGCTCCACCGATACCTCATACAAACAGATCTGAAGTGACACAGATGCAGCCTAAGCATTATTTAACAATGTAAACCTAACTGACTGTCAGCTTGGTTATGTATTTTAGGATTTACACATAGCAAGAAATCATAATAATTTAATATTTTTCAAGAAGAAATACAGGAAAAATCTTGAAGAAAGTTGAAATCAGGGCCAAGTGAGAGAGAGTTTGCCACTTACTGTGTTTTTGACACTTTTCCAAACTCAATTCCAGTACATTTTCAAGTGTTCTTTTTGGCAAGAAGTTGGAGAAGAACTTGTTTATCCTTAATCTTGAAGCTTACTGTAACAAAATGAGGTACAATTTTGTTTTCAAAACCACATGTGTAGAAGTTAGACTGTTTTGTGTTTCTTCAAAGAACTGACTGTTATTGTTAGAATCATATTTTCAGTAAATATTTTAGCAGTTTTCCCAAAAGAGAATAACTTATGACAGTGGACAATGCTCTTCCTAAAATTTCCCCCTATGATTAGCAGAAAAAACATTAAATTTGTATTATCCATAAAATTTATCACATCATTATTTACCTCCTTTTCCAGATCATTTACTGAGGATTCTGTAACACCTGTTAAATGACCTATGTCCCAGCACCTATTGTATCTTACCAGAAGCACTTGCCTTCTGTGAAAGTTAGACATAAACTTTTATTCTTTATTTCTGATCTTTTTAGCCACTCGCTTTTTAGTCAGTCATAGTCATTTACAGTTTCTTTAGGAGTCTTTGGTAAAGGTCGGAAAGAATATATTGTTCAAAGCTTCTGAAAAATCCAAGTACACTCTTTTGACTATCCACATGTTTGTCATCTGTTTCAAAAGTTGTTAATATTGCTTCCTTCCAGAAAAAAACCAAAAACATCCTATCAGTTTCATGACAGAAGTGCTTGCTGTGCTTGTCTATACGATTTTATTATCTTGTACTGATGAGCAAAAATGGACTGGTTGAGGATGTGAAGGCTGGGGGTAGCCTCGGCTGTAGTGACCATGACATGGTGGAGTTCAGGATCCTACATGGAGGAAGCAGGACAATAAGTAGGATCACAACCTTGGACTTCAGGAGAGCTAACTTTGGCCTCTACAAGGACTTGCTTGGAGGAATCCCGTAGGACAGGGCTCTAGAAGGTAAGGGTTCCAAGAGAGATGTTTGCTGTTTAAACATCACTTTTTCTATGCTCAGGATTGGGGGATCCCCCTGAGGAAGAAATGTAGCAAAGGAGGCAGGAGACCCGCATAGATGAGCAAGGAGCTTCTAGCAGAACTCAAATGGAATAGAGAGGTCTATGGAATGTGGAAAGAGGGACATGCCACTTGGGAGGAGTACAGGCACGTTGTCAGAGACTGTAGAGAAGCAATGAGGAAGGCTAAGGCCCACCTGGAATTAAATCTGACAAGGGATGTCAAAGACAACAAGAAGGGCTTCTTCAAGTACATCAGCAGCAAAGGAAGACTAGGGATAAAGTGGGGCCGCTGCTGAATGAGGCGGGTGTCCTGGTGATGGAGGATGCAGAGAAGGTAGAGTTACTGAATGCCTTCATTGCTTCAGTCTTTAGTGCTAAGGTCAGCCCTCAGGAATCCCAGGCCCTGGAGGTAAGAGAGGACGCCTACAGAGAAAGGAAGATCTTCCCTTGGCTGAGGAGGATTGCGTGAGAGATCATTTAAGCAATATGGATGCCTACAAATCCATGGGCCCCGATGGAATCCACCCACAAGTGCTGGGGGAGCTGGCAGATGTCATTGGTGAGCCACTCTTCATCATCAGTTTATCCAGTTTCCCTCTGGCTTTTTTTAAAGGTCTTAATCTTTGGAAGCATAGTTGGAAGGATGTAAGACCTCCGAGTAGAAAGAAGTGGCATAAAACTACTGCAGAGTAAGAAAAGTGTGAAGAAATTGACCTGTGACCAAAGAATCAATATGGAACAGGGAAGTAACAGGTGACAGAGTGGAAGTGATCAGAGGCAATTTGTCAAATTGGCTTTCTCCCATACACAATTTGCACTTTATGGATAAGCACGATCATTCGATATAAATACCAGGTAAGCATATTCACAAACAATGTGTGAGTTAATATGATTTCTCCATTAGATGCTTAAATAAGCTTAAATAAGGATGTAAGTAACGCCTTGTGCACAAACGTCTGTAGCATGAAAACGGGAAAGACGTTATTTGACTGGGCTAAAAGGCAGCAAAGAATCAAAGTGCAGGAATAGTTGCAATTTCCTGAAGTATCCACAGTGGAACAGAATAAAGATGAAGTGGAAATTCTGGGAGTTGTTGAAAGCACTGGACAAGTGGATTAGTCCTTGAAAATGATAGCAAAGATTGTAACTTGGTAGAGGAAATTTGAGACTCGTGTGCTTAATCAGAAGGGAACTGCACACCAAGGGGAAGAGGATAGCAAAAGAATGGCAGAGAAGAGGAGGAAACTTCAGAGAAAATGAAAGAAAGGACATCTGAGACCACCTAAGTCCGCAGAAAACCTGCAAGAGATTAAGATGCTCTTCATTTCCAAGTTTACCAGTTAGATCACTGTGCAACCACACTTCAACTAGTGTTCACAAAAAAGTACCTTCCAAACAGAACAGATCTCAAGGAGAAGTAGTTGAGACAGGACCTGTCTGGAGGCTATGTGTACAATTGGCTAATATGTTTTATCTGACACATGCACACATATAAGGCTTAAGTCAGACATTATAACCTAGTAGGTTACAACGCACAAAGGAAACCAAAGCCAAACGAAACAGGCTCTCTCCAGTTGCATATTTTCCACTCCTTTCACCAGAGATATGTCTGTGTCTTGTAATAACAAAACCCAAAACAAAACATCTTACGTGCAATTAAAATGGTTAGTTTATTAGTCTCATTTGCTAGTTAACTACCATGTTCCTCCTCTTACCATTTTCACACCTCTTTTAGTTGAGTAGCTTTTTGTTAGCTGTGGAACAGATAACGTGTCCCATTAGTTATTTCTATTTTAAAAAGAAGTGTATTTTTTAAAAATCTGCACTTTTCAATATATGAATAACATTCGGGATGGGATTTCTTCTATATAGTATTTGTCCCTCATCCCTCATTGGAATCTTTATGGTGACTCTACAGGTCCATTAGGTGCAAAATTAAACTATTAATTGGGAAGTATTCAGAGGAATCAGTAAGCCCAACATTCTTTCAGGGACATCTTATACCCTTCAATGTACCATATCAAGATGCTTATTATTGTAGCATTGGTCAGATGACAACATTTGCTAAGACAGCACTGGTATTTCTATATAAAACTTTGGGATTTTTCGGTTAGCTCTTTAATTCCCCTAGAAACAAAGATTTCTTCCACACTGGTTGTAGACTATTGGCAACAGCAACAGGACAAGTGAGTAAATCCACTAATGCATCAGTGTGCTTTATAGACAGCAAAGTGACTTTGGCTTCAGACTGACCCAACCACCAGACAAAGAGGGAAATGATACAAAGCCTGTGCTTGGTAAAACAAAGTACAAGGGACCAAGGATCCATAAAATGTGGGAAAATGACAAAGCAAATATTTTGCCCTACAATAATTACTCTGTAATTCCACTGAAATAATGACTAACAGCAGAGTTAACACCATATAGATATCCTGGTGTTTCAGGAGAGAGATAAAGAGACACAGGAAGAGAGAAAGAGAAGGAGAGCAAGGAAGAGAAGGAGGAAGGGAGGATGGGAGGGTAAGAGAGACGGAGGAGATAAAGAAGGAAGGAAACTCAAGAAATGATCTTGATTTCAGAATTACCAGAATTAATAGTTCTCCAGAATGGTAAAATCTTTTGATATTTTTCTTTTAAGTGAATTTGTTTGGAAATCTTTAGCTGTGTGTAAGAAGAACCTGCCAGCAGGATATACTCAGTTTAAATGCATATAGCGATGACATATTGGCTAACACACACAGATGATAGCTGGGATTTAATGAGCTGTTTGGCTCCATGTGCTTACCACCCTGAAGGCTCTGGCTCGCCAGCAAGTACCTCATGTAAAGAGCAGTTCACCTCCATAGCTTCTTGTACTGGATCCTCAGCCATCTTTCTCAGCCTCTATAAACACTGAAACACCGACTCACCTTGATGGTCTGACAACTCCTCACTAGACTCCGTGATTTTTTTCTTTTAGGATTTTAAACCTTTTCGTGTTGATGTTTCCCATTTTGAATCCAGAGCTATTAGCAATATTTGTCTCAAAAATACTTTTTCTATCTGTTATTTTACATTTTGCATATTTCTACAGACTTTATCACAAGACTTTGTCTCATGGCTTAGCCATTTTCTCAGCAACCAAGGCCAGGCAATGGGATTATATCAGAGCTGTCCCTTGGATCTTGGAAACACATGGATCCAATTCCTGAGGGGGCTGGGGGAAATTTATGGATGGGTTTCAAGGGAAGAAGGATACAAAACTCAGGTAGCACTCTCAAGAATTTCAAATACACATCTGACCATTCACTTTACTGAAACTACATGAATTTACACCACCTGAATATCCAGTCCACTGAACTGGAGTGGAAAATCTATTTCAACAATGTGTAACCCTCCATCTTCCATAGTTTGCCATTGGTGTGGTGATATCTGCACAATAAGTTAGTTCAGGTAATAAGAAATCTTTCATCTGCGTATCCATGACATGGTTTTTGCAAGAATTTAAAAAAACCCAAAACAAACAAAAAACCCTGAATCCAACCAAAAGCTATTTTATAATAAAAATTAATAAATAAAGAGGATTTTATCAATCCTGATAATGCAGAACTCTATACCTAGTTGATTTTCCAGTGGTCATGAAACTAAGCAACAGTAAGGTATCTCTGTATAATTCTCTGCAGTACCTCAGTTTGGTCTGCTCTGTCTGATAGAGTAGAATACTTTAGTGAAGTCTATTGTGGCTTAGTGGCATGAACAAGGTAAACTACTTAGGTGTCTAGAAAATGTCATTTCTTTACATTCTGAATTGTCATTTGAATTTCACAACTCAAGAGACAGAAATTAGAACCTCTTAATTTGGGGATTAATTTTATGGTGTTCATAGATTTCAATGTAACTCTCTGTGGAAGCAATATAAGTGCAGAATTTTTCAGGATTAGGACATTACTGATTCTTAAAACATAATGCACTGAAACTCAAAGAAATATTAATAGATAATAGCATTCTTGTTGCAAATTCTGCCTATGGTAGATGATGATATAATATGGAACATGCAGTAATTGTCTTCTCCAGATGGGAAATCCTATGAAAAATAGTTTTATTTGTATTCATCAATAATACATCTGCTTCCAGACACATTCGTTTCAAAGACTTTAATGTTCACATCATTAATTTCAATCCATGGTGGAATGCCTAAATGAAAACAAAAAGACAGTTGTCAAAATTGTAACTATAAAAATTGTTATATGCAATCGTATGTCAAGGTTTGATGGCTTTTATATTTGGTCTTCAAATTTTCAACAAAGTAAACGGAATTAGGACATCTGTCTTCTAAAAGAAGCTCTGACATAAACAGATGTGTGATGCTCACTGGTTTTCTGGAGGGAGATTCTCAGACATTAGACATACAAAGGAGGTAAAAACATTTTGATTCATTTGTAAAATGAAAAAATCATGTTTTACCATTCTTTGAATACTTGTTGATATCCCCTGTAAGTAAAAAAAATTAATTGCTCTTCATGATTATTTTAGGAATTGTAAAAACAGTGACTTAAAATTTCCATAAAGTTGCACTCATTCATTGGAAATATATTGCTTTATAATATTTCCTTCAGAATTTTCACCTGTAAGGCTTGTGATTTTTTTTCAAAAAATTCCGAAATTGCTGGAATAGAAGTCGTTGGGAAAATACAGGAATGTTGGAGACACAGGTTCTAGTCTGTCCTCTTGTGCAGGTGAGCGTTGCAGCAGTGGTGATTTATCCAGATGTTTAACAGACCTGTTCTGGAGTGAGTTATATGACATCTTTCATGTAAGGTCTGAACAGGGGAAAAAGAAAAGGAAGGGTACAAGCCTAATAGTTTTCTCAAAATCGATTTTTTTTGAGACAGACACTGAAATTCTTACCTTGCACTTGTGAAAATAAGAATAAAGGGAAATAAATGGTTGTATGTAAGGCATTTATATTGCTGAATTTTCTGAACAGCTATGCAAAGCACTAGGTATTTTCAGATTTATAAAAATTAATGAATAAATAGCAAGTACTGTACTCAGCATTGAAAGATGTAAAGCCATGCTTTGATGCAAAGTCATAAACTGGGAAAAATTCTGTTACAGTGCTGAACAATGGGCCATATGCCATAATTAATCTCTTCCAGATTACTGTGAATATAGGAAAAATAAACTCATATGTTGTGATGGGATCCTGAGTCAGCAGCGTAGGTTTTAGACAGAAGTTTCTAGACCTCGTCTTTATGTCCCAAGAAGACAGAAAGGGTTTTAAATACACCCACCTCACAAAAATACCAAACCAGATTTTATGTGATCATAAATCACAAACACTTGAAAATAAGTGAATGAAAATTCACCTTCTGCTCACTATGCCATTGAAAGCAAGTTCTTGCTTCTGGCCTTTTTCTGTAGTTGACCAAGATTACTAAGTATCAGAAACATCTTCTCAATTACCTCTGGTCCTCATGATGGCCTGTCTGTCACCTTGGGGGTCTGGCTGCCTGCTGTCTCATCTGAGGCATTCTCTAGGTCTCCCTGCATGAAATTCCGGCTCCTGCCTGTATCCTGTGCCTTTCTTTTCATCTTTGTCTGTCGTGTCCTACAGACTCTCAGAAATGCCCTTTCCCATTTCTTCTGGTGCTCGCAACATGAACCATAGTCTACCTCCCCTTTTTTAGAGTTTCAGTTGATCCAGTCAGTTCTTACAGAAAAACAACAGGTAACTATCCCAAATAAATGATGCAAATATCCTTGCTTCCGAATATCAATTTAATTATTTGTTCGCAATTATTTTCTGCATGAATTTCTGAAAGGTGCTCTTTTTCTTAGACTTTTACTCCCAAAATTTAAGAGAGACTTAGATAACTGGTTCTAACCTCATGTACCTGACATTCTCAGTAGATGATCCTTGCATAGGCACGACATTTTCTCCTGGTCTCTGACAGAGCCTGAGCAAGACAGAGCCTGTCTTTGGTGACCTTATGATTAGTGAGGCTGGTACAAGGCTGAAATTCTGGATTTCTCTTTGGAAACAACAGATGAGTTTAATTAAATGGCTAATGGTCTAACAGGTTTGTGCTAGGGAATTTTCTGCAGGCAAGGATAGCTCCCTTATATTAGTGGTAGCAGAAGGTGATACGTTTAATCACTAGTTAGGGCAGACACATTTCGCCTGTTGTGGCTTCACTTCAGGACAGTGGCTGCATTTGGTAAAGGTAAAAGGAGCAAAGGAAAGTAATATTTTAAACCATCACACCAAGATTCACTCAAATACATCTGTCAGGGTACAGTGCTGTGACATTTGCACCAGTTCACGTTGACTATTTGGAGCTTTACATTGGATTTGATTCTTTTGA
Organism: Opisthocomus hoazin; assembly: GCF_030867145.1. Taxonomy (NCBI): domain Eukaryota; kingdom Metazoa; phylum Chordata; class Aves; order Opisthocomiformes; family Opisthocomidae; genus Opisthocomus; species Opisthocomus hoazin. The sequence continues at coordinate 16,889,386 of NC_134414.1, read as the reverse complement.
CTGTCTAGGTTCCTAGAGGACAAACAATGTGCATTATAAAAATGACAATTTAAGGAGTTTAATTTAGAAACCAAGGGGGAAAATGTGCCAGGTTAGGAAAAATAAATCCATCAACCAAATTTATTTCTTACAGACTAGAAAGTACTATCTCTGAATAATGGTACTTCTTGAAATGAAATGTTAGTGCCAGTGCCTGAAGATTTTCATTATTGATGCACTTATTTCAAGTGCATTTCTTCCAAAAGCATAAGTGTCCTGTTTAATATTTCCTGCCAGAATTAGTGTTTGAAACATGCTGAGGCTCAGTTATGGTAATGGCAACCCAGCTTTTGTCCTCGTAATATTTCAGCATCTACCCTTAGCTGTGCAGTACAGAATTTTAAATCACTACATGTGTCAGCAAGCGACCTGGATGTATTCAGACCTTTGAGGGATATACATGACATTGTTATTTACCAACTGCACATGAAAATGCATGGAAGACAATTTTCACGACCATTTGGAAATCCCTATCTTCTCTACCCAATAGCTGGAACTCAAATGCAATGTCTTAAATAGTTCCAATGACAGGGTTGTTTGTGTCAGTTCAGGTTGCTTAACTTATGGAACACTGTGCCTGAAAAAAACAGACGCATACTTTTTAATATCTTTGCTGCTAAACAAAACAAAACAAAAAGATCTTACTGTAATTTTGTTACATTAAAAGTAGCAGTACATGGAGGTAGACATGAAAGCTCATTTTTCTCAATAATTCTGACTCAGTCCTAGAGAGAAAAGTTAGTATTATCAGTCAATTTTGCATTGTACAGAATTGTTCAAATTAACACAACATTTCTGGATATGAAATAGACACTTCTCTGAATTACTTAAGGCCATAAGTAATAGGGTTGTGAATATCATGAGTTCATATATGTTTCTGTTCAAGTCAGGTGCAAAGAAAGAGATGTCTTATAGTATGTATACTATAGACTTAAGAATCAGAAAAAATGTTTATAAAATATTCCCTGCTATTGTTCTAGAAACTTTGTGAAGCCTTTTAATCTACCTTCTTTATTTTCCTTTTAGTGAACACTTCTGCCATCAGAATTCTGCAGATCAAACTGGGCGAGGGCTCTGGATTCAGTGTCTCACAAGATCACAACAGTTTCAAAGCGATATTGTGAGATTAAATATGGCAGGAGATAAACATGGCTATGTCATAAAACATTACTGTTAACAAACACCCAAGTTAAAACTCTTTATTTTTTTAAGATAAAAGGCAAACGAACGTGGAAATATCAAAGAGGACTGCATTAGGGTGGAATTTTTTCAGCGCTAAACGTAAAGCACGCTCATTATTTCTAGAATTCTGCTGGCTTCAGTGCAGATTTTTTTCTTCAATTACTTTTCATGCATGTTCAGACTAAAGAAATATGTTATTTTTACCAAAACATAGTAGTCATGGGACTCACTTCTAGCTCCTACACTGCTCCGAGTATATAATCCAGCTTTGCACTGAGAGAAGAACTCCTCAGGACAAACCCACAGTTTGCTTCCTCTGGTCAATATGTTCTCAGGCCAGCAGCTCAGGCAGTAATTATCGTGATGGATGAACATAATATTTTCCTATGAACATCATGAAGAAGAAATGAGAGTCCTATTCTGAGACAGTGCCAACTGCGAAGAATGTTAAAAAGGACTTATTTTTCTGTTGTAGGCTTTTACCATGACAAAACTCCTAAATCATTTGATGCAAGCCTGAGATGCAACACAATCTAATTTTCTTAACAGCATTTTTATTCAAATCTTTCCCAGAAAGATTTAGTAAATGTAATTGCACTAGTTCTTGTATGGATGTACATCAGGATCCATTTTGTTTGTATTTCTTAAATTCTGTCTTGTAAATAATATCCATATCAAATATCTTCAATTTTAAGGTATTAAAGTGGAAAGTTATGTATTTTTTAAGTCAGTCTGTGACTGACTCATTAGAGGAGTATTCTTCATCTTCACCATTTCAAAGGAGGTACTACAGTGTTTTACATAAAGGCAAGAAAACCAAAAGTGTAGGGAATGATCAAAGAAAGGGGAAAAAAAGGATTTATTGCATTTTAGGCTACAACAGCTGGGGTTTTTTATCACTTTGCAGGAAAAGGCTTAGTACACCTGAATTTTTTAATCAGAAATTCAGGCAATTCACGGAACCCTTCTGTTCAGTTTCAAAGATGTTGCATGAGTGTGAATGCTTTCTCCAATATTTTCTCCTTTCTTCTCTCTACCTTTGTTTTTTCCCCCCATGTAGATTTGAGTGGCATATTATCCATTTCTATACTGCCGCGGCACATTTACATCATAGAAACACATCAGCTTTTGATGTGGTCATGAAGGTCCGAAGATTTGTTCTTCTATACTAACACTCTATTTGTTGTATAGAATAAAGTGAGGACAATTGCCTACATGGGGTTTGATATTATTTACTTCACGAATTGTGTCTTCCTACTCAAATTACTGTTCTTGTTTTTTGTTTCACTATAATTTATACTATTTTTTCCTTACTTTCTGTAAAAAAATACTTATCTAAGTGTGTCTTACCAGCCTCACTTTGGAACCTGGATAGAAAGAAATATTTCTGTTTAAAAAAAACAACACAAAACCTGAAAAATTGTTTAGAGGCATTTAATTTTATCTTACTGATATAATCTGGGAGGTGAAAGGGACACAGTGCTGTAAACAGCAAAAATTTATCAAGTTTGTATTCATCTCCCGTGTTACTGTTATTTGCAATATTGTTGTTGGTGACAGTTGTTAATTTAGGGCATTTCAGCTTTTAGGAATATTTGATCTAAAAATTAGATGTCTCAAGCCAAATCTGAAGTCCCAAGGAGCTTCTTTTGGGCAAAAATGTTGCCCTTGGGCTCATCTACTCTTTTCACCCTTCCCCACTCCTGTTATTTTAATGCTTCTCTTGTTTCCTTCACCAGACTCGTTTCCATTTATCAGACTTCTGTGAGAAGAATATGTTCACTTCAGTGATTCTTTCTTTCTGTTTCACAGAATCACAATATCATTATGTTGCAAGGGACCTCCTGATATTGTTCATACCAAGGTCACCTACAGCAGGCTATCCAGGACAAGTCAAGTTTTAAATATTTCATGAACAGTCACTTCATGATCTCCCTGGGCAACCTGTTGCAGTGTTTGACCACCCTCGCATGAAAAAAGTGTTTTCTTGTGTTTAGATGGAATGTCCTGTTTTTTTAACGTGCACCCATTGCTTCTTGTCCTGTGAGTGGGTGCTACTGAAAGAGTCTGTCTTCTTTACACCCCTCATCAGATATTTATATACATGGATGAGATCATCCCTGAAACTTCTCTTCTCATGGCTCAATATTCTCAACTCTTAGCTTTCTTATCTGTCGTCGCAAGACAGATGCTCCACTCCCTCAATAATCATGTGCTAGACTTACTCCAGTATGTCCATGTCTCTCTTGTACTGGGCAACCCAGCACTGTACACAGCACTCCAGATGTATTTTACTAGGACTGAACAGAGGGGAAGGATCACTTCCCTAGACCTGCTGACAATGTTCTGCCAGCCATCCCAGGAGGCTGCTGGTATTTGCCACATGAGCACATTGCTGGCTTCTGGTCAGCTTGGACTGACCAGAATTGGGGTCAGTTGGGGGTCCACCAGGACTCCCAAGTCCTACTCTGCCAACCTGTTTTCCAGTTGGTAAATCCCAGCCTGTCCTTTGCTTGGAGGATGGACTAGAAGGCCTTTAAAGGTCCCTTCCAACCCAAACTATTCTATGATTTATTCCACCCCTGTGGCAGGACTTCACATTTCCCCTTGCTGAATTTCATGAGATTCCTCTCTGCCCATTTCTCCAGCCTGTCCACCCGTCTGTTCTAGAAATTAGGTCTCCTGGTTTTGTATCATGTGTGAACTTGCCAAGGGTGCATTCCAACCCATGGCACAGGTCATTAAGAAAGATGTTAAACAGTATTGGCTGCAGTATTGCCTTATAATCTTCCAAAAACTACTTTATTATTGATAGCATATATTCTAGTCTGCAATGCCTGTTTAACTAGCTAACATTTGATCTTTCTTCTATAATGCATGATGACTGCTATTGTAATGGTTTCAATTAAAGAATAGCAGGATACTATTTTCCCAGATGTTTGCCAAATACCATGCAAAACCCCCACGAAATGAAATATTTTTTTCAGTTGTCTCAAGACAGATATGTATCAGTTAGAGAAAATCTGGAGCTTAGTAAGAATATTAAGACATTTAGAAGACATGTTAAAGTTGAAAAATTTAGGGATATTTAATCTAGACAGAAGACTGTGAAGAAAGACATAGTTGCAGTCTTCAAATACATAAAAATATCCATAAACATGAAACGAATGAGTTATTCTTCATTTCTATTCTTTCTGGTGTGAGTACAATGTGAAGTCACATATTAAAAGAAATTAATACTTGACTTAAGGGAAAACATTCTAACGATTATAATAGGGGACAACTGGAGCAGAGACTGTGGTCTTTAATATTTAAGGCTTCAGAACAGGTTAGGAAAATATTTTAGGGCAATGACCTAGATATTTGGGGCAGAGATGCTCTCCCGAGGACTGATGTGTCTTTAATTCCTGTGATTATGACTGTTTCCATTCCATTTGTTGCTCATGGGTTTTGACCTCTTTTAATTTCTGAGTGTCAAGGGTAGTCTTAGAAAGCATAAAATGACTGGAATGTTAGAGTAAAAAACAGCTGAGCCATTTTTAGAGCAATTCAGCAGTTATGATAGACTTGGCTTAATACCTTCAGCACGAACATTATTCAGCCTTGTAGCTGAACGCTTGGTATAAAGAGATAGAAATTTATGTCCATCTCCCAGTCAGAAGAGGACAAAAAGACTAAAAAGTATAGTTCACAAATTTACCTGAGCTGCTGCTTTTTTACTGCTAAGCATAATTCTGCCTTAGATAATCACCTTTCAGCATTCTGAATGAAACAGGCTGCACAGAGCTCAGATTTTAGTACGCAGTAAAAAAAGCAGAAATCAGATCCATGTTGAAATGGCAGCGTAGTGACAGAACGTAGATAGTAGCAGTTAGGAACTTCAATCAAAGGCTGTAAGGTCAGAAGAAATGTTCTCCTCATATTAAATACCACTTGAGTAGCACTCAAATAATCTTAGATATAAAAAAAAATCAGTAGAAAAATTCATTTCCATGACAAATAGATAAATGAGAAAATTGAGCGTAATGAAACCACTGCTAAGACTGCAAGCTATTTACTAATAGCAAATAAAACTGAAAATGAGCTAAATAAGTTATCTGTCTACTTGCCATGCCACAGTTTTATTCCTGGAGTGCTTTCTCAGAGAAAACATATTTTTATACATGACAATTCAGGGAATACATTTCTACTGGGGACAAGTTTGTTTCAGATGCATTTCTTTTTCAGAAAAAGAAAACAAAAAGGCTAAAAGTTAGTTTTGAATAAATATTCAGAAAAAATTACATGACACAAGGTTAATAAGACAGAAAAAAACCCCTTTTTTTTAACATTAGTCCAGTGGTAACCGTCTTTCTCCTTTGTTTCTGAGGATGTGTTTTTATTTGCTCTTCTTGTTCTGTCCCTGACATCTGTCTGTTTCTCACATCAAGTCCAAATTGCAATATTCATCTGGACCGTCACAAACCTGCATATCTTTGCTAAATGTATGACATTTCTTTGTGCCCCTAGCTTCTTCACACGTGTTTCTCTTACTCCAGTCTTTGTCATCCCACTTCACAATTCAATACCTGAAGATGTCTGTCTGTATTTCAAAGTACACAGTAATTTAAAGCTTTAAGCATATAGGCAAGTAAAGCAACAAGTTACCGTTGGCTGGTAAGGTGCCGTGATTCATCTTTCGTACGCTCTTACGTTTTTCAGATTTGAGGTAGTTCACTTAGCTTTGCACAGAGTAAAACACTGATACAGAATCACAGAATCACAAAATATTAGAGGATGGAAGGGACCTCTGTGAGTCATCTAGTCCAACCCCCCTGCCGAAGCAGGGTCACCTACAGCAGGCTGCACAGGACCTTGTCCAGGCGGGTCTTGAATATCTCCAGAGAAGGAGACTCCACAACCTCCCTGGGCAGCCTGTTCCAGGGCTCTGTCACCCTCAGAGGAAAGAAGTTCTTCCTCATGTTTAGATGGAACTTCCTGTGCTTCAGTTTGTGCCCATTGCCTATTGTCCTGTCACGGGGCACGTGAAAACCTCCCCACGATCAAAGAAACCAAAATTCCACCAATGGCACCTGTCCCTGAGCCATCTGTTAATCAGGTGATTTTTCCTGCCCCTTTTAGTGCTCTTCCCTGCCACTGATGGGATTGACGAAAACACCACCTGTGCCCCTGATTCTTCAACCAGTCGCCCCAGTGCCCTGAAGTCCCTGTAGATGGCCTTTGGACTTGTCTCGGCAATCTAGTCATCGCCAACATGCATTACCAAGAGGGCGTAATAATCAAAGGGCTGCACCGGACCAGGGAGTTTCTTAGCAACATCCCTAACCTGGGCCCCAGGGAGGCAGCAGACTTCCCTGTGGAATGGGTCTGGTCGGTGCTGTAAGTACTGTTAATCTATGGTGAGTGCTTTACGTCTCCTGTGTGTTAAGAATTGATATACAATGAGCTACCATGCTTTTGCTGATGGCTATTAACTTTATGTTAACACTTAACGGGAATGCATGTTTGAGTTGCACTCCAAAGAAGGTCACTGAGACCAAAATGGATGAATATTTCCCCCCTTTTTGGTGGCAGGAAAATTAACAGAGCAGAATGAGCTCAGCAATGATGACGAGATTCCTAATTCTGAGCTCAGACTTCTACAACAACCACTAGTGACATCCAAAATCTTGTTCCTGTTTGGGATTGTACTCTTGATATTTTGTGCTAACCATATGTTTCTTTCTTCCAGCTTTTTTGTTTAAGTTTACAGTCTTTATACTCTGAATATAATCTTTATAATCTACAATGGTATGATAAATGTTAGCATTTCTATTTCCATTCTACACTAATTTACATCTTCTAGTTTCATTAAATGTGATGAAAGTTTTGCCAGTTTCCAAAACAGTAGAAGGACATCTCTTTATTGCAAGCTTTGAGAACCAGATGCTTTTTCACCATGAATATATGTAGAAATGTATGCAGAAGAAATGCAGAGTAGGATAGTATTGAGGAGTAAGTTTTTTGTACATAATATGCATCTATATAAATATTAAATTAGAAATGCAAAATTTTGTAATTAGGCCTACAGAATTTTTAACCTGGTTTTTATCAGAAAAATGCCACTGCTTTCCTAAGGAGGACAAAATGAAAACTAGGCCTTCTATACTTGATGTTGAAGGCTTTGTAAGCTTATTTGTAATTTAAATTGCTTCAAGTAAGCATGTATTCTTTGAGACACACAATAAGACACTCTTTTTCAAACATGTTTTAAGATTGTTAGTCTAGCTCAAGTTTTGGTCTTAATACAGAGCTATCGGGAAGTCAGTATATATGATGGCATATTACCTTTATACTTCAATTCTATGATTGCATGAAACGCGTAAAACTTGCTAACTTCTAATACTCCACATCTCTTATTCTTCTGCACAGCCTCATTATCTTTACTTTGAAATTTTACTCAAGGGATGACATGATAAATTTAGAAAGCTAATTCAGTCAGTATTCTTAGGTTATTAACTCCATGACCTACTCAGGATTAGTTAACCTTTTTGTTTAACACTTTTTATTAAATGATGCAGTGTTAACTTTAACACCTTTGATTTGAATATGTGGCCTGTATACAGTGGATGTGATTTTACACTTGTCACAAGGCATAAAACATTACACTGGAATAGTAAATGGGATAAAATCTTTCCTTGGAGCAAGCTCTATTACAAAGACGGATTCTGTTCATAGAAGGTCAAATAATTCCAAGATACCTGTGTAAAGTTTGAAAGGATTTGGTGCCATCCCTCAACTGAAAATTATGTTAGAATATTCTGAGTTCACAGGCTGTATTTTATTTGACTCAGATATATGTCTTCTGGATACACATCTTGTATTTAACTTACATCATATTGATCTGTGACTACAGAAGACAACCTCCTCCTGGCAATCAGTCTTTTCTGTTTATTAATCTGCTATTCATTAACGCCAGCAGTTAACAACATAAGTAGCAGTTTAGGAAATCCTTTTCTTTCACATAATGGTTTTGTGAAGGTTTTTGCCCAGAGCAGCCTGCCTTCTTTCCATCCTGCTTTTGCCCGTAGCTCAAGCTGTCTTTCCTGCCTCACACCTACTTCAGCATTGCTTTTTTCTCACATTCTGGGTACCAGGCTGATGTAGTGCCAAAAGCTCAGGAGAGACAGGCCTCCTGCTCTTCCTGATGATAGTTCTTTGTTGCAGAAGATCATGGATCCTGAAATTGAGAAACAAATCATAGGAAAGCTGGAATGTGCAGCCTTGGCATAAAGTCAGACCAATGATTCTGGGAGTGGTTTATTACTCATTAATTTGGTGACAAAACTGTAAGGGTGTGAACATGTAGAGATAGAATTTTCATATACTTCAGCCTTCCACAATATTTTGCATATTTTTATTAATATTTAAGAAGAAAGACCCTCTCAAATTCTATTGCTTCAATTTGAAGCAAAAAGCAGTAGCATTCTGAAATGAACAGGAAGTGGGTTTTAACATGAGCTTTTGGTTTGGTTTTTATTTTATTTTTCTCTGTATTTGATTTCAGGAGTGATTTTTATCATCTTTGCTAATACTCATAAAAATAATTGATCCTCCATTGAATTTAACCATAACTACAGCCACATGGTCAATTTGCAATCCAGTAGGAATTCATTAAATGTCACATTAGACACACTAGATGACATAAGTAAACTGTTTTGGAAGGAGATGTTTGGAACCAGTTCTGTATTTCTGTTTTTCCCTTCCTCCTTCCTCTTGACACAAGCATACGAATTCAGGCTTGCTCTTTCTTTCTTTTACCCCTATGAATCTTTAACACTTTCTACAAAAAATTATACAGTTACAGAATCATACAATCATAGAATCATTAAGGTTGAAAAAGACCTCTAAGATCATCAAGTCCAACCGTCAGCCCAACACCACCATGCCTACTAAACCATGTCCTGAAGTGCCATATCTACATGTTTTTTGAACACCTCCAGGGATGGTGACTCCACCACTTTCCTGGGCAGCCTGTTCCAATGCTTTACAACTCTTTCAGGAAATAAATTTTTCCTAATATCCGATCTAAACCTCCCCTGATGCAACTTCAGACCATTAAGTTGGAGAGAGAGAAATGAATCCTCCCCTTAATTCTACATCTGTTATTACACATACATACAGCTTTGAATTACAGTTGGCTACTTGGCAGATGGGGAAGGAGGTGAGTTAAAGTCCCCACAGAGAAGAGATGAACCCAGGTCTCTCACATTCACAGGGAGGGGGATACTGTTAAAGTGAAAATGTAGGGTTACTTTCCTTCCCTAGCCACACCAGTATTTTCAAAGAGAAGCAAGATCCTTGTTTCCATTTCTGAAAGAAAGATTCAAATACCTAATTAAGCTGCATGTTTCAGTGCTGCAAATTCAAAGCAAAGATGTCAGGTGACTTTCCGTAGTCTGAAGTTTGATTTTAAGCTTCTGGAAAAGCTAGGATTTAATACACACCTTTATCATCAGTATTCTTTATTTGGGACTTTGATAATCTATGCCTTCCACTCAGTGCACTGTCCATTATGAAATTTTGTTCTTTCCCTGAACACACCCCTGGCCTCATGTAAAGCATAGGGAGAGTCTAGTCACCTAAATCAGAATTCCATCCCAGGAGCTCAGAAGCTTTAAAGTTAGGCATTGCAGTATCCAAATCCTTCAGTGAATCTATCTCTAAGTTAAATGCTCAAGACATCATGGTAAATTTATAGCAGACTAGATAATTAAACTCTGATTTTATATTCCAGGCTTGCAAACTGTCATACTTTCTGTCTCTTGCAAATAGTCCACCAGCTGATGAAGTCAAAGACACAAAATATAGTAGAAGCACAGATAAAATAGATGGGAGTTATGGTCACAAACACAATTTCAGAAAGGCATTTAAAGTGAGTGTTGCAGCAAGCAGGCAATCAAACAGCTTCACCTGACTGCTTTTCCACCCGCTCACTTTATCTTGAACAGTAGGAGGTACTTCTTCTCTGCCCTAGAAAGAAAACTTCCAGTTGCTGGCCAGGTCAGCAGCTATTCACAGCCGCTTCGGTGTTACTGCTTAATCATCTGTGGTGCAGTCTACACTAAACATCGTGGATGGACATAATCCAGATTACATCCTGGAATTAGCAGGATGGTCGCATCCAAAAAGTTACGGTCAATGGTTCAATCTCCAAAAGGAAACCAGTAACGAGCGGTGTACCTCAAGGGTCCATACAGGAGCCAGTACTATTTAGCATCTTCATCAATGACATAGTGATATTAAGTGCACCCTCAGCAAATCTGCAGACATCAAGCTGAGTCATGCAGTCGATTCGGCAGAGGGAAGAGATGCCGTTCAGACGGACTTGACAGGTTCAAGATTTGGGCCCATGTGAACCTCCTAAGATTCAACAAGGCCAAATGCAAAGTCCTGCATCTGGGTCAGGACAATCTCTAGCATCAGTACAGACTAGGGGGTGAACGGGTTTAGGGAAGCCCTTCAGAGAAAGATTTGGGGATACTGGTAGGTGAAAACTTGGACATGACCCAGCAATGTGCACTTGCAGCCCAGAAAGCCAACCATACCCTGGGCTGCGTCAAAAGAAGCGTGGCCAGCATGTTGAGAGAGAGGATTCTGACCCTCTACTCCACTCTCGTGAGATCCCACTTGGAGTGTTACATCCAGTTCTGGGGTCACCAGTACAAGAAAAACATGGATCTGTTAACACAACTCCATAGGAGGGCCATGAAAATGATCAGAGGGATGGAACATCTCTCCTAAGAAGAAAGGCTGAAGGAAATTAGTCTGTTTAGCCTGGAGAAGAGAAGACTCTGGGGAGAACTTCTTGCAGCCTTTCAGTACTTGAAGGGGGCTTAAAGAATGTTGAAGTTGGGTGCCCAGTCTCTGGAAGTGTAAGAAAGGTGGAGAGGTGCTTCTTGCTAAGACCTGTAGTGACAAGACAAGGGACAATGATTTTAAACTGAAAGACAGTAGATGTGGATTTGAGCAACCTGATCTAGTGAAAGACATCTCTGCCCATGGTAGGGGATATTGGACTAAAAGATCTTTAAAGGTCCCTTCCAAACCAAATATTCTATTTTTCTATAAATCTACGAAAATTTTTCAGATCTCAAGTCACTCTTACAGATTTATCCTGATTATTTTCATATTTATCAACACTCTGCTAAGAAAAGTTTACAACAGAATTGTATTATCTCTAGGTTTTATTGGCATATTAAATGGTGTCAGTCCAAGGCTTACAGGATAGTCAATAAAAATAGCACCATTAAGTGTTTCTTCTGTTTACTTTTAGAGATGTATTAGCTAATAAGTTTTACTCCAGTTATTATGCATTATATCAGTTTTACAGCTTAAGAGGTTAAAATCAGTATCTTCTGGGAATAAGATGAAAGAATGGTTACAGAAATTTATTGCATCAACACAGTGAATTTAAAAACTTAATGGTTAAGGACAAAACTGTTCTTCACAAAACTGTTGATAGACATTAATTTTGCCTAATTCTTTACTGATTAAATATCTTCAATGTCTTGTCTGGAATGTATGTGATGTTAAAAAGCATAGTGATACCTGCTATAAAACATTGGCACAGTTTTTCATTCCTACCGATGTAAATGCTTCCCAAACTGGTTAAAGAAAACTACACTAGTAATACAAACTCAAAGAATCACAGAAAGGTTGAGGTTGGAATCGACCTCTGGAGTTAACTGGTGGAAGTCCCTCTGCTGCAGCAAGACCATGTAGAGCCAGTTGCCCAGGATGTGTCCAGATAGCTTCTGAATATCTCTGAGGTGGGAGTCTTCCCTGGGCAACCTGTGCCAGTGCTCAGTCACCCTCACAGTACAAAAGTTTCCTGATGTTCAGAAGGAACTTCCTGCATCTCAATTTGTGCCCATTGCCTCTGGCCCTGTCACTGGGCACCACTGAAAAGAGCCTGATTCCAGTCTCTTTACAACCTCCCTACAAGTATTTATAGACAAAGAAAAAATCCCTCTGACCCTTCTCTTCCCCAGATTAAACAGTCCCAGCTCTCTCAGCCTTTCCATATGGGAGAGATGCTCCAGTCCATTATTTCTCTTTGTGGCATTTTGCTGGACTCTCTCCAGTATGTCCATATCTGTCTTGAACTGGGTTGCTCAGAAATGTACACAGGATGCCAGGTCTGGCTTCATCAGTGCTGAGTAGAGGGGAAGGATCTCCTCCCTGGAACAGTAGGTAATAGTTTGCCTAACACAGCCCAAGATACCATTAGCCTTCTGTGTGGCAAGCACACATTGCTGGCTCACGTTCAACTTGGTGTCCACCGGGACTCCCAAGTCCATCTCTGCTGAGCTGCTTTCCAGCTGGGTGTCCCCCAACATATGTTGGTGTCTGGGATTGTTCCTCCCCAGGTGCAGGACTTTTCACTTTCCCTTGTTCAACTTCATGAGTTACCTGACAGCTCATTTCTCCAGCCTATTGAAGTCCCTCTGGAAGGCAGCATGACCCCCTGGCGCATCAGCCACTCCTCCCAGTTTTGTGTCATCTGCAAGCATGTATGCGCATAGGTATGTGCTGAATTTCTAAATCCTTTAATGATGTGTTAGTATTTCTGCAAGCACAGTTATTTAGGTCTTCTGATTAAAAATATACTGTATTTCTTGTGTGCATCATGAATTATAAGTTTACCATTTTACAGAACCTGCAACTCTTTTCCATTAGTCCTTCATACTTGAAGTGGCTGTGTTCCACTTTCTTGTTCCCTGTTAACCAGAGACTTCTCATGGATGAACTTTTTTGACTTTTGTATTGACTGTATTCTCTAACTTTTTTTCATATATGTATATATTTATTTAAAAGAAGTAATTCATTTCCATTGCAAATGTGAGAGGGGAAAATTGTTTAACTGCTATTTTCACTTCCTGTCCTGACCCAGATTTTTTAATAGAAGTCCTTTAGGTGACTGAAGAATTGGGAATTGTAGGCAATTAGAAAAAAAACATAATAAAGAATTCTTAAACATTTTCTAATAGTTCATAGTTTTAATTAATTTTTTTTTTCTTCCCACTGATTTTTGTTCAAGACTGTTTTTGGCTTAGGAGATAAATACTTTTAATGTGATGAAGCCCTACTCCTCAAAGGCTTTTGGATTCATAGCTCTGTGTGAAATAATAGGATTTAGTTACTTCAGAAGCACAGTTGAGAAAAAACCCCTTGTGTCTATATCTTGCTGGTTAGGATATTCTGCTTGGATGTAGGAAACCAAATTAATCCATGAGCATTTGCAATCATCTTGTCTTTAGCTAACTCATTGAAATTTCTTCGAGAATTGTCCTAAACTTTTTCTACTTTTTTTTTTCACAACATCTATTACAGATGCCTGCTTCATTCCTTTCTAAAAATCTGTATATGTCATTGCTTTTTATTGAACCTTTCTAATAATTTTTGAATGTTCTCTGATATTTCAAATCAATCACATGGCAGGGATATGTCACTTTTTAAGTGATTCTGTGCAGAGATGCAGTGAGTGGTTTAGATTTAACATACCTCATTACCATCTCAATTGCCCCTCTTTTGAGGGACAAAGAAAGGCCATGCTACTCAACTGGAAGCCCTTTGAAGACTTCTGTTCAACATTTCCTTCCTGAGTTCACACAGCAGAGCAAGACAGCTGCATAACATACCTGGTGAAACAGGCTTGTTGACTGTGAATATGGGAAGAGTGCCTGTCCCTGCCACCTGTAGGACTGAGGATCTTCAAGATGCTTTGCTATAGGTTTATAAACATTAAATCTTGCTAGGCAAGTCTGATATTGCTTTTTGATGTTATTAAAAAGCTAGCACATGATCTTACTCTCAGCATTAATTAAAATCAAGTCTTTCATATTGGCAGGATCTAACTACATGGGTGTATAATAGAGTAATGACGAAAAACAATGCATCAGGTTATGACGAGGTGTGGTCCTTTGTTTGATAGTGTCTTATTTTAACATTTTTGCTAATGAACTTAGGTGGAGCCATGGCCTCAGTGAAGTGAATGTCAAAACTCTTGCTCACTTCAACAGGCTAGGATGTGCAGTAAAATGGTACATTAACAAAAGTCCCATCTGATGTTACACTCAGCTTCAAATCATGCTAGGGACAGAAAATACATCCCAAAAACCCCTTTTGCAGGCAATAAAAACAAGAAAGCAGGAAATAAAATTAGTTTGGGTTTGAAAATATATTGTCTCGTTAGTATGTGAATAGAAAAAAGTCCCAGAGGGTAAAATTGCCTATGTGAGGTTTGGTTAAAAAAAAAAAAAAAATACCAAAAAGAGAAAATCCTCCAGAAAAGTCATAAAAGTGACAGAAAGACCTTATGGTAATATTTAAAATTGCTCTTTATATGTGAAACATCTGACTTCTTGCATAACACAAAGCTGACAATAAAATTATTTAGTTAGCAGTTATCTTAATAATTTCCACACACATACAAATGAATGTCTGCCATTGTTTGTAGGGTGAAAACATTATTGTTTGTATTTGGTATTTGTGTTCCTATACTGCAACTGAACAGAAATAAAAGATACACTCTAGAAGAGCCAAGGCCCAATTCTGGAGTCTAAGAAACATATTAATCTGTATGATTAAGGACACCATGTAAAGGGTGGTTAGGAGTAAGATTGAGACTAGACATTTTTCTACACCTGAATGAGTCATGAACAAAAAATATTTATATTCATCCCTAGAAATGTTAACACATATTTTCCATTCTTTTAAATTAGAATATGCATATTCTATGAGATAAGCAATTATCAGCAGCAAGTTAGTATCAGCACCATGCGGGCATATAAACAGAGAAGAAAGCTGGATTTTTAATGAAGAATTGTATTGATTTACCTAATCATTGTTCTTCACCAATTTATAACTTTGTTAAGTAGACTAGAGATTTGGTGGAAGATACTTGTTTCGTAAATGTATTAACATTGTCTTCCCCTCACATTCTACACTACTTTGTCCTATGTCATATCATGTCATTATTAAAGCATGCAGGCCAAAGTTTTATTTGTAACGACCAAAGTCAAAGAAACATAAAACTTTGATTTTCTGAAGAGGTAATTTCTACAGACATCTTTCATGGGAATGCTTATTCTAATATCTGACATTTACACTGTTCTGCTTATCCACAGATATCAGAGATATTAACAAAGAAAGCAAAGCGGTAAAAGTAAAAAATCCTCAAAAGCTGAAAGCTTCTAGAGAGGTTTTATGAGCAAATAGAGTATTTGTCATGGCCAAAGTAGTATAGAATCACAGAATCATAGAATACCAGGTTGGAAGGGACCTCAGGGATCATCTGCTCCAACATTTCTGAACTGATGAAAGCACTAGATTGTTTTTATTTTTTCCCACTGTATTTATGGACAAGAAATTTACTGAAAAAATTAAAGAAACACAGCAGGTGGTAGGCTGAAAGAGTCTTTGATTACCATAGTCTTTGTAGTTACTGTAAATCCAAATAAAACAGAATCCGAGCTGGGTCTGTACTACAGTCTTATGCTCCAGAATCTCAGATATTATTTTTATCAGAAGGAATTAAAATCTTGAAACTTGGTCCTTATTAAATACAGTAGTACAAAGCTCTGACTTGTGAATTGCCCCATCTCTCTTTGTAAGAAACAGACAGTAATGTCTGATACACTAGCAGAGTTTGAAGAAAAGTACTACTGCCTCTTCCCTCCAATAAAACTACTGAGAGGGAGACTGGCCTGGAGTACAGCAACAAACTAACTCCCCTAGTAAGGCCTACATTTTGTTGCTGCTGGATAAACATTGAGAATTTTAAAATAAAAATAAATTCTGTGTATTTATAGCAAGATTTTGATGAAAATGGAGGTAGATTATTTGCTCACAGGATAAATTCTCCTTTCACAGCTCTCCCTTCTGGTTCTCCAAGGCAAGAAAGGGAGTAGGAGAAAGCTTTTGTAGGTTTCAGCATTTTGTAGCTCAGAATGGCAGTCACATGTTCTCCCACTATTCGCTTTTCCGACTAATTGTATTTTATTAAGTTATTGTCTTGATATACCAACCCATTCCTCTATTTAGATTCAGCAGTAATATTGCTCTGTGTGGCAGACGCACCAACCCACTTTACTTGATGGGCAGAAACCACACTTATGCACAGAACAGCTATAACACAGTGGTGGCTAAAGCAATGTTTGATGTGCTTCCTTTTATGAGACCCTGTCACCTATTAGCAACTTTGCACTTTCGACAGGAAAGGACTTACACAACTCACTGATAAACAGCAACACAAAATCCTGGGATAGATAGGAAGAGCAGACACTGCACACAGATTTTGTTCTGAGAACATATCAGCTAAAATATGAGATTTTAAAGGCCAAACTGAGAAATGTATAGAACTGGTGGGCTCAACATTGGTCTAACTATTCTCTTGCTGAAGAAAATGATAAAAAGTTTTTGAAGGCAATGTTAATCCTCTGCAGAGCAGAGTCTTCTAGCCATGGATTTCATCTTATGGAATAAATGTAGGTTTTTTTCAAAGCAGATCTCTGCCAATTTACATTAACTGAGATTCTCTCCCCTCAAATGCTGCAAGATAAAATAAGAATATTTTCTACTGTGCAGCTGAGGTCTATTAGCTTTCTCTCAGAAGCCTTAGCTTGCAAGTGCCATGCACAGTGTAAAGACAGAGATAACCAACAGTAAAAGGAAACTAAAATGAATGTTATCCATCCCTTTTCCCTTTAAAAGGAAAGAAAACAGAATTCTGCTTTGTTCATGAAAGCCAAGCATTCACAGCTCAGCAGTCAGCCTTTGATGTGGAGCTGGTTTGCACCAGAGGTGCCATGACACTGATTTTTTTATTGGGAAAAAATAAGGATAACAAGACACTTAATAAGAATAAGTGATTTAGAGATACATCTGCAAATCATAGTTTAAAAACATCAGATCTATTATTTTTCTCTTTTTTCATCTCCTAAACAGGAACAGAGAAACAGGCTTCCCAATTGTTGTGTTTTATGTTTTTTTTTCTCAAAATCTTCTATCTTTGTTTAAATAATAACAAAAAATCCTTTGCAACTAGTTGACATATTTATCACTACAATCATAAAAGCAAGTTAAAAAAAGCACAGAGGAAAACAATGACATAGTGGACACTTTTTAATGACAATTAAGAATTACAAACTCGGAAAAAACCCACAGTGGAGTTGCTCCTGAGAAAACTAGAATTAATGGCACCTAATTGTCCACAGCATTGTTTCCAGCATCCTGTGATTAATCCTTTCCTCCCCTGTGTCCACCCCCACCCTCCTGTTCTCAGCTCCCTTCTATGTGTCCATACTCAAAACACTTGTTGCTTTCTCAACCCTCCTGTTTATTTTTCTGGGTCAGAGACAGCATATGCTCTGACTGATTTAAAGGTTTGTGTAAGTGCACTCTTATAAACATAGAATCAAGGAATCATTAAGGTTGGAAAAAACCTCAAAGATCATCCAGTCCTGCCGTCAACCCATCACCACCATTAGTTTGGTCAGGTGCTGCTACCTCTTGGAGCACGTGAGGGATAAGTTAGAAATGCTTTTCTCCCTTTGTCAGGTAGTAATGACTGAAGAAATGACAATATTTTACTCGTGAAAACTGGAAAGAGTTTGCCTCTTTAAGACCTCATCTGTTACTTTCAATGTACTTGAAAGCTGGTTGACAATTTCAGCACCATTAGAGGAGGACTGAGAGATACAGATA
Organism: Opisthocomus hoazin; assembly: GCF_030867145.1. NCBI lineage: Eukaryota > Metazoa > Chordata > Aves > Opisthocomiformes > Opisthocomidae > Opisthocomus > Opisthocomus hoazin. The sequence continues at coordinate 16,871,416 of NC_134414.1, read as the reverse complement.
GAGTGATCATATGAAACTTGTGCCTTAGAAAAATGTGCTAAGGATACAAAGACAGCTTATTTCTGACTTGATATGGTGTGGAATTATTGGTAAAATTAAGGTTTTACATGTGAAAATTAAGGTTTATATGAAAAACATAGCAGTGTTCACCCATTGAGGAAAAGCATGAAATCAAAAGGAGCTCTGAGGATGGGACACAGCTGCAGCAGGCATGGAGGAATCCGCTCACACAGCAACTCCCTGCAATGTACCATAGAGGATGGAACAGAGTGGAGACTCCGTGGCCATGCTCCGTGATGATAAAGCAGGAAGAAATGGTCCTCTAGAACTGAGAAGCATCTCATCTGGCCCCCTGAGCCAACAGGTTTTCGAAACCTTGCCGAAGTGCTATCCTCTCGTGAACTTTGCTCATTTTAATATCATTTTAATACCAAAACACATCTCCATCCCAAAGGCTACCCGCCTCCGAGGTGCGACCACCCCTCTTCGAGTCTGTGCTCTCGATTTTTCATAAACTATACCTTTAAACGTGAAGTGAGAGAATTTTAAACCAATCATGATAAAAGGTATGTATGACTACAGTCACTCAAACTCCACCTCAAAGGTAGAAAGGTTATAAAAATAGCCAGGGAAATGGGGGATTTTCGGAGAAGAAGATAACACTGTAGATTTTTTGGAGGAAAAGAAGATAACACTGTGAGCAAGTCAAGGGAAACTCCACCTCAGACTGCCTCTGACAGCCGGGACTGGCCGACGGGCTGAGCCTTTCTTCTCCCCCCCTTGGGACGCCTTGGGTGAGACTTAAACTAAGCGCTTTTCTCGGAAATAGTTACTCCCTAATGTTTATAGCCAGGCTGTATTATTATTTATAACCTTTTCATGCGCTTTGTATTTGCATGTGCTTTCTTGCAGACAGTCACTATCACCGGCAATTCAGAAAACCTATATACCTGTTGCACAAATAAAATTGCAATGTTTAAGTAGCCAGTTGTCACAGTTTCTCACTGAATGCGACCAAAGGCGGCCGTGCTAGTTCATGAGCACGACTGGACTGAAGGTGCAGACTGCTATTAGTGTATCCAGAATCGTGGTAGTTTAATATACATATTAAACGTGACTGGCCTGGTAGTGGCAAATTGGACATCACTCAGAATTTAAACCTAGCTGCACCTAGCCTCTCACTTCGGTGAAGAGACTTAGAAAGCAAGGGGGTTTACTTTCTGCCAAATTAACGCGACATATGGCTTAACATTGCTTCCAGAAGGATTTAACCTTTAACAACAACTCCAAGATTCCCACCCTAAAAATGTGTTAAACTCCTTTATAGAAACTGAATTTTAGTTATATCTGTTCATAGGATGTCCTTGAAATAATTTATTTTCAGTTTTCTTTTAGTTAGATTCACATATAAACTGAGAAGGTCAAAATATGAACGTCTGCTCCTGAAGAACATTGCTTTCTTTTTTCATTGCAAATATGAATTAAAATGTGGAAAATTAAAAGTTGATACATGGGGGGAAATATCTCGGAAACATGGTTCAGAGAAGATACATTGTTGTAGATGGAATTTTAGTCCTCAAAAAGCAGATGCTCCTTCTAACATTTGGAATCCCCACCCTCTCCTGTGCCAGTTGACAACTATACACCTCGATACCTATGATGGAAAGGGCCTAAAACTGGGAAGAAACTGTGCTAATAATTAAGGAAGATTTGAGATCTATTATGAAAAATAATCTGGTGGGCACAGACCTATTAATCTGATAGTTTTCCTTCTGAGGATACTCAGCCAGTCTAACATGGATCAGAGTTACAAATACTGGCATTTTTAAGACAAGGCAGAGAAAAAGAAGGGCCTTTTTTCACTGCAGACCAAAATGAAATAGCATTCTGACTTCAAAACAATAGAAAAATCCATTTTAATTTTGAGATTTCTTGCAGAAAACTGAAATAACTGTTGCAAAACTTGTGGAATTCAAGATTTGTTCATATACCAATTTTTCACAGTGACAGTCATCAGAGCTATACACACAGATTTGTGGAATCACAGTATGATTAAGAATGAAAGGGATATCTGGAGTTAATCTGGTCCAACTGCCCTGCTACATGAGGGCCACGTAAAGCCTGTAGCCCAGGACCATGTCCAGACAGTTTTCAAATATCTCTGAGATAGGAGACTTCACAACCTCCCTGGCACACCTATGCTAGTGCTCAGTCACCCTCACAGTACAAAAGTGTTTCCTGATGTTCAGAAGGAACTTCCTGCATCTCAGTTTGTGCCCATTGCCTCTGGCCCTGTCACTGGGCACCACTGAAACAAGCCAGGCTCCATCTTCCTTCTACTCTCCCTTCAGGTATTTAAATACATTGATGAGAATTCCCCTAAGCCTTCTTTGGCCTAAGCAGTCCTGGCTCTCTCAGCCCTTCATCACAGGAGGAAAGTATCTTCATCATCTATGTGGGCCTTTGTATGACTCTCTTCAGTATATCCATAACTCTCTTGAACTGGGTTGCTCAGAAATGTACACAGGATGCTAGGTCTGGCCTCATCAGTGCTGAGAGGCATGATGTCCTCCCTCAGCCTGCCAGCAATAGTTTGCCTAACACAGCCCAAGATACCATTAGCCTTCTTTGTGGCAAGCACACATTGCTGGCTCACGTTCAACTTGGTGTCCACCGGGACTCCCAAGTCCATCTCTGCCGAGCTGCTTTCCAGCTGGGTGTCCCCCAACATATGTTGGTGTCTGGGATTGTTCCTCCCCAGCTGCAGGACTTTTCACTTTCCCTTGTTCAACTTCATGAGTTACCTGACAGCTCATTTCTCCAGCCTATTGTAGTCAGCATGGATTCACCAAGGGGAAATCATGCCTGACCAATCTGATAGCTTTCTACGATGACATGACTGGCTGGGTAGACGAAGGGAGAGCCGTGGATGTTGTCTACCTGGACTTCAGCAAGGCTTTTGACACAGTCTCCCATGATATCCTCCTAGGGAAGCTGAGGAAGTGTGGGCTGGATGAGTGGTCGGTGAAGTGGATAGAGAACTGGCTGAATGGCAGAACTCAGAGGGTTGTCATCAGCGGTGCTGAGTCTAATTGGTCGCTTTTTAAACAACACTTCTTCCATGCACAGGAGCAATGCATCCCCCTGAGAAAGAAATTTAGCAAAGGAGGCAGGAGACCTGCATGGTTAAACAAGGAGCTTCTAGCGGAGATCAGGCAGAAGAGAAAGGTGCATGGCATGTGGAAAGAGGGACAGGCCACTTGGGAAGAGTACAGAAACGTAGTGAGAGCATGCAGGGATGCGACGAGGAAGGCCAAGGCTCACCTGGAATTGAAGCTGGCAAGGGATGTCAAAAACAACAAGAAGGGCTTCTTCAACTACATCAGCAGCAAAAGGAAGGCTAGGGACAACGTGGGGCCGCTGCTGAATGAGGCGGGTGTCCTGGTGACGGAGGATGCGGAGAAGGCAGAGCTAATGAATGCCTTCTTTGCTTCAGTCTTCAGTGCTAAGACTGGCCCTCAGGAATCCCAGGCCCCGGAGGTAAGAGAAGAAGCCTACAGAGAGGACGACTTTCCCTTGGTCGAGGAGGACTGTGTGAGGGATCGCTTAAGCGATCTGGATGTCCACAAATCCATGGGCCCCGATGGAATGCACCCACGAGTGCTGAGGGAGCTGGCGGATGTCATTGCTGAGCCACTCTCCATCATCTTTGAGAGGTCCTGGAGGACTGGAGAGGTGCCCGAGGACTGGAGAAAGGCCACTGTCACTCCAATCTTCAAAAAGAGCAAGAAGGAGGACCCAGGGAACTACAGGCCGGTCAGCCTCACCTCCATCCCGGGAAAGGTGATGGAGCAGCTTATCCTGGAGGCCATCATCAAGCAAGTGGAAGAAAAGAAGGTTATCAGGAGTAGTCAGCATGGATTCCCCAAGGGGAAATCATGCCTGACCAATCTGATAGCTTTCTATGATGACATGACTGGCTGGGTAGACGAAGGGAGAGCTGTGGATGTTATCTACCTTGACTTCAGCAAGGCTTTCGACACAGTCTCCCATGATATCCTCCTGGGGAAGCTGAGGAAGTGTGGGCTGGATGAGTGGTCGGTGAAGTGGATAGAGAACTGGCTGAATGGCAGAACTCAGAGGGTTGTCATCAGCGGCGCTGAGTCTAGTTGGAGGCTGGTGACAAGTGGTGTCCCTCAGGGGTCAGTACTGAGCCCAGCCTTGTTTAACTTCTTCATCAACGACCTGGATGAAGAGTTAGAATGTACCCTCAGCAAGTTTGCTGACGACACCAAACTGGGAGGTGTGGTAGATACACCGGAAGGCTGTGCTGCCATTCAGCGTGACCTGGATAGGCTGGAGAGCTGGGCAGAGAGGAACCTGATGAGGTTCAACAAGGGCAAGTGCAGGGTCCTGCACCTGGGGAGGAACAACCTCATGCACCAGTACAGGCTTGGGGTGGACCTGCTGGAGAGCAGCCCTGCGGAGAGGGACCTGGGTGTCCTGGTGGACGACAGGTTAACTATGAGCCAGCAGTGTGCCCTGGCTGCCAAGAAGGCCAATGGGATCCTGGGGTGCATCAAGAAGAGTGTGGCCAGCAGGACAAGGGAGGTTCTCCTTCCCCTCTACACTGCCCTGGTGAGGCCTCATCTGGAGTACTGTGTCCAGTTCTGGGCTCCCCAGTTCAAGAAGGATGAAGAGCTACTGGAGAGAGTCCAGCGGAGGGCTACAAGGATGGTGAGGGGACTGGAGCATCTCCACTACGAGGAGAGGTTGAGGGAACTGGGCTTGTTCAGCCTGAAGAAGAGAAGGCTGCGAGGGGACCTTATAAATGCCTACAAATATCTGAAGGGTGGGTGTCAGGAGGATGGGGCCAAGCTCTTTTCAGTGGTGCCCAGTGACAGGACAAGGGGTAATGGGCACAAACTGAGGCACAGGAAGTTCCGTCTGAACATGAGGAGGAACTTCTTCTCTCTGAGGGTGATGGAGCACTGGAACAGGCTGCCCAGGGAGGTTGTGGAGTCTCCTTCTCTGGAGATATTCAAGACCCGCCTGGACAAGGTCCTGTGCAGCCTGCTGTAGGTGACCCTGCTTCGGCGGGGGGTTGGACTAGATGACCCACAGAGGTCCCTTCCAACCCCTACTATTCTGTGATTCTGTGATTCTGTGAAGTCCCTCTGGAAGGCAGCATGACCCCCTGGCACATCAGCCACTCCTCCCAGTTTTGTGTCTTTCTCGCTCTGCAAGCATGTATGCGCATAGGTATGTGCTGAATTTCTAAATCCTTTATTGATGTGTTAGTATTTCTGCAAGCACAGTTATTTAGGTCTTCTGATTAAAAATATACTGTATTTCTTGTGTGCATCATGAATTATAAGTTTACCATTTTACAGATCCTGAAATTTTTTTCCATTTGTCCTTCATACTTGAAGTGGCTGTGTTCCACTTTCTTGTTCCCTGTTGACCAGAGATTTTTCATGGATGCACTTTTTTGACTTTTGGTATTGTGTCATCTGCAAACTTGCTCAGGGTACTCACTTCCCTATCATCAAGATAATTAGTGAATATACTGAACAAGACTGGACTTAGTGTGAACCCCTGGGTTACACCGCAAATTACTAGCCTGCGACTATACTATGTGCTGTTTATCACCACTCTCTGGGCCCGGCCATTCAACCAGTTTTCAGTCCACCTCAGTGTCTGTTCATGTAACCCATACATAACAGCTTGTCTGTGATGAGCTTATGGGAGACAGTGGCAAATGGTCTGCCCTCATATACCAGGTCAGTCATTTAATTGTAGAAGTTTATTAAGGTAGACAAGCATGACTTTGTCTTGGTGAATCGATTCTGATTAATGCTGATTATTTTCTTGTCCTTACGGTGCCTAGAAATGGTTTCCAGGGTTAGCTGCTACATCACCTTCCCTGAGATCGAGGTGAGGCTGAATTGTAGTTCCTTTAGTCCTTCTTAATGGCCTTCTTGAAGACAGAAGTGACATTTACTTTCCTGCAGTCTTCGGACACTTCTTCCAGTTGCCATGATTAATCAAAGTTACCAAGAGTGACCTCAAGATTATGTCAGCCAGCTCCCTCAGCACTCATGGTTGCACTCTCCCTGAAAAAAAGACAGGCGATCTAGTGACAACAGACATGGAGAAGGTTGAGGTACTCAACAATTCTTCTGCCTCAGTTACTACTGGCAATTGCTCCTCCCACAGCTCTCAAGACCCTGAACCACAAGGCAAGGACTAGGAAAATGATGTCCCTCCTATCATAGGAGAAATTCAGGTTTGAAACCATGTGAGGATGGTCTTGAACAAAAATCCATTGGACCCAATGGGATGCATCCAATGCTTTTGAGAGAACTGGCATATGTAGTTGCTAAGCTATTCTCCACTGTATTTGAAAATTCATGGCAGTAGGCAAAGGCCCTGGTGACTGGGAAAAAGCAAATAGAATACATATACTTTACAAAGGAGGATTTTAGGAACTAGCAGCCAGTGAGACTCACTTTCATGCCTGGTAAGATCATAGAACAGATCCTCCTGGAAGATAAGTCAAAACCTATGGAAGGCAATGAGGTGGTCGGAGACAATCAAAATGACTTCACCAAGGGCAAATCACGTATGACTAGTCTAGTGGCCTGCTATGGAGTGACTGCATGAGTGGACACCAAGATGACATCAAGGAGACACCAAGATGATTGGTGCAGTTGGTTCGCTAGAGGGAAGGGATGCCATCCAGAGGGACCTTAACAGGCTTGACAAGTGGGCCCATGCAAACCTCATGAAGTTCAACAAGCAAGGTGCAAGGTCCTACACCTGGGCTGCAGCAATCCGCATTATAAGTACAAACTGGCTGATGAATGGATTTAAAGCAGCCCTATGGAGAAGGACATGGGGATACACACGGACAAAAAAAAATATCTTTTCCAGAAACATTTGCTTGCAGCCCAGAAAGCCAATGTTACCTCATGCTGCATAAAAGGGATATGGCCAGCAGGTCATGGGAGGTGATTCACCCGCTCTACTATGCTCTTGCGAGACCCCACCTGGAGTGCTGCATTCAGTTTTGAGGTCTCTAATACAAGACAGATATGGACCTTTGAAAGTGGGTTAAGAGAGAGGCCATGGAAATAATCAAAAGGCTGGGATACCTCTTCTGTGAAGAAAGGCTGTGAAAGTTAGGAGTTTTTAGCCAGGAAAAGAGAAGGCTCTGGAGAGACCTTGTTGCAGCCTTTCAGTAGTTAAAAAGGACTTAAAGGAAAAGATGGAGAACTGGTTTCCCAGGGAAGTTGTGGATGCCCCATGTCTAGTTGGGTTAGGCAGGGCTTAAAGCAATCTGATCTGGTGAAAGATGTCCTTGCCCGTAGCAAGGGGGTTGGACTAGATGTCCTGTAAAAGGTCCCTGTCAAATAACACCATTCTAATGCTCTATGATCCTATTAGCACCCATAGACTTAAGTAAGTTCAGTTTCCTTAAGTATTCCCTTACGTGATCTTCTTCCACCAAGGGTACATCTTTGCTTCAGCCTTTCCGTCTGATCTCTGGGACATGGGATTCTCAAAGGCCGATCTTGTTGGGAAAGACTGAGGCAAGGAAGACATGCTGAGTATATTGTTCTTTATAAAATGTCTTCAAAAAAACCAACCGTATGGATCTGGCTCTTTCACAATATCTTTTATTGACCCAGGCTCTCTTTAAAAAAGAATTAGAAAAACATTAAAAACAAGAAATACTGTCAGTATTTTAAATGTTTTGACACAAAAGCACTTGTTAGGGGTTTATCCAATGTATTATAAACCAGAAAAGCATTGAATTGATCCCATCATCTTAGAGTTCTAGTTATATTTTGCAAGCACATTTTTGATATTTTTTGGTAAGTGTACACCTTCCAGGTGATGAAGAGTTAAGAGGAAGAAAAATTATTGGATTATCTCTAAATTACTGTCATTTTTTAATTTAAAAAGTTAATTACTGTCAATAAAATTAAGTCTACATGTCTGTTACTGGCTGAAGAACATAACACTTGCTTTTAGAAGGTCTGCTTTCATCGCAAATATAAAGAACAAAATAGCTGATTATTAAACAGTGTTTTTATGTAACTGAAATGATGTTAGTTGAAAACATGTTAGTCTAATTTAGAAACATAGGGCTCAATTACCAAGTACAATTATGAATAATTAAGGGAATATTTTACATCCGTGTTGAAATGTAGTTTCTCTACAGTGAAATAGGAGCTTTGCTAGTGGTCGGAGTGAGGCAGGATTTCAGCTGTATGTGCTCAACTACTTTCAAAATGTTTACACATGAAGTGCCAAACCCTACGTACCTCTGTGATGTCTTTATAGAAATGCACCTCCAAAATACATTTTTTTCACGACATATAGACTAAAAATAAGTACCAAAATGCTGTACCACCATACCTATCTGAAAAGTAGGTACCATCTTAGGGATTTTTACCCTCTGCTTCTAGTAATTGATTTTCTCTTGATTTGTTTTCTGCTTACTTATATCCACATTTGTGAAGATATTTTTGCTGAACTTGAAACTTAAAGCTACTTTCTTTCTTATGTGTCTTCTTTCTTAGAGGTGTGTGTTGCAGGGGATTGCGGTGTGCTTTGTGATTCACCACAGCACTGCAAAGTGCTGTGCAGAAAATGAGACTTAAGGAAACTGAGTCCAGATCTCTGATACTGTTTTGGAGAGCTATGAATCACCAAGACAAAGATGAAGGAGATGCAGATATACCTGCATATTCCTTTTAAATAGTCATAAGCCTTACTTTGCAGAGCCTAGTACCTAATATGTATTAGCTATAGTGGAAATAAATTTGGGTCTGCAGTAACTAATGTTTCCTATAATGAGTTATGGATTGCATAAAAACTGAGTTATGCATCTTGAATTTTGTCTGAAAACAAACATTGTTTCTATTTCAGTCACAGAGAGAACTGAGCAACAATAAGCTCTCATCAAAATTCATTTTCTGTCTCTCTTGGTGTGGAGCCTCCACTGCCATCTGGTATATTTTATTTTCTTCCTCTTCAGATGCGTATCCTTAAGAGCCAGCTGCTATACAGCACTCAGTCTCTCAATGCCTTTCTCCAATAGTTCCACACTTGAGTTACACCAGCTATTCTCTTTACTCCTGGGGAGTCTTTAACTTACATTGGCTTACAAAGTCCAACATCACAAATCGTGACCTTGGATTAAATTACAAGTTCTTAAGCCTAGTATTACTCAAGCTAAACATGACCCAGGTGAGTGAGCAAAAGTCAAGACTCAGGTATTTATAAAAGAGATAACTGGACTTTATTCAAGTTTTTCAGAATCCATCTCTTATTAGTTCTTCATGAATACTGGAATGATTCTTGCAGATTTTACAAAAAGGCATTTTGGACTACTAATGGATGTTCAGTGGTTGGAAGAATTGCTAAGAAGTAGAATGTCAATTATAATATCCAATGAAATTCAACTGATTTACCAAGAAATTCAGAAGGCATCTAAAAGTAACTTCTTTGGGGCTTGGTTTGCACCTGTAGTCCTTCTCGCTGCTCCTTCTCACACTTACATTTCACAGCAGTGGTAGTAGCTGAAGCAGTTACAGTCTGGACACCAGATGTCATCTATATGCTGATGACATAATGGGTTTGGCCCAGCACCTTATGAAATTGGATCATCTTTGAAAGCTGACTTTGTGGTGTTTCAGAAGCACTTGATGAGTAATAAATTAGTGCTAAACTGCTAGGGAAAGTTACAGAATTCACCGTTAATTCCAAATTAAGAATGTTAGTAGCTCAGTTGCTGTTAGGTATCTGAATACAATATTTCTCAGAAATAACTGTCACTGTCCTTCATGTCGTCACTAGAAACTGATTGACTGAGCAAATTCAAATTAAAAATTCCAGATCTAGAAATCACATATTATGCAGACTTTATGCTCACTGACTGAAATTAATCACAGCAAGTACAAGATCTTTTAAGCTAATGTCAATTTTATGACAAGAATAGTTTTGCAGTCTGTCATGGTTTAGCCCTGGCTGGCAACAAAGAACAACATGGCCGCTCTATTGCCCCTCTCACCAGTGTGGGGGTGGAAGAATCAGAAGAAAAAGGCAAGAGTCCATGGGTAGGGATAAGGACAGTTTAACAAAACAACAAAGGAAGCAAACAGTAACAACAATAATACTCATACAAAGAAAATACAAAACAAGGGAAGACACAGGGCAGCTCTCTTGCCACCCGATGCCCAACACACTCCCCAGCAGCGATTAACCTCTCCCCGGCCAGGTCCCCTACTCAGAACTGAGCACGAGGTCTCATTGTATCGAATACCCTGTTTGTCCTGTTTCTTTGGTCAGTTTGAGTCAGCTGTCCCGGCTGTGTCACCTCCTGGCTTCTTGTGAAAAATTAACTGTACCCCAGCCAAACATAGGACGTTATCCACCACTTATTCTATACTTCTATGTCATGCCCAGGTCCCCCATTTTCCAGTTAATCACCACTACTTCTCCTGTCTTTAATATATACACACAGATATCATTTCCTTAGTCTATGGACCATGACTCTAACATGTCTGTTGAGTTCATTTAATCCGTGGTGTCGGGCTCCATCTGTCTTAAAAGCCTTTCAGGGCAGGAGAGATGATGTGTGTTGTTGGATATCCGTATGCTGCATCTGGAGCTTGCGGCTGGTATATCTGGCACAGCCCATGTCAATGATCTGTGGGCTGAAGATGACGAACTTGAGGAGACTGCTGGGTGTCAGTTGCTGAAGCCAGGTCTCATCACTGCTGCACTTTGATCAGTTTCATCAAAGTCCATCCTTCATTAGTCTGGGTGATTCTTGCTGTGATACCCTTGATATGGCATACAACAACTACAGTAGTGATGACATATGGTGTCAGGGTTACATTATATAGCAATTACATCATACAATTTAATTTATGGCTATTCTCACCCAAAATCAAATCCCTGTGAGGTACACATTGGACTTCTTCATCCTTCCGCATCACCTGTCAAATGCATGCACGTCCTTGAGCAAAAGCAATCCCATGGATGTGTTTGCCTTTGCCTAAGGCAGGACTAACCCACACTGTTTTCCCTAACATATTCTTCATGTGCACTACAGGGACTTTATCACCTTCCACAGGACATGGAAGTTTTCATTGGTCAGGGCCAGCTTGATTGGTGGATCCTCTGGTGTTAATCAGCCAGGTGCCTTTTGCTAAATGAGTATCCCAGTGTTTGAAAGTCCCAACCCCCATTGCTCTCAGTGTAGTTTTCAGCAGTACATTGTACCATTTGATTTTCCTGGAGGCTGGTGCATGATAGGGGACGTGATACACCCACTCAATACCATGCTCTTCGGCCCAGGTGTCTATGGAGGCTGTTATGAAAATGAGTGCCATTTTCCAACTCAGCTCTTTCTGAGGTGCCATGTTGCCATGGGGCTCGCTTTTCAAGGTCTAGGATAGTGTTCCAGATGATGGCGTGGGGCACAGAATATGTTTCTAGCCAACCGGTTGTTGCTTCCACCATTGTAAGTACATAGTGGTTGTCTTGGCGGGTTTGTGGCAGTGTGATATACTCAATCTGCCAAGCTTCCCCATATTTGTGTTTTAGCCATCATTCTCCATACCACAGAGGCTTTACCCACTTGGCTTTCTTGATTGCAGCTCATGTTTCACATTCATGGATAACCCGTGCAATAGTGTTCATGGTCAAAACCACCCCTCGGTCGCAAGCCCATCTGTATGTTACATCTCTTCCACTGAGCTACAAACAGTTCACCCTTATGTTGCCAGTCCAAATCCACCTGAGCCACTTCAACCTTGGCAGCCCAATCCACCTGCTGGTTGTTTTGATGTTCCTCAGTGGCCTGACTCTGAGGGACATGGGCGTTCACGTGCCATAATTTTACACCCAGCTTCTCTAGCCGGGCAGCAATAACTTGCCACAATGGGGCAGCCCACATGGGTTTGACAGTTCTTCTTCTTTCACTGCTGTAGCTGCCCCCACAGGGCATTTGCCACCATCCAGGAGTCGGTGTAAAGACAGAGCGCTGCCCACTTTTCTCGATTAGCAGTTTCTAAAGATAGCTGCATGGCTTTCATCTCTGCAAACCAGCTCGACTCAACTTTTCCTTCAGCAGTTTCTGCAACATTTTGTGTAGGACTCCATACAGCAGCCTTCCACCTCTGCTGCTTTCCCACAATGTGACAGGACCCATCCGTGAACAGGGCATATTGTTTCTCATTTTCTGGCAGTTTATTATACAGTGGGGCCCCCTTAGCATGTGTCACCTCCTCCTCTGGTGACATTCTGAAATCTTTGCTTTCTGGCCAGTCCATGATTACTTTCAGAATTCCTGGGTGACTGGGGTTTCCCATTCAGGTCCACTGTGTGATCAGTGTGACCCACGTACTCCATGTAGCATCAGTGGCATGATGTGTAGAGGCGACCCTCTCTTTGAACATCCAGCCCAGGACCGGCAGTCAGGGTGCTGAGGAGCTGTGCCTCAGTGCCGACCACTTCTGAAGCAGCTTGAACTCCTTCATATGCTGCCAGAATCTCTTTTTCAGCTAGACTACAGTGGGCATCAGATCCTTGGTATCCCTGACTCCAAAACCCCAGGGGTCAACCTCAAGTCTCCCCTGGTGCTTTCTGCCAGAGATTCCAAGTTGGGCCATTCTCCCCAGCTGCAGTGCAGAGCACATTTTTAACATCTTATCCTAACAGGATTGGTCCAAGGGCTACTGCATGAACTGTCCCCTGTTTAATTTGTTCAAATTCTTGTCATTGCTCAGGGGCCCATTCAAAATCATTCTTCTTCCGGGTCACTTGATAGAGAGGGTTTACAATCTGGGTGTAATTTTGGACATGCATCCTCCAAAAACCTTCAATGCCTAAGCAGGCTTTTATTTCCTTTCTGCTAGCTGATGGAGACATAGCTGCTATTTTGTTGATCACATCCATTGGGATCTGACGACGCCCATCTTGCCATTTTATTCCTAAAAACCTGTGCAGGTTCCTTGATCTTACTTTGGTTAATGGCGAAACTGGCTTTCAGAAGGATTTGAACTATTTTCTCCCCTTTCTCAAGAACAACTTCTGCTGCATCACCCCACACAAGGTTGCCATCAATGTACTGTAGATGTTCTGGAGCTTCACCCTTTTCCAGTGCAGTCTGGATTACTCTATGGCAAATGGTGGGACTGTGTTTCCACACCTGGGACAGTTGATTCCAGGTGTATTGAACATCTGTCCAAGTGAAAGCAAACTGTGGCCTGCACTCTGTCGCCAAAGGGATCGAGAAGAACACATTTGGGATAACAAGTGTGACATAGCACTTGTCTGCCTTTGACTCCAGTTCATATTGAAGTGTTAGTATGTTCGGCACAGCAGCGCTCAGCAGCAGCGTGAATTCATTTTGGCTACGATAGTCTTCTGTCAGTGTCCACTCTCCAGTAGATTTTGTCACTGGCCATATGGGACTATTAAAGGGTGAGCGAGTCTGGCTGATTACTCCTTGACTATCCAGTTGAGGAATCAGCTTATGGATTGGGATAAGGGAGTCTCGGTGAGATATTTTTACCGGTGCACTATTGTGGTAGCAATATTGGCACATGTTCTTCTTCAACCCTCAGCAACCCCACAACGGAAGGATCCTCCGAGAGACCAGGCAAAGTAGACATCTGCTTAATTTCCTCCATCTCCAAAGCAGCTATGCCAAAAGCCCACCAGTACCCTTCTGGGTCCTTGAAATACCCTCTCCTTAGATAGTCTATGCCAAGGATGCACGGAGTCTTGGGGCCAGTCACTATGGGGTGCTTTTGCCACTCATTTCCAGCTAGGCTCACAATTCCTGTAAAAATGACTTAGAAGTCAGTTCAAGAGGATCAGAAGTAAGATCAAGCTTTTTACTCTGTCTGGAGAACTCCCCACTAGAAACTGGAACTGCATTTTTCCTAGAAGAATCCACTTTTGTGATTGCTTTCCTTCCAATTCACTCACTCATGCCTCTAGGGTTGAGGTAGGTTTTCCATCCCACTTCCTCATATTATCTCCATGTAAAACCACAGGGTGCCTTGTAGTGTGTGCCCACTATATTCTCTCTCTTGAGCAGAGAAATGCTTACTCCTAAGAGTTGAGATACTGGTCCGTACAGGTGGGGAGTATGATCTATCCTCTTTGAGTTGCTGGACCTCCTGTGCCAGTTTCTCCACAGGTGAGATTAGGAAGAGAGACTTTCTTTGTATTGCTGGAGTTGGACAGCCACTTCATCCACCATTTGTGCTTCTTTACCTTTCCAGTCCATTATTGCCCATGAGTTGGTATATGACAATGATGTACTCCGGACAAACTTCTGCCACATAAGTCACGTTCATTGGACTTCATCTGGGTCTGTGGGTAACTGCACACCATCCAGGTCACAATAAACCAGCTCGCACGTGGCTAATACCCTCAAGTACTGGATACCCCTCTCCATGGTTGTCCACTTGCCTGGATAACACACAACATTTTCACTGAAGGGCTACCTTTCCTCATGCCTGACAGAAGTCGCCTCCAGAGGCTAAGGGCTTGTGCCTTTTTTCCAATCACCTTGTCAATACCTCCCTCCCTGTCCAGGGATCCTAGCTGCTTGGCTGCCCCACCCTCTAATTCCAAACTGCTGGCCCCATTATGCCAGCATGGGAGCAACCAGGTACCTATGCACTCCCCTGAATTGCGGCTGAAGTCTTTTCACGTATCTCACAGCTCGCATAGGGATAGGGATCAGGTGACTATCTCTGGCTTCTGCTCTCATGATGGCCCTGGTTCATCATCATCTATTATGGGGTGAACTGATTTCTTTGTGTATTTTTTCTTCTGTATAGGGATGACTGATACCAGCATGTGTTCATTTTCTGGTTTAGCTGCAGTGTCTGTCACCGGGATTCAGCTAGCAGCCGTGCCCATCGTGGGACCTGCCTTTCAGAACCCTCTAGTTGTCTTTCACATGTGCAGTGAGCGCACTCAAGACAAACTGCTGCATAATCTTGCCCAGCATCGAGGTCAGGCTGAAAGGCCTGTAGTTCCTGCGATACTCCTTCCGACCCTTCTTGTAGGTGGGCATCACACTGGTAAGCCTCCAGTCGTCTAGGACCTCCCCTGTTAGCTCGGACTGCTGATTCCTCCTGGATTGTGGGAGTTTTATTCTGGTCTCCATTCCTGTCTTCCAGGTCTGGGGGCTGAATACCCTGGGCGTAACCGGTCTGACTATTAAAGACTGAGGCAAAGAAGGCATTAAGTACCTCAGCCTTTTTCCTCATCCTTGGTGGCAATGTTCCCTCCCCTGCCCCCATCCAATAAGGGATGGAGATACTCCTTGGCTCTCTTTTTGTTATTAATGTATTTCTAAAAATCTTTTTTTTTATACTTCCTGTAATGATGAAAGAAGTATCAGAAAATGCAGGGAAAAGAAAGAATGGAGGAAAAATATACATACAAAAAAAGGAGGATACCAGCGTATCTACTGTGCGAATAGTGGCACAGTGAGATGGCATGACAAAATCTATTTACTTTTATGAACAATTCTTGTTCAGATGGGTTTAGTATCACATTTACAACCCAGTCTTGTCTACTTGCATGACAGTTACAATAGAAGAATAAAAACTGAAAAGAATGATGATCAAAAGTAATAATAATCATTCTGCATATGTATCTTTACAGGAAAATGGAAATAATAACTAAATTGAAGTAATAATAACTCACAAATCTTTTAGTGGAATTACTCCTTGGTCATAGTCCTGCTGTAGAGTAAACAGCAATACAAAGTATGTCTGCATTAGCAAGTAATGTACTAGGAACAGATCAGTAGGTCATGCAGCTGGAGGAAAGGTCTTATTATATACAGTTAAAGGCTCATAGATCAGACTGAATTTAGTCTGTTCCATTGGACCAACCATTTCTGCTCTTTATGCAGTTCAAAGATTTATGAAGGGAAGTTATTTCCCAAACTAAATGATCCTCTTGTGAGCTGTTTAAGAAGTCTCACCCTGTCCTTTCAAACATTTAATGTGGAAAAGGGTTTTGTACCATGGTCCCTGACAATATTTCTAGACAAAGACTCACTTTCAAGGACTGAAATCTTTATTTATTTTCCTGCCTCTTGCATTTCTGTTCATACTGAAACCTACACTGCTTAACCCATCTTTGTTATGGGTTTCAGCGATGTTCAGTCAGAGGCTTCAAAAACTTGTCCCATACACCCAAAAAACATGTACAGCAAAGTGATATACTTACCCAAACTAGAAAATGCAGCATGACTTCCTGTGATTACTGATTCACACTGTGATCAGAGTGGACCAAGGAATTGTGTTTGGATGTGCCTTTTTTGAGGAAGCAGAGAAGGAGATATGGAATGACACAGGAGGGCACAACCTTTGGCTTCAAACTCTGTAAAAGATGGATGTCTGCAACCACTCCACAAGTGCAGTTGTCTCTGGTCCTCAAGAATGTAAGTTTCATCTTCTTGAATGGTCTGCACAATTTTCTACCAATCCTTTTGTATTCAGCAGCAAATGTGGTTAGCAACCTCCTGATATTGCCACTGGGTTATTCTCCTGCGTCCTGGTTTTAAAACAGAACCAATTCTCTTTTAGTGAATCTTCCTTACAACAAAGTTCTTCTAAGTAACTGCAATTTTCTGGAGCTGGCTGCATTTTTTACGAACACTGTCCACTTCAAAGCTGATAACACCTAATGTTTATAGTTATACTGAGCTAACGATAGGAAAGGAATGCAGAAAAAAGGCCCCTGTTTATAATTATTACTATTGCTGCCAAGGTCACCGCTAGACCTTTTAGGTCGCGTAAGTGAGGAGTAATAAAGTGTCGCACTTGCAAGGAGAGGAGGACAGAATAGGTGACCCAATATTGACCAACGAGGTATTCCATGCTATGCATGTCATTCTCAGTTTAAAGGTGGGCTACCATGAGGGTCTCGTTCTCTTCATCCGTGGCTGGTTTCTGAAGAGGACCCGACTCATTCTGGCTGCGATGCTGATCCAGATTTCGGTTTGTGCATTCCCGAGTCCAGTTCCTGTCTACTGTTGGGTACAGTCTGGGACTTCCTGGTGCTTCCTGGCAGCTACTGGTGGGACACCAGCACCCCAGCACCCGACTACGAGAATTTCAGTATCAGTTTTTTATATTTTGCATTATTTGTCTTATTATTAATATTATTAATTTTTTTAGTAAATCTTTTTATATTGCTTTTCTCTCTCTCCCTTTTCCTCCCTTTTCGCTTTCGCTGGTGGGAGAGTGTGGGTTGATAGAGAGCATCTGCCACTCATTTTATTGCAGCTCTGCTTTAAACGGTGACAACCTTCCTGAGAAACTTTTAGTGCTTTTATGCTAGGTGCAGTGGTGTTTTTTCCTGGACCCATGTTGTACCTTGCTGGATTTCCTGTATGCAGAAGAGCAGACCTTACTGTAAAGAAATACAGTTCTAGGAATGCATTATTAAAATACAACAATATCAATAGAGAATATAATAATAGCATTATTAAGTCACCTCAATAAGAGGTGACAACGATAATGATATGACCAGTAAGGGAAGCAGAGGACAGAGAAGGAGCTGCAGAGTTGTGAAGAGTTTAGGGCTGAGGATAAACATCAGGCGTGAAGGTACATATATCTCTTCTTTTCTATAGCACAGGAAGCACTTCGGGATGGCACAAGTACTCAGTGGTCCAAAAACTCTTTTGGCACAAGTATGGTAGGTGTATTCAGGAGGAGGTTGAGAATTGCATTGAGTTTTGGACCAACACTTGGTGAGTAGAGAAAGAAACACTACTTCTCTGAAACAACTTAATAAAGTGGGAAAGGCTTTTAATAAGCTGAGGTAGCAGGATAATGGCTCATCTCTGAAAAGCGAATGAAATATCAGTACGTAACTTTGGTGCATACTCAAGAAAAAGTAAAATATCTTTTGAAAAGTCACAGAATCACAGAATCACAGAATCACAGAATAGTAGGGGTTGGAAGGGTCATCTAGTGGGTCATCTAGTCCAACCCCCCTGCCGAAGCAAGGTCACCTACAGCAGGCTGCACAGGACCTTGTCCAGGCGGGTCTTGAATATCTCCAGAGAAGGAGACTCCACAACCTCCCTGGGCAGCCTGTTCCAGTGCTCCGTCACCCTCAGAGGGAAGAAGTTCTTCCTCATGTTCAGACGGAAAAGTCGAACTTCTTAAATTTAGATCTAACTCCAAAAAAGCGTTTAAGAGCTCATGCTTTATTGAAAGGGGGTTTAGGATTCCTTCATACCAAACTGTGTAAGTCTTTTGCTGGTCAATACTACAGAAACAATGATTATAATATAAATGACATATGCTTTAACTTTTTACATTTCTTTTTCTCTTTTCTTGACAGGAACTGTCCTGAAATTACTATAGAAAAGTTATTGGAGGGGGCCTGAACCCTAAAACCTTGGGGGGTCTTCCTTAGACAGTCAATGAACTTAGGACAACTATAAACAGTAATACTATGCCCCCAGTAGATCAAGCATTTTCTGGGCTCACCCAGTTTCATATCTGTTTCTAAGACAGCCATAGCCTTAGTTCAAAGCTCATTCTTTTGGGACTCTTGAAAAGCTGTATACTACAGTTACCAAATACTACTAATTAGGTAGGCATCCACTGTAGGTTTGTTGTTATGGAAAGCACATTAAATGTTTCACCTGGCTGAATTAACTTTTGTATTTGATTTACAGTTTTCTTATTGGGGAGGGGGATTTTTTTTTCCTTTATTTTTAAGAAAGGGTATGAAAAGGATTCAACACCAGTTATGAAGGTTATTCTCTCTATCCTTCTGGTAGCTGCCTGGAGAGTGCTGAGGAATAACACAGAAGTATTTCTAGGAGAGAATTTGAGGCAATCCTCTAACAGAGTGACAGAAGATTATCTGGATACAAGTTCCTAGTCAGAATAGATTTTCTGTCTATCAAGTGAGATCCAAACCAGTTCTTTCAAGAATCACTAATTCTCATAGCATTCAGGCTTTTAGCAATAGTTCACCAAGCACTGAATAAAAAGCTTTTTGTAAAACTGACCAGGATTGTAAGAGCTCTGAAGCTTTGATCAGTAATTAAACAGACACATACAGGCTGAAGGTTCCCATGAGTGACTGAGTTATGATTTTCTTCCCACACACACCCCTTTTTCTTCTTTTTTTCTTTTTCTTTTTTTGTCTTTTATGAATAAATACAATGCTTCAATATGACAGGTAAATTGCTGGGCATGTCAAATTTTGTTACCTTGACTACTGCAGCCACTTCCTTTCTAACCTTTTGTTTCTGTTATTGCACCCCTCAACTTCATCCAGCAACTGTCATCAAAATAATTTTCCTTTGTCAGTGCTCGGATCATATCATTCCTCTGCTCTATAGCTCCCTGCATTGCTGTCTTATCTTCTTCTGAATCAAACCTATATGTTTTATCTCAGCTGACAAGGCCTTTTAGAAACCTACTTACATTTAAGTTTGAGATAGTAATTAGATCTCTGATTCAAGTTTATTTTTCTCTGAATCACCTTTCCTGGACATAGTTATTGTGAAGTTTTGAACTCATGATGAACTCAGTCCCAAATAGCCAGGAAATGGAAGCACACAGTGCACCTTTAATATGTGCTCTACCTTGTGCTTTACTATGCTTTACCTCCAGGAGTTGAGGTAAACCAAGAGACAGAGAACCCCCACTACAGCTGTGCATTTACTTATTTTGTCATTTGCCTGGCTAACCAAAATACTGAAAAGAAAATATCTGGGACAAGCCAAACTTAATTTTTTCTTATTGTAATAGCAACAAGAAAAAGGGACATTTCTTTCTGGTTCAAACAAAATGTTTGATTGAAACACAGTGTTATAATGGGAGGACAATTTCTTCAGAAGTCTATTTCAAAAGGAAAAATCATTATGGTGAAAATAGACTATTTACTTTTTCAGCTTTTTTTTTCTGGCTAAAATGTTGCAACGCTCAACAGGATTTTGTGAGTAATCACATTTTTCATTGATATAGCTAAAAACAAATCCAATGAGTCCATTTGGTACTCTCAATCTTTGTAACATTTTTGCCTAAGGATTTGACTGTGCATGCAAATCTTCCTGCTAGTAATAATACATAATACTCCTGTGCAGCAAGGAATACTGTTGCAGCTCCTGAGACTAGGGCTATCTAATCTGCACTTATGTTAGACCTATGTTTTACAGGTCCAAATGACCTCAGCAGTTACAGACAGACATAAGCACTCTGCTTGGAGGTTCATTTACCCCTCCTCAGCTTGGAATTTCTCTGTACTGAACAAATCTTCTGGGTCTCTTGTGCCACCACACCGCCCCTCCCTCCCCCCAGTATCTCACAACGTTTCATGCTGCTTTGTTTTGAAGAATGACCAGAGTTCAGGTATAAACTGGTATTGAGTATTTCAAAACAGAATCTTATCTACAGGCTTCAAGACATCTTCTCAATTCCTTCTCCAAAGTTTTTTTTTAGTACATCTGAAAGGGACCTTTATTATTTACTTTCACAAGCTCTTTTAAAAAGGGAAAAACGACGAGAAGTTTTTTTTCATCTGAGAGATAGCAAATCATTTGACAAAATTTGCCCATGTTACAAATAGATAAGCAAAGAATCATTAAAACAATCTTGGGATTAGATATTTTGGAAGCCATATCTAATCGTAGAAAGTAAATTACAAAAGAATCCAAGATGACACAGATGAATTGATTTTCATACATTGATATCGGCATGGGAATTTAGCCAACTGATAGCATCAGAAGTCAATTTACAACTTTAAATAATACTTTTCTTGGTAGTAACACACTTAAGGTTTAGGAGTTAAGTGAGGTGAGCCAAGAAGGTATAAGAGGGTTTTCTGTTTCCGTTTTTCTTTTTTCACTTTTTACAATGTGGAACAATTCCATAAGAAGGTTCAAAATCAAAATGAATCTAATAGTCTTTTCCTACAGCATTTGAAGCAATAAAACAAATTATGGAAGAATTAGCAATTCCTACCGCATAGCTAGGAGAAAATTATGCAGAAAAAAATCCCACAAAAGAACTTTTCACATTTACAGATCAATAAATTGTTAACATATTAACTTAGAACTTAACCAAGGCCAAGGACGGTTTCTTCTGGACCGAGCCATTGCAGTAAGTCACTCTTCTAGCTGCTCACCCCAATGCCCTGCTGGAAGTTATTGCTACCACTGATCTGTCAGGAGCTTAGTTCATATATATATACCTTGTAATCTGCTTCAGGCAAGAACAGTCAGACAAACTGGAGCCACCATTATACACTGCTTAGGGAAACCTGGCTGATTTTTGCCTGAAGCAAATGAGTGACACTTGCTGTTCTCCTGATATTAATGAAGAATTGGAAGCAATCACTTCCACTGGCACATCTATGTCAGCTGGGAAGGCATTTGTCCAGAGCGCTGGACAGAGCTTGATTTTGCTTCTCTTGCTCTGACAACGTAATACCATATTATGCAAATATTGTCATGGCTTAAAATAGCACTGTAACTTTAGACATTTTGTTTAATAACAGAGTCACTTTTACATAACTGTCATTCTGCGGACAATCCCAATGATGTCAGTTATCAGAAACCTATCACCTTCAGTCCTGAAGTCAAAATTATTAATCAGAAGCATAAACAAAAAATTAAATCTGTGGAACTTTCAAATATTAGGGAGGTAGCATGCTTCAGAAAACGCATACAAATTCTTATTTTACTACATTTCCACTTTCACTGACAGTGTATGTGTTACAGCTTAAACAGATTGGTCTGATCCTTCATAGATGAATATAGGAAGTCCTGTGTTCTTCAGTTTATGTCAGGGAAAAGAATTATGTATATTACAGGCCTGTTCAGTGGATTCATCTAAAATTTCTGAAATTTAAAGTATATCCCTCCCTTTCAAACAGAATGGCATAGTCTGGCTTTTCTTTGTTGTTATAATTAAATCAAATGAAATTCAGGGGGCATGGGTGTGAGCAAGACAATGAGAGCAAATAATCAAGGGCCTGACTAAAGAGAAATTTTTGGGATCATAGGGTAGTTCATGTTGGAAGGGATCTAAGGGGGTCTCAACTCCAATCTCCTGCCCTCAGCAGGGTCACCCAGGTGATCAGACCTGGTTGCTGGAGTTTCGTCCAGTCAACACTTGAAGAACTCCAAGGATCAAGACTTCACAGCCTCTATGGGCCAACTGTGCCATTGTCTGACTGTCCTCATGGGGCAAAAAAAAAGTCCTTATATCCAGTCTGAACCTCTCCTGTTTCAACTTGTGCCTGATGTCCCTCTGCTGCCCTGCACAGCTGTGAAGAGTCCAACTCTGTCTCCTCAGTGACCTCCCTACAGGCACTGGGAGCTGCTATGTTCCCCAAAGCCATCTCTGCTCCAGCCAGACTGAGCCTAGCTCCTTCAGCCTCTCTTCACAGGGCAAGTACTCCAGTCCTCACCATCTCAGTGGCCTCTCCTGAAATCCTTCCAGCTTCTCGATGTCTTTCCTGTAGCAGAGTGTTGCCCACTGTGGAGCAAGAGAACTTTGGCCAGCTCTGTGTGTGTGACTGAGATGGTCAGTACCAGCAGCTGGTGTGGGGCTCTCATCCTTGGGTCTCATATGCCCAGGTGCCATCAACAGGGGCCCAGGGGCAGCTACTGGGCAGACTGGCTGTCTGAGCCCAGCTGTTGGAGGGATCCGCATTGTGAATACCTGTATATATCTATAGATACAGATATGCGTATATATTCTTACTAACGAACCTCCATCCTGCTCAACCAGAGAGGAGAGCAGGATGAGGCTTTTGGTGCTGTTTGTGTTTTTGGGAGTACTTTGAGTACTGTTGTGTGTCTGTGATCCATGTGACCAGCTGGGTATATATGCATATAGGTATACATGCATGCATCTATGTACGTATATATATAACTGTGCTCTGTGTGTGGCTACTGGGAATACATGTTCAGCTTCACTACAGGTTGGACATGGGGGCAAGGAGCTGGGGCACCTCACCTCTTTTACATTGTTGGGTTCAGCCTGATCTCCCCTAATATTAAACTCTGAAAAAACTGCTTAGAAGAACTGACGAACACTGCGTTACTGAGAACTTATTACAGGAAACTATCTTGCAATACCAGGAAAGTGATTTGAGAAAGTAGTCAGCCATTACACAAAGCCACAATAAGTATGTTTTTGTCAGTGACATGCATTTTTAATTGTGACTTTATTTCTAAATCTCTGTTTTTAGAAAAGGAAGATGGACGTGATCAGAGAAAAATCATGCATCAGTTCGTAAGTTGATATAAATCAACAAAGCTCTCTTAAAACCATGTATATAGTAGATAAAGTATTTTAACAACGCTTGTAATAACATGATCTTTGATCAGACACGGGAGGATGGAGGTATTGTTATCCAAAGTAGGTTGTCCTCAGACACTGTTGTCATAGACGTCCACTGTACAGCCCTACCCTTGCTGGTTTAAAACCATGCAAGAAATTAATCTTATCTAAACAATGTGCCTTTGTCTAATAAGCAGGAGATGTTGTCAAGAGCAGAAGTTTAACTGGTGTATTACTAGCCTGGTGAGTAATCCATGAAGAAATGCTTAGACTTGCCAGAAGATATAAGTAACTAGTGGAAAGGTAATTCCAGCAGGGGGAGATTGAGACCACTGAGTCACAGACCACCTACCCCATTCATAGCCCAGACCCAAAGATGAAGAAACTGAGCATGCGTAAACAATTTACATACTAGGTGAGAAGGTTTTAACCAATAATTTAATAAAATAACAATGCATATGTATTAGGAAGTTGAATATATTAATGCTTTGTGTATAAATAACTGTTGATTTGGAAGATTTGGGTGTGCTGTCTTGGAAGAGACACCCATATCTGCACAAATACGTAATAAAATACCTCTGATCTGTGTGTATGTTGGCATATTGCACATAGGTAAATGAACTCTAGGATCTGGGACAGCAGTATCAGGATATGAAAATATGCTAGGATTTGGTAGGTGGACAAGTGGATTGCACTTTTCTCCTGGCTTCTACTTTTAAATAATTTAAAGAAAACTCAGAACATCGTAATTGCTGATTTTTAGGTATTCTGTCTCCCAAAGAATGGATCTAAAAATATATATACTAAGAAAAGAATACAAGCTTACTAGATACCATGTCATCTAATTTCGTCATATTGACTCTTCCATGAAGACAGCAAAAGGGATTCTTTCAATGCATGCTTTCAACAGTGGGATGTGTTCTGTCATGTGAAGTCCATTTCAGCAACACATGAAAGTAAAGCTGCAATATATTAAACTGGACCCCCAAAGCAATTACTACAAACGTAATTAACAAATTGAATTAAGAACCATCAAGTATTCGTCAAGAAGATTTTCCTTTTCATTAATCTCTCTAATCACGTAATCCTCAGAGTACCAACCAAGTTGCTTGGTCACATAAAATATTATGAGGATAATTGAACTAAAGAGACAACTGAAATTCTTTTTAGTATTCACTCATTTGAAAGTGATAAAAACTAGTAGTACCAGTGTTTCACAGTAAAAGTGTTTCTGAATTTCCTACTATATCTTATAGGCCACAAACTGGATGTGTCCAAAATTTAATTTCTTCCATTATTTGACAGAGGCATTAGGACCTCCCAGCTCACAAATATGTGCTTTGCCTGGGCAATAAGACCATTCATGTTCTTTAATAGCTAAGGAGTGTCTTACTGCTGGAAAAAGATGCAATCCCTTTCCTACTGTCTTGTTATTAGTTGCAAATTTATTGGATATTTATAATCAGAATTATATGTGTTCAATCACTCTTTCATTCTCGGTCCCAGAAATTATATGTGAGTTTCCAGGTTCCATATATGCATGAAAAAGATTTCTTGAGTCTTCTTCTAGGAACCCAAATTTTTTTCAAACATGTTTATCTGTGCACCAATACATGTATAAAATTTTTGAGACAAATCAGAAGCTAATGAGATAAAATAAAAACTTACAATGTCCCACTTCTTTCCTATATCTTGAAGGACCTGGACATCAGTCAAAACCTGCAAAGTTTCCAGCTTTATTGTGTCAGGTCTGTTTCCAAATAGAAGATTTATTGGCTCATCCATTTACATGAGGGCATCCTTGCCATTTGCCATACTGGTTACATTGCATAAAATAAATAGAATTTCAGTCCCTCGGGGACTTTCATATGGGCCTTACATCAAATGCACATCTTCAGGGTCACAACTTCATCCTTTTAGATGCACATGAATCCATTTGAAGTCAAAATTGTGTGTATTTCATCATCTTTAATTGCACAGATAAAGCTTATCCCGTATTATCTAATTGTAAACATTTGAAGTCAAGACCTCTTTTTGGAAAATAACTGTCAATAGTCCTTTGGAAGCAAGATCATGAGTTTTACTATTCTAGTCTCTCTAAATCATAGGAGGACAATTTATCAGACAGAGCCCTGCATAATTTGTGGCAGTAACAAATCTCTAGACACTCAATGAAAGAAATCTGTGTCTCACTCTTGAAGGGCTGTTTTCTCATCCTAGCAGATGCAGAGCAGGTTTTGCAGCATGTTTGCCTCTCAGTAACTGGCCTTGAGTAGGTGAAGACTGTGATCTAAATTCAGTATCCTTACAAGTTGTTTTGGAGAGGTGATTTGAGCTACATTGTTTCAAGCTGCAGATGTTGCCTATTCGGACTTCTGTAAGGCTTTTGACACGATCCCTCATAACACCCTTCTCTCTCAACTGAAGAGATATGGATTTGATGGGTGGACTGTTCAGCAGATGAGAAATTGGTTGGATGGTTGCATGCAGAGGGTAGTGGCCACCAGCTCATTATCCCGATGGAGACTGGTGAAAAGTGATGTCCCTCAGGGATCCATATTGGGACGAATACCATTTAATAACTCGTCCATGACCTAGACAGCAGGAATGAGTGCACGCTCAGCAAGTTTGCAGATGACAACAAGCTGAGTGGTGTGGTTGACACACCAGAAGGACAGGATACCATCCCGAGGGAACTGGACAAGCTCAAGAAGTCAGCCCTTGTGAACCTCATGAGGTTCAACAATGCCAAGTGCAGGATCCTGCACACGGGTCAGGGCAACCCCTAGTATCAATAGAGGCTGAGGGATGGAGGGATTGAGAGCAGCCCTGCCGAGAAGGACTTGGGGGTACTGGTGGATGAAAAGCTTGACATGAGACAAGAATGCGCACTCGCAGCCCAGAAGGCCAGCCGTATCCTGGCTGCATCAAAAGAAGGGCGGTCATCAGGTTGAGTGAGGTAATTCTGCCCCTCTACTCTACTCTCATGAGACCCCGCCTGGAGCCCTGCATCTAGCTCTGGAGCCCTCAGGACAGGAAAGACATCGATCCGTTGGAGGAGTTTCCAGAGAAGGGCCACATAAGTCATCTGAGGGCTGGAACACCTCTCCTGTGAGGGAAGGCTGAGAGAACCAGGGTTGTTCAGCCTGGAGAAGAGAAGTCTCGGGGAGAACTTATTGTGTCCTTTCAGTCCTTAAAGGGGGTTTATAAGAGAGATGGGAATAAACTTTTTAGCAGGGCCTGTAGTGATAGGACAAGGAGTAATGGTTTTAAACTAAATGAGGGTAGATTTAGACTAGATATAAGGAAGAGATTTTTTACAATGAGGGTGGTGAAACACTGGCACAGGTTGCCCAGAGAGGTGGTAAACGCCCCATCCCTGGAAACATTCAAGGTCAGGTAGGACAGGGCTCTGAGCAACCTGGTATCGTTGAAGTAGTCCCTTCTTCATTGCAGGAGGGTTGGTCTAGATGACCTTTCAAGGTCCCTTCCAACCCAAACCATTATATGATTCTATGATTTGAAATGCAACTTACTTTTAGCCCATTACTTTGGTAACACTGTCCTGCAATATACTTCTGGGTACCTCGAAATCAAATAATGGTCATTATCAAGATCTTTCCCCATATCTTATCATTCCCATATTTTTTCTTTTTGTTTTTCATTTACTTGAGTCTTCCCCTTTCCTTTTTGCCTTCTCTCTCTCGTTGAAAGTTGTGGCAGGTGAAGGATCACAGTGCTCTTCTAACTGCTATGGTGAAGGGATTATTTCAGGAGCAATCAACTATATATTAATCTAAATAAAAAGGAACAAAAAGGAATACTTACATTAATGCCTTGATTTTTCCAGCTGTTATAGAAGAGACAGACTCAGACCATGTATTTTCAGACTTTACTTTGAAAAGTGAATTTAAGATAGACCAATCTGTATGGACAGTGAAAAACTGAAAAAATGTCTCATATAATATGTAAGTAAAAAAAAAAAAAAATCAGATTTATGTTTAAGGAATAACACTGAAGATTATCTGTTCCCTTATTTAATGGTCTAAAAAATTGACACAAAAGCTGTCTGTCATTGAGTCGTGCTCAAAGCAATCATTTTTAAGTAACAGGCCTACATATCTTCTTCTAATATCACTTCCACTTCATGGTGGCAATGTTGCACTCCATACACAATATTCCTGCATCGTTAAGAAATCTGACTCTTATGTCTTGTGTTTATCAACTTCCAAGATTTTCAGTAATGTCCTCTTAAAGTAGCTACTAGTACAGTAATACATTAAAGTAAATATAATTTGCATTTTACTATCTAAATATTAAATGAAAGGCATATTTGTATTTTCACAGTCATGGCTTCACTTTCCATTCTGTATGTCAAGGAATTTCTCTTCTAATTATCTTGTGTGCTATTTATAACATATTTTGTAGTGATATGTCTAAAAATGTGCCCAGCTGCGACATGGTATATAATTATTATAAGAAATGCTTAAATTTATAACACAATTTAAAAATTCATTAGAAGTCCAGTAAAAGCTTTGGGTCATATACTTTCATGCATGTCAGTGTATCTTCCTTTTTTAAGAGCAACAAGGTAGATGTGAACTAACCAGGATATTGTGCTTAATATTGTCTGTTTCATGTGTACGCTAAAAGTCGAGCTTCTATGCTGGAGCACCTAATCATTTCTATGTATTACCTTGCTCTGGGCCACTGCAGAGGGTAGAAGTGTTTATCAGTTTATCCCAGATGACTGAGAACTTTTAATAACTTTTGACTCATTTTCTAATCTCTCTATATGAACTGGCTGTTTTTACCTACGGCTAAAACACAGTTTCCTGTTCATGAATGCTTTGAAGATCTACTTGCTAGTCCAGGGAAAGAAAAAAAGTGTTGTTTTTTTTAATTGTATATGGAAGTGTGTAATAATATAAACAACTATTCATATGTGTCTATATACATGTGTATGCGTATGCATATAAAAGCATTTTGTAACCACAGCTTTATTTTGAATCCAAATCAGAAATAGTAGTTGTTTGAGTTTGGGTCACCTTTTATTTATCCCTTGACCGTTGATCAAAGGAATTAGAAATGGGTAAGATCTATCAGTTCATTTACTTCAAACCCTGGGGACAAACACAGGACTGTTGCCTACACTATGTCTTGTGTGCCACCTAGTCTCATTATAAATGTCTCAAGTGGCAGAGTTTGAGTGTTTCCCTTGGAAATTTGTTATATAATTTGAAATCTATCACCAGCAAGTAGTTTTGCTCAAATACAGTATTTTTTCTGTCTCTAGTATCAGCCATTGTTCCTGGTAACGACACATTGTACTGTCCCAGATCACTCTTGTTATCTCTAACTATTCATATCCTTCAAAAAATGCACTCTCTACTAAACAGGTGATGTTATTTCACGTTTTAAATTTCCCATTTATACAAATCTTTTCTACTGATTAACTTTTAATGTAGACTTTGTTCACATGAGCATGAGTGAACAATTATACCAATTGAAGAAAATGCAGAAATTATACAATTCAGTGCAACAGTAGGCTTGGATTGATTTTTCTTGCAATTTTTGTCCCAAGTTTAAGACAAGTCCTTATGTAGTCCAGTGAATAAATAATGTGAGTTAGATATTGTAGGTACTAGAAACCCCAGAAAAAGTCTTGTATAGCTCACTGTTGGTATCAGTCTTGCTACTCTATTCATTATGACTCTCTCTGCTGTTGACATCGATTTACAATGTGTTATCTTCCTAAATAATGTTTTAATCTTCTCTTAGCATTCAGCTCCTCTGAAAAAAATAAGATTATAATTTAAAAATCTCCAGTGGTCACAAACATGGTTTTATAGCTTTATCTGTGTACTTTCTCTGACTTTATTAATTCTGACCTTGTTTTGGGAGACAATTTATTTATTCTTATGTGTTGGATGTTGCTAAAGACTATATTGTTGCTAAGCATACGTTAAATAAATTAATCCTCTGTAGCCCTTAAGTCCAGGAAATACCACAGATTTTGTATTAATTTGACAATATAAGTCTCAGAAATTGCTGATCCCTCTCTGGACTTGTCTAGTCTTGAGCTTATTCTAGACCATTTTATCTGAAACAACAAATTGTCTAATTGTGAGGTATAAATGTAGCTTTTTGCAATTGCAAAGTTTTACCATAAAACTTATACAAGTTAAGGTAATTATCTAGTAAACAAAGTGTTTATTAGTAAATAACTGTGTGGACCAATAGGGAAAAAAGTGCTCGTAATAAACCATTTCAAAACTTTTAAAAATGCCCCAACAGCACCCAAAGAGAAAGAACCCCTTACCTTCAACATCATACTACTCCCAATGAAGAACTCAGGATTTTAACAAGCTTTTGTAACAACAGATAGGAAGGGTGAGCACAAGAGAACGGAACTGATGATGCTCAAAAATTAATGCACATCGTTTTTAATTGTATTTTAATACCAATTACAGGTATTTCTTGGGGTTTTTTTTCTCTAAATGTTACTGTCAAAAGTGGACTAAGATTAGATAAATGGTCACTCCAATCTTCAAAAAGGGCAAGAAGGAGGACCCAGGGAACTACAGGCCTGTCAGCCTCACCTCCATCCCGGGAAAGGTGATGGAGCAGCTTATCCTGGAGGCCATCATCAAGCAAGTGGAAGAAAAGAAGGTTATCAGGAGTAGTCAGCATGGATTCACCAAGGGGAAATCATGCCTGACCAATCTGATAGCTTTCTACGATGAGATGACTGGCTGGGTAGACGAAGGGAGAGCTGTGGATGTTATCTACCTTGACTTCAGCAAGGCTTTCGACACAGTCTCCCATGATATCCTCCTGGGGAAGCTGAGGAAGTGTGGGCTGGATGAGTGGTCGGTGAAGTGGATAGAGAACTGGCTGAATGGCAGAACTCAGAGGGTTGTCATCAGCGGCGCTGAGTCTAGTTGGAGGCTGGTGACAAGTGGTGTCCCCCAGGGGTCAGTACTGGCCCCAGCCTTGTTTAACTTCTTCATCAACGACCTGGATGAAGAGTTAGAATGTACCCTCAGCAAGTTTGCTGACGACACCAAACTGGGAGGTGTGGTAGATACACCAGAAGGCTGTGCTGCCATTCAGCGTGACCTGGATAGGCTGGAGAGCTGGGCAGAGAGGAACCTGATGAGGTTCAACAAGGGCAAGTGCAGGGTCCTGCACCTGGGGAGGAACAACCTCATGCACCAGTACAGGCTTGGGGTGGACCTGCTGGAGAGCAGCTCTGCGGAGAGGGACCTGGGTGTCCTGGTGGACGACAGGTTAACTATGAGCCAGCAGTGTGCCCTGGCTGCCAAGAAGGCCAATGGGATCCTGGGGTGCATCAAGAAGAGTGTGGCCAGCAGGACAAGGGAGGTTCTCCTTCCCCTCTACACTGCCCTGGTGAGGCCTCATCTGGAGTACTGTGTCCAGTTCTGGGCTCCCCAGTTCAAGAAGGATGAAGAGCTACTGGAGAGAGTCCAGCGAAGGGCTACAAGGATGGTGAGGGGACTGGAGCATCTCCACTATGAGGAGAGGTTGAGGGAACTGGGCTTGTTCAGCCTGAAGAAGAGAAGGCTGCGAGGGGACCTTATAAATGCCTACAAATATCTGAAGGGTGGGTGTCAGGAGGATGGGGCCAAGCTCTTTTCAGTGGTGCCCAGTGACAGGACAAGGGGTAATGGGCACAAACTGAGGCACAGGAAGTTCCGTCTGAACATGAGGAGGAACTTCTTCTCTCTGAGGGTGACGGAGCACTGGAACAGGCTGCCCAGGGAGGTTGTGGAGTCTCCTTCTCTGGAGATATTCAAGACCCGCCTGGACAAGGTCCTGTGCAGCCTGCTGTAGGTGACCCTGCTTCGGCGGGGGGGTTGGACTAGATGACCCACAGAGGTCCCTTCCAACCCCTACTATTCTGTGATTCTGTGATTCTGTGACTTTGATTAGACCATCAAGACATTAATTAATCAAATAAATCTTAATTCTTGGTTCTGCATATAACATGCTCCCTTTTTTTTCAGTTTTTTAATTTTTCTTTCCCAAACTTCTAAATAGAACACATTATGAAATAGTTATGACTGGTGAGGTTTCATCATAAGCACAGTAATATTTTGAGCTAAACTTTCCAGAAGTGTAATTTGATGTCAGATATCCACCTTGAAACAACCTGGAACCATTTTTTTAGAAATCTTGACCTTCCCTAAGTCTTTAAAAACAAAGTCAGAGAGGCCAGAGACCACTGTGTGAACACAGAAATCTAAAATCCGTGATATTTGTCTTCAGTGGTCATTTTTGAAAATATGACCAACTTAATTTCTAGCTTTCTTCTTTTTTTAAAACCATTAAATTGATCACTTTACCAGAGCCTGAAGTGAGATAAGGCAAATGTCAGTTTTTCACCATGTTTTGAGGATGAGAGCATCATACAGGGCTCCGAGCTTCCTAAGAAATTTTTCGTCCTATCCATGAGAGAGAGGTTGGCTAAGACTGTAAGCTAAAATGACAGTACTGGAACATCATCATGCTGCTCTTGCTGTTTATGCCCCTCTGCCTTGCCTGCCGTAGTGACAGCTGCATAGACCCAGCTCTTGCCTCATTAGCAGCAGCCTCTGAAAACCTGGGTTTTCAGGAGTCTGGCATAAATAAACTAGGCAGCAGGATCGTGTCTGTTTTCCCGCCCTTGATTGTGTGCTGTTCTCCACATCTGCTTACTTTTCTTGTGCCAACAGAGATCTCTGAATATTTCTCATACGCTTCCCCCCTCCCCCCATCCCCTCCCCTTAGTGCCCTTGCATCTTTGGCACTTTCTGAATTCTTCCTGACTTTTCTGTAAGGGTTGTCACTTGAAGCACCCTGCAGTGCTGATCAAACGTGAATTCATCAACATTTGTCAAGTCTCCAGGTGACCACAGCTCTTTACCAGTCACAACTTCCACTGTCTCTCTGTGGACTGCTTTTGTTTGTGTTTCTATCTGTGTGAAATATTCTTCTCCTGTCTCTTCTCTAATAATACCATAGCCTGATAAATAACTTTATTAATACTCGTCAGATGAAACTGTATCAAGCTATGCAATCAATACATGCTTCCAAACAAACAGGCAGAGATTCCCTCTTGTTACAGCATTTCTACAGGTCGGTGGTCCCTTTGTGTGAAATAAAAAGACAGTTGTGTTCTACTTTTCTTTCCTCCTTTGTAAGCATCTCTTGTCTTCTGAACTGCCAAGTCACAACTCTCAGAGAATAATAAGACATGTGATTGTGGAACACAGATGAAAATGTTTTATAATTTAAAATAAAGAATACATGATTTTCCTGCCTCTTGAATGACACCTCCTTTTAAGATTTCTCTGGCTACATGGAAAATATGGGGCTCTAAAGTGCTTCCCAACTCCCAAATGTAGTTGTCCATCTTGGCAACATATTAGGAGAAGATTTACTAGTAGATAAGTTCTTTGCTACTTCCTCCCTGCCGCTGTTTCTGTCTTCTAAAAGCAAAAAATTCAAATGAGGATGGGGAAATCGTGGTCTACAGCGTGTTTCAGGAAAAACCCCAGTCTGAGCAATTAGAAGAATACCATAAAAAACACATACTAAAATACGGCCTCTCTCAATGTCTGGGACTAGAGTCTGAGGCATATGGCATTGGCTTATGACTGTACTCATCCTTCTGTGTGTTACTTTTACATTAAATGTAAATATAGGGATACGCTTTTGTTACCATTACTATTTATCCTTCTCACGTTTATTAAGAAGATGAACCAAACTAAAAAGAAATACTGGTTGAGAAGCAGAGATTTTGGGCCATGATTCCTATGAAACTTTGCTTCATATAATTCAGCACTTTGGGCCAAGTAGTAAGGGATCTTTTTTTTTTTTTTGTGGGGGTGATAGGCAATGGATATTAGGAGTTAGTAGAGATGCTGTTATTAGTAAGTGCAAAGACTGCTTGCAAAATCCTTGCTCCAGAAGTTTTGCAAGAGGAGGTAAAGCCAGGCTGATATACCTTGCTCTGTGCACGGAGCAGAGCTGCTGTACTTGTCACCTGTGATAGAAAGCTTAAAAAAAAAAATCTCATTTCCTTCTTCTAGGCCAAATAGGAAAGGCAAACTTCACAGAGTCTGACTATATAATTTGTTCTCTTTCTGTTAACAGTTAAGTTTAAAGTATTTTTGTAGTTATTGAACTAAGGTTGCTAATAGCCAATGACTGTTGGCTAATTTAAATTACTACTGCTTACGGTCATAAATAAAGTCAAATTATCATATTTCGTTGCCATCTTCTCTTGTGATTCTGTTACCCTTTTGAAAATAAATCATTAGCACAATAAATCTGTGCAATCTAATTCATGAATGACCCATGGCACAGAGTCATAAAACCTGAAGATGCCTGTCCTTCATTCAGCTGGGATAGGGTTAATTTTCACAAGAAGCTGGCTGGGCTGACCCAAACAGCCAATCAAATGGGATATTCTATACCATGGGATGTCATGCTCAGTATTTAAGTGGGGAGCTGGCTGAAGGAGAGGCTCTTGCTACTCAGGAGCAAGCTGGGCGTTGGGTGGTGAGAACACTGCATGTTGTACTTGCTTTTTATCAGTATTATTGATTGTTGTTTTCTTCTCCCTTTGCCTGTTGTTAAACTGTTCTCATTCCAACCCACGAGTTTTTGCCTTTTTCCTTCTGACTGTCCTCCCCATCCCACTGGGGAGGGGGCAGGAGTGAGAAAGTAACTGTGTGGTTCTGTTATTGGAAACTGAGGCAAAACCACAACAAAGCCAAAGGTTATTTCTCCATTGGGATTGTTTCCAATTGCACATGATTTCCGGAGTTTATTTTTAAATTTAAGTCTTATAAAATAAAAGAGCATTCACTGTAGTGTCTCAGAAATAACACAACATGGTATGTTTTATGTTCACGAGCACTGACATTCATGAAATCTATATTTCCCATTTATTCATGTAAAGAATAGAGATGGTACACTAAGCATTGGTTTACACTTATTATACACAGTATTCATCTGGAAATAGTTGATGAAATGTCTTGGGAAAGGAATACTACGATGAAACAATAAAGCAAATGGATACTTTTCAGAAAGGGGGAGAAGTTATTCTAGTTTTCAATAAAAGTTGATGTTAGACTTACTGCCTCAAGAGATACAGAGAAATTTGAACAGCAGTGTTACTTTTTTGTTGTTTAGAAGTTCTGTTTTCTTCCTTAATTTGAAAATCTGAAAATCTGAACAGAACAGGAAAATTTTAGTAGAACTGGTCATTGGTTTATTTTTTTAATAAAAAAACAGTTTTAATTCTCAGAATGATAATTTCTAACAACTCCATTAAAGTGAAATATTTATGGTATTTTCTTTTTTTCCCGATTATGCAATTGAAGAGAAGAGAAAAACTAAAAATAATTTTAAAATCGCTTTATTTTCTGTATATAGAAAATTAGTTTTGATGAAACACACTTTCCAGTGGTTCTGCCTTGAACGTTTCTAAAATCTAAGTAAAACAATTTTGTTAGTTAATTATTCCCAAGACAAATGCATACACAATTAGGATTAAAACTTTTTGTTTTCAAATTCTTTTACATCTTTATTTTTATTATTGTATTCCAGTGCTGTTGGAATCACTTATACTATTAATTCAAACAAAGAAAAGAAGAAAACATTCGCTTTTCTATTGCACATTTAAAAATCTACATAGCTTTTTAGTGATGTGCAAAGCAGGAAATATGTACTTCAATAATAATGATATAAATCAACTATTGCAATCAGAATATTTAGAAAGAGCTGCAGTATCACCAATATTGTTCAGATTTCTTGATAGTATTTCAATTTCCATAAGCTTTTAGTCTGCTGTAGTCTTTTCTTTTACTAATTAGAATACATTCATTTTCAGCTGGTTTAAATTGGATACTTAATGCATTGTCAATTTGCTCTTATGGCAGAATAAAGTTAAAGTAGGAAACATAGATGTGGCGTAACGATAATATAGTCTTAAAGATGTTCCTATATGCCAAAAATACGTGTTGTCACTAGCCAAGTAAACTTAATGACACTCACAAAATAGTGTTGGTGAAGGCTGTTAACAAGATGTTTTCTTTAAAAGTTAAATTGTTGTTCAAAAATAAATTATATTATTGAATTTGACTAGCTGAATGCACACCTATTACTTTTGCAAGTACTTTAGATAAGGCAAATACAAGAGTAAAACTTAATAGTACCAATTAGTATTGCCACATGCTCAAGCACTTGTTTCCTTGACGTTTAAGTTTAATCTTCTTGGGATAAAAACTGGAAAATCCTGGAACACCAATATAGTGTTTAAACATTAATTTAATTAAATTAATTTAATTTAACTGGAGGGAAATCAGTAGGCAAGCAGCAAGAAGTCCAAAATTTAAAGTGTCGGGAAGCATTACTGTGTTTTGTAATGCCTATGTGATGACCTTTTGCTCATGTGCACAGCCACCGGAATCCACCATCATATCAGATAACACCACTTATCTGATCTGAGATCTTGCTCTTCATTACTGAATTGCTACTTCACAATGAACCATTGAAGTTACGCAGTAAGGTGGAGGGTTTTTTTGAAAGAAGATCTTTCCTTCCTTTAAAACCTCAAAGGGCTATTGACAGCACATAGTAAGAACTATTTGGATTTTAAACTTGTTTTTAAATTTGATCTTTACAGATTTTCTCTTTAGCAGCATTAGAGAGTTATTCAAGTACGTGATAGCTAAAAAACATATAAACTGAGAACTTTTTCTTATTGTTGTCAATGGTCACTAGGAAGTGCTCCAATGAAGCAGAGTTCTTGACTGTACTCTGCATCAGTCTCATTGCTCTACATGCCTGTTAGTCTATCAGAAGCAAACTACAGTTAGCTGTTGTTGTCTGAACATTGAGAGGTTTCTGACGACACAGGAAATGGCATCTGTGGTGCATGTTTCTTTGTGGCAAATGCAGACAAATGAAGAAAACCTGATTATACAGTGCAGTTCCTGGTTATTTTGTAGAAAGGATTATATGACATGGATTGGGGGAAGAACGACTTTGCCGTTGCCTTCCTTTCTTATGGCACAGCTGGGCACAACTTGACTTTCCCTTTCCTATTGCCTTGTTTGGGAACGATGCAGCCCAGAAACTGTCTAGTGTGAGCAATGGGATCAGGGGATCTTGCAGCTCACTTGCTCCAGACTCCAGAGTTCCCTGAGCAGAGCAGTGGTTAAGATTTTAGGTTGCTATTCAACTTCTCAGCTAAAGGGTTGTTATTCAACTTCAGTTTCAGTTGCAGTCCATTTATAGGAAATAACTTTTTCTGCCCTGTTCCTGTATGTTTGAGAAAATAAGCACTTCCTGTGTCTTTTGTTGTGCCTGTTTGCGTCAGCAGAGAAAAAAAACTGCCTACTTAGCTGTAATCAGTGATAGCAAAGCTCTTGACAGTGTGGTGCCAAAGCCCTGGAGTAGGAGGGACAAAACCAGCTGAGGTCTTGGCACTTCCTCTGATATGGTTGTACCCCAATGCACAAACTTGACAAGTGCTGTAGGTGTCCTTTTGCACATATCTTGAAGGTAGGCAACCTGGCATCACCTTTTCAAACCCAGTCCCAATTTTGCTAAAGGCTGTACAAAAGTATTAAAAAAAAGTAACACAATTAGTTTGAATTTACATTTTCAAATACAGCTCTGAACTGCTCCATTTTTTGGAGTGTCCTGCTTGAGATCTGTCAAAAGGCTTTAGGGTTTGGGGGATGGATTGGGTGACTGCTTTGCACTTTTGGAGAGAGCATACTTTTGAGTCACAGTTTTAGCATAAGCAGTGCAATAAAGATCTTGTGTTGTCTTGGATCAATAGGTCTGTGGGCAAAACAAATACCTGGAAGCATGCTTTCACGTAGTAGCTCAATACCCACCTCTATCCTTATTAACAGGGCGTGCAACATACTGTCTTACTGCTGTGGCATATTTTTGCTTTGTAACTCAGCTACACATCTTGGGTTTTTTTTCTGATTTAGGGGGTACAACTGACAATGTACAGTCTCTGTAGTTTGAAAGCCATTTATGTTTGAGTGTCACTACACTATGCACTCGTTTTCAAATTCAAATTTGCTTGAGTTAAGTTATTTAACTACAGAGAATCATCTTCCTCTGGAGATTAGTGGAAGAGGTCACTTCTTTCACATCAGACATTTTAATCGTTGTCATCAAGATTTTCTCCAGTGCTTTCTGCTGAGAAAATATCATTTTCCTATCTTTAAGTCTTTTTTCTTTTGTAAGGTTTATTCGACCATTGTATTTTTATTGCTAATTTTGGGTTTTTTTTTTTTACAGCTTGGAGAAAATCACTGGTTTGGCCGGGGCGTGAGGGGGAACTGGTTCTTTACACAATGTTACACACAGTGAGTTACTTACATACATTAAAGTAGAGAAGTTATACTACAATACCTAACAAGAAAAGATGTATGTTTCTAAATGTAGTGAAGTTGGAGTAATTTTCTTGTCATTTTGAAATGGTAGACAAATCAGTCTAAACCTTTTCTGCCAACTGAGGCAGAAAAAACCATAAATTTTGAATGAACTACTGATGTGATGTGAATAACAAGAATCAGTGATGCTGGAAGACGTATTTCTTACTGCAAATATTGAAAGTCTTAACACAAATTTGAAAACTGTTAATGCTCTTCAAGTTTATTTTTTTGTTTCTTATTTTTGCATGAGAAATATATTTTTATCATGAAGTATACTTATAGTGTTAGATCAATATTGCAAATTAACACTAAGTTAAATATTTAATTGTGTATGATTCCCAAACCACAAG
Source organism: Opisthocomus hoazin (assembly GCF_030867145.1). NCBI lineage: Eukaryota > Metazoa > Chordata > Aves > Opisthocomiformes > Opisthocomidae > Opisthocomus > Opisthocomus hoazin. The sequence continues at coordinate 16,833,205 of NC_134414.1, read as the reverse complement.
TAAAACTTCATTATGTTTATTCAATATAGATACATTCACAGCAGAACAAGCATGAGATGGTCTGCAAAGATGAGTAAGACAAGTGGGACCCTATTTTATGACAAAATTATAGTGTGTCTATCTGAAGCACTACGCTACAGTGCTGTAACAGCATGAGCTGGCATTTCTAAATGACACGACCTATGTGGTTTCCAGTAGCATTATAATCATTTTAGTCAGATCTGGAAGAAGCAGAATAATTACCACAGGCATTGTTCTATACTATGTGTCTTCTGGCCCCACAGCTAGTTGGTTTGATGGAAGTCCAGGGATCTGCACTGTACTGTAACTTGTGATGTGGACAGGCCCCAGAAGGATCTGGCTTATTTGTTCTAGTAAAACGGAGGTCGAGAAGGATATGATTGCTTATATTAATATATGAGGGACATAAATGCCAAAGAAGGAAAAAAAAACTCAAAACTGTTTAAGGTAAAGGACAATGTTGGCATAAGAACAAACTTTAAATATCCCTGAATTAATTTAAGGTCAAAATCAGAACAGGGTTTCCAGCCAGAAGTAAGGTCCCAAATAACTTTCCAACAGCTAGAAGTAGGCATAAAGAATATTAGCTAGTGTTAAGAAGGAGTGCAATTCATTTCTGAAAGGGATGATTGTTGTATGCAGTTACCTAAAACAACGGGAAGGCGATAAGCTCTAGAGGACTTCTCCAGTTCTCTTATCACCTTCACCCCCTCCTCGCCCAAATGACAGGTTGGGACATCAAAACACATTCACCAAACCTAACCTTCAGCATCTAACAAAATCTGGTCCATGTAGCTCATTGCACTGTCAGTGGAGAGAAGTAGTGATGTGCAGAAAGCTGTCCCAGTCACTAAAAATTAAATTGTCTTGAGTAAGTACTATCTCTCTTTGCTTTTCATCTATAAGCATAGCAAGATTATATACTTAAGTTAAGCACCTAAATTTAGTGGAATTAAGGTTGATTGTTACCATTTCTTATCAGACTGGCCTTTACGATCATGTTTTCCCTTGTTTTCTCCAGCTCTTAGTTGTTTCTTGATATACATTTAGACTATAAAGTCTTGTTAAGAATTTGTCATGATTTCAATCCTTACTGCAAAAAAAGCCTCTTTAATAGCTAAATAATGTTAAAATAATGGTAACACACACAGTGATTTTTTAATCATTAAGGAAAGTGTTATTTAACCAGTATATAATGGTTTCTTCTTTTTTTTTTTTTTTAGTTCAGTATCTTTTTCCTCATGTGATGCCCTGTGGAGTAAGTTAAAACCAATATTTAAGATGATGTCAATATAATCTCATTTCAATAATAAACACAAAAGACAACATTCATGAATCCCAAGTAGTCCTTAGAGTACAGCACAGAGTACTGGAAGCATGACAAGTATTTTAAGATAGCTATATCACTATAGCTGAAAAGAATGTCTTTAGGACAAAAGAATCTGATGTAACAACACTTACTTTTGCAAGATTACAGCTGATTCTGTCCAAATTCAAAGCAAGACTTTGCAACCTGGGTCAGATATACAAGTAGTAAGTAATGATGGAAGAACTGTTGGATAAGGAAACGTTGCTGACTGTGAATGCTTAGTCTCCAATTAAACTTTAAAGAGAAAAATTTTAAGCCAGTATATCATTAAAATTAATAAAAGAAAAACATCAAATCAAAGACTGGCACAGTGGCTACTTGAGCTGGAAACTGATGACAAGAAGACTACTAATCATAAGCAAACACCAAATTACGGGTTAAGGTGTTTCTGCATTTCTCTGTATGCTTTAATGATGAAAGAAGATACAATTTTCCTAAGTTTATTTATTGTTGAAGCAACTATTTATCACAGTGAGTCAGCAATGAATTAGCATTTACCAGACTTGTGTGCACAGTTGCGTTACGTGATGTGCTTCTGTATTCTGTGTCCCTCTCTAGAAATGCCACTTACCAAGCCTTCATCTTCTCTGGACACTGGCCCCTGAAGAGGAGAATCACAAAAACCTCCCCACTAAAACTCCGAACAGCAGTAAAGCCACTTCTCAGCTTTGCTGTATTTCAGTTCTTTCTTTGAGGAATTTACTAGCACTGCAGTATTTGGCTGCAATGTTTTCCTTCGCTGTGCAGTTCTCCCACTGAGGCCACCCTGAATTTGTCCTACAATACCAGGAAGGCTTGTTTCCTAATTCAAAATGTAGAGCTATGTTTGCTTTTGAGTTACCAGCTACTCATAACAGCTAGCCAAGGACATTTTGACACCACCGTGGAAAGACCATGCTAGGAGCACAGTGGCACTGCTGAAGTGCTTACAGCAGCTGAGGAGCTGGGTTATATGCAGATCTGTATTTCAATGGGTCTAGATTATGATCAGATATGACCATGTGTCTCGGACTTTTTAAACTGCTCTGAGAGGAATGCCAATGCTAGTCCAGCTCTGCCCAGAATCAGGCCCATGGGGATATGTCTTAAGTGGGAAAATATATTAACACTTCACATCACACACTCAATTTCTTACTAATCTCTTTAACTGTAATAATACAGTATTATCTGGCCATGCTCCAGTAACATTGGTAATAGCTACAGGTGAAGATTTCCCTAGCCTCCCCCAAGACAGACACTCATATCCTTATCTTTGCAGAATGAAAAGTTTATAAAACCTCTGGGAGAAAAAAAAGCCTTGTTTCATCCAAATGAATCTTCTATCTGAACGAACATATGGTACGCTTTTAAAACAATAATTAGCCTACCATCAAGCAGGAAGAAAAGAACAGGCTCAGAGTATCAGTGCTTTAAGAAAAAGAAACAACACATCTTGGAATTGACTTTGCAGGTCTCCAAAATATGAAATGTAATTAGTCGGTGAGAATTTGAGCTTAATATATTATTAAACCTTGAAGCTGAAAATTAATTATTGCTCTCAAGATTAATTTGAATCTAGGGGAAAAAGAAGGTCAGCGGTAATCTAACGAATTCAAACAAATGAATATACCTTTGCAAATCACTGTGAAGGCCAAACACATTGGTAACCATTCAAGTGTAGGAGTTTTTTTCAGAAAAATAAAGCTACTGGCATGTGTGATACAATCTCATTATAAAGAGAACATGTAGAGTCACAAAATAGTAAACTGAGGCACTAAAACGTTCATTGAATTTCCTGCTCTTACTAATCAAACCCAAGGTGACAGAAGAAATCTAGTTATCTTTCATTATTATAAATGCTCTTTTCAGGGCAGCTGAGCCTAGAGGGTGTGCTTTGCCTCCTACCACTGGAAGGCAGAAGATCAAATTCTTCCAGGACTCATTTTTTACTGTGGTAGCTAGTTTTGGGTAAAATTTATAAGCTTTGTTCTGTATTTCTTTTGCATTTGTCTCCCTCTGTCACCTGTTAACTTGGGTTAACTAAACTACTTTTTCATATAAATTATTTCTGAAGTGTATTTACAGAAGTATAAAGACTTACAGATATACATATGAATTTGTAGCAAATTTTAGCCTTTGTCTTCTGTTTTTTAATCTGCACACATCAGCTAGGAAAGTGTAGACGAGTATTTTTATCTTCATTATATCAAACATAATACTGAAATATACTTATATGTTCTTAGGCATACAGGTCATTTTTGTAGGAAAGCCAGTGTGCCTCAGTCCTCTTCAACTGCTCTACTCACCACTCTGCCTCAAAGGAATAGCAACCTATCTCAGATTTTTTTCTTACCTTCTTTTCTGAAATGTCCATTTAAATTATTTTCATTTTATGGCACTTAAATTCTTCCTTAATTTTTACAGTCCCTCCACGGGAAAGACATAAGATTTAAATTTGGCATCCTCTCTCATTCCTCTTATTTTCATCTTCCATATTACCTTTGAGGCAGGAAAAAACTACAACCAATTTCCACGATTGATGCCTTTAGCTCTCAGAATATTTAAGATAACATGCTAAAGCCAGCTGGAAAACAAGGTCATGGGAGTAAAAAGCCAACCCTTTATGTCCAGGCATTGATTATGAGCCACACTCAAAGCCACTTCTATAATTACAGCAATATTTGAGTATCTGAGTCTCGGATGAACGCAATCTTTACATATCTTAAGGTATCTGCATGAGAAAAAGAGATCAGAAAGTCTACACACTTGTGCTTTTATCATGGATAAGCCCTTACTGATCACTCTTAAAAGAAGAGGAAAAAAGCAGTGTTCTTAATTTAGCATGGAAAACTAAATGGTTCTGAGCATGGACTCTTTGTTATTTATCAAATCTTTAAGATCTTGTCTAGACTACACTGTTCATTACAGATCACTGGGCGACCGAACATAATGGTAAATATTCCATAAAAAAAATCTGTTATTTCTGTGTTAACATTATGTTTCATTTTGTCATGGAGAGAATAGAGCACCAAACAGCATGTCATCAATTTAGTAAAATGAGGAAATGATGCGTAGGCTGTGTCTGCAAAAGATTTTCATACATTCCCACCCAAACATCTACACACAATTAATGGAGACCCAACTAACACTCCAGTGAGTTGGTACAGTCAAGCCAAGTGTACTGCCAGGCGCTCTCCAGGCTTGGACTCCCTCTAACCAGACTCCATGTCAAGCTCTTGGATGATGAGAGCGCAACACCCCCAGCATCTTCCTGTGGGCAACAGCTGCAAGGACTCCATTGAGAAGGTTAATAGAAGAAATCTCTACATATTTCACAGCTCAGAGTTATCAAGGACGCTGTAATGATCCTGTTACTCACCTGCAGAATACTGCTCCCAGGTAGCCCATTGACATCAGTCTTCCAGCACTGCTGCTTTGCTTCTCCCTACACTCGAGGACATGGATGATAGCCTTCCTTACAGGGAAACCCTTACTGGTCACATGGTAAACCTTATCAAAGGATCCACACCTGAATTTCTTGAGAGCTTCAGACAGCTTGGGTTGAACATTCACTTTTCTTTCTCTTTGTTGCCGTTGTAGAAGGCAATAAAGAAAACCAAGTAATGAACAAGGAAAAAGACAGCAAATACTAAGCTTCTGGTCATCTATCATAGATTCATTCAGTAATCTGATTTCAGGTCTTCATTCTACTAGCCTTCCTCCACCACCATACTTGTTGGACTCTCTCATAGGGAAGTAAAGTGCATGGGAAAAAGAGTCTCAGTCAGTTCCATTCTGTGCGTTCCTTCAGAGAGGCTTTAATCTCATTTGCACCCAATTCTGGTTTAGCATGGACCCAGAACTTTAATGACTAATTAAGTGCTTTTTTGAATAAGTAAATAAGGTTATCAGGAGTAGTCAACATGGATTCACCAAGGGGAAATCATGCTTGACCAATCTGATAGCTTTCTACGATGACATGACTGGCTGGGTAGATGAGGGGAGAGCAGCAGATGTTGTCTACCTCAACTTCAACAAGGCTTTTGACACAGTCTCCCATAACATCCTCCTAGGGAAGCTGAGGAAGCATGGGCTGGATGAGCGGTCGGTGAGGTGGATTGAGAACTGGCTGAATGACCGAAATCAGAAGGCTGTCATCAGTGGCACTGAGTCTAGTTGGATGCCGGTAACTAGTGGTGCCCCCAAGTGTCAGTACTCGGCCCAGTATTGTTCAACTTCTTCATCCATGACCTGGATGAAGAGTTAGAGCAAGTTTGCTGATGATAATAAACTGGGAGGTGTGGTGGATACACCAGAAGGCTGTGCTGCCATTTAGGGAGACCTGGACAGGCTGGAGAGTTGGGCAGAGAGGAATCTGATGAGATTCATCAAGGGCAAGTGAAGGGTCCTGCACCTGGGGAGGAATAATCCGAAGCACCAGCACAGGCTTGGGGCGGACCTGCTGGAGAGCAGCTCTGTGGAGAGGGACCTGGGAGTGCTGGGGGACAATAGGTTGACCATGAGCCAGCAGTGTGCCCTGGCTGCCAAGAAGGCCAATGGGATCCTGGGATGCATCAAGAAGAGTGTGGCCAGCAGGTCAAGGGAGGTTCTCCTTTCCCTCTTCTCTCCCCTAGTGAGGCCCCATGTGGAGTCCTGTGTCCAGTTCTGGGCTCCCCAGTTCAAGAAAGATGAGGAGCTACTGGAGAGAGTCCAGCGGAGGGCTACGAGGATGGTGAGGGGACTGGAGCATCTCTGCTACAAGGAGAGGCTGAGGGAGCTGGGCTTGTTCAGCCTGAAGAAGAGAAGGCTGAGAGGGGACCTAATATATGCTTATAAATATATCAAGAATGGGTGTCAGGAGGATGGGGCCAAGCTCTTTTCAGTGGTGCCCAGTGACAGGACAAGGGGCAATGGGCACAAACGGAAGCACAGGAAGTTCCATCTGAACATGAGGAAGAACTTCTTTCCTCTGAGGGTGACAGAGCCCTGGAACAGGCTGCCCAGGAAGGTTGTGGAGTCTCCTTCTCTGGAGACATTCAAGACCCGCCTGGACAAGGTCCTCTGCAGCCTGCTGTAGGTGACCCTGCTTTGGCAGGAGGGTTGGACTAGATGACAACAGAGGTCCCTTCCAACCCCTTCACATTCTGTGATTGTATGATTCTGTGATTTACAGGCTTATACCGTGTTAACTACAGACTTTCATGGGGCAAGCTATCATCATACATGCGGGATGCTGAGAGGAAGATCCCACATTGTTAATGTGCATATGTTGAGTAGGCAGAAATGACAACTTGCATGATAGGCACAATAAATTTTAGTTGCTTGATGCACTGCAGTACAAGGTGAAGCGTGGACAATTCTATCTTCTCTGCGGGGATGATGTACCCAGATAAGGAAATGGAAGTCAAAATCAAGCTTACAGCTGCGCAGCATAGACCGAAGCGTCTGCTTCAGAATCTCTCTCTTGAGCATTGACTGCATCCCAACAAAATTTAAACATGTAACATGTTGCCTAAACTAGGAATGCAATCCTATGAGGCCATGTTATGGTAAGAGAAAGATGCTGCTGGAGGCTTGTATATGTAGAGATAGGTTTTAGTTGCTTTGGGATAGCAGTGTATACACTTTAGCAAAAGTGACTACACTCTTCATTTAGGTGTTCCTTTCAAGAACATAAATGTGGGTGGGATGAATCTGGGACTAGGTTTACAGAGTATCTGGGTAGGAGTTTCAGTTGTTAAAGGTTCTTTATGTTTTGTTTTCTTTTTCTTACTAGGCTAGGAACAGATTTAAATTCTATGAAGCTGTGTTTTCAGTACAGTGGAATATTTTGACTTTCACTGTTTAAAATGTTATAGTTTTGAATGGAAAACAATAGTTAAGTTGAAAGTCATGCACACATTAGTTATGTCAGCTTGCCCATAGTAGTTAATTCTAAGACATACTGATTTATCCAGTACCTCTTTTCTGTGGGACCATCCCTGCCAGAAGGCTTAATTAAGAAGGGGAAATCTTATTGCAAATTCAGTCTCATGCTTTTGTAGATCAGAATTTACAGGCTGGTAAAACATCACAACTATAGTCTGAGTAAGTGTAAAAATTAAACTTGTCTTCTGTTCAGTGTTTTCCCTCCTTAGAAATCCAATAGCTGACTGATGACACTTTTTTTGTGGGGTTTTTTTTTTAATGACACAAATTAATTCTAATTAACCATACACAAAACCAAAAAAGACAAGACTAAAATGGTATTATTCTCCGTCCACTAGCAAGGGTTTTAAGTGTAAATAGGTTGAAACACTATTACTTCCTCCAGCTGTTTTGGAATCCTTGGTAAAATTTTTATCAACTGCTATAACACCTAAATCATACACCACCTTAAAATTATTATTCTTAAGCTGTACTGGTGTCCCTCTTTTTTAACACCAAGCAACAGATTTTCAACTGCTAGAGGTGGATTGGCAGGATAAGTAAGGGAGATACAAAATTCTGTGTACAAATAGTAGATTAAAAGAGTGCTCACTTAACTTTGCACATTTCCATAATGCCAGAGAAAGTTTTCATTTGAACAGTTTGAGATTTCATATCATAAAATGAGTGACACTGAAAATACCCACGACAAATGCATTTTGACAGTACCTTTCTGAACTTTGAAACACATTCAAACATATATTTGTGAAAAAAAAATTGAAGTGCATTTTAGAAAATGTATCAGAAATTTTTTCAGTACTCTACACACTACCTTTCATGTTTAGAAATACTACCTTATGCTTTTACCACTACGGCACAGATGTTTTTGATGGGCTAGAGAGATATTTTCCTCTGCTGTTTGCACACAGGAGTCTCATGGCAGAAACATGCATATGAAGTAGCTTCTGACCATTAATTGTATTTCTGGGAATATGGTGTCTCTGCTGTCAGCCTGTTCATTTAATAGTGAAGAAGCAGGTAGTGGTGATGCTGTTTGTTTGTAAATGAGCTGTGCAGTTTTCTCCAGAGTTTGGCTTCAAAATGGAGGTGTAAACATTAGGCATATTTGTTTAAAAATTTGTGTCTCTCTTGATCATTCCCATACAAATACGTATCTGGGCAAGTACCATGAGGATATGGAGCAGTGAATAGTCACAACATCCCAAAAGACCGTAAGATATATTTCTCCTCAGACACACAGAGACTTCCTCTTTTGACTGCATGACAGTGACTGAAGAAAAAATAGTTTCTGACACTTCCACAAAAGCTTCAGTATATTTCTCTCAGACACAATTATCTCTGCTTCTTGTAGCTGAAGAAGGGTCTCTACATTCAGCCCTGCTTTCAGGATGTCACTTTCCTTTGGCAAATTGTTCTATGTGTTCAAAAGCGACTCAACAGCAGCATTAATGTTTCCAAGAACTGGCATGTTTAATAAGGATAGCTCCGATTTTAGGCATGCAAGGAAGGAAAGTTTTTTTTTTTTTCATTCCTCACACTGCAGAGTGGAATTATAGAAAAATACAAAACCATGGTGAGAAAGTGGAAAGACCCGTGAACTTTTCTGAACAGAAAGATGTGCACTTAAAGAGTCACAAAATATGTTCCTTCCAAGGGAAAAAAATAAAGTTATTGGAGAAAAGATTTAACATATGGATTCTCAAATGTCATTGTAGGGCCTTGGAGTTTCAGAAGAACAGATGCCTCCTTATCTTTTTCCTTGTCTAGACCAGGCTTGAAAGTCACTTTGTACTGTCCTTTGTGAGCTGTGTTCTCCTCTTCGGAAAGTTGAAGCGGCACATCTGGAGATTGCATAGCCAAAATGTATGATATGAGGATGGAGTCTAATAAGGGAATGTCGCATGAGAGGACAATGCACCTGAGTTATAAAGCATTTCAGGTTTACAATTTTTTTGGTTTTGAGATGTGTTTAGAAGTTCAGGATGGGATTAATTTTTCCAAATGCATATATAAGCAGTGTAATTCTACATCTGAGCCAGCCATATGCTGCCTTTAATTGAATAATGGAGAAAAACATGTATTTCTCAGGTGTAGTTCATCTCTTTCTACTGTAGATGTCTAAAATTTATTAAAAGGGAAGGCAAAGGTAATTGGCATCATTGAACACATCTATGCTACCAACTTCTAAAGCTAAGTGAGATGAATCTCACCTTACATTTTTGGAAACTTTGTTTTCCTAAGATTTTCAAGGAAAAAGAGTGTTTTCAATAATGTATTTTGTTTTAGTCAAAATTCTAATTACGGTCAAAAAAACATTTTGGTGAACAGTGGACTAACTCTAAATGGCACATGAAATCTATACTAAAAAACTGGTTTATATACATTTGTAGGTTTTGATTAGTTGATCTTAGAATAGAAGCAGACTCACTTTAAAATGTACTGACTCAGAGCCAATGCAATTTAATTGTAGTAAGAACTTTTTTTGGGCAGTGAAGCAAGCAGAAACAACAGAGAATAGAGATTTGGAACTAACCTGTGGCACAAGAATTTGATATTTTTATGGTCACAGACAAGAGAAGAGTTGTGCTTTGTAATTGATCAAAGCCCACTGAAGACAGGACACTTTCCTTTTTTATGTGGCATTGGAATGGTACGCAAAACTTACATGACAAGGGTCTTTCCTAAAGTAAAAGTCATTTTAAAACTGGAAAGTTATATCTAATACACTGCTTCTCTTTGGATCATTTTGAACACCAGAAGCATGATAATAATTACGAATGCAACTTCATTATGTTGGACAAAGTTTGATTTTAACATATGATGTAGAAAAGTTCCATAAAAAAAAGTTTTTGTCTTTTTATTTCCTTGAATTAGTAGATAGAAAAATACGATTTTGTACAGCTTGACTTAGCTTTGTAAAAGGTTAATGCACATAGATGGGCAGTTGGCCTGTTTCTTTTAATCACAATTTACAAGATATAAAAACCAGCAATAATCTTATTACCCCAGATTATCAGAAGGGCTTTAAAAATATTTTTATAAATATTGTTTTTATACAACAGAAATATATTTAAACACCATTCTGCTTTAGGGCTGTGAATTACACAGAAGAACAGATTCCTGTCATTAAGAGAGTTATTCCACTTTGGAGCACTTCCTTGCTCCAGCATTCATTATCAATCCGTATTTACTGTCAGGAGGTTAGCCAATATCCTCATCTCATGTTTGGATATGTTCTTCAATTTTAAATTGAGGGTAGACTTTTAATAGCTTCTTCCAAGTTAACGGTAGGATTGCAAAAATAATAATAGGCAGGATTAAAATAACACAATATGTAGCATAATATTCAAGGGAAAAAGTATTTTATTTTGATTCAGGTTTTTGACAATGATTCAAAGAGCAAAAGGAAGTGCAATTAAACAAAATAAAATTAAGGTTGCACATTAAAGAAGTAAAGTCCGGCAGATACAAAGATTTCAAAATACAATACTGAAAGCACCATGTAAATTACTGAACAGACTAAAGACAGCACCAGAAAACATACCCATAGTGCTGAACTGCTCAGTGTAAAAGTTACATATTTTTAACAGAACACTTTTATATTGAAACTTCATGGATCCATTGTTTTCAGGGATATTTTTGTTGTTGATTGATGTCCTCTGAGGTAAAATATCCTGTATTACGGAGTTACCCCATATGCAGCATGATACTATCTGACATAAACACTGACTGTGTAGCTACCTAGATGGCATTTACTGTGTCTCCCTTCTCTGCCCCTGGACAGACTGAACTGTGAATGTCTCAGTTCACTATTCACAAAGGGCAGTCTTTCTGCGAAGTAGTGATGGTTGTCTGTTGTCCTTTTGCATTTTGCAGTGTAGATTTTCTGCAAATCCTCTTGAACACGCAAAACAGTTTACTACAGTTTTTAAAAAATTGGAGTTAAATTAAATGGTGTGTTGTTTCGCACTGTGCTCATGGTTTTCTTCTCTCTAGATAATGGTAGTACACTGGCTATTTGCAGGTATAAGGGCCCTTTCTGCCACTCAGTGAGCTTTTAAAACTGTCACCTACTGTCACAGATTCTGCAATTTCAGTTCTTACCTCATGCTGTTGCTATTCAGTCCTGTTCTGCAAAGATTTTAAAAGTGTTTAACCTTAACATCTTTGTTATAATCTTCATAATATACATATGTTTACATTTATGAACCAGTTTTGCTATTTGCACTTTTAGTGAAACTTTTACTATTGATTTTAAAAAAGGCTCCAATTTAGTTCCCATTAAAGTAAATGTCAAAAAACTTACTGATTTTAACAATTCAGTGGGACTCTAAATACCTCGCTGCTTCTTAGGCTGCAATAAGGCTGCCCTTGTAGCATGGACTAAAAACTTGTGATTCAACTAACCTCTTTTTCAATGGCTACCTCTACCTTAAATCATCTTAATTTCCTTTACAGTCAGTAGAGAGGTATAGGCATTCATGGCTCACAGCAATGACCTAATTTAGGTGCTGCTTCAGAAGAATTAATTTCATTTGAGAAGTATCAGGCTCTTGGTTCATGCTCTGTTCATTAAGACAATCCATGGGATTAGGTGAGATACAAGTATCAATGCCACGGACCCTCACAATCAATTTAATTGTCTAAATACATAACTAGTGTCAAGTGGGATGTCCCAAGGTATTCATCTGGTCTCCATCTACCAGTCCAGAATGGTGTAAACCTCCTTTACTTTGTCGTATGTCAGCACCTTACAAGTGGCTCAACTATTCTGCAATGTCTCAGGTGGCCTAGATGGCTGTGTTAGGTAACTGAATCATACTCCTACTCTCATGTCTCTCAGATGAGATAAGGATCTCCTATGAGGTAATCTTCAGCTCTAGGTTAAGATATCTAGGTGCTTACATGTAGATGTCTATATGTAAAGTAGTCTAAACTGCGGCCATCAGCTGGGAACAAGTTGATATAGCACTGCAAAGGCTGGAGGTGGGAGTTCAGCTCACCTTAAAGTAGACTTTTAGACTCAAATCAAGTGCTTCAGCATACACATCTAGTGCAAGTTGAGATTCCTTAAAGAATCTTGCTTGACCTTCAGAATCTGGTCCAGAAATGCCTTGTCTCTGTGCTCCACCTGCCACCCTTGTACAGGTGTCCTGGAGAGTCTATAAAGTCCACACTGTCCTCACTGGAAGGCAATGTAGTGAAGCTGCTTTTCTGTTATTTCTTTTCCTGGAAGAAAACATCTGAATTGCACTCTAATTTGTGCACACAAAATTAATTCTAATACCATTTTATGTTTCTGATATCTAAGTCTATGCTCTTTCATTTACTCTGTCTTTTCTTCCTTTTCGTATGTTTTTGTCTTTCTTTATATTACTCTGCCTAGTGCAGCCAGATAAATGCATGGTTTTTGAATGTTCTCAGTTTGTTTTCTAGCTGAGCTATATTTAATTCTCCAGGCATATTTTTTTGGTATCCTCAGAAGTGAGGTCTCAAACAGCAGATAATGCCATATTTTTTTCCATGTTATACATAAGTACCATATTTATCTAGCAGTCTCTAATTTACTGCAACTTGCTGTTCTTCAAAACAAATTTCCAGCCTCAGCAACAATGTTGTTTTATCTCCTGGGACACCTTTCCTAATCCTGGTATGAGCATGAGGTGACTGAGACATAGTCACCTTGCTCGGTAGCACAACAGTCACATCCTAAATTTTGTTACTGGATATGTCCCTGTCACCTGCAGTTTTACATCATTATAGTGTTTTTGTAAGAACTGAAGTATAAAGTACACAAAAAGAAGGCATGGCTTCACCAAGATGAAAAAGAAATGCCAGTACAGCAAGATTCCTGCTCTGATTCTTTCTCACTCTGTTATAAAACAGGTTTTACATCAGCACCACCTTATAGTAAAGTTAGAACCAAGCCTTTTAACTCCTTTTTTGATCATGTGTGACCTTACCTGGTACCAGGTCATTTACTCACAGCTTGGCAGTAGGCAGACATTTGCTGTCAAGCAGAGCTATTCCCAGCTGACTCTGAATCAACATATTGCCTCCAACATTCTAAATTGCTTGCAAATCTCAAAACAGACTTGTAGGGGAAAAAAATTTCTAAAGCTTGTTAAAAATCAACTAGGACAACTAGCACTAAACAGAAAGCTTTGGACTGATGCGCAGTTTGTTTTCTGACTGAAGTTTCTGCAGAACAGTGTGTTCCCCACTGTGCAAATTTATTACTCATAGCCTTTGGGATTTGTTTGTTTCCCTTGCAGTTTATGCTGCTGGCTCCACTTCAGCTGTACCATCTGTTGTTCTTCTTCCCTCTTCCTTAGTGTTTCTTTCTGTGTCCTCCATTCCAAGCTACGTTAACTGATGTGTGTCTCAAAGGGTATTTGGGGTCTTTTAGTCATACTGTGCAACACTGCCAGCCTCCAGTGCTGTAGAACCCTGAGCTCCTTCTCATGTCCTCCAAAAAGTATGAAACCGCTTTAAAATATAACTTATTTTTAGCCTTCTGGAAGGTTTCTTCATCTACACTTGGTTCATGCACCTGTATTGCAAAATGTGCATATGTTTCTTCTTTCTCCCCCAAAGTCAAATTTCCTATATCAATATTGATCTCTTGCAAAAGAAGGACTTGTCATAGTTTGCATTTTTTTTGTCTTTAGTCCCTGAAATCATGTAAATGCAAAAGAATCCTTAGATTTTATTTTAAAAAACGTTTCCAGATCCTTTGTTTGAAGAGGTGTCATTAAAATCTTGCCGCAAATACACCCAGAATGAGCATAGGCTAGAAGATTGGAACACCGAATCAAAAACAGATACACAACTATTTCTTAACTCTCACAATACTGAATAATTATTAATATTAATACTCACATAACTGAATAATTATTAAAAGATTATACAGGTTTTTCATCTGTGCATTCCCCTGCCTCTGTACTTTAAGGAAAAGAAAAATATTTCTTGGAGAAGTGTTCTTAGGTATAAACCTTTAGGGAAAGTCGGAGTAGGACTGAATGATGTTAAACTTTGGAGTCTGAATTGGCGTTGCAATGTGCATATTCTATATTTAGTCTGAAATAACTTGCTTTGTAAAGCAAGCCACAGTCATTTTCAACATTTGTGAGTGCATGGAGTGCTGGAACACTGTGTTAACTCAGCCACGTTGTTATGTACATTTGCACTCTATTGTTTGGATTCTGGTGTGTGCTTTGTAGCTTTTATGCCCTGTGCACAGCTTTATTTACCTCTATGTAGGAGCTACGGTGACTTCATGAATCTTTGTTTAAGTAAGGGGGACAACACACACAGCTGCTTTAGCAAGGAGACAGTGAATGAAGGAGTACTTATTTTGTACATAGCTACATAATACTAAATTTATATCACAACTAACTACTCTGTAATTTTGCAGAGTATCACATTTGGTTGTTTTCTTCCTCAAAAACTATAATTACACATTGAAACCCCAGTATTTAGTGAGAGAACTCTTAACACAAAAAGCCTGTCCCACTCATTCTTCTACTTCATACAGTCACAAATAGTAACCGATCAATTGCGAAAGATTTGCCATGTGGGCAGCAGCAATAGAAGTGATATGAAACAATGCAACATACATCTCTTCTTATTTTTAGTGTCTTGTACCATCATGTGGATGTTTTTAAAAATTATTTGACTGTTTTTTACTGTAGAGAAGAAGGCTGGTGCCCTTGAAATAGCATTTTTCAGATGTTACAAAAAACATATACATTTAAATGAGTTCCATCAGCAGAAAAGGAAGGCAACTACATTAATGCAAGTATTAAAAAAATTGATCAGCTTAAGAAGTCAAACTAGCTACACTGACTGTACAAAGTGATCTGTGCTACACTGTAAATTATTATCTTCTACCTTTCAAAATGGCAAAGAGTTGATAAAGGCCTCTGAGGAATTTGCCATCCCTCTGTCTATCCATCTGTCCTACCATCTCTAGCTTTTGGAGAAACAGCTGTCTTTAAATATTATACAGTAATTCCATTGCAAAGGAATGCATGCATTACTGAAGCTAGTATTGTCTTGTGCATCCTAAAGGTGATTAATTTTTTAACAGGTTTTAAGAGATGCATGCATTTATTCAATAGACTGAATAATAAACATGAATAGTGGAATGTAGATTACTTCCTATTGTTTCAGTTGTTAAGTAGCTGATACATCCCAAAGGAAGAGCAAACTATTTATCCCACAGTTTCTGTTAGTGTCACATAAAATTATATACAACATTCATAACAAAGAGCTAATAGTAACGTTGCACTGTTTTGAGTAAATTCTGTGAACGTACTTCAAGGCCTAACAGTTTATTCCAATGAGAAAATCAAATTTTCACAAAGTGAAACAACAATCTTGTTACTGTGCTATACCGCATAATGTGTACTATTTACATAGTACTGTTATTGAATTGGTGCTTTTCAGCTGTGTGGTTTAACAAGTAACAGGAGCTACGAAATACCGAAGAGAGAAGAGTAGGGAATTACTCAGAATATGATACATTCCGTCACTTGGAAGGGATTTATCCTGTTAAAGGGTGCAAGTTGGCTGCATAACAGTAGTCAGATGGGGCTTTTATACAGTCAAGGGTGCTTCCCACTACAGCCTCCATCCACCACTAGGTAGGAACATGAATCTCCTGTAGGCCTTGTGTCATATTTGTGAGCCTTTTGTAGGTGTCTTAGATACCCTATGGCACCTTAAATGCCAATAAAGAACTACGTTCAGGCTTATGAATGTTGATCTAGATGACCATAGTGTGGATATCTGCACTTGAGATAGTCATCCTATTTTACTATTCTTTACAAAGAAAGACAAAAAAAAAAAAAAATCAGGGAATGATTTGTATTACGATGCTGTGTGTGTGCTGAACTGCCTGCTGAAATGCTTGTTGCTCTTTTCTGTACAAGGAGCTTAGGGCTCAGCTCAGATACAGACTTACACACAGTCAGATGAATCCCAGGCTTTTTTACAAATAAATGAAAAGTGCCTGTTGAAAATATTAAGGCATTGGCAATCTGGATCCTCTTCTTGATTAACAAGGTAACTCAGAGAAACTTTAATCTCAGAAAGCATTAGCTTCGTTGTCACTGTTAAGCAGAAGCAGATCAATCCAATTACTAGATTAGTATGAGAAGGTGTGGTAATGTCCACTTGTATTATTTACCAGGACCTCACTTCATTCAAGTGGTTAGTGCACTTGGATCCCTGAAGCGCTCTACTATTCCTTTTGAAAGAAAATTAGCAGGCAGCAGACAAAAGAGTAGTAAATTACCTTAATCTCCTCTTAATTACAAAAGTGCAGTTCCTGCAGATAGGCTTTGAACGGAGTGGATTTTAATAGTCAAGAAGCACAATCCCAGCTTGCACATTAGAAGGTAAAAGTTAAAATTCCTCTTGTTTGGGCAATCCTTGCTGTTTTTTCTCCAGAAAAAAAAGTCAGAACTTTGTACAGATTTTCCTTCTTATGTCTTTTTATTGTGTGACCCTTTCTTGGCAGCCGACAGCATAAGGGTTTTTAATAATAGTGAACACTGAAACAACATTTTACTTTTGAAGCACTTACTGACTGTATTGGTTTTGACTGAGATAGATAGAGCAAAATTTATTCATAGTAGCTAGTATTGGGCTACATTTTGGATTTGTGACCAAAACAGTGTTGATAACACAGGGACGTTTCAGTAATTGCAGAGCAGTGTCCACACAGAGTCAAGGTCTTTTCTGTTTCTCACACCACCCCACCAGCGAGTAGGCTGGGGGTGCACAAGGAGTTGGGGGGGGACACAGCCGGGACAGCTGACCCAACTGACCAAAGCAATGTCCCATACTGTATGCCGTTGTGCTCAGCAATAAAACTGGACAGGTGGAGGTTGGTGGGGCTGCCCTTGCTTGGGAACTGGCTGGATATTAGTCAATTGGTGGTGAGAAATTGTTTTCTTTTGCATCACTTGTTTTTTCTGGTTATTTTTTTCCCCTCTCTTTTGTTGTCTTTTTTTCCTTTCCATTTTTTTAAAAAAATTTATTAACTGTCTTCACCTCAACCCACTAGTTTTCTCACTTTTACCTTTCCAGTTCTCCTCCCTTGTCATGCTGGGAGGGAATGAGGGAGCGACTGTGTGGGGGTTAGCTGCTTGCTGGGGTTAAACCATGATACTGACCGTAGGTTATCGGTTGGTTTAAAATAAGCATATTCACAGCAGTTGCTCCAATACAGCCTCAGTTTGGAACAGGGCATTGGATTTGTTTGCTATGTTAGTCTGTTCAGATGATGAGTATGTCTGGAGTAGAACCATATTTTATGCAGTACTGAACACATATAAAACAAATTAGTAACAACACTCTAACATGTTCAGATAGGTCCCTTGGTTATCAGGCTTACTAGTATAACCAGTTAATGACTGCCTTTTGATGATACTATGCTGACCAGAAAGCTTCAGTATGTTATTTTCAGTGAGATTAGGTGAATTTACTGGCGTGGGTGTGGGTGGGGAAGTAATAATAAAATAAAAAAAATCTGAAGAATGAAGAACGAGGGTGATGTCAGCAAGTTTTCTATTGAAATTCCAGGTAGTTTCCTGACAATGACTAGTCTGATTTTCTGCTGCATGTTCTCAGCAGCCTCAGCGTAAAGAGCTTTAAGAGGCTTTTTGATAATATATCTGGTAGCTGCTTTAGCCTAACATATGCTATGGCATGACTTCCCAGGATATCAGATGGATGTTTTCCAGTTTGGTTGTGTCCTAATACACCAGTTCAGCAATTTCTCCAAATTATCCCTTAATTGAAGGGGACATCAGTAAAACTTTATGCTGTTAATTCAGTGACTTTTTGTTTTGAGAAAGAGGATGAACTAAAGAGGATGGAAACAATAGATGTGAATTAGTGTCCATATCTATATGTAGTTAATTAGAATATTTTGTTTTATATCCCTAGTTTGATACTGACCCTATGCCCTTCTAAAATCCTGTCTTCTTTAAAAATTCTGGAAACCTGTTCAAATCCTTCATTATAATCTACCAGATTTTTATTTTTTATTTACTCATATCTTGATTGTTTGACTGGATGGTGCTTTTCCATTATGCTTATCTTTGATGTCCATTCCATTCCAATATATAAGTATTAATTAATAGAGATGTTTGCAATACATAGAATACAAGGAATTTGGAAAAGCCCTGTATAAATTGCAGTTTGTGACTTCAGATACTAATTAAATAACAAAATTAATTTTGTAGGTAATACACAAAAGAACTCTGGGAAAATGTAAACCCAAACAACTGAAAGTGCATGCCATTTCTGTCATTTTTATTGGCAGTCTACCCTTTTTTCCTGAATTTTTGGTTTATCAAGAAGCTGCTGGGCGTGCACAGATCTATTTTACATTGTATGACCAAGGGAGGGGAGAGACCTAGTGATACTCTGTGCAGTTGATTTATGCATGTACCACAACCGTAACATGATTTTAACTCACAGATCCAGATAATCCCAGAGAGAAATACAGGGCACTGCACCACAGAAGTAATTTTCTGCTTTTTGATTTTTAAATGCTAGCAGGTATGGAAATGTTTTACCAATAAGTCAAGGGAAGGATAGGCTGTCCCTTTTGTCCCCAAGAATCAAGAAGTCATTCAGTCCAGTCTCAGTAATCTAGAAAATGAATAATGATCTCAAAGAAATAGTTCTGGTCTTTTTCCTATGCAAATAGTTTAGGCATTTAAATAAATGTTATTAATTATATTTGACATAATAGAAGCAAAGCTGCTACATGTTTTCAAAAATATGAAAGGTTATGTTCTTTATATGTTCCTTATCATGCCCAAGAAATAAATGATTGGAAGAATGCATGAATGGATGGCGAAAAGACAAAAAGGTAAAAAAGATAAAAATGACAAATAACTTCACCATTACAGTGATGTGTTTATGAAGCCACTACATTTTAGGATGTACAAAAAATGCTTGTCTCATTCATAATATCAAAATATCCATAGTATCTAAAGAGTGAAAAATTATAATGTTCATGAGCAAAAGGTTTGCCTATTTAACTTAGATAATACTGGTTAAAGGCTCTGTTAGATACCAAGGGATTTTTTTTCTTTTTTAAACTGTGTACCTGATCTGACAATATTCAAAGCGAGTAAACAGGGTGATTAAGCTAGTTTTTTTGACAGTAATGGTGCTGTGACAAAGGATTGTGTCTGTGAAGATTGAAATGGCAATCAGCATGGTTTTACGGAAAATGTGCCTTGTCAGACAACTGTAATGTCTTTTTACATGATAAGTTTAGTTGATAACTGCAGTTGATAACTGCATTAGCATAGTACAGTTAAGCTACGATAAAGCAGTTGTCCTTGTCTTTCTTTAAATTCTGATTAAAATACTGCTATGATAAATCAACAAAGCTTAAGTATCAGCTATGAAATATGTTTCAGAAAGTAATTACAAATGAAGTATCACTGTACAACAGGATGCATAACCAGATGCCTCTGAAAAGATAGTTCATGTTTTTTGACTTCATCAATGATCTGGTCAAATTTGCTGATAATGGATAATTAGCGTGTGATAAGTAAGGGAGAAAGACCAGCTCTACTAAATTACATTGCTTAATAAAATTACTTTTCTCTGGACAGCATATGTTTTCACAGTGCTAAATGATAGTGCATACATCAAGGAACAAAATATGTAGGTCATACTTGCAGGATGAGAAATCGTATCCTGGTGTTCAGTGACATTGAAGGACTTAGAGGAAATAGTAGCTAATTAAGTGAATATGAGCTCCCTGGGCAACACTATAGCTAAGTAGGTGAACATGTTTTTGAGATGCATAAGTAGAAAAATATTAAATAGACATGAGGAGGCTGTATTTTTGTACAGCACTTGAGAGACTTTTACTAGCATACCTACATCTATTTTTTGGTGACTATCTTTAAAAGGGATATTGAAATATTAATAACAGTATAGAAAAAAATTACAAGGGCAACTCAACTGCTAGTTTGGGAAACTAGCAAAGTATAGCCAAGAAAAGATTATGAAGTCATTCTCTACAAGCTCTCACATGGACAAAACTTTTCTCAGAGAAGATGGAGCTTTAACACACTAGAGTAGCCAGTGATTGAAAAATACACTAGTTCAGAATGCAAACAAGAAGCAGATCTTAAAAATATAAATTCATATAATTATTTAGGCTGGAACAGACCTCTAGAAGTCCTCTAGTCTGATCTCCTGCTTGAAACAGTACTAACCTTAAAGTTAGATCACTTTGCACAAGGCCTTGTCCACTTAAATCTGGAAGTCCCTGAGGACGGAGGTTTCACAGCCTTGTTAAGCAACCTGTTCTAGTCCTTACCCACACATTCTGAGATTTTTCTTCTTTTATCCAACTGTAATTTACTGCAGCTTATAGCCATGGCTTCTCATCTTTTGACTGTGTACCTCTGAGTGGAGTCTGCCTCCTTTTTTTTACTGCCTTTAGATATTAAAACCAGTTTTTAGGTAGATGCTTAACAGTGCCATTACTGAAAATTAAAGGTGGTCTGGTGATAAGAAAATCCCTCTATTTTGTGAATGACTGGGGCGGGATTTCCAAGAGATGTTGGGCTCACACACATTGCAGTCCTGAAGTAGGAATTGCTGGATTAAATTCTATGATTACTACAACTTAATTTAGCTAAATTAAGTCTTAATTTACTGTAAAACTTCCTTTCAGACACTAAAATCATGATGACATGACGTCAACGAATTGCAAAAATACTCTGGTGTAGTTGTTAACAGCACTAAAGTCTTTCTGAATAGCAAGGGAGTAAAGTCCTTCGCTGTCCTGTTAGTGATGCTCATGATATTTTCCCAAAGGTGTTGAGCTGGTAGGTTTGTTATCGATTTGGACTTTTGTTCTTAGTAGTCTTGGTAACGGTATTTTCTGTTTCATGGAGATTAAATAATAGGCTGAAATTCGTACTCAGGTCATAAATTTGTCATTCGTGTTAACTACATTTACATGTCTATAGGATAGACATTCATACCTTTTCTAGTCACTGAAGACTGCCTTTTAAATCCAGGAAGAGAAAAAAGAATTTATAGTGAAAAAAAGCAGTCATGATCCAGGAGTTAAGATAGGTAGGATTAATTATGCCTCAAAGTGCCTACTCCTATCCACTGATCATGGAAAGGAAAATAGGTGAATGATTCAGGAACTGATATGGTACAGCGCAAGCATCTAAAATCGGGTGAGATGAGTCTCAAGAAATATTGCATAAGAAAATAAATATTCATAAAGAAAGCATACACATAAACCCAGAATTTCTCAATTCACAAAAAGTAATCTTTATATTATTGTTGTGTCCTAAGGAAAGCAACAGAGATGATGAAAGGACTAGAGGGCATGACTTATGAGCAGCAGATGAGGGTCCTGGGTTTGTTCAGCTTAGAGGAGAGAAGATTGAAGGGTGACCTCATTGCTGTGTACGACTACAACATGAGGGGGAGTGGAGAGGGAGGTGTTGTTCTCTTCTCTCTGGTGTTTGGTGACAGAGCAGAGGGTCGCGCCGAGGGACCCTTTCTCCGATGGCAAAAACGCAGCGGCGAGGCGGCAAAAAGCGCTGAGAGAGAGAGAGAGGAGACCCCAGCCCCCCCCCCGAGCGGGAAAGCGGGAGGTGCCAACGAGCGGCAGCTCTGACTCAGCGGGGGCGGAGTCGAGTGTGACAGCGGCCAAACCCCCTCACGGATAAGAGCAGCCCCCAGGGAGCGCGGGCGAACAGAGCCGGCAAAAAGAGGCGGCGCAGCAGCCCGGGAGCGGCGCAGCAGTTCGAGCGGGCAGGGCGAGCGGGGAAGGCGACTGGCAGGGTACAGCCGCCCCTTCTGGCAACTCAAGTAATAGGCATCGCTCTTCCAGGAGATATTCTAGCCATGGTTACCACCCGTGGTAAAGCTGTTGCTCGAAGGAGTGTGGGGACCCAGACGGAGGCCCCACGCAAGAATGCCGGTGTCCAGCTCTCTGGCTGCAGGGAGTGCCTGAGCCTGGCGCTCGTACCGGCGGACAGCAGAGACAACGGCTGTGTTCGGTGCGAGCAGGTGAATGACCTGCTCAGCCTGGTGGCAGAGCTGAAGGAGGAAGTGGAGAGGCTGAGGAGCATCCGGGAGTGTGAGAGGGAGATCGACTGGTGGAGACGCACCCTGCCCTCCCTGAGGCACAGGCAGCAGGAGGCGGCTCCACAGAAAGCAGAGAACCCCCTACCCTCTTGCCACCGAGAAGAAAGAGGGGGCCTAAGAGATGGGGGGCAATGGAAACGGGTCCCTGCTCGGGGGGGCAAGCGAATCTCCCCCCGGCCTCCCTCACCTGCCCAGTTGCCCTTAAGCAACAGATATGGGGCTCTGGAATGTGAGGGACTGGCCACAGAGGATGTGGGTGAAGGTGAGGCTCCATCCAGGGGGTTGCCTAGGACGAGGCAGACAGCTCCACGTATTACAACTGCCTCAACTAAGAAAAAAAGGAGGGTCATTGTCATAGGTGATTCCCTTCTGAGGGGAACAGAGGGCCCGATCTGCCAACCGGACCCATCCCACAGGGAAGTCTGCTGCCTCCGTGGGGCCCGGGTTAGGGATGTTGCTAAGGAACTCCCTGGTCTGGTGAGGCCTACTGATTACTAGCCCCTCTTGGTAATGCAGGTTGGCGGGGACGAGATGGCAGAAAGAAGTCCCAAGGCCATCAAAAGGGACTTCAGGGCACTGGGGCGACTGGTTGAGGGATCAGGGGCACAGGTGGTCTTTTCCTCCATCCCATCAGTGGCAGGGAACAGCATTGAAAGAGGCAGGAAAACTCACCTGGTGAACAGGTGGGTCAGAGACTGGTGCCATCGGTCGAATTTTGGCTTCTTTGATCATGGGGAGGTGTACACAGCACTGGGCCTGCTGGCGACAGGTGGAACTCGGCTGTCTCAAAGGGGAAAAAGAATTCTTGGCCACGAGCTGGCGGGGCTCATTGAGAGGGCTTTAAACTAGGTTCGAAGGGGGAAGGGGATATTGCCCAGCTCACTAGGGATGAGCATAGGGTTGGCATGTCAAGGCCAGGGGTGAGATTGACAGCCCAGCTCAAGTGTGTTTACACCAATGCACGTAGCATGGGCAATAAACAGGAACAGCTGGAAGCCATTATACAGCAGGACGGCTACGACTTGGTCGCCATCACAGAAATGGGGTGGGACAACTCGCATGACTGGCATGCTGTCATAGATGGCTACAGAATCTTTAGGAAAGGCAGACCAACAAGGAGAGGTGGGGGAGTTGCTCTATATGTGAGGGAGCAACTAGAATGCATTGAGCTTTGCCTGTGGGCAGATGAACAACAAGTTGAAAGCTTGTGGGTTAGAATTAAGGGACAGGCTCATACAGGTGACATTATGGTGGGTGTGTACTACAGGCCACCTGACCAGGAGGAGGAGGTTGATGAGGCCTTCTACAGGCAGCTGCAAGCAGCCTCACAATCACAGGCCCTGGTTCTCATGGGGGACTTCAACCCCCCTGACATCAGCTGGGAAGACCATACAGCTAGGCAGGCGCAATCCAGGAGGTTCCTACAGAGCATCGATGATAACTTTCTGATGCAAGTGGTGGAGGAACCAACAAGGAAAGGCGCGCTGCTGGACCTTGTGTTAACAAACAAGGAGGGACTGGTTGAGGATGTGAAGGTTGGAGGTAGATTCGGCTGCAGTGACCATGAAATGGTTGAGTTCAGGATCCTGCGTGGAGGAAGCAGGGCGATAAGCAGGATCAAAACCCTGGACCTCAGGAGGGCTGACTTTGCCCTCTTCAAGGAGCTACTGGGAGGAATCCCGTGGGCCAGGGCTCTCGAAGGCAGGGGGGTCCATGAGTGCTGGTCGCTCTTTAAACAACACTTGTTCCATGCACAGGAGCAATGCATCCCCCTGAGAAATAAATCTTGCAAAGGAGGCAGGAGACCTGCATGGTTAAACAAGGAGCTTCTAGCAGAGATCAGGCAGAAGACAAAGGTCCATGGAATGTGGAAAGAGGGGCAGGCCACTTGGGAAGAGTACAGAAACGTGGTGAGAGCGTGCAGGGATGCGACAAGGAAGGCCAAGGCCCACCTGGAATTGAAGCTGGAGAGGGATGTCAAAAACAACAAGAAGGGCTCCTTCAACTACATCAGCAACAAAAGGAAGGCTAGGGACAATGTGGGGCCGCTGCTGAATGAGGCGGGTGTCCTGGTGACGGAGGATGCGGAGAAGGCAGAGCTACTGAATGCCTTCTTTGCTTCAGTCTTCAGTGCTAAGACTGGCCCTCAGGAATCCCAGGCCCAGGAGGTAAGAGAAGAAGCCTACAAAGAGGACGACTTTCCCTTGGTCGAGGAGGACTGTGTGAGGGATCGCTTAAGCGATCTGGACGTCCACAAATCCATGGGCCCCGATGGAATGCACCCACGAGTGCTGAGAGAGCTGGCGGATGTCATTGCTGAGCCACTCTCCATCATCTTTAAGAGGTCCTGGAGGACAGGAGAGGTGCCCGAGGACTGGAGAAAGGCCAATGTCACTCCAATCTTCAAAAAGGGCAAGAAGGAGGACCCAGGGAACTACAGGCCGGTCAGCCTCACCTCCATCCCAGGAAAGGTGATGGAGCAGCTTATCCTGAAGGTCATCATCAAGCAAGTGGAGGAAAAGAAGGTTATCAGGAGTAGTCAGCATGGATTCACCAAGTGGAAATCATGCCTGACCAATCTAATAGCTTTCTACGATGACATGACTGGCTGGGTAGAAGAAGGGAGAGCCATGGATGTTGTCTATCTTGACTTCAGCAAGGCTTTCAACACAGTCTCCCATGATATCCTCCTAGGGAAGCAGGAAGTGTGGGTTGGATGAGTGGTTGGTGAAGTGGATTGAGAACTGGCTGAATGGCAGAACTCAGAGGGTTGTCGTCAGCGGCGCTGAGTCTAGTTTGAGGCTGGTAACAAGTGGTGTCCCCCAGGGGTCAGTACTGGCCCCAGCCTTGTTTAACTTCTTCATCAACGACCTGGATGAAGAGTTAGAATGTACCCTCAGCAAGTTTGCTGATGACACCAAACTGGGAGGTGTGGTAGATACACCAGAAGGCTGTGCTGCCATTCAGCGTGACCTGGATAGGCTGGAAAGCTGGGCAGAGAGGAACTTGATGAGGTTCAACAAAGCCAAATGCAGGGTCCTGCACCTGGGGAGGAACAACCTCATGCACCAGTACAGGCTTGGGGTGGACCTGCTGGAGAGCAGCCCTGTGGAGAGGGACCTGGGAGTGCTGGTGGACGACAGGTTAACCATGAGCCAACAGTGTGCCCTGGCTGCCAAGAAAGCCAATGGAATCCTGGGGTGCATCAAGAAGAGTGTGGCCAGCAGGAAGAGGGAGGTTCTCCTTCCCCTCTACGCTTCCCTGGTGAGCCCCCATCTGGAGTCCTGTGTCCAGTTCTGGGCTCCCCAGTTCAAGAAAGATGAAGAGCTACTGGAGAGAGTCCAGCGGAGGGCTACAAGGATGATGAGGGGACTGGAACATCTCTCCTACAAGGAGAGGCTGAGGGAGCTGGGCTTGTTCAGCCTGAAGAAGAGAAGGCTGCGAGGGGACCTAAGAAATGCTTATAAATATCTGAAGGGTGGGTGTCAGGAGGATGGGGCCAAGCTCTTTTCAGTGGTGCCCAGTGACAGGACAAGGGGCAATGGGCACAAACTGAGGCACAGGAAGTTCCGTCTGAACATGAGGAAGAACTTCTTCCCTCTGAGGGTGACAGAGCCCTGGAACAGGCTGCCCAGGGAGGTTGTGGAGTCTCCTTCTCTGGAGATATTCAAGACACGCCTGGACAAGGTCCTGTGCAGCCTACTGTAGGTGACCCTGCTTCGGCAGGAGGGTTGGACTAGATGACCCACAGAGGTCCCTTCTAACCCCTAGTATTCTGTGATTCTGTGATTCTGTGACAGAACGCAGAGGAATAACTTAAAGCTGTGTCAGTAAACATTCAAACTGCACATTAAGAAAAAGTTCTTTGCTGAAAGCATTGTCAACAACTGGAATAAGCTCGTCAGGGAAGTGGTAATGGCCCCCAGGCTGTCACTGTTCAATAAGCAGTCAGACAACACTGTTAGATATGTGGTTTAACTTCTAGGTTGCCCTGTGTGGAGTTGGGCTTCGTAACTCTCGTAAGTCCCTTCCAACTCAGGATGTTCTATGATTCTGTAATTTTTTTCTTTTAATGATTCCAACGTTTGGATAAATTCATGTGTCGTCTTCTATTTATATTTCATGGCTTATGGTGACATTTTGAATATAGAATCTGCTACTGCATGTGTAGAAAAATTATGCTTCAGGTTTGTGATCATATTTTTTATGTACGTGCTGGCAATTATCACTGAATATTTCAGTATTTATTTAAACATAGAATCAACACTTTCATTTACTTGATACTTTATCTCAAATATTGGTTTAGTTTTACTATGGATTAGTGGAAGATCAACTTTTGCTTCAAATGCCTACCTTAAGTAACAATCCCCTTAAGTTATTAGAAGAATATTTTAAAACTTGTATGTTTCTGAGATTTAAGCTGAACACTTCGTTAGTCACTTGAGATCAAAAGGAGGTAGTGGATTTTGGGTTTGTTCTTTGCTTCCATTAATATTTATTGAGATTTTCTTCTTTTAAAAGTGTCTGCCACATAAATAATCTGATTCATGGACCTACAAACTAGTATTTACATTTACAGTCTGCAATTAAATTGCTATTTTCAAATAAATTGCATGAGTTCAAAATCAATAAATGATCCGTGTATCTCTTTCACAGCATGAAGGAAAATGATAGACACTGTCAAAGGAAGATAGCTTTTATGAAGTTGCAGTTCAATCAACACACAAACTCATGGAAGTAATAAGCACTTTTTTACATTTAAGGACTCCTCTTATGTGACTATTTTGGTGATTTTCAACAAACTTCCTTTAAAGATAATACAGCTATGGATCATGTATCATATATATCACTAACTCTGAGCATTCCTCAAAATCTAGTAAGTGCATGCAATAAACTGAATATATAATAGACAACAGCTTAAAACAATGATTTTTAATAAATATTTAGACCTTTGTATAATTAAACTTTTACTATTTTCATTTTACAATGGGCAAGTGTGTATTTATACTGTATACAGGTATAATAACAACATTGCTAAGATTCATCTCAAATATACAAAAAGAAATATTAAAAGCCTACTTTAACCCTCAAAATTTATAAAAGCTTGCAATTAAACAACTGAATTTATTTTCTCTGGATGTGTTTAATGCACTTTTTCTTTAGCTTTCTAGTTTCTTAGAAGCAGCAAGCTGTAAGTGATGCTGCTAACTGAATTAAAGAGAGTATTACTGACTTGCAACTCTTGCCTTGAGTTCCAACAGAGAATAGTCATGACCATGTATTAGCAATTATTTTTGTGGAAAATACCCTGTTATAACTTCTAGTTGCTTTTCTGTTTCCAACATATGGCAGCTGGCTCTTGTTTTCTGTCTCCCTTTACTTATTACAATCTTCCTGTGTACGTCCACATGCTCTGATTTTGGTGCATTCTGTGACAGTATCTACTACATGTTCTCTCTTCTCTCGTTCTCTGCCCTGAACTTTGAGACAAAGAAGGTGGCTTTGCTAAACTGGGAGTTCAGAGGGAGCATGTGCCTCTCCAGGCAGATTAATCAAAAGTTTCATGTCTCTTTGATAACTCAGTTTGTGTCTAAATACCAACAGTGCAGGGAGTTCTGCCAAGCTGTCTTACCACCTACCCACTGGACTGTGTCTATTGATAGCAGGTGTGGTTTCATGAGTTTTGCATGTTAAAGAATCAAGACCTGGGTAGCCTATTGAAAAAATCTTCTAGGGCTTGATTAATTATATTTCTGTTGAAGTTACTGCAGTTTATCCCTGCAAGATATAGCTGGAATGTTGAATTTGCACCGTTTTACTGAGATGTATTAAAAAAGCAAATGACCAAAATGTATGTCTGGTATTATTCACCTAAGTGCATCATTAAAATGCACACCCTATCTTCAAAACTTTTTGCTCTTCTTAAACTCTACCTGTTTTTATGTAGAATTTGTTGTTAAAACAAGCAAAGGTCTACTCAAAAGAAAGTTTCTTCTGCAAGTATGTCAGCACATTTTTTTTTTCACTTTCATGCGGAACCTCACAATTAAACAGCTTTAGTGAAAGCTATTAGACAGACCAGAATGGTCACCAATCAGCCCTGCACAACATCTTGCATGCTGTATAGTCATGAATGCCTGTAACATTGGCAATTAATTTGTGGCAGCAATATTTAACAAAAGAGGATTTTGCCAGCTGGAAGCAAAGTTATTCCCTATTCTCTCTCCTCCCTACCACCACCACTTCCCTCCAGCCTATGTCATGAGATCTTTATCATCTCAAAGCGATGTTAGAAATAAGCAGATGGGTGTCGCGTCAGGATTAAGGACTCGTCATATGATCAATATGATCAGACAAAGCCAGTTTATTGCACTACAAACCCGTGTTTATATAGTTCCTTGCCACGCGATAGCTCTAACGTGATTGGATGCATGCACTGTCCACACGCCATTCACACATACTTCTCACTCTCTGATTCGTGTGACGTTATCGGCCACACGCATCAAACTCCTCCTCAAGATCTTGTTTGTCTTGCTAATTGCGGTTAATGCAGGCCCTTTAGTTCCTCATTTCTTCGTGTTGTACCTTGATGCCTGCTCCTTTACAGGCTATCAAGAGTCATGCTCAGAGTATCTGGAGGGCTCACCACATGGCCGTGGTTCTCCAAATATCCCACAGATGGGACATCATTTTAATATTTTATCTGCAGGATAATGTCACCTGGTAGTGCAACTGCCCTCCTAATATTGGATCTTGGCATCACCACACTGCAGAAACCCACTCCCAATGTGCGATTCTTTCTGTATGCCCTAATTAGAGGTCTTTTATTTACTAGCTCCTTTATGCACAGCTTCATCATGACAACTAAAACTGGTATTTCAAAAGCTGACAGAATTTTACATAACAGGACCCCTCTTGTCATTCTTCATTTCCTTGAAGTCAGCTTTCAAACTTGTTTTCTCCATTTTCATTATGTAGTAGGTCATGCAGCGTGTCAGTGCAGAAGGTCTCCTCCTTCCCGCCAGCAAGGTACAACCAGAGTAACACTCAAGGGTCAGAGAGTTTTTCTTGCACGGGATTCAGAAATATCTTTTATTAATTGGGACTAACCAAGCCTATAGCAAACAACTGGTTTAAAAAGGGCAGAAGAAGAAGCTAAAAAAAAAGATTATGAGTGTTCTCCTATTATATGTTCTACACCATTGCATTGGTGATGTGATAGTGCAATGATGTAGAGAAGATGAAACAAAGGCAACTGACTAAATTACTTCATACAAACAACCTACAATTATAAACAGAAGATTCTCTTGTGGTTCATATCTGATTAAAAA
Source organism: Opisthocomus hoazin (assembly GCF_030867145.1). Classification (NCBI taxonomy): domain Eukaryota; kingdom Metazoa; phylum Chordata; class Aves; order Opisthocomiformes; family Opisthocomidae; genus Opisthocomus; species Opisthocomus hoazin. The sequence continues at coordinate 16,803,412 of NC_134414.1, read as the reverse complement.
AGAAGGTCAGAACTCAATAGACAAAAAGTGTTCTGCTGAAACTCAGGTACAGTTAAAGGAAAAAATAGTACTGGAGTAGATTACTCCATCCACCACCTCTTAAACACATTGTTAAAAGGGCAGCTAGAAGTGGGCAGAATACGGAGAAAACTTTGAAAAAATACTTCTGAGAAGAGGAAGGTTTTTAGGTTTCTGCTTTTCTCCACAGGTCCTGGCTTTATGTCTATCATTTAAAGACCACCATGACCACTTGTTTTGTGCTCTAGCAGAACTAAAAATGGGCAGCATATGGTAGTGCTGCACTAATTGAAGCTCTGTTGAAAGTCCTGTCAGATCCACTTTGCACTTTCTCCCCTTGTCAATTCTTTTCTGTTCTTTCACTCCCTCACTAGAAAAAAAATATAATCTGATTATTTAACAAGCAGCACAGGATTAGATAGATTCTGTCTTGCTATAGGAAGAAAAAAACCCTGGCAAGCCCAAACTGAGTACCTCAGACTGAGGAAAACAGAGGAGGAACTAAAGTCCAAAAGCAAAACCTATTGCCAGGCTCTCATCAGACCCTGATATGCTGAGAATATAAACAAAAAAAAAAAAGTGTCCTTTTATGTCCTCTATATTTCCTATTGCTCCTAATATTCTCTTTGAATTTGCCTTTGATTGTCTTGTCAAAATAGGAAAAATGACTCAAAATGGAAAGAGAGGAACTTACACTCTCATTTTACATATGTTGACTACCATTAAGTGTTCTGTTTTCCTTTAATTCTTTAGTAGTCCTTTTTTCCTTTTGTTTTGGTTTCGGCTGCTGCCGGCAACAAAAGCGCCACGCGGCCGCCCCCCCCCCCCAGCCGCGGTGCGAAGGAGAATGGACAGGAAGAGGCAGAAACTGGTTGGTCGGGATAAGGGCAGTTTAACAGAACAGCAAACAGAGCGAACAGGAACAACAACGATACAGATAAGGAGAAAATACGACACAAACTCGCACAACAGGCCCTCTCCCGGACACGACCAGGGCCGCGGCCCCCGAGCCGCCAGTGAGTCCCCGCCGCGCCTCCCCCCCGCCCCCCCCGGAACGCAGCGTGACGGCACATGGTATGGAATACCGGGCTCTGTTTGGCCAGGTGGGGTCAGCTCCCACCCGCCGGCTGTGCCCCTTCCTGGAGTCCGGTGAAAATTAACCCTGTCCTGGCCAAACGCAGGACAGCTTTAATTCTTTAGTGGTCAAGTCCAAATCGCTGTTGACCTCAGGATTAATGCTCGGCTAACAAAACTGTAATTAACCAGCTAACACATCTTTGTTTTCTTCTAATTTAATAGAACATACCCAGTGCTCCCACTTTTCATTCAGAGTTTCACAATTGGAAGTTTTTTTCTATTTAAAGTTCAAGTGCTTGGACATACACAATTAGTGAAGATGTTTAGATTTCATTTAAAGAAAAGGTTGCAGGTCTTTCAATGGATTAGTACTCAACTACATGTTTTCAAATGCATCGCAGAATCTCAAAAATGTAAATAAGTAACAAAGATTATTTGTAAGTATTTATGTATTTATTTTTATGTGTATAGATATATAAGATACATATAATATTATTTAAATTACAAATAATGAATATGCATACATTAGAAACATATTTTAATATTATATATGTGTGTATATATTTTTTTAAAGACTTGTCATTAAAAAGAAAGAATTATCAATGCTGCCATGTAGTACTATGAAATAAAAACCAAGACCTTATATACCATGTCCTTCTCCTCTCTTCACTTTCTGTTTTTGTAAATTATACATTTTTTAGTTGCTGCTACTGATGCAGATGTCCATTCTATTGCTTTCTTCACTGATTGTCTGAATAGAGACTGTGGAAGACAATCCAGAACTGTTTATCTCTGTCTCACTCTACACATCACTTCTAACAGCTCTTTTAGCAGTTCTGACTAACTCTCACTTACATGAAAAGCAGAGAAGGTTTGTAAACCATTGTTTGAAAAAACTGTTGTTATATATGCCCATGCACAACTCTGCTTTTGCCTCTGGACTTTATCTCAGAAGGGTCTTCTTTCCCTCTGACTGTTTTTCCTCCACTTAGATTCCTCCTGAGATTGTTTCTGAACCTAATTTCATTTTTTTCCTCAACATTTCACTGTTCACAGAATCACAGAATCACAGAATAGTAGGGGTTGGAAGGGACCTCTGTGGGTCATCTAGTCCAACCCTCCTGCCGAAGCAGGGTCACCTACAGCAGGCTGCACAGGACCTTGTCCAGGCGTGTCTTGAATATCTCCAGAGAAGGAGACTCCACAACCTCCCTGGGCAGCCTGTTCCAGTGCTCCGTCACCCTTAGAGGGAAGAAGTTCTTCCTCATGTTCAGACGGAACTTCCTGTGCCTCAGTTTGTGCCCATTTAATAAGTCAAGGTAGACAACATCCACGGCTCTCCCTTCGTCTACCCAGCCAGTCATCTCATCGTAGAAAGCTATTAGATTGGTCAGGCATGATTTCCTCTTGGGGAATCCATGCTGACTACTCCTGATAACCTTCTTTTCTTCCACTTGTTTGATGATGGCCTCCAGGATAAGCTGCTCCATCACCTTTCCTGGGATGGAGGTGAGGCTGACTGGCTTGTAGTTCCCTGGGTCCTCCTTCTTGCCCTTTTTGAAGATTGGAGTGATATTGGCCTTTCTCCAGTCCTCGGGCACCTCACTGTTGCATGCTGCTTTTCCACTCCGAAGTATTTTAAACTGCGTCATTTTGGCAGCAATCTGTTTTACCCTTCCACAGCTACTACATTTATAAATTGCGAACTTCCAAGTCAGCATGAGAAGGACTTTCTCCTGATTTACTAGTTATTCTGCTTTCAATGGTATTTTATTTTCTTCAACAATGACATCATCTTTAAGAGCAGGATTGCTGGCAGCTTAAAGAAGCTGTGTTTTGTGAAGTGATGCCATTTTATACATAAATTTCCAATCCTGAAAGAACCTCAAGTGGATTTACAATTCATTCAAATTTATTTTTCCGCCATCCTTAGCTAGTAATATATTCTTCAAAGCAATTTATATGCAAATATTTGTTTGAAGAAATGAGAGAGTGAGTGAGTGAGTGAGTGAGTGAATGAGTGAGGTAAACATGCAAGCCACACCACATGCATTACAGTATATTTTCTTAAAAGCGGGAGTTCTCCTTTGAGGTACAACAGCAGAGAGACAGAGCAGCAGCCATGGCTTTAGTGTAGGACCTGTTGCTCTGTTTCCACATTGCTGCGTTAGAGAACAAACCAGAGGCCATGTAGCACTTTTGGCCAGGTGGGCTGTAGTACATTTGTACATTTGTATAGGTTCTCAAGCCATCTTTGGTCAGTCCGTCTGGCGGCTATGGTGACCTGCATGGGCCACACACTCTCTACAAACTGCATAGTCCCTTACATAATAAGGTTTGGGGTTAGCCCATATAATTTGTACTTCGTGTGTGAGCTAGTTTTGATCCACGTTCCCATGGCTGCAATCAATCACACTTCTGATTACAGTAGGCTTATGGCTATTCATTGTTGAATTGAATGGTAAAAAGCTGAACAAATTCCTTAAAGCAGTGGGATAAAGGGGAAGAAACACTACTAACGTTTGAGTGTCAGGAGCAATGCTTTGAAATATACAAATACACATACATCTATCTATCAGTCTATTGATATGTATTGTATGTGTGCACATATGATCAAAATATGGAACTTCGTATACTTAAATGAGCTGTGATTCAGAAATGAAGCAGAGGAAGCACTTGACCAAGTTTCTAATGAAAAATCTAAACCAAGCAAAACAACAAAAATCAGAGTCCAAACCATGGTCAACTTTGAGAACAACATAAATACAGCATGTACTCAACTTTGCATGTATTTTTGCTGGTACTGTAAAGAAAACAGTGATGACTCATTTCCTCATTCTTGCTGGGAATGGGTAAGATATTAAAGCAGTCATTTTAGAACAGACAGCAAAGCCTGTAACTTAAGGTTTCAAAAGGGTCTCTTCCACTTGAGAATTGCAAAGTCTGGATTTTTTTTGATTTTTTTTAATTACATGCCAAAACATACCACATGCCATGTGATGTTGAAAAAGAAAGCATAGTTTCTGACTCCAAAATGTTAGGCTTCAAAAGAATAATAGAAGAACATAAATAAAATCTGAGCCTGATCCTTACTTTTGAACTATAGATATAAATGGTGAACAAATTAATAACAGTAAGCTGTTCTCAAGTCTCTGTTATGTGATTATGAAGCTTCTGTCCAAAGATTTCCACCTGATGCCATTCTCTCTAGTCGCTTGAAAACATAGCCAAGAGATCTCATCTCTCATCCTCACAAAATCCTTACATTGCATTTTTATTTTTGCAGTACTTCTTTGAAACGTTTTTGTGAATAGTTGAACATCAGAAACATCTTTCCTTTTGCAGCTTAAAAATTTACCATTGTTGTCATAGTCGTGGTTTTCTGTGGTTGCTTCAATTATTGTACATTGGAAGGGGAATAATTGCGTTTGAAAGACTAACTCTTCAAAGATTTTCAAAGACAGCAAGAACCCTGTAAATTTAATAAGGTTTTCAAAACACAAAATACATCTGAGCACTGAATAAATTATAAAAACCGCTGAAAGGATGGTTTAGGAGTATTTTGGCTTTAATTTTAAATTCAGGGTCAGATTTGACTGTTGACAAGATGGACATTTAGTTTGGGAATACAAATAAGCCAGTGACATTGTAGGGCTGTTCTCGTTGGCTATCAGAGTTTTGCTTTTTGTCTGCACAGAAGTAGGATGGAACAGAACTGGTTCCAAAGGTAAGAAACAAGCCAATGCAACTGAAATGACTGTTGGATTTTTTGAACAGGGTGTTCAGAAAAAGGTAACATTACTTTTACTAGCCACAATTCATTATTTTGTGAATTATTTTATGCACAACTTATGTTTATGCTTCCACATGGAAATACGTCTTTTTTGTGGTCTATGAATTACATTTGATTTTACAGTTCTAAGGGTAAATGCCAACATTTTACTTTATGGAAGTTCAGGGCTGTATTGGGTTTGCAGAGAGAGGTTTTGGTGAAGGGGGGGCTACAAGGATGGGTTCTATGAGAAGCTGCTGGAAGCTTCCACTGTGTTTCATAGAGCCAATGTCAGCTGGCTCCAAGACAGACCTGCTGCTGGCCAAGGCTGAGCCCATCAACAATGGTGGTAGTGCCTCTGGGATAACAGAGTTAGAAGAGTGGAAAAAAACAAACAACTACAATTGTAGCTGGAGAGAGGAGTGAGACAATGCGAGAGAAAAATCTCAGCAGACACCTGGATCAATGAAGAAAGAGGGGGAGGAGGTGCTCCAGGCACCGGAGAAGAGATACCCCTGAAGCCCATGGTGAAGACCATGGTGAGACAGGCTGTCCCCCTGCAGCCCATGGAGGTCCACACCAGAACAGGTGGATGTGCCCAAAGAAGGCTGTGACCCCATGGGGAGCCAGTACTGGAGCAGGGTCCTGCCAGGACCTGTGGCCCTGTGGAGAGAGGAGCCCATGCTGGAGCAGGTTTGCTGGTAGGACTTGTGACGCCATGGGGGATCCATGCTGGAGCAGTCTGTTCCTGAAGGACTGCACTCAATGGAAGGGACCTATGCTGGAGTAGTTGCCATGGGAAGGCCACATGTTGGAGAAGTTCATGGAGAACTGTCTCCTGCAGTTGGGACACCACACTGGAGCAGGGCAAAATTATGAGGAGTCCTCTAATTGAGGAAAAAGCAGCAGAGACAGCATGTGATGAACTGACTGCAATCCTCATTCCCTGTCCCCCTGCGCCACTGGTGGGAAGGAGGTAAAGAAAATCAGGAGCCAAGTTAAGCGCAGGAAGAAGGAGGGAAGTTTGGAGGGAAGGCGTTTCTAAGATTTGGTTTAATTTCTCATTACCATGCTCTGATTTGATTGTTAATAAATTAAACTGATTTCCCCAAGCCAAGTCTGTTTTACCAGTGATCGTAACTGGTGAGTGATCTCTCCTTGTCCTTATTTCTACCCACGAGACTTTCATTCTGTTTTCTCTCCACTGTCCAGTTAAGAAAGGGGAGTGATAGAGTGGCTTCAGTGGGCACATGGTGTCCAGCCAAGGTCAACCCACCACACAAGGGCACCAAACTCATGCAAGGTTGCCTGTTTCACTGGCATTTTTGGTAAAATGACGGCTTTCAAGCTTTCACTGTGCCTTTATTTTTTGGGTGGAGACTGGACTTTGCAAATCTCCAATGAACAAAGTGTTCTGAGTTAGACAAAGAGAGATCAGCTTAGTTGCCTAAACTGCCTATCCTGCCTGGCCTTCAGCTGCCAGCCTGGACCGCTTAACCCAGGTGTGTCTGCTTTCCTGGGTCATAGCTGCCACCTCTGCGCAGATGTCCCAGATACCACAGGGTGTCTGAAACACCACCTGCTGCCTATCTTTGATAGCATGAATGAAGTCCGTACATTTGGTAAGCAGAATCAAGGTCTACTGCATGTCTTATCTCTATTGACTTTAACAGGAGGTTGCACACATTCACATGTAGGCAACTACTGCTTCAAGAAACCGAGCTTTAATCCATACTGTAGAGTTTTGTGTTAACCCCTGAGTCTTAACAGAACCTCTGCTCCCCAGTGCAACTTCTGCCTCCCGAGAGTCCTACCATCTTCGAGTATTTCCATAAGTGATTCCTCTTCCTCCTCTCTCTGTCCTCCTGGCTCTAACAGTTTGCTGAAGAAGTTTTTACTCCAAATCCTTGTGTCTGTAGCAGTTCAGAAGAAAAAAAAGGCATATTTTGCCAGATACCTGACACTTTATCACACGTCTGTATCATACAGGTTTTGATCACATCTGGCAGTTTAGTATATGTTCGCAGATTTCTGCTGCAATCAAGCAAATTCCAATCAACTTTAAGCAGAAGAAAGCAGTAGGCATGTAACTCCTGGTTTGTTCTTCAGTTAAACATGCCAAGGGTGCATTAAAATTTCTGTGTAATTAACACCCACTAAAATGAATCACATAAAGATAGTGGAACAGATATTTTTTTAAAATAATTATGTCTTTAAACTTATGTTTTACCCCTATCTCGTCTTTTTCAAGTAAACAAAGATTTTAGGAAAAAAAAATAATAATGAAAACCTAACAGACTCTTACAATGAAATGGCAGAAGTTACAGAACAAAACACATATGTCTAAAAGCATATTTAATTGCACATGTAAACATCAGATATGCTGTTTGCAAATGGAAATATCCCAAAGTAAACATTAAAATGTTTGCCAGATGAATTGTTCTCAGTGCACCGACAAGCTCATTAGGTGAATCAGAAACTTTCACTTTGCCATCACTTCTTATTAGTTGCAGTTCAGTTCTGGTATTGAATCACAGTAGATTAATTCACCTCACATCACAGATATTTACATGCCTGAGCACTTCATCTTGTAGACAGATTAATCTACTTGCAAAAATTTAAAAGCATGCCTATAAGAGTGGTTAAAAACATAAAAAACTTTTTACATCATGCATTGTAAATACAAATAAATTCCTTTATAACCTCATGCAAACTTCAGACTATCGTAATATTTTCTAACCATCCTTTTCAAATAAATATATATATATGAGACAACTAATTACAAGAAATGCAATCAGCTGCCCTTTCCAAAATCTTACTTTTTTAGGACAGAAAAAACATGTAGACTAACAATTGGGACAGAAAGGGAGGGTTTGCAGTGGGCTATTTTAGGAAGAAAATGCAAACACATGACTTGTCATTCTGTTGCTGTACTGGAAGTTAAAGCCACATAAGTTACTACGACATTGGCTGACCCAAAGTTTCACATATTTGTTTCTTCAAGACATTGTTTCTGTTCAGTAAGTACTCCTAGTACATGAAAACAAACATCAACCTCACTGGAATATAAACAAATGCCACTTTCATTGGTCTTTCTTCAGGGTTATAGGCTTCTCAGCGTTAAACAGGCTGCTTCTGTTCTGGTTTAAAGTTAATGAGATCTCCTCATAACAGTCTTGCTTTAGAACCTCCACACTGCTGCAAAGTAGAATCATAGAATCATGGAACTATTAGGACTGGAACATACCTCTAAGATCATCAAGTCCAACCATCCACCCAACACCACCATGCCTGCTAAATCATATCCCAAAGTGCAATATCTACATGGTTTTTGAACAGCTCCAGGGATGGTGACTCAACCACCTCCCTGGGCAGCCTGTTCCAATGCCTGATAACGCTTTTGGTGAGGAAATTTTTCCTAATATCCAATCTAAACCTCCCCTGATGCAACTTGAGGCCATTTCCTCTTGTCCTATTGCTGGTTACCTGGGAGAAGAGACCAACACCTCCCTAGCTACAACTTCCTTTCAGGTAGGTGTAGAGGGCAATAAGGTCTCCCCTCAGCCTCCTCTTCTCCAGACTAAACAGCCCCAGTTCCCTCAGACGCTCCTTGTGGGACTTGTTCTCTAGATCCCTCACCAGCCTCGTTGACCTTCTCTGGACATACTCCAGCAACTCAATGTCCTTCTTGTAGTGAGGGGCCCAAAACGGAACTTGAGGTGTGGCCTCACCAGTGCTGAGTACGGTGGCACCATCACTTCCCTACTCCTGCTGGCCACACTATTCCTGATACAAGCCAGGATGCTGTTGGCCTTCTTGGCCATATGGGCATCCTGCTGGCTCATATTCAGCCAGCTGTCAACCAGCATTCCAAGGTCCTTTTCTGCCGGGCAGATTTCCAGCCACTCTTCCCCAAGCCTATAGCATTGTGATTGTGACCCAAGTGCAGGACCCAGCACCTGGCCTTGTTAAACCTCATACAGTGGGCCTCGGCCTATCAATCCAGTCTGTCCAGATCCCTCTGCAGAGCCTTCCTACCCTCAAGCAGATCGACACTCCCACCCAACTTGGTGTCACCTGCAAACTTACAAGAAAGCACTCAATGCCCTCATCCAGATCACTGGCAGCTTACTACTTTCAAAGGTGTGAGAAAACAGCAATTGTTTCAGCCTCTGACGTCATCAATGATGTCAGTGACGTTCAGGCTAGCAGTCCACTGAAGAGAGTGACTATGTTTGCAACAGCTCTCTTACCAGCAGAAAATGGCAAAGTTTATAGGCAAGAAGTCAGAAAGTCAGAGAAATATGAAGGATATCTGTAGGAAGTGAAGTCTATATATAGGTGGATTAATTACACATATAAGCAAAACCACCTGAGATCCATTCAAAGTAGTAAAATTGAAAAATACTATTGCAAATGTTCTCCAGAAAACTGGAATAATCTTAAAGCTCTTTGTTCTTGGCTTCTACTCTGAGATGCATAATATTTCATAAGTATTGCTTGAACATGTTTGTACAAAGAGCTGCTTTCTTGTGATTCTGACCAACACACTGGAAGTCGGTTTTAGCAACTGTCCCTTCAGCCCCCACCTTCAACTCTTCCCTGAAATGCCAGACTTTAAAATGTGTTAAAAATTAGTTTGGCACAATCTTAACAGATATCTGAGTTGGAGAAAACACTCACAGAACACATTTCAAGTCTTTCTCAAACCATACCGGGAGAACAAAAATACCCCAAAATTTGTTATTCAAAGTAGACCATAGTATAGGCCATGAGTTTTGCTTTCATTTGTTTTATTTTTCAGTTGATTTGGTTTGTTTGGTTTGGGTTGTTGCTGTTGCTCTACAGCATGGGTCAGGGAAAGGCAGCCTTGATGTAAAAACTATAAAGCACAACTAAAGAAGCGGATACATGGCATCTTTTCTGTTACTGAACAGCCCCTAAATACTACTGTATTTGATACTTGTTAGAGATAGAAGCTAAATCAAGTGTTCATCTTCCTATGAATAAAAAAGATATTATCATCTCTGTATTTTTTCTCAGAGCAAAATAGAACTTTCAAAATAATGTTACTTGCTATTTAATCTACTAGCAGACCTAAAACTAATCACATTGGTAATAGTCAGTGGAAAACTCATAAACATATGGTGATGATACCTCAGCTAGGTCCAGTACAGCCACATTAGCGCAGAACAGTGCTCTGCTGGATAAGCTGCAAAAAAAAAAAAAATTAGTCAGATGCAGCATTTCAGCCTTCTGGCTCTGCAGCTTTCATTACGTATGCTGTAGCTCTACATACCACGTACTGAAAAACCAACAAAAAGCCTTTTATGTTGAAGCCAGCTGACATTAGTCCATTGCAGCCAATGGACTAAATGAGAACTGAATGAAAGGAATTTGCAAATATCAAGCAGTGAAACAGGTGCTAGGTGAATAAATCTGTATCTGTATATTTCACTGGAATTCATCAAATTTTACTCCACCAGCCAAACATACCAAGATACTTTTCTCTTAAACATGCACAGAGTAATATCTCAATGCATTATGTGTTTTAATGTTGATGAATTCAATTTCTTTTCAAAATGAAAATTTCTATAAATTCATGGTGGAAAACAGTTATTGTAATTCCTATGCAGTGACCTTCCACGTGGGGATCTTAGCATGTACTAACTACTGATTTAGCATCACAAGAATTCTGTCAAGTACTAAGTAGACAGAAGACAAGTGACTTGTTCAAGTTCATAAAAATAGAAAGCTGAGAATAGAAATCCAGGAATAGAATTTATGGGGCATTCTCATCGCCTTAATTGGGGTAGAAACTTGGCCTTTACTCTTCAAAACAGGTCTACTTCTGTGGTTGACAGGAAGAATTATTGATTTCACCTATTCACTCCTTGCTAGTAACAAAAAATGTCAAATTCGAAAATCCTTCTCTGTTCAAATTGATTGAACGGTAAAATTCAGAGGTAAGTGTGACCATGTATTGGTTTTACATGGCAAGGAGTTAGTAGCATGTGGGGGGTGGCAAGGGTGGCTTCTGTGGAAAGAAACCAGGGGATGCCCCCAAGTGCAACAGAGCCAGTGCCAGCTGGCTCCAAGATGGATCCGCTGCTGCCCAAAAGCTGAGCCCATCAGTGATTTTGGAAGTGCCTCTGTAATAGCATATTTAAGAAAGGGTAAGAACTGCTGAGCGACAGCTGTGAGACAGAGGAGTGAGAAAAGTATGAGAGACAACCCTACAGACACCAAAGTCAGTGCAGAAGGAGGGGGAGGAGGTGCTCCAGGTGCCGGAGCAGAGATTCCCCTGCGGTAAACACTGCTGCTTAAACTCAGCTGTTTCTTCATTACACATTAATGTGAGCATTCTTGATTATTACCTTGACAGGAAAATCATGGCTTTATCTGTGATTTCAAGTGCAGGGTATGATCTTGAATAGATCAGCTTACAGTGTTATTACAGATGCTGCATTTTGAATTTTTCTTGTCTCTGGGCTTTGGTCAAGTACCAATGAGGAGATTTGACTGATATAAGCCAGAACCACACAGCTGTTGACACTTTATGAAGATCAGATCTCTACCTGCCATGGTAAATTACACACATTTTTTTATAAAATCCAGAACTGCAAATAACACATCAGCTGCATGTCAAGTTTGAAATAACTGGCAGAGACCTAAGCTGGAACACTTGTCTACTTTTTTTTAGAGTAGAAAGAAATCCCTTCACCCGACTGTACAAATTTTCAGATCTTGTATCTAGATGTACCAAAAAAATAGTGCTCAAAGAATTGATGAAGGACTACGATAAGCAAAGAACACTCACTACCTGTGTATCTGGTAAGTCTTCCCCTAAGAAAATTGAAGATATGTTAGGCCATAACGAATTTATTACCCCAACAAGCACTCTGAAAACCACAAAGAGATGCAGCAGGTGTTTTCTTTATGTCTTACTATGACTTCTGAACTGCTCCTGGAACTTTGCTTATCATGCCATTCTCCAGGTTGTGTATAAAGTTTGAATCCAGCCTGTACTGATAGTCTCAAAGACAGATGTGCAAATATTTCTCATTTAGTCTGCTTGGAATGAAAATTAGAAGAAAAATTAACATAGTTTAGAAACGGATCATTGATGCAATAGCAGTGAACCCAGTGGAAAATCCAAATTATCATAATATACTGAATCCCAGATTAGACGTAACATAAAATTAATCGAAGTTAGACTAGTACTTTTGCTTATGCTGTCTTAAAAATGTTTACATTTACTTCTGTGTTGTTGAGATCAGACTAAGGAAAGCCAAGACAAACCTGGAAAGTGAAAATAAGAGAGTGGCATTTAATTAGATACTCTATTCATCTCACAGAATCACAGAGTCATAGAATGGTAGGGGTTGGAAGGGACCTCTGTGGGTCATCTACTCCAACCCCCCTGCCGAAGCAGGGTCGCCTAGAGCAGGCTGCACAGGACCTTGTCCAGGCGGGTCTTGAATATCTCCAGAGAAGGAGACTCCACAACCTCCCTGGGCAGCCTGTTCCAGTGCTCCGTCACCCTCAGAGGGAAGAAGTTCTTCCTCATGTTCAGACGGAACTTCCTGTGCTTCCGTTTGTGCCCATTGCCCCTTGTCCTGTTGCTGGGCACTACTGAAAAGAGTCTGGACCCATCCCCCTGACACCCACCCTTCAGATATTTATAAGCATCTATTAAGTCCCCTGGCAGCCTTCTCTTCTTCAGGCTAAACAAGTCCAGCTCCGTCAGCCTCTCCTCGTAGGAGAGATGTTCCAGTCCTTTCACCATCCTCATAGCCCTCCACTGCACTCTCTCCAGTAGCTCCTCATATTTCTTGAAATGGGGAGCCCAGAATTGGACAGAGTACTCCAGATGGGGCCTCACTAGGGCAGTGTAGAGGGGAAGGAGAACCTCCCTCGTCCTGCTGGCCACACTCTTCCTAATGCACCCCAGGATCCCATTCGCTTTCTTGGCAGCCAGGGCACACTGCTTTCTCATGGTCAACCTGTTGTCCACCAGGACACCCAGGTCCCTCTCCACAGAGCTGCTCTCCAGCAGGTCCACCCCAAGCCTGTACTGGTGCATGGGGTTGTTCCTCCCCAGGCGCAGGACCCTGCACCTGTCTTTGTTGAACCTCATCAGGTTCCTCTCTGCCCAACTTTCCAACCTATCCAGGTCACGCTGAATGGCAGCACAGCCTTCTGGTGTATCTACCACTCGCCCCAGTTTTGTGTTGTCAGCAAACTTGCTGAGGGTACATTCTAACTCTTCATCCAGGTCGCTGATGAAGAATTTAAACAAGACTGGGCCCAGTCTGCAGGAGAAAAAAAAAGCACGAGAATGCAATGGAACACGGCAAGAAGCAATTTTGTGCAGTGAGATGGTTTCATCAGATAATCAACAATCCTGAGGACAGATGACTTGGTCCAGCCTTTTTTGAGATCATTAACTCTTCCCTGAATGAACAACTTCTAAGAAGATTAATTTAAAAAGTCATTATTATTACTGCATTATTATTACAGTATTATATTACTATTAGGTAAAATGTAAGAATAATTTCTACTTTACAAGAGCGTCTCATGCTAGGAATGTCACAGAAATGGAAGAGAGTACTTTTCTGGCCTAAGAACCTACAAACTGCATGTAACTGCTGATGCTCAGCTGATGAGACAAGCAGCTTTCATGATGCAGTAGAGACATGAGATTTAAAGGATGATCTCATAGACAAAGTAATATTCAAAGAAAATAATCTGTGAAGGAGTCTTCTTCATGAACAGAAAAAAGAAAAGATGCAGCTAATAGGACCAGAGTATGATGTAGCAAGCAGAAGGATGGTAACAAACTGGAAATTTTGAGCCCTTCATGCAGCTATCCTTTTATACGCACATAGCCAGGCTATAAATACAAGCAAAGGGTCAAAGATGATGTTCAAGAAATAGCTTGGATAGTGATATTCTCCACAGTGGTTGAGAAAGGTAATTGCTAGCAAGAGCTTGCCTAAGCAGGACTCTCATTTCACTACCTTATTTCATTGAACAGCAGTTTTCTAGAGATTATAATCTAAATAACTTTTAAGAAGGGAAAGTGAGATGGTTATGAGTCATCCCTCATGACTCCACTCAATGTATTTGCATAAAGAACAGTAACAATTTATTGAGACTCTATCTGACTTCATCTCTGTGTTTCTCTGAGAAGTGCATTTTCAGTTGTCTATGGAAGGATTTTAGAGTGGTTTATAGAATTTGGATGTTTCTAGGGCTGTTATGGAGAAGCATTGCACAAGTACTGCAATTTCCCCTAAGTACTTATCATATAGATCTGAACTTTTAAAAATATACATGTGGATTAAAATAAAGTAAGTAAATCATGAATTATTTTGGTTTATATCCTAAAGAATCTTCCCAGGTTTATGCAAAAGTTTTTTTCAGACAGCAGATGTCCACCAGAATTTGTCAAAATTCAAAACTTCTTTACCAGTTTTCCTAGAAGAAATTTTCAGTAAATAAGTCCTGTGAAGAAAAACTATTTTGTTCTCAGAAAGTCACTTTGATAATTCAAGGCCCTCTAATAAGCGACCGTCCAAAAGAGTGGAGGATTGGTTTCATATCATGAATTCAGTGTCAAGAAGGAAAAAACCTCTCTTTTATGAATAAAATGAAAACTTATGCAATCAAGTAAAAAATTTTTTTGTTCCTTAGTACAGAGCAGGTACTTCAATTAAATCATGAAGAAAGTAGAACAGTGTATTGTTTGCTTCAGGTAACTACAGAGAGGTTTCTTATTTATTTTCAACTCCTAAACAGAAAAAATGTTCTAGTGTGAAGGATCGTATGAATAAAAATACAAGGTTTTATACAGGCTGAAGGATGAAGGGTTTCAGAGCAGCCCTGCCAAGAAGGATTTAGGGGTACTGGTGGATGAAAAGCTGGATATGAGCCACCAATGTGCTCTTGCAGCCCAGAAGGCCAACCATATCCTGGGCTGCATCAAGAGAAATGTGGCCAGCAGGTTGAAGGAGGTAATTCTGCCCCTCCACTCTACTCTCGTGAGACCCCACCTGGAGTCCTGCATCCAGCTCTGGAGCCCTCAGCACAAGAAGAACATGGATGTGTTGGAGCGGGTCCAGAGGAGGGCCACAAAGATGATCCGAGGGCTGGAGCACCTCTCCTGTGAGGAAAGACTGAGAGAGTTGGGGCATGGAGAAGGGTGCAGAGAGACCTGCTAGCAGCCTTTCAGTGCCTGAAGGGAGTCTATAGGAAAAATGGGGACATTCTTTTTAGCAAGGCTTGTTGTGACAGGACAAGGAGTAATGGTTTTAAACTGAGGGAGAATAGATTCAGACTAGATACAAGGACATAATTTTTACAGTGAGGATGGTGAAACACTGGAACAGGTTTCCCAGAGAGTTAGTGGAGGCCCCATCCCTGGAAACATTCAAGGCCAAGTTGGACGGGACTCTGAGCAACCTGGTCTAGTTGGAGATGTCCCTGCTCACTGCAGGGGGGTTGGGCTAGATGACCTCTAATGGTCCCTTCTAATCAAAGCATTCTGTGATTTTATGATTCTGATTCTTTATCCATTTAAACAACCCATATCTTTGCTGTGTAGATAAATAAAATGGAAAATGAGTCCACTAGTTGAGTTATCTCTCCAAACACTGTTCCAGCATGCCATAAAGGAAGATCTCCGTAAAACTGATGACTAATCTCCATTATCAGTTACTATGCATTTATGAGGCATCTGAAAGCATAATCCACCAGTGACACAGTGAAAGCAAATCTCTCTAGTGCTCAGCAACCAAAACGACATTACTCAGGCAATGCAGTGAAGTCAATTTCTAGAGCAGTATACTGTCCTGGGTATGGCCAGGACAGGGTTAATTCTCACTGGAATCCAGGAAAGGGGCACAGCTGGGCGGGCTGACCCCACCTGACCAAACAGAACAGGGTATTCCATACCATGTGCCATCATGCTGGGTTCCAGTGGGGGGGAGCTGGGGGCGGGAACTCACTCGCGGCTTGGAGCACATGGCGGCGGTCCAGGAGACCGGCTCTCTTGGTTGTGCGGTTTGTGTTGTGTTTTCTCCTTATCTGCATCATTGTTGTTCCTGTTCCCTTTGTTTGCTGTTCTCTTAAACTGCCCTTGTCCCGACCCACCAGTTTCTGCCTGTTTCTTTCCATTCTCCTCCGCACCCGGGCGGGGGGAGAGGTGGCCGCGTGGCACTTTTGTTGCCGGCCGCAGCCAAACCATAACATATACTCAAGTTTTGGTGGAAACATGTAAATATTTATATCTGAACTGTGTAGTCCATGGAACTCAAGTTAATGCCAACAATGGAGTCTAGAGAGTGATTTCCAATCTCTAAAATAGAAAGACAGCTTGTAATCAGTTCATGAGCTCCTAAGCATTAGTGTCCAGTGCCGATTTCGTTGCACTATGATATTCAAGACATCTTATTGGTGGATTTGACTTAGGAGTTGTGAGAGGCTTCAGCTTTCCAGCTAAAGACAAAATGTATTAGTGCATTCTATTAGTTCATTTTCCAAATTTTAGTGAGTATGTGTTTAGAGGCCAGAATTTAAGTCTTTTTTTCAGATACCTAAAGGAATTTGATCTCTATGTAACTTTCCAGAAGGTACAGGTCTTCCACAGGTCCTGTATCACATTCTTAGTCTACATTCTAGCCCCATGTAGATGTCTTGGATACCTTAGGAAAATTAAATAAATAAATATTTATGCCTCTGAACTCTGCCCCTGATGTCCATTGGCTATGATGGCAGTTTATGTATCTTAGTTGCAATTAAGCACTTTTTAATGAACAATAAATCAGAGTGTCTTAATTTTGAATGGAATACCAGTCCAGTTTCATTCAAGTAATCTCAGGCTGAATCCCAGCTGATAATTCCTAGGACTAAAATCATACCACTGATATGTAAAGTTTAAGCATCTGTTGCATTTTTGCTGTATTATCAGCTAGTGTGTATTAGTCTGGATCTAATTATCTGAGTAAGCTGACCTTTCTCAGATAGAAAACCTGAAAGAAGGGTATTTATTGTAGTTTTTTTTTAGTTCACTCTGTTTTTGCTTCCTGAACAATTTTCAGTTTCATGTTCAATCTCTATCCTATTGGTCTTTGTGAAAAGCAGAGCATGTTTCACAAGCCAGTTGTCTCCCCACATTTTTTTTTTTTTAGTTTCGTAAGAGATTTCAGTCTATCTGGATAGCGAACGCCTCTCTGCCTTCCAAAGGTATATCCCAAAGCTGTTTCCTCAGCTTGACTGCTCTTTGGCTTGCACTTCATCTTTACCGGCCCTGCTTCACATCTGCCTCCAAAAATATTTTTGTACAAACTTCATTCATGTCTTTTTATGGACTGTCCCTATCTGTTTGTTCAGCCAGCTGCTGCTCCATAGTAAATATGCCTTTACAGTCATTCTAAAAGTAATAATGTCTATGTTTTATATATTAATGTGTTAATAAATATAAAAGTTCTCCTAGAGACTCTGACACAGATTTGTAACAAAATGAACAGGATGATCTGACAATAAAGATCTGATCTTAAAAAATTATCTCTGAAATAAGATTGAGGACTTATTCCTGGTGAGTTTATTCCAAAGAACCTCACTCAGCTTTTATCAAACTGAGTAAAGGTGGGCAACCAGGCTTTCTATAGTGAAAGCAGAAATAAGGCTGGGAGAATGGAGCAGAGTGCTGTGGGAAGGTAGCTGTTATCCTGCACATTTGCAGTCAAGTCATTTCATTAAAATTTGTTCCTTACTCCTGCTGTTCTAACTCAACAGGGAAATACTTTGAAGTTTATTAGACTCCTGTTTCTCCTGAGAGACAAAGGATATCACAGGGCTTGTCTGTTTAATGCAGTATCAACATTTCCTCTTGGGAGAAGATACCATTTTGACTCCCTCAAGTGCGCAGCATTTGAAATCAGTTCTGGTTAGTGCTCTCCCTATTTCATCCAGGTTCAATTAGTGGAGGATATTGAAGCTGTGAATTACCTGTCATACAAAGCTTCCTGGTATGTTTACAAAAGAAAATGGACTATATCATAAGAATATTGTATATGAAAATGGAGCGATTTATTAACATTTTTTCACAACACCGTAGTGCAAACATTAGCGAAGAAATCCTATGATGAATCCTCTTTAGAGTATATGCTTGGATTTCCATCACATCAACATTACCACCCATTAAAAACATCCAAAATGCTACAAGAACACGGACTATTTCACTGCAGCTTCAGGAGTATTTTAGTGCAGAAAAAATGCTTTGAGCTTATGGAAGAAGGGGAATTTGAAGATGTCTCAAGAATTTTTCACCAGACGGTTGTTTTACTGATTCTCCACGTCATATCTAAAACTCCAAGGAAGAAATGAAATTACATCATGTTTTCAAAGGTGTCTGAAAAGTTGTGAAGTGGATGACAATTTAAGGATAGATTTTGCCTACCTAGCAGGCAAATAAGGCTGGCTTTAGAGCTCCATTTTACCTGTCTGCACAAGGTTCCATCTGAATGCTGTGTGGCCAGTGATTGTGATCAGACAAGGCAGGAAAGAAGTGATAAACAGGTCTAGTCATTTGGGCAGGAAGAAGCTGAGCATTTGGGAGAGGGTACGTGCTTTAATTTTTCTCTTTACTTTTCTGTCTCAATAGAGTAAACAGGAATATTTCGGATTTCTTGGAGCTGTTAATGGGACATGACTGCCATTCGTTTAAGTTACATTTAATGCCTGAAACTGCTCCTTACATATCTGAAACTGAATTCTGTATTTGTTAACATACTCTGTAATCGATGTCCCCAATATTCAGTGTTAAAATAAAAACCATTAGCACAAATTACTACCCACTGTTGTTCTCAGCATCTACTCATGTGCATGCAGAGTGATTCATATTTGTCTTTGTAGCAGAAGACATATAATATCTCTTTATTGACTATGAAGTAAAAAAATCATACATTGGTATTTGCCACCACACAGCTGCAACACCATGTATGCCCATCTTCATGAATTTTATAATATCTTTTAAGTGGGCCCATGTCCATAATGTAATGCTACTCTATTCAGCTTCAGGAGGGAATGATAAGCCATCAGGTATTTTTTTCAGCATTTAGGTACTTCAAGATGCAAATTAGTACCTACTGATATTTCAAGACCATGCAGAAGCCTAAATGTCGTTGATTCTTGTGCAGAAGTGATGCTGATATTCCTCAAGATTGTAGCAGAATCCTCTCTGCACCCTTAAGCACCTAAATGCCTTTCAAAGTCAGGCCTGAGGTCTCTAGAATTGCATTGCATTATTGGCTAATGCTATCTAGTGGTGTGAGTAATCCAGATGCATACAATTTTTTGATGGCAAGGATTTATTTTCTTTGCACCTATGCATCACTAATAATACTGAAGAATAAATATGTGCAACAATGTAACTTCAACAGGGAAAACACATTCTCCTGGAGTATTCTGTATGCTAATTACACCTACAGTGTTTTATTAGCTGCAGTATATGTAAGATAAAACAATCTTTATTGATGTAACTTTCTAAATGAAATAATGTGATTACTGTTTATGTGATTTTTAACTCACGTTTTCAAGTAAAGGACAAAAGATACAGAAACAATCTAGTAGTTAACTACAATAATGACTAATTTTGAGAAAGTTATTGCTATTATGAACCATATCCTGTGATTTATAGCAGCAATAATGTTTGGGGGTTTTTTTTAGGTTGGAAGATGGAGCACAGTTGAGTACCTACATCGGAAAATCAATTGCTGTCCAATGATGAATGAAAATTCCCACCAATCACAACACAGAATTCCATCAGCAAGGTAATAATAATCCAAATTTGATAGCTCATCCAGTGCCTCCAAGCCTGCAGACAATGTGTAAGTTTGGCTTCTTTTAGTCTTTTTTTCCCTATTAGGTCTAAAAGCAGATTAAACCCTAAACATTAGCTCCTAAGAATACCCGATTAACTCTTTCTTGATTCACGTAACAAGCTGGTGAAAAATTCTGTCCTAACATAGAGTATATATCTACAAGCATATAAGAAGCATATTTGATTACTTTGCTACATCTGATTTGTGACTTTACTACAAACAGACACTAGATTTGCAAACCAGTGTTCTGTACGTTAATGGTAATTCATTACTTCAGTTAAAAAATTTGCTTTAAAGGGAAGGAAGATACTAAAAATTGATTTACAACAAATTTGGCAAGCAATACATAACTCTCATAGAAGTATGTTCTTACAACAGTATTCAAGTTGTATGTACTCTTTAAATTTACAATAAGCTTAATAAGATGGATTTTTTGATATTTTACATATTTTTTCATGAGAAAAAGAACTCATATTTTTGTGTGCTTTTATGTTCTTATGTGGTCTCTGTAGTACTTAAGTACTTAAAGACAAAATAAGGGATATGATTCATAATATTTTCATCACTTCATGACATCAAATCCACTGACCTGCACTTTGTTTAGGGTAAAGTTGAATCATAGAACGGTTTGGGTTGGAAGGGACCTTAGAGATCATCTAGTCCCAACCCCCCTGCCATGGGCAGGGACACCTTCCACCAGACCAGGTTGCTCAAAGTCCCGTCCAGCTTGGCCTTGAACACTTCCAGGGAGGGGGCACCCACAACTGCCCTGGGCAAACTGTTCCAGGGCCTAACCACCCTCATAGGAAAGACTTTCTTCCTTATACCTGATATAAATCTGACTTGTTTCAGTGTAAAGTTATTATCCCTTGTCCTATCCCTACCTATGCTTGTAAAAAGTCCCTCTCCAGCTTTCTTGTAGGCCCCTTCAGGTACTGGAAGGCTGCAATAAGATCTCCCTGCAACCTTCTCTTCTCCAGGCTGAACACCCCCAACTCTCTCAGTCTTTCCTCTGAGGAGAGGTGTTCTATCCCTTGGATCACCTTTGTGGCCTCCTCTGGACCTGCTCCAACAAGTCCATATCTTTCCTGTGCTGAGGGCTCCAGAGCTGGATGCAGGACTCCGTAGCAGAGTAGAGGGGCAGAATCCCCTCCCTTGACCTGCTGGCCACGCTACTTGTGATGAGGCTGGACTTCTGGGCTGCAAGCGCACACTGCAGACTCACATCCAGCTTTTCATCTGCTAGTACCCTCAGGTCCTTCTCCTCAGGCTGAAGTCTTATGTTCCTTACTTAGCAGAAAGGCAGATGGGAGGTTTAACTTCTGTTGCACACATGAATCCTTCTGGATGTTTCAACCAATGCTTTCACAGTTGCAATGCAATATGGAAATGTTATGTAAGTAATATGAACACTTACAGGTGACATTATGGGTTGTCATTATGAATATTATTTTCATCTTGTCTGCATAAACATGAGTTTCAATGTCCATTGAGATTCCTGTAGTGTACTGAAGAGTTAGCTGACTTTTGTAAAAAAATATTAAATCTGCTGTGTCTTTTACTGTAAATTAAGAAAGAAAGTAAAACCCACAGGCATTTAAGTGTTACTTTTTCACTTGAATACTTTCTAGCAAGAAATATTTTTCAATAAAATGAATAAGCATGACACAAAACAATTGAACACATGTTGTGTGAAACAAGATAAAAAAAACGCCAAATTCTTTTAAACCGCAATGAACTGCACAGGACAGACTTTATAAAAATAATTACTACTTTGAGTTTTGAAGCAACAAGTTATTCTGCAGAAATATCTTGCTTTCCCACGAGTCTTCACAGATTTTTCAAATAACTTCTACTTTTCTGGCAAGCAAGTTCCATATCTGAAAAAGCTACTATGGGTCAGCTTTTTTTTTTTTTTATTTTGCTATTATATGTTTCATCATTCACATCAAATCAGCTTCTGGATTTTCTGAAGTTCAGATGCAAACTACACCATTTCACTGTTCAGCTGTCCCATTGTGAACAATTCACATGGTCTTCACTGCAGAATCTCCTAAGGATATTTGCTTTCCAAGAAATTATTGCATGTACAATGTCAGTGGTTGGTAATAGGGACTACATGCAGCAGCTGTTCTTGTTGCCTGTGCTATTAGAATGTCATTGTATTTTGTGTTTGGGAGACAACTCATCTTCTTATCCTGAAAATCTTTGATTTGGAGACATAGCTCCTATCATGTTATTCTAATAGTATTAGAGATATTAGCCAGTGTGTAAAAAATTCTGTTATAAATAATCTACTTGCCAACAAGCAACTGATGACTCTGGGTTTGAGTCAAACTGATTATTAATCTGTCCACATGTCTACATATAATACTTGCAGTTACACACTTCATTCTGAAGCAAGAACTTTGCCAGCTGTGGTCTGCATGTGCAGTATACATTACTCAGGTTAATATGATCTTTAATAACCAAGGATTATTGTAAAATGTGATCACTGTTGATAACAAGGGAGTGCACAACGAGGAAAGGTCACATATGTGGAAAAGTTTTAGCTTAGGGTTGAAGCTGTTTTGTTAAATGTGCATGAAAGAGCACAGTTTTTGCTAATGTGTAATTACTTGAACTGCTAACACAGTCTTTTAGGTTAGCATCAATATCCTTGCTTATCTCTTTCTGTGGATCGAAACTGTCTGCCACTCATAGCTGTGTGTCAGCTACCTTCTCTTAAGCCAAAAGAGCAGGACGATTTCACTGAACTCAGGCCATTCATTCATGAAATGCAGACAAATCCCTGTAAAACAATAACTACTCATATGCTTACCACCTCTGGGTCAGTGACTAATTTATGTGGATCCTGTATCGCACATTTACAGAATGAAGTGTGATTATAAAATGTCATCTTCCTATACAATAGTAATAATAATAATGACATAGATCCCCTTTTTTTTTTCTGAAATCCGTGTGAAATCATATGTGTCTCTGTTGAAAAATAACATTATTTAAAAACTGTTCCCAGTGCCAACTACATCCTGACTTCTCCTCCAGCTCACTCTGATCACCTTTAGTTACAGATCCAGAGTATTTAGGTGTTTACTATTTCATTGACTTTTATTTCTAGATTGTCATTATTGTACTACCTGCCACATACTTTTCTGTTGTGACACTATTAATTACATTACAGGAATGTAAATAAACCTTTCAAGAACAACTGAGAAAAGAAGTGGAAGGAAAAAATGTCACTAGCATCAACATTTTTTATGGGGCTGGATTTTGATAGATGGATTGTGTTTATATTTGAAAAAGTCCTGTCTATTTGATAAAGTTATTGTGTATTCAGTATATGATAGAACACTTCATGGCTAAAAAAAAAAATCAGTATTCCTTAGCAGAAAGAAGCAAGAAAGACTGTTTTCAGGGCTAAACTTCCTTTTGGGCTAATACATTTCTAAAACTTAAATCACATTTGTAGTGAAACTGAATATCTTTCTGAGAAAAGATATTTTAAGATTTATTTTTTCTTTCTTTCAGCTTAGACCACCAGTGACGCCTTTAGACCTGCACGTCAAAGAGTAAATCTGTTCTCTATAATCTTATGAAAGAAGCAGTGAAGTTTTTGATGGAGGTAGGTAGTTATTACTTTAACTTAATTTATATTTCTAACCTTAATATGGGTAAGTCTTTCTGATGGCATGTAAAAATGTCTAGAATAATTTGGTTTCCTTTCACTGCTTTAGTCTAGTAAGAAGCTATTGCAAGCTATGATAGTATGTAACTTCAGAATATACAGGTTAATTTTGTGTAAGATCTGGTTTTAAGAATCTAAGACATTATTGGAGCTTTACTCTTCTTCAAATTCTAAAATTAGATCCTTTATTTTTTGTCATTAAAAAGGCTATTGACACAATATGAAAGTTTAGATGGTGAAAGCCATAATAGATTAATTGCACAGGAAACCTAAAATAGGTAAAAAAGTTCAATATCTCACTGTGATTTGGAGAAATAAATGAACAAAAATTACTATTTATTTTCAAACCAACCAAGTAGAGAAACCAAAATTTATTGTAGTACAATAGAAATAGATTTACGGAAATTTTCCTTAAGGATGTCTCGTACCTGACATAAGCTTTGACAACAGGTTCTGCTAGAAAAATGCCACATGGACAATACTGTTGGAAAGTAAACATGCATGACTTTCCCAAGCTATGAAAATGAGGATATAGTTAAAAATGATAACTGATGTCAGAGTGCAGAGCACAAACCTTTTCACCTTTGCTTGGGAGCTGCATTAAACTCAGGCGCTTGCCTTTGTGTCTCACTTCAGCTGCATATGTGCATATGTGTTAAATCATAGAATCGTAGAATCATAGAATCAGACGTTGGAAAAGACTTCTAAGATCATCAAGTCCAACCATCCACCCAACACCACCATTCCTACTAAACCATATCCTGAAGTGCCATATCTACATGTTTTTTGAACATCTCCAGGAATGGTGACTCAACCACCTCCCTGGGCAGCCTGTTCCAATGTCTGACCACTAATACCCTGTGAAAGAGTGGGCTACATACTGGGAATTGGTTTGTGTTCTGTAGATACATGAGCTGCAAAGCTCAGAGCTCACTGGGCCCTAATTCAAAATTCAGTGGCAATGCTAGAGTTTCTCTAGTCTGTCCTGGTGTCGTTTTTGTGTCTTTTATTCCTCCATCTTCCATTATCTGCTTCATACTGAGAGTTCAAGGTAATTAACCCTTTCAATACTCCAGAAAGTGAAGGACATCGAGCTGTATATTGCGAATCATATAGTACAGTTTGTCTTTGACAGAAAGGATTAATTTATTCTTTCTTTAAAATAAACTGATGGTGAACCTTTTAATCCCAGCTTTTTTCACTATCTCCAACAATTACAGCAGAAGTTGACAGTAAGCTGAATTTCATTCAGCTGCAACCAATTTATTTAAAACAGCAGATCATACGAAAAAAATCTTCTTTTTCTCATGCTAATGTTCTAGCATGTCTCTGCCACATATTACATTCCTCAAATTCACGAGTCCTGCTTCTCAAAGAAGTTGGATAGTCTTTTTGCATCTAAGCACGGCTGGAATCTAACTAGGAAGAGCACCTAATCTGGTCACCTATAACAGCTAATTTTAGGTTAAATAGATATTTAAATGTCACTAAACAATTGTAGTGTTACTTAACTTTCTTCTAAACTATTGTGTTGAATTCCTAGGCTACTAAAGGTAAGCAGGTACCGTTATCTAAATTGCCTAGGACTCTGGGAAGATTTCAAGAGCAGACAACTGTAATTTCTGAACTCTCATTTTGGCTTTTGTTTTTATTGTTATTAAATCTTAAAGCAGATATATGCAAATTATAACACTTTCATGTTGCCCCATTCTGTCTCAAAAACTTAAGTATATGAAGAAAAGTTAACTTTACGAAGTGCATTCTTGTTCACAGGCAAGAATAGTACTTCTACTAAACGCTATAAATACATAAATTATTTCCATTGTGGGAAATGCTAAAAATAATAAATAAAAATGAATAAAAATATACCCCCCAAATATAAAAACTAAGTGCTCTATTTCTCAGACTTCTTTGCATCCTTCTTTTTAAAAACAGTATTGATGTCTCGATGTACTGTGGATAAGAGTTAGAAGTTGTACTTACCTACTTTTGTAAATCCAAGACATATCTTTTAAAGATTCAGAATAAATGTATAGGGATGTAGAATAATCAAACTTTTTATCAAAATGCATAAATGCATTTTGTCAGGAAAAAAGATGCTTATAGGTAAATAAAAGTTTCAAACTTTCCTCTTTGCTATTAAATAGGTTCTGTTCAGTGTCATTTCTAAAATGTAACAATTAACTAAAAAAAGAAAAAAAATTGAAAAGTTACATTGTTAAAAGGAAATGGAACAATAACCTTAAAATAGAAAGCATGCAAATATTTTGTATCAAACTTGCTGCTGTAATTCCAGGGGAAAACCTGTTGAATATTCGGAGGGAAATGTGAATTTAAAGCTTGCATTAAACTGAAAATCTTTATGGGAACTAAAGAAATTATGCGTAATGGTATGAGAAAACTTTTTTAAACAAAAGAAGCATTGTGTTGCATCAGATAACCGTAACATTTGCCAGGAATAAGTTGACACAAAGTTGGTTTTAAGGACACAGAATTCCCCTGTTACTATATCTTTCAAGGTTAAATACTCATAAGAAACAATTGTCGTATCATTATCCTTGTACTACAAAACTAATATTCTATTTCAACACTGATGTGAACGTACTTAGTTGATTGAAAGGGATGGATGAAATCCATGCATAATTTTGTTTAATGGATTGAGTCTGGGGAGAGTCTATCTTTCATAAAAAATAATAAGGGCTGGAATGAAGGCATATGGAAGACTTCAAGTTTACAGTGTTGATCCATGCTGTCACTAACACCATAAACCATAAACCACGCTGAAGAGATCAGCCATAGTTTCATTTAAATATTTTCTCATATTTCAAACTTTTCAATGTAGTCACAAAAGAAAAAAATTGTTGTTTTTTTTGTTGTATGCTACTTAACACTATTCTGCTTCCACCTCCCCCTGTCAAATACATTGACCTACTAGCACCAAGTCTTTTTGGCATTTATTTTAACAGAGGATGGATTCAGAAAAGGTTGGTTTGGGGGGATGCTTTATGAGCATCTATTACAGCAGGAATTATATAGACCTTCGGCATTATCCTGGGTTCAGATGGGATAAGGTTAATTTTCACAAGAAGCCAGGAGTGGACATAGTCGGGATGGCTGACCCAAACTGGGCAAACAAACAGGTTATTCAATACCATGTGACTTCATGCTGAGTTTGAGTTTTTGAGTGGGGGAGCTAGCCAGGGGAAGGTTAATCATTGCTTGGTAGCATGCTGGGCATCGGGCTGTGAAAGAATTGCTCTGTGTATTCCATTGGTGGTTTTTTTATACATTCTTCTTATCAATATTATTGTTGTGACTGTTTGCTTCCTTTGTTGTTCTTTTAAACTGTCCTTATCCCAACATATGAGTTTTGCCTTTTTTTTCTTCCCATTTGCCTCCCCAACCCACTGGGGGGAGGAGTGATAGAGCGGGCACATGGATCTTTGTTGCGGAGGAGCGGCCTTAGGCTAAGGCTTCATGGCCTTATAGAGAAATGCTGGATTGCTCACATGTCCCCAGTCCTTTAATGCTTCATCCTCCACAAATCTTTGTTCCTGACCGGGGCTAAACCACAACAGGCATTTTGACAAAATCGTAAGTAAATGGGATGAATATGTAAAAGAATTGCGAACTTTCGGAGAGTGTCGAATTCAGAAGAGGAACAATATTGTGGTCACTAGCACAACTCACAGTGGTTTGGTGCCTGCCTGCCTGGATGAATCCACAGCACTGGGTAACATGCTGATGTTCCTTATAGAGTGAATGGGGAGAGACAGGTACTTCACAGCCCGATTAAAAAGAAAAATTGTGTTAAACAAGAATCAGGAGAAAAGCTTAGTGTTTCTCATGTCCCACAGAAAGAGAAGGATGTGAGTTTCCATGATTTTGCTAAGAAATGTTCATGTATTTATATCAAGCAACTGCTTCCCATCCAGACAGATGCAGTCATTAGACCAGCCAATTAATCCCAGATTCTGCCACCTAAGTGAAAGTAATGGTTATTAAACCAAAGAGTCGAGTAGTCTTTGGCACCTCTTTTTAGACTAATCAGTCTTTAGGAATTCAATGATCAGTGGTTAGTTTTGGTAGGAGAGCTCAGTGCATTCAAAAGAGTCTTTAGGAGTAGCCCTGTGGGTAATGTACTCTCCAGAGAGGTAAAATAATATTTTTGTCACTTCAGCAAGGCAATCTTGCATCTAACTAGAAATGGAAGGTGTTGTACAAGAGGAAATCCTCCTGACACCATTTAGAGCAAGGTGGCAATAAACTGAGTGTCAGATGCTCTGTATTAACTCCAGTGCTCCCACCAGAGGAAGGGAAAATAGAGGAAAAGGGAGAGAGACTTACAAATTGAACACAAGAAGTTTTACTAATAATACTAATAACACTAATAACATTAATAATAAAAGAAATAATGCAAAATATACAAAACTGATACTGAAATTCTCAGAGTTGGGTGCTCGGTCGCTGGCGTCCTGCCAGCAGCTGCCAGGAAGCACTAGGCAGTTCCGGACTGGCCTCAACAGTAGACAGGAACTCGGCTCAGGAATGCGTGAACTGAAATCTGGATCAGGATTTGCAGGCAGAACAATGAGCAGGGTCGTCTTCAGAAGCCAGCCGTGGACGAAGAGAGCGAGACCCTCATGATCCCCCAGCTGTTTTAACCAAAACCAGGACACCTACCTTACTGACTGCATTAAAGGATTCAGCATGAAATGGGGTTTGTGTTGTTTGCCTTTGAAATGAATAAAGCTGTCAATGTCAGGCTAACAAAGTACCTGTGGGACTTCATTGTAAAATAAAATGAAGCCAGAAAGAACAAAAACTTAGGTGCTCGATTGATTGTACAATAACTGAATAAGATTTCAAACACAAATATTTTAATCAGTAACTGAAGTAATTTTGGAAATATGCCCTTAGTTTATTGTCCAAAGTTGCATGGAATGTTTCTGAAAGCAAGGGAACAGAACATCCCTATCTAAGCCCTTTCTGAGCACCTTATACTGCTTTTTTCTGCTCACTATTAACCTGGCGAAGAGGCCATGGAATCATGGAATAGTTTGGCTTGGAAGGGATGTTTAAAGGTCATCGAGTACAACCCCCCCCCCCCGCAATGATGAAGGCACAACTTCGACTAGATGAGGTTTCTTAGAACCGCATCCAACCTTGAATGTTTCAAGGGATGGGGCATCTACGACCTCTCTGGGCATCGTATGCCAGTGTTTCACCACCCTCATCGTAAATAATTTCTTCCTTATATCCAGTCTACATCTACTCTCTTTTAGTTTAAAAGCATTATGCCTTGTTCTATCACAGCAGGTCCTCCTAAAAGGTTTGTCCCCATCTTTCTTATAAGCCCCCTTGAAGTACTGGAAGGCTGCTATAAGGTCTCCCCGCAGCCTGCTCTTCTCCAGGCTGAACAGCCTCAATTCTCTCAGCCTGTCCTTGTAAGAGAGGTGCTCCAGCCCTCAGATCATCTTTGTGGATCTCCTCTGGACCCGCTCCAACAGTTCCATGTTCTTCTTGTGCTGGGGGCTCCAGAGCTGGATGCAGGACTCCAGGTGGGGTCTCACCAGAGCAGAGGGGCAGAATCACCTCCCTCAACCTGATGGCCAAGCTTCTTTTGATGCAGCCCAGGACGTGGTTGGCCTTCTGGGCTGTGAGCACACACTGGTGACTCATGTCTAACTTTTCATCCAACAGTACCTTCAAGTCCTTCTCGGCAGGCTGCTCTCAATGCCTTCATCCTCCAGCCTGTATTGATACCAGGGGTTTCCCTGACCCAGATGCAGGACCTTGCACTTGGCCTTGTTAAACCTCATGAGGTTCTCATGGGCCCACTTCTTGAGCTTGTCCTGGTCCTTCTGGATGACATCCCTTCCCTCAGGCACCTCAACAAGGTGAACTAGAAGCTCTGCTCAGGAGCAACTTGATGAAAGCTCTCATCTCTCTCAGAAGTCTCCTTACTCCTGTGGGTTTGCATAAACCATTACAGAGCCCACCAAATAGTTACTGTTCAGTTATTTATTTAAGGTTAATTGAGACAAATGAAATAGGATTTTTTCAGTTAAAAAAAATAAAATAAACATAGATTTTCCTTTTCTTCCCATACGTTAGAAATGTAATTCAGCAGCACTTCAAAAGCAAACTATCAGAACACATGATGGTAAAAATTGCTCGTTATTCAAATTCATCTGGAATTTTTCAAATTAATTTTTTGCAATTTTTAAATAGACTCATTTTCTAGATAATTTTAAATAATTTCAGTTGACCTGAGACTGTATTGTTCAGCAAATAAGCTACTCTCCAGAAACATGTTGCTCAGCTTTCTGCCAGCTGCACCCTCTTGATGTTTCAAGCAGCTCCGTTTTCTGTCATTATGAAGTGAAGAAGGGGAAAATGAAAGGGAAAGACATGACAGATTTATCATAATTTCTTGTATATAATTTATCAATGTCAAAAATAACCTCTTGCCTGAAAATGGAATGAGGTTAATCAGGTGTCTGCTGAAACCTCTGCTGTTGCTTTACCCATAATTTCTTTTGTCACTCTCACAGGTGCCATGGTTGCTGCCCTCAACAGTACCTGTAGCAAAGAAGTGACAGTCACACCAGAGGCCATAGCAAAAGCATTGGCATGAAATCACCTAGCAACAGGAGAAACTGCAGTGTCAAGAAGCAGCAGTGAAGGTGACAACAAAAATAGCACTTGTATGCAGCCTATATGCTGGAAAACTTTATTAAATCCTAAAAGAGCCCTCTGCAGTTTTATTTCACTTATCTTTTCATTGGCTTAGTTTAGTGATGTTTTGAGGTTTTCTAAAAAAATGGCCATTGCCAATATGCAACTTTGCCTACTGGAATGATTTGGAAAATACTGGACTGCACTTTTCATCTGAATGTAGTCTAACCCACGTACCTTCTGAATGTTTTCATTCCAAACAGCTGGCGCTATTTAGTCTGACAAATGAAACACTTCAGACAGTTTCTCAATTGTTGTAATTAAAAACAGGAAACAGCAAGGTAAATAAAGTAATCATGGGATCAATAAAGCATTATTATTTTAATGACTATCTCAAAAGCCCAGATTGTGAAGTGCTAGGTTTCAAAGTGCAGGAAATCTTAGGAAGCACGCATTGGTCTCTGATGGAGCTGTTGAGCAAAGAACTGAACAAAAATGAAGTATCTGGCTGGAATTCAGTCTTTGTCTCTGAAAAAAAAATTAGATTTCTGGGGAATTGCCATAAATAAAGATGCTGCAATAAGGTGAGGCGAGTGAAAGATCAGAGAGGAATCATGGCTGAAAGAGAAGATTGGGGACAAAATCTGATGTTGATGTAGGAAGAGGTATCTCCAGTGACAGAAGTTACCAAATACCAAAGCATTCTGTGTAAGGTGTGTGGCATTAGTGTTTATGAAGGAAATTGAACGCCACCTTCAGTCACTTTGTGCTTTTCTTGAACAATAAGGGGCCTAACAGATTAAGAGAGGCTTCCCTAGTGTTGTGTTAGATGCAACAAATGAGTATCTTTGTGAAATGTTTATGGCCTGTGACAGAGAGCAAGACAAGGGCACAGAATACACTACACAGTCCAGCGCAGTATTATGACCGAGGGACTGTTTCCTTTCAGTGCTTTCTCTTTCACGGATCTTGCAGAATATCTTCAAGCATCCACAGTTTTCTCTCCAGTCACTACCTCTTTCTGCATTTTCCTACACTTTACCTTTTCTATCTCTGTGACTTGGCCAGATGAGCTGAAAGTGTTACCGATGCTTCAACTCAGAATTTGCCTGTTAAACAATGAAGAACTGTGTGAATATTTGTGTATTTCTTAAGACAGGTTTGCAGTTTTCCGTTGTCATTTAGTGTTCTGGTAGAAACTGTCTTATTGTTTTCATTTTTCTACGTTGCTTGGGCATATATTTTAAATGTTTAAGTCTTAAATCTCTGTCTATTGTAAGAGCTACATATCTGGCAATCTTTACAGGACGCGACTTGAAACTGCTTGCTGAATCATTTACCTCAGAAGGGTCAATAATTTCACCGCATGTTGAAGAAGTACCTTGGCAACTTAGAGATTTATAAGAACTGTGAAGCATTTGCTTTCACTGATACTGACAACCCTTAAATGAAATAACAGCAGGCTTATATTTTACAAAAAAATTTGCAACAGTAAACGCATTCTCCAGTAGGTGATAAATGTTGAATATTTTTCTCAGGGATTAGTATTTCCTTTTAATTTCTCTGAGAACAGTCAAATGAGGTCAGATCCTTTGAAAACGATGTTAATATCTCCAGTAGGATTTTTGTATAAACTTTAAGCATTGTGAGGGAAGTGCATCTTAAAAAAAGCTGACAGAAATACTATTACAGTAAATACATATTTGGAATAAACTTGTTACTTCTGAGTTTGTGGGTTTAAAATAAAAATATATTTAATGTTGAAATTAACTTATACATAGCAGGAGGATCTAAGGCTGTCCAATGCCTTTCTGGTTGTGCTAGTGAACAGAGAGCAGTTCAGAAGGGAGAACAGTGAAGAAGCATGGCAAAAATCTTTGTGAAAAAAAATGCTATTATAATAGACTGAAGCGAAAAGATAGTAATGAAGGTAGACTAGGGCAAGAAACAGCAGGGAATAAACAGATCATTTAAGAGGAAGCACCAGTCTGCAGAAATAGTAAGCTTGAAAGGAGAGATGGAGTGCATGGGAAGGCCTAAAGCACCAGTCATGAAGAATATGCAGAGTAAAGCTGGCTGAGGAGGCGATGCTGATTATTAGTGGGTTGTGCAAATGTTCCAAAATCAGATTCTCTAGATGAGAGAGAACTTCCTAAGGAACTCTCTTTCTGGCAAGACTTTGTAAAATCAAAAGGCAAAAGCTCAAGAATGCCTCTACTGATGTGTCAGAGTAGGGATTAATAAACATAAAGTGTATGCTAATTGCTTATTCATGGTCTACATTATTCATACCTGTTTTCATTTCATGATGTTGCCAACTTGGAATCATGCCTTTGAACCAAGAGGTGTCATAGGTGTCATTAGAAGTTCTGATCCACTCTAACTGTGTAAGGTTTGGTCTTACACAATTTCAGTGAAAAAAGATACTGCTTTTGCTGTTCTAGCAATATATTAAATTCTTTCAGCTGTATCATTCACAGAAACTGTTTTCTCGCACTTCCTCTTGGAAGCTGTCATATAAATTTTGTTGAGTCATGTCAAACATCTGTTGCTGTCCTGCTAGATGTGACAGTAATGCTTGTAAGAAAAGGTCTCTAAAGAACTTCTATTTCCTTGAGGGTGTTTTGAGATCTATAAATCTATTTATCAGACCTATGATTATTGAATGAAAACTCCATTGCAACATTACTGAAATACTTGAAACAATATTCCTGCACATTTTTAAGTGACTGCCATAAACATAATGAAATAACTATCCTAACCATCATCAAATTTTTGTAAGAAAGAATTACGGAATATTTAACAGTACAAAAATTTTGTGCACATTGGATTTAGATTCTTCCCTCTATTACCTGCCTGCAAATCCAATGACTTTGGTGTTGTATTATTAAAGTAAACCAGGCTGTTCATGTTCATCAAAAATATTCATTAATAAATAAGAATTTCGGAGGTAATTTGGGAAAAGACAAAAAAAATTGAGCTATATATCTTCTTCAGAGGATTTTGCTAAAAATGCATCATCTGCGGCAGTAGGCTGAGATTTCTCTACTTTCCAAACCTGCAATTCATAGCACTCCAGGAGTTTCTGTTAAAGTCATAAAAACATTAATAAGTACATATGTTTCTGCTTCTGGTCATCTATATATCATCAGAGTTTTATTGTTCCTTGGTATCTTTTTTCTTCCCTGAGAGTCCTCTGTCTATCAGTGATTAGATACCTTTAATAGTAGTTTCATATTTTTACATTTTTAAAAGCTTAATCACATGGGCAGAAAGGTCTAGCACTGCAGAATAAGAACAGGTGAACTTTCTGAAAAGGAGAAACATTTATCCTATTGTTGGTACAGAGAAAAATAATAACACACATTGAGACAGCAAGAATGTATGAAATTCACTTATATTACCAGAACAGATCAGTGATCTTTCTAATACGGCAATTTGTCTCTGACAATAGCCTATACATGATGCTTAAAAAGAACATTTTAATCCCTCTGTAGAGCACCTAATTGAGCAATGCCATGTTATAAAGGAAAGACTCTTCTGGCCTTTAGGTGCTGACCAGCTTGAAGTGCTTATACATGAGAATTGACAGACTCCATTATTATTTCCTGTAGATTGTGTACGTCTGTATTACAGTCAAACCGAGTTAGGATTCATCAAAAGTGGAAGTACATTCAAACGTTGATGACACCGCAAAGTCAAAGCAGAACTAATTACCACATTCATTTTTTTCCCCAAATAATTCAGTACACAAAGCTCTAAAGAGTTCACATTTTGCCATGTATTTTGCTGATAGGAAAATGAGATACTCAAAAAAATCAGAGTGGTTGTAAACAGTGTATTGAGTTAGTCATTCCACATGGACATCTGAATTCTGTGTTGAATTCAAACTAGCAGAAAAAAAGCTCCACTCTTCCAACAAGTCTTTTTACACTGGGTGGAAACCTGCATTTTAAGCATTGTCCGCTTCCTGTCATGGAATTGGTCTCCACTCTTGACAGTCCAGCTAAGCAAGGACTGACTGCATTAGTTTTGCCAGTGCAAGTAGATTCCTCTGTGGATGTGACACAGAACTCAGTGAGGACAGTGTGAAAAATTCCTTTCATATCAAAACTCGTCAGGTTTATCTATCTTATGCTGTGTGTGTGTGTAAATAATGTAGCAAAATGTAAAATGAGATAGTACAGACAGTATAAGATTATTTTTATTATGCAAAACACTGAGTTTTCACTCATACTTATAGTCTAGCAGAAAGTGTCCCTGCTGTGGCAGGGGAGTTGGAATTAGATGATCCTCAAGATCCCTTCCAACCCAAAACATTTTACGATTCTATGAAAAAATGAGACATGTATATGCTAATATTGGGATCAATATTACGTGTGATGGGAGAGAGGACAAGAAATCCTGCTTCTCGGTTCTTCTTCATATCTTCTAGGATCATTTTCTGTGAGTCACATTGCTTGTTGAAGCCTTTACATGCTCTGGACAAAGGCACATAGCAAAGCTGAGCTCTATCACGTTGAGATTGCCCCACATCTGTGCTGTGGACTTAGCTCTTGTGAGGCCTTGCTGCTATCAGCATTCTGCCCAATTCCTTGTTGTTATCTTTGGATGGCTGCTCTCAGTCTCTTGACTGGCTGCATGTTCACCACTTGTTTAAACCCTGCTGTGACATTTATTCTGCTGTTTTTACACACTCATACATGCAGTCTCTCATTCATACTCCATGCAAACTTACGTATTGACTATATTGTGTATTCCTTTGCAAATCTCTACAGGAAAGATTTATCTTGGAGAATGGAAGACAAGGAACCGAAATGAACAATGTTTTAGCAGTTCAGCAGCTGTCCCTGATTTATTTATGCTTAATGTTGAGGCCACAGGTTAATGGGAATAAGTTAATCAATGCCTTTACTGATGATAGAAGAACAGTTCTTGTGAAGTACTACTTTTAGTTTTGTGTTGCAACTGCCAGACTGAAACCCAGGGCCTGCAACTTTGTTTTTTATCACAGTGCGATTCATCTTTCACTAAGGAAGTGAAAATACTTTTTAAAACAAAAAAATTTGCAAAGTCGGTCTTCTCAAATGGAGTAGAAGAGGATGTCAAGTCAAAATATTCAAGGAAACAGGAAAAAGGTAATCATCAGAGATTTATTTCTAAGGCATTAGATGATTTAACTCAGATTTTATCTTCGTATATTAAAAAGTGTAAATATACCCTATACAAGAGTACTTAAGAAGTTAGACAGTCTTTGGGTGCTTTTGATAAGATTTCTTACTTATACTGAAACTAGAACTGGTCTTGCCTTCATCAGGATACTGCTAATTCAAGTTAGCTTCACAGATTTTTCTGTGGGGAAGCCCTTAGCTATCAAAAGTTACTTTGAACCTAAGCAGAAAAATTATGTTTCCTTGCTTTATTCTACATACATGAGCTTAATAAATTAAAATAGGAGGAAATTCTCCAGTTAATACTTAGAATTCTTTTTCCTTTGGATTGTATAAGCAGCAGATCATATTCTGTTTTGGTGCCTGTTGTGCAGCCACCTCTGTGCCACAGAGCACAAATTTTAGGCCACAGAAATTTAAAAAAATGTAAACTGAAACACAAACAGAGGACAATATATATTAAAAATAATAATTCACAGAATCATAGAAGAGTTTGGCTTGAAAGGGACTTTAAAGATCATGTAGTCCCAACCCACTTGTCGTGGGCAGGGACACCTTCCACTAGACAAGGTTGCTCAAAGTCCCATCCAGCTTGGCCTTGAACAATTCCAGGGAGGGGGCATCCACAACTTCTCTGGACAACCTGTTCCAGTGCCTCACCACCCTCATAGTAAAAGATTTCTTCCTTATACCTAATCTAAATCTAACTTCTTTTAATTTAAACCATTACCCCTTGTGCTATCACTACACGCTCACATAAAAAGTCCCTCTCCAGCCTTCTTGTAGGTCCCCTTCAGGTACTGGACGGCTGCAATAAGGTCTCCCCAGAGTCTTCTCTTCTCCAGGGCGAATAACCCAAACTCTCTCAGTCTTTCCTCATAGAGGAGGTGTTCTATGCCTCTGATCATTTTTGTGGCCCTCCTCTGGACTGGCTCCAACAGCTCCACGTCTTTCCTATGCTGAGGGTTCCAGAGCTTGACACAGGACTCCAGGTGGAGTCTCACCAGAGCAGAGTAGAGGGGCAGAATTATCTCCCTTGACCTGCTGGCCACGGTGCTTTTGATGCAGCCCAGGATACGGTTGACTTTCTGGGCTGCAAGTGCACATTGACGGGTTGTGGAAGTGTCTATTTGCCTTGGACTTCTGAAACTTTGAATGTTCAAGGAAAAATTATTATTATACTGTAGTATTTATAATGAAGTCACCCAAGAATCCTGACACTCATTTTGAAAT
This sequence comes from Opisthocomus hoazin, assembly GCF_030867145.1. NCBI lineage: Eukaryota > Metazoa > Chordata > Aves > Opisthocomiformes > Opisthocomidae > Opisthocomus > Opisthocomus hoazin. The sequence continues at coordinate 16,766,887 of NC_134414.1, read as the reverse complement.
TTAAATAGGTGTTTTCATAGAAAGTTTTAACTAAAAATATTCTTCTGCAATGCAAGATATCTCTAATGGACATGTAATAATCTTAAAGAATATACATTAAAAAAACACCTAGTCTTGTTTTTTAGTAGTTAAAATATTTGAATTACATTAAAAAAAAAATCACAATGAAGCGTCACTTATTTTTCTCCATAGCTCTAGTAGAGATCTCCATGAAAATGAAAAATTTTTCCTAACGTCTAAAAGCAGAAATTTCTCTTCATCAGAGCATATCATGGCAGATGCTATCATCTACTTAAAACAGAGATGTACCTGAAATGTCTTTGTTGCACAGTAATTCCTTGTAATGCAAAATTTTACACACATCTTTAATTTCACAATGCATAGAACTCAAGAAAGAAATATGGATTTCATGCCTTTGTCAGAGATCTCAATAGTTTTGAACAATTTTGACCAGTGAATTAGTACTGCAGTTTTGAAGTAACAGATGTTCATCCTCTGAAATACTACCAAAGTCTGAAAAGACTTTAAAATTGTGCATTTTTTTCACTGCCACAAGCTTATATTTCTTTCTCTAATATTAAGGAGAGCTGAGAATCTACTCTGAGGTAAAGTGTTAGTGGTTCATGTAGGAAACTTGGGAATTTCTCATTTTAGCTGCTGAATGGTACAGAAAATGCAGCTCTATTTTTATCATCCTGTTGCTGGCCTTCCTCTAACTTCCAACTTTTATTTGTTGGAAGTAACATTAAGCAAAATACAGAAAACAGTACAAAAGTAATTCATGTTATTTTCTGTATTTTCCAAAAAAAAGTTGCTAAAATGACCTTACTTATGCAAATAAGACCTAATTATTTTCAGTAAAAGATCCAAGTTGTAATATATGGTATCTTGAAGTAATGTCAGGATGTGTAACTCCAAATATTTCAGCACTCTAGCAACCAACGTTAAATCCTTAGTGTCTCTTTCAAAACCCACTACCTGCAATTAAGCCAAGTTTCAGGAACCGGAGGCACTGTATCTGGTGTTTGCAAAGAGGTAAAACAGTCTATCTGACAGATAGAGAACTCAGTTTTGCTTCAGCAAAGGAAGCCTTTGCTGTGGGTTATGTCACGATACCATATTATTAAGGGAACGATGAGTTAGATGAATGTATGAAAACAACAACCAAGAACAGAATCTGAACCACAGAAAAGCTGTTTCTTTTTATTTATGAAAACTATGATTAATCCTTTGCCATAGTTCTATGTAGAAAAGTCTTCTTTTTGGGGGTAAGTCTTCTTTAGAAATGATGTGGGCAGAATTCCGAATTCCTGCAGAATACAGCATACACTGTAATTTCTGAAACACTTGAAGTCATGGAAGAAAAAGTCCTCTGCTCCTGAGATTTTTACCTTGTCAACTAGATTTTAAGAAGTTCAGGGAAATGTAAAAAAAAATAGTTCAACACTATTAACATCGAGAACTGCTTTGCAAATTAAAAGCAGTTATGATTGATTGCGACAACATTCTGTAAATACTATATTCCATATGTTACGAATGTAATAGTCTATAAAAGTCAAGGTGGGGAAATTAAATTGCTTTCCAAAAACTAAGGAGAGCTCAGTGCTCTAAGTAATGAAGGCAGGGAAGACTTTAGGACTTTCTTCTTTCTGGACATGTTGATTGTTATTGCAGACGTCTCTGAAGAGTCAAATTTGAGGGTTTTATTACTGTTTCTTTACTTAATATCTTAAAAAGCACGATTTGTCTGAGAAGAATGCAGAGACAAAAGCAGGTCATACAAGTAACCAGAACATATCAGAACTTCTTATCAGCAAAAGCACAGTGCAAACAAAATATAGCCTTGAAATCCGTCACCCAGGACATCTGACAAATACCTTACAAAAGACAACATGTGGATGAAAAAGTCGAGCTTTGTTTATGCACTGCCTCATACCATCTATTCCAAATTGTCTGAGACACTCCCAGAACAGAGGTACTCTGATGTTCTGAAGAGGTTGGTCGTCTTCTCTTACCTGTTCCCAGAACCACTGCAGGTGAACAGGAGATGATAGGAATTATGCTCCTACCTCCTCAATTTGACCTTACTAGTGTGAAGGCCTGAAATACCTGAAGAATAAGGCTAAATTTACCTAAACATTCTTTCCAGTCACCAGTCAATTCTTAAAAACTTTTTGATAGAGGGGAAAGGAGGGTAGAAAGAAGACTTTCTGATGAACACAGTGCAAAAAAGTAGACAAACTTCAAAGGCCGTTCTCATCTGTTTCAAATGCTGGCATGACCAAGGCTTTAATTTGTAACTAAATTTATTTGAAAGAATAGTGTGAACAGCTTGTATTAAACTCAGTCCATCAAGTTTTTTTTGCGTGTAATGAGCAGGGTCATCCTTTACAGACTTTTTAATGCAAGCTAATAAACTATCTAATACTATAGTTAGCTCAAGTATTTTGTTTCCAGCCAGCTTGATTTTAACTGAATATCCAATTAACTGAAGAATAATGAACCAAATTCATCAAAATAATAAAGTAATACCTGTCAATTCATTGTAGAAACATTAATTTGGGAGATGGGGGGGCAGACTCCTTCTTTTTGTGGGCTCTAAATAACCCATTGTAGCTGCTAAGAGTTAACTTTCTTGTTATGCAACTGTTTTTCCTTAACCTGTCTCATTTCATGCTTTTTATTGAAAAAATGAAAGGTTGTTGACTAGGATGTGTCTTATCTACAGTAAATGACCTATAATCGCCTTACTGAAATTGGGTGGGTATGCTCTGTTCTGAGGTCTGTCAGGATGTTATGCTTTCTTATAAATCCCAGGGAATAAAAAAGTGTTCTAACCTAACATCTATACTCTATACATTTAATGTGGACTTCTTGCACTAATTAGAGGGGAAGGAGAGTACTGAAATAGGAACTGGTTTCACTGTGGATTGTGCTTGACTATTGTGAACGCAGTGAGCACAGACATCCTTGAGATCAAAAGAGAGCCAAAAGATGAATTTTTTTAAAGGGCTATATAAATCAAAACCCTCAGATTTAAAACCAAAGAATATTTTGTTCCTGAATTAGTTCAGATCAAATCTTTCCAAATGTCTTCTGCAGTTAATAATACTTTAAGTTTTGTTTGAAAAGAGAGTTTAGTGGTTTTATTTTTTAAGTTTTAAGGAAAAGAGAGGGGATGTCTAGATCTGGTCAGAGGAAGTTTTGCATTCTGTGGTCCAGACCTGATTCACAAGGCTACCAAGCCTTACCTTATCTCCTGGATGTGAATCACTATATCTCTTTGCTCAGTCCATTTTATAGGTAACATCTGATCCATTACTTCTTAATAGTATTTTGTGCTTCCAGATTTGAAGACTATACTCTTTTGTATAGTTTTTGTGGAAGCTGCAGATACATTTTATTTTTTGTTTCTTTACTGTTTACTAATCACAAGCAGGACAGTGACAGTTCATGAGAGGGTATTCTCTTTTGCATCCATATGTTTTCCACCAACTGATTTAGAGATCCATTGTCCTTGTGTGACTTTGTAGAATAGCATATTTACTTTTTTTTTTAATACTTTATTATATCCCTGTTTTAAACATGAACAGTGATATATACAGGTAGTCAGCAACCTAATCTTCCTATTGAGGAATATTTTTTGTAAAATATTTTACATAGCATGAGGATTGTTGCCAAATAAAGGTCTAGATTTGACTCCTCATCTAATAGAGCACCATTTTTATAATCTAGATAACTTTTTTCCCTACAACACAGTTGGATTGCAGATAACCTGGACTCAAAGAAATTAGTTTAAAAGAATGATCTTGAAACCCAATTAACCTTGTGATTATTATAATGGAGGTTCTTATTTATCATGGTCATAGTTGATATACCAGCATTTTGTATGTGATTATACATTTGCATGTGATTATGCATGCTTGGTTGCTGTAGTCTCCATAAATATTCTTTCTGGAGAATGAAGCTAATATCTCTGTCCATGAGACACAAATAAATCTGTGTCAACTTTTGACCGTGTTCCACAGTATTCTTGAAAGCACCACATATGGACAAATCACACACCAGTGTTTATTACATATTTTCTCTGTTTTTTCAAAATATTCTTTCTCATTACCTTCATAGCATTTGGCTCACGCAACTAAGTGACTAAGACAAAAATATTCTAAGTGACACTACGTTTTAGCACGAGTATCTTTCAGATATATTTACCTTAACATTTAAGGAAGTATCATATTCTTTGAAGATGAAATTTTTAAAGCCACTCACATTAAACCAGAATTTTGATAGCATAAACCCCACAGGATGAGTCCCAGGCAAGAAGTTCTCTTGGGGTCATCATGATTACTCACAAACTCAAGTCAGTAGTTTGGAAAGAAGTATTGTTCATGAGGAGTTTGGTGCTCCAACAAATCCCCAGTGCTGGATGTAACTCCAACACTGGCTGTGATACAGCACAGCAGAAGCAAGTCATGTCTTGTCACAGAGTATTCATTAGAAAAACAATTTTTTTCACTGTTTCATAAAATATTTTGGAGTGTTTTGCCTGTTTTGTTTGCTTGTTTGTTTGTTTCCAAAAGTTGGAATAGGCACGACAAATACTACAGTGTCATTAAAAGGAAGCATAACATCAACTCAGTCTAATAAGTAGAGGTGAAATGAGAAAAAAATCCTGAGTGAATTCCTGCTGCTTCACTGGCTTCCAAAGTGCTAGTTAAGGAGACCTGATTAGAATAGTATAAGTTAATCTAGTCAAAACATTCATGAGACACATTTTTTAAGTCAAATGCAACGTAGTTTAGAGATTTATCCAGAGTGAGAATAGGAGCAACAGCAATATTTCAACATTATTGTCCATCCAGGCTCCCATATATGTCAGTTCACACTCACACAAGCAAATGCAACATGTTTGCACCTGTGATTCTTTGTCACAGTACTTCTCTTGGAGTTTTGCTGTACTAATTGTTTATACAGTAGCCAGCATCAGAATTTTTTACTTGTCTCTCCAAAATCTAACTATAGTTGGACAGGAAGAAAAGGCAGAAAGCTCCTGAAAGTCAATTTCCCTGAAAACCAGGTATTGTGTACTGAATGAAACAATCTCTGTTTTATTCATTCTGTTGTGCTGCCATCAAGAAAGTCACTCACCACGTCCCCTGTTTCTCCAGCTCTTCAGCTTTTTCTAAAGACAAGAAAGGACAAAGGGCCTTTCATAAACATAGGTAGCACAAAAGATGTACCACTCAGGGCATTACTTTTAAATCACTGTATCCCTACAGGGTCGTAACTTCTTTATTTCCTTAAATTTTGCATGCAGCTCATTCTGCACATCTGCCTTGAAGTGAGAGCAGCTGAGGTAGATTTCTGTACGAACTGGCAATTCTCTTCCCTTTGCAATCACAAATTCAGGACAAGGGGCAATGGGCACAAACTGAGGCACAGGAAGTTCCGTCTGAACATGAGGAGGAACTTCTTCCCTCTGAGGGTGACGGAGCACTGGAACAGGCTGCCCAGGGAGGTTGTGGAGTCTCCTTCTCTGGAGATATTCAAGACCCGCCTGGACAAGGTCCTGTGCAGCCTGCTGTAGGTGACCCTGCTTCGGCGGGGGGGTTGGACTAGATGACCCACAGAGGTCCCTTCCAACCCCTACTATTCTGTGATTCTGTGATTCTGTGATCACATGGGCTGCACAAGTTTAATAGATGTTGAACTTGGACCGTCTGAAAGGATCAGATTTAAATCACTTACTCCCAGACATGGACAGACTGCCAGCCTGCTGTATGGGTATTTCCCTTATTAACAACTAAGCAGAAAATGCAGTTTTGCTATGTGTTTGGCTAGAGATGTGATGTTTTGCACATGAACGACAACAGAGATTAAAAATTTGAAGTTTCAAATACAATTTTAACTGAATGTTTTCAGAGTTTTATTACGTCTTTGTCTTTTTTTTTCAAGAAAGGAAAAAAGAAATTAAAAACCTGTGCTTATTTTCCCAGACTGGTGCACCATATTTTTGGTCTGACACATTCAGCTGTACCAGTAATGTTCTGCTATGTCAATAAAGTAATGAAACATGACTGAAGTAACTAGACACAGCAATGAAATAGGCCACAAAATGCAACAAATAAGTTTTTTTGCACAAAAAGGGGAAAAAAAGGCTCTATATTTTTGTAATTCTAATACAGTCTCTTCTAAGAGCATCAGTTAAAATAAATTGAATAAATTATTCACTTTAAAAATGTTATATACTGAAGTAATGAGAATTTTCCATGTTTGACCTGGACCTGTAGTTGCTATGACTATGTTACTTCATGCTGAGGCCAATGACATCCTGGCTTGTATCAGGAATAGTGTGGCCAGCAGGAATAGGGTGGTGATGGTGCCCCTGTACTCAGCACTGGTGAGGCCACACCTTGAGTGTTGTGTTCAGTTTAGGGCCCCTCACTACAAGAAGGACACTGAGGTGCTGGAGCATGTCCAGAGAAGGTCAATGAGGCTGGTGAGGGGTCTAGAGAACAAGTCTTACAAGGAGCAGCTAAGGGAGCTGGGGTTGTATTGTCTGAGGTGGCTGAGGGGAGACCTTATTGCTCTCTACAACTACCAGAAAGGAGGTTATAGTGAGGCAGGTGTTGGTCTCTTCTCCCAGGTAACTAGCGATAGAACAAGAGGCAATGGCCTCAAGTTGCACCAGGGGAGGTTTAGATGGGATATTAGGAAAAATTTCTTTACTGAAAGAGTGGTCAGACATTGGAACAGGCTGCCCAGGGAGGTGGTTGAGTCCCCATCCCTGGAGGTGTTTAAAAAATGTGTAGATGTGGCACTTCTGGACATGGTTTAGTAGGCATGGTGATGTTGGTTTGATGGTTGGTCTAGATGATCTTAGAAGTCTTTTCCAACCTATAATTCTATGATTCCATGATTCTATGAAGGCACTTTTTAATATGAGACTTTACATTTCAGAATCTTCTTGTGCTTTACATATACTAAATAATATGACACTGCTCTGAATAAATGCATACAAACATGTGCATGTGTGCACATATGTGTACACACACAAATGTACACACACAAAAATAGAGGCAAGATATGGAGGACTACAATGTATCTCTAAGGCCAAACCTACACTGCTCTTGACTAACACAGTTAGTTCAGAAGTTTCTAGTGAAATTCCAGTCATATTGATGAAGTGTATTTTAATGCATGTAGCTTATTCTGACTCTGAGGAATCCTTTTATTTTGCCAACAGACAGCAGAAGTTTGCCATGAGTTTTCTCTGATACACTGCAGTAATTTTTCATATGAGGAAGAGTTTCTAATTCTAATTAGAACTGTAAGCTCAAAGTGATGGCTTGTCTAGAAAATGATGCATGAAGATGGAAACCTAGGTAAACACCATGGTTTAACAAGTCTTGAGTGTATAAATCATGCATATAACATTAAAGAAAAATACTCTTTCCTCAAACTGAGATTCCCAAAATCGCTGTGACAACATTAGTCAATATTTATTATCTCAGACTTGGCATTCTGCTGCCTTTTCTTCAGCACAAACTAAAGGCATGGGACATTCATTTATGTTTAGAATCTGAGTACAATATGAACTACTGTCTTCAGATATCCTATACTGTAAACTTTTTAAAGAAAGCACAATTATTCCACTTAGTTAAATATAGTGGCTAACCCAAAGAGTGGCTAGTTCTGAGTCCTGTACCTTGTTAAAAAAAGGCATATGGAATACTTAAACATCTATCTCCTGAAATAGTGGTAGAGAGTAGGGACCAATTACTTATCTGGTGGAAAAATGGTGAATAATACTGAGAAAACCTGTATTTGACATAGCAGGAGCAAATTAGAGACCAGATGAAGAATTTCTCTGCATGTATTCTATGACAGATTTGGTATAAAATAACAGGTTTTATAGGCCCTGTCTTTATTTTCATCTTAAAGCAGCACCACAGCCTGGTCAGTGTGTCCTGATCACATATGTGAGGCACAGTAAGATTCAGGTTTGGAAAAATAAATTAATCTCCGTCATTTTTAAGGGCTGGTACTGAGATTGATTTTTAATGTCTTTGTTGCTGGCCTGAACAATGGGATGAAGTGTACCTTCAGCAAGTATGCAGATGGTGTCAAACTAGGGGAAGCTGGCAGAAACTTTATGAAGTTAAAGCTGAATGAGACATCCTGTACTGGCTGGGGACGTACTGTCTAGCAAGCAGCTTAGCAGAAAAGGATTTAGGTGTTCCAGTGGACACACCGAATATTATTCAGCAGTATGTCTTTGCAGAAATAAAGATTAACTGCCTGTTGGGCTATATGAGGAAGAGTGCAGCCAGCAGGCGACAATGCTGTTTCTCTGTTTGGCACTACGGGTGCAGCATCCGAAGTATCACACACAGTTTTGGGCTCCCCAGTACTCGAAAAACATTGACATAGAGAAATTAGTCAGTGCAAGGCCACCAAGACGTTTAGGTGGTTGAAGCACAAGATGTACAAGGAAGGACTAAGGGAACTGATTTAATCAGCATGCAAAAGAGAAGATGAACGGGAGTTGTTTTCAGCTGCCTGGTAGAAGAGTGTAGAGTAGACAGAGCCAGAGTTTTCTTGGAGGTGCATAGTGAAGGTATTAGAGGTTACGAACATTGATTGCAAAATGGGAAATTCTGAACAGATGTTAGGAAAAAAAGTTCACTATGAGAGTGGTCAAAATCTGAAACAAATTGCCCAGAGAAACTGGAGATACACAATGTTTCACTGTGATCTAAAGCTGAAACTAAATATAGCTTGGAGGCTGGCCATACTCTGAGTGGGAGACTGGACCAGCTTAGTCGCAGAAATCCCAGATGTCCTTCAGAAATCCTTCGCAAGCTAAGCTATAAACAAATCACATGATTCCCAGAAGTGATATTAACAGGATTCGTTGCAGGTTTTTGTCTTGTCTTAGATGTCGTTCCAAAGAAAATCTTGATTTTGAATGCAAACAATTTTTCTGCTATTGCAGGGACTTAAAACACTGAACTCATGACAAAGTTGTCTTTGTAGCTTTAATGTTTTGCACAATGGAAATTACTGAACCAAGCAAATCCTTCTAGCCCTGTCTTCTATGTTGATCCGTCTTTGAGAATCTTCTACTGTCAGCTACAACTCTGAACACTGGCTACAATTATCTACTAAAATGAGCAGGAAACCTTATTGAAGAGGTTTGTTCTGGAAACACTTTTCTTTTATCCTCTTCTTTATATTTTCATGTTGGGATAAAAGAATGAAGAGAGATACAGTATCATTGTTTCATTCCCATTTTGAACAGTAATTTTCCAGGGGTGCTTTACCTGTATGTTAGAACACTTTCATACCTGACAGGCTCAAAACTCAATTCCATTGAAGAAACCATCCCCATGTTTTCACTTTAATCTATGAATTTTTATGTCAGTGAAAAACTCTATGGAAGTGAAAAATCCACCAGTAAATTTTATTCCTTAATGTAGATTTTATCTGGTGTAAAAAAATAGAGACAAGGGCTCCATTACTCTAACTGAATTTTAGTGATAAATATTTTTTTTCCTTTTCTTTTTAATTTGTCATCAAGCTAGAATATGAGTCAGTGCACTGAACTCAGAGAAATTCACTTCCACAAGTAGAGTCAAACATCAACACCTAGTTTGTAGATATTCGTTTGCATTTGAAGATTATTTCCATATATTCTGTTTTCAAAAGACAAACATTAGCTTATCAAAACTTGAAAAACAAATCTTAAATCCAGAATCTTGAATGTTATGACATGATTATTGGGTTATTTTGTGGTTTGGGGTTTTTTTGGGGGGGGGAATATGTTTTTTTTTCTTGTGGTTTTTTTTAGGTTTTTGTTGTTGTTGTTTTGGTTTGTTTGTCTGTTTGTTTCTCCTCAGGACCGATAATATCTTCCACCTGCTCAAATTTTCTATACGCATTGTACGAAGAAAATTGCTTCCTTTAAACCCTATTGTTTCTGAAGTTAGCAGCACATAGAGATGGTACAGACACATACCAAGAGTTTATGCTTAAGAAGGTGGCAAACAACAGACTACTACCCTGTATTTCAAGAAAAAGAAGAGTGCATGCTGTGGACTGAAGTGGCATATCATGACCCAAGTGAAAGCGCAGTGTAGTGGCCTTTAATATGCTATGACCTGAATACTGTTGCTCATAGGCTGTTGTGATGAGCTGCAGTCAGTACAGAGATTGGCCAGCTGTGAGTTCCTTTTTAAACACAGTGTTCTGGATGTCCCGCAATCTGTTTGCGTGGTTTCACACATCATCAGAAATCTATGGATTGACCACAATCCGGGAATCAAAGTTATATTTTCTGTTTCTTCTGCTAGGATTTTCTGTCTTGCTACCTGGAGAAACTGTCAGTTTCTGCAGCTGGAAAAAAGTGGCAGGATGCTAATTATTCTTCCTGTCTATTAACCAAAAATGTGGAAGAATACCATTCATTTTCATAACTCACACAATTTTTGAAGGCCTTTTCAGACTTAAAGCAGGGCTATAAAGTTCCTTCCTCCTGTAAAAATCGCACATGGATCATTTCTTTCTGCCTACCCGAATTTCCAATTCACTTTCAAATGTATAGAATCATAGGATCACAGAATCACAGAATCATAGAATGCTTAGGGTTGGAAGGATCTTTAGAGGTCATTTAGCCCAACCACCCTGCACCGAGGTGGGGTATCTTCAACTAGACCAGGTTGCTCAGATCCCCGTCCCACCTGGCCTTGAAAGTTTCCAGGGATGGGGCCTCCACTGCCTCTTTAGGCAATCTGTTCCAGTGTTTCACCACCCTCACAATAAAAAATTTCTTCCTTGTATCTAGTCTAAATCTTCCCTCCTTTAGTTTAACTCCTTGTGTTATCGCAACAAGGCCTGCTGAAAATATTTTCCCCATCTTTCCCATAGGCCCCCTTCAGGTACTGAAAGGCTGCTATAAGGTGTCCCCACAGCATTCTCTTCTTCAGGCTGAATAGTCCCTACTCTCTCAGCCTTTCCTCATAGGAGAGGTGCTTCAGCTCTTGGATCATCTTTGTGACCCTCAAAACAAGTTACTCATGAGTCTCTGTTGAGCTGAATACAAATTTTGAGTCCTGGTATTCCAACAAAATAGTATCAATGTAACTGCATCCTTCTTTTTCTGCCTCACATTTTCTGTGCACTGTTGTTGTGTCCTGGTGAGTAATATATAGGATGGTGCAGTAGGGAGAAAAGCTTGTACTCTGTTGAAAAATGCTTGTGTTTCACTCCAGAGAAGTAAGTCTTTGATGAGTGAAAACAAGAAGTTCTGTAACATGAAAGCATCTAAAAATAACAAATTGCTTTAGGGGGACAGGAACATATAATTTAAATTAGATATAATTCAAAAAGCTTTGCAGTACAGTGTGCATAATGATATAAAAGAAGTTAGTGTGGTGGTTTTGTCACTGAACTTTAATTAAAAATTTTTCTGATGACTCATATGAAAGTGCTTTTGACACTAAGGATTTGAGTATCATGTGTTATGATTCAGTCACAGGATGAGCATATGCAAAGTCTGAAGACACTTTGTAACAAAGTTCTTTACATGTATTGAGTTGAAAAATATGTGTTTTTTTAAAAAAATTTTTAACACCGCTTTATTTTGTTGTAATTCTTAACAACAGAAAACTCAAAAATGTTTCTTGATTGCTAGAAACTCAGTTCTGGACTCCTTATATGACTCAGAATATCTGTGTGAAAAGAAAAACTACAAAGTGATTATCGAAACAAAGATTTATGTTTAAATAAAAAGCTGATTCTAATCTTTATAGTGGGTTTTTTTGCATCTTTCATGAAGGATGCTTAACTGCATCAAAAACAAACAGACACCATACCCTAAGAAAAACAATATCTATTTTACATTTTAAGAGTTTTTGAGCTGCATACGAGATTCCTTTTGAGAACAGAGAGAATCAAATGCCTACCTCCTATCTTAAGCTCCTATCTATAGCAGTGTATCCTACATTTCATTCTCTTGATGTGTCGTGGCCACTAATGCAGTCATCTATCATACATGAAGCATCAAATACCATGTTCCAAAAATGAAATACGGAGATATTGGCACTGTGTAGCAGTGGGAGATGTATATCATCTAGTGAGGTCCCTTTGAGACTCTAATTGTATGATATAAAAGCCCAATTGCTTGACCTACCAAACCATTAATGATTGATAGGTGGTGAGCTGGAAAACTCTGACTCATGTGTCCCTGTTTATCGTTCTTATGGGTACTGCCAATTACTGTGAAACTCATGGGTTGCGGTAGGTCAAGTGCACATGTGAAAGAGAGCAAGAGAATATGAAAGGGAGCAAAAGAACCTGAAAGCACACTGGAGTTCACCTCCACAGAGGTGGAGATGTCACAGACAACCAGGCTGTACTCCTGATGTGATTACGCTAACGTGCTGTTATTTAGTTTGCTTTCTGTGGTATTATTTCCTATATTATCAACCAATTTTTGTGAGGAGGTTTACCATAATACCTACTTGTGGCACCAGGTATGAAATTTTAGTACGTTGTCTTTGAAATTATTATCAACTGGTATTATTATATAGCCTGTGTTTAGTCTTTTTCTATTTAATATTCTATAAGATGTTCTCTAAGGAAGGTAGATTATTTGTTACTCTTTTATTTAGATGATTTTGTCTCATCTTCTAGAGAAGACTAGAGACTTTTTTTTTAAAAACCGTACCTAGACATACATTTTAAGATAAGTCATTAGGCATTGCTAGACCAAAGCTGTGCTGATGAAGTTAAATTTTTAAGTCCTCTGAATGATTATCCTGCTTAAAATACCCTTCATACTAGGTAAAAAGTCTAAAAATCACTTTTTTTCAAATAAAACAAGATTTCAGTACCTTAATATCTAAAGACTTCATTGCATCTGGTTTTGGTGTTGTTTTTTCTTTTACTTTCCAGACGATAACAGATAAGCAATCAGGTTTTCTGTATGTACTTTTTTCCTGTACAAGTTTCTGAAAAGAACAGAAGAGGATACATTAAATTTTTACTTAAGGATTTGGCTCAGAAGGATGGTATCTATGATTTTGTACATTCTTTTACTCTACTAAGTGCTCTTAACACACTTGAATGCTTTTTGTGCACAAAGATTCGTACTGAATAGGTGGGGTAGCGGGTGGTGTGTGATATATTCAGATCCACTAGACTTTTGTAATCTGTTATAGAGGGGATGTGCAAAATGTATTACTGTCTTAGAAACCTTATTTTACTTTTTTTTCCATAAAAATACAAACCAAGTCATTCAAGTGGATAATATGAATTTGTTGTTTTGAGTTTGATGAAGAACCCAGAAGATAATTAGGATGGACACTGAAGCAAAATTTGCTTTCAGGATTCTGTTTATTCATTTATTGAGAAACTCATTTATCTGTTATTTCCCACTTTTATTTTCTCATGAAACAGGTAATATAAAGAACTGTTTGATGCACTCTTCCTCCCCTTCACCCTATCTTTTTTTGTATGTCAATAAATTTTTATATATAAGACAACAAGCAAAAAACAAGTACTCAGGCTTGGTGTTGATGGATGACAGTGATTTAAGACCTGGTTCCACCTCTTTACACATTATAACACAGCATTTATTCACATAAGCAATGACTCTGAGATCAGAAAGAAGGAAGACTCTGTCACAGTCATCATAGCTCTCGAAACAATAGGCTTACTCTTTCTCAAAAGCAAAATAACACCAGTCAAATTAATTAACAGTGGATAAACATAGTTCATTTAAATTCTTCATTTGGAGGAAAACTGAAATGATAGCAGATCAGAGAGGGCTGTCTGATACTTATGGCGGTGACATTAATGTTAGAATTCCTCTTGCTTGAGAGTGTTTCTGCTTAGCACTACTTGTCAACAATGTGTATGACATCCCCTGATGATGTCCTACATCGAGCAGAAAAACACAAATACTCAAATTGATATAATAGCCATGGAAGGAAAAAGGTCACATTAACCAGAATAGGTCTTATGCAGGATACTTCATTTTTCTAAATGATCTGCCCTCTGTTTTAGGATGTTGACAAGTACTTGCTTTCTATTATTCTCATGCCTCATGAAGAAGGACATCTAGGAGTAAAAGAATGTGGATGTGATGAGCTCTGATGGCCTATATTAAAAAGTGCACAATTTCAATTATCTCCATGTGTCATAGCGTGTCAAATTCAGCAGCCACAACTTCTGTTTGACATTAGCTATGTAGCAAGGGGGCTGAAGCCAGAGAACCTGCTCTTGCAGAGATCCTCCTTCCTTTGTAAGCAGCCACAGACAGTCCTAGGGGCCTTAAACATCTGGTACTTTTCTGAGATTTTAGACACCTCCTAAGTTCATCAGTGCTGAAATTAACAGCTTGGTCTAAATCAAAAACTCTGTAAAGTAGCTCCAAAATCTCATTTCTCTCTTTGCCACTTTCCTCCTTGCCCCCAAATTACATCAATGTATATTAAAAATGTTGGATGCTTAAGTTATTTTAAAGTGGTAGATATATGTTACTAACAAACCCGTGCATTCAGATAGTGGCACAAGATTAGTATTTTCCCACTAGTATAAAAAAAGACTGAAACTTTAAGTGCCTATCTGACCTATCTGAATTAGGAGTCAGTCACCTCATATGATCAGTGTTGAGAAATGGACATGTCTGAAGGAATGAAATCACCTATTGGAGATGACTGTATCTCCCTTAACTATATAGGAGAATGCCCATAACCTAGGTGCCCTTACTTAAGTGTATAAAGTTAGATAAAACTTTCAATTTGCTGTATACTATACAAGGAGCATAGACATGGATATTACGGTACTTATAATTACATGTTGAGACCAACATAATCCCCTACTTTTCCTTGCACTGTCCCAGATTAAATGTGTGTTGATAATATAAGGAATGGCTTGTCCAGCACAAGGGTATTCAGAGCTTTCATTCAAAATATGCTTGTTATCTATTTTCCTGATTTGGCCATGGAGTATTTTTTGTGTGGGTCTAGTCTCATACAAAAGTTGTTGCAATTCCTTTTCTTTTTTTTGTTGGCTGTTTTTTCTCAGTTTCTTGTTGTTTTCCTTCTTGCAGCATCCTTCCTTTCTTTTCCTTGAGCACCCTTCCATTCCCTCCTTCAGGGTTACCATAGAAATATGCAGTCACAAATTTCAGCAGAGAAACTCAGGCTGAAGCAATAAAACGAAATCTTAGGAAGAACTACTTTGCATAAGTCACAAAACAAATTGCACATTTGGATAATTATTAATTATGTGATATTTTTACAGAATTTGGGCATAGCTGTAGGAGCTTATTTTTAATGTTGTGCTTTCAGTTTGTGCTCCACTATTTGCATTAATAGAATTGGCAATAAATACACTGATTTGAAGCTTATCAGCTTGGCAAGCCCTTTTATCTTCTGCCTACAGTATTAATTTTAAACAGCTACAAAAATAAAACTTGGCACTTTCCAAAACGAGACTACAAACAAAGCTAAATATACTATGCACAGTATATATCAAAGTGTGACACGAACACTTCATTGGCTAGAGGTTGGTAATTATGAATAGGCAAGGTAGCAGAGTTCCCCTCATATAAGTCTAGAATTAACTGGCTGACCTTGATCTAGATATTAGGATATAAAGCTTACTAAGGGGAGGGAAATGCAGGTTAGTTTGTTTTTTTTAAATGTTATTTACTGCTAGATGGGAGGAAATTATGAACGTGTTTTGTCACTAGATACATGCCTACTTAAACTATTCATTGCAAAGCCATTTATTAATCTGGCCTGGTCCTTTCTATGATATATAATGAACTCACCTCATTTTATGTAAAATCTATTTAATCTGCAACAGTACTACAGTGACAGCTTGAAGTGGCATTTTTCAACCCTATAGTTATTGACTGATTGTTCAATTTGAGAGTTCATTCTTCATTTGTTATAGTGTCTTATTGGTCACTTATTGTTTTTGCTTCTAGATTACCTGTTTTGGAACTATTAAAATAACAGAATGATTAACATGACCCTATAAATAGCACTGATTAAAATATCATTAATTTACTATTAAGATATATATATAAAAATTCAACACAGAAAAAATGTCTGATACAAATATTTCAATTTCAACATTTACTGTTGTAGATGATGGAAAATATAATGTAATTGTCAGTGCAAGAAAGAAAATGTTGTCCTAAAAAAACCTTCGCTGGTTCTTAATTCTGAATACTTCTAGTGCCAATTTCTGGATCTTGACAGTTTTACGGAATAAGATTAGATGCATGAGAAGACAACATCTGAAGGCATCTTTTGTCATTTTTGGAGTTCAATACAACTATGAACTTATTGATTATCACAGTGCAGTTGGTAAGAATCTTTGAGTTAGCGTAATGCATATTTAAATACAAAGAATATTGTGAGAAGAAGGAAAAAAATGAGGTGTAATTGTTCACAACTGAAATTAGACTGAAATATAGGTTAATTTAACCCTTCTAAGTTGTCAACAAAATAACTGCAAACAGAATTGTGATAAAAACAATGAACTCTTAAAAATTTGAAACATAAAGAAATATTTGTGTCAGTTCTGTATCCTTTGTTTCCCTTCTTAACATTAATTTCTATACATTTTGTAAAATTCAAAACAAAATGTTGCTTTCACACAAACATTTCCAAAATGGCCAATAAAAAAAAAGAAATGTATTTTTTCAAAAGTTTTAAAATTTTAAAGGATGCTTTGACTTAAGAGAGCTCACTAACACAGTTTCTAGAAAAGTTCCAGTTTCATTAAGTCAGAATGTTTCAATTAAACAAAAAAATTATGAGCCGAGTTGTTTTAAGGTATCAAATAATTTTGAGTGCTTCACCTCAGCACTCAGTGTGTCTCAGAACTGTCACTTCAAAACTGAAGGACTCAAAATTAGAGGTCAAAGTGGTGTTCAATTCCATATTGTATAGGAACTCCTTCCTTTGTTTTTGGACAACAAAAGCATAGCAAAAATGCAAAACTTGAATTGAATATTCATAAATCTTAATGCATATTCAGTATTCATGTTTAGCTCAGTATTAGACTTTCTTGGTGGAGGAGTACCATAAAGGTAAATGATACCTTTACCTTCAAAGGATAAAACAGACATCCTCATGTTTTAAAACTGATCTACAAAAAACCTGTCAGAGTTAGGGAAAGAGTCTTAGCCTTAGTGAAACAGTCACAGAATCACAGAATCACAGAATAGTAGGGGTTGGAAGGGACCTCTGTGGGTCATCTAGTCCAACCCCCCCGCCGAAGCAGGGTCACCTACAGCAGGCTGCACAGGACCTTGTCCAGGCGGGTCTTGAATATCTCCAGAGAAGGAGACTCCACAACCTCCCTGGGCAGCCTGTTCCAGTGCTCCGTCACCCTCAGAGGGAAGAAGTTCTTCCTCATGTTCAGACGGAACTTCCTGTGCCTCAGTTTGTGCCCATTGCCCCTTGTCCTGTCACTGGGCACCACTGAAAAGACCTTGGCCCCATCCTCCTGACACCCACCCTTCAGATATTTGTAGGCATTTATAAGGTCCCCTCTCAGCCTTCTCTTCTTCAGGCTGAACAAGCCCAGTTCCCTCAACCTCTCCTCGTAGGAGTTGTATCGGTTTGTGTCTGCTGCTCATGAAGTGCAATAGATCTCTTTGGTGGCTTAAATGATATATGACAATTTATCAAGATGAAATAATTTGTTTGCAAAATCACAGCAAGCAAAAGGGGAAAGGAGTCGGTGAGTTCACTGGGACAAACCCTGTCTTCCCCTGCCCGTCTCACACATGGAATCAAAGACGCCTGATCGATGCTTACCTAAGCTACTTCTTGCAGATACTTTAAGATGTATTTTCTGCCGATGTCACTGACAATTTATTCCAAAGTGTGGCTGTACTGCTAAGAAGTCTTACCTTAATGGTTAAACTGAGGGTTGTGGTAGATTTGCCTTGGCAGACTAAATCAGATAGATGAAGCTGTTAAAGCTCTGAAGTGTTTGTCGCTTCCCCTGTCCATTAACGCAAGGATGCCTGATACCACAAGTGATCAACCTCTGACTTATCACAGCATCCAGTCCAGTATCTTAAGGTAAATGAAATCTAGATGCCTGATTTTAATCTTCTGCCACAAGCCTGTCAGAGTCCTAAATATATTTGCTGCAATAGAAGCCTATTGCTTCTTACCCTATCTTCAGTGAGCATGGGGAGAGATTTGTTTATTTTTGTTATACCACTTCTTATGTATACAAAGACTAAAGTGGATGCAGAGTTCTAAAGTGTAGATTTGTCTGACTACTCACAGGGAATTGTGTGTTTATACATCAAGAAAAAGATGGGAAGAAGGAAATGTGGGATTAAGGCAAGCCGTAGCGCCAGTGAGCCCCCTGGGAAGGTCGGGTGTGGAGAGTTCTGCCAGCAATGAAGAAGGAGTTTCATGTCTCATGTTCTTTGTGGAGTGCACTGTGAGGTAGATGAGGGAGATAGGTGGCACTTTTTTTGTGAAAATCTGTCTTTCGGTTAGATGATTTTAGCATAGCTGGTGGAGTTGTCCTTACACGACTATCATGAGTCCCTTTAATACAAAGCCAGATTGCGTGATTTGACTTAGGGATATAACAATCCTTGAATGAGTCATCCTGGTGCCAGGTGTTGGAATACTCTTGAGATTCAGAGATATCTTTACTGAATGCTTGTATTATGCCTAAGATACAAGAGAGGCTGGAATATTTATCTAAGGCAGAGAAGAGTGCACTGAGAAAAGCTAGAAAGAGGCAAGCCTGAGAATAAGGGGTGCAGCAATGTTTGTTTAGTCATAGTTTTTTAAAAATAAAACTACTCAGAAAGAAAGAAGGGAATTAGAACAATGTATCAGAATCACAGAGCTAAATTAGTAAAGGGAAATGAATGTGAATATCCATGCCATTGACCTGCTGCACAGCTTATTGCGAGCACTGCTGCTGTACGAGGTTATATCAGACACCTGAGAGGATCTCCTTCACCATTAAGCATAGCTTTTGCTCTCTCGCAATTTTGATTTCTGTGCGTAGACCTTGTCTCACTGTTAACCAGAATATACTGTTCACTCAGCTATCTCGATTTTCTAGAATGTTAAGGAAAAGTTTGTTGCAAGTTTGCTTCAAGAGCATACAAGTTATTGGAAAGTGTTCAGCTGGGAATATCAGCCTGAGTGGTAGGTGTTGTTTAACTGTATTTCACAGGAGGCTTCTGCAAGCAGAAGCAATGAGTGGGCAGTGTCTGGGGTTTATAAATTCAAAAAATATATCCACTTTTGGTAACTGCACTGATATCAGTCATAAATACCTTTTAATTTTTGCTGTAAAGTAGAGATGGAACTAAACCAATTATATTTTACAAATGTTTGTTATTTTGTTCACTGTGCAACCAAATAGGTTGGTTTGTGATGTTACTAAGTATCATTGTAACATGGAAAACATTGCAGTCTTTCTGGCTAAATGTGTGTTACTGCAGGGAACAGCAGAAATTCAGAGCCTCAGTCACAAAGAGACATATGGCAGATATGGGAGTCCAGCCTTCAGGAGAAATGAAGGTTACAAACCCATCACAAACAACCACCAGAGAACTCAAGCACTGATAAGATCTTTGATATCAAAAGTCATCGTACAATTACTTTCTTAAACCAAGGAGGTGATGAGATAGCTTCCCATTTTCAAACCCTTTGCAAGGATACACATTTAACCTGGGGGCTGCAAAGGTGTTATGGTTTGGTTGTGGCCGGCAACAAAAGCGCCACGCGGCCGCTCCTCCCCCTGCCGGGGTGCGGAGGAGAGTGGAGAGAAACAGGCAGAAGCTGGTGGGTCAGGATAAGGGCAGTTTAACAGAACAGCAAACAAAGGGAACAGGAACAACAACGATACAGAGAAGGAGAAAACACAACACAAACCGCACAACCCAGAGAGCGCTGCTCTCCCGGACCAGACTGGCGCCGTGCGCTCCTGAGCCGCGAGTGAGTTCCCGCCACCCAGCTGCCCCCCACCAGAACCCAGCATGACGGCACATGGTATGGAATAACCTGCTCTGTTTGGCCAGGCAGGGTCAGCCCACCCGGCTGTGTCCCTTCCTGGTTTCTGGTGAAAATTAACCCTGTCCTGGCCAAATCCAGGACAAATGGGAATAAGGTTCTTCAGGACTTCAGCAAGCCACCGTCACAGCTCATGATAACTACATGTCTTCTTTGTCGTGACTAGACCAGGACAGCCCACATCAGTCACCATGGACATGTTGTTACGGTTGCAAGTAAATCCTGAGGCTGCTAAGGAGGCCCTGGCTTGTGCTAAATGATTGATCAGGAGGTGGAAATTTGCTGGACAGGGGACAAGAAGTTGCTGAACATAATAAGTACCAGCGTGGGAAGCCGGCAAAAGTTAGAGTTGTGAGGGATGGCTGAATCTCACAGGTGGTTACGTGGGAGGTATGTGAGAAACTGCCAAACTCCACAGATAATTGGAGGGAAGTATAGGGAACCTTTTGGGGGAGTACAAGCTTGTAAGGCCAACAGCACCCAGATAACCATCAGTCATACCATATAATGCCAAGATTGCCTCAGAAATGGTAACAAGAATAACATTATTTGGATACAGGTGAAGCAGAACTAGGAGCAGTTGGGAAAAAGAAGTTCACCTGCCGGGAAATTGGAAGGAGAAAGGGAGATACAAGAATGGTGAAAAGGAAGGCCAAGAAAGGGCAAAGGGATGCTGAGGAATAGAAATGCTGTGGGGGCCGTGTATAGGGGTGTTTGCTGGAGGCCCTGCATGTGCTCGCAGCAGCTAGAACAGAACAGGGAGCCAATACCTCTGGTCTGACGCTGAAGCAAGGGTTGGGACTACACCCATGGTCAGTGGGTCTGAGGTGGGCACAGGATGGGTCCTTTACCTCTCCAGTGAGGGAGCACTTAGATGGATGGATTGAGTATCCAGGTATCACTGTGTCAGTGCCTGTTCCAGGCCTTATAGCTTCAGCAGCCACTCAACTTTTCATAAAGCAGCTAGGTTTTTTTCTTCACATGACACCAAAACCTATTACCCTTTGATTTCAAGGCATCAGTAGCATATAGATTTCTCATCTGCAAGCACCTGATATTTGATCTCAGTGTGCTCTTTGGTCTGTCTTTCACTAACCTATCTCATTCATTGGGATGGCAATGAGATGTTGTGGGAACTCTTTCCAAGTGACAGGATTTGTCCTCAGAGCTCTCTTGAGTGAAGGGCAATAATCTTACATTTCCAGGAGAGAGGGTGGAAAACCAACTACACACTCAAGCTATGCCTGAATTTTTCTCTTTGTAATCATCACTGAAAATTCCCTGCTGAAGTTCACAAATTGTCATTTTATGTTCTTCAGAGGCACCCTGTCCACCTACAAGCTCTAAACTGGTCACCCTTCCCCATTTTTCAGCAGAGGAGCTGGCAACAGTCTTTCAACAGGGCTTTTACTATATTGTCCACTAATATTCAGCAGCAGAATTACAGTCATTACCTGATTTCTGCATAGGTAAGTCCGGCTCCAGAACAATTAAAACTGTAAAATTACATGGAAAAAAACTACAACTCACTCCTCAAGCTAACAAATTTTTGTACACTTTTCATAAAAATAATATGTTCTTGACAGACTCCACACTGAAATTCAAGCAAAGAAATCCAATCCCATTTCCTCAGAAAACATAGCTCACTTCAGATCAGATGGATTTTATCTGTAAAGAAACATGAAAGCTTCACACAGTGAAGAAAATTATGCTGTGATAAGAGAGGGTATGAGTCAAATTAAACAATTCTCCATGCAGACACTGCAAGAGACCTTGCAGAACTATTGCAGTTATAGTACAGCCCTGTTAGACCATCTCCCTGCTCAGCTGGACACTCCCTCGGCTGCTGGGTTGGGGACTTGCTACTCCATACACACGTGTTCCTGTGCTACCTTTGGTCTGGGAGGTTCCCTGTCATACTCACGTATTCAGATGTTTTTGTTATCTCACCATAGAGATGTGATTATGTGGACCTGGTGGCATCATACCACAGAATGGATGATGATGCCTATTTCATCCCTCCATCTTTTAACTACATTGCTTGTTGTGGGCACCCCAGGCTTGTCACAGGATGAAAAGAAAATAAGTAAAGAGAGCTGTCAAGGACTTTTAGGTACCTTTTTCTTGTTTTTCACTTCAATTAATGAATGACACTTGCAGATCAATGTAAGATCTTATGCATACCCTAAGATATACATGCACACAGCATATTACTGTTGCAAACACTGCAACTTGAATCTTCTTTGATGCTCATTACTCCTGAAAGTTGCTTCTGGAGCTCAAATTATTATCATTCTCAGCCATATGTTGCTTTCTTCTCATTTCCTCAGCAGCCATCACACAGACATCTATACCAAATGTGTATTTCCCCCCACTCCTCCCACCAACACTTTTATGCTTTCTCTAGAGGCCTAGATTTTTAAGTTTGGTAGTAGCAGTCCAAGAAATTGCTTTGTTCTGCCTTTTTAAGCATGTTTCATTCATCTGCTCTAATTCTCCATAAAGAATTTGCAAATCGAAGAAATCAAGCTAATAACCAGCCTCCCTCAATTTCAATCATCCCACAAGTGTATCCCACAACTGCCTGTTCCAGATTTATTCACTAGTTAATAGCCCTTCTGAAATAATTTTTAGTAATGTAGATTTATAGATAATCTTTCCTTTGTTTCCTGGTGTAAAAAGCATGCACGAGGTTTGAAGCTACTGAAGGTGAAGGGCTCTCGAGTAGAGGCTCACGCCGAGGGACCCTTTCTCCAGTGGAAAAACCGCACCGGCGAGGCGGCAAAAAGCGCCGAGAGAGAGGAGACCCCAGCCTCCCCCTCCTCCACGAGCGGGAAAGCGAGAGGTGCCAACGAGCGGCAGCTCTGACTCAGCGGGGGCGGAGTCGAGTGTGACAGCGGCCAAACCCCCTCACGGATAAGAGCAGCCCCCAGGGAGCGCGGGTGACCAGGACCGGCAAACAGAGGCGGCGCAGCAGCCCGGGAGCGGCGCAGAAGTTCGAGCGGGCAGGGTGAGCGGGGAAGGCAACAGACAGGGTGCAGACGCCCCTCCTGGCTACCCAAGTAGTGGGCATCGCCTGTCCAGGAGATATTCTATGTATGGTTATTACCCGTGGGAAAGCTGTTGCTCGAAGGAGTGTGCGGACCCAGACGGAGGCCCCACGCAAGAACGCAGGTGTCCAGGTCTCTGGCTGCAGGGAGTGCCTGAGCCTGGCGCTCGTACCGGCGGACAGCAGAGACAACGGCTGTGTTCGGTGCGAGCAGGTGAATGACCTGCTCAGCCTGGTGGCAGAGCTGAAGGAGGAAGTGGAGAGGCTGAGGAGCATCCGGGAGTGTGAGAGGCAGATCGACTGGTGGAGCCGCACCCTGCCCTCCCTGAGGCCGAGGCAGCAGGAGGTGGCTCCACAGAAAGCAGAGAACCCCCTACCCTCTTGCCACGGAGCAGAAAGAGGGGACCTAAGAGATGGGGGGGAATGGAAAGGGGTCCCTGCTCGGGGTGGCAAGCGAATCCCCTCCTCGCCTCCCTCACCTGCCCAGTTGCCCTTAAGCAACAGATACGGGGCTCTGGAATGTGAGGGACCGGCCACAGAGGATGTGGGTGAAGGTGTAGCTCCATCCAGGGGGTTGCCCAGGACGAGTCAGTCAGCCCCATGTATTACAACTGCCTCAACTAAGAAAAAGAGGATCATTGTCATAGGTGATTCCCTTCTGAGGGGAACAGAGGGCCTAATATGCCGACCGGACCCATCCCACAGGGAAGTGTGCTGCCTCCCTGGGGCCTGGGTTAGGGAAGCTGCGAATAAACTCCCTGGTCTTGTGCAGACCCCTCTTGGTAATGCAGGTT
Organism: Opisthocomus hoazin; assembly: GCF_030867145.1. Classification (NCBI taxonomy): domain Eukaryota; kingdom Metazoa; phylum Chordata; class Aves; order Opisthocomiformes; family Opisthocomidae; genus Opisthocomus; species Opisthocomus hoazin. Next base: position 16,742,954 of record NC_134414.1, on the reverse strand, counting down.
GGCAGGGACCAGATCGCAGAGAGAAGTCCCAAGGCCATCAAAAGGGACTTCAGGGCACTGGGACAACAGGTTGAGGGATCAGGGGCACAGGTGGTTTTTTCTTCAGTCCCATCAGTGGCAGGGAAGAGCACTAAAAGGGGCAGAGAAACTCACCTGATTAACAGATGGCTCAGGGATTGGTGCCAAGGGTGGAATTTTGGCTTCTTTGATTACAGGGAGGTTTACATGGCAACAGGCCTCCTGGGGGCAGACAGAGTCTAGCTGTCTCAAAGGGGAAAAAGGATTCTTGGCCACGACCCGGCGGGGCTCATTGAGAGGGCTTTAAACTAGATTTGAAGGGGGAAGGGGTCATAGCCCAGCTCACTAGGGATGAGCCCAGGCATAGCATACCAGGGTCAGGGATGAGACTGACAGCCCAGTTCAAGTCTGTCTATACCAACGCACGTAGCATGGGCAATAAACAGGAGGAGCTGGAAGCCATTATACAGCAGGACGGCTATGACTTGGTCGCCATCACAGAAATGTGATGTGACAACTAGCATGACTGGCATGTTGCCATGGATGGCTACAGACTTTTTAGGAAAGACAGACCAACAAGGAGAGGTGGGGGAGTTGCTCTATATGGGAGGGAGCAACTGGAATGCATTGAGCTTTGACTGGGGGCAGATGAAGAAGGAGTTGAGAGCTTGTGGGTTAGAATTAAGGGACAGGCTCTTACAGGTGACATTACTGTGGGAGTGTACTACAGGCCACCTGACCAGGAGGAGGAGGTTGATGAGGCCTTCTACAGGCAGCTGCAAGCAGTCTCACAGTCACAGGCCCTGGTTCTCATGGGGGACTTCAACCACCCTGACATCAGCTGGGAAGACCATACAGCTAGGCAGGCGCAATCCAGGAGGTTCCTACAGAGCATCGATGATAACTTTCTGATGCAAGTGGTGGAGGAAGCAACAAGGAAAGGCGCTCTGCTGGACCTTGTACTAACAAACAAGGAGGGACTGGTTGAGGATGTGAAGGCTGGAGGTAGACTTGGCTGCAGTGACCATGAATTGGTGGAGTTCAGAATCCTGCATGGCGGAAGCAGGGCAATAAGCAGGATCAAAACCCTGGACCTCAGGAGGGCTGACTTTGCCCTCTTCAAGGAGCTACTGGGAGGAATCCCGTGGGCCAGGGCTCTCGAAGGAAGGGGGATCCAAGAGTGCTATTCGCTGTTTAAACGCCACTTCCTCCCCGCTCAGGATCGGTGCATCCCCCTGAGAAAGAAATCGAGCAAAGGAGGCAGGAGACCTGCATGGTTGAACAAGGAGGTTGTAGCGGAACTCAGGTGGAAGAGAAAGGTCCATGGAATGTGGAAAGAGGGGCAGGCCACTTGGGAAAAATACAGGAATCCGGTCAGAGCATGCAGGGATGTGACTAGGAAGGCCAAGGCCCACCTGGAAATGAAGCTGGCAAGGGATGTCAAAAACAACAAGAAGGGCTTCTTCAACTACATCAGCAGCAAAAGGAAGGCTAGGAACAATGTGGGGCCGCTGCAACAATGTGGGGCCACTGCTGAATGAGGCGGGTGTCCTGGTGACAGAGGATACAGAGAAGGCAGAGCTACTGAATGCCTTCCTTACTTCAGTCCACACTGCCAATGCAGGCCCTTAGGAATCCCAGGCCCCGGAGGTAAGAGAAGAAGCCCACAGAGTGGATGACTTTCCCTTGGTTGAGCAGGACTGCGTGAGGGATAGCTTAAGTAATCTGAACGCCCACAAATCCCTGATGGAATGCACCCATGAGTGCTGAGGGAGCTGGCAGATATCTTTGCTCAGCCGCTCTGCATCTTTGAGAGGTCCTGGAGGACAGGAGAGGTGCCCGAGGACTGGAGAAAGGCCACTGTCACTGCAATCTTCAAAAAGGGCAAGAAGGAGGACCCAGGGAACTACAGGCCGGTCAGCCTCACCTCCATCCCGAGAAAGGTGATGGAGCAGCACATTCTGGAGGTCATCATCAAGCAAGTGGAGGAAAAGAAGGTTATCAGGAGTAGTCAGCATGGATTCACTAAGGGGAAATCATGCCTGACCAATCTGATAGCTTTCTACAATGGCATGACTGGCTGGGTAGATGAGGGGAGAGTCGTTGATGTTGTCTACCTCGACTTCAGCAAGGCTTTCGACACAGTCTCCCATAATATCCTCCTAGGGAAGCTCAGGAAATGTGGGCTGGATGAGTGGTCAGTGAGGTGTACTGAGAACTAGCTGAATGGCAGAACTCAGAGGGTTGTCATCAGCGGCGCTGAGTCTAGTTCGAGACCGGTAACTAGCGGTGTCCCCCAGGGGTCAGTACTGGACCCAGTCTTGTTTAACTTCTTCATCAACGACCTGGATGAAGAGTTAGAATGTACTCTCAGCAAGTTCGCTGACGACAGCAGACTGGGAGGAGTGGTAGATACACCAGAAGGCTGTGCTGCCATTCAGCATGACCTGGATAGGCTGGAGAGTTGGGCAGAGAGGAATCTGATGAAGTTCAACAAGGGCAAGTGCAGGGTCCTGCACCTGGGGAGGAACAACCCCATGCACCAGTAGAGGCTTGGGGTGGACCTGCTGGAGAGCAGCTCTGTGGAGAGGGACCTGGGAGTGCTGGTGGATGACAGGTTAACCATGAGCCAGCAGTGTGCCCTGGCTGCCAAGAAAGCCAATTGGATCCTGGGATGCATTAGGAAGAGTGAGGCCAGCAGGTCGAGGGAGGTTCTCCTTCCCCTCTACACTGTCCTTGTGAGGCCCCATGTGGAGTCCTGCGTCCAGTTCTGAGCTCCCCACTTCAAGAAAGATGAGGAGCTACTGGAGAGAATCCAGTGGAGGGTTACGAGGATGGTGAGGGGATAGACCATCTCTCCTACAAGGTAAGGCAGACGGAGCTGGGCTTGTTCAGCCTGAAGAAGAGAAGGCTATGAGGGGACCTAATAAATGCCTATAAATATCTGAAGGGTGGGTGTCAGGAGGATAGGGCAGACTCTTTTCAGTAGTGCCCAGCGACAGGACAAGGGGCAATGGGCACAAACTGAAGCAAAGGAAGTTCCATCTGAACATGAGGAAGAACTTCTTCCCTCTAAGGGTGACGGAGCACTGGAACAGGCTGCCCAGGGAGGTTGTGGAGTCTCCTTCTCTGGAGATATTCAAGACCCGCCTGGACAAGGTCCTCTGCAGTCTGCTGTAGGTGACCCTGCTTTGGCAGGGAGGTCGGACTAGATGACCCCCAGAGGTCCCTTCCAACCCCTACCATTCTGTGATTCTGTAATAAAACACAGTCAAAAGAGGTTCTAAATTATCCAAGACTTATTCATGGGACAAACAGATATGACACAAAACCTAGGGAAGAACAGTTCCCTTTTTAAAATGGCAGCTGCAAGCCAAGCAAGTCTGTCTTAATTGGCAATAGATGTTTGTGTGAAGACAACATAATTTATTTTCTGGCCTGTACTGCTAATGGAGCCTAGAGAGTAGTCCAGCTCACCTTAACTGAGACTCTGAGTGTGGAATTAATATGACTAAATGTAGATATCTAGTGCCATTTTAAATGATTTGGGGGAAAACCAGCACCCTCTAGCTGCTTTGTCTTTGGGTTCAGGTCTCTCATAGATCACACCTTCTAGTCCCAGACACTGATATATAATATCTTTGCATGCTTCAGATGATACTAGGAATTCTGAAGAGGATGATACCCACACTTCGTGTCAGCTAAGCTCTACTACCTGTAGTGGTTAATCGTCTTTGACTACATTGGGAGTGTAGGAAACCTGTTCACGTGTGACATCTACAAATAGACTTTTAAAATATGCTGACTTAGTTTTGAACTGAATCCCAAAGAAAAATCAGGTTGTTTCAAAACTGGAATTCATAGCTTGTATACAGACTAACATCTTCATTTCATCTCAGGAATCAAAACAATCTTATCCTTCAGCACAAACAAAATAGCAGAGATGTTCAGAAGCTGGTATGAATTTCGGTTTGGAACTCACTAATTGCTCACCAGGCTTGCTGTTTCTCATATTATTTATCAGAAGTCCTCATTAAATGATGAAGGATGGGAGACTAGAAAGAAATGGTGACCGTCTACTACCAGCATAAAAAATTAGCCCAATGGAAAATCTATAAATGAAACAGAAACTAGAATCATGGCAGGCATTAGGCTGAAGTTTGCTTTCCAGTGCAGGTTTTTCTTGGGCTTTACTAAACAAAATGCAGACAAAGCTAAGAGAATTACTGCAGTCATCTGATTTTTCTGCTGTCCTGCTCACCTAGAGTCCATTATCCTACCTCTCAGGCAGGCGTAGGAGGACACTTATTTTTTGGTCAGTGCTTGCCTTTAATATTACTTCATTTGATTAACTTTGTATCTGGTAAGCTACAGAGTCCATAAATTCATTTTTAAGAAGGCATTTTGAAATGGAAACACGAATTGCACACTTGTTTTTTATTAGCATACCCCAAAGGGAACTTTCAGTCAGCTTAGTAGTAAGTCAGAGTTAAAAAAAGAAAGATGGAAAAAAACAAATGAGTGTCTGGAGAGGATGAGGAAGAAAGAGATATGTTTCACTGAAGATTTCAACATAGCGTGCTCCAGCTTCTACAGCTTTTTTATTATCATTGCAGTGTAACAAATTTGAGAGTTTTCAAAACATCACTCAAATGGCTAATTTCTGCGCAAAGAGTGATCTGAAATGGAGTAAATGCCTGTTAAGTTTATTGGGAAATTTCAGAAGGAGAAATAAAATAGTTTTTTTCTTAATAATTAATACATAAAAATGCAGTTGATATTTTTTTTCATGAGAAACGCATACAATAGTGCTTAACAAAGGCCTGTTTCTTCTCATAACTGCGGAAACCTATTGATTTTAATGCTCAGGCAGCAAGAGATTCATTTATTTAGGTTCTTCTTCCCCAGAGGAGTAACAGATGTGTGGAGGCATTAAAAATACACTATTTTTCTGCTAAAGAGAAACTTTTAACTCTTTATTCACAAATGCACACATATGCATCCATGCAAAAGATGAAAAGATTATCATGCTCCCAGGAATCAGAGTTTTATGATTAAACTGTCAATATCAAGGTATGAGAGTTTAAATCTTCATCAGAAAAGTCTCATGTAGTAGTAATGGGCTTTTTTCTTTCATTAAAAAATTCATTTCCACATTTTGCAACACCAGAAGGGATGACTAAATTGTTTCCTCGTGTCTAAACCAGTGAGCTTCTATTCTGAGTGGGTTCAACTCCAGGGATGGGAAAATAATTTGCTCTTTGTATTCTCACTTAGCAGGTGCTAACAAGGGCAGCTACAAAAAAAGATAAAACCTTGTGGTGTTTGTTTGTTTACTTGTTTTTCTTCACTGCTTATGTTCACACCTGCCCACCAGAACTCCTTTTTTTCCTCTATTTAAGTCATCTGGCTCACTATTTCTCAACGTGAAGAAATTAATAATGCTGCATTTTATGGAAATGTAACTTGATCTTAATTGGTATGTGCAGCACAACATTTATACTTCATATTTCTACGTGCAATAAAATAGGGCTAGTGTTCAACAGGCTTTCAAACAGATTAGATACCATGTATTTTAAAGAGTTTATATACTGAAACATGTCTGTACAATTACATTGTACCCTAACAAGAAAAACCTAAACAAAGGTGAATGTTTATGATTTTTTTTTCCCTGTACTTTCCGGTGTAAGTGGTGATTTTCATATGGGAGGCCCAGCAGTTCATTGTGGGGAAAGAAAAGTTTAGGTAGCGAAACAGTCTTGAGGCACTGAAGCATTCAGAAAGCAGGAGGTTAAACAGGGGCAGTCTGTTTTTGGCAGCTGCCTCTTCATCTCATTCCTTATGGTGCAGGGGGTTAGAGGAAGTGTAGATATGGATTCTAACAGTGCTGGGAAAAGGGGGAATTTTATCTAACACACAGCCAGAAACTTTTATAGCATACTAAACCAGCCCTGCTACAGCTTGATCTGCAGTTTGAATGCAGTTAGCAACAGTGTGCTGGGAAGACTTCTTCATTTGCCTAACCAGATGTGATACATCATTCATAACACAGTGTGCCTAACTTTGTCTGAAGGCTACTTACTGACAAATCTTCAGTCAATGATAACTCAGAGTCTGATAACTAGTCTTGATCGATATTCTGTACAGATAGCAGAACATATTAAATAGATTTGGTATTTACCAAGTGAATGGGTAGTAACATTGTATAACATTCTCGATTTCTAATAACAGCACATGTTGTCACATTTGCATGCATTAATGCAATAACACTGATCTTAACCACATTCATCTCTTTCTTTAGGATTGTTAGCAGTATATGCCAGATCTTTAATGAAATACAAATACTGGATGGAGGTTAGCTATTCAATGCAACTTCCATTGGCATTAGTAGGAGCATTTGCTTTAAGTCTCAGATGTGCTTATTGTTTTTATTTTTGTAGCACAGTTAATTAACATTATCAATTCTTTATAACTTTGGAAATTGCAAATATGCACATTGATACAGAGAAATGCATACATGAAGAAAGATAATGAATAAGGGAGAATAAAGTGTTTTCTGACTCGGTAGGAATCGGCCTTCCAGATGAGGAATGAGTAAATGATTGCTCTGATGCTAACCAGCCTTGAGTTTTGTGACTCACGTTGTCTGAGCCACATGTCCAGTCAGCAACATGTGATGCAGACTACCACAAGATCACTAGGTTTGCAGGTGTTATGTGCAATGCCATTGGCCATAACTGTACAGATAACAGTTATCATATCACTATTCATGTTTTTCAAGTTGGTTTGGTTTCAGCCTTCCATGTGCACACCCCATCATTAGACGTCTCCATGAAAAGAGTTTTTTTTACAGAATGACAGAATAGTAGAATAGTTTAGTTGGGAAGGGACCTTTAAAGGATGTCTTTAAGCTCTGAGCTCCTGAACAGGGACATCTCCAACTACACCAGGCTGAGGAGAGCCCTGTCCAACCTGATCTTGAACACTTCCAGGGAGGGGGCATCTACCACCTCTCCGAGCAAGCTGTGCCAATGTTTCACCACTCTTGTTGTAAAAAATTTCTTCCTTATGTCTAGCCTAAATCTAACCTTGTCTCATTAAAGACTATTACCCCTTGTCCTATCCCTACATGTCCTTGTAAAAAGTCCCTCTCCAGCTTTCCTATAGGCCCCCTTCAGGTACTGGAAGGCTGTTATAAGATGTCCCCGGAGCCTTCTCTTCTCCAGGCTGAAGAACCCTAAATCTCTTAGTCTTTCCTCATAGAAGAGGTGCTCCCGCCCTCTGATCATTTTTGTGGCCCTCCTCTGGACCCACTCCAACACATCCATGTCTTTCTGGTTCCAGAGCCGGATTGCAGGACTCCAGGTGGGGTCTCACCAGAGTGGTGCAGAGGGGCAGAACCACCTCCCTCAACCTGCTGGCCATGCTTCTTTTGATGCAGCCCAGGATGTGGTTGGCCTTCTGGGCTGCCAGCGCACATTGGTGGCTCATGTCTAACTTTTCATCCATCAGTACCTTTAAGTCCTTCTCGGCAGGCTGCTCTCAATCCCTTCATCCCCCAGCCTGTGCTGACACCAAGGATTGTCCCAACCCAGGTGCAGGACCCTGCACTTGGCCTTGCTGAACCTCATAAGGCTCACATGGGCCCACTTCTTGAGCTTGTCCTGGTCCCTCTGAATGGCATCCTGTCCCTCACGTGTGTCAACTGCACCACTCCGCTTGTTGTCATCTGCAGAGTTGCTGAGGGTTCACTCAATCCCACTGTCTAGGTCATTGATGAAGATATTAAAGATTAGTAGTCCCATTATGGATCCCAGAGGCACACCACTTGTCACCGATCTCCAGCTGGATATTAAACCAGTGACCACTACCCTCGGGATGTGACCATCCAATCAATTCTTCATCCACTGAGCAGTCCACACGTCAAATCCGTATTTCTCCAATTTAGAGAGAACAATGTTGTAGAGGACTGTCTCAAAGGCCTTACAGAGCCCAGATAGATGATGTCCACAGCTCTTCCTTTGTCCACTGTTGTAGTCACTTCATCACAGGAGGCCACTAGGTTTGTAAGGCAGGACTTGCCCTTGGTGAAGCTGTGATGACTGTCCTCCATGTGCCTTCTAGAAGCTATGGCTTCTAGAAGGATCTGTTCTATGATCTTCCCAGGCACAGAGGTGAGGCTGACAGGTAGGTAGCTCTCTGGGTCCTCCTTTCTAACCTTTTTAAAAATGGGTGCAATGTTTCCCTCCTTGCAGCCACCAGGAACTTCACCTGACTGCCATGTCTCTTGAAATATGATGGAGGGTGGCTTGGCAACTTGTCAGTCATTTCCCTCAGGACTCTAGGATGCATCTCATCAGGTCCCATAGACCTATGTGTGTTTAGGTACATCACATGGTCACAAACCTGAGATTCTCTTACAGTAACTTCCCAGTGCCCATCTTTACCTGATGAGGTTCAACAAAGGCAAATGCAGGGTCCTGTACCTGGGGAGGAACAACCCCATGCATCAGTACAGGCTTGGGGTGGACCTGCTGCAGAGCAGCTCTGCAGAGAGGGACCTGGGCGTCCTGTTGGACGACAGGTTAACCATGAGCCAGCAGTGTGCCCTGGCTGCCAAAAAGGCCAATGGGATCCTGGGGTGCATCAAGAAGAGTGTGGCCAGCAGGACGAGGGAGGTTCTCCTTCCCCTCTACACTGCCCTGGTGAGGCCTCATCTGGAGTACTCTGTCCAGTTCTGGGCTCCCCAGTTCAAGAAAGATGAAGAGCTACTGGAGAGAGAGTCCAGCGGAGGGCTACAAGGATGATGACGGGACTGGAACATCTCCCCTACGAGGAGAGGCTGAGGGATCTGGGCTTGTTCAGCCTGAAGAAGAGAAGGCTGCGAGGGGACCTAATAAATGCTTACAAATACCTGAAGGGTGGGTGTCAGGAGGATGGGGCCAAGCTCTTTTCAGTGGTGCCCAGTGACAGGACAAGGGGCAACGGGCACAAACGGAAGCACAGGAAGTTCCGTCTGAACATGAGGAAGAACTTCTTCCTTCTGAGGGTGACGGAGCACTGGAACAGGCTGCCCAGGGAGGTTGTGGAATCTCCTTCTCTGGAGATATTCAAGACCCGCCTGGACAGGGTCCTCTGCAGCCTACTGTAGGTGACCCTGCTTCGGCAGGAGGGTTGGACTAGATGACCCACAGAGGTCCCTTTCAACCCCTACCATTCTGTGATTCTGTGATCTTGTGGTCCATCCATCGGAGAGTTGTCGGAAGACAGGTTTCCAGTAGAGGCTGAGGCAATAATGTTGTTGAGTACCTCAGCCTTGTCCTTGTCCATTGTTAGCAGTTAGCCAGTCATGTTCATCAGGAGGATAATGCTTTATTTGACCTTTTCTTTCTGGTTGTTATCCTTGTAGAAGCCCTTATTACTCTTTGAATCCCTTACGAAGTTCAGCTCCAGCTGTACCTTGCTCTTGCTGACACCAACCCAGCGTCCCTATACAGTTCCCAGGACAACTGTCCCTGCTTCCACTGCCTGTGCAGTTCCCTCTTGCTCTTCAGTTTGTCCAGGAGGTCTCGACTCAGCCGTGCTGGTCTCTTCACTTCCTTTCCTGATTTCTTACACCTGGGGTTCGAGAGCTCTTGTGCTCTATGGAAAGCATCCTTAAAGATCTGACAACTCTGTTGTGCTGTCTTGTCCCCGAGGGCAGTTTCCCCGGGGAGTCCTAATGACTAACTCCTTGAAGAGGTGGAACTTGGCTTTCCTAAAATTCCAGGTCCTTACTTTACTCTTTGCCTGACCCTTATCCCTCAGGACTGGGAACCCCACCTGTACATGATCACTGCAGCCCAGGCTGCTTCCAATCTTGATGTCACCAGGGATCTCCTTTGCATTGGCAAGCATCAGGTCCAGTATTGCATCCCTTCTGGTAGGGCTGTCTATTACCTGGCTTAAGAATTTACCCTCAATAAACCCCATGAGTCTTCTGGGTTATCTACAGCTTTCCATGCTACTTTTCCAGCAGATGTCAGAGTGGTTGAAGTCCCCCAGTAGGATGAGCATGATGTCTCCTGTAGCTAGAGTAAGCTTCTTCAATGGGCTCCCCTTGATTAAGTGGCCTGTAGTAGACACCTGCCACAAGGTTCCCTTTGTTGCCTCTGTCTCTGTTATACGTAAACTTTCAGCCTGCTTGTGACTACTCTTCAGAGACAGCTCTTCACACTGTATTTCTTGGTGTAGAGGGCAATGCCTCCACCTCTCCTTCCTCATCTGTCTCTTCTGAACAACCTGTAGCCATCGATAGCCACACTCAAGCTATGGGATTTGTCTAACCAAGTTTCAGTAACGGCAACTAGGTTGTAGTTTCCTAGCAGCATGGAGGCTTCCAGCTCCTCCTGTTTGTTGCCCATACTGTGTGCATTGGTGTAGAGGCACTTCAGGTGGCTGTCAGCTGTGTCACCTGCTTAGAGGAACACTCCTTAATTCTTTTGAGGTATTTCACTGATGTTCCCCTGTTGGCTCCTGTTACCTCAGCAGCCCCTGGCTCATCTCCATAAGACTTTGACCGTGCTCCAGTGTAGCCAACATGTCTCAGAGCAACAAGCTGAGGGCCCTTGATAGCTCCTGGTCCCTCTAAACTTGGAGGGTCATCCCACAGCTTGTCACAGGCAAGCCTGATACTGTCCCTCTCCCTTTCAAGTCTAATTTAAAGCTCTGCCAATGAGCCTTGCTAGCTTGTAAGCAAAGATGCTCTTCTCCCTTTGAGAAAGGTGAATCCCTTCTGATGCCAGCAAGCCTGGAACTGTGTAGGCCATCCAATTACCAAAAAACACAAAACAGTGGTGGTGACACCAGCCATGGAGCCATATATTAATAGACAAGGACTTTCTGCTTCTTCCAGTGTCACTGTTCACAACAGGAAGGAGAGAAGGAAAAGTAACCTGTGCTCCAGATTCCCTTACCAACGGTCCCAAGGCCCTGAAGTGTCTTTTAACTGCCCTTGGACTATGCGTTGTGGCTTCACTGCCACCCACATGGAAAAACAGTAATGGGTAATAGTCTGAGGGCCATACCAGGTTAGGAAGTTTCCTAGTGATGTCCTTTTTTTGCACAAAAATATTGTGCAATAGATCTGAGGTTGTGTGAGTAAATAATTTTCAAATATTGGTAGCTACCTCCCTTGGTGATTTTACAGCATGCCTCAGCTGGATGCTGTTACTGTTGCTTCCTGGGAAATATATTGGATTATATTCTGATGATCTGGTGTATTATGAAGAAGTCTTGGAACCACAACAAGTTTCATGTGGATTGTTTTCATTACTCTGCCAAATATGGAAAGATATAAATATTTTTTGCATATATGAAAAATATAATCACTGATAGGGATACAAAGGGAATTGCAATATTCGTCCTGCTTGTTCAAATTCCAGTTATGGATTAACCTCATTTTCAGAAATAAATTCCTCCTGCATTGCATATATTTCTGAACTTCTATCCAATGTCATGGCTATTCTACCAGTTATTTAAAAGAAGTTATTAATATCAAGACCAACTCATTTATTGGGCTTTAACTCCTAGTAACAAAAGTACAAGTGAAGGATGTGTGAACCTGAAACACCCTGAGAAAATAAATATGGTGATGAGCTTATATATTTTGATTTAGGCTGGATAGATGACTTGTAGACATAGTGTTGTCAGAATTTTAGCCTAAGTTACAGACTGCTGAACTGCAAGCTCTGTATTTCATAATTGTTTTTCAGATACTTGTGACCAAATTATTTTGAAGTAGATAAACTGAAAATTTACATTACCATCTGGATGTCAATTGCTTATTCCCAATCTCTGATAACACAGTACTAGGCATTGTAAAGGTCTTCAATACATAGCAGTTGGAAAGAAGAGACCTCGTTCAGTAAAACAGGATATTAGCAGTAATGAACAATGCAAAGTGTTCGTAAGGGAACATAGACTCCATATTTCAAATAAATCGCTGGAAGAGGTCACACCAATGTGATTTCTATGCTTTGCAGGTCATAAATTCAAAGAGGTAAATTTACAGGTCATCTTGCATGAGAAGAATATATCCATTTTATTTTGTCTTGCTAGCCAATGGACAAATAGCCTCTTACTTAAAAAAAATGTTGAACATAAGTGGTAAACACTTTACTGTTAAAACACACGAAACTGAACACAGACATTTTGCTGTGCTATGCAACTGAAATATAAACATTGTATGGAAACAGGAAGCTATACGTATACAAGTTATATAAAGAATTAATGAGGGATCTTACACTTTCACTTCATCTAGAACTGAAAATCAAGTATACACAAGAGAGTCGAGTTAAAATATTTCCTTTATTGAACCTATGTGGTATAACTATTCACTTTGACATTTTTACATGCCATCTATTGTGTCCCCTATTCCAGTCTTTTCTAAACCTAAACTAGTCCAGCTGCATTTAATCAGAGTTAGAAAAAAAAGGACGTTTATATCATTAGATAATATCACCTCAGAATATGACACATTCTTTTACCCAGTTGTATAGTACTTTATCACCTTTAACTGCTATTCGTTGACATTAAAAAGTGTTTAAAGATGTGAGCTGAGAACAGTAACTCCCTGTAGCAGGAAGAACTGTACAGAACCAGTGCAGACATCTGTCTTACATGGGGAAGCAAGATGCTCAGACTTCACCCACTGGTGAAGCCCATAGCTCTCTCAGATTTAACACACAGGGAATTGCATAAATTTAAATGTGGCAATGGGTCTGTTATCAATCTGTCTGATTTCAGATTGCCTGGTTTGGAGCTATGTAATTAGTTTTCACCCTTTACCTACCCTAAAGACCCAAACGACTTAAACAGACAATGCAAACCAGTATGGGAGAGAGAAGAGGGTGGTAGATGTCATCTCAGATATTTGCAGTAAGTGACTGACAGGACGACAGTATACCCCAGGCCTTCCACCTGCCCGGTCAATGCCCTTTCCTTTATAATATGTTGCTTTCTCTGTAGACAAGAAAAATTGATGGGTAAGTCTGAAAAAAACACTTTCAGAAATGACAGCACATTTCTGTTACATTCTCATATTCATCATGCTCTGAGGTACAATTTATTGATATAAGGACAGTCACTGGGTTATGTAAGGGTTAGCATATAATGGCTTCAGAAAGAAGATTGTAGACTCATAGATTCATAGAATGCTTTGAGTTGGAAGAGACCTTTAGAGGTCAACTAGCCCAACCCCCCCGCAATGAGTAGGGGTATCTTCAACTGGATCAGGTTGCTCAATGCCCTGTCCAACCCGGCCTTGAATGTTTCCAGGGATGGTGCCTCCACTACTTCTCTGGGCAATCTGTTCCAGTGTTTCACCACCCTTATTGTAAAAAATTTCTTCCTTATATCTAGTCTATGTCTACCTTCTCTTAGTTTAAAGCCATTGCTCCTTGTCCTGTTGCAACAAGCCCTGCTGAAAATATTTTCCTATAGGCCCCCTTCAGGTACTGAAAGGCTGCTACAAGGTCTCCCTGCAGCCTTCTCTTCTCCAGGCTGAACAACCCCAACTCTCTCACACATGAACTCTGGCCTTTTGTTTCATGCTAATGTAAGGTTATGTTTTTGTACCAACAACTAAAACCTTTGCTTATATTGGTATTGGGCAAGAATTTTGCTGAACTGAGTACAAAATCAAGTTTTAATAATGGTCACAGAGAATTGGGACTTTACACAAAATTTTTTTTGGTAAATAAATTGATTGCTCTGTACCTCCATGGTACAAATTTTCTGCCTAAACAGAAGTCCCTAATTTCAGTTTAAATTGTCAGCAAGGAGTGCAATAATATGATCAAATAAAGTCCTTAAAATACTTCATTGAAGAAAAATTTCTAGTGAAAACTGTGCAAAATCTAAAGCAATAATGCAGACAGTTGAAATTTTGCTGAAGTAAATGAGAAAAATATCTTTAGACTGTTTCTGACATTGTTTTGTGAGGAAATACCTTGAAAGCAAACTTTAACAAGAAAATCTGAAGATGACACTTCTTTGTAAAAAAAATATACTGAAGCCTCACTCAAAAGATGCAGTGGCATCAAAAAATTTACTTTAACTTAATGGGTCACAAAACATGCAAAAATCTATTAGCTCATCTCAGCATATAACGTACGATTTATTAACAATAATCTCTGCAGTTCTTTTTTTCACTTTTATTAAACCTGTTACTGCACTCCAAGTTTTTATGTGGAATCCTATGTCAACACAATGTTTACAAAATGTTTTTTTATTCTGTTGTTTCTGAAAGCAATAAAATAGATGCATGAAAATGTTATGTTGTTCTTCATAGCAAAGAAAAGTCTGGAATAATTGCTAGCATTACAGTGTTTACAAATAAGTTACGGTCTACAGTTAAGTGAAACTGAGCATTTAAAATAATATCATTTCTTAAACAATAATAACTGAATTCTAGGGTGACACTGCTTACATTAGATAAGTGAATTGAAAACATTTTTTTGGTATTATAAAAAATACATTATTTTGTTATGTGAAAGGTGTAATTTGGCTGACCTGGAGACTATATTTCTTTATTTACTTACCAATCAAGGGCAGCAGGAAAACTGAAAGCACAAGATCCCCGCCACAGCCTTGCCCAAATGGCTACATTTTGTGGTTATTTCCTAGGGACACTCTGAATTCTCAGCCTCTCTACTAAGGCAGTTCAAGGGGGCAAACATCACTTCCAATGGCATCAGAGAGGCCAGTATAATGTATGATTCTTTTGCAGTCAAAAAAGTTCTGTGTTAACCTTATCACAATATAGAAAATCCTGTTACGCTTAAACTCTAGAACAACATTTTAACAGGTATTCCTGTTCATTAAATAGAAAGCAAATATTTCCAGGCTTGATGTTTTAAATATAGTTTCTTTCTAACACTGATTGTGTAGGTTCCAGATCTACTATTCTGTTCATGATGTAAGGTATATGAACCTAAGTCCCAGTGGACAGTAAGGAGTAGGGTTTCTTACCCTCTTAATCTTTGTACCACTTGACTGAAATTTCTGATGAAATTGACTTGCTCTCCTTTCCTAAAAAAAATCTAATACAGAAAACAGATTTTTTTGTATTAAAAGGCGTTCTGGATTGCAAAGATGATAATAGGATTTAACAGCGTTATAAAGTGACAATAGTTTAATTTGAGACAGAAGATGGTAAGAAAGTCTTCAAAGGCATTACGAGGTTATATGAGTTAGAGAAGATTGATACTGGACGCGAAGAAAAACAAAACTAACAAAAAATTTCACAGTGGCAGATTAAAAGCAAAGACTAAATCTGAAAATAACTCTATGAATGAGTTCAATTAGCTACCTTTGAGTCAAGTAAATTTAAGAGGATTTGAAATGTTCCTTAACGACTACATTTGTTTTAGCTCTATTAAAATTATTCAGTGATGAATAGGGCTTTGATTACTACTGTATAGGCCATAGTTTTGATTAAAAATTGATTGTGTTGGAACTCTGCTACATAATGTGTCATCTATTAACTATTCCATTTGAGTTTTTCTTACACAATCTTGGTGAATCACGTTGTCCATCACACTTTTCTTTATATTTGCATGCTATCTCCTGTCACAGAGTTTTATTTTCTAGAACTTTCCATGGTTCGTCGGCATAACTAATCATGCATCTAACAATGTGTGCTCCTATGCCACCAATAAACCGGAAACCATTTACATGTAGAAACATAAGAAAGAAGCCTTATTAGCACATGTGATCAAACTCATATCTGCTAGAAGTGAGTGAAAATTCACTATAGCTATTAAAGAGAAGCCATCAACATCACACAAGCTTTTAACTCTGTAAAATAGACAAAAAATAACACTATTTACTTAAGTAAAAGAACAAAATTAACTTTCCATGAACCACAAGAAATAATTGTCCTCAACTAGATAAATTTGACATCATGGTGGTGTGAAATACAACAGCAGAATGATTTTTAGAGTTCCAAATGCATTATTAGCACCAAAATACCCTGTGTTATGTTCATCTCTTTAGGAAATATATTCATTAGTAAGGGACATATGTATTTTCTACGTGTTGAGTACTATGTACAGAGAATCACATTAGCTGTGTAAGAATTAGTATGGAAACAAGTGGAGTTAAGTTAACCCGACCCTCTGTCTTGACAAGTTTACCCTTTTCAAGTACACAGCTTGGTTATCTGTAACCTCTGCTGCACTGTGACATGAAGTCTTAACCTATATTCTGAACTATCTACTACTAGATACTGTGTGTAAACAAAAAAACTAGCAAGCAGTTAGTCACAAAGCTGTGTACTGGCTAAATACTGCGGATATGTATTGTTTAATTGAAGTTACAATGCAATGAACTTTCTGGAGAAAAAAGCACTCTTGTTCACAGTTTATGAAGATTAAAATCCATCTTAGTTTATGTAGCTTAGGATAAGCTTATGTAGCTTAGCCAAGCAACTTCTAGTCAAGTATTCTGTGGCATGACTAATATCTATCTGATGAATAGAAGTTTCTTCTTTAACAGCAAATTGTTAAATACAGTTGGGATACACAAGTTTGGAAAAGTGGATACATTAAATGTGAACTTCAAAGGGGAAAAATTCCTTTGCTTGAACTCTTTACTTATTCTGTATGTTTTGTAAAGAAGGCCCAGTGGCTTATTTGTTTATGTATTCTTTGTGTAAGATGGAGTTGATTCTGTGTTATTTAATCTTAACTATGTGAGAACTGTAAGTTCCAGGCTTTTTTCTTATTTTATTTTTTTTTCCTTAACAGGAAATGAAGCATAGTGGAACATTTTTGATCTCCAGTGTGAATCTTAGACAAAGACAATGTTTTCCTTTGTAGTTGTCAGTGCCTTTGGATTCAAAGACATTTAGCATAACATCAAGGATATTGTGCTTTTTTTACATTTGTACATTAATTTGATAAATTAAACATTTCCTTTTTTTACTATTCACCAAAGTCAGACTTCTGTAAGACTGTATTCTCGGTAGTTCTTACATAAATTCATTAGAACAATAGGTAGGTCTAGTACCTGTGCGTCAAAAGAACACAGAACAACCATCCACCTTACCCTTTTTATGCTTCATATACAACATGAAAATTTTTCTCTAAAACAAGGAGAGAAACTACTTCTGGAACCCTCACAGTGGACTGAAATATGCAAGACTCAAAACACTCACCCATCACTGGGCATATGAGTTCTTCTATGAAAGCAGGGTTTGCTAATTAATTTTTTCAAGAAAAAAAAAAGAAAAGAAAAGATGTAGGAGAATAACATAAACTAGTGCACTCTCTGATTTCACTTTCAGCAGGCTTTTATGCTGGATTCAGTAGTCTGTGGTTCACAGGCAATCACTTCGGTGCTGTTTGTGGATATTAAAATGTTAAAGAGCAGACTAACACAGAGACCAAACTGTGTTGTTTACGGTGTGTTACTTTCAGATGCTCTTGAGCAAAGTTTGTCGATCAAAGTCTGATTGTGCATTATTTCTAGTCTGTCTTAGCTTTTACAAGTAATTTCTGAGTAAAGAAGTGCCTTTGTAAAATTTCTGTCTTTATGCTATCTAGGGGTGAGCTGAACGATAAAGAGTTTACATGAAACTTCTAAACAGGTTGTGATATTATTTTCACGTATGGTTTTCCACTTCTTCAAGCAACTGATCCACTTGTCATACTAAGTTATAAAGTAGAGTGCCTGGGTTGTCCTATCAGTTAACAATCTGATACTTGATGATGTTGCAGAAGGACAAAAATACCCTTTAATATAATCTCCTCTTGTTCTCTTTCAGCTACTAACTGAGAATATTTTGAAACCCTTTTCAAATAGTCTCAATTTAATTAGCCTCCTATCGGCTTAATTTTTCTTTGCCCATTTAAATACTGTACTATAAGCACATTTGTAAATCATATTATTCTTAGGCCAAAACATTTCATTCTATGAATGATTGCTTATATACTGTAACAATTACCCCAGCAAATTAATGCCTTTGAATAAGGATGGCACTTACTGATGCTTTAGTTCTTTAAATTCCTGCATTTATGCTCTAGTTAAACAGGATCTGTCACTGTATTGTACTAATAACAAATTAACTCCTACGCTATGGAGAAATAACAACCTATCACTGTTGTTCTTCCTCTATAAATTAGCTCCAAAACAAATGATCTTCTTGGATAGCTTGTTAGTCTAAGAGTTATTTTGTTAGGAGTTTGGGGAAGAAAAAAAGTGTAAAGAAAAGGGGAAGGATAACACTGATCCTAGCTCAAAGGTACTGCCACTCCCTGAGGCAAAGATATGTAACGTCAGAGGTGCATTTTCATTCAGAGTCCTCAAAAACCTGCATTACATTTGTGCTTGTACAATGACTGCAGAGTAAATTATGGGAAGAACTCTATTTGGCGAGAACAGGATTACCAGGATGAGCGTATAACCTTCGGTAAGTCTGATTTATGTTGGGGAACTTTATATTTTCCATAAGGGCGATCATAGAGACTATGCCATCATAGTAAATCCTGTAAGAATTACAACTGATAATGTTCCCTGGCTCCACGACAGATGGCAAGGCAAGCTTCTGAGAAACCTGGCACACATCAGTGAAAAGTGGCTAGAGAAAGAATATATGCCTCTGCATTCTTTGTACTCTTAAAAAGGACACATGCTTGGTTAAATAACTCCACATTTTCAGTTAGCACAGCTGGACCATTAGGATCCAAACCTAGTCTGAAATCTACGTTTTTCCAAATTCCAAAGGTATTCAGACTAGGGGGTTTAGTTGAAGGTACATGTCTATTGATTAACATGCATATTAAAGTTTGCAAACCCCCAGCACCTCGATGAAACAGAGTGCAACTTTGTTTGTTAGATACTTCTTTTTAATTACATAGCATGATCATTAGGCTGGCTTAAGATTTCTGTGGTTCTGATTCATTTGTTTTATTATTTCTTTTTTTACAGAGATGTGATTCTTGTATAGAGAAATTGCATGCTAACACTTGGGCTCCTTAACACTTCATGGACCTGACCCAAAATTTTGAAGATACTAGATACCTTTATGAAATGAATGAAAGTAAAAGGGGGAATGCAAATCATCTTTGGGAAAATCCGTCTTATTACAGAATTTGGAATTCTGTTCTATAGCAGATCACAGATATCCTCCTGCTTAAAATGCTGAGAGCACCATGATAAGTTTGCATATTAACAGTTCAGAACAGTTTATTAGTGGGCTGAATACTGAAGTTGCTACACTTGTCTACTATTTTTATAAATTTAAAGTTATAAAATTAAGATTATATGATCCTGCTTTTTGCAGCGCACTAACAGATTTGCTTTCAAGTGATGTTCACGCTACAAAGCATCTTTACACAGAAAATAGTAAAAACCATCATAGTAAAATTTCTTCTGTAGGCCACCTATGAAAAACAGCTTTAATTATAACTCTTCATCCCACCAATCAACATTTTTAATTAACTTTTAGATCTCTGTACTTAATTTATGTGATGCAAATTAAAGCATCTGTTAAAAGATTTCTGTTTATTCACTGTGTTTATCCATTTGCGTTGTTAGTACGCTTGTGTAACTTGTGCTCCATAATAGCCCATGTCATGCAATCTGAGAATTGCAAGCAAATCAAGCAAACATCAGAGTAAGAGAAGAACTTGCTTAAAGAGTGCATGGTAAAGACATAGTAATGAAATCCAATTGTGAAAAAATAATGAAGCAAGTATGTTCATGAAAAATGTTGAAATAAAGCAGTCACATTTATAGTTATCATTAAATGTTTTTTATCCACTTAGCTCAATCCTCGTGAAAACATACTGTAAATTCAGTCCTCTGCTGATGCGAGTTAGACTGATCTATGCTAGTTGAATTTTTGACACTGGAATTTTAGAGGAGCTGATGGGAGGCTAAGCAGCATTCAGAGCATGGGTCTCCACCCGTCTCAAGGCACAGCTTGCGGGAAGGTTCTCAGTGCCATCTTGGCAGAAGAGACATGACAATCTAGCTCTGTTGCAAACATGGAGACAAAACTTCTATGGGATGATAACTGGAATCAAATGATATTCAAACTATTATATACCTTAACAATCAAGAAAAAGCTCTTAAGTTGAATTGCGCACCTATTCTCCATGACAAACCTGAAACTTTGTTTTAGGGTTTTGAGTTTTGGAATGAGGATTGTAATACAGCTGTGTTACCACCCCAAGTTAAATTCACTGGTCTCTAATACAAAAACAAAACACTGTATTGAGCCCTTTACTGATTGTTTCACAGAATCACAGAATGGTAGGGGTTGGAAGGGACCTCTGTGGGTCATCTAGTCCAACCCTCCTGCCGAAGCAGGGTCACCTACAGTGGGCTGCAGAGGACCCTGTCCAGGCGGGTCTTGAATATCTCCAGAGAAGGAGACTCCACAACCTCCCTGGGCAGCCTGTTCCAGTGCTCCGTCACCCTCAGAGGGAAGAAATTCTTCCTCATGTTCAGACGGAACTTCCTGTGCTTCTGTTTGTGCCCATTGCCCCTTGTCCTGTCACTGGGCACCACTGAAAAGAGCTTGGCCACATCCTCCTGACACCCACCCTTCAGATATTTGTAAGCATTTATAAGGTCCCATCTCAGCCTTCTCCAGGCTGAACAAGCCCAGATCCCGCAGCCTCTCCTCATAGGAGAGATGTTCCAGTCCCGTCATCATCCTTGTAGCCCTCCGCTGGACTCTCTCCATTAGCTCTTCATCTTTCTTGAAGTGGGGAGACCAGAACTGGACAGAGTACTCCAGATGAGGCCTCACTAGGGCAGTGTAGAGGGGAAGGAGAACCTCCCTCAACCTGCTGGCCACACTCTTCTTGATGCACCTCAGGATTCCATTGGCCTTTTTGGCAGCCAGGGCACACTGCTGGCTCATGGTTAACCTGTCGTCCATCAGGACACCCAGGTCCCTCTCCACAGAGCTGCTCTGCAGCAGGTCCACCCCAAGCCTGTACTGATGCATGGGGTTGTTCCTCCCCAGGTGCAGGACGCTGCATTTGCCTTTGTTGAACCTCATCAGATTCCTCTCTGCCCAAATTTCCAGCCTGTCCCGGTGACACTGAATGGCAGCACAGCTTTCTGGTGTATCCACCACACCTCCCAGTTTGGTGTCACGAGCAAACTTGCTGAGGGTACACTCTAACTCTTCATTCAGGTCGTTGATGAAGAAGTTAAACAAGGCTGGGCCCAGTACTGACCCCTGGGGGACACCACTAGTTACTGGCCTCCAACTAGACTGTTTAAAAGAACAGTAATAACAGTACATCACCTTCAATAATCAGTTCAGTACAGCCATCAGGCTAGACAGCAATACACTCTTCACAGAATCACAGAATCACAGAATAGTAGGGGTTGGAAGGGACCTCTGTGGGTCATCTAGTCCAAACCCCCTGCCGAAGCAGGGTCACCTACAGTAGGCTGCACAGGATCTTGTCCAGGCGGGTCTTGAATATCTCCAGAGAAGGAGACTCCACAACCTCCCTGGGCAGCCTGTTCCAGTGCTCCGTCACGTAAGAAGCAGTTTTAATTAACACACATGCTAACAGGTGTTAAAGCCATTTATTTACTATCCTGCTCTTAGATGTCTCATAATCACATTATATCCTTCTATTTATATTCACACCTCTGTGCACTTAAATTTTCGTACTTTAGTACAAAAGATAAAAGTAAAACATAACAAGGGGTTTCAGTTTAGAAAAAAATTACACTTGTGTTACCCATGAAGAGCGTGGTTTCCAAAATTCCATGTTTATTATCCTAGCAATTTTTGTTTCTACATTTTAATTTAAACACTGAATTATTTTAAGCAATCAAAACCTACTCTTCACTCTGGTTTGGAATTTGGAAGTGTTCAATTCTGCAGACTTTTTCACACAATCTGTCAGCACAAGCTTAAAATGTGCTGTGACACGTGTATACAAAAGTAGGTATAATACCCTGATGTTACAGGGTGATCAAGGGTAGTCTTAGATTTCCAAGGTTAATAAAAGGATGTACAGTCTGAGTTCACTGTGGGCTGAGTTCTGCAGCTGAATTATAGTGGGCATAAACCACCAGCATTGCCAAGGCACGTGTAATTTAATGGATGTAATTGATGGATGTAGTTCCTTGCAGAGGTAATTACTGGATCAGAATCTAGCAGTACAGGAAAGAGTTGCTTTTCTATATGGTACAGGGGGATTAAATTTTGCTCCAGTGCTGTCATTCTGCTGATAGCTGTAGCAAAGAAGCAATGCTGTAACAATTGGCCATGATTGATGTTAAACTGCTGTTTATGACTGTTAAGGACACTTATTAACATATGCAAAACACATAGTTTTTGTCACAGGTAGTATCTTGTATGGTTAGAAGCACTTTATGAGAAGTTACTAAAGGATATTTTATGCTTTTGTTATAAGAAACCTATTGATCAGTTACAGAACAAGGTAATGCAATTGTTCTTCTGAGCAGCACAAACACCATCAGTAACTGGCAAACCAACAGTTTCTACTACTGAAATATTAAACACCCTGTTGCTATATATTTGGCAAGGGCCATTTATTTAACCATCTGATTTTAAGTGTCTCTTGTATTATTGACAACCTCTTGACATTTTTTTTTACTGCCTCTTCATCTAAGCATGAAATTAGAAGTATTACAGATTACGTAGTTAAAAATAAAGAAGAAAGCCACTGGTTTCTAGGAAGAGCTTGTGGGCAATCCAGTGGTCTTATGACATCTGTTAAAGAAATCAAGCTCAAGTAGAAAAGGAACAGTGTTCTGACTGAGTGTGTTCGGTTTCCATGACAAGGTTTTGGTAGCAGAGGGGCTACAGGGGTGGCTTCTGTAGGAAGCTACCAGAAGCTTCTCCTGTGTCTGACAGAGCCAGTGCCAGCCGGCTCCAAGACGGACCTGCTGCTGAGCAAGGCCGAGCTGACCAGCAATGATGGTAGCGTCTCCGAGATAACATACTTAATAATGGGGAAAAAAACCTGTGCAACTGCGGTTGCAGCAGGAGAGATGAGTGAGAAGATATGAGAGAAACCACTCTGCAGACACCAAGGTCAGTGAAGAAGGAGGTTGAGGAGGTACTCCAGGCACTGGCACAGAGGTTCCCCTGCAGCCTGTGGTGAAGACCGTGATGAGGCAGGCTGTGCCCCTGCAGCCCATGGAGGTCCAAATTGGAGCAGATCTCCACCTGCAGCCTGTGGAGGACCCCATGCTGGAGAAGGTGGATGTACCCAATTTGGCTGTGACTCCATGGGGAGCCCACACTGGAGCAGGCTCCTGGTGGGATCTGTGGACCCGTGGAGAGAGGAGCCCAGGCTGGAGCAGGTTTGCTGATAGGGCTTGTGACCTCGTGGAAAGGATCCACGTTGGAACAGTTCCTAAAGAACTGCAGCCTGTGGGAAGAACCCATACTGGAGAAGTTCATGGAGGACTGTCTCCCATGGGAGGGACTCCATGCTGGAGCAGCAGAAGAGTGTGAGGAGTCCTCCCCCTGAGTAGGAAGGAGGACCTGAGATAACTTGTGATGAACTGACTACAACCCCCGCTCCCCGTCCCCCTGCGCTGCTTGGGAGAAGGAAGTAGAGAAAACTGGGAGTGAAGCTGAGCCTGGGAAGAAGGAAGGGGTGGGGGTGTTTTTAACATTTGGTTTTGTTTCTCATTATCCTAATCTGATTTGGTTGGTAATAAATTAAATTAATTTTTCACCAAGTCGAGTTGTTTTGCCCATGACAGTAACTGGTGAGTGATCTCTCCCTGTCCTTATCTTGACCCACAAACCTTTCATTCTTTTTTCTCTCCCCTATCCAGCTGAGGAGGAGGAGTTATAAAGTGTCTTTGGTGGGCACCTGGCATCCAGCCAGGGTCAACCCACCATACTGAGGAAAAGTGAAATTCAGAAAATCAGTTGCTTGAAGTGGAATATTAAGTGTTCCTAGCTGTGATTATTTATATCTAATGGGCTTTCACTTGTAGATTTTTGTATGGAGAGATTACGATTCAGAGATGGCTCATGCTCCCACTATGTTCTAAAACATTCCCAGTTTAGGTATAGTACAATTTTCTGGTAATGTATAGAGACAGTTATGAGCTGCAATCTTCTGGAAATTTTGTCTTTTCATAATTTCATGTCTTACCAGTTAAAAAAGTTAGTTTTTGGACTTAGAACATACACTCTGAAAAAGCAGAAGCTAAAAAAAAAGAAAGAGATAAAAATTCCATTACAAGGTGTGACTCTGCATTTAGCTGCATTTTATTACTATTATTCTCAATGAATACTAAACATGTTAGAAAGCTAGGCAGGCTTCACATGCCTCACATTTCACTTTCTTTACAACCTCAGAGTCTGGGTTTTCTTTTCAATACTTGCTTTGCACTTAGATTTCTTCAAAGTCAGAAAGTAGATGGGGTTACATACATGCATCATGTATATTTTTTTTGTATGTCATATGCCTTCAACATCCTTATCCTTTTTACTACTCTGCTCATTTCTAATGTAAAAAAAGATGCTTAACATTTCAACTATATTTTTAATTCTGGGCAAAAAAAGAAATCAGCTGTAAAGCTTTAGATCTCTGCGGTAAGAGATCAAAAGCTCTTTAAAGAGTATCACCTAAAAGGGAGTTTACTCTGAAGGCAAGATAGTACTCTAAATTTCATGAAGGCTTGGCTTGGGTGTCAGACATAGCAACAGCTTAGAAATGAGCTATTCTCTAAAGGGGAAACTAGTTTAAAATCCAAAGGTATAGAAAGGTTTAAGAAAATCATCTGTCCTCAGTGTCAACAATAACAGGGAAAGTAGAGAAGTCCTTTGCCACACAATTCAATTCATTAATGAGGGTGTTAGACAGGACTGGACCCAGTACTGACAATGGCAGTTAGTGGCCTCCAACTAGAGTTTGCACTGCTGACTGCCACTGTCTGGCCACAGCCATTCAGTCAGCTTTCAATCCACCTCACTATTTTCTCATCCAGCCCATATATCAACAGCTCATCAGTGATGAACTTATGGGAGACAGTATCAAAGTCCTTCCTTAAGTTCAGACATAATATCACTGCTTTCCCCTCATCCACTAGGCCAATCTTTTCTTTGTAGAAGCTTATCATAGAAGTTTAGGAGTGGCGTTTGCTTTCCTTCAGTCTTCGGGCGCGGTGATCGATGAAAGTTTGTCAGTAGTGGTCTCACAATGACATCTGCCAGCCCCCTCACCGCTCATGGGTGCATTGCATTATGGCCCATGGACTTAATCATGTCCAGTTTGCTTAAGTATTATCTATTCTGATCCTGTTTCACCAGGGGTATGTCTTCCTTGCTTCAGAGTTTTCCTCTGGTCTCTGGATCCTTAGATTTTTGGAAGTTGGTCTTACAAGTAAAGATTGAGGCGGAAAAAGCACATTAGCCTTTTCCGTGTCCATTGAAACTGGGGGCCTGCCCCAATCAGCAGTGGACCCATAGTTTCCCTAGTCTGACTTTGATACTTAAGTCCTTACAGAAGCCATTGTTGCCTTTAACATCTTGTGTGGGATTCATCTCTGAGTGCGTTCCAGCTTTCCTAAGCATGTCTCTGCATGCTCACACAGTGTCTCTCTATTTCTCCTGGGTTTGCTGTGCCTGTGTCCACCTTCTAGTCTGAGTTTTTCCAGTAACTCTTTGCTCATCCATGTGGGTTTCTTGGAGTTTTTGCATTGCTTCTTGCTTGTTGGGATGGACTGCTCTTGAGCTTGGAGGAGGTGATCCTTGAATATCAAACAACTTTCTTGGACCCATCTTCTATCCAAAGCCTTATCATTGACTCATAGAATCATTAAGGTTGGAAAAGACTTCCAAGATCATCAAGTCTAACCGTCAACCCATGACCACCACGCCATTAAAATCTTTCAAGCAGATCTCTGAAGGGGACAAAGCCAGTTGTCCTGAAGTCCTGCACTGAGATCTTGCCTTTCATCCTGCTCCCTCTTCCTGGGATTCTGAACTCCACTGTCTCATGGTCACTACAACTAAGCAAGCCAAGACATACAAGCCCAATGAGGTTGGAGGGACCAGGAAAGGTATTTCACGAGCAAAGTACATGGATGGAAAGAAAGGACAAGAGTTTTGTGGTATATATACCAAAGAAGTCCTGTGTGGAGATGAATAATTTAAAATTATTTTACACATTTGGCCTACAATTAACAGAGGAAGACACTTGTTACGTTCTAGTCCCAATTTAGCCCCATGATGTGTCTTCTTAAATGCAAATTTTGGTTTTTTTCCTGGAATTTTTGTTTTTTGTTATTTGGGGTTTGTTGAGGTTTTACGGGTAAGGAAATAATATATTTGTTTTTTATTTTACACAGGTATTTCAAGAAGAAACTCAGCAACATTTCTAAAGTTCTTTGATCATCTGTGAGCAAAGATGTTCTGTAAGTGAAAAATGTCAATTCTTGAAAAGAAATTTAGAAATTATAAGTATTGAGGTATCTCTTCTCTGTTTCAAGACAGCTGTAACGTAGGGAAATTTCTGATTCTTAACAGAGTATCTTTTCTTATCAAAATGAATTCAGATATTAAAGAAAACGTCAGGGCAGGCCTGTTGCAGAAGGATACTGTAACAGACCTTTAGCTTAAGTCACATCATCTTAGTTTCTCCACTTCTTCCAACACTTTCCTAAAGGGCAGATCTCATTCTAGAGTTTAAAGAATGCTTAACTAGAAACAAAGAGTTTCTAATTCTCAGAAATTGCTAAAGCAACTATAGCCTTTTTTTTTTTGAAATTGGTTCTGATATATGCAAGACTGCAGTGCAGTGAATGGCAATTAGGTCTTTGTTAAGTTAGCTGAGTTTTGTCACAGGATTAGCTAAATAGAAATAAGAAAAAGCACCAACTGAGATACAAAGCTCCCTCAGCCTCTCCTCGTAGGAGAGATGCTCCAGTCCCCTCATCATCCTCGTAGCCATCCGCTGGACTCTCTCCAGTACCTCCTCATCTTTCTTGAAGTGGGGAGCCCTGAACTGGACGCAGGACTCCAGATGGGGCCTCACTAGGGCAGTGTAGAGGGGAAGGAGAACTTTCCTCGACTTACTGGCCACACTCCTCCTAATGCATCCCAGGATCCCATTCGCTTTCTTGGCAGCCAGGGCACACTGCTGGCTCATGGTTAACCTGTCGTCCAACAGCACTCCCAGGTCCCTCTCCACAGAGCTGCTCTTCAGCAGGTCCGTCCCAAGCCTGTAGTGATGTATGAGGTTGTTCCTCCCCAGGTGCAGGACCCTACACTTGCCCTTGTTGAACTTCATCAGGTTCCTCTCTGCCCAACAGAGGTCTTGCTGAATGGCAGCACAGCCTTCCAGTGTATCTACCACTCCTCCCAGTTTGGTGTCATCAGAAAACTTGCTGAGGGTACATTCTAACTCTTCATCCAGGTCATTGATGAAGAAGTTGAACAAGACTGGGCCCAGTACTGACCCCTGGGGGACACCACTAGTTACCGGCCTCCAACTAGACTCAGCACTGCTGATGACAACCCTCTGAGTTCTGCCGTTCAAACAGTTCTCGATTCACCTCACTGACCAATCATCCAGCCCACACTTCCTGAGCTAAGTCACTCTCTCGCAGCTCGGGAGCGCACCTCAGCGGCGGTCGGGGAGAGCAACTCTCTGCGTTCTGACAGGCATTTGAACAAATTAAACGGGAGATACTTCATGCCGTAGCCCTGGGACCAGTCCGGTGAGGGCAAGATCTTAAAAACTTGCTCGACACCGCAGCCAGGGAGAATGGCCCAACCTGGAATCTCTGGCAGAAAGCACCAGGGGAGACTCGAGGTCGACCCCTGCGGTTTTGGAGCTGGGGATATAAAGGATCCGAGGCCCGCTATACTCCCACTGAAAAAGAGATTCTGGCAGCATATGAAGGCGTTTGCCTATCAAGGAGGCAGGGATTCATAGGAGAGCAATATTCAAAAACCCCATGGGAATAAAGGTCACAGAAAAAGGAGAGATTATATAGAAGCAGCACAGAGCAATCAGCCAGACAGGTTCCTGCATCAGAGTAGTCTTTGAATAGTAAATGATAGGAAAGCAACCATAAAAAAAGGAACACAAAGACAGTATTTTGTGAAGATGTTGCTTTCCTGTGTTGCATTTGGAAACCTGCGCAACGCAAAATGTTTTTTTTTATGTAATAAAATCAAACAAGATTTCGTTTAGGATTGGTTAAAAAAAGTGCAGAGGACACTGTTTCACGCTTTTCTGAAGGGCAAGGCATATTAAGTTGAGCCCATTAATGGGTTCACGTAGTTAGAGAGCTTCTACTGCATCTTTACTCAGAAGGTGCGGGGCAAGAACAGAGCAGTTTCTTTACATGAGAGACCATCTGGGAACAAATCCCTGTGTCCTGACCCACCACAAAAATATTCTTTTGTCTGCTGCTGTGTGTTTTCCACGTCCTTACTGTACCATGGAAATTTTTGCTGCTGCTGCCAAAGACCATCAGTGGGCCATAATGAGAAATTTCTCCCTGCCAAAGCGTGGAAGTGTAAAAAAGGCAAAACAATTCTTCTTTTCCCTGTTGTTTTTCCCCTGGCTCCAACAGTGACACTCAGAATTGTTCTCCTACATCCAGAAAACAAAATTTCGAATATACAGGTGGTGTAAATTTTTAATTTTGGGAAAAAAAAAAAGAAATGCAAATTTTATTCCCATGTGATAGGTGGGAAATATGAGAAACTGAAAGGAATGTCAGGGAATGCCGACTGGTCACTTTAAATTTCTTCTTTTTTTTTTTTCTTAAAAATTGAGCAGAATTTTTGAGTACTTTTCGTTTTGACTCCCCAACTTGTTTTACAGAAAGCATGAAGATACTGTCTTCTCAAAACCAGGTCTTATTTGAATGTGCCTTTCTTAGAGAGAATATGCATTAATGTATGTATAACACTCATCCAAAAGAAGAGGTGGAAGGAGGATCCCAAGAACTACAGGCCTGACAGCCTGACCTCAGTGCCAGGCAAGACTGTGGAGCGAATCATCCTGAGTGCGCTCACCAAGCATGTGAAGCACAACCAGGGGATCAGGCCCAGCCAGCATGGGTTCATGAAAGGCAGGTCCTGCTTGACCAGCCTGATCTCCTTCTGTGACCAGGTGACCAACCTAGTAGATGGGGAAAGGCTGTGGATGTTGTCTACCTGGACTTTAGTCAGGCCTTTGACACTATTCCCCACAGCATCCTCCCGGAGAAACTAACTGCCCATGGTTTGGATGGGTGTACGCTTCGCTGGATAAAGAACTAGCTGAATGGCCGAGCTCAGAGAGTGGTGGTGAAGGCATTTAAAGCCAGCTGGTGACCAGTGATGAATGGTGTTCCCCAGGGCTCAGTTTGGGTCTGGTCTTGTTTAACATCTTTATCAATCATTGGGATGAAGGGATTGAGTGCTGCCTCAGTAAGTTTGCAGATGACACCAAGTTGGGTGGGAGTGTCGATCTGCTTGAGGGTAGGAAGGCTCTGCAGAGGGATCTGGACAGACTGGATCGATGGGCCGAGGTCAACTGTATGAGGTTCAACAAGGTCAACTGCTGAGTCCTGCACTGTAGTCACAACCCCATGCAATGCTACAGGCTTAGGGAAGAGTGACTGGAAAGCTGCCCGCCAGAAAAGCATCTTGGTGTGCTGGTCGACAGCCAGCTGAAAATGAGTCAGAGGTGTGCCCAGATAGCCAAGAAGGCCAACGACATTGTCCTGGGTTAGGCCAGGACATGGTTAATTTTCACTGGAATCCAGGAAGAGGCACATTCGGGCGGGCTGACTCCACCTGGCCACACAGAGCAGGGTATTCCATACCATGTGCCGTCATGCTGGGTTCCGGTGGGGGGGAGCTGGGCAGCAGGAACTCACTCGCGGCTCGGGAGCGCGCAGCACCGGTCATGGAGGGTGGCTCTGTGGGTTGTGTGGTTTGTGTTGTGTTTTCTCCTTATCTGTGGAGGAATGGCTAGCGGAGCAAGGGCATTTCGACATAGAAAAGCTAAGTCATCAGGATCTCAAGAAGTATCGAAAACAACTAGTTTAGGAACCAATCAGGGACAAGGTCAGACTGTCCTTGTTTACCAGATAGGCACAGTATCAGGAACTTGTGGTTACGAAGTTATGAGAAGAACCCGTTAGAACAGGATGTCAAGGCGGGACTTGACTTTTAGACTAACAGCCAATAAGGAGCTTAGCTTTTGCAATATGTATGAGCTAATTAAGACTGTTATAAATTGCGTAACCAAACTGTAATAAACGAAGCTTGCTGATCTCTCATATTGAGTGACTGCTTCTTCCCTCCGTTCCGGCAAATGGCACGACAAATTGGCGCCCGAACAGGGACCCCGGCGACCCGATAGCGGAGTCCGGGAGCCACGGTCGGCGGAGAAGTTCCGTGCGGTCCTGTAAGCAGCGCAGGAAGCGAAAGGGATACCCTCCCCGCGCTCGGGAGCACCTAGAGAGGCTGTCCCGCCAGCCACGCGCCGCCGGAGTCTTGCAAAGGCTGCAACAGCGCGCTGATTGAGGTATGAATAGACAAGCGGCGTATAATCTGCTCAAATGCTTCTTAGAGAAGCGGAGCATTGATAGAATAGATTTGAAAAAGGAACTTCCTGATCTGTTAGATTATGGCGTACTTAGGGGGGTCTTTACCGACCCCAATATGGTCTTCGAGGAGGAGGAGTGGCGAAAGCTAGGGAATAAGTTGTTTGATGCCGTTATTAACGAAGAAAAGGCAGCGAAAAAATTGATGAAACCATGGCGGGCAGTAACAAATACTCTCACCATGCATAAAGCTGAACAGCGAGTCACCACCACTGCGGCCGAAAGGTTGAGTAGTGCGGCCCCTGCTGGAGTGTCCTCCACACAGCCAACGGCCCCTGATTGTCCCTTGCCCCCTTCGGTACGGACCGTAGTCGTCCCGCAGAGCTCCTCCGCTGGGGCTTGGGACTTGTCCCGCCTGGGCTCTGCGTTGGAGGGCAATTCGGCGGAGCGTCCGCCATCAGAACGGGTGACCCAGGGGGAAATAGCTGCGGCGGACCTTCCTGCAGACACGAGCAGGGCGATGAAGCCAGGGCCGGATGCTGATACCCCGGTGTCCGAGCGTGGAAACAATCCTTTTTTGAGCCATAGGACAGCGGATTTAGTTTCTGAGCGCCAACGGTGTTGGCAAAAGGTTGCAGAGGCTGCTATGAGCGAGGGGGACCGAGAGGTTGCAATCAACCTCATGAGTGAGGCAGGGGCGTTTCCCGTCATACATCAACCAAATGAACAGGGCAATTTAGTGGCCACCCTCCAGAATCTAGACTGGAAATTGCTTTCACAGCTACGTGCTACGGTTAATGAGTCAGGGGTAAAAGGGGAGCCTACACAGCAGATGCTAGACTATCTCTGGGGAACTAACATTTTACTCCCGGGGGATATACAGAGCATTATGAAATTAATCCTTACTCAGCATCAGCAACTATTGTTCAATGCACATTGGCAGGCAGCTTGTATGAGATCAGTAGCCACTGTTCGACAGCCCGGTGATCCGTTACACGGAGTCTCATTGGACGAGTTGATGGGCCTTGGCCCCTATGTACGCCCTGAGGCACAGGCCATCATTGGCCCGGATAAGGCAAAGGAGTCTATGGCCATGGCGCGCCAAGCTTTTGATCAGCTTAAGGAGCCGGGGGGAATCCCCTCATATATGGGAATCAAGCAGGGTAGGGATGAGCCTTTCGGATTGTTTATTGATAGGGTAGCCAGCGCCATACAAGCAGCAGGAGTGGCGGACTATCTGAAGGGCACAATCTTAAAACAGTGTGCCATTCAGAACTGTAACCCTGCAACTAGAAGCATCCTAGCTACCCTCCCCGGAACCTGGACCATTGAGGAAGGTTTAGAACGTATGGCTCAGGTGCCGGTAGGACAGCAGGCTATGTTAGTGGAGGCGGTGAAGGAATTAGGGAAGAGCCTGCAGGAGCACACGCTAGCTGCCCAGAACCAAATCATGGCCGCGCTGGCCCCTCTGCAGACCCCGACCGCCCAAAAGCAGCCCCGAGATTCCCGGCACCTGCGCTGTTACCGGTGCGGCCTGGTGGGACACGTGAGAAGAGAATGCAGAGCCGGACAAGTTTGGTGCAAACGATGCAACTCTGGGACGCACGCGGAGTCGATCTGCTGTCGCAACCGGCCGGGAAACGGGATGAGCAGCGGGAGAGGTCACCCCGCGCCGACACAAAATGCGACCGCAACCGCCTATCCGGTGACGTCCAGCAACAACCCCTTTGCCCCTGCCCCGCCACCAGCGGGAGCCTCGGACTGGACCTGGCAACCTCAATAGACTGCACACTGTTGGATTCCCGACCGGTGCGCGTTGCGACGGGAATCCACGGCCCGATTCAAGTCGAAGGAAGACCGGTCGGAGCATTGTTGATCGGTCGCTCCTCGGCTACCATGCAGGGCCTCACAGTGTTAGTAGGCCTGATCGACAAAGACTATCAAGGTGAAATACAGATTATGGTCCAAACATTTTTCCCACCGATGTTCGTGGCAAAAGGAACTAGAATTGCACAACTGGTCCCTTTGCCTCATATAGCTGCTGCGATCGCCCCAGCTCAGACCACGCCGAGGGGCGATGGATCTTTTGGTTCGGCAGGTCAAGCTGTCTTGCTTACCATTGGACTAAGACAACGGCCTCGAAAGACAGTGTCAGTGCATTATGCGGGACGGGAACTCAAGCTTTTTGCTTTATTAGACACAGGCGTGGACGTATCTATTATTAGTGAACACCACTGGCCACCCAGTTGGCCCACCTGGGAAACGGGAGCCACTGTTGCTGGGGTTGGAGGGTTAACCCTAGCACGCAAGTCCCCAGTACTTCGTTGGACCATCGAGGACAAAGTGGTGACGTGTAGCGCCTCAATACTACCGTTACCTGAAGGGGTACAGGCCTTGATAGGGCGGGACATACTCGCACAGATGGGCATGGTGCTTACGACTGAATACCCTGCCCCTTTTGTGGGACGGCCATTGCATGGGCTTTCCCAATCCAGTTGAAGTGGAAAACTGACACACCAGTATGGATTGAGCAGTGGCCGTTAAAGAGAGAAAGCCTGGAGCAGGCCCATCGGCTAGTTCAAGAGCAATTTTCCCTTGGTCATCTACGTCTATCAACCAGCCCATGGAATACACCTGTTTTTGTTATCCCAAAGAAGACCGGCAAATACCGATTACTGCATGATCTTAGAGCAGTTAATAAGCAAATGCAAGAGATGGGGGCGCTACAACCCGGCCTGCCCAATCCTGCAATGATTCCAGAAGGATGGCACCTCCTTATAGTAGATCTAAAAGACTGCTTCTTTACAATATCGCTTCACGAGGAAGATAAGCAACGTTTTGCATTTACTCTGCCCTCGCTGAATCGAGAGCGGCCCGACCAACGCTTTGAATGGACAGTATTGCCGCAAGGAATGCGAAACTTGCCAACTCTCTGCCAGCTCTATGTTGACGACGCCCTGCAGCCGGTGCGCAAGGAATGGAGAGAGACTCTGATTTACCATTATATGGACGACATTTTACTAGCGCAGGCAAACCCCATAAGATGGCGCCGGACCGTGACCGAAGCGTTAACCAACACCTGTGACGACAATGTCCATCTCTGGAGTAAGTGGGAAATCATATTCGCCTCCTTCTTCACGCCGGGCGTAGCTGCGGCCCGGGCACATCGAAACCTAGAGACTCTCTCATGTTGGGTCGTCAAACAAGCAAATATGACTAGCAGAATACTGTCTGAATTAGCTACAGAGATGGACAATGTACAACACGCGGTGTTGCAGAATCGTATGCCCATTGATTTTTTGCTTCTAGCACACGGGCACGGTTGTGAAGACTTCGACGGTATGTGTTGCATGGATCTAGAGGATAACTCCAGCTCCATACACAGAGAGATTAAACAACTGATGGATCACTCACAAAAAATACAGAAAGATGTTGGGGTCTTTGGCCTGGAAGGTCTAGCTAATTGGTTGGGATTGGGGGGATGGATCAAAGGGATAATACAAAGCCTATTGATGATATTAATAATTGTTATATTAGGGCTTGTTATATTTAGTTGTACAATATCGTGTGTTAAACGGATAATAATACAAACTACACACAATATTTGGCTTGCACAAAATAAAAATGGGGGAATTGTGGAGGAATGGCTAGCGGAGCAAGGGCATTTCGACATAGAAAAGCTAAGTCATCAGGATCTCAAGAAGTATCGAAAACAACTAGTTTAGGAACCAATCAGGGACAAGGTCAGACTGTCCTTGTTTACCAGATAGGCACAGTATCAGGAACTTGTGGTTACGAAGTTATGAGAAGAATCCGTTAGAACAGGATGTCGAGGCGGGACTTGACTTTTAGACTAACAGCCAATAAGGAGCTTAGCTTTTGCAATATGTATGAGCTAATTAAGACTGTTATAAATTGCGTAACCAAACTGTAATAAACGAAGCTTGCTGATCTCTCATATTGAGTGACTGCTTCTTCCCTCCGTTCCGGCAAATGGCACGACACTTATCTGTATCGTTGTTGTTCCTGTTCCCTTCGTTTGCTGTTCTGTTAAACTGCCCTTATCCCGACCCACCAGTTTCTGCCTGTTTCTTTCCATTCTCCTCCGCACCCCGGTGGGGGGAGGGGTGGCCGTGAGGCGCTTTTGTTGCCGGCCACAGCCAAACCAGAACAGACATCTTGGTCAAGTTGCGTCAGGGGAGGTTTAGATTAGACATTAGGAAAAATTTCTTTACTGAAAGAGTGGTCAGACATTGGAATAGGCTGTCTAGGGAAGTGATTGAATCACCATCCCTGGAGGTGTTCAAAAAACATGTAGATGTGGCACTTTGGGATATGGTTTAGTAGGCATGGTGGTGTTGGGTGGATGGCTGGACTTGATCTTAGAGGTCTTTTCCAACCTATGATTCTACGATTCTATGATTCTATGTGCTACTATGTGTTGTATGTGATACAGTTCTAGGCAAAAAGGCAGTTTAAACTGTGAATGCTAGCAGATAATCGGGGTCTGTGCATATGTGTTTGGTGATGGTCCAAAAATGAACTTTTGAACTCTGAAGTAGATGCCTGCTACTGTCTAGCTGCAACCAGTTTAAGCTGGTTGCATCTTTCATTAACAGCTGCGCTCAGCAAAAGTAGCCAGTCCCAAATGCTGCAGTTAATAAGGAGACAAAAGACAGAGTTAGCAATTAGGAGGCTGATCACATGTTGTGCTTCTGCACAGAGACTATTTAGGTGAGGACAACTACGGATTAGTGGTGGAATAGAAGGATTCCCAAAAAAGGTGGTCTTAGAAGGAAGAAGGGGACCAGGGAAGAACGAGATGGATACCCTGGCGAGAGGAAAGATCCTAGAAGTGGAGAGATCTTGGAGATGGGGGAGATGCATGGAGAGGAACACCAGGGGATGCCCAGGATGCCAGGGAGACCTGGAACTGATAAATGTGAGTGTGGACCGACACGACTTTCTGAAAGGGCTTCCCAGACCAGCGGTGACCTCCCTGCCAGGAAGCGAAGATGAAAGCCAGTTAACCTACTGCTGAGGGGGAGCGAGTGAGTGAGTATATGACACAGCCAAAAAGGATAAAAATGCTTTCAAGTCAACAATTTAAATCAAGTTATTTATTTAATTCTTTTATCTTGTAGCAAGATTTCTCCAGTTTTAAAAATTCTTTCTCTTTATAATATTTGTTTCTTAGCCATAGTAACCTCCTAGAGGCTTCAGTATGCTAAATCTTCGATTAAAAATACTTTATGCCTAGAGCAAGCATAAAACCAGAAAGCTGGATCATTTCATATACATATACATATAACTATTAAACATGTCTACTACTTTAATAGCTGGAGCACATTACCATTTAACAGAATAATACTGTATTCTAAATTATCGGCTATATTGAGGGTTTGAGTAGTCCTGTAATAGCTACAAAATCTCAAACCCATGACAGAATTCTAAACAAAAAAAAGGAACATTCATGGAGAGATACCACTTTCCAATGAGATATCAACATCCTTGGGATGAGAAAGGCTGAGCAAAGAGATGCTATTGCTCTTCTCAGACAAGATTCAAGGTATAGGCATTCAACTGACTGCCTGGAAGGTGTGCATACTGAATTCACACCTTCTGACACTATATGGAGAGTCCCTTCCTTGTGAACAGTACAAATGCCACACTGCAGTCCAAAATGCGCAGTTCTTCAGATTTCACGTAAAGTGATGTGGCATAGAGACCAAACAATCTCTGAAGAAATGGCATCTTAAATTATTTAAGACTTCATAGACAATAACATCTTGAACGGAACCTGGAGTGGAACCCTGGTATAAAATGGTCTCTCCACTGTGTTGAAACTTCGATGAACAGCCACATCTAAATCCTGATTGGATAAGGATTCTTACAGAGGGGAGCAATTAACTTACATGGGTTTCAACTGAGAAGGGATGAAGAGGAAAGGAAACATCTTGAAAAAAGAGATCTTCAAATTGAAAAATTTTTACACTTTCTGAGAATATAGTTTTACTTCTTTTATCATCTAAACATCAAGGTTTTTTCACCCCAGTAAATTTAAATACATTGAAAAGAGACTGGGGACTGGAATCCAAATGGGAGAGGAAACAAATGAGAAATAGGATACTGTTGAGGGTTGGAGGGACCCTAGGAATATTTTTAAAGTGAAGAGTGACATTTTTTACACTTTTCAAAGGTCTGGAAGTGACCCTCACATTTTTCGCTGAAGTTCCCAGTCGGGAATAATTTGTATCCAATTTCAACAGAATGTGTTCATTTTTTCTTGCCAAACGGAAACAAGGAATAAAAAGTGGTGCAATTTTGGATGCAAATTGTTATATTCAATCCAAGTTATTTCAGTCTGTGCGGTTGGTAAGGCAGGCAGGGGAGAAGAAGCTGTGTATTCACAGACCTTGAGACAGCTGCCTTCACCCACCATAGCTGCACGTGGACCTTGAGGGTCATAAGGTGTGAAAACCATGCAGGTGAGGCTCTCAAGTTCAGGTTAAGCACAAGGCTGGAACACAGGGATGCACAAGTGCTGAGGCTGATGTTATTAGGTTACTTCAGGCTTCATATATACAATCTGTTCAGCTTGGGTCCATCTCAGGAAAGATGAATGGGACCATTGTGAGAATTATTCCCCCTGCCCTAAAGCATGATGTTTTCAGTAAGTAGTCCATAATATACAGAGGATTAAAATGGATTTATGACTCAGATTCAAGTTTGTATCCTTCCTGATGGCATTCCTATCCATTGGGATAGTCATCAGACCATAAAAATCCAGTTTTTCAGGTTACTGTTATGTAATAACAAGTGAAACAGTTGCTATAATAACTCTTTAAGTATTGCCTGTGGACTAGGACAGTTCCAAAGGGGATCTGCAAAGCTACCATTCAGAAATGTCGTTTGCCTTTAGACTGATACAGTCTAGTATGAACTTATTCTTTTCTTTTTCAGAGATTTGAATAAAATTCTTGAAGTTTTCAGGTGAATGTCTTTTTCTCAGATTATTGAAATTTCTTAAGGTCTTCTCTTAGGAGCTCTTTCACTATTTATAGTTATATTAAGAGTCACCTGTGTAGACTGAAGTCTCTGAAAACAGAAAATTTACAGCTCTCTTATGCTGAACAAATATCTTAATTTCTCCTCTTTTTATTCCAACTTCTTGCACATACACCCTGGTTTATCATCTATATGTGATATGATAATCATATATATGATATGATAATCATGTATATGACATATATGTGGAATGACAATTTTATGTATGTGTTAGCTAACCATATTTGTAAACTTGTATTGAATTCACTAAACTGTTTTGGGATGAGCAAATTTTAGCAACTCTACTGTTCACACAGGATTTTTCTCTCACTCTTTATGAATACCTGGTACTTATTAGCAACCTCTAAAATCATGACCTAGCAGTATGGTATGTTTATTTTCATACTATTTTTATTTCAGGTTATTCATTTAGCAAAATTTCCTACTAAGGCACCAAAATCTCATACACTCTACACAGACACGTTTTTGGTAAAATGATCACTGCTGATACAGAAAAGATGGAAAAGGAGGTAAAAAAATCAAAGCAGAAGCTAAAACACACAACATCACGTTCACAGAAATGTTAAAGTTTTGGCTGAGATTTCTGAATGACAGCATTTGAGTCACTTCCCAAATATATTTTGAATGACAGAGTGTAAAAGCCTTGTCACTTGAAAAGCTCTTCTGAAGTAGTTTTCATGAAGCTTGTCTGTAAAAATATTCTCTTTTCAGGAAGCCTTGTACCCCACTATTTTCCTTTTCCTCAAAGGGCTTCCAATGTAGAGTTTCAAGTATCACGCAAGAATTGCTCTCAGGTTTCTGGCAAGAAGATGCAAACGAGACTTCAAGGCCCCCTATTGCTAGGTTCTGCATACACATGTAGAAAAGATTTAAGCTACAAGGCCTTGACCCTGCAAATGCTTACACAGCTCCTGCTTAACTTTGTGAATTTTAATAGATTCTTTGATTTAGCTAGCAAAATCAGGCAGGTATGTAAAAGTGTGGGACTGAGCCCTGGTTTACACCATTCAGTGAAGCAAAAAGGAGTATGTAGACAAAGATATGTAACTTGATAAGCTGTTCTTATCTAATTTAGTTACTAAGCCAATACTTTGATATTAAACTCTTTGTAACAGAGATTATGCTCTTATATGGTGTCTGTAGAGGAGTGACATTCTGATCTGCAACAGGAATTACTCATACAAAGAAACCGCATATACAAAGAAACCTTTATATTTTCTCTGAAAAGAAATATTTTTGAATCAAACTTTGTCTAGGCCTAGAGTTTCTCAAAAATAACATTTTGTTCTCTTATCAGACAATACACAATTCCTATTGATTAAAAGTATGTTTGCCATTTGAAAGGTACACCTATAATTTTGTATAACAAGCAGTCTGCATTGTGAAAATAAAGATTTGTTTAATGAAGGACAAATAAAAATAGCAAATAAAATTTCTACTTTGAAGAGTAGATTGTTAAAAGTCAAATGATTATCAAGATTGGAAATCTAATAATTAGGAAGCAACCCATTATTGCAATGTAACATTATTTAACTATCCACTTCGTCTATTGCACAGCATATTTTACCTCACTAGAGTGTGAAGGGCTCCAAAATACTCCTTTTATCCTTCCAGCCAGATCTGTAAATCACTTGGTCAGAGTGACTTGGTGTTTTCACAAGATAAACGACTCCTTGTAGGCCATTTCAGCTTCTGCAAAGAAGACAGTAACAGGATCATCCTTGGTTATATTGTTACTAATGTTTTGTTGGTTGGTTTGGCCTATTTTTCCAGATGAGGTGATTTCTAAAGGAGAAGCTTTGTTAGACAGTTCATCTTCAGTTCAGTGATCTCGACATTTTCATAGGAGATGGGAGCTTATATTCCCTATTTCCTTCAACTAAGGAAAGTGTAAAATCGTTATCTTCTTCTGCACCATGTGTTCCAGTTACTAGGAAATCATCAGGAAAAAAGAGAGAGTCTGTTACTCTTCTGGTAAATGTGCCTCCAATTCAAAATAGTGATGTTGTTGTCCCCTCACAAACACAGCTCTTCAAACGAATAACAGTAGTCATCTGCTCTATGGAAAACAATTGGCCTTTGGACTCTTGAGAGGGCTTATAAGCATCTCTGTAGCCCTGAAATTTTGTCCACTCTGCGAACAAAAAGTGAAACAGATTTTCCCATGCTTAGAGCTTCCAAAAGATTCTGTCCGTAATGAACTCAGTATGGGGATGGATCAGATTGTCCTTATGACGCATCTCACTCTTCTCTTATCCTGCTCAGGAAGATGTGCCTGTCTCTAAAGAGACAGCACTTTAAAGGTAGAGTGCATTTCATCTTCTGCAGTCTGTCGTCTGCAAGCACTTACATATCCTGTAATACTTATTACAGAATCACAGAACAACAGAATAGTAGGGGTTGGAAGGGACCTCTGTGGGTCATCTAGTCCAACCCTCCTGCCGAAGCAGGGTCACCTACAGTAAGCTCCACAGGACCTTGTCCAGGCGGGTCTTGAATATCTCCAGAGAAGGAGACTCCACAACCTCCCTGGGCAGCCTGTTCCAGGGCTCCGTCACCCTCAGAGGGAAGAAGTTCTTCCTCATGTTCAGACGGAAATTCCTGTGCCTCAGTTTGTGCCCATTGCCCCTTGTCCTGTCACTAGGCACCACTGAAAAGAGCTTGGCCCCATCCTCCTGACACCAACACTTCAGATATTTGTAAGCATTTATTAGATCCCCTCGCAGCCTTCTCTTCTTCAGGCTGAACAAGCCCAGTTCCCTCAGCCTCTCCTCGTAGGACAGATGTTCCAGTCCCGTCATCATCCTCGTAGCCCTCCGCTGGACTCTGTCCAGTAGCTCTTCATCTTTCTTGAAGTGGGGAGTCCAGAACTGGACAGAGTACTCCAGATGAGGCCTCACTAGGGCAGTGTAGAGGGGAAGGAGAACCTCCCTCATCCTGCTGGTCACACTCTTCCTGATGCACCCCAGGATCCCATTGGCTTTCTTGGCAGCCAGGGCACACTGCTGGCTCATGGTTAACCTGTCGTCCAACAGGACGCCCAGGTCCCTCTCCGCAGAGCTGCTCTCCAGCAGGTCCACCCCAAGCCTCTACTGGTGCATGAGGTTGTTCCTCCCCAGGTGCAGGACCCTGCACTTGCCCTTGTTGAACCTCATCAGGTTCCTCTCTGCCCAGCTTTCCAGCCTGTCCAGGTCACGCTGAATGGCAGCACAGCCTTCCGGTGTGTCTACCACACCTCCCAGTTTGGTGTCATCAGCAGACTTGCTGAGGGTACATTCTAACTCTTCATCCAGGTCGTTGATGAAAAAGTTAAACAAGACTGGCTCCAGTACTGACCCCTGAGGGACACCACTTGTTACCAGCCTCCAACTAGACTCAGCGCCACTGACGACAACCCTCTGAGTTCTGCCATTCAGCCAGTTCTCAATCCACTTCACCGACCATTCATCCAACCCACACTTCCTCAGCTTCCCTAGGAGGATATCATGGGAGACTGTGTCGAAAGCCTTGCTGAAGTCGAGGTAGACAACATCCACGGCTCTCCCATCGTGTACCCAGCCAGTCATCTCATCGTAGAAAGCTATCAGATTGGTCAGGCATGATTTCCCCTTGGGGAATCCATGCTGACTACTCCTGATAACCTTCTTTTCTTCCACTTGCTTGATGATGACCTCCAGGATAAGCTGCTCCATCACCTTTCTCGGGATGGAGGTGAGGCTGACCGGCCTGTAGTTCCCTGGGTCCTCCTTCTTGCCCTTTTTGAAGATTGGAGTGACATTGGCCTTTCTCCAGTCCTCGGGCACCTCTCCTGTCCTCCAGTAACTCTCAAAGATGATGGAGAGTGGCTCAGAAATGACATCCGCCAGCTCCCTCAGCACTCGTGGGTGCATTCCATCGGGGCCCATGGATTTGTGGACATCCAGATCACTTAAGCGATCCCTCACACAGTCCTCCTCGACCAAGGGAAAGTCATCCTCTTTGTAGGCTTCTTCTCTTACCTCCGGGGCCTGGGATTCCTGAGGGCCAGTCTTAGCACTGAAGACTGAAGCAAAGAAGGCATTCAG
Organism: Opisthocomus hoazin; assembly: GCF_030867145.1. Lineage (NCBI taxonomy): Eukaryota > Metazoa > Chordata > Aves > Opisthocomiformes > Opisthocomidae > Opisthocomus > Opisthocomus hoazin. The sequence goes on along the minus strand of NC_134414.1, from coordinate 16,701,237 downwards.
TAGTTCTGCCTTCTCCGCATCCTCCGTCACCAGGACACCCGCCTCATTCAGCAGCGGCCCCACATTGTCCATAGCCTTCCTTTTGCTGCTGATGTACTTGAAGGAGCCCTTCTTGTTGTTTTTGACATCCCTTGCCAGCTTCAATTCCAGGTGGGCCTTGGCCTTCCTCGTCACATCCCTGCATGCTCTCACCACGTTCCTGTACTCTTCCCAAGTGGCCTGCCCCTCTTTCCACATTCCATGGACCTTTCTCTTCCACCTGATTTCTGCTAGAATCTCCTTGTTTAACCATGCTGTTCTCCTGCCTCCTTTGCTCGATTTCTTTCTCAGGGGGATGCATTGCTCCTGTGCATGGTAGAAGTGTTGTTTAAAGAGCGACCAGCACTCCTGGACACCCCTGCCTTCGAGAGCCCTGGCCCATGGGATTCCTCCCAGTAGCTCCTTGAAGAGGGCAAAGTCAGCCCTCCTGAGGTCCAGGGTTTTGATCCTGCTTATTGCCCTGCTTCCTCCACGCAGGATCCTGAACTCGACCATTTCATGGTCACTACAGCCGAGTCTACCTCCGACCTTCACATCCTCCACCACTCCCTCCTTGTTTGTTAACACAAGGTCCAGCAGAGAGCCTTTCCTTGTTGGTTCCTCCACCACTTGCATCAGAAAGTTATCATCGATGCTCTGTAGGAACCTCCTGGATTGCGTCTGCCTAGCTGTATGGTCTTCCCAGCTGATGTCAGGGTGGTTGAAGTCCCCCATGAGAACCAGGGCCTGTGACTGTGAGGCTGCTTGCAGCTGCCTGTAGAAGGCCTCATCAACCTCCTCCTCCTGGTCAGGTGGCCTGTTGTACACACCCACAGTAATGTCACCCTTATGAGCCTGTCCCTTAATTCTAACCCACAAGCTTTCAACTTGTTCCTCATTTGCCCCCCGGCCAAGCTCAATGTATTCTACTTGCTCCCTCACATATAGAGCAACTCCCCCACCTCTCCTTGTTGGTCTGCCTTTCCTAAAGATTCTGTAGCCATCTATGACAGCATGCCAGTCATGCGAGTTGTCCCACCACGTTTCTGTGATGGCGACCAAGTCGTAGCCGTCCTGCTGTATAATGGCTTCCAGTTCCTCCTGTTTATTGCCCATGCTGCATGCATTGGTGTAAACACACTTGAGCTGGGCTGTCAATCTCACCCCTGGCCTTGGCATGCCAAGCCTAGGCTCATCCCTAGTGAGCTGGGCAATATCCCCTTCCCCCTTCGAACCTAGTTTAAAGCCCTCTCAATGAGCCCCGCCAGCTCGTGGCCAAGAATTCTTTTTCCCCTTTGAGACAGCTGAGTTCCACCTGTCGCCAGCAGGCCCAGTGCTGTGTATACCTCCCCATGATCAAAGAAGCCAAAATTTGACCGATGGCACCAGTCCCTGAGCCACCTGTCATCCAGGTGACTTTTCCTGCCCCTTTCAGTGCTGTTCCCTGCCACTGATGGGATGGAGGAAAACACCACCTGTGCCCCTGATCCCTCAACCAGTCGCCCCGGTGCCCTGAAGTCCCTTTTGATGGCCTTGGGACTTCTCTCTGCCATCTCGTCCCCGCCAACCTGCATTACCAAGAGGGGTTAGTAATCAGAAGGCCGCACCAGACCAGGGAGTTTCTTTGCAACATCCCTAACCCGGGCCCCACGGAGGCAGCAGACTTCCCTGTGGGATGGGTCCGGTCATCAGATCGGGTCCTCTGTTCCCCTCAGAAGGGAATCACCTATGACAATGACCCTCCTTTTTTTCTTAGTTGAGGCAGTTATAATACGTGGGGCTGTCTGACTTGTCCTGGGCAACCCCCTGGCTGGAGCCTCACCTTCACCCACATCCTCTGTGGCCGGTCCCTCACATTCCAGAGCCCCATATCTGTTGCTTAAGGGCAACTGGGCAGGTGAGGGAGGCCGGGGGGAGATTCTCTTGCCCCCCCGAGCAGGGACCCGTTTCCATTCCCCCCCATCTCTTAGGTCCCCTCTTTCTGCTCGGTGGCAAGACGGTAGGGGGTTCTCTGCTTTCTGTGGAGCGGCCTCCTGCTGCCTCGGCCTCAGGGAGGGCAGGGTGCGTCTCCACCAGTCGATCTCCCTCTCACACTCCCGGATGCTCCTCAGCCTCTCCACTTCCTCCTTCAGCTCTGCCACCAGGCTGAGCAGGTCATTCACCTGCTCGCACCGAACACAGCCGTTGTCTCTGCTGTCCGCCGGTACGAGCGCCAGGCTCAGGCACTCCCTGCAGCCAGAGAGCTGGACACCGGCATTCTTGCGTGGGGCCTCCGTCTGGGTCCCCACACTCCTTCGAGCAACAGCTTTACCACGGGTGGTAACCATGGCTAGAATATCTCCTGGAAGAGCGATGCCCACTACTTGAGTAGCCAGGAGGGGCGGCTGCACCCTGCCTGTCGCCTTCCCCGCTCGCCCTGCCCGCTCGCCCTGCCCGCTCGAACTGCCGCGCAAACTGCTGCGCCGCTCCCGGGCTGCTGCGCCGCCTCTGTTTGCCGGCTCTGTTCGCCCGCGCTCCTGGTCGCTCGCGCTCCCTGGGGGCTGGATTGTAACTAGACAGCTATGCAAATATTGACAGAAGAACTGGCTGTCAGTATTGGTATTTACTGAGAAACATCAACTTTTCAGAAAAAAAGGTTTTCATTCTTTACTGGAACATTTATTTGTTTCAAAATACCAATAAGGAATTTTTCAAAACTATTTCATTTAAGCTCAGTCAAAATATTATACCTGATCTGATACTGACCTTTAAGAATGAATGATTTGTTCAGACAAACTACATCCAACTCTAGCCTGTACAAAAGAAATATCATTCCAAGTAAAAATTTTCAGAGTTCTGTTCTGATACACTTAAGATTCTGACCCATACAGTAGTCTAATTTGGATGAAATAGTATTTTCTAACGAAAAATATTCCATCTTTTGTATAACTCTGTTTCTAAGAATTTGATTCCTTAGGTTTTCCTGCTCTAGTGAGTATTGAAGTTATTTGTTTTCTGCAGGGAAGAAAGACCAAATTCTGTCTACACCTTGAAACCAGAAGAAAATGGTTATATATCTTGTTATATGTAATTGTTATATGATATTTATAGATACTAATTTCTTTTATTTTTTTGAGATACTCGAATGTAATTTTCAATTGGCATAATATGGTATGCTATTGAGATTTTTTTTTTTTAAGTGTAAGAATGCCAGATTTATACATTACATTCTCCTATTTTGCGATATTTTTACTGTTGGTGTGTCAAGACCATTTTCTTATTTCATATTAATGCCACATTATAGCTTCTACTAATGCAAATGGGTATAAAATAAATTATTTCACTCTGATCATACACATGCACTGTAAAGGTCCTGAAAATTATCAGGATAACATTAATCAGCTTACCTTACATGAGAATCAAGTACTTACTATTTATATCGCCAAACATTTATATACCTTTGGGCAGAAATCTTCCTCGAAGTAAGGAAAAATAATTTCCTTCTAAAAACTTATTCTGTGTTGAGCAGCACAAAAATGGTAGTTGCCAGCACATGTCAGCTATTTCAAAGGTAATTTACCTGATGGTACTGAAATAGATCAAACATTTAAATAACTATATACCTTCAGGATCTGTGTGCTTCAGTTTAGGTGTGTAAATATATGCATGGTGAAAAGAAATGCATGAAATGATGTGAAAAAATCTTGTGTGTAGAGTTTTTGTTTTGCCAGGAATGGAACCTGAATCAGTATGGCAGTGATTTTTTATTTCCACATAGTCAGCAGCAGCTAGTTTGCAGATATGCACTGCTACTGTCTGAGAGCTGACGAAAACCAGCAAGTCTTTCCTTTATTTTATAATACTTCAAGATTTATTAACATTTCATGGAAAGATAACATAATATAAAAACAGATTGGTTAGAATAAACTTGTGTTGAATAAGTAACTTCAGTCTCAAATATATTTTCTGGTGAATAACAAAAGATTGTTTTTTTCCCAAAGTAGAATTATCTCAATAGTTGAGGATTTCTTTTAGCATGGACGAGGATAAGACTTAAATCCTTGCCTATATGACTTGGTTGTAGGATTTGAACGTGGAGATTTAATGTGCTGTGTGGTGTTGAGTCCTGCTGTGTGAAAAGCCAGTTTCCTGCTAACAAAACAAATTTAAAACTATTTTTGCTTTTTTGTGATTTGAATACATCCAGAAATTTCCTATGATTAGAGACCAACAATAACTTGAATATGGACCTTTCCAGGTCCATAGGAATCCCAAGCATTGCCAATATTTATCAGCTAGTTGGAGACAGAATGTTCTAACTTATTTCTGATTTTAAAAAATGAACACAAATCCACAAAACCACAATCTCTGGTTTTCTTTGCACAAATACATCTAAGCAACTTCCAAACCCCTGAATTTTTATGAAAATACAATTTTTATTTTCTGGTCTCCCCTACTGTCAGTGATCAGCTGTTACAAATGAATAGTTGCAACTCTTTTATTTGGTTCTTCTGGGATGTACTGATTGAGATAATGAATGTTTAGAATGATGACTTATCATTTATCCATTCTCCTGTTGGGTGTCAAGTCATAGCTCCAGACTTTATTACTGCCATATACTAACCAAACAGGTTAATTCCACATTCAGGAAGCAGAGTAGTAGTGATAGATAATTATGAATCATACAGAAGGATGAAAAGCATAAATATTTAACACAGCAGGCTGAAAAAGTGAGAATAAGACAAACAAAAGGGGTAACGGCTGCAACCAGAATGTGTCTGGAAATAGGATGAATTTCAGGAATAGTATACAGAATAAAATAATATACACACAGGTCAAACAAATATTAAAGTGTGTTTGCAACAAAAAGGAATGCAACAACAGAAGTCTTGATTTGCATGAAAATGTTGTGCTAGCTTCTGTACATCTCATAACAAGCATCTTGCTCTACCCAGAAGGCTTGCAGAGCTAACAGGCAAAAAAGGTGAAGAATTCAAAGAAGCAGAATTAAGGTGCAGAGAAATCAAGCCCTGAGGGTGCGTGCAATCATTTTTGTGAATTAGAACAAAGATGAGGAGGATTTAAGGGTGCCCAGACCTTCTTGAGGAGACATGTAGGACAACTTGAGGTGTGCTGTCAGATCAGTGTCCTGCATGATGGAAACAGCTCAACCACAGGGATGATATGTTGTGCCCTCTTATCTTCTTGCTCCTCTAGACTCCTTGAATTGCCCCAAAGCCCATTAGCCCAGAACTCCCTGCTTTTCATTAAACACAGTACTTCTCCTGACCTCATAAGACAGTTCCTCTCAGCTGTGCCCTCCACTCTTCTTATGCTTCACCTGTGCTTTCTTATTTGTCTAAAAGTCCCCAAAATTGCACTTAAAATCTGCCTCTATTTGCTTACACCAACTTAATCCTCAATCAATACTTTAAACCTCCTGCCTCCCAAGGGTTTTAGCATTTGATTCCCTAGTCCCCTGGTCCCAGCCCTCATTCCCACATGACATTAGCATTGTCAGTCCTCCCAGAGCTGTGGCTGTGTTGCATCCTGCACCACTTCTATTACCAGGAACTTATGCCGCTCTCCTTAATTTACTGTTGGAGCCAATTGAGTCCTGAGTCTTTTGGCAGCAAAAATGGCTCAGTTCTTTCATTTTATGAGAATTTTAAAACCCAGAATGCTGAAGACAGTTATCCACATCCACATGAACAAGAAACTGGGGAAGAATTTGCTGCTATCTTTCAAAAACCACTGATTAAAGTAAGATATAAGTTGAAATGCACCAGTTCAGAAATGGCAAGCTGTCTGAAGGATGAATCCCCTTCAGTCGTAGGCTCATGCCACCATTCATTCTGCTCCTCCCCTTCCTGTATGTAAAAATGCAAACCACTGTTCTTTCCTTCATTAAGACCAAGCAAATCCAAAAACTTTGTGTAAATTTGAGCTGTTTTGCTGGCAACTAAAATGTCCAGGGTAGAATTAGGCAGATCAGCTACCTGGGTGAACATGAAGGTAGGAAAGCACACACCCTGCTGATATCGGGCATAAAGTGAAAGTAAGACAAGCCTTCACCCATAAATCTAGAGGGAAGGATGTCCAGGAAGGGATGGTCACCATGTTGACATCTGGTCATCTGGTGCAGTAAAGGAGAAAGAGATGAAAAAGGACTGATGAGCAAACTTGCTTTGCGCATGGAGAGATGTAACAACTGAAACACACTTGCATGTAAAAAGAAGTTGCTTTACAGTAAAGGTAAAAGTTAGTAACTCAGAATGCAACCACGTAGCTCTGAATGTGCCTGTAGTGAGTCCTCACACAACTGATGGCTTTTGCTTCCAGAACAGAAACAGGAAGGCTAAAGGCTGAAAAAGAGAATAAGAAAGCAGGGGACCATATGCAACCTTTTTGTGAGTTAAGCAGGCTGCAGTTAGTCCACAATGCTGCACTGGCTCTGCTAAGAATAGAAAACTCCAAGTAAAGCTACCAAAGCTATCTTGACCAGCTTGTGAAGCAGCAGTGCGCTGCAAGGCATGGCTTGTGGAAGCAGGTAGGAAGGCAAAATGCGGCATCAGGTGTAGCATAAAGCATAAGATTTTTTTAGAGAAGAGACTTCAAAATAGCATATTGTGCTTCAAGAATTGGTTATCATCATCACATTTATCTGTGTTGTAAGAGTTTTCTTTACTTCCTTAATTAAAATATTGCTTTTCAAGCTACTTCATTCCCATTTGTGAATGTGAAAAATGAGCTCCCAGAACACCAAGAAGTTTAGTATAACTCTCCCAAGAGTTTTTGTAGTAATCTCCTCAAATTTGAATCAACTCTTGTTGCTGCCAATCAAGACCTGGCAGAAGACCTGCAGTGGGAAAGCCAGGCATATGGAATAAGAGTCTGTGGTGCAAATAGAAACTAAGCCAAGATCTCTTGCGTCCCAGTCTTACCTTAACTGCAAGACTCCCAGGTGCCCCATATTTAGCAGATGTGGGTAGTCCTCTTTAAGTTATAGTTTTTGTAGTCCAATTTACTTTTACTTTTACTGTCTTCTTCACTGGCTCAGGTGTGGCAGAACTAAATTAAAGAGGAATACTATCAGCACTAAAACTGACCTGCAGAAGAAGTCAAATAAACAACTGAGAGATTAAATTATTTCTTTTGTGTAATTTCTTACACTTAACAGAGGAACATATTTATCAGGCAGCTAGATAATACAAAACATGTTAAATCTAGCACCTGATGAAATTTTAGCACATAAGACTGTGCGTCGAAGGCCTTGACGGACTTGTCAATGCCGGAGGAACACTAGCTCAGAATCCTGTGTCAAACACCCAAGAGTTAACAAAAGGAGTGGTTCAGCTTGAACAACGGGCTCTTATCTTATCAGACAGAAGTAACTGGGGGATGGCCCAATACTCAGATCAACTGTGTGACACCTGGGGTTAAGCAAAAATTTCACAGACAGATATTGCTTCAGCTAAAGAACAGAAGGCCTCCCATAAGCAGGTACTGAGCTCCCCACCACGAGGGCGTACCAAACTGCTGAGTCCCGCTTCTGACAACGAAACTATGCCAAGAGCTAGTCGACATAATAATAGACTTAGACCCACCTCGCTCAGATCTGCCAAAAGATTTTTCAAAGGTATGAAAATTGGCACTTGAAAACCCCTTTTGGAAGAGTCGTCAAAAAAAAACCTTACCCGACAGACAGGTAGACAGGCCTGGTCCTCTCTTCCGCCCCAAGAACAGACACCTTTTTGGCAAGGGTCACACCTCTGACTTTGTCCGACTTCTCACTGGGAAAATATTATTAACTAAAACACTGAACTGTTAGTTTGAGCTCAGTTTTTGTAGACAGAGCATTTATCAACTCCAATATCAAATCTGTGATACCTTTTTCTTGAATAAATTACCTATTGTTTCATCTTTGTGAAACTGTCTCTGTGAAGGTCCCTGGGAGGGCTCTGACAGGCAAATGCTGACTCTTATAAATGGCTACATAAACCATTGACCAAGTCTGGGACTAGGAGTGGATTCAGCCACACCTAAGCTCCACTCTCTGAGAAGGAGTTTAGAAAGCAAGGGGGTCCACTTCGAACCTTATGACTCAACAGAAGGACTTTCCACTTATCAGGCTGTTTGAAACCCTTTAACATGACAAACAACTATACTGCTATATGTTTCTGTTTCTGCAGTACTCACCATACTTAAGCAAGATTAATTCACATTAGAGTTTAAAAGTCTAGAAGCCCATTAATTCAAGTGACATGAACTCCTTTTTCTAAGACCAGATCCATAAAATATGTTGCCATAAGTGGGGAAAAATTTAAAAAATTACCGCTGAGGCTTAACTACATTTTTTGAGTGACTGCATGCTACAGCATGCAAAGAACATTGACCACTTCTCATTTTTAATGAAAAAAATCCATGTTTTCTGCCAGGGTCAGAGAATTAATTAAATAATGATTCCTGTGATGCAGATTTTTCACCCATGAAATGTTGTTTGGCTAAGTTGCTCCATCACACCTATAAAAAAGAGAAGAGAAAAAAGTTGTGAGGTTGACTTTAAGCAATAATTCACTTCCCTTAATTTGCTCAAAAAAATCATGCTAGTCTTCTTACTTCTTGTGAGAACAACTTGTAAGCAGTGCTCTTTTGTAACAACTGGTATCAAAGGGTAATCTCAACAGTGGGGAAATGATGGTTTTGCCTGCCAAATGTATTTAATTCAAAACAACCTGAGTTCAGCTAATTTCTGCTGAGCTGATGGCAGTGTTTCACCAGAATTTACTTAGATTTTTTGCAGGTCTGAGACCTTGAAAAATGAGGGGGCTGGGCCAAGGGCAGATATGTCTAGAACTCTGGCAGCTGAAATATCACAAAAAAATAAATTGGCTTGGCCCAAAATGAAATCCAGTGTATATATCATTTTGAGTGGGGGAATGTAGTTTATTCACATCATTTTGAAATAAAATAAGTAAAAATAAACCACTGCTGGATCAGCCTGAAATTGTTGATTCATTTGCCTCTGGAATACTGAAAATCTTTTTCTTTTCAGTTTAAAAAATGAAAAATGACATTTCAAAACAAACAAAAAATATTGCATTACAGCTGTTGAAATGACATGTTTGGACACTTATTTCCAAAATAAAATACTAAAATGAAGCATATTTATAAAATTCAAAATCCTTTTTTTTTCTCATAAATATACTAATAATTTATATCCCTCTAAAATTCCTTTTTGGGACAAAATTACTGTTGGTTAAAAAGTATGTCTACCTCTGTGACTAGGGCACAAGGAGCCTCCACAGAAGCAGAATTCTATTAATTTATTTTTCTAAAAAATATAACTGGTATTGTAAAAGTCTTCTAATAAAAAATCTCTCTTGATTATTTTTTCTGTCTGTTCCTCTGAACTTTCCCAGAAGGTACTCCCTTGTTAAAACATAGAGATTAGTTCTTTGCTCTGTATTATTCTTTTCTTAGTCTTGGTAGCAATGGACTCGATTCATTAAGTAGATGATATTTTACCCTCTTTTTTAAAGGTTCTAAAAAAACCCCAAACAAACAAACCTTTGAATCTGTGATTACATGGCAGTTACCACCCAGACCTCATCATCATCTACAGATGTGTCACATGAAGCTTGTTACAGCTATGCTCACCGTTATGGAGTACCCGATAGCTCATCCTAAAGAAACCAGGACTAATGCTGCCCAATATACAGATATTCTCTGAAGTGCTCTAAAGTGGCAAAGCATTCAGTTCCCACTTTGTCTTACAAAAATTGAACTCGTAATTCTAACCTTCCTTGCCCATAGATTTAACTTGAACTGTAAGAATTCTCTAGAATCTCATGCAAAGCCAGCAATTATGGTTTATCCACTGTTTCTGGCCTGGCAGAAAAATCACTAAACCACTGTACTCTATGGAAATTTATCTCCTGATATATTCTCCCTTCCTCCACTGACACCAAAACGAGAGTATGTAAGAATAATTACAGTAACCATAGACTGCCCTAGTTTGCATGAGGGCCTCTGCCTTTAGTCAGTCTGAATTATTTTCACCGTTATTATTTAAAACATTGAAACAATATATTTCTTTTGCTTTGCAGTCTTGCAGCACTATCTGGACTGTCAGTGCGAGGGGGAAAAAGTCATTAAGAAAAGGATTAATTCTGAGAAATTGCAAATTGAATTATTGATTGAGAGGTTTTCTGATACTTCACCTAATCCCAGAAAAAACTAATCTTTCTGCGTTTGGAAAGCTTTCAAACATTTAGAAGTCCTCTTTCCATTACATAAAGGAGATGTTACATAAATAGCCTATAAAAAGTATTTCATTTTAGCATGTATAATTATCTTAGATTTCGTGCTATGCTTAGTCCTTAGGAGCTGTCCATTATGGATGCTGTGATGTATAATGTAGCCCGCCATAATGAACCTTTAAAGAAATTAAAGACCTTCATTCTATTACGCATTATACTTGTTTTTGTTTTCACAACACCAAAAAAAATGACAAAAGGGGCCCTTATCATACACTGTTTAGCTTTACTGAGGTTTAAAGATTCCCAGGCCACAAAACTTGCTGAAGAATACACTCCTTAGCAAAAGAATTATGGTCAAACAGAATTCCAAGCAAAAGGTGAATGTAATGTAATACTTCAGTATGAAAGGGAAGATATTGAACAAATTTATTCTTTTTCATAATTCACTTGTGATATGTCTTTCTAACTTTATATCTCACTGATGTCAACAGGGGACTACAGTCTATCACAGAAACCCTCCTCTAAATCTCTTGTAAGATCACATGCCCTGCTTGGAACTGCACAGAACTTTGCTTGTGAATTATCATAATTGATAGAAGCTGCAGAGACGCGATAGTGAAGGAAACAACAGAAAACTTAATGAAATACCTTGGAAAAGCAAATTTGTACAGCATGAAAATTGTCTTTCCAGCTGAGTGTTCAGCAGAAAATTCTCCAGAAATTATTCTCAGCCCTGGGCAGAGTAACAATGCAAAGACAACCTACTGAGGAAGCTCCCCAGCCGTCCACACTGCAGGGCTTAGACAGAGCTTAGTGGGAGTAGGTTTCTTGACATGGTCCTCTGCTTGGTACTGCACACCATTTTAGTTCTTGTATGTCCAATTTAGTCATGAATATTCCATAGAGATTAAATTTTAAAACAAAGGGAACAAGACTGCTTATAAGGATAGTCCTAAGATGTTCAAAAGAGTAATCAACTAATCTAAGCTTATCATCTAAGGTAGTCAAAGCTGTCCAGAATACAGGAGTGAAGGCTGCCAGAATGGATTCATCTTGCAAAAAAACACTTTCAAACAAAATCAGAATGGGTGATGTCCATCTCTTAGCATCAGCTATAGATGGACCTTAAAAAAGAAGTTTATGTTACATGTCTGCCTCAGTATTTTAAATAGTTGAAGTCAGATGACATTCAACTCTTGAAAAGGATAGGGAGTAGATTGTTTTTAGAGAATAAAAACTCTTTTGGTTGAGTATAATTGGATTGAATTAATGTAACCTTATCTGTTTCTAAACCAATCAACCTCAGCATGAAACTCACGTGTAGACAAAGCCGGACAAAGACAGAGCTGTGCCTGTAACTTGTGTTTGACAGAAGAACTTTGCCTCCATTGGGTATATTTGTAGGACTGTTAGATAGAGCCTGAGATGTAAGAATGGTTATCACCCTACAGAAAACTTGTGACAAGGGCAGCTGACTGGAAGATCACTTGCTTTGTTTTTTTTTACCTAGGGAATTCAGAAATTTTCTTTTTCTGCTGCAGAATATAGTTAAAGGTCAACAACTAGATGTGGCATTAAAGAAATGTGAGCATGAGGGCAATGACTGCATCACTCTTCAGAGAAGCCAGCACTGTAACCATTATGTGGGATGCAGTTATACCTCCAAAGTTGAATGCCTTAGTCCTAAACACTGAATCTTTGGGGACTGTCTGTCTCAAACTACTTTTGCTTCATTGGCCTTTCCAGAACTTCACTTCCATAGGGCCAGAGAGAAGATCTGGTTATGCCTGTCCTGAAAATCATCCTCTCAAGCCTGTGCTGCCTGATGGTGTGCATCATGTAGGGAACACAGGACAAAATGGTCTGCTCATTGAGAGAAAGCCTGCAGGCGGGCTGCCTCACAACTAGGAATCAGACACTTCCAAGATCCATGGCAGGAACTGGGTTTATTAACATAATCGTGTTCGTTCTACTTAACATAACAGGTAGAATGTCAGGTAAAGCCAGCAATGTTGAGAATGCAGGCAGTGTGATTAGCATTAGGTGTCCCAGAGCTGCTGCTCTAGGAGTAATATGCCAGGAGTCTGGATAGCTATGTGGGGCTTTACTGTGCTTTCAGTGAAGGTTCGCTCACTTAAAGCTCAGAAGGTTTTCAGTGAAACATTTTAGACTCAACCAACCTGTATTTTCCAACGAAACACTGTCTCGTCAGAAAATACTTCTACTGTTCTTGTCGTATACGATCTACTTATACTGCTATCTCAGCATTAGCAGGTGAACAGACGTAGATGTAAAAACATCTCCTATGGCCACATACAGCTTTTAAAATTATTATTTATTTCTGACATCTAGAGTTATGTTATGCTTGACTGTGCCCTTGGACTTCGCATTACTAACCACAAAGAAAGAATACTGCCTCCGGAATTCTACTACTGTTACTTTGAAAGGACATAACCCGCCATTATTTTTTGCTGAATACACACCTGGCCACCAAAGCTTTATATCTGCCATAGAAGTCATCACCACCACTATAACATGCATATACCTAAATGAATGTGCTTGCAGAGTGCAGACAAGAATAACATTTGTTTCTCAAAGTCAGTGTGAATGGTTATTTTCTAATATTGGAAAGCCTTTCCAAATACGGTGCCTGCAGAATGAATGCTTTCTCCTGGTTTGAATTCTGTTTTTTCAAAACAGCTGAAAGTTGCACAGTCTGACATTTGTGGGCTGTTCACACCACATACTGTTTTCAGTTGCTTATGTTGCCATCTTTTCAGGCTTCTGTGATTTCTGCTATTTATGACTTCAGGGACTCTTCTAATAATTTCCTTATTATCCTCCGTTATTGTCAGGAAAAGGCAGTTGCAGAATTTTGCTGATCATCCCACATAAAAGGTTTTTTGTAGCATTAAGAAACTTACTAGACAATTTTTAGACAGATGTGCAAATCAGACCTGTAATTCAGGTATAAAATTTCTTCTGATATTTTGGTACCTCCATTTATGCCCTAGTCAAAACCTGAAATGATAATGTTGTACTAAGAAACTAAGTACAATTTGAAAGTCTGGAGTAGATTCTTTACAAACACATCTTCATGGATAGAGATTTCCTTCACAGCTAATATGAGTAGCTTTGCAGTATGCTACTTTATTTTCTAAAACTCATATATATAATTAAATCCATTACAGCTTGTCACATTATTGCACAACTCTAATGCTCTTCATGCATGTTCTCAGTCTGTGGCGAATAAGAGATCATTCAAGTTAGGTGAGCTATCAAAGGGTGAAGGTAAACTGCGCTGTTATGTCATAGTGCATATATGGACGGGTACTTGCAACCTGGTATATGATTGTCCTGTCAAAGGGGGGGGGGGGGTAAGGGGAGTCTGATATTCAACTTGCCTGCCAGAGCCCTTCCAAGGACTTTCACTGAAACAGTTTTGCAAAGTTGAAACAATAGGTAATTTATTCAAGCAACAGTTATCACAGATTCGGAATTGCCATTGAAAAATTCACTGTCTACAAAAGTTGAGCTCAAAGTAATAGTTTAGCGCTTTAGTTAACAATGTGTTCCTGGGGGTACGTCTGACAAAGTCAGAGGCGCGACTCTTACCAAAAAGGCATCCCTTCTTGGGAGGGGAAGAGAGGTTCAGGCCCGTCGACCCGTCTGTCAGGTGAAGTTCTTGCTTGGCTCCTCCTCCCAAAGAGAGTTTTCAAGTGCCAATTTTTGTATGTTTGGAAATCTTTTTGCGAGGTGGGACTAAGTCAATTGTTGTGTATCGATTGGCTCTTGGCATGGAATGTCGTGTCGTCAGAAGCGGGACTCAGCAGTGTGACACGCCTTCGGAGTGGGCATCTTGGTATGTGTAGTCGGGGGCCATTTGTGCTTTATCCAAAGCAATCTCTGAAGCAATCTCTGGCTGCGCAGCCTCCGCAGCGCCCCACAGATCACTGAGTTTACAGTGATGGGCTATCTCCCCTTACTTTTGTCTGATAAGATAAGCACCAGTTATTTACTTCCTTTGTTAGCTCTTTGGCTCTTGACGCCTCAGTCCATTTGTCTTTCATCTTGCATTTCACAAGTCCAGCAAGGCCATCGATTACAATGATAAATTCCTAAACTGTAGCAATTTGACAACATGTTGGAGTCCTCAGAGTTGAATACATTTCAGTACTGCTGGTTTACGTTTGAAGCTCTTCAGGCTGCTTAGCCTAGAGTGTGCACTTTAACAGTATGATGCTGGATGAGCTCTTACCTCCGTTTTAAAACAGTGCATACAATATACAGGGTTAAGATCCACTGGTAATAGAAAAGGGAAATCTCTCTTGTTGAAAATTTATTTGGGAATATAAAGGCTATTTGCAGCATAGAATGTTTTGTTTTACTAAGAATGTGCAGTGGCTTCACTTCTGATAGAAATACATCTTAAAATTATGATTTCGTGTTTCTAATGACAGGGAGGATGACTTGTAGGATTTTCTTTAATCTTTTACTGGAAGCACAGTGATTAAGCATCATGTTGAAGACGTAGAGTAATTTAAAAACTAATCAGAGCGGTTCCAAATCCAAACACAATTCAGGAATCTCTGTGTCTAAACAGTAAAATGAATGAATGCAGTACATTCACTCCTTATCTACTCAGACTGTGTAAAATGAGGATATAGAGACATAGGTTTTCTGGCAGGAGCAACTGCCAACAAAAATGTCTGGGTTCAAACTGCTGAAAATAGTCCCCATCCTCTTTGCAAAAACAGATCACTCTTGACCATCAGTATTCTTGTAGACCTTGATATAACAGATCATAAAAAAATTTAATACAAAATACTAGAAGTCCAAGAATTTCATATAGGTTTGTGGAATGGATGCAGCCACTAGCATTTCCTGGGCCACACTTTAATAATCTCTGGATTATTAAACCCCTGGAACATTTAAGGAATTTTATAGTCTTTTTTTTAATCCTAAAAGAAACCCCTGCAACAGAATGCTAGTCTCTTCTTAGGACACTATGATTAGCTTTATCTTCTCGCCTAATCAATTCATAAGCAAAGATGTCTTCATTTTCTGTTTGAACTCAAATACTCCAAATTTTTCTTCTAATGTCTGTTTGGATATTTTGTTTGTGAAGTAATACATTTCAGGATCACTATTCCTCTCTATCCAGACTTCTTATTTAGATGTGGTTTTCTTTTTTCTCTGTTTACATGAGGTGTTAAAGTAAGTCAGGTGCACTGTAAAGACTTTAGGACTTCTACAGGCGAGGATGTGCACGAGGCCAGATTTAGCTCTCAAAACATCTTGCATGTAAAACTTCGATCAGAAAATCTAGAATTTGATAAATTCATGTCAGGTGAAAATGCAGGGGAGAGAGCCGCTCTTGATGCTACCACATTTCTAACATTGTAACTCCATTGACCTAAGATTCAAAATGAGCGAAGGCAGGTGAAAACTGCTCCCTGGCTTTTACCCTGAATAAAATACATTTTTAGCACTGAAATGTGTCCAAATATCCAGAAGTTTCTTAGGATTCTATATCTCTTTTACTGTCAGTGTATGTCAGTACTTAGCCAGCTAAGGTTTTATTTTTCCTAATTAGACATAGACTCTTTAATCCGTTGGATACCATTAAAATTTTTATCTTGTCTCTACTTTTCTCCCTATGACTACGCATTAAGAGGTTGATTCTTCACTATCTCTCAGTCACCACAGAGGATACCTTGTTTGAGTGACTCATATTGCCTTTGAACCACACAGCTCTCAGTTTGGTTACTTCTGCAAAGAAGTTTGCTCCTATAAGAAAGAACTCAGGAACTCAGTGTGTTTCCTTTTCCCCTTCTGTGCAGAGAACATTCAGACTCCAAGCCTCCAATCACAATGGGTTTAACCACTTTTTTACCTTTTCGAAAAACTTGCATGTAGAGCATGAATTCAACGTACACTGAAAAGTTACTCTTCAGAGTAGTTCTGAAATGCTGTGCACCTGTTTCCCTCTGGCTGTCCTCTGTTAGCACTTTTTCCACAGTGTGATGTATGTTTGCAAGTAGTTATGTATCTCCTTTCAGAAATATTGTCCTCTCCAACAGGAAACGTGATCTCTGTGCTGTGGATAGTTAGGGCCTGGCGGTCGGAAGATGTCGTGCTGTACGGAAAGGTAGGCCCCCCCTCCTCTCCTGATAACCAGTAGCATTTAGCCCATAGGTGTAAGCAGACGGAAGTGACGCTGTAAACCTAAGCTATATAATACTGTGCTACCCGTCAATAAACGCCATTTGCCGTCCACCACATTGGTGTCTGCGAGCTGATGGCCCGAGCGGCCTGGGGTAGGTCGCCGTGCCGTTCCTGAACCAGGTCGCCACGCCAACAAAGGCAACAAGTGGTGCCGAAACCCGGGAAAGACTCGCCTGGAATTGGGTGAACGGCGGCCGGAGCGGCAGGACCAGCCCGGCGGGGAGGACGCTCCCAGACCAACAAGGAGGATGGAAGCCCTTGTGAAGGTCGTATTGCAATTACATAAGCAGTGGGGAATTGATTGTAAGCCCAAAGATTTTACGCTCGCAGTTGCGAGGCTTTTGCAAATTGGGGTCATTGACCAGCCGGTGGATATTCTCCACCCTGAGGCGTGGGATAGGTGCACTAAAGCGTTAGCCGAGGAAACAATGTCCTCGGGTTGTGGGAAAAAGCTTAAGTCGTGGGGGAAAGTCGTGCAGGCCCTGCAAAAAGCTATACAAGAGCAGGAGACCTGGAAGGCGGCAAAGAACTGTTTGTTAGCTACCCCAAAATTGGGAATCGGGGCAGCTACACAGACTTCGCACCCCCCAGACGATAACGGTTCTGCTGAGCCTAAAAATCAGCAAGAGGGCGACATGTCCCCTCAACTCCCGGACCCCGATCCGCTTACGGAGGGAGAGAAAGAAGCTAAATCCTTCTGGGGCGGGTTAGCCGAGGAGGCTAGGGGCGCCGCGAAAGAAACAGAGTCTGATAAATTCTGGGCCACACCACCGCCCTATGCGCCCCAAGATGGCACCGAGCACAAAGGGGAAAGGCGGGACGAAAATTCCTTTGGTGATAACAGGGAGGAAGCGCTAAAGTTATCAAGCGCACACAAAGGGGAGGCGGAGGAGAACAGGGGGGAGAGGAGCGGTAGGAGCGACCTAGAAGGGGAAAGGGGGGCCAGCGGGGGGCAGAGAGCCAACCGGCGCGTGCATTTCAGAAGGTGCGCCTGTGAGGTGGGCACCCCGCCGAGCAGAGGGCGGGGCGGGCCCGGGCGGGGGGAGGAGCGGCCCGCCCATAGGGGAGGGGGCCAGAGCTCAGCAAAAAGGTACTGGAGACTGGAAGTAACCAGTCAGTCGAGTTCCGACTCCGAGTCAGACACTAGCGGGGATGAGTGGCTCATAACTAATTTAAGTTTAGAAGAGAAGAAAACAAAGATAGATAAAGTCAAGAGCCAAAATATCCCCATCCAAATTAAAGAGAAACCGCGAGGGGGAGAAATCCCTCTCATGGACTGGAGGAAAATAAAGATTACGTGCGCCGACTGGACCCCATCGGCCGCACTAGCGTTCCCGGTCCGGGTGACGGACGGGGGACAGAGGGTCCACACACCGATAAACCCTAAGGACATACAAGCGATTGTTAAGGCAATCGCAGATAAAGGCCTTAATTCTGCCATTGTCTCCGCCCTCATAGATGGTGTCTTCGGGGGAGATGATATGCTCCCGTTCGATATAAAACAAACTTGTAGATTGATCTTTGACGGGGCAGGGATGATCGTTTTTAAACAAGAATGGGAGGACATCTGTGCGAGGCAATTGGCCCAAGTAACTGGGGCAGACCATCCACTGCATGGCTCCAGCCTGCAGCGGTTAATGGGCACAGATCCCACAATGATTACTCCCCAGGCACAAGCCCAGGGCCTGTGGGCCCATGAAGTCATTACAACTACTCGTGCGGCCAGAGAAGCTATTCGCATAGCCTCTAAAGTCATTGCCAAACCATCGCCATGGTCCACAATTAAGCGAAGTGAGAGTGAGAGTTTCACAACATTTGTGGATCGTCTCCAAGCAGCGGTCGATTCTTCAGCCTTGCCTGCAGAGGCAAAAGGCCCGGTTGTAGCAGAATGTTTACATCAGCAGTGTAATTCGACAACCAAAGAAATCCTGCAATCACTATCAGCGGGGTCGAGTATCGCAGACATGATTAAGCATGTCGCGAAGGAAGAGCATCTAACCCCGATCCAGGTGGCTGTTCGCACCATACTAGCCAGAATAAAACTAATGAAAACTGTGAGTTTTTGTTCACAGGACCGGATCATCGGACACCCCCATAACCCGCACACCCTGACGACAAAAGAAGATAACAAGTCAGCAAACGTTCTGTCCAAGCCTGGAAGTTCCTCACTATCAGAAGTTGTGTTACAAAATAGGAGGGGAATGGATATTCTTTTCTTGCGACAGGGAGGCCTCTGCGCTGCATTAGGGGAAGAGTGCTGTTTTTATGCTGATCACACCGGAGTAGTCAGAGATACCATGGCCAAACTTAGAGAAGGTCTAGAAAAAAGAAAAAGAGACAAAGAAGCCCAACAAGGATGGTTCGAATCGTGGTTTAACCATTCGCCATGGTTAACCACCCTGATATCCACCTTGATAGGGCCGATCGCGATGATCGTAATGACACTAATTTTTGGACCCTGTATACTGAACAAGATCGTGTCATTCGTCAAGAGTCGGCTAGAGAAAGTTAACATCATGTTCGTAGAACACCAACAACTGCTTTAAAAATGTACCTACCCAGTGTTATCCTCAATCGTCCCTAAAAGTTACCTCAACTTCTACCCGTTTACTGTGCTTTATGTTTTCTATTCAAGTTTATAGCATATACTTTTTAACACTACTGTACAATATAGAATAAGAATAACAATAGAATTTTTAAGATTATATTTTAGCTAATTTACAAATGCATTTCTCTAAGGTACCTTATCTTTGTAATCGTAAGATTTTAATATTTACATTTTTTTAAATTGTAGTTAAGGTTAAGTAAGGTTAAGTCTGGCCAGATATTAAGTTTAAGTCTTAAGGTTAAGTATTAACACTTTTATATTTTATATTAACCTATTTAGTTAAGAATAAGGAGGGGGGAAATGTGGATAGTTAGGGCCTGGCGGTCGGAAGATGTCGTGCTGTACGGAAAGGTAGGCCCCCCCTCCTCTCCTGATAACCAGTAGCATTTAGCCCATAGGTGTAAGCAGATGGAAGTGACGCTGTAAACCTAAGCTATATAATACTGTGCTACCCGTCAATAAACGCCATTTGCCGTCCACCACATTGGTGTCTGCGAGCTGATGGCCCGAGCGGCCTGGGGTTGGTCGCCGTGCCGTTCCTGAACCAGGTCGCCACGCCAACAAAGGCAACACTGTGCCACTTGGACACAGTGTCTTTATGCATATATCAAGCAAGATGAAATTTTGCCTGAGTATGAAGAGAGGTGACAGTTAAAGGAAGAAAAGGTGAAGGTATGAAATAATAAGCCTTAGCAAGAGCCTGACAGAGCCCAAGATTGTAATATAGAACTGTGATTTCCAAGAGAAGAAAAAGAAGAAAAGGAGAGAAGAAGGAAAGCAAGCAAGATGTGGATAAGGGGGAGCATTATGAAAGCAGTGAACTAAAGTCAAGACACCATCAGTGAGGATACAAGACCTATGCTCATTATGACCAGAGTTGTCATGAAACACAAATTTTTCTTCCTTGCTTCAAATTTGTGCCAGAAAGTACAGGAAAGAGAAGTATTTTCCTTATTTGATCATCACAGAATCATAGAATTATGGAATGGTTTGTGCTGGAAAGGACAACACAACTGGCAACTAAACACTAGACAGATGCTCGCTCACCCCTCCCCTTCCTCCCGGTGGGATGGGGAGGAGAAATGGACAAAAGAGGAAACTCACGAGTTGAGATAAAGACAGTTTAATAAGGCAATAAAGTATATATTACTACTACTACTACTAGTAATGATAATAACAATGATAATAATGAATATGCAAAACAAATTCCCTGCAATACAATTTTTCTCACCACTTGACGACTGATTCGCAGCCTCCCCAAAAAAAGTTCAAACTTCTGATCAAGAGAGGATTCAAAACTGGAATCCAGGAAGTGTTGATAGCTTTCTCCTACTGCCCAACTCCCATGCCTAAACTGAGCATGGTGTCTATGGTATGGAATATTTCCATTGGCTGGTTTGGCTACATGTCTGGCTATGCTCCACCCCAGCTCCTGCACACCTGCTCATTAGCTGAATATGAGAAACTGGACAAAGTCCTTGATTTTACATCAACAACTGAAAACCTCAGTGTTATGAACATTCTTCTTCTACTAAATCAAAAACACAACAGCTACTG
Organism: Opisthocomus hoazin; assembly: GCF_030867145.1. Taxonomy (NCBI): domain Eukaryota; kingdom Metazoa; phylum Chordata; class Aves; order Opisthocomiformes; family Opisthocomidae; genus Opisthocomus; species Opisthocomus hoazin. Next base: position 16,680,585 of record NC_134414.1, on the reverse strand, counting down.
GGAGGAAGATAAACTCTATCTATCTCAGCTGAAATCAGGACACATAGGCAGGGACACCTTCCACTAGACCAGGCTGCTCAAAGCCCCATCCAGCCTGGCGCTGAACACTGTAGAAGACCGCTATGAACTGGTTTTGTCTCGATACTGCCATTATCACCTCTTCTTGGCCTCTGAAGAAACTGCCACAACAACCTTCAGTAAAGAACCACATTGCGTTTGCACACGGAGCAGTGCACGCCAACCGGCAAGAGAGTGCTGCCTAATCGGGCAGCACGTGTGGCACGAACTGCACATAAGCAAACACGCCCTGCACGTGGGCGAACACCCCTGTAAAAGGACAGCACGTGCTCCCCTGAGGAGCCTTTTCTTTCTCACCACCTTTTCCTTCTCAACGCTTTTCTCCTGGAACCCCCCATTGCTGGATCCTCCATGCCTGCATAGAGACTGAGCTGACCGGACAGCGCTGGACATCACTGGATCCGTGGTTGCGGCAACTGATCTCCCCTGCACTCCTTTCTTTACCTGTTCAGGTTGTCTGACTTTACTCCTTTCCTCTTTCTCTCTCCCTTTCTTCTTTTCTCCTCTCGTCCTCCCTCTGCTGCGTCCCCAGCCAACCTCCAGTTCCTAGTTCGCCGATACAAAGTTTACAAGCTTGCACAGCATCTGACTCCGTTTGCATCTTAAGCTTGTCCTTGGGACTGTATTGAAACCTCCCCGACATTGGATCAGGACAAAAACTTCCAGGGAGGGGGAACCCTCAACTTCTCTGTGCAACCTGTGACAGTGCCTCACTGTCCTTACAGTAAAAAATTTGTTCTTTATATCTGATTTAAATCTACCCTCTTTCAGTTTAAAGCCATTATGCCTTGATCTATCACTAGTACAATTGTCCTCTTTGTAAGAAGTTCCTCTCCAGATTTCTTGTAGGCCACTTTTAGGGCCAGAAAGGCTGCAATAAGGTGTCCCTGGAGCCTTCTCTTCTCCAGGCTGAACAGCCCCAACTCTCTTAACCTTTTGTCATAGGAGACGTGTTCCATCTCTTGGATCGTTTTTGTGGTCCTCTTCTGGACCTGCTCCATCAGGTCCATGTCTTTCCTGTGCTGAGGGCTCCAGAGCTGGATGCAGGAATCCAGATGGGGTCTCATGAGAGCAGAGTAGAGGGGCACAATGACCTCCCTTGACCTGCTGGCCACCCTGCTTTTGATACAGCCCAGGATACAGCTGGCTTTCTGGGCTGTGAATGCACATTGCCAGGTCATGTTGAGCTTCTTGTCAACCAACTCTCCCAAGTCCTTCTTTGCAGGGCTGCTCTCAATCCTTTCTCTACCCAGCCTGTGTTTGTGCTTGGGATTGCCCCAACACAGGGTGCAGGACCTCGCACTTGGCTTTGTTGAACTTCATGAGGTTTGCATGGGCCCACCCCTCAAGCCTGGCAAGGTCCCTCTGGATGGCATGCTATCCCTTCAGCATGTTGACCACACAGCTCAGCTTGGTGTCATTGGCAAATTTGCTGAGGGTGCACTCAATCCCACTGTTCATGCTGCTGACAAAGACGTTAAACAGCTCTGATCCCAGCACCAAGCTCTGAGGAATGCCACTCATCACTGGTCTCCACTTGGACACCAAGCCTTGGACTGCAACTCTTTGAGAGCAATCATCCAGCCAATTTCTATTATATATATGACAGTCACTATACACATATATGAAATTATATATATAGGCAATTATATATATATGGACTCTGATTCTGAAGTCCATCACCACCCTTCAGCAAGCAGGTAGAAACCACAACAGAATTCATATGTATGTGAGTATATATGTATGATATTCTCTAATATAAGACATATTCAAGACTCATATACAAGAACTCATTCTTATAGAATGATCTGAAATGGTTCTTTATTATCACATGTATAAAGCGATTACAGAAAGTGGGAAAGTGGGCACATAATATTCTTCGTCTATAAAAAATAACTACAATGCATTTACAGCATGTGTATGAAGAAACAGCTTTCTTCCATTTGCAGACAACAAATGGATGCAGCAACCTCTTGTCTCATTAAACAACAAAAACAAACAAAAAATACAGCGTAGTATTTATACAAAAAAGAAGAGCTAGATCAAAAAGCGTGATCCTCAATGGTAGTAGCTGGGTTGCAATCTCAGCTCCTCTAGAAGTGGTGCATTAGGAACTGGTAATCGTCACATTCATCGTCATGAGGAAGTTCTGGAAGACTTACTGGAGTGCACCACTACCACCTTAGCAGGATGTTCTACAACATTTTCTTCTCAGTGAACATTTTCTTCTCTACAACATTTTCTTCTCTAGAACTTCAGGGGAAATTTTGAAGAACAGTTTTTCTGCTGGAAAAAACATAATTAAATGCAGTATTTTTTAAGTATTTGGTTTTGATATATATTCCCCGTTAAAATCAGCTCAAGTGACTTGTTCATTATTTTTGAAAATGAAAATAATAAAGGCTTAGCACAATAATGCATTGCGCTTTTAAGAAAATATGTTAGAGAATTTTAAAAAGTATTTTTTATATTTTTAAATGTTTTTGGGGCATGACAACACCTGAACTAGAATCTTCTTTTAATTACAAGATGGCAAATACATAAGCATTTCTATATATTTTCTTGAGAGACATAAAGAGACAAAGACATAAAGACAGAGGAAAAGAGAGAGGGGGGAAGAACTGAAAAGAAAAACATTGCATGCTGATTTTTTTTTTCCAAAGCAGTAAAATTGACTGCATTTCTGGACAGATCTTTAAGTGATGATCCACTCTATACCCCAAATATAAGGGAATTCGTAGATCTTGGAGGCAACATATCTGAATTGAACTGTTGAGCAGAAATCCTCCCACAACTATAAAGGAAGACGACATCACCTGCAAAATCCACTTAACATTCATTCCATGTTTGGCCCTGAAAATGAAACAGAACGGGGATAAGTTTGGTGGGTGGATGCAGCAGACTGTAGGATGGAGGCTGCCCATGAGCATGACTTAGTATGGAAACCACTGCTGGGAATCTGATGAGGGCAGTAACCATAGAGCTGTGCAGCAGTTCACATCTATCCTGAGTACATTTCCATGCACTATAATGACAGTGAAGAATGTGTCTGACTTGTATCCACTGCAAGCAGAAATTAAGGTTTTGTCCCAAAACTCAGGCTGTTATGGAGTTCCAGCCTACCATGAGTGGTTGTTGAGTTTTAGGATCTTAATGGGACTATAAAGATGGCTGCCTCAACAGCCTAAACTATTAAAATAACATTGAATAGACATGAAAAGGACTGGAGTGTTAACCTAGATGTATGTGAGTATGCGTGTAAGGATGGAGAGAATTAGGGTCTAGTTTCTCATTGTAAACAGGTAAGTCTCAGAGTATCTTCCCAAGGGAAATATTTTTTAAGTACCTGACTCCTGAGTTTAATGCATCCAACTGTAAGTGTACCCAACAGCACTTCAGAAATACTCTACGACAAAGACAATTTATGTGAAGAACAGCAATTTCTAACAGTAACAGAAAAGTCATAGTCCTCCCCACTTAGCTGTGTGTTGATTTCTAGAAAGCTAGATTGATTATGCCTGGGATTTATGTTCAAGATGTCACTCCATGAGAGAAACTCTGACCCTGTTCTTTGAACCTCTAACTCTGTTAGTGGATTAAGTAAATGTGTGGGGTCCTTGGTAGCTATGCTTTAGGAAAGCACAGTATGCAAAACAACGTATAATCAAAAAGTTTTCCCAGTGAACCATTCCAGAATAAATAAAAGTTGTATAAAAAGTCCAAATGAAAAAATATCTCACATATGAATAGATTTAATCACATAGACTAACTTAAGAATAATCAAATTCAGGGGCCTGTCTTTAGAGGCTAGACCCCTCTGGCTGCTTTTGCAGTTCAATAGAGGGAGATCAGCACCTCCAGAGGGGGAGAGACTTCTTAAATGCATAGCCTAGCTCTGATTCTCTCCATTGGTGGAGAACCCAACAATTAAGCTGCCTTGGTTACATAGAATTAATCCACGACCAGGTATCTACTTTTTTTCCACTAATGATAAAGAGCGCTCAGTGAAGGAGATCTCCTAGTTTGGAACCCTAAGTTAGATATTAAAAAATAGGTAGATTGAATATTCAAAACAAGAAACAAACTGAGCACAACCACTAATTTCTGCAAATAAGTGTTTCACTTGATCACATTCATCAAATTTCTTAGTCAGGCCTAGAGCCTCAAAAAAGTTAAAAGCAATTAGGGTCATAAAGAATGATAGGTGACAGCCACTTTTGGTCTTCCTTACCTTTGTGAACACCTGGATTACTGCCAGTTATTTCTGCAAATATGTTTTGTAATAACACCATGAAATATGAGTGGGACATTTCTTAATGTTAAATTAATAGTTATTGTCAGGACAGGCCTGGGCTCTGATAGTCTTGGCTCACACTGTGGCATAAAGCAGCTCTGAAGATGGTACAAAATCCTTAAAATCATTACCTAACTGGTGGACTGTCTTCTTGTGATGCTGATGGAAAAATTTCTAACCCATATCTCTTACCTTCCAGAAAAAGTAAAACAGCGTACTGTGGGGGGTCTCTGGTCCATCAGGCAGAGCCAAAGTTGTTTAACCCATGTTTCCAAGAGGTGATGCTGACGACAAGGTAGTCTCTGAAACTCCACCCTTTATACTTGATTGCATATAGCCTTTAGGCTGAGCTGTAATTCAGATAATGACAAGAAGCCTAGGTGTCCCAAACAGACCACATGGTTAAGCTCTTTCTCTAAATAGTGTGTTGATTTCTTTTGAAAGAAGTTGAAGCTCTGTCACATTCGCAGGACATCTACATGTGTTACTTGTGCAAGAAACCAGAGGACAAAAGTCAGCCCCTCTGCAGGCACAAAAGGAGTAAAATCCGTGTCTCTCATTTTCTAAGATGATTATATCACTAATCACAAGATTGCAGACTTTTCTGAAGGTCAGGCTGTTCGAATGTTGACAAAGCTATTAATCGTCATACATATGGTTATGGAAATCTTGAACAGCACATTAAACATTTGTTCAGCTTTGAGAATAGAAGGCTTAGGGGAGACCTTTTCACCATGTTCCAGTATTTAATGGGTGGCTACAAAGAAGATGGAGACTCCCTGTTTACAAGGAGTCACATGGAAATGATGAGGGGTAGTGGGTACAAGTTACTCGTGGAGACATTCCAAGTGGACACAAGAGGAAAATTTTTCACAAAGAGAACAATCACCCATTGGAATAACCTCCCCAAGGAAGTGATGGATTCCCCAACATTGGACACTTTTAAGATTCAGCTGAACAGGGTGTTGGGCCGTGTTGTCCAGACCATGCTTTTACCAAGATAGGTTGGACCAGATGATCCTTGAGGTCCCTTCTGACGTGGTATTCTATGATTCTATGATCCTAAACAATGTAGTGGTCTTTTTGTTCATGATTCTTAGATGAATATATTCTTAGATTTGGTTATTTAAACTAAATGAGTTTCTCAAGTTTCCTGCTTTTATGTATTCTATATATATATTCTATATATGTATATATAGTGCCAAGTCACTCTCCATATTTGAAAAGTCATGGCAGTCAGGGGAAGTCCCCAGTGACAGGAAAAAGGGAAACATTGTGCCCCTTTTCAAAAAGGGTAGAAAGGAAGACCCTGGGAACTACCGACCTGTTAGCCTCACCTCTGTGCCTGGGAAGATCATGGAACAGATCCTCCTAGAAGCTATGCTAAGGCACATGGAGGCCAGGGAGGTGATTCGAGACAGCCAGCATGGCTTCACCAAGGGAAAGTCCTGCCTCACCAACCTAGTGGCTTTCTATGATGGTGTAACAACAAAGGTGGACAAGGGAAAACCAATGGATGTCATCTATCTGGATTTTTGTAAAGCCTTTGACACGGTCCCCCACAACATCCTTCTCTCCAAATTGGAGAGCCATGGATTTGATGGGTGGACTGTTTGGTGGATAAGGAATTGGTTGGATGGTCGCAGCCAAAGGGTAGTGGTCAACGGCTCAATGTCCGGATGGAGACCAGTGACGAGTGGAGTCCCTCAGGGGTCCGTACTGAGACCGGTGCTGTTCAATATATTTATCAATGACATGGACAGCGACATCGAGTGTACCCTCAGCAAGTTTGCAGATGACACCAAGCTGAGTGGTACGGTTGAGACACAAGAAGGACGGGATGCCATCCAGAGGGACCTGGACAAGCTGGAGAGGTGGGCCTGTGTGAACCTCATGAGGTTCAACAAGGCCAAGTGCAAGGTCCTACACCTGGGTCGGGGTAATCCCCAGTATCAATACAGGCTGGGGGATGAAAGGATCGAGAGCAGCCCTGCTGAGAGAGACTTGGGGGTACTGATAGACGAAAGGCTAGACATGAGCCGGCAATGTACGCTGGCAGCCCAGAGGGCCAACCGTGTCCTGGGCTGCATCAAGAGAAGCGTGGCCAGCAGGTCGAGAGAGGTGATTCTGCCCCTCTACTCTGCTCTGGTGAGACCTCACCTGGAGTACTGCATTCAGCTCTGGAGCCCTCAGCACAAGAAGGACATGGAACTGTTGGAGCGGGTCCAAAGGAGGGCTACAAAAATGATCCGAGGGCTGGAGCACCTCTCCTATGAGGATAGGCTGAGAGAGTTGGGCTTGTTCAGCCTGGAGAAGAGAAGGCTGCACGGAGACCTGATTGCAGCCTTTCAGTACTTAAAGGAGCCTATAGGAATGATGGGGACAATCTTTTTAGTAGAGACAGCAGTCTCTACTAAAGAGGAAGAGGGGTAATGGTTTTATACTAAAACAGGGTAGGTTTAGGCTAGATATAAAGAAGAAATTCTTTACAGTGAGGGTGGTGAAACACTGGAACGGGTTGCCCAGAGAGGTAGTGCAGGCCCCATCCCTGGAAACATTCAAGACCAGGTTGGACAGGGCTCTGAGCAACCTGATCTAGTTAGCAGTGTCCCTGCTCGCTGCGGGGGGGTTGGACTAGATGACTTCTAGTGGTCCTTTCCGACCCAAAACTATGATTCTATGATTCTATGATTCTATGATTCTATGTATCTATTCTAAAATAATTTTATCATTATTCATAAAATACACTGTGACACCTGATGTGGAATATCTCATAACAAAACCAATGTATATGACTCCCCAGTTGTTGCAGATATTTATGTCTTTAAAAAGGATACAATGTTTCTGTAAAATCTGTAGTTACACCTACACTAGGAAAATCTAATTTATGTATACAAAATTTTGCTCTTTTTCCATTTTTCAGTTTTTCTTTTTCTTTTCTTTTCCTTTTCTTTTTTATTTTCTTTTCTCTTTTCTATATAAAGTCTATGAAGCATGTAAAAACTCCTGGTAAATACTTTCTTATCATTAGCCAGGAGGCAAATTTTTTTAAAAAGTGAGAAACACGGTTTCACTCAGTTTAATCTAAAAAGAAGAAAAATCACCCTTGTAAAGTTTATTTCCTAGGGAGAAATTACTGACTTGGGATTCCTGCAAGAAAAATATTTTAGGTTTTTCTTTATTCAGTTCTGCTAAGAGAAGTGTGGAATTGCCAGCCCCTCAACATATTTGTCAGTAGCCTGGAAGTGAAAGCAAGATTGTCCAGACAGTGTTGAACTGGCAGATTGGAGAAGAAGAAATTAACAATTAATCTAGCTACAAAAATATTTATATTAATTGAGTATCTGGGCTAATAAATAGAAAATGTAGTCCAAACAGACAAAACAGAAATAAACATGTTTTGGTGCAATGGATAAACAAAGCATATCTGTTGTAGCAAGAGATGCTACTGACAAAGGAATGGGATTTGACAATCTCAGGAAATTCCCCAAAGCCTGCAGCTTCAGAAAGAAGTAGACGTTGTTGGGAAGGAAATTACCAGAGGAATACAAGAAATCAGCAGAGCATAGCACTATCATGCAAAGTTACATTCTGACTTCTGTGAGTAAAATCCCACTGCAGACCAGCTAGGACTGATGAGAGGAGCTCACCAGGGCTTTCATCAAACTTGTCCTTAGTGCACAGAGAGACAGCACTAAATTTTCTAATACAGGACTTGGACAGAACTAAAGTGTTCTTGATGACCCAGAAACATGCTAATTAAAGAGCTCAAACTCTAGTAAGAGTCAAACAGATTTTTTTTCCCCTGATAAGTATATCTGAAGGGTGGGGATATTTGTATTCCCTATTAGAATCCATTTGTTTACTTGAAGTAACTGAATAACCAGCCACTACCTTTAAACCTAAATGCCTTGGTGGCAAATCAGCATTTCTATCATTATACATTCTACTTTTATCTAGTGAAGATACAGTGATATGAGCTTAAAAAAAGACTATGCCTTGACCTTTGTAGAACTAAGATCAGTAAGAGAAATAAGGAATTGACCCATCTATCAGCTCAGCCACCTGTGAATTACAAACAAGAGGCCAGCAGTGGCCAGTGAGAAACAAAATTTCCTACAATCTAATAAACTGGTTAAAAAGGATGCTGTGTCCTGGGTGCACACTGCTGCATATCCCTGAACTTGCATGGGAAGGAGGGTTCCTCCACAAAAGTACAAGGCAGGGAGGGAAGAGGGGCAAGCCTGTGTTCTCAGAGAGATCCAGCCAAGCTAACTGTACTGTAATCCAGCTCTGGCCCTCAGCAAGGTTCTATAACCTCAGCGCTCCACTGATGTGTTTTTACTGCATCTAGTTCCGCAAAGAATTTTCTCTGAGCTGCACTCCATTGCCTGGTGTACTTGTGACAAAAGATTAATGAAATATTTAGCGTCTGGTGAAATGAAGCAATAAACACCAGGTTTAAGTGAAAATGGACAATGGAGAAGTTCTTGGCCCAGAGCCTGCCCCTCAGAAGCTCTAAGATTCTGTACCACCTTGGAATATATTTGCATTGGTTTTCTCACCAGCGTTGGTTCCACAATTTCACTCATTTGATTACGGGTGGACGTGGCCTCACCTTCAGTTGTGTACAACTACTTCAGCTCTTCCTTCTTATGTTGAATACCTAACAAAATTAACTAGTTCACAGTTATTTAAAACATATATCAACTTACCCTGAAGTTTCCAGTGGTTTACATCTTTAAAATCCTTAAAGATCTTAACAAAAAGTTTTAGTAATGTTAATAATCAATGCTCCATGTCATTAACCACTGTCCATCTAGATAAGGGCTAGTCCTCTTTTTAAAGCATAAGCTTCAGCCATGTTCCTTGCAAGGACTTGCATGTTTCTGTTACACCTTTCAAAGCAAAGGCCTTGGCTCTGCAAAGTAGATGCCAGGTCTCAGCAAAGTTACTAAACAGCCATTTTACCTTATCACACAATCACTTAACGCTCACAGCATGAGCATGTGAGCATCTGCTACCCCACTGTAAAATGGTAAATAAATTACATGGAAAGGCATAGGGAGTAATATGCTAAATACTTTATAGTCCTGCCATTTATTGCCTCATCTATATTGCAAAGGAAATTAGCGGTCAGAGCCTGGATGTGCCAAATCTTACTGAGAATGGCAGCAATTCAGAAAGGAAAAAAAAACGAATAATAAAATGAACCAAGCTATACATTTTTATGAGTAAAACTCCAGTACAAGTAATCATGTGACAATTTGGACTGTGTTGACAAGGCATTGTTAGAAACAAAGATTTCCCAGGATGCTTTGCCTGGACAATAAGAATTGTCCCACAGACCAGCCAAGTCACCTTGCCCATGCAGTATTAAGTATGTCTGGTCGAAACACAAAATATTTCTTCCAAAGGCAATTTGGTTTGGTTCCAACTCAGTGTCCAAAAATTGTCAGAGTTTTCTGTGAAATTTAAAGACAGAAACATTTTGAACCGTTCAGAATTATGTTCTTTGACAAAGTCAAAATCTCTCTGGTTTTGTCTTGCAATACTTATATTATTATTTCCGGTAAAATGAAGGAGAAGGTGATTTGACACAACATTCTTGTTTCCAATTTTTACTTTTACAGTCTGAATGAGTAGACAATCAAAGGTTTTAAAAACCCATTAGATAATCATGATCAGAGGGTGGTGATTAATTAGACACTCTCTACCTGGACACCAATAACAAATGCAGTACCACAGGGCTCTGTCCTGGGACTATCCCATTTAATACCTTTGTAAAGGACCAGAAGATGACAGAGTGCATTCTCATCAAGTTTGCAGATGACACTGTCCCGAGGGGACTAGTAGATGTGCTCTAGGGCTCCACTGTCATTCAAAGGTATTCAAGACATTCTGGAGGAGTGAGCCAGCAGGAATCTAAAGAAATTCAACAAGCACAAATGTAAAGCTCCTCACCTGGGAAGGGCAAGTCCCTGCAACAACACAGGCTGGGCACTGCCTGCCTAGGAAGCAACTGTGCAGGGAAGTCCTTGGGGGTCCTGCTGGGAAAAAGATCTGTCCCATAGGGTGCCCTGGAAGCAAAGAGGTTAACAGCAACCTGGACTGTAAGAACAGGGCAGAGCAAGGAGATCCAGGGAAGGGAATTCTCTCTCCACTCAGCACTTGTTAGATCATGGACACAGTGCCCAGTTTGGGCCCCTGCATTACAAAGCAGTCACTGGTAAACTGGAGAGAGATTAGTGGAGGCCGCCAAGATGGTGGGGGATGGAGCACTTGTCCTGTTAGGAGAGGCTGAGGGAGCTAGGCTTATTCAGCCTGGAGCAGAGATAACTTCAGGGGGATCAAACAGCAACCCCCAGTGACCAGTGGGGAATTTACTGAAGAGCTGCATCTGCAGCTGTAGCTGCCCTCTTCACGGCAGTGCATTGAGGGACAAGAGGAAATGGGAAGAAATAGAATCAATAGAGGTTCAGACCAGAGAAACTTACTGACCACGAAGGCAGAGGAGTACTGGCAGTGGTTGCCCAGGGAGCTTGTGCAGTCTCCTCCCCTGGAGGTCTTTAGGCCTTAGAATCATAGAATCATTTTAGATTGGAGGAGACCTTCAAGATCACGGAGTCTAACCATTAACCTAACACTCTCAGTTCCACCACTAAACCATGTCCCTAAGCTCTGCTACTGCAAGTCTTCTACATACTTCCAGGGATGGTGCCTCAACCACCTCCCTGGGCAGCCTCTTCCAATGTCTGACCACTCTTTCAGTGAAGAAATTTTTCCTAATATCTAATCTAAACGTTCCCTGGTGCAACTTGAGGCTATTTCCCCTTGTCCTATTGCCTGTTACTTGGGAGAAGAGACCAACACCCACCTTGCTACAACCTCCTTTCAGGTAGCTGTACAGAGTGATAAGGTCTCCCCTGAGCTTCCCTTTCTCCAGACTGAACAACCCCAGTTCCCTCAGCCGCTTCTCATAAGACCTGTGCTCTAGACCCCTCACCAGCCTCATTGCCCTTCTTTGGGCATTCTCCAGCAACTCAATGTCCTGCTTGTAGTGAGGGGCCCAAAAGGGACCACAGTATTTGAGGTGAAGCCTCACCAGTGCTGACTACAGGGGCACGATGACTTCCCTGTTCCTGCTGGCTACACTATTCCTGATACAAGCCTGGATGCCATTGGCCTTCTTGGCCACCTGGGCACACTGCTGACTCATGTTCAGCCAGCTGTTGACCAGCACCCCAAGATCATTTTCTGCTGGTCAGCTTTCCAGCCACTCTTCCCCAAGCCTGCAGTGTTCCATGGGGTGGTTGTGACCCAAGTGCAGGACCCCACACATCGTCTTATTGAACTTCATACAACTGACCTTGGCCCATAGATCCAGTCTGTCCAGAACCCTCTGCAGAGCCTTCCTACCTTTGAGCAGATCGACACTCCCGCCCAGCTTGGTGTCATTTTCAAACTTACTGAGGGAGCACTCCATCCCCTCCTCTACATTGTTGATAAACATTTAAAACAGAAGTGGCCGCAGTACTGAACCCTGAGAAACACTACTTGTGACCAGCTGCCAGCTGGATTTAACTCCATTCACCACCACTCTTCGCTCAGTCATTCAGCCAGTTCCTTATCCAGCAAAGAGTACACCCATCCAAACCATGGGCAGCTAGTTTCTCCAGGAGGATGCTGTGGGAAACAGTGTCAAAGGCTTTGCTAAAGTCCAGGTAGACAACATCCATAGCCTCTCCCTCATCCACTAGGCAGGTCACCTCGTCATAGAAGGAGATCAGGTTAGTCAAGCTGGACCTGCCTTTCATAAACCTGTGCTACCTGGGCCTAATCCCCTGGTTGTCCCATGTGTGCTGTGTTGTGGTACTCAAGATGATCTGCTCTATTACCTTCCCTGGCACAGAGGACAGACTGAGAGGCCTGTAGTTTATGGGATCCTCCTGGCCCTTCTTGTAGACGGTCTTCACGTTAGCTAACTTCCAGTCAGCTGGGAACTCCCTGGTCAGCCAGGACTGCTGACAGATGATGGAGATTGGCTTGACGAGCACATCCACCAGGTCCTTCAGCACCCTTGAGTGGATACCATTGGACCCCATCGACTTGTGTGTGTATATGCGGCATAGCAGGTCACTGACCATTTCCGCTTTGATTTTGGGGTTTCCTTCTGCTCCCCATTCCTGTCTTCCTGCTCATGGGGCTGTGTGTCTGGAGAACAAGCTCCCTTACTGTTAAAGACTGAGGTAAAGAAGGCACTCAGTAGCTCTGCCTTCTCTGAAGCTACTGAAGGTGAAGGGCTCTGGAGCAGAGGCTCGCGCCGAGGGACCCTTTCTCCAGCGGCAAAACCGCAGCGGCAAGGCGGCAAAAAGCACCGAGAGAGAGAGAGGAGACTCCAGCCCCCCTCCCCCCGCCCCGAGCGGGAAAGCGAGAGGTGCCAACGAGCGGCAGCTCTGACTCAGCGGGGGCGGAGTCGAGTGTGACAGCGGCCAAACCCCCTCACGGATAAGAGCAGCCCCCAGGGAGCGCGGGCGAACAGAGCCGGCAAACAGAGGTGGCGCAGCAGCCCAGGAGCGGTGCAGCAGTTTGCGCGGCAGTTCGAGTGGGCAGGGCGAGCGGGGAAGGTGACGGGCAGGGTGCAGACGCCCCTCCTGGCTACCCAAGTAGTGGGCATCACCTATCCAGGAGATATTCTAGCCGTGGTTACCACCCGTGGTAAAGCTGTTGTTCGAAGGAGTGTGGGGACCCAGACGGAGGCCCCACGCAAGAACGCAGGTGTCCAGCTCTCTGGCTGCAGGGAGTGCCTGAGCCTGGCGCTCGTACCGGCGGACAGCAAAGACAACGGCTGTGTTCGGTGCGAGCAGGTGAATGACCTGCTCAGCCTGGTGGCAGAGCTGAAGGAGGAAGTGGAGAGGTTGAGGAGCATCAGGGAGTGTGAGAGGCAGATCGACTGGTGGGGCAGCACCCTGCCCTCCCTGAGGCCGAGGCAGCAGGAGGCCGCTCCACAGAAAGCAGAGAACCCCCTACCGTCTTGCCACCGAGCAGAAAGAGGAGGCCTAAGAGATGGGGGGAAATGGAAACGGGTCCCTGCTTGGCGTGGCAAGCGAATCTCCCCCCCGGCGTCCCTCACCTGCCCAGTTGCCCTTAAGCAACAGATATGGGGCTCTGGAATGTGAGGGACCGGCCACAGAGGATGTGGGTGAAGGTGAGGCTCCAGCCAGGGGGCTGCCCAGGATGAGTCAGACAGCCCCATGTATTACAACTGCCTCAGCTAAGAAAAAAAGCAGGATCATTGTCATAGGTGATTCCCTTCTGAGGGGAACAGAGGACCCGATCTGCCAACTGGACCCATCCCACAGGGAAGTCTGCTGCCTCCCTGGGGCCTGCGTTAGGGATGTTGCTAATAAACTCCCTGGTCTGGTGCGGCCTTCTGATTACTAACCCCTCTTGGTAATGCAGGTTGGCGGGGACGAGATGGCAGAGAGAAGTCCCAAGGCCATCAAAAGGGTCTTCAGGGCACTGGGGCGACTGGTTGAGGGATCAGGGGCACAGGTGGTGTTTTCCTCCATCCCATCAGTGGCAGGGAACAGCACTGAAAGGGGCAGGAAAAGTCACCTGGTTGACAGGTGGCTCAGGGACTGGTGCCATCGGTCAAATTTTGGCTTCTTTGATCATGGGGAGGTGTACACAGCACTGGGCCTGCTGGCAACAAGTGGATTGCAGCTATCTCAAAGGGGAAAAAGGATTCTTGGCCACGAGCTGGCGGGGCTCATTGAGAGGGCTTTAAACTAGGTTCGAAGGGGGAAGGAGATATTGCCCAGCTCTCTAGGGATGAGCCTAGGCTTGGCATGCCAAGGCCAGGGGTGAGATTGACAGCCCAGCTCAAGTGTGTTTACACCAATGCATGTAGCATGGGCAGTAAACAGGAGGAGCTGGAAGCCATTATACAGCAGGACGGCTACGACTTGGTCACCATCACAGAAATGGGGTGGGACAACTCGCATGACTGGCTTGCTGTCATGGATGGCTACAGACTCTTTAGGAAAGACAGCCCAACAAGGAGAGGTGGGGGAGTTGCTCTATATGTGAGGGAGCAACTGGAATGCATTGAGCTTGGCCTGGGGGCAAATGAGGAACAAGTTGAAAGCTTGTGGGTTAGAATTAAGGGACAGGCTCATAAGGGTGACATTATGGTGGGTGTGTACTACAGGCCACTTGACCAGGAGGAGGAGGTTGATGAGGCCTTCTACAGGCAGCTGCAAGCAGCCTCACAGTCACAGGCCCTGGTTCTCATGGGGGACTTCAACCACCCTGACATCAGCTGGGAAGACCATACAGCTAGGCAGACGCAATCCAGGAGGTTCCTACAGAGCATCGATGATAACTTTCTGATGCAAGTGGTGGAGGAACCAACAAGGAAAGGCGCACTGCTGGACCTTGTGTTAACAAACAAGGAGGGAGTGGTGGAGGATGTGAAGGTCGGAGGTAGACTCGGTTGCAGTGACCATGAAATGGTCGAGTTCAGGATCCTGCGTGGAGGAAGCAGGGCGATAAGCAGGATCAGAACCTTCAACCTCAGGAGGGCTGACTTTGCCCTCTTCAAGGAGCTACTGGGAGGAATCCTGTGGACCAGGGCTCTCGAAGGCAGGGGGGTCACTAACTGCTGGTCGCTCTTTAAACAACACATATTCCATGCACAGGAGCAATGCATCCCCCTGAGAAAGAAATAGAGCAAAGGAGGCAGGAGAGCTGCATGCTTAAACAAGGAGATTCTAGCGGAGATCAGGCAGAAGAGAAAGGTCCATGGAATGTGGAAAGAGGGGCAGGCCACTTGGGAAGAGTACAGAAACGTGGTGAGAGCATGCAGGGATGCGACGAGGAAGGCCAAGGCCCACCTGGAATTGAAGCTGGCAAGGGATGTCAAAAACAACAAGAAGGGCTTCTTCAACTACATCAGCAGCAAAAGGAAGGCTATGGACAATGTGGGGCCGCTGCTGAATGAGGCGGGTGTCATGGTGACGGAGGATGCGGAGAAGGCAGAGCTACTGAATGCCTTCTTTGCTTCAGTCTTCAGTGCTAAGACTGGCCCTCAGGAATCCCAGGCCCAGGAGGTAAGAGAGTAAGCCTACAAAGAGGACGACTTTCCCTTGGTCGAGGAGGACTGTGTGAGGGATCGCTTAAACGATCTGGATGTCCACAAATCCCTGGGCCCCGATGGAATGCACCCACGAGTGCTGAGAGAGCTGGCGGATGTCATTGCTGAGCCACTCTCCATCATCTTTGAGAGGTCCTGGAGGACTGGAGAGGTGCCCGAGGACTGGAGAAAGGCCAATGTCACTCCAATCTTCAAAAAGGGCAAGAAGGAGGACCCAGGGAACTACAGGCCGGTCAGCCTCACCTCCATCCCGGGAAAGGTGATGGAGCAGCTTATCCTGGAGGTCATCATCAAGCAAGTGGAAGAAAAGAAGGTTATCAGGAGTAGTCAGCATGGATTTCCCAAGGGGAAATCATGCCTGACCAATCTGATAGCTTTCTACGATGAGATGACTGGCTGGGTAGACGAAGGGAGAGCCGTGGATGTTGTCTACCTCGACTTCAGCAAGGCTTTTGACACAGTCTCCCATAATATCCTCCTAGGGAAGCTGAGGAAGTGTGGGCTGGATGAGTGGTCGGTGAAGTGGATTGAGAACTGGCTGAATGGCAGAACTCAGAGGGTTGTCGTCAGCGGCGCTGAGTCTAGTTGGAGGCCGGTAACAAGTGGTGTCCCTCAGGGGTCAGTACTGGGCCCAGCCTTGTTTAACTTCTTCATCAACGACCTGGATGAGGAGTTAGAATGTACCCTCAGCAAGTTTGCTGATGACACCAAACTGGGAGGTGAGGTAGACACACCGGAAGGCTGTGCTGCCATTCAGCGTGACCTGGATAGGCTGGAGAGTTGGGCAGAGAGGAACCTGATGAGGTTCAACAAGGGCAAATGCAGGGTACTGCACCTGGGGAGGAACAACTCCATGCACCAGTACAGGCTTGCGGTAGACCTGCTGGAGAGCAGCTCTGCGGAGAGGGACCTGGGTGTCCAGGTGGACGACAGGTTAACCACGAGCCAGCAGTGTGCCCTGGCTGCCAAGAAAGCCAATGGCATCCTGGGGTGCATCAAGAAGAGTATGGCCAGCAGGTCGAGGGAGGTTCTCCTTCCCCTCTACACTGCCCTAGTGAGGCCTCATCTGGAGTACTCTGTCCAGTTCTGGGCTCCCGACTTCAAGAAAGATGAAGAGCTAATGGAGAGAGTCCAGCGGAGGGCTACAAGGATGATGAGGGGACTGGAACATCTCCCCTATGAGGAGAGGCTGAGGGAGCTGGGCTTGTTCAGCCTGAAGAAGAGAAGGCTGAGAGGGGACCTAATATATGCTTATAAATATCTGAAGGGTGGGTGTCAAGAGGATGGGGCCAAGCTCTTTTCAGTGGTGCCCAGTGACAGGACAAGGGGCAATGGGCACAAACTGAGGCACAGGAAGTTCCGTCTGAACATGAGGAAGAACTTCTTCCCTCTGAGGGTGATGGAGCACTGGAACAGGCTGCCCAGGGAGGTTGTGGAGTCTCCTTCTTTGGAGATATTCAAGACCCGCCTGGACAAGGTCCTGTGCAGCCTGCTGTAGGTGACCCTGCTTCGGAAGGAGGGTTGGACTAGATGACCCACAGAGGTCCCTTCCAACCCCTACTATTCTGTGATTCTGTGATTCTTTGTGTCCTCAGTCACCAGGACACCTGCCTCGTTCAGAAGCGGCCCCACATTGTCCATAGCCTTCCTTTTGCTGCTGATGTAGCTGAAGAAGCCCTTCTTGTTGTTTTTGACATCCCTTGCCAGCTTCAATTCCAGGTGGGCTTTGGCTTTTCTCGTGACATCCCTGCATGCTCTCACCACGTTTCTGTACTCTTCCCAAGTGGCCTGCCCCTCTTTGCACATTCCATGGACCTTTCTCTTCCACCTAAGCTCCGCTAGAAGCTCCTTGTTTAACCATGCTGATCCCTTAACCATTTGCCCTAAGGCCCTGAAGTATCTCTTAATGGCTCTCAGAATTCTCGTTGTCACTTTGCTGCTGCCTACCTGAAAAAAACAAGAATGGATAATAGTCTGAGGGCTGTACCAGAGTAGGAATCTTTCTCTTCACATCTTTAGCCCAGGCCCTAAGGAGGCAGCAGAGTTCCCTAAGAAGTGGGTCAGATCTGCATATTGGGCCTTCTGTTCCCCTCAGAAGGGAGTCTCCTCTTACATCAAACTGTCTTTTTTTCTTTATGGGACCGGTTTTGACACAGGACGTAGGCTGACTTAACCTTGATGACACTTCCGAGCTAGATGAATCAGCATCCTTGTTATTGTTTGGTTCCACTCGCAGAGCCTCATATCTCTTATGCAAGGACACCTGGGGAGGTGGTGTAGTCATGGAAGAGGCACGCTTGCTGCACCAGGCAGGATCTTATTGTCGTTGTCCCCTGTCCCTTAAGTCACTGTGATCGGTGAGACTGAGAGAGGGTAGGGATAAGGAATCCTTGGTATCATGCATCCCAGCTGCATGTCGGGCCTATCCCAGGGAAGTTAGGCTGTGATTCCAGTAGTCAATCTCTCTCTTGCACTCCCTGATACCCCTCAAGCTACTGACCTCTTCCTGGACCTCTGTCACTAAGAGGAGGAGTTGCTTTACCTGGGCGCACCTCCCACTGGTGCACCCGTTGCTGCTGTCCCACCCTGGGACACAGCCTGCAGCCTGACACCTGGGTAGCTGCGTATTCCCTCCGCAGCCCTGTCTGGGAAGCTGCGCCAGTTGAGGTGGGTGCAGAGCTTGGAGTTGCCATGGGTTTCTGCCAGATGGACACCATTGTGCCCAGGTCAATCTGGCAGAGCTTCAGTACCCTTCTTGTGTGCCTCTCCTGGTGAAATACTGTGCCAACTGCCATGCCACATGCTTTCGTCCATGCCACGCCCTGTTTGCCCGCCCTATTCGCAAATGTTCTTGTTGTTCGCACTTCCTAAGCTCTTCTTTTATAAGTAGGGGGGAGGGCTCCGGCTCCCATTGCTCCTGTCCCTGCCCAGGTCTCATCAGTTCTTGGTGGCTCATTCCGCTCCCCCTGAAGTTCCCTTGGTTCGGGAACCCCCCCTGTACACCATGCTATTGGGGTCTGCTGCGAGATCGTGCTGGCACCAGAGCTGCTAGCCTCAGTGACTGAGTGTTATACCTTGACTATATGAAGCACAGAGAAGCCTCGTCAGATCCCTTGGGGACCCTGGTTGGAGTAAAAGGTTGTTCTAGATCCCTCCTGAGGTCCCTTCCAACCTGTATTATCCTGTTATCCTATGATTCTGCAAGTTATAATGTGGAAGAAAAACCCATGGTTTTGATATAAAGAAAAATCAAAATTATTAGTTTCAATGAAAGAAATGAAACTTTCTTGTTGTTTTTGAAGCATTTATTGCCTTTTGATTTCAACTCATATTTCAGCAAAGTTGTCAAATTCCTGGAGGAAGTTTTGATGCTGATGGAGCAATGATCTTGTATTTAAAGTAGACCTTTAGGAAATTTTCATATGGTTTCCACAGCAATTATTTCCATTAGGAAAAGGGACCTTAGTTTGCCGAGTGTTTTATTGACGTAGACTGGAAGAGATCACTGCATGAGAAAGCTACTAATCTTAAAGACACCTAGGAGATAGATGGGGGAGAGAGGAGTCTGAAAGAGGGGATCGTAATTTTTGATATTTAACTTGTCTTTGCCTAACTTCGCTGCATGCTAGAGGCATTACTTCTGGCAACATGACTCTCAGAATTGTTAGCTTCAGGAACTGTTTCGTTTTTTTCACATCACATCTGTTAAATCTTTATGAAATCTACAGGAAAACATACAGAGGAAAGTCATACTCCAGTGTCTGGAGCATTTTTTTTTTCCTTCGATGTGACCAGAGGCAAGAAAAGCAAGATTTTGAGATCTCACTGTTTCCTTCTTCATTTACAGAAATGAGGGATCCACAGAACAACTGCATTCACAAAGTGGAAAATAAGGTTTCGTTTCAGTGATCTGATGAAAGCAGCTTTGTGACAGAAAGTCTTCTTTTTGAAGCAGTTCAGCAGTGCTTCAGGAAAGCTGGTTGGAATAGCCCTACTCTTAGCCCTTCTCCACTTCTCTTCTTCAGAGCAGAGCAGAGCCTCCTCCACCATGTTGTTCTGTTTCCTGTTGGAGCTGACTGGTAAGGAAAGCATTTCTATAGTTGTATGGGAGTAAGTTGGAAGAGTCACATTCAAATCATTTTTCAAATAGTCTGCTCAATAAACTCATTTAGAGACCTATGTTGTAACACCAAGTTTTTCAAACAGTCAAAGCAGAGAAGCTGGTTTCTAAGCATTGGTCTGTCTACCTGCTGGAGGAACTTTCCTCCTTTGAGAGTCTCCCCTATAGTCACTAGACAGGAATAGGTACTTCCACATTTTTAGAGGGCTATTTAATCCACCTATACTGCAAGGTCATTTTAAGATGAGATGAATCACCCTCTGGAGATATATAGCTACAGAGAGGACAAACATCATGCTTTAAGCACTTTTAAAGAGTCCTTGTGCATTTTGTTTTTATTGATGTCGTCAAACACATAAAAGAAAAATACCTTTTAGATTATGTTTGTTTAGCTAATCCAAGTACATTACTAGTTGTTTTGACAGTACACAGGTGGTAATCATTTATGAGTCTGTAATAGCAGGAGATAAACACAAACAAAGAGCACAACATCTGACAGACCTGTACAAATAAACTGGTTGCATTCCTCTGGAAGTGTCCAACTTGTCTTTGTGACTTAATCAATAAACTCCTCAAATGATTAAACAAATTGACTTGTTCACTGATTTTAGAACACCTTCTTGCTCATAACATATCAAAGTCATGTGGAATTTGCATGTGTGATTATATCATCCACTAGCAAGGATTTTCTTTCGTGTAGTAGAAGCTACCTGTTGCCTAATAGAATTTTACATTCAGTAATAGACCACGTGACATTACCAGTGATATTGAGAGGTTTTTTATGCAGACCCGATTTTTTTCTTCTATTTCATGTGTAGTTAGCATTGAATGTATGCATACCTTAGTTCTTTAAAATTGGGTAGCTTATTAAAGAATGACTGTGCTGGTTTGACCCTGGCCAGCAGCTGAGCACCCACCAAGTTGCTTATTCATTTCCCCATCAGTGGGATGGTGAAGAGAATTGGAAGAGAAAAAACTGAAAGATCATGGGTCAAGATAAAGATAGTGTTATGAGTGAAGAAAAGCTGTGCACACAAACAAAGCAAAAAGAGGACTTTTTTTTTTGTATTTCACATTGGCGGGCAGGTGTCCAGTCACTTCTTGGAAAGCAGGGCCTCAGCACACTTAACTGTTGTTTGGGAAGAGGAAAACCATAATCGCAAACATTCCTGCTTCCTCCTCCTTTCATAGGCTTTTACTGCTGAGTAGGATGTCATGGGGTAAGACCATATCACAGAATCACAGAATCAGAGATTGGTAGTGGTTGGAAGGGAACTCTGGCCATCATCTAGTCCAACCCCCCTGCCAAAGCAGGGTCACCTAGAGCAGATAGCACAGGACCTCGTCCAGGCCGGTCTTGAATATCTCCAGAGAAGGAGACTCAACAACCTCCCTGGGCAGGCAGACTGTTCCAGTACTCTGTCACCCTCAAAGTGAAGAAGATTTTGCTCATGTTCAGGTTGAACTTCCTATGCTTCAGTTTGTGCCCATTGCCCCTTGTCCTGTCGCTGGGCACCACTGAAAAGAGTCTGGCCCTATTCTCTTGACATCCACCCTTAAGATATTTATAGGCATTTACTAGGTCCGCTCGCAGACTTCTCCAGGCTAAACAAGCTCAGCTCCCTCTGCCTTTCCTTGTAGGAGAGATGCTCCAGTCCCCTAAACATATTTGTAGCCCTCCACTGGACTCTCTCCAGTAGCTTCTCATCTTGCATGAACTGGGGAGCCCAGAACTGGACGCAGAACTCCACATGGGGTTTCACCAGGACAGAGCAGAGGGGGAGGAGAACCTCCCTCGACCTGCTGGCCACACTCATCTTAATGCAACCCAGAATGCCATTGGCCTTCTTGGCAGCCAGGGCACACTGTTGGCTCATGGTTAACCTGTCGTCCACCAGCACTCCCAGGTCCCTCTCCGCAGAGCTGCTCTCCAGCAGGTCTGCCCCAAGCCTGTACTGATGCATGGGATTGTTCCTCCCCAGGTGCAGGAACCTGCACGTGCCCTTGTTGAACCTCATCAGGTTCCCCTCTGCCCAACTCTCCAACCTGTCCAGGTCACGCTGAATGGCAGCACAGCCTTCCAGTGTATCCACCACTCCTCCCAGTTTTGTGTCATCAGCAAAATTGCTGAGGGTACTCTCTAACTCTTCATGTAAGTAATTGATGAATAAGCTGAATAAGACTGGGCTGACTACTGATACCTAAGGGACACCACTAGTTACAGGCCTTCAACTAGACTCTGCTCTGCTGATGACAACCCTCCGAGTTCTGCCATTCAGCCAGGTCTCAGTCCACCTCACCAACCACACATCTAGTCCAGACTTCCTGAGCTTCCCTAGGAGGATGTTATGGGAGACAGTGTCGAAAGCCTTGCTGAAGTCGAGGTAGACAACATCCACGGCTCACCCTTCATCTACCCAGCCAGCCATGCCATCGTAGAAAGCTATCAGATTGGTCAGGCATGATTTTCCCTTAGTAAATCCATGCTGACTACTCCTGATAACCTTCTTTTCCTTCACTTGCTTGATGATGATGACATCCAGAATGTGTTGCTGCAACATTTTTCCCGGGATGGAGGTGAGGCTCACCGGCCTGTAGTTCCCTGGGCTGTTGGTCTTGCCCTTTATGAAGATTGGAGTGACACTGGCTTTTTTCCATTCCGCAGACATCTCTGCTGTCTTCCAGGACCATTCAAAGATGATGGAGAGTTTCTCAGCAATGACATCCGCCAGCTCCCTCAGCACTCGTGGGTGCATTCCATTGGGGCCCATGGATTTGTGGGCGTCCAGATTGCTTAGATGATCTCTCACACAATCCTCCTCAGCCAAGGGAAGGTCATCCTTTCTGCAGGCTTCCTCTCTTACCTCCAGGGCCTGGGATTCCTGAGGGCCTGCTTTGGCACTGAACTCTGAAGCAAAGAAGGCATTCAGTAGCTCTGCCATCTCTGCATCCTCCATCACCAGGACACCCGCCTCATTCAGCAGCGGCCCCACATTGTCCATAGCCTTTCTTTTGCTGCTGATGTAGTTGAAGAAGCCCTTCTTGTTGTTTTTGACATACTTTGCCAACTTCAATTCCAGGTGGACCTTGTCCTTCCTCGTTGCATATCTGCATGCTCTGACAACATTCCTGTATTCTTCCCAAGTGGCCTGCCCCTCTTTCCACCTTCTATAGACCTTTCTCTTCTGCCTGAGTTCCACTAGAAGCTCCTTGCTCATCCATGTGGGTCTCCTGCCTCCTTTGCTATATTTCTTTCTCAGGGGGATGCACAGATCCTGAGCATGGAGGAAGTGATTCTTCAAACAGCGACCAGCACTCTTGGACCCCCCTACCTTCTAGAGCCCTGGCCCACAGGATTCCTCCCAGTAGCTGCTTGAAGAGGCCAAAGTTAGGTCTCCTGAAGTCCAAGGTTGTGATCCTACTTATCGCCCTGCTTCCTCCATGCAGGAACCTGAACTCCACTGTTTCATGGTCGCTGCAGCCAAGTCTACCTCCAGCCTTCACATCCTCAACCAGTCCCTCCTTGTTTGTTAGTACAAGGTCCAGCAGAGCACCTTTCCTTGTTGGTTCCTCCACCATTTGCATCAGAAAGTTATCATTGATGCAACCTTCACATTCTCACTCAGTCCTTCTTTATTTGCTAGTACAAGGTCCAGCAGCATGCCTCTCCACATCAGCTCCGCCACCACTTGCATCAGAAAGTTATTATTTTTGCTCTGTAGGAGCCTCCTGCACTTTGTGTGCCTGGCCGTGTGATCTTCCCAGCAGATGCCAGGGTGATTGAAGTCCCCCATGAGATCCAGGGCCTGTGATTGTGAGGCTGCTTGCAGCTGCCTGTAGAAGGCCTCATCAACTTCCTCCTCCTGGTCAGGTGACCTGCAGTATACACCCTCAATAATGTCACCTGTATGAGTCTGTCCCTTAATTCTAACCCATAAGCTCTCAACTTGTTCTTCATCTGCCCTGAGGCAAAGCTCAACGTAGTCTGGTTGCTCCCTCACATACAGAGCAACTCCACCACCTCTCCTTGTTGGGCTGTCTTTCACAAAGAATCTGTAGCCATCCATAACAGCATGGCAGTCATGCAAGCTGTCCCACCATGTCTCTGTAATTGCACTTTGGTTAGTTCAGTTCACCTATCCTGGTTGTTTCCCCTCTCAGCTTACTGTTCACCAGCAGTCTACTCACCACAGGGGCAGAATAAGAAAGAGAAAACCTCACTACTGTGCCAGCACTGCTCAGACCCAATACAATGACTCAACTGATTTTTTTCCTAGAGAAAAAATAATCAGTGCGAAGGTATCACAAGCATAAAGTAAATGTTTAAGAGGGCTGAACTGGGTAGGAGAATGCAGCATTATATACCCTTCAGTAGTACTAAAATAACATATACCTGATACATCTCTCAAAGGAGGTCAGGCTGCAGAAATCTAAATTGACAATCAGCTTTTCCAAGGTATTGAGTATCTTACAAAATTTATCCAGCATATAGAATAAATTCTGGAATTATCTTATGCAAAGTAAGGTATTCTGAAAATTGACTATGTTGTTTATTAAGAATAACTATTTCTTCAAATTTTTAGAGTTGCTGTAACTATGATGGTCTAGTGACATAAACCTGCTAGGTATGTAATAAAATAAGTTGCATCAGGGGAGGCTTAGATTGAATATTAAGAAAAATTTCTTTGCTGAATGAGTGGCCAGACATTGGAATACTCTGCCCAGGGGTGGAGTCACTATCCCTGTAGGTGTTCAAAAAATGTGACTGGCAATTCAGCACATGGTTTAGCAGGCATGGTGATGTTGGTTTAATAGTTGGACTTGATGATCTTAGAGGTCTTTTCCAACCTTAGTGATTCTATAAGTAAATTTTATTAGAATATTGACATAGCTAGGTAAAAGAGATGAGCTTTTAAATATACAAATCTCTCATACATCCTTTTTTGGTGTTGCCAGATACATGTCTATTTTTTTGACTTTTTCAGCAGTCAAAAGGAATTGATAAGAGAAATAATTTAAACACCAAGGTATCTTAGAATTAAACAATGTCCATAAATAATTTGTGCAGGGGCTCAGATGTACTGTTTTTACTGCTTGGTAATCTATCTTACTACCAAAGTCTGTCAGAAGTCTATCTATTCCCTTCCTTTTCTCACCATGTTCTAGTGAATATTTAGATGTATATCCCACTTCTATCACTCATTCCTTTGATATATTTCTATTCCAATTTTTTTTTTAAAGTTAGCTTAGATATAGTCTGCAATCAGCACACTGAGTAAATCTTATTCCTTGGATTCTATCTGTGTGACATGCACAGTATAAAAAACTTAAGTGCCCAGTTTAGGGATTTGAAGTACACCCTAGGGACCACTTACCTGAAGATATGTTTTAAATGCTTACATTGGTTTTTAGATACTTGGGGGTAAAAAACCTCTAAGCATCAAGATATCTGAAACTGAAGCTTTGAAATGCCAAAACTTAATTCCCACTTTGAATCTAGGCTCAAGATATTAGGTGATTTTTTGGACCCAGACCTTTTGAGCTGTGGTGTATGTAGAGTGTTCTCAGCACAAAGCACATCTGAATGTGGATTAGAAAAAATTTCATGTCCATGAATTAAACCAGGAGTTTAAGACAAATACTGGAATTCTCAAGCCATAATACATAGTACCTGAGCAGTTTCATGGTCTTGCTACAAGACGCTTCTGGGACATAATAACAAATTTCAGCAATTATGATATAATTACTACGAGATAACATCTTCAAAAAGCTTTTCTTTCTTAGACAGAAGAAATTGCATACTTAGGAAAGAAATTAAACCCAATGGGAACAACCTCAGTCTCATGAAAGCAGGGAATGAAGAAACTTGCATTCTGAGTCTTCAGAAGCACTCAGAGTGCTGAAGAACCCATTGTCCTCTGTCTGTCACAAGCAATTTGCCTGTGACAAGATAGCTCTCAAGGACAGCAATACTAAAGACCAAGGCATGAAAGACTTTTCAGTGTTTCTCACAGCTGGCTGATGAAGCCAGTTCAGGCTACAATCATCAGGAAAGATGCTGACCTTCTGACAATTTTACATGTATATATCATCTTTCTGATATCTCTATATCTCTCTCCATTGCTTTTCCGGGGGAATCAGTCTGTCTACATTTCTGCTTATGGGGCAAAAGAAAAGAGCTTTTGAAACACAAAGAAGATTTTGCAGAAGCCTTGTTTAAAGGCTCAGCTTCACGATGAAATCACCACAGCAGTGGGACATGGAAACTTCACATTGCTGGGATAACACTCTTTGTGTATGCTTCAGGCTTACTGCCAAAGCAAGTTTACAAGATTTCTTCCATTATGGGCTGGAATGATGTATGTGTCCTTGCATTTGCCGTGGATGAAATGTCCACACATAGGTAGTTCTAGTGGCACAGCAAATACAGGCTAAATTGATAAACTGTGATTGCTAGATGACAGGTCTGTATCTTGCATATTAGGACTTCCCCTGCATTGATTTTAATGAAAACTGTATTAAGCAATTACCTCGTTTATGTACCCCTTACTTTTCTGCGCATTTCAGAAGGTGTAATTCCTTAGTGAAATCTTTTCCAAACAAGCAATGTATGTTATTTTTATTATTGCTTGTTTTACCCCAGCACCGAGGTAGCAAAGGGAAGTTTCAAATATCCTGTTTCAGGATTGGTGTAAGGACCTGAGTGCTACCCAGTTTATACATTTTTTACATGCTTTGTATGCTGCAGCCCATTCCGTTCTGAAGTCTCTTCTGCTTTTCATCTTTCTCTTTCCTGCACCATGCCTCCACATGTCTATTTCAATTTCATCATATAAAAAAAAAAATCATAAAGGAGAACAGGCCCCACCTGTCACAGGCATTCAAAGCATGACCATCACTTTTCACAGATCTTAAAGTCCTTCCTCTGGGATCCTTGTTAAATCTACTCATGGGAAAAATGTTAAGCATAGTGTTGTAATATATTTTTTCTTTTTGTCTTTTAAAGTACAAAGCTTGATATTTTTGTATGTTTTTTGAAGCTTGATATTTTTATATGTCCTGTATGTGACACTGTAGAAGGGTTTTTTCCCCTCCTCCCCCTTTTAAGATGGCTTCCCATAGCAATGTGATTGAAGTGTCCACAATGCTACATCTTTTGTCACAGTCATTACAGACATGCCTCTCTTCACCTATTTTAATCACTCATGTGGAAGAGTACCCAAATTCTGAGCAGTGGTCTAGGAGATGGTAATCTGAATTCGGAGAATTTATATCTATGGCTAGGTCAGTTCCATGTAATTACTGCAATGAGGTATATGTAGAGGCACTAAATACTATACTACACTCCATAAATTCAGAAGGAATAGTAATTAAAAAAACATTTAAAGGCCTCTATGAAAGGGGACTTTTTATTGTTTTGGTATGACCATGGATAATGTGTAGTATTTTACACAAACATGGAGAAATCTACAACAGAATAAATAATTATATTTCAACTCTAGCCTAGATATATGTTTTTTGATTCTTGTTATTTGCTATGACCACAGATTTCTCTCAACTATGAGATGAATTGTGCTTCTTTATATAAATTTTCCAAATTGTGTGTGTGAAAAATTCAAATACTTTAAGATTTAGATCATAATCAAGACCAACACTTTTCCGTTAAGCAACACAGTGTAAACCCTTCTTCTATATGTTAATTATTTGATCTACTGAGACGCCATTAAAGGTAAAACGCTCAACTGTGTTGATTTCCCTGAATGACTATTCATCTTTGTCTTGTACAGTGAAATTATTTAACAAATTGCAAGTATCTTATTTTACTAAAAGAGACATTTAGCAATACAATTTTTCCCACTTAAACAATGAATAAGAAATGTATATACTTACATTTTTCTTCTCGATTAAATGAAACAAGAAAAATGTTGCTGTATGTGACTTCTCAGGATGAAATTTTAGTCAAAGGAAGAAATACACATTGATTTTAATAGGGATGAGATGTCACATATATTCCACTGGTTCTACAAAATACTGTGATTGTATTGCTAGTGTCTCTTGTTCACAGCCTCATCTTCTACAGCCTCCATATCATGTTCTTTTACTATCTTTTCATCTAACAAAATCAGTAATTTTAAAATATTTCTCAGAGTGATTGGTCAATGGTCTGCATCAGTAAATCTCCTTTCTACTTTCTTTCTACCTTGCAAAATATTACACAATTTCTGAGAAGAAGCGAGTCCCCAAAGCTCACTGGGAAATGACAAAATGTACAGTCATTATCAGAAAATTGTTAAAACTGAACATACAGACTGAAAACATGTTTCTTCTACTGTAGGTTCAGATACTGAAAATTTTTCCGGTATGGCTAGCTGATGATTTCAAGATAGATTAAGACCTTTCAAGCTTATTAAGCACCACTGTGATAGCCTAGTCTGAATTTACATATAGTTAGACTATTTATTTCACATATTTATATTTTAACTTGGGTCGATCAGTTCTCTTCCTTATATTTCCATTCTCAAATAAAGCTGAATTTACCACTTACCTGTTTCAGCATAACACCACGGGTACTAAGCAGCTCATACCTGAAAAATGCTTTGAAGATGAAAACTTTGGTATAAATTATTTCAATGTGAAGTCTGTTACTACTAAAGTACACCATTGATTTTTTAAATATTTGTAGCCTTAGGGCAACAGTGATTTCTGGGAAGGACATCTTTAAATGCCACTTGACATTCTGGAATAGCTGTTTTGAAAACCGCTCATCTTTAGAAAGCTCACAGTGATGCCTACTCACCTTGTCATTTTCAAGGAAATAGAAGTGACTCTTCACATTTCTAAAGAGTTCCAGTATTTTGCCTGGCCAAATTATTTAGAGCATAAGATTACTTGACCAAAGATTTACTTGACATCTTATTTCAGTCTGAGTTCACCACTGCAATCCATTGCTTCTACGTGTTTCAGAGTGCACTAGACCAGGACCTAGACATTTGAACAACTTAAATCTATATGCAAAGATTCGTGTATACTGCACTTAGACTACCAAAATGAAGCATTCTACAGCAAATCTTACAACACAAAGAATTATCTTTTGTCATGAGCTTATTTTGCCACTGTGATGACGTCTTAAAATAAAAGTTCTAACAGTTTATTTATGTCATAAGCTTCCTAAATGTGCCAGGAAATTGTATAAATTCTTCCAGTGTGACAGTTTTAAAAGCAGTTAAATAATCTTCTGTAATAAATTTGACGTCTGAAATAATTCTACAAAAAACCTATGAATCAAAAAATATGCCTCTGCTCTTCTCAAAAAGATAAAATATTTACAAATGAAATTCAAATAGTTGAACATCAGAGCAAAATAAATGGTCTAATTTAAATAAGACAATCTGGTATTAAGTATTTTATCCACTTCATTGCATTTTCCTTAATTATAATTTTTACAGTTTGTTCTAAAGTCCCATCAACTGTCACAAGAATTCCCATATTACACTACCAAGACAGGTTAGTATGAGTCCATGGTGGTTTCAGTACCATGTGTCAATGGATTAAATCCTGGTCTTTGTCAGGTAGATCCATTTTCAGTGGGTGAATCACTAAAGGCAAAGGATAGATCCCAAACAAACTTTTCAGTCAAAAGACAGGTTCCAGGCAGAACATTTTTTTGTGTGTGTGTGTGTGTGTGTGCGTTTTCACTTTAAATTATATGAGCAGAAACTTAGACAATTTCAATTGCTATAGATGCTAAAGAAATGCAAATGTCTAAAGATTAACAAAAAATAATGTATATTTAACAGGAAAATATTAAGTACATTCCAGTCACAGGAATAATTCTTCCTTAGGCAACTGTGTTTATTCAATTTGTTATAACATCAAGCAAATTAAGAAACCAGAAGCCAGAAAACAATCACAAAACTAGTGATGTTATCACAGTTCTTTAATGTTCAGGAATGCTTGACCAGCCGACTTAATTTTTCCCTTCAGTTAAAACCCACGTGGAAACAGCTTTTTGCAGAGGCCTTACAACATAATATTGCCACCACAGTTCTTCAGCCTCCAAACTTTTCTAACATAGCTAGCAGATTGTTACTTCCTGACAAACTTCTTGACTTCTCTGCTTATGGTTTTATTTTCTTTTGCTATTTCCTTATGTCTCATATTGGCCTAGTTCTAAGCCTTTGCCATTTTTTCTTTGGACTGTAATTTGTTACTCCCTTTACTAAAGTCTTGATACAAGGCATCACATAAGTTAACAGTTTGGAAGAATTTATTCAGCTACCTAATGAGCCTACCCATCTTGCTGTCTGTGCTGTGTAGGTTTAGATTTTAGCTGTTCAGCCTCACAGTGTTATTCAGTGAAATATAACATTTTCACAGATTTTTATTTTTACATCAGTTAAACTGAGTAGATGATGGAATTGAACAGCTTAACCTGAAACTTGCCTTAGAGTGTAATAAAATATTTGGTTTACTAATCTTAACAGTTTTGTAATTTCTGTCTTCTTTTTTGGTTATTACTGATTATACCATCAATATATTATATCAAAACATCAATTTATGTCCAGCGTTTCTCCCCAAGACCTTTTATACACCCAGTGATGTCTCAGTCCTTCACTTACATTACCAGAAATTAAGTACATTAATAACAGAGAGCAATAATGTTTGAAAAAAATGTCCTAACAACTTTTTCAGTTTTTACCTATCTTTGAAAGTAAATAATTCACTACAAACTATGAAAAATTGACAAATGCAATTGTTCAGACCTTATTTAGGGAGACTGAGACACAAAACAGTGTAACTGGTTTGGGCATCATTGTATCCTTACATTGAAATATAATCCATGACTTATAACAAAATTTTATCACATTTTGAACACATTATACAAAATTGATAATATAAATTTCCAAAATAATAAAATAACCTGTTTATTAAAAACAGAACTTTGTGGTAAAGTATGTTTATTTCAAGGCACTTCTAAGAATGGAAGTTCTTTGACCTCTGGACTTATGTGGGTATATGGATTGCTTGGTTTAAATAGCAAGCTTACCGAGTTAATATTTTGCCAACTTAATTTGAATTCTGTGTTTTTCAGAAGGTCCACTGCTGCAGTAGTATCCAATTAAGAAGCTCTATTAAATTGCAGCCATTAGTGTCATGCTATTTGTTACTAATTCAACTTTTATGAGCACTATCAGAAAATTTTATTTCTAACAGGTTGCATATATAAATTACTTATAAATGAAAATTATGTAAGTACTGCTTTTTGCAATGCCTTTAACAAGTATGAAATAAAGAATTGTGTTAAAGGAAATAGCCTTTTTCAGTAACTGTCTTTTACAGGTTGTTATACAGATTTTAGACCAATGTGGATTTGATTTAATCATATGGAGATTATATTTGTACAAAAGGTGACCAGTATAGAACAGTACACATATATCACAAGCTATTTTTAATCTCCCTTGCATTTCAGGTCTGATTCTTTTAGCTATTGCAATATAAATGTCTCAAAGTGCACGTAACACTTCATCCTGTTCTTAAGGTAAGGTCACTTGCGTTCAATAAAAAAAATATTACTGTTCTTTTTAAAGCTGTTGCAATGAACATACTCATGCATTAGCAAAGGACTTAAAGTGCAGTGTTTTTTAAAGAACATTTTTCAGATGCTATAGATTTAAAGCTACTCTGTCAGGAAGAAAGACAAGAAGGATTGGATATATGAAGTTTCCAACTTCTATAGCTAAGCAACACTCCTGTAGTGAATGCATCAATACTACAGGATAGACTTCAATGATTAAATACATTAAAGTGTAGAATATTTATAAGCTGAGATCCACTAATTGTAACAAGAAGTATCTGTGGTCAATTCTACAGTAGGAAGAATGCAAGAAGAAAGCTATCTACTCAAAAAGGGTTTATGTCCGAATGTGTAACCTAATCAAGTGATTAACATTTTCTCCTCTGTTTTTCCAGCTTAGACAATCAACTGTTTATCTTTGCATAGTGATTCTGTCTGGTCATTTCAGAGGTCCATGCATGTGCATATGTCCTAACAATTAAGACAGAAAACTTTTTTCTTTTTTTTTTTTTTTTGAATTAACCGAGGATGCTAGTTGTACTTTACTACTAGGTGGGGTGGAAGATTGAAGGGGAGACCATTGTTACAGTGGTTGCAAGACATCAATATGTCCCACAGCCCAGGAAATTTACAGGAACTCTGTCTCTGCTACTGGAGTTATTCTCAGATTCAGTGTTTGTGTATCCCTGGCAAAGTCCTTCAGCAACATTTCAGAATCACGTGTGCGCTTCATGGAAGTCCAAATGCTCACCCCTTGCAGGATCTCCTCAAGCTTTTCTGGTGTTGAATGAAAGGCAGAATAGTTATGGCTTGGATGACCAGTGCTCTGCTGCTGCATGCTTGTATGATTCCCTTGCTGTTTACCATAACATTTGTCTTTAAACAGAACAGAACTGGTAGCAGGCTCTTTCTGAAATGCTTAGTTTTAGACAAAGTTTTGGCTGAAATGCTGTTCAATTTAGTTCACTTGCAGAGTTTGGAGCTAGGATGTTCAATGAGAAGGCACTGGAAAAAGGGCTGTGGCAAGGCGTGATCAGTAGCTGTGTACAAAGCGGTATAAGAACATATGCTTATAGGCAATCCAGCTGGCAAATAGTCTTCAATCTGTGTGCAAAAGGGAAAATGTAATGAACAGAGGATGTAAAGATAGCCACACCAATCTGCTTATCAATAATTTTTTCTCCTGTGAAGTGTGACTCTTTGCTGGTCTTTTCAACTTCTTTTGCTGCTGAGTGATATTTTCATTAGGTAGAGGTGAACACACTTTAGGTTTACTTAGTAGGGGACATTTTCAGTCGTTAATTGAGTAATTAATCAGAGGGAGGCTGGGAACCTGCGGAGGTTACTGGAAATGGAACAGCTCCAACCTCTGCACATCCCAGCTGACTGCTGTAAACTGTACTTCTGTCATGTTTTAAAAGACGACAGGCAGACATGTGAGATCTGTAAGGTCCTGTATATGTCTTGAATTTAACAGACTTCTTAAGATGCTTAGGAAACGCTGGGGAGTGGCAGCCTAATAGTGACCCAGGTAGGGTTAGGGTTTGTTTTGGTTTATTTTTTTTAAGCTGACCCTGAAACTGTAGTAAATTAGAAAGAGGATAGACCTTCATATTTCATCAATAGCTTGAAGACCAGTCAAATACTAACCCAGTGCCTGAAAATATACGAGCTGTGCTGACCCTCCGCCTGTCCGTTGGCAGGATCCTGAAATATTTGGAAATTAGCTGAGACAAACTATCGGGTTAATTATTAATATACTTTGCTAGTTTTGTTTCCATCTTCGTCATTCAAAAATAACTTGTAAAGCTGAAATATAATAAGAGAAAACAATATCTAAAACAATATCAGAGAAAGGACTCATTCATGTTACTAAAATGCAAAGGTTCACATATGGCAGAAATATTTCATTTCATTTAAACTACGTAACTGGAACTATTATCCAGTGATATATAACAGGAAAATTTGTAGAAAGCATACAATCACTTTTTCACTTTATATACCTAATATTCCATCTGTTCAAGAGTCCATTTATTAGGCATTGTAACTAAAAATAATCTGCCTGCTTAGTTGCATCCTATGTTATGTATGGAACCTTCTTTCTGAAGCTGAGCAAAAGCAGCTAACAACAACTTAAACTGAGAACGATGAGGGAGGGAGAGAGCAATCAGCAGCCCTGCAAGGGAACTATGGGTGGGGTCAATGAGCAAAAGGCATGGGGTGATATGACAGTAAAAGATAAATAAAATCAATAAAAAAGGGCTTAAGCTGAGTGACCTTCAGCACTTTCGTGTCAGCAAGCAAGTGCCTAAAAGGCACCATTATGGGGAAATCCCCCAAGCCCTCTCCAGGAGCTCAGCATGCTGGGGTGCCTCTCTGAAGTGACTGTCTGCTAGTGCATGCAGTACGGGGAGTAAACAAGATGAATTAGAGACATGTGTGCAGTTGCAGGGCAGTGATCTTCTTGGGATTATGGAGAGGTTGTGGGATGGCTCCTGTGACTGTGGTGTTGCATTGGAGGGATATAAGCTCTTTAGGAGGAACAGGAAGAGAAGACAAGGGCGGAGAGTTGCCCTTTGTGTGAGAGATCAGCTGGAGCACATGGAAGCTCAGCCTGGGGATAGAAGGGATGAATTCAGGGATGAAGTTAGGAAAGTTAAAGTCCGAATGGAAAGGAATCTGGCCGGGGATGTCAAAGACAACAAGAAGGGCTTCGATAAGCACAGAAGTGACAAAGGAAGTCTGGGTGAATGTGGGCCCATTGCTCAACAAGATGGGAGACCTGGTTACACAGGACATGGAAGAGGCTGAAGTACTGAATGCCGTCTTTGCCTCAGGCTTCACTAGCAAGACTGGCCTTCAGGAATCCGGGGTCCCAGAAATAAGAGGAGAAGTCTGGACAAGGAAAGATGTACCCTTGCTGGAAGAGGATCTGAAGGGATGGCATGAACACCAGAGGGTCACGTTACCATTCAGAAGGACCTCAACAGACTGGAGAAATGAGATTGCAGTAACCTCAGGATGTTCAGCAAGGGGAAGTGCAAAGTCCGACACCTGAGGAGGAACAACTCCAGACTATAACATATGCTAGGGACTGCCCAGCTGGGAACTGGTCTTAGGGGACACCAAGTTGACCACAAGCCAGCAACTTGCCCTAGCTGCAAAGAAGGCTAATGGTATTCTGGGCTGCATTAGACAAAGTATTGCTGGCAGTTTGAGGGAGGTGAAACTTCCCCTCTACTCTGCCCTGGTGACTCCATACCTGGAGCACTGTGTCCAGTGCTGGGCTCCCCAATACAAGAAAGACACAGAATAGTAGAATCATAGAATATGTCAAGTTGGAAGGTACACATGAGGATCAATAGACATGGACATACCGTAGGGGCCAGTGAAGGGCTACAAAGATGATGAAGGGACTTCCCTCTTTTAAGGAAAGGCTGAGAGAGCTATGACTGCTTAGCACTGTTATAGTTTAGCTGCAGCTGGCAACAACAGTGCCATGTGACTGCCCCTCCCCCCGCTGGGGTGTGGAGGAGAACGGAAAGAAACAGGCAAAAACTGGTGGGTCGGGATAAGGGCAGTTTAACAGAACAGCAAACAAAGGGAACAGTACAACAACGATACCGATAAGGAGAATACACAACACAAACTGCAGAACCCAGAGAGCTGCTCTCCTCAACCGCCGCTGCCATGAGCTCCTAAGCCGCGACTGAGTTCCCGTTGCCCAGCTCCCCCTCACCGGAACCCAGCATGACAGCACATGGTATGGAATACCCTGCTCTGTTTGGCCTGGTTGGGTCAGCCCAGCCGGCTCTGTCCCTTCCTGGAGTCCGGTGAAAATTAACCCTGTCCTGGACGAACCCAGGACAAGCACTAAGGAAGAAAAAGCTCAGGGGAGATCTCATTAAATGTGTATAAATACTTGAAGGGAGAATGAAAGGAAGATGGAGTCAGTCTTGTTTCTGTGTTGCCGATGACAGGACCAGAGGCAATGGGTACAAATTGAAACACAGGAGATTCACTGAGCACATCAGGAAACACTATTTTATTGTAAGAGTGGCCAGGCATTGGCCCAGGTACCCCAGGCAGGTTGTGGAGTCTCCATCCTTAGAGATATTCAAAAGCTCCTGGAAGTGGTCCTGGGAAGCTGACTCTAGGTGTCCCTGTTGTAGCAGGGGGGTTGGACCAGGTGACATCCAGAAACCCTTTCCAAACTCAACCTTTCTGTGATTCTAGGATTGTGTGACTCGCTGAAATCAGTATTCTGTATACTATGGATGCTTAATACTATGTGGTGTTTCTGAGAAATTGTGAATAAACATTGTGCATCTTTTCCTTGGACTTGTTATTTACTGACTCTTCTACTTCATGATAAGACAAAAATGTCTATTTCCCGGTCCCTAGAGAAACTTGCTAGCCATTCATCTTCACTTTGGGAAAATACTGAATTAATTCATAGCATAGTAAACATACTTGATTCGTGTATGTTTTCCAGCACTTCAGATTGTGCTTCATGCCGACAGGATGAAATATCTTTATACAGCTTTAATCTCTCTGTGTAAGCAATTGTTTGCTGTCCATTCCGTGTTCTTCACTGATGAGGATGGATTACTTGGGTTTGTACATTGCTTCTAATCAAGATCCTAGCAAGCCTCTGTGGCCATTCACACACTCTGGTTGCATTTGCTTTGAAAAATATTGCAACATAATATCTCTACATCTCTGTTAAATGCTTTGACCAGTTCTTGATGTCACCTGGATGCCTTCAGTACTCATTGTTGTTAGGCATCAAGAATTTTTATTAATTATCATTATTATGCTTTGTCTTATTTTTTTTTTAAATACTCTCCTGATTATATTTTCTGGTTGCAGTCACTGTTAACACAACTACTTTTAAAGTTACTCTTGTCATTTCAATGTGGCTTTGTACAGAAAGTTTAAAAAACTTCTGGCAATTGCTTCATAACTGTAATGTTTGAATCCATATTTTCCAGATCTCTAGTTAACATAAAGAAATCCACAACGGATAGTTAAGGCATGGAGTCAGGCAATAACTGCTCAAAGCAGAAGAAATGCATGGAATGCAAGTCGATATTTACAAACAGCAGTTCAATAATGGTCTATCAATGTTTATCAGTAGATGTTGATAACATATTTTCCTTCTCCATGCAGCTGTTCCCTGCAGTCACTGGTGGGTTCCACAGAGTTGTCTACTCTTGGTCATGGTTTCCCGGTTCGTGTTAATATTGGCTAATCAACAGTCACTCTCTCAAAGTCCTGGTCTGCTCATGGACCTTGATTCAGGACTGAATTCGTCATGCAGTTTCTGATGTTTCTATATTTGACATGTTTAAGGTTTTATTTTTCCTCTTTGATAATGTAAAATATCTCCACATTCCCTATAGGTGCTGAACTGTATCCTCTGATCTCTGACAGCCCAACAGCTATAAATGCAAAAAACATAGACTACTATTAGAAAAATTATAAACTACTATATTTATATAGTGAATCTGCTCCTTGTATACTATATAACAATTTTTTCTGCCTGGCGATTTTAATTGGCTAGTTCTTCAGTGGGTATCCTAATCACATAATCAGGCTTGAGTTATTAGCAGTGCCTCGTGTTTGGTTAATTCTGTGCATTTCTGAATATACAGTATGTCTTGTTTTTTAGTACTACTACCTAGTACCTAATGTCTTCAGTTGCATAGCTATAATAAATTAGACCTAAGGTCTTTATGGCACTGATTTAGTTTATTCTAGGAGGGTAGAATATTAAAGGAATTCTGCTGATTCTGTAGTCATTTGAAGAACTGAAGAGAACAAG
The DNA here is from genome assembly GCF_030867145.1 of Opisthocomus hoazin. Classification (NCBI taxonomy): domain Eukaryota; kingdom Metazoa; phylum Chordata; class Aves; order Opisthocomiformes; family Opisthocomidae; genus Opisthocomus; species Opisthocomus hoazin. The sequence continues at coordinate 16,643,533 of NC_134414.1, read as the reverse complement.
CGTATTCTCAAACTATTAAGCTCCCATTATTTGCAGTTTTGTGGTCTTATGAAGGGTCTATTTTTGTATCAAGCAAACATAACCATTTCACAATAATGTTCTTGCTTTGGTCTGATTAGCACTCCACCTTCAGCTCTGACAACCAGAACTCCCTCACAACTGTCCACACAAGAATATAAGTGACTATCCATGTCTGTGGCATAATCAGAATTCCAGTCCTATTTCTGATATAGCCAGAGCTCCTCCTGTATCACAGCACACAGAAGACAGTCTGTCACATAGCCATATTACATTTTCTGCAGTAAACTCCTGTGATGACTAGAAAAATAATCAGGGTGTCTTTGCTATAATTTAAGCATTTTAATTGCAATATTAGTTCCTTACCTGCACAATAATTGTAACATAGCATCATGTACCTGCAACACCATTACTTTGTCAAAGCCAGAGGTGCATTACAGGCCCTCATATAGACGTATATTTATACAAACCTCTTAACAGGAAGAGCTCCATTCTTGGCTTAGTCAGTTCCATGACACCACCATACACCAATCCTGGTTTCTTCCTCAGCCCCGTATTTCTGCATTACTCTGTGAAATCCACTTCTATGTAACTCCATGGCAAACATGCAAGAGGTCCATGCCTTTCACTAACACACAAATGATTGAAGTATCAGAAGTCTGCCTCCTGTGGATGGAGGACAATCAAATCTCTGTCAAAGAGATATATCCAAGACTACCATATATAATCACAGAATTACAGAATGGATGATGTTGAAAGAGATCTCTGTGGATTATCTATTTCACCACCCCTGTGCAAAATAAGGTTAGCTAGAGTGGGTTGCTCAGGGCCTCATTGATTCAGGGGACATGGAGACTCCATAACTTCTCTGAGCAATCTGTTCCAGTGTTCTGGAAACAAAACTCTAAACTTGGCAGACACCTGGAGTCATTCCCATCTTGGCATAAACGCTGTTCTTTTTGACACACAATTTAGTGGTTCATTGGTTATTGTTAGTGCATGCAGACATAAAACCACACTCAGCTGCAGAAAGCCACTGCACTACAAATATCAGGAGTCAACGGACATCTCTGATGTACAGAGGAATACAGCTCTGATCCAGGCAGACTTCTATTCCTTTATCTTGTACAAAGAGCTCCACCTGTGTTACTGCATCCATAAACTCAGTGCCCTTTCTTGACATAGGCAGGTCCCTTTTCTAGCACCTGGTCAGTTTCTACTTGGGCAGAATTGTTGCATACCTAGAGAGAAACAAGAGTACATTTCTCTTGCTGGCACAGGTTTCATCAAAACCACTGTCATGGGGAGTACTCCAAACCCACACTGAGGCAAGTAGCTATCTAAGCACATTTTCTAAGTCTGCAGAGCTACCTAAAAGCCTTATGCTTACTAAAACTTCATCTCAGTTTTTGAAAACTACTGGAAACTATCAACATGTCTATACACCTGGGGCTCTTAAAAAAACAAAAATAATTTGTATATTGAATACACACATGTTGTACCTTGGCCTGCATGGCATTGTACCTATGTCGATACATACGAGTATATCTTCTGGTCACTAAGACCCACAGATAGACTATCAACTAGACTCAAACAAGACCATGTCCTGTAGCAATAGCTTTATCTTTTTTTAAATCACTTTTGTATATCTGACATATCCAGAACATTTTCTTTTTCACTAATGTCAAATGGCTCCATACTCCCTGCGGACCGTGAATTGTATTCCTGTCTCTGACTTCAAGGTTCATCCTGAACTCAGCTCTTTATTTCTAACATATGGAACTTTACATGCTTACTTCTGTGATGTCCAGTGTTGCTGTAACCTTTGAACAAATGCATCACTGTGTGCAAACCTATGCATGCACAAAGATGCATCTACATCAGTGGAATTATTAGTAAAATTAAGGTTTTACATCTGAAAATTAAGGTTTATATGAAAACGTAGCAGTGTTCACCCATTGAGGAAAAGCATAAAATCAAAAGGAGCTCTGAGGATGGGACACAGCTGCAGTAGGCATACGAGGAATCCACCAACACAGCAACAACAGCTACTGAAGGTGAAGGGCTGTGGAGCAGAGGCTCGCGCCGAGGGACCCTTTCTCCAGCGGCAAAACCGCACCGGCGAGGCGGCAAAAAGCGCCGAGAGAGAGAGAGAGCAGACCCCAGCCCCACCCCCCCCCGGACGGGACAGTGAGAGATGCCAACGAGCGGCAGCTCTGACTCAGCGGGGGCGGAGTCGAGTGTGACAGCGGCCAAACCCCCTCACGGATAAGAGCAGCCCCCAGGGAGCGCGGGCGAACAGAGCCGGCAAAAAGAGGCGGCGCAGCAGCCCGGGAGCGGCGCAGCAGCCCGGGAGCGGCCCAGCAGTTTGCGCGGCAGTTCGAGCGGGCAGGGCGAGCGGGGAAGGCGACAGGCAGGGTGCAGCCGCCCCTCCTGGCTACTCAAGTAGTGGGCATCGCCTATCCAGGAGATATTCTAGCCATGGTTACCACCCGTGGTAAAGCTGTTGTTCGAAGGAGTGTGGGGACCCAGACGGAGGCCCCACGCAAGAACGCAGGTGTCCAGCTCTCTGGTTGCAGGGAGTGCCTGAGCCTGGCGCTCGTACCGGCGGACAGCAGAGACAACGGCTGTGTTCGGTGCGAGCAGGTGAATGACCTGCTCAGCCTGGTGGCAGAGCTGAAGGAGGAAGTGGAGAGGTTGAGGAGCATCAGGGAGTGTGAGAGGCAGATCGACTGGTGGAGACGCACCCTGCCCTCCCTGAGGCAGAGGCAGCAGGAGGCGGCTCCACAGAAAGCAGAGAACCCCCTACCCTCTTGCCACGGAGCAGAAAGAGGGGACCTAAGAGATCGGGGGGGAATGGAAACGGGTCCCTGCTCGGGGTGGCAAGAGTATCCCCTCCTGGCCTCCCTCACCTGCCCAGTTGCCCTTAAGCAACAGATATGGGGCTCTGGAATGTGAGGGACCGGCCACAGAGGATGTGGGTGAAGGTGAGGCTCCAGCCAGGGGGTTGCCCAGGATGAGTCAGACAGCCCCATGTATTACAACTGCCTCAGCTAAGAAAAAAAGCAGGATCATTGTCATAGGTGATTCCCTTCTGAGGGGAACAGAGGGCCCGATCTGCCAACCGGACCCATCCCACAGGGAAGTCTGCTGCCTCCGTGGGGCCCGGGTTAGGGATGTTGCTAATAAACTCCCTGGTCTGGTGCAGCCCTTTGATTATTACCCCCTCTTGGTAGTGCAAGTTGGTGGGGACGAGATGGCAGAGAGAAGTCCCAAGGCCATCAAAAGGGACTTCAGGGCACTGGGGCGACTGGTTGAGGGATCAGGGGCGCAGGTGGTGTTTTCCTCCATCCCATCAGTGGCAGGGAACAGCACTGAAAGGGGCAGGAAAAGTCACCTGGTTAACAGGTGGCTCAGGGACTGGTGCCATCTGTCAAATTTTGGCTTCTTTGATCATGGGGAGGTGTACACAGCACCGGGCCTGCTGGCAACAAGTGGATTGCAGCTATCTCAAAGGGGAAAAAGGATTCTTGGCCACGAGCTGGCGGGGCTCATTGAGAGGGCTTTAAACTAGGTTCGAAGGGGGAAGGGGATATTGCCCAGCTCACTAGGGATGAGCCCAGGCGTGGCATGCCAGGGTCAGGGGTGAGATTGACAGCCCAGCTCAAGTAAGTAGCATGGGAAATAAAGAGGAGGAGCTGGAAGCCATTATACAGCAGGACGGCTATGACTTGGTCGCCATCACAGAAATGGGGTGGGACAACTCGCATGACTGGCATGCTGTCATGCACGGCTACAGACTCTTTAGGAAAAACAGACCAACAAGGAGAGGTGGGGGAGTTGCTCTATATGTGAGGGAGCAACCAGACTACAGTGAGCTTTGCCTGTGGGCAGATGAACAACAAGTTGAGAGCTTATGGGTTAGAATTAAGGGACAGGCTCATACAGGTGACATTACTGTGGGTGAGTACTACAGGCCACCTGACCATAAGGAGGAAGTTGATGAGGCCTTCTACAGGCAGCTGCAAGCAGCCTCACAATCACTGGCCCTGGTTCTCATGGGGGACTTCAACCATCCTGACATCAGCTGGGAAAACCATACAGCTAGGCAGGCGCAATCCAGGAGGTTCCTACAAAGCATCAATGCTAACTTTGTGATGCAAGTGGTAGAGGAACCAACAAGGAAAGACACTCTGCTGGACCTTGTATTAACAAACAAGGAGGGACTGGAGGAGCATGTGAAGGTTGGAGGTAGATTCGGCTGCAGTGACCATGAAATTGTCGAGTTCAGGATCCCGCGTGGAGGAAGCAGGGTGATAAGCAGGATCAAAACCTTGGACCACAGGGGGGCTGACTTTGGCCTCTTCAAGGAGCTCCTGAGAAGAATCCCATGGGCCAGGGCTCTCGAAGGCAGGGGGGTCCATGAGTGCTGGTCACTTTTTCAACGTCACTTCCTCCATGCTCAGGATCTGTGCATCCCCCTGAGAAAGAAATCGAGCAAAGGAGGCAGGAGACCTGCATGGTTAAACAAGGAGCTTCTAGCGGAGATCAGGCAGAAGAGAAAGGTCCATGGAATGTGGAAAGAGGGGCAGGCCACTTGGGAAGAGTACAGAAACGTGGTGAGAGCATGCAGGGATGCGACGAGGAAGGCCAAGGCCCACCTGGAATTGAAGCTGGCAAGGGATGTCAAAAACAACAAGAAGGGCTTCTTCAACTACATCAGCAGCAAAAGGAAGGCTATGGACAATGTGGGGCCGCTGCTGAATGAGGCGGGTGTCCTGGTGACGGAGGATGCAGAGAACGCAGAGCTACTGAATGCCTTCTTTGCTTCAATTTTCAGTGTCAAGGCAGGCCCTCAGGAATCCCAGGCCCAGGAGGTAAGAGAGGAAGCCTACAGAGAGGATGAACTTCCCTTGGTCGAGGACGACTGTGTGAGGGATCGCTTAAGTGATCTGGATGTCCACAAATCCATGGGCCCCGATGGAATGCACCCACGAGTATTGAGGGAGCTGGCAGATGTCATTTCTGAGCCACTCTCCATCATCTTTGAGAGGTCCTGGAGGACAGGAGAGGTGCCCGAGTACTGGAGGAATGCCACTGTCACTCCAATCTTCAAAAAGGGCAAGAAGGAGGACCCAGGAACTACAGGCCGGTCAACCTCACCTCCATCCCGGTAAAGGTGATGGAGCAGCTTATCCTGGAGGTCATCAACAAGCAAGTGGAGGAAAAGAAGTTTATCAGGGGTAGTCAGCATTGATTCATGCCTGATCAATATGATAGCTTTCTACGATGACATGACTGGCTGGATAGATGAAGGGAGAGCAGCAGATGTTGTCTACCTTGACTTCAGCAAGGCTTTCGACACAGTCTCCCATAATATCCTCCTAGGGAAGCTCAGGAAGTGTGGGCTGGATGAGTGGTCAGTGAAGTGGATTGAGAAATCGCTGAATGGCAGAACTCAGAGGGTTGTTGTCAGCGGTGCAGAGTCTAGTTGGAGGCTGGTAACTAGTGGTGTCCCCCAGCGGTCAGTACTGGGCCTAGCCTTGTTTAACTTCTTCATCAACGACCTGGATGAAGAGTTAGAGTGTACCCTCAGCAAGTTTGCTGATTACACCAAACTGGGAGGAGTGGTGGATACACCAGAAGGCTGTGCTGCCATTCAGCGTGACCTGGATAGGCTGGAAAGCTGGGCAGAGAGGAACCTGATGAGGTTCAACAAAAGCAAATGCATGGTCCTGCACATGGGGAGGGACAACCCCATGCATCATTACAAGCTTGGGGTGGGCCTGCTGGAGAGCAGCTCTGTGGAGAGGGACCTGGGTGTCCTGGTGGATGACAGGTTAACCATGAGCCAGCAGTGTGCCCTGGCTGCCAAGAAGGCCAGTGGCGTTCTGGGGTGCATTTGGAAAAGTGTGGCCAGCAGGTCGAGGGAGGTTCTCCTTCCCCTCTACACTGCCCTGGTGAGGCCTCATCTGGAGTACTGTGTCCAGTTCTGGTCTCCCCACTTCAAGAAAGATGAAGAGCTACTGGAGAGAGTCCAGCGGAGGGCTACAAGGATGATGAGGGGACTGGAGCACCTCTCCTACGAGGAGAGGCTGAGGGAGCTGGGCTTGTTCAGCCTGAAGAAGAGAAGGCTGCGAGGGTACCTAATATATTCTTGCAAATATCTGAAGGGTGGGTGTCAGGAGGATGGGGCCAAGCTCTTTTCAGTGGTGCCCAGCGACAGGACAAGGGGCAATGGGCACAAACTGAAGCACAGGAAGTTCCATCTGAACATGAGGAAGAATTTCTTCCCTCTGAGGGTGACGGAGCCCTGGAGCATGCTGCCCAGGGAGGTTGTATATTCTCCTTCTCTGGAGATATTCAAGACCCGCCTGGACAAGGTCCTCTGCAGCCTACTGTAGGTGACCCTGCTTCGGCAGGAGGGTTGGACTAGATTACCAACCCTTACCATTCTGTGGTTCTGTGATTCTGTAACTCTCTGCAACATACCATAGAGGATGGAGCGGATTGGAGACTCCGTGGCCAATCTCCGTGATGATAAAGAAGGAAGAAATGGTCCTCTAGAACTGAGAAGCAGCTCTTCTGGCCCCCTGAGCCAACAGGTTTTCGAAACCTTGCCGAAGTGCTATCCTCTTGTGAACTTTGCTCGTTTTAATATCATTTTAATACCAAAACACACCTCCATCCCAAAGGCTATTTGCCTCTGACATCTAACCACCCCTCTTCGAGTCTGCGCTCTCAGTTTTTCGTAAACTAAACCTTTAAACGTGAAGCAAGAGAACTTTACACCAATCATGACAAAAAGTATGTATGACTACAGTCACCCAAACTCCACCTTAAAGGTAGAAAGGATATAAAAATAGCCAGGGAAATGGGGGATTTTCGGAGAAGAAGATAACACCGTAGATTTTTGCAGGAAAAGAAGATAACACCGTGAGCAAGTCAAGCGAAACTACACCTCAGACTGCCTCCGACAACTGGGATTGGCCGGCGGTCCGAGCCTTGCTTCTCCTCCCCTTGGGACGCCTTGGGTGAGACTTAAACTAAGCGCTTTTCTTGGGAATAGTTATTCCCTAATGTGTATAGCCAGGCTGTATTATTTATAACCTTTTCACGCATTTTACAGTTGCACGTGCTTTCTTGCAGACAGTCACTATCACCGGCAATTCAGAAAAACCTATATACCTGTTGCACAAATAAAACTGCACTGTTTAAGTAGCCAGTTGTCACAGTTTCTCACTGAACGCGACCAAATGTGGCCGTGCTAGTTCATGAGCATGACTGGACTGAAGGTGCAGACTGCTGTTAGTGTATCCCGAATCGTGATAGTTTAATATACATATTAAACGCGACTGGACTGGTAGTGGCAAATTGGACATCACTCAGAATTGATACCTAGCCGCACCTAGCCTCCCACTCCAGTGAAGAGAGTTAGAATGCAAGGGGGTTTATTTTCTGGCAAATTAACACAACAATGTGACCGACAGGAGTTCACTACCAGATGTATCAGATTTTTGAAACTCCATCATGGACCTGGAGTGTCTAACTTTCTCTGTTCCCTTAACACAATTTGTATGGGTAAGGATAGAGCCAGGATAGCACAATGGAGGCAACCTAGCTTCTGATTTATATAAGGCTTTGTGTTCATCATTTACAAGAGAATGTAAATATAGAAGAAGTACAAGACAAAATTAATGGCTTTCAGTATCATATATTTTTCTGTTCTCCACAGGAGTTTTTCTCCCTCTCTACCTTTAAGACATACCAGATACTGCAGGCTTCATTGGGCTCATCTTTGAGCTCCGTTTCTGTCTTTGCTGTACCAGGCTTCTGTTGAAATGTTGAACTTGTTGAAACTGGTTCCTTAGGTTTGATGCACTCTCATCTCTATTTCTTACAAAAAGAAAATATTATCCCTTGGTCAGGGGTATTTAGGGGTCCATCTCTGTTTCTGAAATAGTTGGATCTTCATCTGCACTTCTGAGAGATGAAATTTTGCCTACAATCCTGACCTACTTAAGACAACAGTTATCACTTCTGACCAGTAGAAATCTCTATCTCCGTCTGGAGCTCTGTGCACAACTCTGATATAGCAAGGTTCCAGACACGAAAAGAAATGCATCTCTACCTATGATGGCAGAAACATGTTTGTCCTTTCTACAGTCCCCCAGAGATGCCATGAGTCTCTATTTTCCAGTAGGACTTGGTACTGCTGATGATCACCCTTTGAACATTGCAGTCCAGCCAGTTTCACACCTGCCTTATTATACACTTATCTAGTCTATATCTCATCAATCTGGCCTTGCTAACATCAAAATAAACAACCTTGACTTCTCTCATAGAGACAATGACCAGCAAGTCCAGTACAGAGGGCTACCAAGATGCTCAGGAGTATATGAAATACAAGAAGATGCTGCCAGAAATTTTTTTCTTCGACCTTAGGAAGAAAAGGAATGGACAGAGGTTACTCCTGCCTTAAACTCCCTGAGGAGAGGATTTAGAGAAAACAGAGCCGGATTCTTCTAAGCGGTGCTCAGTGGGAGGAAGAAAGGTGATGGAACCAAGTGGCAAACCTGCAAATTCTGAGTGGGTATATGAAAAAAATGTTTTTGTTGTGAGTATAGTCTATCACTGACAGAAGTTTCACAGGAATGCCCACCCTTGCAGTTATTCAGGAGAAGGCTCTGAGCAACCTGCTTCAGGCAGACCTGCTTCAAGCAGTCCCTTTGGACCTTTCTCATTTTAAATTTTAGTTATAAACTGCAAGTAATATAAGATAAATCATGAAGTACTGTGAGTTTTGTAACTTATGGTTCAGTATATTTGGTTTATTTCATTCTTTTTTTTAAGAATTGACAGACTGTTTTATCATTCAGGATAAGTGAGAGAAAATTTGAATAAACAGTTTCAAATTCAACCTCACTGCTTTGCTTTCTGATATATTTCAGAAAAGGGTGCTTTAATTATGCAGAGGAAACACTTTGAGCTTTCATATTTTAGAAAAGCTGCTGTTAGCTGGAAAGTTAGTAGAGGATAGGAACCTACACAATACAAAAAAAAAGCACCACACTAGGTGGGTTTCAACTGAAACTTTGAAACTCCTTCTAAAGTCTGGTGTAAAATTCTTCCTGACTCTTTAAGAAATTTCACCTAATGTCTTCCCCCATCCCTTCCATTTTCAAAGCAAAATTTGTTGTTGGAAATCTGATGCAATGGTAAATTCACAAATTTAAAATAAGATTAGAAGACTACCATTTTCTTCAGAGCTTGAAATGAAGAGCCTAATCAAAGCATGTTTATGCTAAATATTTCCCTGGCTGATCACTTAAAATAGTCCTCAAGACTTTCCCCATAACAAAATAAAATTGATTGGTTTATATGTTACCAATGAGTCCCTGCAAAGCTTTCTCTTTTTCTCATTGGCTCAATCATAGAAATTGGTCAGTTCTGAAAACTGCTTCAATACATCTAGAATTATAGAACAGTTTTCTTTAGGATTAGAGATACAGGATTTGATTCTTTGGTATTTTCTATATGTTTAATCAAGCTCAGCTTTGTGGAAAAAAAAAACCAAACAAAAAAAAAAACCCAAAACAAACACAAAACCCCCAAAACAAACACAAAAACAAACCATTTTGGAATTCTTGTTAATATGCATCACATTCATTATTTTCTTCCCTAGTAATTTTAATTTCAAATCTAGCATTTTTCCAATAAAGACATGCAAATATTTTATTTATGGCCTTTTTTTTTTCAAGATGGCAAGTCATTTCCATGCAACAGTTGTCTCCTGCATCTGTGCATCCTTTTATTGCTAGCTGAAACTTTCAGAGTCATTCCCTCACTCTGACGAGTGTATTTAAACTATGACCTATTAATTAATCTTTCTTAAGGATTTGAATGTTCTCTCCTCAGTCTTCATTCGTGACATATTTGTATGTTTGTGTAACACATTGATGGAGGTGCAGATGTCACTTTTAACTCTTCCCACCTTTGCTGAGCCAAGCAGCCCCCTCTGCTATATTCAAGCAACACCTTCGGAAGCAGAGGCACCAGAGTGCTTTTTCAGATGCTGATTCAGTAGCAAGTATGCAGCTGAACGAGATGACTGGCTGCATACAGATCCATGGCAAAATAATGACAGCTTTAGAAGCTGTTAAAACACAATAGTGATAACAACAATATGATTATATAGGCCAGTGGTTTTACAATGCTGAGCAGATACTGTCCTATGTGGAGCATTCTCTCCCCTAAATAACAGGACCTGAAAATAAGTAGGGAGGCATTCCACATTCTGCAGGGCAAGGCCTATATGGTGAGATATGATCTTTCTGTTAACACTCCCAGAAAAAGAAAGGATGTTTTCCTTCATTCTGAGAACAAAAGAAACACAGGGAATGCAAGTTCCTTTCATATCTTATACTGCAACACCCTAGAGATGTCTGAGATCTAGTCCTGGCAATCAGACTAAACCATGCTTCCTAACAGACATAATTTAATTGGCCCGGAGCTCTATCTAGAGAAAGTAGGTTTCTTTCTAGGATAAAAATATATATTAGTAGTTCTGTTGACAGGACTTAAAATACGATCTATCACTGAATTTGAGTATATAAAACCATAAGTCTGTGAGTATTCCAGCATGCTTGAGGTTCATCATATGCCTAAGAGCCTAGCTAATTCATGGCCTTAAGTATCTTGCTGGATCATGGCCCAAACAGCTAAATTAACTCTTCTAAAAATACTTATCATCAGAAAGTAAGAAATGAAATCAAAGCACTAACACCTTTTGTATCAGACAGAATAAACTTTAGCTTTATCCACCACCATCAGCTTCTGACAGTGGCCTTCCAATTTTTCCTTACTTCTTCCAGCCACTCTCTTATAACTGCCTCTCACCCTTCTAGCCTTTGAAACTTCACTGACTTTCCCAGATCCCTCAATGACCCCCGCAGCTTCCTTTTCCTTCACAGCTCTTCAAAACCCATTCTTCTTTTCAGCCCTGATATTGTACCTGTGTCAACTAAATTTCAAGCTCTTTTTTCCTGTCTTTCAGAACTAGCTATGTCACTTTTCAAAAACTGAATTTAGCCCCTGTCTCTGAAAAGAACAGAGCTTCTTCTGTGTCAATGTTTTGAGCAATAGCTGCCTTAGGTGGCCTGTGTAATATTACTCAAACCAAGGCTTTCTGGCTGATAAAGAAAGACTGGTGGTCAGCAAAGACAAAATCAAGGGAGAATCAGAGAAGAACAAGAGAGAGGAAAAGTATATTTTTTTCCAGACAGATACTAAATAAGATACCATACAAGAATCCCAAACTTCTTGGTTTATAGACTTGTATTACATCTTGGGATACGGATGAATAGGCAAACCCCCCAGGTTTTTCCTAGGATTTCTTTATTAAGATAAGATCCCCCATAATGCACAGATATGTACTATCACATTTCTGTGTAAAAAGACAGCAACAGTCTGTCGTGGGTTTGCGTGACAAGTTTTGGTAGCAGGGAGGGTTACAGGGGTGGCTTCTGCAAGAAAGTGCTGGAGACTTCCTCCCATGTCTGACAGAGCCAATGCCAGCCAGCTCGAAAACGGACCCGCTGCTTGCGAAGGCTGAGCCAATCAGCGACGGTGGTAGCGCCTCCAGGGCAACATATTTAAAAAGAAAACAACCAGTATTTTTGCAGTTGGGGACCGGAATGAGAACTCTGCAGACACCAAAGTCAGTGAAGAAGGAGGGGTGCAGCCTTGGAGAAAACCATGGTGGGACAGGTTGTTCCCCTGCAGTCCATGGAGGTCCATGGTGGAGCAGATATCCACTTGCAGCCTGTGTAGGACACCATGACAGAGCAAGTGGATTCCTGAAGGAGGCAGTGACATTGTGGAGAGTCCATGCTGGAGCAGGCTTCTGCCAGGACCTGCAGACCTGTGGAGGGAGGAGCCAACACTGGAGCAGGTTTGCTGGCAGAGCTTGTGACCCCATGGGGGACCCATGCTGGAGCAGCCTATTCCTGAAGAGCTGCAGCCCATAGGAAGGACCCATGTTGGACATGTTCTTGGAGGACTGTCTCCCGGGGGACAGAACTCGCACTGGAGCAGGGGCAGAGTGTGAGGAGTCCTCTCCTTGAAGAGGAAGGAGCGGCAGAGACAACATGTGCTGAACTGACGGCAACCCCCCTTCCCTGTCCCCCTGTACTGCTCAGGGGGAGGAGGTAGAGAATCTGGGAGTAAAATGTCCTGGGTTCAGCTGCGATAGAGTTAATTTTCACAAGAAGCTGGTTGGGCTGACCCAAACCAGCCAACCAAATGGAATATTCTATACCATGTGATGTCATGCTCAGTATTGAAGTAGGGAGCTGGCTGAAGGAGGGGGCTTTTGCTGCTCAGAAGCAAGATGAGCATTGGGTGGTGAGAACACTGCATGTTGTATATGCTTTTTATCAGTATTATTGATTGTTGTTTTCTTCTCCTTTTGTCATTTTATTAAATCATTCTCATCTCAACCCATGAGTTTTTCCTTTTTCCTTCTGATTCTCCTCTCCACCCCACTGGGGAGAGGGGAGGCATGAGAGAGTAACTACATGGTTCTTTGTTGCAAATTGAGGCCAAACCACAAAATAAAGTTAAGCCCAGGAAGAAGGGAGGGTTGGGCAAAGGTGTTTGAAGATTTGGTTTTATTTCTCATTATCCTGCTCTGATCTGGTTGGTGATAAGTTAGACTAATTTCCCCAAGGTGAGTCTCTTTTGCCCATGACAGTAATTGCTGAGTGATCTCTCGCTGTCCTTTTCTCAAACCATGAGTTTTTCATCATATTTTTTCTCCCTTGTCCAGTTGAGGAGGGGGAGTGATAGAGTGGCTTTTATGCGTGTCATGTGTCCAGGCAGGTTAAACCACGGCACAGTCTTTTTATAACACTGCCTTATAAGCAGCATTCATCTAAACCTACAAAATTTTTACTTTTTTATATTGAGGAGTTGTCCGATTTTTGGAGAGTGATGTTGTTGTTTGGGGCTTCATCAAGTCTGGTGACACTGATGGCTCTTAAGATTGTAGATTAGTTTGCTTTTGTCTTAATGTAATTCAGTGATTCATAGACTTTTTTTTTTTGTATAGTTTACAATATCTGTCTGACAATCCATTTAATATACAAGGTTTAGACAACATTTTTGAAGGGTAAGGCTTTCCCTTTTTGAGCTCTGTTTTTTTTCTCTGAGCATACTACGACGGTCTTTCACGTATTTTGAGATGTCATGGTCTAAGTAAGTCGTTTTGATTTATCGTTCTTCTCAACCTTAATCCTTTTTTTCTACTTTCTTTTTTAGATATTCCTGAAAAAATTTGGTTTTTTTACTCCCTAGTTTAAGCTAAATTACTATATTTAATCAGTAAAGCATTTAAGGAGAAGATGTCAATATTTGATAGACAAGCTATGAAGACAATGTGAAGAATCTCTTCTTTAGGTAGCTTAAAAGTAGAAATAGGAATGTGCGAAAATGAGAATAGGAAAGCTTTATTTAACTAGAGTGGAAACAGCGGCATTTTTTCACTGGAGTATAGCCTGTCAAGTGAAAATGAGCCTTCTCCAACACTTGTGACAACTACAACAGCAATTTTACAATTCATGGGAAATATGATCAAACCTCATTAGGGGAGATAATCCTGTCGTCAGTCTGGGGAAAATGATAAGTGGGTACTTCTTATGGCTGCTCTGATGCTACTTTCCAACCCTGCTTTGCCAAAGTGCAATAAGTTAGAACATGCATTCTGGTTGGCATTACAGCATGACATCCATACCTTCATAACAGTCCCCACCTTCAAAACAGTCCCTCTGTACATGTTCTCCTTTAGCTTTGTTCCTACATACAATCCCATCCATTTCTCATATCATCTCTATATAATGGAGTGCAGTTGTTTTTTTCTGAGCCAGTTGCATATGTGTTTCTCCTCTGTAGCCTTGGACTTCCAGACTTTCCACATTTTGCTTGGTAGCGCTTCATGTGTCTTTAAATCTGAGTCTGTGTCTCCAGCAATTTGTTTTCTCACATTCAGTGAGTCAAGAATAATATAAGGTCCTATTAGAGAACTATCAATCCTGAAAGGCAGACAAGCAGCAGACATTTATTTGGTATCACAAAATAGCTATTTTTTTAAGACAAACCAGAACTTTGTAGTCGACTGAAAGAAAATATCTAGGTGTTACAGGGAAAATTTAAAAAGAATGGTTTATATACTTGCCAGGGGGCAGTACTTACTGAAGTGTCAAAATTTTCTTCTGCACATAGTGGCCAATTCTTAGAATAGCATGACACATCTGTGGGTTTTTTTGATGGTTTGTTCAGATTTTATTTATGTATTTTTATATTGATTATTCAAGATCTTTTCATTACTCTTTCTTTAAATCACTGAGGTATCCAGTTCACGGGCTGATACTCCATAAGATTTCTCTCATATAAAGCTCAGTAGTTTATTTGACCAATTCTCTTCTTATCAGAATTCAGAAAAGAAATTAAACTCTTCAGGCATGGTAGGTACAGTGAAACAGTAAGCCTAGAGGAGCCAAACATGCTTTTCCCAAAAATACAGGTTTCTTTATCTTTAAGATTCTGTGCAATATGTCACTTGGGTCAAATACTGGCTTGTAACTTGGCAGACTCAAGGATTCCATGAACTCAAACAGGATCAGACTCCTGTCTGGGATTCACATTGCCAGATGTAAAGTCTATAATGTAAATATCTATATCTGAGTAAGTTGTGTTCCTTCATAGTTTGATTGTGAATTATCTTTTATAGCTTAGCTCTTAAAAAAGATCATGTCAAAGGAAGGTTTCATCTCATTATAAAGTATCTGCTGAAAGTAGGTCAAATGAATAAATTCCCTGTAGACGTCTAAAGTTAGATGAGGTGAGTCGTGCCCTGATTCATTAGGAGATGTGAGTAAGCTGTGGACTGCCTTTTAACTCAACTGTAATTTAGCCAGGTGCTTGACTGACTGAAAGAGAAAAATTGGATGTTTTTGGAAGTGAAATCACTTCCAAAGTGAATATGGCCAGATGAAGTAATGTTAGGCAACAACAAGAAGAAAAGATGGTTGATTATACAGGTGAGTCAAGATAGTATCATTAGATATTAGGTTGTCTATTAACTTAGATGCAGTTAAAGTGAATTTTTAGGTCATCTTAGATCGTCGTTTTAGTTTGGATCATCTTACAGTTTGGACAGCTGTTTGGACTTCGTCTCATTTTGTCTATACTATTTTATCTGTCCTCAATTCAAGCTATGTCAGCAATCAGCATGCATCAGTTCTTTTTTGGAACAGAAATCTATCATCTTTTATCTTGGTCATAAGAATGACAAACTTTGTTCAGGCAAGGGTTTGTATGTACAGTGGTTTCTGATTATCTCTGATGATTATGTAATGAGATTATAATAACATGGTATCTTTATGGCAGCAAACATCATGTTTACTGCTCTTCTTGTGTCTTATGTAATCAAGGAGAAAGCCTTTGAATTTGTGCTTGTTCTTTGAACTTGTACTTGTTCACCTGTTTCTTTTTGTTCTTTAGATTAGCATTCAATAACTCTGCTACTTTTTAGATGTTATTTACTGCATCTAGAAACAAAGGCAGACTGTCTGCTGACTTGAGTATACACCTTGTGGTAGGTTTTCCATCATGAATTACCATCCATAAAATGGACACAAGCCCCAGTTTGCATTATAGGAAAGAGACAAATGAGAAGTAGGGATTTATTCATAGCAGAGTGTTAACAGCAATTACATTGGGTTTTTTACTGGAACGTGGGAAATAATGGATTAAAAACCTGAGTTCCACTCCACAGAGCACACTCACATAGATTTGGAAACCACCAACAAAATATAACTGTCTGTAGATGGAAAACAAAATCCAAGTTATTTTAATGTAGAATATTATTGTTGGGATCATTTTAGGAGTCTGTCTTTGTAAAGATTAAAAAATGTACTTTTAATATGTTGTTTATCAGCTTAATGATACTACTGGGTCTGTCAAACAAGCAAAAAAGTCAAATAGGATTCAAATGCTTTCCATGTAATATTTTAAATTTTCATTATTCTACCATTGTTCTTTAATCCTCCTTTTGATGTTAATAAAGTTCTCTCTTTCCTTAAAAGAAAGAAAATGTCTTTTGTGAATTAATTTTTAGTAACTAAGGAGAGAACTGAAGCCACCCAACCTGATGGGAAACACAATGGCACCTCCAGGATTGATAACAAATCTGTATACATAATATAGTATTAATATGATTGCGCAGTGTATAACCCCATCGGATGGTTCGGAAGGCCTAAAATAAATTTTAATAACCCCAATGAGCCAAAACAACAAAATATTCTTCTGCATAGTC
Organism: Opisthocomus hoazin; assembly: GCF_030867145.1. Taxonomy (NCBI): domain Eukaryota; kingdom Metazoa; phylum Chordata; class Aves; order Opisthocomiformes; family Opisthocomidae; genus Opisthocomus; species Opisthocomus hoazin. The sequence goes on along the minus strand of NC_134414.1, from coordinate 16,627,140 downwards.
GGACTGACTGAGAACAGAGAAATTATTTTTACATTATTTTGTAAAAGTAGGTTAACTCTGCTGTCCTACTGCTTTCTAAAAAATTGGGCATTGTTTCTGCAATAATTAAAATAATCTTACATCCCGAAACAGAACTATGTGTTCGTATTTCATGAAATTAAACATGCATGTAATTTTCAGCAACATCTCATTATATAGTACTCTTTCTCCAATTCATTCACCATAGATGCAAAATAACAGCAGGACATGTTGCATGTTTTACATGCCACACATCAGCTGAATTGCACTAGTAGATAGGTTACGACCTGTTTTCAATGGCTAATAATCCCCTTTAAACTCGAGCATTCAAATGTTGGAAGGATGGTCTCATACGAAATTTTAGCATTTTAAATTTGAATTAAAACTTGGCAACCCATCCATAAAACATCACGCTAGGAAAATTCACTTATAATTGATCTAAAATGAAAAGTAGTCCAGAAAATTAAGAAAAGCAGATAATCAGAACTGATGTTAGCTTTGTATTTTCACTGCTTCTGACCTTTGAATCAAATCTGTCTTTGTATGTTTCTTTTAATACTTAATAACTCTGAATTGTGGTTTAATTGTCATTTGAGTTTGTCTGACTTTAGATTGCAAAACAGTGACACTGTACAGTCTATTGGCTACTTAAGTGCAGCTTTTTCACTTTTCTGGTTTATAGTTAAAGAATGAACAACTAGACATAATGCATCGCCTAATGACCCCTGCTTTGTATAGCCTAATGATTCCCATTTTAAAACTTGTAATCTGCTTTCTCTTTCTCATGTTAGTATATAGGCTGGATTTTCAAAAGTGCACATGTGGTTTAAAACCTTTAATCCTACTGACTTTACATTATATGTAATTGTTTACTATTCTTTAAGTTTCAATCAAATTAGGACTAGAGCAATTAGAAAAGACAAGAGTTCATGATAGATTAAATATTTTTAAGTTCACCATAACAAAATATATTTACATAACTCTAAAATAAAACAACATGTCTTATCATGTGTTTGTGCTAAACTGCTGCATTATTTTTATGTATCAGGAGTCAAAGTAAAGTACTGTGTTTTCATTGCCCCCATAGGCTGTTGCTCTGGAAAAAATGATGTACTATTCTTAAAAAAATCGGTGGATTAAACCCATCCTTCTGAATTTTTATTTAAAGTGTGTTCAGATTAAATTGCTACAGCATAATTTTCTTTTCTGTTTCATGCAAAAACTACACTTGACCTGGGGAAAAAAAGTTAGCATACTTCATTCAAAGAGCACTATCACTGTCTCAGAGAAGTCTTACTGAATCTAGTGAAAAACAATGGCAGTATCTCTGGGAAGAAATTGGCCACTGAGGGGAAAATAAATCTTTAAAAACAAACCAGAAATTTTGCAAGAATAAAATATTTAATATGAAACTCTTTAAAAAAATATGGATGGGTAGAATGTAAAATTCTTCTGGCATGAATATTTGCAAGATGAAAAGTGCTAATTTAGATTTGGTACAAGATTATATTCATAATACTTCTAGTTATGCAAAAAAATATTGACAATTCCGAAGTGTCTTTTCTTCCAGAAATTTGTTTGAAAATGGAAAACAGAAGAATGTTTTTTATTACTAGAAGCCATATTACAAGAATGTTTATAAATAAAAGTATCAAAAAGGTTAACTCAGTCTCTACTATGAGTTCCACTAGTGCATTATAGAGTCACAGTTTTAATCTGAGAGTCAGAACGAACAGCAGAAAAAGGAGAAAAAAAGTAGAAAATAAGAAAATCCAAAACAAATCTAAGAGTACACTGAAAATTAGCCAGAAGCATCCCACTATATTTTCTTGAAGTAATTGCTGAGGAAGTATGTCACTCCCTGTGCTTCTGTCTTTCACAGGCCTTGGATAGAAAAAATGGAAAACTAGCTCAGACCAGCAGCACAGTTTTGGTGCAGACACCCACATGATCTTCACTTAGCATTTGATGGTTTATTTTGAAAAGTAGTGTTAGTCTGTACAAACTAGATTCCTTTCTGAGGAATTTAAAACAAAGATCTGTTTTGGTTTGCACCAAACACACTCCCTTCTCTAACAAAGGTGTACTGGTGCAAATTGGTGATTAGTCTTTCAAACAACTTCAGAGCATGCACATGGTGGGGATATGCAGCCCAGGGGACCTGAATAAGTGTAATTCAGAATAAAATGTAACGGCTGCTGCTGTAACTGTTGCCATTTGCTCATTCGCTCCTTCTGCACCTCGTTTGCTCCACTGTAGAACAATTATTAAAACTCACCCTGTGTCACATTCTCCATTCACTCAGAGAACAGCTCAAAATGTATCGGGAAACAGCTTAAGCATTCAGGTGTTTGCACCTAGGGCTGGTTAATTGTGTGGAGGGATGTGGCTACCTTAATGTGTATTTCTGACATGTCTCAAAGTTAGAAAAGGTTATGTCAGATAAGCAAGACCTGTGAGTTTTGGGTCTCATGTCTCTCATTTCCCTAAAGATTCAAGTATTGTTTCTCTGTTTTCTCACACTGTTTTTATATATTCTTGTCAGTCATTTGCTTGCTCACTTTTCTGTTTCACAGTTACATCTGATATGTGGAAGAAGTGCACTGTACATTTTCATTGTTTGCAACATGTGGCAGATCCTCTTGACAACCATGTAATATTAACCATTCCTGACATCTGTTCCTCAATGAGAAGCCCAGAAGAGCAGCAGTCTTGGATTATCACAGAATATCACAGAATATCACAGAATAGTAGGGGTTGGAAGGGACCTCTGTGGGTCATCTAGTCCAACCCCCCTGCCGAAGCAGGGTCACCTACAGCAGGCTGCACAGGACCTTGTCCAGGCGGGTCTTGAAGATCTCCAGACAAGGAGACTCCACAGCCTCCCTGGGCAGCCTGTTCCAGTGCTCCGTCACCCTCAGAGGGAAGAAGTTCTTCCTCATGTTCAGACGGAACTTCCTGTGCTTCCGTTTGTGCCCATTGCCCCTTGTCCTGTTGCTGGGCACCACTGAAAAGACCTTGGCCCCATCCTCCTGACACCCACCCTTCATATATTTATAAGCATTTATAAGGTCCCCTCTCAGCCTTCTCTTCTTCAGGCTGAACAAGCCCAGTTCCCTCAGCCTCTCCTCGTAGGGGAGATGTTCCAGTCCCCTCATCATCCTCGTAGCCCTCCGCTGGACTCTCTCCAGTAGCTCTTCATCTTTCTTGAACTGGGGGGCCCAGAACTGGACACAGTACTCCAGATGAGGCCTCACTAGGGCAGTGTAGAGGGGAAGGAGAACCTCCCTCGTCCTGCTGGCCACACACTTCTTGATGCACCCCAGGATCCTATTGGCTTTCTTGGCAGCCAGGGCACACTGCTGGCTCGTGGTTAACCTGTCGTCCACGAGGACACCCAGGTCCCTCTCCGCAGAGCTGCTCTCCAGCAGGTCCACCCCAAGCCTGTACTGGTGCATGAGGTTGTTCCTCCCCAGGTGCAGGACCCTGCATTTGGCTTTGTTGAACCTCATCAGGTTCCTCTCTGCCCAGCTTTCCAGCCTATCCAGGTCTTGCTGAATGGCAGCACAGCCTTCTGGTGTATCTACCACACCTCCCAGTCTGGTGTCATCAGCACACTTGCTGAGGGTATATATGTGTGTATATATATATATATATATATATATAGAGCATGTTGATTAAACACTGACTGAATGACCAGGCCTAGAAGGTGGTACAAGCTGGCAATAAGTTTCCTTGGAGGCCAGTAAAGTGATACAGCCCAGGGCTCTGTCTGTACTGGGTCCAGTCCTGTTTAACGCCTTTATTAACTGTTTGTATGATGGTGCAGAATGTACCCTCATCAATTTTGCACATGACACAATAGCAGGAAGAGTGGCTGATACACCAGAGGGCCATGCTGCCATCCAGAGGTACCTCAAGAGGCTTGAGAAATGGGATTACAGAAACGTCATGAAGTTACACAAGAAGTGCAAAGTCCTGCTCCTGAGGAGGAACAATTCCAGGCACCAACATATGCTGGGAGCCACCCTGCTGGGAAGCAGCTTGGCAGAAAACAGCCTGGGGATCCTGAGGTACACCAAATTGAACATGAGCCAGCAACATACCCTAGCTGCAAAAAAGGCTAGTGGTATTGTGTGCTGCATTAGGCAAAGTATTATCAGCATGTTGAGGGAGGTGATCCTTCCCCTCTGCTCAGCTCTGATGAGGCCCTGCCTGCAATACTGTGTTCGGTGATGGGCTCCCCAGTGTGAGAGAGACGTGAACATATTGGGGAGAGTCTATACCAAGGGCCATGAAGATGATGAAGGGACTTTTCTCCTGCAAGGAAGGGCTGAGATAGGTGGGACTTCTTAGCCTAGAGAAGCAAAGGTTCGTGAGGGGTCTTATCAATGTATATAAATACCTGGAAGGAGGGTGCAAAGAGGATGGGGCCGGGCTCTTTTCAGTGGTGCCCAGTGCCAGGACCAGAGGCAAAGGGCACAAACTGAAACACAGGAGGGTCCCGTTGAACACCAGGAAACATTTTTACTGTGAGGGTGACCAAGCACTGACACAGGCGTCCCAGAGAGGTGGTGGAGTCTCCCATCTTGGAGACAGTCAAAAGCCATCTGGATACAGTCCTGGGGTCTACATGGCCAGGAAGGTTGGAACAGATGGTCTCCAGAAGTCCCTTCTAACCTTAATCACTGGTCTGGCTAGCTCAGGAAGGCATTATCTCTATTGAATAGCTCAAGGAAGGCTGTTTAAACAACCAGATGATCCACTTAACTGGTATAGCCAGCTGATCCACTGATACAGCTGTCTATCTAAAATGAAGGCTGCTCTCTGGTGTTGTGTGTATTCCAACAAATTCAGCTTTCTTTGCAATAATCAAGCACTTCTGAGCCAGGTTCTTCTCTGAGCTTGCCTGGAGCATGGTCCTTGCCAATATCCTCTGAGCCTTCTCCCACTGTGGAGATTTGTTGATTGATCACAATAGTTCCAGTAAATGTGCCCTGGAAAAAAGTTTTTTGCAATAGTTTAGCCTGCTGAGACTACCAAAGAAATAGTAATAAGAGCGGACGACGGAACAAATACCTGAAAAGAAAACACTAATACGTGTTATAGAGATTTATTTATTTTTAGCTAGACAAGAGATTTTAACAAACAAACAAAACATGTCATGAGTGTTATTATTGTGTTCTATGAACATTTTTTCTAAAAGCTCACGTGTGAATATAATGACTTTAAACACTGATTTTTTTTTCAGACTGGAAAAATTCTCTTTCACATCTGACAATAATTTACAGCAAAACTGGAAGATGTCTGTCCACCTTGCAAATTCCATCATGCTTAAAAATCAGGGTTTAGTACTGAAAGAGATTCCCCATTTAAAACTGGTATATTGCACTTTATTTTGTGGGCTCCATTTTTGTAACCTTGTGCGGCCCTACTGAAATTTCTACAGCATTTCACAGACTCATGATAGCCAATACACATAACTTCTTTTGCAAGCTTATACATTTAATTTGTGGGTAATGACAATATGCCTAATGCACTATAACTTTGGAATGTACATGAATACAGAGAGCATTAGATCTGAGAGTGGAATACAGGTAAATTATACATCTTCTGTTTATGAGTTAGATTAGCGTGAGAAATTACTCCGAGTTTTGCCCCACATTTCTTTTAAATACTTTTCAGCTTTCAAAGATCAGTCTATTTTCACCATTTTTCCACCCCCTTCTACTAGGTAGAAGTATTAAACTAGTCATTAAAATCATCATTTTTAAAGTCAGTAGAACACTTTGAACACAGAAAATCACTTAAGTGTTTCAGAAATTTCCTGGTTTAGTCCATGTCTTCTCTATAGATTGAGTCTGTGTTTGAAATAGAATGGGATATGTGTCCCTTACAAGCCACACCCCCTTTCTGTGTATTAAACTATTTGATGGTGAAGTCTTTATAAACTGCTTTCATTATCCACTCTGTACAGTTGATAAGCATCAAGTCAATAGTCTTTGGAGATTTATAATCATTATTACTCTCCTTTTAGTCATGTCTTGTTATCCATAATGCCTACAGAACACAGAACATTTTGATTTAATGTTTTATTCAAAGGACCTATCCTTCGACAGCATAACGGTCCCTAATGCTGGGTAGATATTTGTAGATGTAAAATGTCCAGTTTATTGCAGATTAGGAGGTAGATTTACTTTGACCCTTTCAGCCTGGTGGTAAAAAAGCTTTCTATTAATGGCCAGTTACAAAACTCACAGTACTATTAGTGTTTTTGTCATACTTTCTTACTCTGATTATTGATTATATATCCATACAACTGCTTCACAATCTACAGTCTGTTGGCATTCTAAAAAATGTATTATTCCCTTTTGTTCTCTCACCAGGAAAAATATTAACAAATAGAGTGCATTTATTGTTTTCCTAATATTTTTGTAATTGTAGGACGAGTACGGGTCAAAGAACCAACAGATATAGAACTCACTAATTTAAGCAGAGAAATGAAGTGGTCTTAGATGTAATTGTCATCAATATGGCTGCGACCATGAGATGTCTAAATTCTGAGACATTTACATTCACTTTAATGAGAGCAGAGTAGGCTCTAAGTCGACAAATTTGTGAATGTCCTCCCGAATGCTCTCTGCTATTCAATGAGATCATTCAGTGAAGTCCTACTCTCTGCTACTGAAGTTCTGCTGCTTCTTGGGAAGACAGTTCATGAATCTGGCTTTGATGAAAGGATTTACATTCTGAAAGAGGAGAAAATGTTTTCCACATTGGATTACCATACAAGCACAGTATCAAATGGTGAACTGGAATTTTATAAAATGTCAAAGTCTGATTTTACTTGTGAGTGGTGGGATGTCCCTTTTGCTCATAGTAGAAAATCTAGTGTGATTACTAATTTGGCCTATCCCATTTGTAACACAGCAACAACTAAGAAACTGCACTTGAAATTCCAGTTTAAACACAGTGAGACTCTCATCTAATAAACTTTTGTTCACAAGAAGGTTTACCTTAAATAAATGACACTGTCGTCAGTCTACACAGCTACTACTGTCAAGATAGTGCACATAAGTAGTTCATAATACGCCTACAATTTCATGAGCCATTTAAAGGAACTGATTCTAAATAACTAGATTTTAATGTAGCTAATACACGGCATCTGTAACATTTCTGTTAACCTTGACTTACCATCGCTTATCACAAATTCCATAACTACTATCTCTCCATCACCCAGTTCTGACATGCACCTGCATAAACCTCAGCCACAGCTTCCTTGCTATCAATTCAGACACCAGGGGCAGCATAACAGAGGGTGAAAGGTGAAAGGTGATGGAGCAGCTTATCCTGGAGGTCATCAACAAGCAAGTGGAAAAAAAGAAGGTTATCAGGAGTGGTCAGCATGGATTCCCCAAGGGGAAATCATGCCTGACCAATCTGATAGCTTTGTACGATAGCATGACTGGCTGGGTAGATGAAGGGAGAGCCACAGATGTTGTCTACCTCAACTTCAGCAAGGCTTTCGACACAGTCTCCCATAATATCCTCCTAGGGAAGCTGAGGAAGTATGGGCTGGATGAGTGGTCGGTGAAGTGGATTAAGACCTGGCTGAATGGCAGAACTCAGAGGGTTGTCATCAGCGGCGCTGACTCTAGTTGGAGGCCGGTAACAAGTGGTGTCCCCCAGGGGTCAGTACTGGGCCCAGTGTTGTTTAAATTCTTTATCAACGACCTGGATGAAGACTTAGAATGCACCCTCAGCAAGTTTGCTGACGACAGCAGACTGGGAGGAGTGGTAGATACACCAGAAGGCTGTGCTGCCATTCAGCGTGACCTGGATAGGCTGGAGAGTTGGGCAGAGAGGAACCTGATGAGGTTCAACAAAGGCAAATGCAGGGTCCTGCACCTGGGGAGGAACAACTCCATGCACCAGTACAGGCTTGCGGTGGACCTGCTGGAGAGCAGCTCTGCGGAGAGGGACCTGGGTGTCCTGGTGGATGACAGGTTAACCATGAGCCAGCAGTGTGCCCTGGCTACCAAGAAGGCCAATTGCATTCTGGGATGCATCAAGAGGAGTGTGGCCAGCAGGTCGAGGGAGGTTCTCCTTCCCCTCTACACAGCCCTACTGAGGCCTCATCTGGAGTACTCTGTCCAGTTCTGGGCTCCCCAGTTCAAGAATGAAGAGCTACTGGAGAGAGTCCAGCGAAGGGCTACAAGGATGATGAGGGGACTGGAGCATCTCTCCTACAAGAAGAGGCTGAGGGAGCTGGGCTTGTTCAGCCTGAAGAAGAGAAGGCTGAGAGGGGACCTTATAAATGCTTATAAATATATGAAGGGTGGGTGTCAGGAGGATGGGGCCAAGCTCTTTTCAGTGGTGTCCAGTGACAGGACAAGGGGCAATGGGCACAAACGGAAGCACAGGAAGTTCCGTCTGAACATGAGGAAGAACTTCTTCCCTCTGAGGGTGACGGAGCACTGGAACAGGCTGCCCAGGGAGGTTGTGGAGTCTCCTTCTCTGGAGATATTCAAGTCCCGCTTGGATGAGGTCCTCTGCAGCCTACTGTAGGTGACCCTGCTTCGGCAGGAGGGTTGGACTAGGTGACCCACAGAGGTCCCTTCCAACCCCTACCATTCTGTGATTCTGTGAACTATAAGCTGCTGCTACAAACTTGCACATATCTCATGGATCAGGAAAGCCAGTAAACACCTGAAGAACATCAAAAAGGGTGTGATGTACAGCCAGGCTACCAAAGCTTTTACTTGAGATACCCAGCTCATCAGAGTAAAAGAAAGCCACACCACTAAGTTATTGTCCAGGCTGTATCTTTGAATGACCTCCCAAAGAAATACAGGGAACCTTATTATACTACAAGCAAAATACCTTACTGATTGAACACCCCTATTAATCACATACCACCATAAATTAAAGCAAGTGCTAAAAGTTATGAAAGAAATGCTATTTATATCTAGAAATACATTTTCATATCTCCCCAACTATGTTTCAAATGACGCCCCCAGGGCAATATGTAGTACCTTCAATGACACCTATGTATGTGAGGCTGAACAACTGCCATACACTGAGGTGACCTTAAACAGAAAACTGATAAAGGATAAACCAAATAATTAGCCTGAAGTAAGACATTTGGTTCACAAAATCACCACTTAACAAGCTCTCAAAATCATGATTGTTAAGAGAGCATTTCAAAGCTCCTTTCCAAATGCACAAATCTACTGAATACCCTCAGTCATGGACTCAGGATATGGGATATTCTCTTTGCTATACCTGACCACCCCAGGCCACCCTGCAGTGCTGCAAATAGGGTGGGTTTATGTCTGTTTCTCTCTCTTGTATATAATTTCAACATGCCTTTCCTCTTTATTACTTTCACCCTTCCGCTGCATTACAGGTGTCAGTTGTCCTTTCTACTCAATTGTCCTATGGAGAAACAGTATATTAAACTTAGAGCAACTGCCCTAAACCTTTATCTCGCTTCAAAAGTTGGTCCTTGTATTTCAAAGCAGACTACAAGCATGTGAACCTAGGAAGTCACCTGCTTTTTTTCATATTATATAAACTGATTGTCGTGTTTTTGGCTGAGATACAGTGAGTTTTCTTCCCAGTAGCTGTTGTGCTTTGGATTTAGTATGAGAATAATGTTGATAATACATTGATGGTTTTAGTGGTTGCTAAGAAATCAAGCACTTTTTCCAGTTTCCCATGTTTGCCTAATGAGCAGGTATACAAGAGCTGGGAGGGAGCACAGCCAGGCAGCTAACCCAAGCTGGCCAATGGAAATATTCCATACCATAAACATCATGCTCAGTGTGTAAAAGGGAGTTGGTGGTGGGCAGAAACCCTTTTTTTCTGGGAGTTCAACCTTTTGTGTGAGTTCAACCTTTTCCATGAGTTCGACTTTTCCGTGACCTCCACAATCACTGCTTGGGGACTGGCTGCGCAATCAGTTGTCACGCAGTGAGAAAAAATTGTACTGTATATGGTTTATTTTACATATTCATACTCATCATCATTATTATTATTATTCCTTTCTTCGTTGTCTTATTTAACTGTCTTTATTTCAATGCATGAACTTTAGTTTTCATCCATTCTCCTCTCCATCCCACTGCAAGGGGGAGGAGCAAGTGAGCGGCTGTCTGGTTCTGGCTGCCGGATTAAACCACAACACTGATCTAATACAGGATCTGATTTACCTGTACCCTCATACTCTCATAGATACAAAGCACAATGAACACTGACTCTGAATGGAAGAATTCATTTTAAAGATAGGTTTTTGAGTGTTTACTTCAGCAAAACTGGTTTTGGAATACAGAAAGCTCTACTCTTTGCCTGTATGGATTTTGGCCCAGAAATATCATGCTCTTTCTTGTCTTACCACTGACTGTATTGATAGTGAAAGTTCAAGTCAGGTTCTTGGGAATTTCATGCCTCCTCAGAAATGGCATTAATCTATAAATTTTAACAGGGAAGTGTGACAGAAATAGACCCCAAAGTACAGGAACTTCAGTTTAAGTCTTATGCCCTCTCAGTATGCTTCTGCTGCTGTGCATCTGTCCTCCCTCAAATTTATAAGAGATTTTGTCCTTAATGTAAATTACATCCAGGTTATTTTGGGGCTGGGGATTGGATAAAACCATAATAAAGCTGCTGACTAAAAGCGCTGGCCTCATCAATGACAAATGTAAGTTAGAAAAAAAAAAGAATCAACAGCTCACTTCTATGATGGAGAAAATAGAACGATAGACGTTAATGCACAAAGTGGAACCGATAAACTAGGGGATAGTAGAAGATATGAGCTTCACTATCTGAGTACTTTCACAGAGTTTCACAGTAATTATGGTTAGCTTTTGATTGGTTTTATGGTATCTGTGTCTGCACTGGTTTTCAGAGAGCAGGAACAAAGAGAAAAGGATTTGGGTTTGTTCCCGTGGGCAAGTATGGAGATGGAATTATTCTGGCTAAACTGGTGGTTGGAAGGAAACTTGTAGTTCATTCCAAAAACACAGTGCAATGCCCTGCTGAAACTAAAAAACTCTGGGAATGTAGAATACCATCACTTTTCAGCCCTATTCACAAACTGACTGCAAGTGAAATATTTAATTTCCTTCTGCTTGGAGTCATATACATTATATTATTTTGGGCCCCATTGCAGTTGGACTTGGGATGAAGTATTGTCATGAGGGGCTCATTAGACTGGTCGGATTTACATTCTCTGTTTTGCAGAAATAGTATAAAAATGGCATTGAATCTCTGTATAAATGAATTAGTCAGGACAGTAGGAATTTATGACCCAAAACCTAACGTGTTTTTCTTCCCATCACAGAATTGAATATCAAAATATGAGGAAGTCATGTTTTCAGAACAACACTGGATCCCCATTAACAGTTGTAAAAAAGCACTGCAAGAAGAGTTCAAGGCATCTATATAACATCTGTCCTTGTGATGTCTCATCCAATTGTTTTTCTTCCTGTGATTTATGCTTCTAGATTTCCATGAACTTCACTACATGAACCATCTATAAGGATGGGATTGGAGCTGATTCTTTGGGTATCATACAGATAGAGATATGGGCATGGTTTGAATTTCCATCTCTGTGGAGGGAAAAAAAAAAAAGGGAGAAACCCCCAAAACAAACCGGGAGAGAATTAATAGCTTGACCATGAAGACTGGGAAAATGTCAGTGTTACACCAGAAACTCCATCATCACTCCATTACCTTTATAGTGGAAATAATTAACAAGATCCCAATTTTTAGTTAATTGTTTAGTTTAAACATATTGTACTCAAGCATTGTCACTACAGTGTTTTACATGCATATCATTTTTGAATATCATATGTCAGGGTAAAGCTTGAAAAAACTACAGTTTCTGCTTAATACTGTGGGAGTAATTACCCAAACTGGTATATGATTTACATAACACATGTTGTGTTACAAAGTATACTCCGTGTCTCAAATTATTCCTTCTGTAAAATGGTCATTATTTCAGTAATTACCAATGTCAGAAGAGTTTGCCATCAGTAATTTTAGATCAATTTATCTAGTAAACATAGTTTCTTCTTATATTCATCTTTTTGAAACATTGTTTCTTTTTATTTTCCATCCGCATTTTTACATCTAAAATAGTTATAAAATAAACACCCATTTTTCAAAATTTCGCAGAAGATTTTCAAATGCTGTAGTGATGAACTGTTCCACAATACACGTAGAGTGAGAAGGGCGAGGAAAATGGAAGGGAAGGAGTACAGGAGGGGAAGGGGTGGGTGAGGGAGGAGAGAGTCTCAGATCTTAATGTAGATATGAAACATGGCAGGGTTTTTTGTAATTGCTTTTGAAGACCCCACAATTACTGGTGAGGCACTGGCACAGGTTGCCCAGAGAAGCTGTGGCTGCCCCCTCCCTGGAAGTGTTCAAGGCCAGGTTGGATGGGGCTTTCAGCAACCTGGTCTAGTGGAAGGTGTCCCTGCCCATGGCAGTGCGGTTGGAACTAGATGATCTATAAGGTCCCTTCCAAACCCAAAGGATTCTATGACACTATGATTTCATTGTAAGTAATTAAATATTGGGGTTTTTTTGTTTGATTCATTTAGGTTTTTTGTCAGTTTGGAGAAGAGAAGGCTCCAGGGAAACCTTAGTTTGGCCTTTCAGTACTCAAAGGGGACTTGTAAGAAAGATGGGCACAAACTTTTTAGCAGGGCCTGCTGCAATAAGACAAAGGGTAATAGTTACAAACTAACAGAGAGTCGATTTAGACTGAATATAAGGAAAAAATTTTTAAACTGGTGGTGGTGAAACAGTGTCACAGGTTGCCCAGAGAGGTGGTAGATTACCAATCCCTAGTAACATTCAAGGTCAGGCTGGACAGGGCTCTGAGCAGTCTGGTCTAGTTGAAGATGTCCCTGCTCACTGCAGGGAGATTGAACTAGATGGCCTTTAAAGGCCCCTTCTAAATCAAATGATTCTATGATTATTGCTTCTATGAAACAGAAAAATGATGTATCTGCATGTGAACTGGTTTTGACACTCACATCTTCTGCCAGATGCTAAAACAAGCCCTGAGAGATAAGCCTGCTAGAGTAAGACAATCCTATTTCATGACAACTTCAGATATTTCAGAACATAAACTAGATTTTTTTAAAAAAATTAAACCAGAAGGTTCACTCCAGAAGGGTAAGTAATACATTTCAACTGCTAAAGTCCAATTCAGCAGACTAAAACCATTCGAAGTAAACTCTTAAGAAATCCACTTAATGTAGACATCAGGTCCTTGGTGGGAACTGTTTGTGTCTACAAACCCACACTTATTGGGCCACACGAGCTGCTACCGTAAACAGAATCACAGTCCTCAAACAGGCTCCAGGAGAGCTAACAGGTACAACTTGAGAAGCGACTTCTCCCATTAGGAGTTTTTGGCCCAGCATTTTTGAAATCCATGCTAACACAGATGACATCTGATCTGATGTTACATGAAAGGGCCAGAATCTATAAACCAGAGATATAAACACAGGGAATTTCAGCCATTCGGATTATGTGATTCCTTTATTACCTGTCAGACGAAAACTCTTTTAATCTCCAGATGGTCCCATCCACTAAAGTGTGTTACAATGCTTTGCTTTTTCATAGAACGCATGATGTGGTATATAAAGCTCTCTATGCAATTTAAAATGGATTATAAATACAACTCACGCTAGAATGAGGTGCTTGATCAAGGCAGAAAGCATTGTAACTAATACAATTTGAATGTATTTGGGTATCCACATCTGCTGTAATATCCTAAGATTAAATCTGAAAAAGTGCTTGAAAATCATAATATTTTTTTTATATTTTTTGCTATAAAATCAATTTGCAGATTAATGTGCACATGGATAATGTCAGACCAATTGTATGGGTATAGACAAACATATCTATTTAAGTTATATCAGAGAATAATTTGATGCATTTGTCAAGTAACAGGAAAAAATAGAAATACTTTTACGAATTTGTGTTTTGTATCATACTTTAAATGTAATTGAAATAACTTTAAAATATTGTAAATCATCAAAAATTACAACTGTCAAATTTTCCATAAAATAACACTTACCCACATAAGCTCTGGCTTTACAGAAAGCAAAATATTTTTATTCCGAGACTCCAAATCCTCTGCCTGTGGAGTCAGAAATTAACAAGAAAACTTTTTCAGAGGAAAAACAATTAGAGATTTTTATTTAAATATGATCTTTGAGTTTGCCCTTGCCTCTGATCTTCCTTCCTGTTTTCTAAATTACGGTGGTTTTACTGCTTTTTTCAAGTAATAATCCATTTGTCACTTTTAGGCCAATCACGTGTTCAAGATTCTGTTGCAGATGTGAACAATCATGGTATCATACAATCATTAAGGCTGGAAAAGACCTCTAAGATAATCAAGTCCAACCATCAACCCAACACCACCATGCCTACCAAACCACGTCCAGAAGTGCCACATCTACACATTTTTTGAACACCTCCAGGGATGGTGACTCAACCACTTCCCTGGGCAGCCTGTTCCAATGTCTGACCACATTTTCAGTAAATAAATATTTCCTAATATCTAATGTAAACCTCCCCTGATGCAACTTGAGGCCATTGCCTCTTGTCCTATTGCTGGTTACCTGGGAGAAGAGACCAACACCTCCCTAGCTACAACTTCCTTTCAGGTAGGTGTAGAGGGCAATAAGATCTCCCCTCAGCCTCCTCTTCTCCAGACTAAACAGCCCCAGCTCCCTCAGCCACTCCTCATAAAACGTGTTCTCTAGACCCTTCACCAGCCTTGTTGCCCTTCTCTGGACATGCTCCAGCACCTCAAAGTCTTTCTTGCGGTGAGGGGCCCAAAACCAAACACGGTACTCGAGGTGCGGCCTCACCAGTGCCAAGTACAGGGGCACGATCACGTCCCTGCTCCTGCTGGCCACACTATTCCTGATACAAGCCAGGATGCCATTGGCCTTCTTGGCCACCTGGGCACACTGCTGGCTCATGTTCAGCCGGCTGTCAACCAACACCCCAAGATGCTTTTCTGCCAGGCAGCATTCCAGCCACTCCTCCCCAAGCCTGTAGCGTTGCATGGGGTTGTTGTGACTGAAGTGCATGACCCAGCATTTGGCTTTGTTGAACCTTATAACATTGGCCTCGGCCTTTCAATCCAGTCTGTCCAGATCCCTCTGCAGAGCCTTCTTACCCTCAAACAGATTGACACTGCCACCCAATTTGGTGTAATCTGCAAACTTACTGAGAGAGAATTGTACAAGAATAGTATCACTTTGTCTGGCTGAATACATTTATGGCTAAATATATTTGTGGCTAAATATATTATCTAAACACATAAACACAGATACACATACACATGGAAAATGTTGAAAGACTGTAAACAATAGTTTATTTAATAATTTCCAAAGAAGATATGGAATTATAGAGTTAGATGCAAGTTTTAATAGCATTTTCTGTTTTTGATTGAAAAATGTTACAAGAAGAGAATGAAGTACAGTAAATTAATGTATTCTTAAACTTCATTTCAGTAAAGAGTTTATAATATGTTTAAACAAAACAATATGCAGAAGGAACTAACAAACATGATACTAAAATATGATTTTTTATTATTAGATCATGGAACGTTCATATATTTTTTCTCAGTTCTATACATTGATAAAGTGCATGGAAAATAAAAATGTCTATAGCGTAGTAGGAAAAAGTGATTAGCATACAAATAAAAACAGGTAAGACTGTATATATTCCTTGATCATTGTTTAGTTTATTAAGCCTGAACTGAACTTACGATTTGCAAAAGGAATAAATACTGTAGATTTGATATTAAAGCTATTAGAAGAAAAACTCCAGAGGTTCATTCACCCTTAAAATCTATCTTAATGATGTCTAAAAAGTTTTTTATCGACAGTCAAAAATTCAATAGTGTTCCTATAAAAAAAGAGTCCCCTGAGTAGAGAAGCTATTGGAAATGACAGCAATTAAATCAAGCTTATGAAATATTTAGACCCATTCCAAGGTGAATTTGTTTCAAGGAATATCACTTAAGAGACCAGGTAATGGAAGAAAGAGAAGATTGAAAGAAATGTATAAAGAATTAATGAAATTAGCATTTTCATAAAAAGGGAGGGGCTTCCACATTTTCATGTGTATATATGTTAAACATTTTGTGAAAACCTGACTAGAAGGATGCAGAAGATTAAGGAATGAAAGAGTTATTGCAAAGAGCAGTACAGATGTGTAAGCAGCAGATTGCCATTGCAGACTCATACTTACCAAACACAAAATGTGGTACTTTTTAGTTTTACGAAAAAAAGCCCCAAAAATCACTTTAATTACTTGCAAATGTTCTTGATGTCTTACTTTTTTATGTGCCTTGCAAAAATGGAGGGTTTGTAGATAGTGATTTTTATGTATCTCTTTTAACAACTGTATTATGCACTGGGAAAAGATAGCATATTTATCCAGCTTAACGGACCATTCTGGGAGCAGTGGTAACAGAAAAATCCACCTGAAGCATGCAGGGATTTTGATGTTCTGAATGTGAAGCTGATGTTGTTTTGCTGTCATAAGAGGAGCTACTAAACAGCTTGTACGGAAGTGAATATTACAGCTAAACAGGAGTATTTTATATGTAAGACTCTCACACAGCGAATTAGGTGCTTTTATCTCTACCTAATTAAAACTGCATTTTAGCAAGGGAAAGACTATAACCTAAGTCATTGATAATTGTTCTTTTCGATAGAAATTAAAGTATACTTTGCTTCAATACATTGCAGAGGTTTTCTTTGTGCTCTAGGGTACATCAAAATGTACACAAACATGAGAACTGGAAATTACTATATTGAATAATTCTCTCTACAAATGAAAAAAAACAAAACAAAACTAAAACAATCCGGAAAAATAAGCAATGGCAATCTAGGAGTTAAGCTACAGCTTTTTGTACTGCTGCTAGAGAAAGCTTCCAGCTGTGACTACAGCTCCAAGGAGCTGTCTTCAGTGTAAACTTATGTTATAATTTCAAGGGAACCTGTTCATCTAAATGCTGTTTACAGACAGAAGCTTGTAGCATTCTTCTGAGTTGATTTACCAGCCAGTGAAGACAGATTATAACTGTTAAAATCATGCCACTCAAATTTAACTAATTTTTTGTTTCTTAAAATCCACTTCATAAAAGCCCTTTCTGTGTGTAGGTGGAAATGAATATGCAGAGTAATACAGTCTATTGCATCCACTGTGCTGTCACCTAGGCTGTGGTCAGACAGTCCACCAGAAAGATCTGCCAGAGCTTCAGAAAAAAACTCACAGAGCCTTGTGATTCACCCCCTCACCAGAGGTTATTACACTCCTTGTTTGATTTTAAAACAGTGTGTCTTCTTCTCACTCATTTCTGTGTGAAATCATCCAGATTTCTGGCTACTGGTAAAGGAGCTTAAACTGGGATTTCACAAGCAAATCAGAAGCGCTCACAAACTCTGCCTCTTTACATTGCCCATAGGAACAGCAGAGATAGGAACAGCTACTCCTTCCTAGATGGGTGTATGGCATCTTCAATGCCTCAAAGACTTCTGCAGCAATCATGTCTGTGGGGTTGCACACGTTTGAGGGATCCTCTGATATGGACACAGTAGCTCAAGTTTTATCTCACTCTGGGCCCACAAAATGCACCGGTTGAGTGCAAATAATCCTATGAGTGCTTTGAACACCAGCCTAACAATGGTGTGCTTGTTTTTTTGACCAGTAAATGACACACA
Organism: Opisthocomus hoazin; assembly: GCF_030867145.1. NCBI lineage: Eukaryota > Metazoa > Chordata > Aves > Opisthocomiformes > Opisthocomidae > Opisthocomus > Opisthocomus hoazin. The sequence continues at coordinate 16,609,357 of NC_134414.1, read as the reverse complement.
CATTTCTCGTGGAATGCTCTGAATGCTTATTAGTCACCAAAAAAATGTAAATGCTACAGATGACACAATTCTGTGTTGTAGACATGGTCTATGCCCTGTAACTTGTAAAGCACAGGCTAGTAATGACTCTTTGACAACTGTGTTCATGGGCCCTTTTGTACCAACAACTGCAATCTCCTTCAGAGTAAAAAAATTCAAGTGATGTCATTAATGATAGATTTAACTGTGCACTCAAGGTTTAATGAATTAAGGCAATGGCAAGTGTGTTGATTTCTGTACCTTTCTGACATAAATATCTGTTGTATTATTTATTTTAAACTAAAATTAGTATACAATTTAGGAATACATATGTATACACCTATAAGATGAGACAAAAATAAAGTTAATCTACCACCTTAAATAAGCCCTTTAGTTTGAGCAAAACCGTAGAATATTGCCATATAAAATGTCTGTCAAAAAAAAAATAGTTTTTATGTACATATACAAATCTTGGAAAAAAACCTTCTACATCAGATGCATCCCATGGAAAAACTGAATATTTTAAATTTCTATGGCATCTCAAAAGTTCTGAATAAATACAGCTTTTACTCTTTGTAGAATGAAAATGTATTTCATAACTACATTTAAATCACCAAGAGAACCAGTGACAACAAATAAGGAGAAGGTTGACGCATTCAATGTTTTTGCCTCACTTTTCAAAAGTTTGCCTCACTCGCACCTCTCAAGACACCGAATCTCATGTCAGGGAGCAGGGGAATGAAGTGCCTCCCATTTTAAGTGAAGATCAGGTTACAGACCACTGAGGAAACCTGAACATATGTAAGTCCATTTGACCTGACCAGGGCCCTGAGGGAATTGGCTGATGTAGTTGCTAAGCCACTCTCCATCATATTTCAAAAGCCATGGCAGTCAGGAGAAGTCCCCAGTGGCTGGAAAAAATCAAGTGCTTTTTTAAAACGGACAATAAGAAGGACCCTGGGAACTACTGACCTGTCATCCTCACCTCTGTGCCTGGTAAAATCATGAAGCAGATCCTCGTGGAGGACACTTTCTTCCTTTAGACATTTTTTAAAATAAGCATATTTATTTTTCCATTAATGTCACACAAAATCCTTTGGTTTAGTCTCCAGAGATTCCCCATTGTTCTGTCTACTGTGATATCTATTTTCTTGATGGTGTTTCCTCATAACTCTCATTGTGATATGTCATATGGTATTCAGTGTGGATATCTCATATATATTTCACAGTAGGAAGGAAGTGAAAGATTGTACAGCCTGTATGAAGTCACAGAATAAGTCCTTTGGATAACTGGGGAATGAAATCCAAAGTGCTTGAGTAACACCATAATATTCTAGACTTTTTCTGTATGCAGCAAGCAAGCTAAATTTAACTGACATATTTGCATGTTACGTGCCTGTATTCACACCAATACAGAAAGAGAAGGACAAGTTACTGAATAAATTTCTGGGCAGAAAATCTGTGTCCTCTCAGTATTCAAGCTTTCTTAACATCTTACAGCAGATGTATTGTAGCTTACCTACACAACAGTCCTTATTTTGTCTTTTGGGTTTAATTTTTAAAAAAATTTAAAAAAACCACTTACCATGGATTGAAAAAACTAGCAAGAAAATCTGCTAACTGTAGCTATAAGTAGTATTCAGTCCAAATTACTATCTGTTAGTTCAGAAACATTATAGCTTTCATTAAAATTTGTCTCCAGTTTTCCTAGAAGAATCAGGTATTATTGCTCCTGTAGATTAATGGAATCACATTGAAGCAGAAATAGTTTAATCTTTGTATATCTGCCTTATTTGCTGTACTAAAATAACTCTCTACACAGTTTATTTATTAGCACTGCAGGTCTTTGTGTTGCTGCTTCCTTTTCTCTTGCAGACACCATTCATCCCAATGACTTCAATAACCCTTTCTACCTCACTACTTTGTTTTCTATGAGTCCTTCTCTCCCTAGTCCAAGTCTCCCTAGTCTGGGACTGGCGCTGTTTAACATCTTTATTGGCGACCTGGACAGTGGGAGTGTGCACACCCTCAGCAAGTTAGCCAATGACACCAAGCTGTGTGATGCGGTCGACACATTGGAAGGAAGGGATGACTTCCAGAGGGACCCAGACAGGCTCAAGAAGTGGGCCCATGCAAACCTCATGGAGTTCAACAAAGCCAAATGCAAGGCCATGCACGTGGGTTGGGGAAATCCCAAGCACAAATACAGGCTGAGAAGAAAATGGATTTAGAGCAGTCCTGCCAAGAAGGACTTGAGGGTGCTGGCTGACCAGAAGCTCAACATGACCCAGCAATGTGCCCTCACAGCCCAGAAGGCCAACCGTACCCTGGGCTGCATCAAAATCAGGGTGACCAGCAGGTCGAGGGAGGGGATTCTGCCCCTCTACTCTGCTCTCATGAGACCTCACCTGGATTACTGCGTCCAGCTCTGGAGCCCTCAGCACAGGAAAGACATGGACCTGTTGGAACAGGTCCAGAGGAGGGCCACAAAAATGATCCAAGGGCTGGAACATCTCTTCTTCCTGTGAGGAAACGCTGAGGTTGTTGAGCCTGGAAAAGAGAAGGCTCTGAGGAGATCTTCTAGCAGCCTTCCAGTACCTGAAGGGGACCTACAAAAAAACTGGAGATGGACTTTTTACATGGGCATGTAGTGATACTACGAGGGGCAATGACTTTAAACCGAAAGAGGTTAGATTTAGACTAGATATAACAAAGAAATTCTTTACTATGAGAGTGGTGAGGCCCTGGCACAGGTTTCCCAGAGAAGTTGTGGATGCCCCCTCCCTGGAAGTGGTCAAGGCGATGTTGGATGGGGCTTTTAGCATTCTGGTCTGGTGGAAGGTGTCTCTGCCCATGGCAGCGGGTTTGGAATTACATGTTCTTTATGGTGCCTTCCAACACAAAACATTCTATGATTCTATGATTCTGTGATTTGGAAAGAAATTGTTTTTTGTTAGTGATGGTGACAGAAATTGATGGGCAATAAAAATCATGTGGATTATGCAGTGAATGACCATTCCAGTTTTGATCCAAGAGACCAAATGTCTTCTTTTTTTCTTTTTTTCTGGAATATCATCTAGCTCAAAGAATAAAAAGGCTATTAAAGTGCTAAATTATAATGTCTTGTTATGGTGTGTAGTAATTAATAAGTCAGACTTGAAAAAATGTTGCAGAAAAAAAGCCCAGTGACCTAGATATTGAAGATCAACTATAGGCAAGACTGAATCTTTTATAATAGGGAGAATAAGCATTACTATGTCAATAGTTCTATTTTAAAACTTCAAGATCATAGCAATCTATGAATATTCATAATACCATTTTTACTGCTACTCTGGGGAAATCTTTCCTGGGCTCGAAATACAGATTAAAATAGACAGTATAGGGGGGGTGAGGGGGCAGGGGAGAGAATGAGAAAAAAAAAATGGGTAAGACAATTTGTTGAAGGAGTCTGAGAGAGAATGAAAGATCAGGCCCATCTGAGGAAGGATGTAAACAACCTGGAAGCATTCAGTAATTAGGAAGAACATCTGCAGAAGCAAGGATCTGAGGCATAATTTTAGTGTTAAATCACTGGCCAAATGAACCAGAGCAATGAGACTAAAAATAAATCAAACAGTAGAAGTCTAAGAAACAGTGTTTCTGCTTCCTAAATACATGTATAAATACATCAATATTTAAATAATATGTACATATAAGACTATAAATGTTTATTTTTAAAACTTCTTTTTTTTAATCCCAGATGAAAATTACAATCCTTCTCCATCAGTTTTCCTGAGTGCAAATTCTACACTTGTGGAGTATTTTGAGATTGGAATTGTTGTATTATTCCCAAAACCAAATATTTCACTCTGCTTCTCGGGTCCAACTTCTTTTCCTTTCTGCCTGTCAAAAAGAAGGGCAATAAACATTGCCTGAAAAACTGAGAATGTAGGTACCTAGTGTCACCGGTAGTCAAGCTGCCAAGGTATGTGAACACCATGAGGACCATCCACTTGGGCATCCATATGGTCTTATTTCTGGAGATCCTTCACTTTCACCTGGAGAGGTAAAGCAACGTGGAAACCTATCAGGAAACAGAGGAGTTTCTACATCAAGATCTGTCACGGGTGATGCAGATCACAAGCTGCCAAAGCACAAACCTAAGCTGATGCCGTGTGTAGCTCATCTGGACTGGAAGCAGCAGAATCACATCAGTACCAGACAGTCTGGAGGAAAGGCAGCACTAATTAGCTCAGGTGCAATGCCATACTGAACAGCACAGCATCAGGCAGGACTGCCAACTTGTTCAGTGATGTCTTGGTCATCTCAGTATCACTGCATTGTATAGACATGCCTTAGGAGACCTGAGAGAACACAGAATCACAGAATGTTCGGGGTTGGAAGGGACCTCTGTGGGTCATCTAGTCCAACCCTCCTGCCGAAGCAGGGTCACCTACAGCAGGTTGCACAGGACCTCGTCCAGGCGGGTCTTGAATATCTCCAGAGAAGGAGACTCCACAACCTCCCTGGGCAGCCTGTTCCAGTGCTCTGTCACCCTCAGAGGGAAGAAGTTCTTCCTCATGTTCAGACGGAACTTCCTGTGCTTCAGTTTGTGCCCATTGCCCCTTGTCCTGTCACTGGGCACCACTGAAAAGAGCTTGGCCCCATCCTCCTGACACGCATCCTTAAGAAATTTGTAAGTATATATTAGGTCCCCTCGTAGCCTTCTCTTCTTCGGGCTGAACAAGCCCAGCTCCCTCAGCCTCTCCTCGTAGGGGAGATGTTCCAGTCCCCTCATCATCCTTGTAGCCCTCTGCTGGACTCTCTCCAGTAGCTCTTCATCTTTCTTTGAACTGGGGAGCCCAGAACTGGACAGAGTACTCCAGCCCTCACTAGGGCAGTGTAGATGGGAAGGAGAACCTCCCTCGACCTGCTGGCCACACTCCTCCTAATGCACCCCAGGATCCCATTGGCCTTCTTGGCAGCCAGGGCATACTGCTGGCTCATGGCTAACCTGTCGTCCACCAGGACACCCAGGTCCCTCTCCGCAGAGCTGCTCTCCAGCAGAACTGCAAACAGCAACAACAACAAAGTGAGTTTTAGTAACGTACATGTTTGTTTTCTCGTCCAGTTTCCAACAGAAACCACATAACCTTGAAGAGGGTAAGGAGGATGGAGGCACAGGCGGTGTTCTCCTAAATTCTTGCAGTCAGTAGAAAATCTCTGTTAGAAGCCATGTTTAAGTGGGAGTTTAAATGGAACAGTTATTTCAAACAGAAGGGAGGATCAAGAACTTCATGTAACCTATTGGAGATAAAGATTGACTTAATATTGTAAAAGAGTCTCTGGATACAAAATTACTCTGAATAAGCTGTTTGGCTCTCTGAAGTTGAATTAAGGAAAGGATATTAAAAACCTGGCAGGCAATAACTATCATAGTGCTTGATTATTTGGAGAGATTCCTCAAGGAATTAAATACTTACAAATGTAACTGGGCATTTTTCATTCTGATGGGTATGTAATATATTTAAATTTACTGTAGAGACCATCCTGACATGCAGTAGCAATCACTGAACTCTCTAGTCACCAAGTATGTCACACAGTGTACTTCATTCTCAGGTAACAAAAAAAAATTGCTAAACCAATTTCAGAAATCTGACTTTATAAATCTCTGTGAAAAACACCTGCCAATGTGCTTCATACTGGTACCTTTAAAAAAAAAGACTGGTATGAATCTAACATTCAGCAAGTCATTGTATTAGCTCAGGTACAATGCTAATACAGAGTAAATTGATAATATCTTGTGTACTGGAAAGGTCAGGAATAAGCTACATGCTAAAAGCCTGTTCTCCAACTTTTTCAGAAGATAACGTCATGTAAAGATACATGGAAGAGAAATATCCAACTATTTGAATAATAAGCAAGACTTCACTAAAGTAAACAAGAAACTCCAAGCCTTTAGTATTAGTCAGACCCATGCATTGTATGTCATCATTGCCTTGATTGTGACATCATTTTGCTGACATTCAGAGCCTACAAGCAAAACCAGTGTTTTGTCTAAAAAAAAAAAAAAGGATGAATGGTGATACTGTTAAGAAATGAGCAACTCAGACTAATGTTTTTTGACTTTATCTGTGTCCACAGAGGTTATATTGCAGACCAATTATATGTAAAACTTAGAATAGGTTTTAAGTAAAATTTTGGGGAGATTATTAGAAGTTAGAAGGCAGAAAATCAACCACAACTGCCTATTCAATGTGTTGGTGTTGTCCTCTGGGCACTACAGTTGTTATAAGGGAGCATGTTAAACATTCAAATCCTACTGTGATCCTATCACCAGTTAGTCTAAAAGAGTCAATAAAGCTAAGAAATTACAGTCTTCATGAAGTCTTCATGAATGAAACTTCAGAAAGTTTAGCAATACTATTAGCATGGTTCAGTGGCCTAGAAGCAAATGCTTAATGCTATTTTAGGTGCTACGGACTATCCCGCCTGGCCTCAAGTAGCTTCTTCATACGAGCGTGCATGACCCATTGTATCAGCCTGAGTTACATCAGCCACCTCACAGAGAGCCTTCAGTGGCGTTGGCACTTCTGTTTAGGCAGCTGAATTCTGCCTTAGCAAGTGAATTTAGCTAGTGCAAGAAGGAATTTAATTTGGGTGGGGTGATAATCTTCTTCCTATTTGTCTAAAACTACATTTGGGCATCTAGATCAAGATGACCAGATCTTCATGTTTCCTATGAAAGGCAATGGGACTAGGTAACTTGACTTTCCTACGAAAGGCAACTTTAACTCAAGGCTGTGAGCTTGAGTAAAAGATTTTGATCTCTCATTCAGACGTTTTGAAGAGAAGTTGTCAAATTAAACTGAAAGTTGCCAATACAAATCAGGACCATTTTGCAAGGGGTTAAAGCGAGACACATCATAATCACAGAATCACAGAATGATTGAGTCTGGAAGGGACCTCTGAAGGTCATCTGATCTAATAATCCACTTGCTCAAGCAGAGCCACCTAGAAGATCATGTCCAGATGGCATACTTTAGTCTACATAGTCTACCTAGTTATCTATGGCTTTTTATATTCGGCACCTACAGTGGGACACTCATAACTCCATGGCCTGATGAAAAGTCAGATTCAGCTCCAGACTTAGACACCTGAACTTAGATTTCTACAGCCTGTGTCAACACAGGAATTAGATGTCTAATATTGACTACAGTCTGTAATGATCTACTCATAAGAGTTTAAAGAGCTAGTCAGCAGATTATGTGAAGACATCATTAGGACAGGTTCTCTAAATTCTACTAACTGTCAAAGACACTAAGGACACTTATAGACACCTACATTGTAAACAAATTTCACTGTCCAAGTTCAGAGCTGAATTCCAGTCCCTCTCTTCTCTGGGAGAAGTTTTTTTCTAGCTCACTAAATAGTGTTCCTTTTCTACTTTTATACTATTTGTAGTCTGAAGTCAAGATTTGGAAAAGAAAGGCCTTCTTAACAATGGCTATTAAAAAAAAAAAGCACATGTGAAAAAAATCTAGATGCAAAAGCAAAGTATCTTCTAAAGATAAAAAAATACTTCCATAAGCAGTAGAATCACCTGAGCCATTACTTGTGAATTCACAGCTTGAGTAGGAAATTGATGCTTAATACTGAATGAGTTCTTCTTCTCCATTAGTTGACACACTCTCCTTTACCCATATCTCATTAAAATAACAATTTTGTTACCTCTGTCACTGTCAAATTTGGCTAAAAGTGCTAGTAGTTATTTGGTAAGAACATAACACAATCCCACGTGTTTATTTAAGAAACCAAAGTAACAAATCAACTTAATAATGTGAATTTAATTTTCTGCTATCAAGCCCCTCTCAAAAGGTCCTTGACCTTCTCTTCTTGGCAGTGGTGAGAATAAACTATCTTTTTCCTTTTTGTATCTCCCCCCACATCAACATTCTCCAGTGCTGTAGAAATGAAGGTAAAGCCCTACAGTCTTCTCATAGAGAAGCTGAGGAATTGAAACAAGAAAGCAAGCAGTCTGTCTCACAGATTACAGGTGAACACAGGTTGAAAACAGGTGTCTTCATCCTTGGCTTCTTACAGCTTGAAAATATATAGCAACAAGCTAGATCTTAAATGGAGTTTGGGAGTCTGTTTCTCTGCAGGGACATACAGAAAGGCTGTGCTGTGCCACTATCCTAGGACAATATTTGACATAACAAAAAAACTCATAACAGACAATAACTGAGTTGCAGAAATGATCTGTATAGTTCTGGAAATGACAGAAAAATAAATTTTTTCAAAACTTAAGTTGTTGAGTTTGTCTAATACATTTAAAATTTATTTGGTTGTCAATAAACATGAGTTTGGTCTGCTGTTACAAATGACCTGATATCTGCATTCCTGAATGTAAATCTAAACTCAGTGACATCCATTCGCTAGCAGAATATGGACAGCTTCTGTGAAATGAATGTGAAGAAAGAAATCACTAACTGAGTTTTTAAACTGTACAGGAAATGGGTCACGCAAATTCTAGCTTTTCACCAAGTAAGGAGTGACTTGAATAGAAAAGTAAAAGATGATGACAATGTGGCTGTAATAATTTTAAAAGCTTCAGAAGTCTTTCAGAAATTTTTTCAGCATAAGCATTATGTTGTTCCACTCCCTAAAAACCTATTTGTCTTAAACTAAAAGGAAAGATTTTCTCTCAAGTCAGGGGATGAGCACTTCTTTTCTTTTTTTTAATTCCAAGAGCTATAAGACAAATAAAGACAGTTTTCTCATTTCCTCTGCAAAGATAAAACTGAGATATTGTCCCCCAAGGCATGTTGAAGAAATAGAGACAGAAATTTAGGCCAAGGTATTCTTAGGTTACAAAGCAGGATAGCAGTCAAAGTCGAATTATCTTTTGGTTAAAATTGTCTGCTGACCTGGATATTGTCAAATGGGTTTTGATAGTAGAATGTGACTAGCAATTACTATTTTTTAATTTATATTCATTATTTAACGTTGTAGTAATTGTGGTTGCACAGTTCTGTAAATGAAACCTTGAATAAGAGCTTTTTTGGTATCATCATGAGGATATTTCACAATTTTGTGAACTTCATGCAGTAATAAAAGGGTAAAAGTCAATCAATAGAGCCAGTTTGACTGTATATAGCACAGGAGTTTGGGATGTAAGAAAGATATTATAGAATAACAGAAACATTGAGCTCCGGAGGTCATCTAGTGCAGCTGTCAATTCAGAGACAAACTACTGTAATGGGTCAGGCTGGGAGGGAGTTCATTGTCCACATAACAGCCCATACAGTGCTGTGCTTTGTATATGTGGTTAGAATGGTGTTGATAAGGCACCAATGTTTTGGTGCTTGCACAGCATCAAGGCTGCTCTCCACCTGCCCTCTCCACACTCAAAGGCTAGTAGGCTGGGGGTTGGCAAGAGATTGGGAGGGGACACTGAACCAAACTGACCAAGAGGATATTACAGACCATACGACATCATGTTCAGCGATAAAAGCTGAGGGAAAGGAAGTGGGGGAGGAATTTGTGGTTATGGTATTTGTCTTCCAAAGCAACCACTACACACAATATGGCCCTGCTTCCTAGGAAGTGGCTGGATATCTGCCTGTCGATGGGAGCTACTGAATAAATTCCTCTTCTTGCTTTGCTTCCATACATGGCTTTTGCTTTTATTGAATTCCCTTTATCACAAACCACGAGCTCATCCATGTTATTTTCTCCCCCTGTTCTGCTGACAAGATGGAGTGAGAGAGCAACTGCGTGGGGGTCTGGCAGCCTGTCAAGGTCAACCCACCACAGCTGCCACCAACGCTAGATCAGAACAGTTCTGGCTTTGCCAGTCAAGGCATGCACACCTCCCAGAATGGAATTCTCACCACCTCTCTGATTAACCAATTCCCGGGCTGCACAAGCCATCTACAGATTTTCTTCTTCCTGATATCCATACTGAATGACCAAGGCAAAAATGGTAAATATTTTCCCTTGTTATATTGGCTGGTACTACCAAAACCAGTCTGACTGTATCTTCTTCACAACTACACTTACTTGCATCAAGTAAATGGGGCATGGCCCCATGGCCCCAGGTATTAGTGCCCATGGATTGTCCTGCTTTTACAGTCTGCAGTACTCCTAAGAATTTGTGACCAAATTAAAAGTGAAATTATGACTAGTTCCCATTTATAGACATAGCATAAAAATGTGAAGGTCTAGATCAAAAAAGGAATTTGTGATGCTTAGTGCTACAACGGCCAAAAGTTAAAGAGCTTTCCTAGTGCAGAACTCAAAATAAAAGCCCAGCATTCCCTAGTTAGGAGACAGAAAAATTTCAGGTCTATAGGAATAAGATCCTCAGTAAGCAGCTAGCAGCTGCTCATTAAACTACAATACATAACTCATGAAGAAAAGAAAAATAATCTATGCTTAGATCTTATGAAAAGTAGAGCACACTATAAAGAAATGAAGAAAATATTTGATTTCACGTGGTCTAGAATTGTTGGTGTGATAGTCTGCCCTGAGAAACACACTCAGTACAACGCTTTTCTCAGATATGTAGATGGATCTGAACCATCGGGGAACCAAGCATCAGCTGGTTCACATCTACAAATTCAAAGCATGATGGAGGAAATCATACTTGTCCCTATACATCAGTAAGCTTCCATGCCTCAGATAAGCATAAATTGAGGTTTTGTATCAAAATGAATTCAGCCAAAACACGGTTCCTAGCTTATTTCTTTGAATGTGCATCTGTCTCAGTCTTCATAGAATAACAGAATGTTCGGGGTTCGAAGGGACCTCTGTGGGTCATCTAGTCCAACCCTCCTGCCGAAGCAGGGTCACCTACAGCAGGCTGCACAGGACCTCGTCCAGGCGGGTCTTGAATATCTCCAGAGAAGGAGACTCCACAACCTCCCTGGGCAGCCTGTTCCAGTGCTCTGTCACCCTCAGAGGGAAGAAGTTCTTCTTCATGTTCAGATGGAACTTCCTGTGCTTCCGTTTGTGCCCATTGCCCCTTGTCCTGTCACTGGGCACCACTGAAAAGAGCTTGGCCCCATCCTCCTGACACCCACCCTTCAGATATTTGTAGGCATTTATAAGGTCCCCTCCCAGCCTTCTCTTCTTCAGGCTGAACAAGATCAGCTCCGTCAGCCTTTCCTCATAGGACAGATGCTCCAGTCCCCTCATCATCCTTGTAGCCCTCCGCTGGACTCTCTCCAGTAGTTCCTCATCTTTCTTGAACTGGGGAGCCCAGAACTGGACACAGTACTCCAGATGGGCCTCACTAGGGCACTGTAGATGGTAAGGAGAACCTCCCTCGACCTACTGGCCACACTCTTCCTGATGCATCTCAGGATCCCATTAGCCTTCTTGGCAGCCAGGGCACACTGCTGGCTCACGGCCAACTTATTGTCCACCAGCACTCCCAGGTCTCTCTTTCTTCTTGCCCTTTTTGAAGATTGGAGTGACATTGGCCTTTCTCCAGTCCTCGGGCACCTCTCTTGTCCTCCAGGACCTTTCAAAGATGATGGGAGAGTGGCTGAGCAATGACATCTGCCAGCTCCCTCAGCAGTCGTGGGTGCATTCCATCGGGGCCCATAGATTTGTGGACATCCAGATTGCTTAAGTGATCCCTCACGCAGTCCTCCTCGACCAAGGGAAAGTCATCCTCTCTGTGGGCTTTCTCTCTTACCTCCAGGGCCTGGGATTCCTGAGGGCTTGCCTTGGCACTGAAAATTGAAGCAAAGAAGGCATTCAGTAGCTCTGCGTTCTCTGCATCCTCCGTCACCAGGACACCCGCCTCATTCAGCAGCGGCCCCACATTGTCCCTAGCCTTCCTTTTGCTGCTGATGTAGTTGAAGAAGCCCTTCTTGTTGTTTTTGACATCCCTTGCCAGCTTCAATTCCAGGTGGGCCTTGGCCTTCCTCGTCGCATCCCTGCATGCTCTGACAACATTCCTGTATTCTTCCCAAGTGGCCTGCCCCTCTTTCCACCTTCTATAGACCTTTCTCTTCCACCTGAGTTCCACTAGAAGCTCCTTGCTCATCCATGTGGGTCTCCTGCCTCCTTTGCTCGATTTCTTTCTCAGGGGGATGCACTGCTCCTGAGCATGGAGGAAGTGATTCTTGAAACAGTGACCAGCACTCTTGGACCCCCCTACCTTCTAGAGCCCTGGTCCACGGGATTCCTCCCAGTAGCTCCTTGAAGAGGCGAAAGTTAGCTCTCCTGAGGTCCAAGGTTTTGATCCTGCTTATCGCCCTGCTTCCTCCACGCAGGATCCTGAACTCAACCATTTCATGGTCACTGCAGCCAAGTCTACCTCCAGCCTTCACATCCTCCACCAGTCCCTCCTTGTTTGTTAGTACAAGGTCCAGCAGAGCACCTTTCCTTGTTGGTTCCTCCACCATTTGCATCAGAAAGTTGTCATTGATGCTCTGTAGAAGTCTCCTGTACTGCATGTGCCTAGCTGTGTGGTCTTCCCAGCTGATGCCAGGGTGGTTGAAGTCCCCCATGAGAACCAGGGCCTGTGACTGTGAGGCTGCTTGCAGCTGCCTGTAGAAGGCCTCATCAACTTCCTTCTCCTGGTCAGGTGGCCTGTTGTACACACCCAGAGTAATGTCACCCTTATGAGCCTGTCCCTTAATTCTAACCCATAAGCTCTCAACTCCTTCACCTGCCCCTAGGCAAAGCTCAATGCATTCCAGTTGCTGCCTCATACAGAGCAGCTCCACCACCTCTCCTTGCTGGCCTGTCTTTCCTAAAGAGTCTGTAGCCATCCATAACAGCATGCCAGTCATGCAAGTTGTCCCACCATGTTTCTGTGATGGTAACTAAGTCGTAACCGTCCTGCTGTATGATGGCTTCCAGCTCCTCTTGTTCATTGCCCATGCTACGTGCATCGGTGCAGACACACTTGAGCTGGGCTGTCGATCTCACCCGTGACCTTGGCATGCCATGCCTGGGCTCATCCCTAGTGAGCTGGGCGATGTCCCCTTCTCTCCTAAGAGATATGCTGTTACTGTTGCTGAAGCCTCGATTTTATATGAAGCCTAACATCTGCAGGATTTGCCAAAGAAGTTTGACCTCCTGCTTTCCGTGATAGCGCTCTACTTGTTGAAGGCACAGACCCTTATCTTCCACTTCAAAATGTGTCTCCATGGATTTAAAATACAGCATATATGGCAGCTGGGTGCAAAAAGACAAGTGGAATAATTACTTATTAGTCTAGTGGTCTAGACAGGCAAAAAGAAGTCTGAATTCAGCTGCTGTTCTTGGAAAACTGATGTATTTTACTTTACCTAATTAACAATTATGGAAAAGGGATATTATTTTAATCTCACTGTAACTGACTTGCTTACAGTACTCAAAGATTCTGGCAAAGCTGGAAACTGAGTCTGTATTATCTAAGTGCTCATCTACTGACTTGCTTAAAAAATCATCTTTCCTCTAAGACCTGACTGTATAATAATAATATATTTTAAATGCATCTGATTGCAGCTGAAATTCCATTTCCAAAGGAAACCCCAAAATGCTTGTAAGAAAATTAATACATACAATTATAATAAGGGAGGGAAAAATAAAATTCCTCTAAACTATAGAAAGATAAAAACTTTTAATTTTTTTAATTTCCTTTCACAGTGTCCCAACACTAAAATAACCATCTCACATGTCCCCTCAGAACAGGTGTGAAGCACTGAGGGATTTGTGTACAGAGATGCAGTGTGAAAGCTTTTAATGAAAAGTCTGGAATAGCTGTTTTCAATGTTTGAAAGTTTCATATGCCTTGTATTTAACCTTATTTCAGTTGTCCCAAACTACAATAAGCACCTGTGATGAGAATACATAGAAGACTCAAGAGGAGTACAGAGGTCTCATTAGGTTGTGCAGAGAGGAAATTAGAAAGGCAAAAGCCCAGCTGCAACTGAAGATGGCCACTGTTGTAAGGGACAACAAAAAAATGTTTTTACAAATACATCAACAACAAAAAGAGGGCCAAGGAGAGTCTCCATCCCTTATTGGATGTGAGGGGGAATATTGCCACCAAGGATGAGGGCAAGGCTGAGGTACTTAATGCCTTCTTTGCCTCAGTCTTTAATAGTCAGACTGGTTATTCCCAGGATAGTCAGCCCCCAGTGCTGGAAGACAGGGAAGGAGAGCAGAAAAAATGTCTCATAATCCAGGAGGAAGCAGTTAGTGACCCGCTATGCCACTTGGACGCTTACAAGTCTATGGGGCCAAATGGCATCTACCCAAGAGTGCTGAGGGAACTGGTAGAGAAGCTGGCCAAGACACTCTCCATCAGCTATCAGCAGTCCTGGGGAACAGGGGAGGTCCCAGATGACTGGAGGATCACCAGTGTAACACCCATCTACAAGCAGGGCCGGAAGGAGGATCCCAGGAACTACAGGCCTGTCAGCCTGACCTCGGTGCTGGAGAAGACTATGGAGTGGTTCATCCTGAGTGCACTCACCGGGCATGTGAAGGACAACCAGGGCATCAGGCTCAGCCGGCACGTATTCATGAAAGGCATGTCCTGCTTGACCAACCTGATCTCCTCCTATGACCAGGTGACACACCTAGTGGATAGGGAAAAGGTTGTGCATGTCATCTACCTGGACTTTGGTAAGGCCTTTGACACTGTTCCCAACAACATCCTCCTGGAGAAACTGGCTGCCCATGATTTGGATGGGTGTACTCTTCGCTGGATAAAAAACTGGCTAAATGGCCGAGTGCACAGAGTGGTGGTGAATGGAGTTAAATCCAGCTGGCGGCCGGTCGCGAGTGCTGTTGCCGAGGGCTCAGTTTTGGGTCCGATCTTGTTTAACATCTTTATCAATGATCTGGATGAGGGGATTGAGTGCTCCCTCAGTAAGTTTGCAGGTGACACCAAGTTGGGTGGGAGTGTCAATCTGCTAGAGGATAGGAAGGCTCTGCAGAGGGGTCTGGACAGACTAGATCGATGGGCTGAGGCCAACTGCATGAGGTATAACAAGGCCAAATGCCAGGTCATGCACTTTGGTCACAACAACCCCATGCAATGCCACAGTCGTGGGGAACAGTGGCTGGAAAGCTGCCTGGCAGAAAAGCATCTTGGGGTGTTGGTTGACAGCCGGCTGAACATGAGCCAGCAGTGTGCCCAGGTGGCCAAGAAGGCCAATGGCATCCTGGCTTGTATCAGGAATAGTGTGGCCAGCAGGAGCAGGGACGTGATCGTGCCCCTGTACTTGGCACTGGTGAGGCCGCACCTCGAGTACCGTGTTTGGTTTTGGGCCCCTCACCGCAAGAAAGACTTTGAGGTGCTGGAGCATGTCCAGAGAAGGGCAACAAGGCTGGTGAAGGGTCTAGAGAACACGTTTTATGAGGAGTGGCTGAGGGAGCTGGGGCTGTTTAGTCTGGAGAAGAGGAGGCTGAGGGGAGATCTTATTGCCCTCTACACCTACCTGAAAGGAAGTTGTAGCTAGGGAGGTGTTGGTCTCTTCTCCCAGGTAACCAGCAATAGGACAAGAGGCAATGGCCTCAAGTTGCATCAGGGGAGGTTTACATTAGATATTAGGAAATATTTATTTACTGAAAATGTGGTCAGACATTGGAACAGGCTGCCCAGGGAAGTGGTTGAGTCACCATCCCTGGAGGTGTTCAAAAAATGTGTAGATGTGGCACTTCTGGACATGGTTTGGTAGGCATGGTGGTGTTGGGTTGATGGTTGGACTTGATTATCTTAGAGGTCTTTTCCAGCCTTAATGATTGTATGATACCATGATTGTTCACATCTGCAACAGAATCTTGAACACGTGATTGGCCTAAAAGTGACAAATGGATTATTACTTGAAAAAAGCAGTAAAACCACCGTAATTTAGAAAACAGGAAGGAAGATCAGAGGCAAGGGCAAACTCAAAGATCATATTTAAATAAAAATCTCTAATTGTTTTTCCTCTGAAAAAGTTTTCTTGTTAATTTCTGACTCCACAGGCAGAGGATTTGGAGTCTCGGAATAAAAATATTTTGCTTTCTGTAAAGCCAGAGCTTATGTGGGTAAGTGTTATTTTATGGAAAATTTGACAGTTGTAATTTTTGATGATTTACAATATTTTAAAGTTATTTCAATTACATTTAAAGTATGATACAAAACACAAATTCGTAAAAGTATTTCTATTTTTTCCTGTTACTTGACAAATGCATCAAATTATTCACTACTAGTGGTAGGCCTCAAGATGCATCAGGGGAGGTTTAAATTGAATATTAGGAGAAATTTCTTTACTGCAAGAGTGGTCAGGCATTAGAATAGGCTGCCCAGGAAGGTGGTGGTGTCATCATCCCTGGAGGTGTTCAAAAAATGTGGAGATATTACACTTCGGGACATGCTTTAGGAGGCATGGTAGTGTTGGGTTGATGGGTGGACTTGCTGATCTTGAAGGTCCAGTGACAGGACAAGGGGCAACAGGCACAAACTGAAGCACAGGAAGTTCCATCTGAACATGAGGAAGAATTTCTTCCCTCTGAGGGTGACGGAGCACTGCAACAGGCTGCCCAGGGAAGTTGTGGAGTCTCCTTCTCTGGAGATCTTCAAGACCCACCTGGACAAGGTCCTGTGCAGCCTACTGTAGGTGACCCTGCTTCGGCAGGAGGATTGGACTAGATGACCCCCAGAGGTCCCTTCCAAACCCTACCATTCTGTGATTCCGTGATTCCGTGATTCTGTCTTTTCCAGCCTATGATTCTATGAACCTATGATTGTAAGATTATGGAGACCTGGATCACAAAAGTTATTTAAGAAAATAGAAAAGGAAGTTTGGATTTCAAGTGAATGAGTCCCTTTTGTTTTTGAACATGAATGTCTTTTGAGGATTTTAAAAGCTGGACTGGACATACTGGTCTCTCATGAAGACATTAAATTAATTTTATCTTTTAACTGCACTCCAAAGAAGTAAAAAAGGACAGATGATGTAATTCAGAGCACAATTTAAACTATGCTCTGTAGGAGACATACAAGTGAAAAGCTAAAGTGACAACAGGCCCCATGAGAATAGTACAGGTTTTGACTAATTTATGAAACAAATAGACCAGACTCTCGGATTAATCTTAAGCATCTTCATCCCCTATCCAAAACAGTCTTTCTTAACATTTAACCTGAGTGTGTATGTGCTTCCTTGTTTTTCTGGTGTTACTGAATCTTCTCCACTCTGAACCTGACACTATTGAGATCAATGAGCATCTTTTCACTGACTTCCTTAGGGTTAATGGTAGTCTTATTAAAATAAACTTTCTCATTTCTGTGGTCAAATAGACCTTTATACAGGCAGCACTATCTTGTCAAGAGACAAAGTGACTGTACAGTATTTCTTGTTAGTGTTTCATTTGGCAATAGTTTCGGTCTGATTGCATAAATATATCCAAATACGTGTCTGAACATGGGAGTCTTGAACCATGAACCATGAAAAGAATAAACGTTATCAAAAGGCTGTTTTGCAGCCTCTGATTACTACACCTATGTTTTCTTCTGCAGAAGCTTTCTTGTCTCACAAACACTGACATCTCTGTTGGAAGTAATTGCTCCCCTGAGCTTGTCAACAGCTTTTAGAAACAAGAAGCTCTGGGGATACAATCCTCCTGGTGCCTCTGAAATAAAATGTTTTGCTCTGAGTTTCCTCCTCTTAAAGAGATTGGGAGCTTGTAAAATAATTTTTTTTTTCATTTAAATTGTAAGTCTTTATTCTATCTGTGATTTAGGCAAAGGAATGTACATGCAATCTATAAAGCATGTCTGCCAGCATGAGCTGTCACAGCTGCTTCATGAGCTCATCTGGCATAGCACATGTTTGGGAGGCTTAGGGACACACCGCGTTCCAGTCCCATTTAATGTACTATGCTAATTGGCATGTAGCTCTCAATTACAGTAGGTCTGGGGCCATTTGCAGTGGTCCGTGTATGTGCAGAAAGCACTGCTTCTGGAGCACACCTGCAAATCCATTTAACTGTACTTATCAGGATAAAAATCTGATCAGCTGATGTCAGCTGGAGCGAAGTTTAGTTATTCTCCCTTCTCCTTATTTTGTGTTTAAAGGGGGTCTTGACTGAAGAGAGGTATAGATAAAATGAGGAAGGAAGGACATCTTCTCATACCCAAAGAAAAATGAATGTAGTTTGGTGGATTGTGTTATAAAGGGGAACGCGTAGTCCTGTGTAATCGTTAATTTTCTTTATCAGGACCCATAAGCACTCCGTGTCTACTGGCGCAGTGAATAAATGCCTTCAGTTATTCTCATACATTGCAAAATTCTGTACTAATATTGCTAAGTCACATGGCAGGCACAATCATTTTAGAGAAAGATGAATGTATTTGAGGTAACAAAGGTCAGGGGACTTGCTGTATTTTAAAAATTCTCTCTGACCCTTATGTCTAAATAACTTTTACTGAAGGGAGCTTAGTGCTGAAGGCTTCGCGAACAGGCCTGTCAGTTCTGTTGAATTAAAACACAATGGTCTGAGCCGTATACTATTTTCCGAGCTGCAGCTGATCCTACAAAATTCTTTTCACTTCATACTATAATGTAGCCAATGTTTGTATTCCCGGAGTTTAAAGAGTGGTGCTCACAACAGGTAGGTTGGTGAGAACATATTCAAATGTGCTCCTATTTTTTTTTATTTTTGGTACCAGATGTCTCATATTGCTTAAATAGAACATGTCTATGGTTATATATTTTGTAGTTACACCAACCTTTTTTTTTAAATTAAATGACTTCATTACTTCACCTTCTTTCCCTTAGAAAAATGTTTAATTTGCTGCTGAGTTTTACTGAGGTGTTCGAATTTTATCAGTAAGAACTAAGTAAAGAGTTTCTAAAGACTTTTAGGTTTGCTTTTTTGAAAGCTCATGCTATTTCTGAATATTTGTACCAATCATTCGCCTATACCTTTATCTTCCTGATATGATATTAGTGGCATTTCATCCTCTCTATCAGAAGTGATATACATCTTAAAGGTTCCTCTCACACTGTATTAACAGTTGTGGTATATGTCTGTTTCAACACTTTTTTGAGAGATTCTTAGATGACACGATGGATTTTTGTTGTTGTTTCACACATGATGTGTTGCAACATGCTCAAAGCCACATAGCAGTTGTCATATAGTACCACCTCAGAACAACTATGTGTCTACTGAAGTCTAACTCAAATCTACTTTCTCAAAAGTAAGAAGTCCATTAAAAAAATCTTTCCTGGAAATAAACAGGAAAATATACAGACAATTTGAACATTTTCTGTATATTCCATGAACAGAAGGTTTTCAGAAAAGATTTACTGATTGCTAACCTTTCTGATTTCTCAGATTTGATATCCTAAGGTCAAATTTTTGCCACATGAAAAGTTCAGGGAATCAATGGCTGCATTCTCACATCTACAACAGTCATCGGATAGCACAGTAGGTTAACAATATGACAGTTCAGTACTGGAAAGATATTTTCCTTCTTTTCATAACATGATGTGAAATCTTTTCTCTAATTAATGAGTTGCATATGATCACTGTGTAGCTCTCTGTACGATACAGACGGGAAATATTGCCACAACACCTCATCTGCAGCTAAAAATCTTCAGTTTGAGAGAAAAAAAAAGAACAGTATGATGCTGTGAGCTTTATCCAGAGCAAGAAGAGGCCTCCTGACTCTCTTAAAATGCAGGAAAAATGTTGGTCTGCAGCTGCCAGAGAATTCTTTACATGAACTTGGCATCAGGCAGCATTTGTTCCTGCTTAGGTTCCTGGCAGTTTGACAGGAAGCACTCTCCACAGGTTTGTTAAAGAAGTTTTGGGGTATTTATTCCCTCAAAGGTGTGTGCACTGCTATAATATTTATACTTACTTTACTGGGGGGACTTGCCTACTTTAATATCTCGGCTCCATTTTCAGTTCAACTTCTCCTCTCAGGACTGGGTAGTCTTAAAGATGTAGCATCAATTTACTCAGCACCCTCTAAACTCAGGGCTCCACCCAAAGTTTGTAAACAGTGGGTAACCGGCAAATCAATGCAAAAGACTATCTTGGCCTCATTGAATAAGTCAGTACTTTTCTAGCTGTATGGTCTGGAAACAAGCCCCATTTTTTATGTAAGTATCAGCATAGTTCTGCAGGCAGCCCTGAGACCTAAAACCTAAACTAGCCTAGAGTCCCCCAGCACTTTGCTGCAAGATCTCTTTTAGCAGTTTCCCCAGATTTCCACCTGGTTTTTGTAATTTGAAGATCTCATCCTCTGGGAATAGTCAGTCTCTTCAGTGTGGTCATTCCAATTCCTTTTTTCCTCTATTTTTCTCATGTTTGTCTCCTGTTTTCAAAACAGGCACAATTTTGTTGATTCTTCTCCCTCCACTTCCCCTCTTTTTCAAAGCTGATCTTCAGAGATCTGTGCAGTTATCCTTTCTGGCCTTCTCTCAGGCCAAACGTCTTGGGTACTTACAGGTTATTATATTTGGGTGACTCCTACTCAGCCCTATAGTCAGCTACTTATGTCAAACATGGACTGTTTAATTAATGCCCTAATCCCAGCTGGAACCTCACTACCTTATACTGAATACTAAACAAACTGAGACTTGGTGTCTGGTATATTGTCAGCTCTTTGAAGAGACTACATTTTCTATAAAAATGAGAGCCGTGGTGGAAAAACACTTCAGATACATTTAAGGGATGGCATATCCCTCCTCTTTCATCGTGGTACCTTTCTATTTGTCAGTATTCTTTTATCGTAGTTTTATATAATTTACATTAGGCAGAATTTTGTGGCAGCATGACACAATAAGTTACGGCAGTCACAAAGCAAGCAAAAGCAAGCAGAAGCAGAAGCAGCAGCAGAAGCACTTTAATGGTTAATCATAACATTTTTATATCCCCTTGTCCCCCACCCCCAGAGTCTTATTGGTGAGGGACTTTTGGCGTGTAGTTCCTTTGTTCTTCTGATTGATCATCATGCATCCGTTCACACGACATTCACGCTTAGCAAAGAGTTGGATTTTCCCATCCTCTTTCTTCCTTCCTTTCCTCCTGTTTTTCAACCACAGGTGCACAAAATAATTAGCTCATAGATATGGCTCTATTCCATCAAGACCGTCAAGGCCGCCCGCAGCCCTGTCGATTCCCACAGAATTTACCTGCTGGAAAGAATAAAGAGCATCTAAAAGTTACAAAAATGTTCCAGATAACGTGGGCACAAGCATATACAGGAGGTAATAAGTAAATAAAAATTATTATCAATACAGCAGTAAAAAACCACTGATCCTGCCACATGGAGAAAAGAAGGGAACAATCTTAAAAAATGAACACAAAAGAAATATGAATGCTATTGAATGTAAATATTAGAAGCAGACTTCATGGGCTCCGAGCTGAAAACCCAGGAAACTGCCTACACTACTTCAGATATGAAATGTTAAAAGTAGACTGGGCATTATCCTGAAGTGTTCTCTTTAAAGCAGTCTACACAATGAATAAGTCTTGCCTGATAATTTTTACAGTCAGAGTCAGCGGTCATGGTATAATTTTTAAAAAATGCACTGGGAATAGAACAGTGAAAAAACACACTTTCTAACCAATAGATTGTACAACAAATGGCAACTGATTTCCAGAGAACCTCAAGATTTTATTGGGAAATAGTTAGAATACATCCAGATCAAGAAACAAAACAAACTTGCATGGTTTGACAAAGGAGCAGTACCAATATCAATTGCATCCAAGGAAAAGGAGTCTGATTTGTTTAGTGGCAGTCTTCTTGACCTAACCTCACCTTCCTACCCTTCCATCCACTGAAGGTAGCTCCAGTCATATCTTTGGGTTCGATTAGCACCACCATCAATCCTGTAGTAAGTGTAGCGTGCACACGTTATTATAAGTGCAGTGTGCACACAGTAATTATAGGTGTAGCATATAGCTTTTTACTGTCTGAGATAGTGTTTATCTCAAAAATTCTTATCTATGAAGGCATTTTATGATAGCATGTTTTTTTTTTCATTTTGTGCCTTTTAGACCCAAGAGAAGGAACCACACACTTTTGCTCATTTATTTTATTACTAAACACTATTCCAAGGGAACCCAAAGCAAGGTGGTTGGAATTTACCATATTTAATTTTGTCTGCTGTGTAATTATATCCTGTTGTCCCCTGTTGGACCTACACTGAGGGTCCAAACTAAAGCTTTGGAAGCCCTGGAAGAAATTCCATTAATGTCAGTGTTTTTCTGGCTCAAGCACGCAGAATTTTGACCACATTTTCTAGCGCTGAAAGTGTAGCCAGAGGTTTTCTCTATCAGAAAGGATTATTTAAATGTTTTAGAGGGAGAGAGAGCATCAGTTACTAATAAATGTATTCATTTTCTCCTCTTTTTCGGTCTGCCTATTCCTCTGAGCAGTAAATTAAAGGGAGCACATGAATAATTTGGGAAGTTGTCCAGATTCTTTTTTTTTCTCCAAAGTGCAACATTAAACAACTACTGTACATAGTGTTCTCCTGCCTACATCAGTTTCACTAAGAATCCTAGATCTGTGCTGCAGGCACTGTGAATATACCAAATAGAAAGGAGATTTTTTAAATATGTATTATTTCTGGACACTTGGGAATCTGATTTTAAATCAGAAATTTATAAAATATCAGAAATTTATAAATATTACAATCTATATCTGACCTTGTTATTGAGTCTCACTTTACAATTTGTGGTGAGAAATAGATATGTTAGAGTCTGATTCACCTCGATTTGAAATAAACATTTAAAATATGTCAGATGGATCAGGTCCTAAAACATCTATTTCTCTCATAGCAACAACTAGGAAATGCTTTTACTAGTGTCTCCTTTCAAATATCACTTTCATACTTCAGGTTCCAATTTTGTTTGAATACAATCCTGAACATAATATTCTAAATATAATATAATTTCCTGCATATAGTATAATATAGAATGGAATCACAGGATGGTTTAGAATGGAAGAAACCTTAAAGATCACCTAGTTCCAACCACCCTGCCAGGGGCAGGGACACCTTCCACTACACCAGATTGCTCAAAGCCCCATCCAACCTGGCCTTGTACACCTCCAGGGAGGGGGCATCCACATCTTCTCTGGGAAACCTGTTGCAGGGCCTCACCACCCCCATAGTAAAGAATTTCTTCCTAACATCTAATCTAAATCTACCCTTCTTCAATGTAAAGCCATTAATCCTAGTCGTATCATCACACTCCCTGATAACGAGGCACATCTTTCCTGTAGGCGTGTTTCAGTACTAAAAGGCTGCGATAAGGTCTCCCTGGAGCCTTCTCCTCTCTAGGCTAAACAACCCCAACTCTTTCAGCAAGTCCTTAAGTGAAAGGTGCTCCAGCCCCCTGATCCTGATATAATGTAGTATGTGTGGTTTTTTTATAATAACTATAGAACTATCAGGAAATTTCAGTAAAAAGGGACGGATCCCAAGTTCTGTTAAGATAACAAGGCTCTTTCCTCTATTCTTTACTCTTGGACAATATGTCTCAACCTCTGATTTTAGGTATCATTAGGTGCCTAGAAGGGTCTAAGCCCAAAGGATCTAAGTACCCAAGTGCCAAAGGTCACTAGTTCAGATTCTCTTCTTCTTAGGCTCCCTTAGTTAGCAAAATTAAGCTATTCATTCAAACCATAGAGAACTTGGAAACCTCAATAACTCTGAGCTAGAGTTGAAGTGATCTGGAACTTGGTTTTGATGTAAATGCTCTGAAAAGACTAGATGACCAGAAATCCCCTAAAATCTGGTAATGTCAGCACCTATTGCAAAATGAAACACAAATAAGGCCCAGAAACTATTTCAGAAGGACTGCATCTGTTGCTTGAGGTAGTGCTAACAGAGTGCAGCTTAGAGACGAGTGGCTGAAGGGCTGTGCACTGTTTTTGGCTGGATTAGAGTTGATTTTCTTCTCAGTAGCTGCTGTGTTAAAACCACGAGTTAAACCACAACAGTCTTGAGAGGTTAGGCTTTCCAACAGGGTTGTTGTGACTGGCTGTAGTCATAGCCAAGCAATTTTCCCTTCCCAGCAATACAGGTTATGTAAAAAAATCAGCATCAAAGGTCACCTTTCTTCTGAATACAGTCAAAGCATTTTATTTGCTGAAACAAAGAAATAAGCTAAGGTTTGTTTGAACAAATGATCATATAATCACAGGACTGACCAGTTCATTCCCTTGTTCAAAAGAGGGTCACCTAGAACAGGTTGCTCAGGACACTTTTCTGTTTTTAGCATCTCCAAGGGTGGAGACTAAAACCTCTTTGGATAACCTGTTCTAGTGTTCTGTATTTCAGTTTGTGCCCATTGCCTCTTGTCCCATTCACTGGGCACCACTAGGAAGAGTATGGAGTTATATTCTTTACTATCTCCATCAGGTGTTTTCACACACTAACGATATTCCCCTGAGTCTTCTCTTCTCCAGGCTGAACAATCTTTTCTCTATCAGCCTCTCCTCATAGGAGAGTTGCTCCAAGTCTTTCACCTTTTCTGTGCTTCAGCATAGGACACAGCACTCCAGATGTGTCTCACCAGGGCTGAGCAGAGGGCAAGGATCACTGCCCTCGACCTGCTGGCAGCACCCTTCCTAATGGAGTCCAGGACGCTTCATTGCTGTAAGAACACATTGCTGGTTCATCGTCAGTTTGATGTCCACCAGGACCCCCAGGTCCTTTTTCACAGAGCTGCTTCCCCCAGTGCTTCCCTCAGTGTTTCCTGGTACATGGAGCTTATTCCTCCCCAGGTGCAGAACTTCACATTTCCCTTTTGTTCAACTGTGATTTTTTCCATCCTGTTGAGGTCCCACTGAACGGCAACACAAACATCTGGTGACTCCAACATTCCTCCCAGTTTTGCGTCATCTGCAAATGACTGCTCACATAGGTGCAGATATGAGTCCAATTCTTCATGCTTTTTTACATTTCTATTTAAATTGTTTGGCACCATGAACTTCTAGAGTAGCTATGGAGGATGAGCACCTCCAAGTGATATATAATGCAAGTAGAAGGTATTTGTGTGTTAACTTCATGACAAGAGCACAGTAATCTAGGATCCCAAAATACGATTGCAATTAACTTATTTAAGAAAGTAAAATGATGAAAATAGTAAATGATTTTATTTCTAAGGCAAGATGAGAACAGAAGGGAGCTCGCTGAAGTGTAAAAACTTTCAAACTGCTGAAGCACATCATAGCAACTGCAGAGAACTGCTCCTAGGAGAATGCAAGGGTCTTAAATACTACAGTGATCATCACTTGATGGCAATTAAATTAAAGATCACTGTTGCAGTGCAGAAAATCATTATTACTGTAGTATAAGAAATGTAATATTGAAAATTCAGATGGAAATCTGGAAATATAAGTATTAAAATTATACAATTGGATCTTCTTTTTTATTTATTTACTATGAAAAACATTTCCAATTTCAAAGCCAGGCACATTCACAATTCAGAGCAATAGAATTTAAAGACTTTTTTTGAAAACTCCAAGGACTTAGAGCTGAAGAGAAATATTCAAGATAACAGTGGCTATAAATACAATCAAAGTAATGAAAGAGCTTAACTGGAATGGATCCTAACTGTAGCTTATGTTACATTTCAAAGACTGCATTTAGATTTCCTCTGTAACATTAGAAATGATTGCAAGTAAAGTAATAATCCACTAAATCCCAGAGGGAGTTGCTATTTGTGGCAGTTATCTGCGGATAGAAGAATGAAAGCAGAAAGAGACAGTTTGGAGAATCCTCCTAATATGATAATAATTTGCATGCAGGAGAAAATCAAAAACATTGTGATTAATAGTGTGATTCATTCTTGAGTCAATGATGATGATGGAATGGGATGATGATGATGAAGAAGGGTATACAGAGCAAAAGAACTCAGGAGTTAGAAATCATGTCTTGTTTCCTGGATACCTCTTGATATAGCATAAAATATCTTTCCCTGCCTGGATTTCAGACATGCTTTTCTGTCTACCACTTCTGCTTCCTGGAAGAGATTGCATCTCTTCTGCTGTACAGTTTCAGATATCGATGTGACCACGGCCTGTGCTTGATCTGAGAAGTAACTGGATCTTTGTGGACATGGCAGCCATTTTTTAACATGAGATTAGTCACGGAAGATCTGTCATTTAAACCGCAGTATATGGCCGGCAGAGAAATTAATAAAAAAAAAATTCCTCTTTGAGCTGAAATATTTATGAAATTTTTTTTTTTAAAAAAGTTAATTTCATGTCAGATTAAATAATGTATTTTTTCTCACACACAAATACATGCAAAACAAGCACTTTCACATATTCCTCTAAGAAATAAAAAAAAAAGAAAATTCTTATTCATCTTATTCATCAGCGACATGGATGAAGGGACTGAGTGTACCCTCAGCAAGTTTGCTGATGACACAGAGGTGGGAGGAGTGGCAGATACACCGGAAGGCTGTGCTGCTATTCAGTGAGACCTGGACAGGCTGTAGAGCTGGGCAGAGAGGAACCTGATGAGGTTCAATAAGGGCAAGTGCAGAGTCCTGCACCTGGGGAGGAACAATCCCATGCATCAGTACAGGCTCAAGGCTGACCTGCTGGAAAGCAGCTCTGTGGAGAGAGACCTGGGAGTGCTGGGGGATGAGAAGTTGACCATGAGCCAGCAGTGTGCCCTGGTTGCTGAGAAGGCCAATGGGATCCTGGGGTGCATTGAGAGTGACCAACAGGTCGAGGAAGTTTCTCCTCCCGCTCTACTTTGCCCTAGTGAGACCACATCTGGAGTACTGCATCGGAGGGCTACGAGGATGATGAGGGGACTGGAGCATCTCTCCAACGAGGAAAGGCTGAGGGAGCTGAACTTGTTTAGCCTAAAGAAGAGAAGGCTGAGAGGGGATCTTACAAATGCTTATAAATATCTGAAGGGTGGGTGTCAGGAGGATGGGGCCAAACTCTTTTCAGTGGTGCTCAGCAACAGGACAAGGGGCAATGGGCACAAACGGAAGCACAGGAAGTTCCATCTGAACATGAGGAAGAACTTCTTCCCTCTGAGGGTGACGGAGCACCGGAACAGGCTGCCCAGGGAGGTTGTGGAGTCTCCTTCTCTGGAGATATTCAAGTCCCACTTGGATGAGGTCCTGTGCAGCCTGCTGTAAGTGACCCTGCTTTGGCAGGGAGATTGGACTAGACGACGCACAGAGGTCCCTTCCAACCCCTAACATTCTGTGATTCTGTGAAATGAGGTCATACATTTGAAAACAAGGAACAAGATAGGGAAAACTTTTTATCATTAGTCTGTGGTGAGAATAATCACAGTGGCAGTGGAGATGATGAGGTCTGGTACCAGTCTGGTAAAAGTCAAAGTGGAAATATGTTCATGAAACCAGGAAAAGAGAACTCTGGATGCACTTTTTAAAAGATATAGTTTCCATCCAAGTTACATTATTTTTTATTACTATTATTACTGTTTCTTTTGTTATTGTTGTTGTTGTTATTATTATTTTAGGCTTAGATTCCAGCTGTGTGCATAATGTAACAGACACTGAGAAGCAGGTTGTATCCTTTAGTGAGGACTTGGTGACTGAAGATGATTTCCGTATTTTCAAATATCGTACAGTATCCAAAATCTTTCCTGCAGTGTTAGAAAAGATAGATCGGTAAAGTGTTTGTTTTTTTCCTTGTAATTTCCAAACAGAGTTTAGCAGGCAGCCTGGAGACAATTACCTATTTGCAGTGAAATTGTGTTCACAGGCTAGTGTTAGGATAAGCCTTCATTTGGTGGTTGATTTAATTATTGATCAGTATTTCTCCTTAACAAGGTTATATGCAAGGGAAAATATTTGTTAGAAAGTTTATTTGCATGGAGTAATTAATCTTAGAATTGAAATCATGTAGTATACTGATGAAAGGAGGGTTTCTTCCTCTACAGATATTTTGTGCAGTGAATGCCATTATTTTCAAGGTTGCCCCAGGGAAGAGGATGTTGAGGAATGGCTGTTTTTTGGCTGTAGGAAAACTATTTTAAGCATACACCAGAAAATACTCCTGCAATCCCATTTTTATTAGCGTGAAATTGGACTACTTTTCTGGCTGAAATGCAGAACTTTGGAAAAGACACATGATTCCAGCTGTCTGAGCAGTTGTTCGGATGGGTTGTTCAGCAATGTTCATGAACTACCTGTGTGCTGTCTCCTGTAAAATCTCTGCTTGCTGTGATCTGTGAATATTTTGCCGTGTATCAGAGGAAGCCTACACATTTATTTCAGGGGTATAGATTTCAAATGAGAAAGGTTAAAGAGAGAGCCTTATGAGACACAGTGAAGTGCTTCGGTCCTTCCTTGGATTTAGTTCCATACCTTCAAGAACAAAAAGCACTGCCGGCCTCCATTTTACTTAATTTTCCACTGTGATACGTGAGGATTTATTGCAGTACACTTTGTCAGTTATTCTACCTGATTTGAACACTAGACATCACTTGTAATGGATGAGATGTCAAAGGCTGCCATCATTCCTCTTTCTGCAAATAAGTTTCGAAAAAGTTGCTCCTGCACATAGAAAGCTGGCTTTAACCTAGCCTTTCAAAAGCAATATGTTCATTGCACTATTTTCATTCACTTAATATGACCCCCTGCTAAATGGTATGATTTTGTACATTTCTCCTTTGATGAATGCTTTTACATTTGCTGCTTATGCTGAACACTGTAGTTTTAACGGATACAGTGTTTTGAAGCTGATTATCACACCAGTGAGTGGTACACAATAACCTAATGTGCTGATGTGCTATTGAGAAGCAAAGGAAATAAATATTCAGTTGCACGTAAAGAAACAGATTCACTCTCCTTGGTTGACCAGAATCACCAAGGTAAAGTTGTGGTGCTCTGCAAATGCAAGAGAAGGCACATATGCAAAATGTGATTTATGAAATACTTTACCAACATTAAGAAATACATTACCAACGTTAACACCCTTACACACATATACAACATTTTCTTTAAAAAACTGTCACTAAATATTATGTTCCTAGCAAAAAAGAACACTGATAACCTTTAGTAGCCTTTCAACATCTCCCACAGAAAAAACAAACAAAACAAAACAAAACAAAACAAAACAAAAAACCCAAGCTAAATCTAAATGACATCACTAGTGGAGACAGTTGTACATGCATTTGAGATCTATTGGGACACTGTGCATGCAGTGATCTGGAGGCAAACAAAACAAAGTGATGCAGTAAGAAATCTCTCCTTCTGTATTTCTGGGAACTAATTTCTTAAGATGTGTCTTTCTAGCCCCATGTCATCAACTAGTCAACCAGAAGCATGCTGTTCATCAGTATCCTTTGGGTTGTTTTGGGGGGGGTTCTTTGTTTTTTGTTTTTTTCTGCCTAGCTGTATTTCCAGATCGAAGTCTGTCTCCCCATCACCCTGTTGCCATCACATCGTTTTCTTCCTTTTTTTATTTCTGAGTGTTATAATAGTTGTTTAAATAGAACTATACTGTCAATTTTGTTTCCTCTTTACCACACTAGGAGCCATCTGCTGTGCATTCTTCCCCAAGGACTGTTCAGAATTGAAACTCTCAGACATCCTCCACTCTGCATCACATTAAGATCTTCAGGATAAATGGCATAATCCACCCACCACAAAAATTGAAACATTCCATGTCCTCTAGTTGCAACTGATTATTATCATTTAGAAGAATAGCAGTCTTAAATTAACTCATAACATACCTTGATTTGTAACATGTTTTCTCAGTACTCCATGTCATAGACTGGCACACAGTGACCACTGATTTTAGACTTCTGTGTTTCTTGGTAAGAAGAGGTTCTGGGTGCAGGTAGGACTCAGCTGGAACTACACATTGGAATAAGTGGCGAAAATACAATTTCAGGTCTCCAGCACTCCTTGCAAACTTTCAGAGAGTAATAAACCGTTGTATTTACCTAAGGATTAGCACACAGGACTCTATCTGTTCTTCTGAATATGATCCTCATTGTCATAGCGTTTGAGCACCTATGTGACTATCCTAGACTGTTTCTAACCTGAATCTTCCCTGGATATCTGTCACCAGCTAAGTAATACTGCTTTTGTATTACATTGATAATGAGAATGATAATAAACACAATTAGATAAAATTAGAACAGACCTGTAAAAAATTCAAAGCATAAGAACAGACTCGAACTGTTTCAAACAATGAAGGCAGCCCTACTACACAAAAGAAATTATTTGTACACATTCAAATGTGCATGTCTGCTCATATATTTATATATACGTACAAATATCATCTGTATCTGTATGCAGATTTTTACCTATTGAGCATTTTTAAATTCCAATACAAGTTGCAAATGTCAGTGTGCTAAGAAGACTTAAATGTGTTCTTTCATCAGTCTTTTGATCTTGCTAACAAACCTAGCCCCCTCCACTCCTTTTGACCATGATAAAAGCCTGGGCTAAAATTTGGGCCAGTATTGGCAAGGAATGAAATTCCTTCTGGAGTGTGTACACAGCACCGGGCCTGCTGGCGACAAGTGGATCGCAGCTGTCTCAAAGGGGAAAAAGAATTCTTGGCCACGAGCTGGCAGGGCTCATTGAGAGGGCTTTAAACTAGGTTCGAAGGGGGAAAGGGATATTGCCCAGCTCTCTAGGGATGAGCCTAGGCTTGGCGTGCCAAGGCCAGGGGTGAGATTGACAGCTCAGCTCAGGTGTGTTTACACCAATGCACGTAGCATGGGCAATAAACAGGAGGAGCTGGAAGCCATTATACAGCAGGACAGCTACGACTTGGTCGCCATCACAGAAATGGGGTGGGACAACTCGCATGACTGGCATGCTGTCATAGATGGCTACAGACTCTTTAGGAAAGACAGACCAACAAGGAGAGGTGGGGGAGTTGCTCTATATGTGAGGGAGCAAGTAGAATGCATTGAGCTTGGCCTGGGGGCAAATGAGGAACAAGTTGAAAGCTTGTGGGTTAGAATTAAGGGACAGGCTCATAAGGGTGACATTACGGTGGGTGTGTACTACAGGCCACCTGACCAGGAGGAGGAGGTTGATGAGGCCTTCTACAGGCAGCTGCAAGTAGCATCACAATCACAGGCCCTGGTTCTCATGGGGGACTTCAACCCCCCTGACATCAGCTGGGAAGACCACACAGCTAGGCAGGCGCAATCCAGGAGGTTCCTACAGAGCATCGATGCTAACTTTGTGATGCAAGTGGTAGAGGAACCAACAAGGAAAGACACTCTGCTGGACCTTGTATTAACAAACAAGGAGGGACTGGAGGAGCATGTGAAGGTTGGAGGTAGATTCGGCTGCAGTGACCATGAAATTGTCGAGTTCAGGATCCCGCGTGGAGGAAGCAGGGTGATAAGCAGGATCAAAACCTTGGACCACAGGCGGGCTGACTTTGGCCTCTTCAAGGAGCTCCTGAGAAGAATCCCATGGGCCAGGGCTCTCGAAGGCAGGGGGGTCCATGAGTGCTGGTCACTTTTTCAACGTCACTTCCTCCATGCTCAGGATCTGTGCATCCCCCTGAGAAAGAAATCGAGCAAAGGAGGCAGGAGACCTGCATGTTTAAACAAGGAGCTTCTAGCGGAGATCAGGCAGAAGAGAAAGGTCCATGGAATGTGGAAAGAGGGGCAGGCCACTTGGGAAGAGTACAGAAACGTGGTGAGAGCATGCAGGGATGCGACGAGGAAGGCCAAGGCCCACCTGGAATTGAAGCTGGAGAGGGATGTCAAAAACAACAAGAAGGGCTTCTTCAACTACATCAGCAGCAAAAGGAAGGCTAGGGACAATCCAGTTGGGGACAACCCAGGGAACTACAGGCCGTTCAGCCTCACCTCCATCCCAGGAAAGGTGATGGAGCAGCTTATCCTGGAGGCCATCATCAAGCAAGTGGAAGAAAAGAAGGTTATCAGGAGTAGTCAGCATGGATTCACCAAGGGGAAATCATGCCTGACCAATCTGATAGCTTTCTACGATGGCATGACTGGCTGGGTAGATGAAGGGAGAACCGCAGATGTTGTCTACCTTGACTTCAGCAAGGCTTTCGACACAGTCTCCCATGATATCCTCCTAGGGAAGCTCAGGAAGTGTGGGCTGGATGAGTGGTCGGTGAAGTGGATTGAGACCTGGCTGAATGGCAGAACTCAGAGGGTTGTCATCAGCGGCGCTGAGTCTATTTGGAGGCTGGTAACTAGTGGTGTCACTCAGGGGTCAGTACTGGGCCCAGCCTTGTTTAACTTCTTCATCCACGACCTGGATGAAGAGTTAGAATGTACCCTCAGCAAGTTTGCTGATGACACCAAACTGGGAGGTGTGGTAGACACAATGGAAGGCTGTGCTGCCATTCAGCGTGACCTGGATAGGATGGAAAGTTGGGCAGAGAGGAACCTG
This sequence comes from Opisthocomus hoazin, assembly GCF_030867145.1. Taxonomy (NCBI): domain Eukaryota; kingdom Metazoa; phylum Chordata; class Aves; order Opisthocomiformes; family Opisthocomidae; genus Opisthocomus; species Opisthocomus hoazin. The sequence goes on along the minus strand of NC_134414.1, from coordinate 16,576,990 downwards.
ATGAGGTTCAACAAAGGCAAATGCAGGGTCCTGCACATGGGGAGGAACAACCCCATGCATCAGTACAGGCTTGGGGTAGACCTGCTGGGGAGCAGCTCTGTGGAGAGGGACCTGGGTGTCCTGGTGGACGACAGGTTAACCATGAGCCAGCAGTGTGCCCTGGCTGCCAAGAAGGCCAATGGGATCCTGGGGTGCATCAAGAAGAGTGTGGCCAGCAGGACGAGGGAGGTTCTCCTTCCCCTCTACACTGCCCTGGTGAGGCCTCATCTGGAGTACTCTGTCCAGTTCTGGGCTCCCCACTTCAAGAAAGATGAAGAGCTACTGGAGAGAGTCCAGCGGAGGGCTACAAGGATGATGAGGGGACTGGAACATCTGCCCTACGAGGAGAGGCTGAGGGAGCTGGGCTTGTTCAGCCTGAAGAAGAGAAGGCTGTGAGGGGACCTAATAAATGCCTGCAAATATCTTAAGGTTGGGTGTCAGGAGGATAGGGCCAGACTCTTTTCAGTAGTGGCCAGCGACAGGACAAGGGGCAATGGGCACAAACTGAGGCACAGGAAGTTCCGTCTGAACATGAGGAAGAACTTCTTCCCTCTGAGGGTGACGGAGCACTGCAACAGGCTGCCCAGGGAGGTTGTGCAGTCTCCTTCTTTGGAGATATTCAAGACCCACCTGGACAAGGTCCTGCGTAGCCTGCTGTAGGTGACCCTGCTTCGGCAGGAGGGTTGGACTAGATGACCCACAGAGGTCCCTTCCAACCCCTACCATTCTGTGATTCTGTGATTCTGTGATTCTGTGTGAGTCAAAGACCTCATCCAAAATAATCAAGAATTACTTAGACTAGAAGGAACCTCTTGAGATGATCTAAACCAACTCATCTGCTCAACCAGGGTTGGACAGAATAGGTTGCCCAGGACCCTGCTCAGTCAGGTTTTGATTATCTCCGATGATGGAGATTTCATAAACTCTCTGGGAAATCTGTGACAGTGTTTTACCACCCCACAGTAAAAAATTCTTTTTCTTTTTTTCAAATGGAATTTCACGCATTTCAGTTTGTGCCCATTACCTCTAATCCATTCACTGGTCACCACTGAGGAGACTCTGGCTCCCTCTTCTTCATTCCCTCCAAAATACTTATACACATTGATGAGATCCCCCGAGCCTTCTCTTCTCTAGGTTAAACAGTCTCAGGTCTCTCGGCCTGTGCTTGTGTGACAGATGTTCCAGTTCCTTAATCATCTTCATGGCCATACACTGGACTCACTCGACTAAATTGTGACGTGCGGAATCAAACTTCACAACTCAGAGAGTTATAAAGCAGGTATGTTTATTGCGGTGCCGGGTGCAAGGGGGATCGCTCCTCCTAACTTGCACACCGAGTCACGAAGCATGCACCTATTTATTACAAAGCTTATCTAATTAGGCTGGACTATTGTAATTATTTCTAGGAATTCATTATCATACTCCACCCCCCTTTAGCACTTGCACAGTGTCGTCTGGTGGTCCTCTGTGGGGGTCTTCTGGATGAAGACTCATAGTCTTTCTCGCTGTGTGCTTTCACCTTTGGCCCAAAAATTCCTGAGTTGTCTGTGTTGGCTGAGTCCCAAACCATAGAAGCAGTTTCAGCTAGAGAGTTGCTTCTTAGAGACAACAAAGTTCTGGTTATCAGTCCTTGTTTCTCTTCGTCTGTCTCACAAGCAGTCCTTGTGAGCTACATTTGAGCCACAACAGTCCTTGTTAGCAAGATTACAAAGAACAGAACTAAACTGAATAACAGTGTTTAACTCTTTCTTTAACATAGGTGCAAAATTATATAACAAAATTAAACTAAAGCTATAGCAAAATTGACCTAATTTTCAGTTCTCCACATCAATTGGTATCTTTCTTATGTTGGGAAGATCAACACTGGACACAGGACTCCAGATGTGCCTCACAAGTGCTGAGTCAAGGTGAAGGGTCACCTCCCTCAAACTGCTGACAACACTCTTCCTAATGCAGCCCAACAAGCTGTTGACCTTCTTTGTAACAAGGCAGCATTGCTTGCTCATGGTCAGTTTGATGCCCACCAGGGCCCCCAGGTCCTTCTTTGCATAACTGCTTTCTTCCGTGGAGGCCCCCAGCACATACTGGTGCATGGTGTTTTTCCTTCCCAGGGGTAGGACTTGGCATTTCCCGTTGCTGAACCTAGTGAGGTTCCTCTCTGCCCAATTTTCCAGTCTGATGAGGTCCCTCTGAATGACAGCACATCCAGCAGGTGAATTAGCCACTCCTCACAGTTTTGTGTCGTCTGCACACATATGGAGAACATGCCGTCCCCTGTCATCCAAGTCACTGATGAAGGTGTTAAGTAGTATTGGTCCCAGTGTCATGCCCTGGGGCAAATCCCTAGTGACAGGCCTCCATGTGGACTTTGTGCTGGTGATCACAAGGCCCAGCCATTCTGACAGTTTTCAGTCCACCTCACTGTCCACTTATCTAACCCATACTTTGTTGGTTTGTCTATGAGGATATGAAGTATTGCCATTAGCACATCATAAACTAATGATGAAAAGGAAAGTGTAGGCTAATAATGTAACATAAATTCAATGTGAAAACTTCCAATGCAAATTAGAAGCTGTTTGTCTGGCTGGCTGTACTGAAAAACGAAACCAGATAGGAAGTTCAAATACAATCACCATAAGTGAGATTTGCTTTCAGGAAGCTGGAAGCAACCTTCAACGTTTATAACGGAACAGACAAGCTGATATGTAATAAAATTTATATATATGAAAAAAAGAAAGGGCTTGATACTTTTTATTATGAATTTGTAGTAGAGAAAAATCTCTGGCATTAAACTGTAAGAGGTAACAGTATAGTTCAAAGGAAAAATGTTACCAAATATCCAGAATTAGCATATATACTGATAATGCATAAAGCAACATTCTCTTCTTAAGTAGATTCATGACAATCTTCAGTGCAGGTAGAAAACAAAACAAGACATATGCTTTATAGGGGTATGCCTTAATACAGGATCAGGCTGCAGATTTGTGGTAGTTGTTTAAAACCTCTCCATAAATGTTTTCCATTTCCAATTGGTTGATAGTGAAGAAATTTTATCCTTTCTCACTGTAAACTGTGTTTGGATAACTGAATTATCATAGGACACTGATTTAATCTGTATTTCCATAAGCTCTGTTTTAAATGTCCTGGGATATCAATTGCTATTACAATAAAAATAAGCATCTGTATGTCTTTGGTCTATTTGCTGCCGCAAAGCTGTAGGGTAATAAGGTCCATTTTTAGCACATTATTAAATTGGTTTTATTTCACTTCTCCTAAAGGACAGATTCCTGTGAAGATTTTCTGTTGTCTTGTCTTGTCTGTTCTCATCTCACCTCACCTCTACTGGTGATATGTTCCTACAAAACTTTATTTGGGCTCTTCCACATATTTAAGGCATCGCCTTTAATCTAAGGTCTTCTCGAAAAAAGGAAGATGGAAAATATTTAGAATTATTTAGAAATTCAGGTTCTGAATTTGAAACCTGTGATTGTGAAATCTGCTATGCAAGTATTGTCAAATCCTAGAAAACTTCAAGTGCATTTCTAACATAAAACTCTGTAGATTTCCAGAGTTGTACTCTCAAAGGACCAGCAAAAAAAGTAATAATGTCACAGCTTAGGCAAAGTGAGAGCCCAGATCATAGCACACTTTTTGAACTAATGAGGCTCCAGAAATCAGACCCTTTATCTCCTGCAGGAGTTTTGATCTTCTAGGTGTTCTCAGACTCTTAATGCAGTTGCACGTTTGCATCTTCACAAAATGTGTATTATAGTTTGGCTGCGGCCGGAAACAAAAGCGCCATGTGGCCGCGCGCCCCCCTCCCCCGCCGCGCTGCGGGGGAGAATGGAAAGAAACAGGCAGAAACCGGTGGGTCGGGATAAGGGCAGTTTAACAGATCAGCAAACAAAGGGAACAATAACAACAACAACGATACAGATAAGGAGAATACACAAAAAGGCAGACTGCAAAGAGCCACTCTCACGGCCTGCTGCTGCCGCGTGGTCCCGAACCTCGACTGACTTCCCGCCTCGCAGCTCCCCCCCACCAGAACACAGCATGACGGCACATGGTACAGAATACCCTGTTCTGTTTGGCCAGGTTGGGTCAGCCCGCCTGTCTGTGTTCCCCCCTGGCTCCTGGTGAAAATTAACCCTGTCCTGGCCAGACCCAGGACAATGTGTTTTCAGCTACCCGTCTCTTTCAGAATGGTCAAAGGAAGCCATAGGTCTGTTGTGATAGCTGCTCAGTGGTTAGAAAACACCCTGGATCTTTGAAAGAGGCAAAATTAACCCTTTCCTCTCTCTGAGAGTATTCATACTCAATTATTCTTCAATATATTTTCCTCTTTTAAACTAAACATCTCAGATTTCCATCAGTATATTAGATGCTGAATATCTGTAGAGTAGAGGCTTTTTGCCATAATGAGAACTTCAAGCTACAAGCTGCACAGTATAATACAGAAATAACCAGAGTTTCTCTTTCACATTCCTCATGGATTGATTCAGACACAGTCGCCTGAAAAGAGAGTTGTATCACCCTGGATAGCAGACCACTGTGAAGTACCAATATGGATTCTATTATTAGCATTGGCTTGCATAGGACCAGTTTTGGTATCTGTGTTTGGGATTGTGTTATCTCACACAGGGACTCCTCAAGTTTCTATGAATTCTGACATTAACGGCCTTTGCTCACCCTAAATGGAAAAAACAAGCAAACAAACAAAAAAACAAAACAAAGCAAAACCCTCAAACCTTCCAAAACCCCCAAATACCTCCTACACCACGCCAAGCCCCCCAGAATCTAAGAACGAACCAGCGAAAAGAAAAACCCCAAGAACAGTTAAGAACTGCTGTAGCATTCTCATTTTTAGTTTTCAGGTTTACTTTTCTATAGGAATTTGCATTTCATTTTCAAGGCAGTTCTGACTCTAAGAGTCAGATTCAAACAGCCTACATTTACTAATTTACTTATCTCTTTCCTAAGCTATAGATTTTATGAATGAGAGTAGAGGTTTTATTAATGGTCCCTGTAATTCTGTGCTGATTTATGAGTCATTACCCAATTATTTTTACTTCAGAAAAGCAAATTAAATAAATAACCATGTAAACTTAAGAGACTGGGAATGGCTAAAAGGTATTCTGAGTTAAAAGTTGGTTTAGAGACTCCCAGACTCAGGTTGTAACAATATTTATTTTGTATATCATCAGGAAAAGCAGAGAACAACATAAATTCTTTAGAGTAATGTCAAGTAGAGAACACATTTGCTCAAGTAGAGATAGCTACAGAATGAAGAACTTGCAGATCATGTCTCACTATTAGTATTTATGGGTTTGGGCTCATTGTTTTTGTGGTTTAAAAGGATAATTATTTTAGTTATGACTTCTCCAAAGATTACATTCTAACGGTTACTTTTCTTGATGTGGAACAATTAAAAGAACTGATGCACATATTTGCCTGTGAAAAAAGCTGAAACAGTGAAATGCTTGAGCATCCAACATTGTTCTATCTTATAAGAAATGTAAAGAAATTGTGCTAGATATCTTTTTCTATCAGGAAGCAAACAGTAATTTGGAAAAGACAAAGTGAGTTTTTTGTGTTCCTGGAATCTCTAAACCATTGTTAGACAATATTGTCATGTCAGATGATGCAGGTTTAGTAGAAAAATAAAGACTAATGTTACTCTGTAACTTGAGGTAGTAATCAAAAATGGAATAAAGGTCTTTGACAAGGCATAGAAATCTGTTTTCATGGTAACTCCTCTTCTAAAGCAGTTTCAGGTGAATACAAACCCTCCTCAGCAGAAATATGACATTTCACTTGCACACATGATCTTGCACTGTTTAGCATACACAGACTGTATATCACAGGACTAATAAAATACTCTCATTAATAAATCATCTAATTAATCTAGATGTCAGGCTTGTAGAAAATTATTTTCAAATTGATTCCAATTTCTGTAAATGTAGTAGTTATTAGATTATAATTTTCCACAACATTCATGGAAGTTTGTTTATGTCAATTACTGTGATCTGTTTGCTTCACTTATTCATTATTCATTATCAAAGATCTGTGATTGATTGTTGTTTGGTTTTATTATACTTACTGAAGGCATTTGCAGGCTGAATAAATAAAAATGCAACTGTGTGATACATAGCACTTCGTGATGTCAAAAATCTGCACCCATAGCTGAAAAAGTCAATTCATTTTGCATTTAGCAAACCCTGTTCAAACTTCTAGTACACTCAAGTCTTTCAGAAAACAGAATAGCAACATCAAAATGGGTAACTGTATTGGGTTTGCATGGCAAGGTTTTGATGGTGGGGGAGCTACAGTGTCGCGGCGGGATTAAGGACTCGTCATATGATCAATATGATCAGACAAAGCCAGTTTATTGTGCTACAAACCCGTGTTTACATAGTTCCTTGCCACACGATAGCTCTAATGTGATTGGACGCATACACTGTCCACACGCCTTTCACGCGTACTTGTCAGTCTCTGATTTGTGCGAAGCTATCAGTCACGCGTATCAAACCCCTCCTCAGGATCTTGTTTTTCTTGCTAATCACGGTTAATGCAGGCCCTTTAGTTCCTCATTGTGACCTTGATGCCTGGTCCTTTACAGGCTATCAAGAGTCAGGCTCAGAGTATCTGGAGGGCTCACCACATGGCTGTGGTTCCCCCACACTACAGGGGTGTCTTCTGTGAGAAGCTGCTGGAAGCTCCCCCTATGTCAAATAGATCCAATGCCAGAAGGCTCTAAGACAGACCTGCTGTTGGCCAAGGCCAAGCCTATCAGCGACAGTGGTAGTACCTCTGTGATAACATAGTTAAGAAGTGGAAAAATTTGCTGCACAACAACAGCCAGGAGAGAGAAATGAGAGTATCTGAGAGAAAACTCTCTGCAGACACCAAGATCAGTGAAAAACAAGCAAGTGGAGGTACTCCAGGCACCAGAGAAGAGATTCCCCTGCAGCCTGTGGAGTGGAACATGGAGAGGCAGGCTGTGCCCCTGCAGTCCATGCAGATCCACGGTGGAGCAGATCTCCACCTGCAGCCCGTGGAGCACCCCACGCCGGAGCAGGTGGATGCCCAAAGGAGGCTGTGACCCCATGGGCAGCCTGCACTGGAGCAGGCTCCTGGCAGGACCTGTGGCCCCGTGGAGACAGGAGCCCACACTGGATCAGGTTTGCTGGCAGGACTTGTGACCCCATGGGGGACCCATGCTGGAGTAGCCTGTTCCTGAAGGACTGCACACTGTGGGAAGGACTCACATTGGAGAAGTTTGTGAAGAACTGCAGCCTGTGGGAAGGACCCATGTTGCAGAAGTTCATGGAGAACTGTCTCCCGTGGGAGGGTCCTCATGCTGGAGCAGGGGCAGAGTGTGAGGAGTCCTCCCCTAGAAGAGGAAGGAGCAGCAGAGACAACGTGTGATGAATTGACCTCAACCCCCCTTCCCCATCCCCATGTGCCACTCAGGGGGAGAAGGGAGAGAAATTGGGAGTAAATTGGAGTCTGGGAAAAAGAGATGGATGGAGAGAAGGTGTTTTAAGATTGGGTTTTATTTTTCATCACCCTACCCTGGTTTGATTGGTAATAAATTAAGCTAGTTTCCCCAGTTAGAGTCTGTTTTACCAGTGATGGTAACTGGTGAATGATCTCTCCCTGTGCTTACATCAACCCACAAGCCTTTCATCACATATACTCTCCCCTATCCAGCTGAGGAGGGAAAGTGATGGACCGGCTTTTTGAGCACTTGGCACCCAGCCAAAGTCAAGCCATGACAGCACCTCAGGCCAGAGGGCACATCAGGATATCTCCAGTCCAACCTCCTCTTCACAGCAGGGTTGTCTATAAGGTCAGACCAGGCTGCTCAGGGTTTTATTCAGTTGAGTCCTGAACACCTCTAAGTACTTGAACCCCTTCGGCCTCCACACAGTCACTGGGAGGTGCTGCTAGGCCTCCCTGAAGTCATCTCTGCTCCAAGGCTGAACAAGTCCAGCTCCCCCAGCCTGTTGTCAAAGGGAGAACATTTCACACTCCCGTTGTCTCAGTGGGCTCTCCCAAACTCCTTCCACCTTATTGATGTCTTTCTTGTGCTTGGGTCACAAAACTAGGCACAGTACCTAGGCATGATCTAATGAGAACTGAGTACAGGAGTATAGTATTTCCCTGGATCTGCTGCCTCTGTCCCTGTTCCTATAGTTCAGGGTGCTGTTGGTCTTTTTGCTCTCAGTGTCCCCGTGGGCCTATGCTTATCTTTACCTCCCAGCAGGACCCCCAGGACCTTTTCTGCAGAGCGGCTCTCCAGGTAAGCAGTGCCTAGCCCATGCTGTTGCAGGGGCTCGTCCTTCCAAGCCAAAGAACTTTACACTTCTCCTTCTTAAGTTTCATCAGGTTCCTTCTGGTCCACTCTGCCAGCCTGTATAGGATGTCTTTGGATGACTACCCCTAGTCTTGTTAAAACTGGGATAAATAACAACCCCTCATGCAAAGATCCTCATTGCCTTCTTCTCCTTCAGGTGCCTAGTAATGTGCTTCAAGGGTACACCTTTCATGATCTTTCCAGTACTAAAGAGAGGTTGAGCAGCCTGTAGTTCCATAGATTATCCTTTTAACTTGCTTTGAAATTGGGAACAACATGCAACGTTTTGGATACTAGCAGGAAATTACACTATTTCCATTACAAACTGAATACTCTCCTGTAGTTCTTGATGTATCTATGTTCATGTCATTTCTCAGACTTCTCTGTGAAAATCACTAGTCTCACTTGCTGTTTCACAGTTAAAATCAAAATTTGGTCTTGATGTCCTGGGATCTAATAAGAACCATATTGCCTTAGAAAGTGTTGAGGGTGATAATATTGTCTTAGACTAGGAAGTTGACAAAGTCTGGTGACAGATGGAACTGTGCAGGTGAACTTGCTCTCCAGGTTAAGTATTGAGACAAAGCTGCCTCCTGCATTGAGGTTTTACTCCTCCATGAGTTGCACCTTCCCTACCTTTGTGACCTTCCACTAAAAGTCAGCTTGCTGTCTTCCATTGTGCATGCTGTCAGTCTGACTCACCTTGTACTGAACAGCCAGCAACAGCTAGCAGTGGAATTTTGGAGTAACAGAGCAGCAGTGACACTGTGCAGATCTAGATTCCTCCTAACAAGCATGGTCCCGTAGACTGAAGCCTAGCTTGTACCTCCCTGTGGTGTGGGGCCAAGTGTGTGAATTCCCATCCAAATCTTTGCACTGTGGATAGGCACATACCGAAATGAGTTCCCTGACCTCTGGCTTAGCATAGATTTTGGACTGGGAAAGAAAAGCTGAAAGGCATTGCCCTCTCCTTACAGGATGGAAAATACTCTGCCCTGGGATATTACTTTGTGGTTAGGAAGCTTTCCTGGAGTTAAAATGCATCCAGGTCACTGTCACTACGCGAAGGAGTCCTGAGAGACCATACCTCCCACTTCACAAGTTCCCCAAGTTAACGAACTTTTTGGTCAATGTAAGATTTTTGGAAAGTGAACCAATATAATCCCCATTTTATCTCATTTCATTCGGCCTTATGTAGAAGGCAGTAGTTAATCAACTTTCAAATGCATCCACGTGCTGTAGGCATCCAGGGAAGCATGCATCTCAATGTCTCTGAATGTCTAGGCTATACAGTTGTTTAAGTGTTCAAAGGCTTCCCTGAACTGGCCCTTTGGCACTCTGAACACCTTTACTAGGATAACTGTGTGCTTGCCTATGCCACTGAAAAAGTGTATTTTAAAAGCTGTTTTCAATAGCTTCCCTGTTAGGATCAGCCCCCTAGTTACTTGCGTCTATGAATACATATGTGAGCACGTGCTCGGCTGTTTGCTACCATCTTGGTTAGTGTGTTGGAGACTTACAGTTACAGCAGTTCTAAAGTACACAATGTAAGCCCTTAGGGCTTGAGATGAAATTCCCTAATTTGGACTGTGAGCAGTCACAGCGGTTGACTAATAACAGGCGCTCACTATTGGATGAACAGATCTTGTCTGTTTACTAGAGTACAAATATATTAGCATGGGAACAGTACTCTGTTATACAAGATAACTGTTACACATTGGGGTGCTATAAATGTAATATCACTATCATAGCTGCACATGTTAAAATATGTTTTAACCACAATGTATAGCTAATTACTTCTTTTCATCCTGTTTTTTTGTTTGTTTGGGTTATTTTTTACAGGAGATGCAGTATAAAATTGTTACAAACCATCAATTTAGTTGGTGAATAGTAAAAAAAAAAGACAATTTTGGTTATCAAGTGACTGACCTGGGGCTTGTGAGTTTATATATTAGTTTATTTACAGGATTATATTCATTTTGTTGCTTTGCTCCCCCCACCACTGCCACAAACCCCACTTTTAAACAGGAATAATAGCATGTGATTCAGAGGTATACCATGACACTAAATGCACCGTGCATTTTTCAGATGCTGAGTAAACAGTCACCACATAAGTAGCCTGGGTGGAAATGTTGCAGGACTGATGCTCGTCACAACAAGCCGTGAAGTTATAAACACAGGGAGTTTAAACAATCTCTTTTCCTATCAAAAATCTATCTATCTATTTTTAAAGAATGGGAAATCTAGCATCATATTTTCCCTTCGTATTTAGCTACAGATAATTGTTATTTTAGTGTTGACATAGATCACTAGACATAACATTTTCCAGATACTGATTTATTTCCCATATCATATCATCTTTAACTGTAAACCTGACATTGAACTTCCCAAGCTGAAAACTTTCTCTAAATGTTCGAAGTGAGCAGAACTCCATGTAGTAATAAAATATAAAAAAGCACTGACAATCTATACATGCTGTTAATTCCACTCGTGTCTAAACTCCAAAAGTGGCCCCTGGGTATTACATTTAAACATTATCCCCTTTGCAATACCCTGCTTTGAGAAAAGAATATGTCAGGAGTTGCTCAGAACAGTGACTACAAGGTTACAAATGGCTGTCAGTGAGGTCTAGAATTATTATCCTTCCTCGGTAAAACTGGAAACACAGGACAAGCTGGGCAGCAAAGTAAAATGTGGACATGGTATAGAGTAAGGGTTGGATAATGTCCTGGGTTCAGCTGGGATGGAGTTAATTTTCACAAGAAGATGTTTGCACTGACCCAAACAGCCAAGCAAATGGGATATTCTGTACCATGTGATGTCATGCTCAGTATTGAAGTAGGGAACTGGTTGAAGGAGGGGGGCTTTTGCTACTCAGGACCAAGCTGAGCGTCGGGTGGTGAGAACACTGCGTGTTGTATGTGCTTTTTATCAGTATTATTGATTGTTGTTTTCTTCTCCCTTTGCCATTCGTTTAAACTGTTCTCACCCCAATCCATGAGTTTTTGCCTTTTTTCTTTCTGACTCTCTTCCCTCTCCCTCTGGGAGAGGGAGGGAGTGAGAGAGTAACTACATGGTTCTTTAAGGCAAATTGAGGCAAAACCATGACAGACTGAATTCAGATTCAGTTTTCTTCGCAAAACCTATACGATTTCTGCTCTGTGGAATTTTTATTAGTAATTTTACCACTTAAACACTTTCTCTGCCCTTCTGTACTCTATGAACATACAGAGAGATAGGTAATCATTTGGGAAAATTTTAATGAACCTAAATACAAATTTTAAATTTCCTATGGGAATTTCGGGTGCTCCAGTGCAGGGTGTTCTAGCACTGCTTCCATGACAGAGATAATCTGCTGCAAAATTTTTTTTTTTCACTGAAAATTTAGAAAAATAATATTAAGTGGGTTTGATTACTTCGGTCACAATCTTAATACCTTATGAACATAGTTTGGTGGTGAATACTCACAAGTTCTTGAATAACCAATGTGCATCTAGCTGGAAATCCAACAAAAATTTTAAGGAAAGTCTCTTGTTTTATGATTATGATCGAAGAGATTCAACAAGCCACACCTCACGGTAAAATAACCCATGCCTCCCAAAATACCTTTCAAAATGAATCCTTCCAAAACAGGAAAAGAATTTGTAAACCACACCTTCTGCTGAATCTTCAAATTGTTTTTTTCTGTTTTACTTGATTTACCTTTACCTATGTGTCCAGCTGAGTTGGGCTATATTACTAGCTATTAACAGGTTATCATCAGGTATTGTTCAAAAATTCGATCTTAAATTATGTCTGGGCATTACTCCAGATAATTCCTAGTAAAAGTATCACAGAAAGTGAAGATGTTATTAGCCACTTTCCTTCCTTCAGTTTTAATCTGCAGACTATCTGACGCAGTTTAATGCACAAAAAATAAAAAATTACTTGGTTTATTTTATGTCACATGCATTCTACTTCCACGTGCATCTCTCTTTTTGGTGAAAAATTACCAGTACTGTAAATTAAGGAGCCAGAGCACAGCTTAGATGTTCAATGGGACCATGTGTGGATAAAAGTGCCCATCTACTCAGATGAGTAATAGGAACCATTTCAAATTTCAGCTGTCAAAAGAAAAAGAGTGAGTAAGATTAAGTAGGACTACTTGGATAATAGTAATAATACATTCTTGTGAACGTAAGGGTATTCTTTCAACTATCTGGAACATCTTCAGTTTGAAAATCACAAAACTTTGCTGAAAGAAAATCTTAGTGTTTCTTCGATGTATTGGGAAAGGGCTGACACCACCACTACCACATTATTTTCTGAACTCAGGATTTCATCATACGTGTTTTATAACACAGAATCATAGAATCGTAGAATACCAGGTTGGAAGGGACATCTGGTCCAAGCTTTCTTGGCAAAAAAACGGTCTAGACAAGATGGCCCAGTGCCCTGTCCAGCCAAATCTTAAAAGTATCTGATGTTGGGGAATCCGCTACTTAGCTGGGGAGATTATTCCGATGGCTGATTGTTCTCATGGTGAAAAAATTTCTTCTTGTGTCCAAGCAGAATCTCCCCAGGAGTAACCTGTACCCACTACTCCTCGTCTTTTCCATGTGACTCCTTGTAAAACATATGAAAGCAAGTCTAGATGAATTGCACTTATGAGTTACAGAATGTGTTTAATCTTAATTCACATTACAATGAAACTCAAGAAATTTTCATCAAAGTTAGAAGGTCCATAAATCTAACTGTGAATAAATTTTCGGTGGTGTGGTTAGCTGGCTGTCTGTATACAAAAGGAAAACTTCAGCCAAAGAAATTTTCAAAGGCTGCTGTCATTAAATATTTGGTAAAACTACATTAGAAGCTTGCAGTCTATTTTAAAATATCATTGTATGGCATTATCCTTGTTTGACAGGGCATGCTCAGCGTTTTGGGGAAAAAAAAAAAAGAATCCTAGGTATATGAAAAAAGTAGAAACCACACTTCAGAAAATGTAAATACAAAATAATAAGTAGCATCAATTCAGAATAGCTACTGCTACCCTTTTGTACCATCATGAGGTCAAACTCATTCGTTATTAGAGTGTGTTCTTCATCTTCTGTTTGATTATTTTGATTCCCCAGAGATGCTGGATAAGTAGACAGCATAAGACACTTGCTTTATTCCCAGTAGTTAAGCTTTACCATGTGGTTTGCCAAATTATTATGTACAGAGAACTAATCTCTAGATGCAAAGCTACAAGCCTGCAAGGATTTAAAGCACAAGCTAAAACTATGTGCATTACCGTTACTACTTATCTGGGACATGACTGCACAAAGATAAACAAAATTGCAAGTCTTTGACTAGGCTGGGACTACTTCTCTCAATTACTGTGTCCTTTTCAAAATACCTATTTAACTCTGATCAGTTAAAGAATAAATGAGTAACTAGGTGATCTGTCTGCACAGCTAATTGCTTGCTTACAAATATCTGAAGGGTGGGTGTCAGGAGGATGGGGCCAAGCTCTTTTCAGTGGTGCCCAGTGACAGGACAAGGGGCAATGGGCACAAACTGAAGCACAGGAAGTTCCGGCTGAACATGAGGAAGAACTTCTTCCCTCTGAGGGTGACGGAGCACTGGAACAGGCTGCCCAGGGAGGTTGTGGAGTCTCCTTCTCTGGAGATATTCAAGACCCGCCTGGACAAGGTCCTCTGCAGCTTGCTGTAGGTGACCCTGCTTCGGCAGGAGGGTTGGACTAGATGACCCACAGAGGTCCCTTTCAACCCCTACTGTTCTGTGATTCTGTGATTCTGTCTGGTGTCTGAAGTTTTATCTTTAATATTTCTTCATTTCAAGAAAGCTAGTATCCCTTTGAGAGGGTTGACTAATACCTGTTAGAAAAATTTTAATGAACTTCTGAATTGCTGGGGAAGGTGTCATAGTTTAATGGTAGATTTTTGCTCATACAGCTGTCCGTGGAACATTTTAGGTGCACTATTATCCATTAAGCTCACAGTGGGTAGCAGCATAGGGCTAAGTGTATTTGCTGGCTTTGCAGGAGACTGAAGCTCAATTTTCTGTTCTGTAGGACTCATTCTGAACTGAAGCATGGTTCTTCTAGAAATGAGCCATAGCTACCAGACTCAACTGGAATCTGGTCCATCTTCCTGGAGGTTTCCTTTCAGAATTTGTTAAGTGTTCAGAAATTGAAAAATCAGAGAGTTTAGCAATAAGAGAACAGTATTTACCTTAGTTTCCATCGTACTTACTTTAACATAAACTAAGACTACAATTAAGATTCCCTTTCTAAGCCAGTTTATATTTACACTATTTCCTGCACCCAGGTCCAAGCAGAAGTGCCCTGAACTTCAAACTTGCAGCATGCAATAAGGTCACAGTTTGATGCGATCACAAGAACAAGTCTGTGGTCTGCTCTTTACTGAGTCTCAATAACTCCAGACTTTAGGTTTATTGCTGTAAAAGCTGTAGTCTGAAATTAATTTCTTGTTCCTCTTTCTTACAGCATACACTTTTTCAAAAGAATTCCTAAATGACTCTTGCTGAATGGAATGCTTTAACAACAAAACAAATAATTAACTGATTGTTTGTCTATAACATGTCAGTAACAGTTGTGTAAAGATCACTCTCTCAGGTAGCCAGCAGAACTGATATTTGCATGACATGACATCATCAAAATCTAGTGAGATTGTTATATTATATCAAGATAGAAGCAATATCTTTTTCCATTTGTGTCTTTTCTATGAAGATTCAGATGGGTATAACAGTGGAACCACTGAAAGGAAGAAAAAGGAAAAATAGGATTATTATGTGGTAATCTGGTGTCATTAACTCAAGATCAACAATCACAGTGATATGTTACATCCTATGTTTAACTCCAGAGAAAAGAGAACCTGATCTCGATTAAAGGAAAAAGTTTCCCTAGTGCAAAGAAAAATACCTGGACACAAATCGGCTGAGCCTGAGGCTGTGTTGAGTCAGGACCTCTATTGGAAAAGTAGAATGAGTTAAGTCAAAATAATACTGTATGGAACTGTAATTCTGAGTAAGCACGCACTGTCATAATGTGTAGAAGAAACTGAAATCAAGACATTCATCCATCTGGTTCCTCTGTATCCTGAAGAGTAGATTGTAAGTCAAAAAGCTTATAGATCCAATATATTAAATGAAAAAAAGCATGGCAGAGGAATAATATGTTTATGAACTTTAGAAACTGGTCATTTCAGGAGAAATTTTTTAATTTTATTTTTGTGACATAGCCCACATGACCAACCACTTACAGATGCAGTATGGATACCACAAATATAGCATAGGCACCACAGTACAAAGTCTAATTCATGAACTCTTTTCTTCTCTTATTTCAAAGGATCTGGAAGGAAAAAGCTGTCCAGTATTTTTCATTTCTGACTCAAAGTTAGAATACTTCTTTTTCTTCTGCCATATCCAGTAGTTTATTGCAATGTAGAAATGTTCCAGCCCTGTTTCTCAGATTTCTGCCTTTTCTCAGCTCTGTGAAGAGGTTCTAAAAGATGAAACAAAGACTCTCTGTCTGTAAAGGAAAGAGGTTTTTTCTAGAATAGAGGACAGCAAGGGTTTCTGATTCAAAGACTGAATGGCATCAACCTGAAGAAAAGTGTGCTTGAAAGAGTACGATAATTAAAGACAGAATCACTTCCTTCAGAAATCAGGAATGGACAGAAAGGAGGGGTAAGTCAAAGTTATATGCTGAAGGAATAATTGTGGGAAGAAATGGGACACACAGGAAGGAATTGAGAAGAATGGTACTGATGTTGCTGAATAGCTTTTAATTACTGCAAATATGTTTAAGAATTTGTGTGGGACTTGATGAGGAAGAAGGAAGAGAGATAACCTTGGAAGAGACTATTAAAAGCATTTTTACCTTGCAAGAACAGATGTTTGGTTACAGGTAAGCATACACTGATATCTTATGGAATTTGCCAGTCATGAACTATTTCTCCATCCACTGTTTAAAAACAGCGTGTTCCTCCAATCTTTCCTCTTAACAGAAGTTAGAAGAAGACTAACAGAATGTTCTGAATGATCTTCAGTGCATTATCACAATTTGGAAGCCAGACTAGCATAAAGAATTCTCCCACTTTCATTCCGCTGAAAAACCCTGTTTTTAAAAGGTTTGTTCTTTCTCTCTCTTTATACGTGTTTGTCTCCTCGACTTTTATTTATTTTGGTAAATTTAATGGCCCCTAGGATACCACAGAATCAGCAATGGGGACACCCTTTTTTCTACCCTCATGATTTCAACACTCCTAAACATAATCACTGGTAATATCAGAAGGCTGATTTGAAACCACTGAGTATTTTAGAACTAGCCTTAAGCACAAGAGCTCTGCAGCCTTTTCATTAACACTTCGTAGCATAGGGTATAACAAGGCATTGCTCTTTCCACTCTGTGTTGTAAGTTTAAGATCTAGCGATGGAAGGTTTGTCACAGGTTTTACCTAAAATACAGTTCTATATTCCTTTCAGAATAAGTCCAGACATAGATTCTTCTAGCTCCCAGAGGAGAATAAGCTTTCTTTGTCACGGCAATATCAGTAACAAAAAGCAGAACACCTCTACAATTTACCTACAGCGTGCTGGTGGAGACGTTCTGGAACCTATCTGCCTGGGCTAAGTAAATCAGGGTACCTCATAATGCTTTATAGTAGCTTCATATGTAGTATTTCCTCCATGTTTTGCTTACAAATAATTTCTTAAGTTTCTAAACTTATTCTGGGCGAGTTTTCTTTCTGAACCTGTATTTTGGTCAAAAAAATCCTGCTTTTATCTTTCTTTTCATTTCTCTTCCCTTCCGTCTTTCCTCTTTCCTCCCCTCTGGCTATGAACTCTTTGAAAGATTCAGTCTCAGCAAGGTAAATAATCCCCTAATGGTCTTCATACTCTTTTAATCCATGGCCTCACTTGAGGCTGATAACTAGGTTTATTTTCATTTGACTGATTTTCTTTATCTGGACATTATTCTGTAGAAAGCTGTATCAAATAGATTGCTTCAATTGAAGTGCCAAAGTGCCTTCAAAGGGTAACAAGTTTGAGACACTGCTAAACTAGTTTAAAAATCAGTGATCTACAGCTGAAAGCTTAAACAACTAGAGCTCATTAATCCTCAAAGCTTAAAATGCTTTCTAAGTTTCCACAAACTGTACTTTTAGTTGCTTTAAATACTTATTTTTGCTTTTAGAATGTATAACTTAATTGAATCAGGCCATTTTATATTTCAGTTGTGGATGTCATCAAGTATAATTTGTTGTTGAAGAACAGCAAATGCTTCAGTCTTGTGTTTCTCTATATCTCTGTTTTGTCTCTGATCTTACAATTAATAAGAAAAAAAAGTAATTGTACATTATTTCTTACTCATTTTGTAACATTACTTGCATTTTCTGTAGAGTAACTGCATTTAAATTCTTGCCTTCCAGACAAGTTCAGAGAAAAAAAAAGGAAAGGATACTACTCAGTAATAAAAATTTTGCATTCAGCATTTTGCTGAAGTACAACTATTTTAGGAAATAGACTTGAGATCCTTATGATGTCACCAAGAACATCACTTTTTTATTCTGAGTGGATTTATTATCCATGAAAGATACTAGACTGATGATATTGAAGATTAAATTACTTTATTCATTGTCATATATGCTCCAACACTGACCTGCAAAAGCCTTCTCAAGGGGAGAGAAGCTGTCAGATTCACTTTTGCCTAGACACCATCTCACCTTTGATAAATGATATCTTACTCTAGAAGGACTCCATTGGGGCTAAATATAGTAAAAAGCATCTGCTAATGTAGGGGTAGGAGAACCTTCACTGAACTGCATCAGATAGATGAAGTCAAGAAGTTACAAAATGTGGACTTTGTGCACCCTGTGAATTTTGAAGAAAACCTGTATCACGACAGTTGTTTATTCTAGTTGACGCAGTCAGGAGAATACTCTTCACCCCATGCAAGGTCAGTTTTTTGAGTTTAGGTCTGGTTCAGATTTCAGAGTGAGGTCCTTTCAGCAATTCTGACAGCTCTGGCAATAGACTGGAGAAAAGGTAGGGAGGTGAATTCCATATGTCCCAGCTGCCACTGTAATCCTAAACTGCATTTAGACAGTTTTTGCATCAGTCCTTCTCAATTGTATCTACAAAAAGAAGAACTGGCAGTAAAATGCCTGTGTATTTACATTAATTCTCCCAAAGCCAGTGACTGGATAGAGGAAGCCATTATCAGGTCACTTTCATAAAGGCTGCATCTTTCCATAGGTCATTTTCAAAAAGAGTTGGTATGTTCCTCTTTTTACGTAGAACACCATCCACATGGCTGATACAAAAATCAGTGCTGAATGAGCTGTGACTTTCGTGAACGTGAGGAAGACTCTCAGAAAACAGTCAGATTGGGGGACTTTGTTTTGAAATAATAGTCTTTAAAGGAATGACAAAATTGTGTCTGTTTGTATCAGGCTGAAATACATTCATTTTTTCTGGAAAAAAATACTCTGCTTTTGGAATTATTCTGCCTTTTATTCAAGCTAAGGAAGGCAAATTGCAAAGCAAAAATGCAGTGATATGTCTAGTATTCTAAAGAACAAAATTGTATCTTTACATAAATATTGAAAGCTGCAGGATGATGTCTATGCAAGAAACAAGGAGACAGATGATATGAACTTCTTGTCAGTAAACTGCAAGGGAAATTAAATCTGTCTCTTGATTTTAGACTGCTGTGTGAATTCAAATGTATTTCACCCTTCTTCCCCAATAAATATTTCTGCTTTAGTACTTACATATATTGTAGGCCCATACAATAGTGAATACTTGTGGTCAGCTCAAATGTCAGATGCAAGCAAATCTATTTACCTTCAGTTCTGACAATTTTTTGCTAAGACCAGGAAAGAGATCCTTTTTGACTCTCGGGTGTGAGACAAAGATTCTTCACAATGTTCTGTACAAATGCTCCCATAGGAGAAGTTTTGCCAAAGCCTCTCTATAAATTGAAATATCTCAGTACGTCTCTGTGTCTGGTAGTTTATTTATCTCCTAGTGACCATATAAGAGGATTTCACCACAACAAGGAGAAAAGTAGAGTTGACTGTCATCTCATCTCTACCTAGCTCTTTGTAAAATCACTGTTTCCAGAATTACCTAGCTAAAAGCAAGAAAAAACTCCATGCCCAAGTCTGATGGCTTTTAGCAAAATTTTTTGCTTTTCTTGCAAGTGCCAGCATTGATTTTCAATAATTCTTCACAAGTGAACAAAACCTTAAAATATTTTTTCTGTGTTTCAGCCTGTTTCTGTCATATCACACACACTTTCATGTGCTGTGCCTATGTCTTCAACACAGGCATGTTAACCCCCCTATTGATATAAGCAAATTAATAGTAACATTCTGGGAATGATCATGTCTTGTTCACAGACCAGTTTTATTACTGCCTTCTTGATAAACAGCCTTATATGGAGTAGCATAAGGCCAGGAATGATTCAACCATCTTACAAGGACAAGCAAAACTGAGTTTTGCATCCAAAGAGGAGCAGCTTGCCTGGGGATCAGGGATGTGGAAGCTGCGTCTGACAGTAGCAAAAAGTGCACAGCAACAAGGAGCAACCCAGTTGGATAGAGAGGAATGAGAGTGGCAGCCACATAGCTCTGCAAGATGCTCAGTTACACTTCTTTAATGTATTTTTTGGTGATGAATTCACTACATATCAGGAGTATTCTGCCTTTAGGGCCTGAAGACGACAAATATGGTCAGGGGCACTAAAGCCACAGAGTTTACAGCTGGTTTTGGTGCCTGCTTCAGTGTGTTCCCAGGTGTTTAAAGATGCTTTTGAGTAGGATGAGGCCAAACCTTATGTGGTGATGAGAGTAATGAGAATAATAAGAAGAGTAAGGACTTTATCCAAAAGTCCAGTAAGATCCAGCTAAATCACAACATAAACAATTGTATGAGTATGGCTCACTGACCTTCTATAAGCTAGACTCTCTCCAGCTATCTGACTCTTGTCATCATATACCCACCACAAAAGACCCAGCTGGCCTCTGGGATCTATGATTATACATATGTGCTTCTTTAATGGTTTACAGTAATTAATAATGACATCTTTGCTGCATGTACTCCACACTATAACTAACTAAAATACAAGAAATCAAATCTCTCTTACTGTTTTGTATTGTGGGCTGTCATTTCATTTTTTCTTAGCATGTTTGTCTAACACAAACTCTTTGCTATTGTAATATAGCAATAACATACTAATATTAATTTGATTTCCACTGGCAATTTTATTTTCTTAAGAATAATCAGCAGTCTTGACTTGTGGTATTTCTCCTCTCAGCTTTCTTACCATAATGATGAAGGAATGGTGTGTTCTTGCAAGACTGAAAGGAAGATCTTCTTCCCTCTGAGGGTGACGGAGCACTGGAACAGGCTGCCCAGGGAGGTGGTGGAGTCTCCTTCTCTGGAGATATTCAAGACCTGCCTAGACAAGGTCCTGTGCAGCCTGCTGTAGGTAACCCTGCTTTGGCAGAAGGGTTGGAGTAGACAACCCACAAAGGTCCCTTCCAACCCTGAAAATTCTGTGATTCTGTGATTCTGTGACTGCAGGTTAAATTTGTAGATGTATAAAGCTAGAAATTAACCTGTATTTATCAAACTATTGACAATTACCTTGAGATTTTTATTTCATATTTAATGAAATATTCAACCAATAGCATTGCATTTTCAAGTTTGTCTTTTCTTGTGATGTCTTGCTGTGTTTTCAGGTATCACCATGACTGTTTCACAAGTTTCTCACTGGAATATAATTTTTTTTCTGACCTTAATGAGACATTTTTATTCTTCTTGCAACAGCCTGAATAGACATTTGTCTGTAATTTCCTTTCTAAAAGTCTCACTGTTCAGAGCACAGGATCACATCAAGGAAGCATATTCACAGCAACCTGGAAGTTCTTAAGTTGATGTGTGTGACTTTTGAGGCAGGTAGCAGTTTTGACTATTACGTGGAAAAGCACTAGGACTACCAGAAACTTCGTTAACTTAAAAGTTGTCTTAATGCTGGTGAATTTTTTGTCTCTACTGAATCTCCTGCAGAGATACAGTGATTAGTCTAAGGACATGTGGTTGTCTTGCACGCTCCAGTTTGGTTTCACCCCATTCTTATTCAGCACAGAAAAAGTTTTAAAGATTCAGCCAGTTTGTTCTGGAACAGCAGTCAGGTGTTTGAAATTTCAGAGAAGGCAGAAGTTTCGCTATGCATGTAAGAATGTTTTCTATAAAATAATTTCTAACCCCAAGCAAACTATGATTGTATGTGCAGAAGCATGAGAATTTTGCACATCTAATACACTTTACACTTTGACATGTACAGAAGCTTCTGTGTAACCTACTCATTCATCAGAAAGAGTAAAATGAGGTAGCGATGAATTCCACAGGCTGATTATGGATCACCCGTATTTGACAGTTGCCATTAAATATGTTTTGCCTAGGTGTCATATGGTAAACTGAATAGGAGCAGTTATATGACCTTCAGTATATCGTATTCTAATAAGTGTACAGGAAAAGCATTGTCTATTATTACTTGTCTCCAAAAACTAAGCAGCACACATATATAAATAAGATTGTGTAAAAATCTTTCTGTTCTGTTGATGTTTATCTAATTTATTTCCCTGGATTATTTTTCTTTTCTCTATATCTTGAAGGTGGAATGATTAGAAATATAAGTGGCATTTTACATGAGAAAAAATCTTGTCAGTTTTGTTCCTGATGAATTAAACTTTGTACAGAAGTGGGTAACTTAGTATGCAACTTATATATGTCGAACCATCCTACTTGCCTTCTACTAAAATGAAGAAATGTCTGGACACTGGGACAGATACACAAGTGAGAGTAACAAGATCTGTCTTGCTGCAACAGAAGTTTTTAATCACCTTGCATTTGTGAAGACTGCCCTCAACAGGAGGTAACCACTGAGAAACCTAATTTTAACATGTGACATTCTCAGGTAGGTTAGACACAAAAATTTCAGTTAATGAAACAGTCTGTTCACTTTCCTAGGTGAGTTTTTTTAGTATACGTACATGTTAATTAGTAAAATGCCATCATGTTTTTGTTTCATCATCTTTTAGCAAAGTTAGATTTTCCAAGACACAAAGGATAAATTTACACATAGAAGAGACAGCCATATAACTGCTTTTGGAACTCTAAATCTTTCAAATCAACACACAGAAATTGAAGGCAACTGCATTTTGTTTCCCTCATATCAACACAATGCTATGGACATAATGCCTGCAAAAGCAAACATCAGGTCATGGGCAATGATTTTACTGTTCTGTTCATTCCTCTTTTCTATACCATCCTTCAGAGTATTTGCTGCAAAAAAATGTTATAATAAACTCAAGTTCCCTACTTATTCAAAGTATTTATTACTACTTCTCTTTGGTAAAGTTTATGTTTTTTTCAAATCTTCATTCTCTAGTATGATGTCTTTTATGACAAGGTGTCAGCCATTTCTATTTTTCTCTTTCTATAGGGGCAAGCAAAATTAAGCTTTTACTGTCATTGTCAGATAGGAAAGAAATAAAGACCAACATATATCTTTATGGAATAATCTGTAACGCACTGGTGCTGAAGAGCTGAAAATGCTGACTGGCTTCCTGCTATGCAAGATGCTGCACAAACACATAAAAAGGCAAGTCTGTGCCAGGAATCTTACCATCACATCTGTATGCATTGAAGGAAATAAGCAACACTATTCTAAGGGAAAGGGTGGGTAAGTGAAATATTACCCCTATGTTAAGTCCTTGTTTTCTCATGTTACAAGGCACTTGAGGCTGGCAGTCTGGGAAAAAAATGTGGTATTAAAAACAAATATTTTGGGAATTCTTGATTTTCAGGAAAGAGCACAGTTACCTCAGCTTTACCAAGTACTCCAAGAAAATTCACATGCTCTGCATGGGTGCACTGCAGTTCCTGCTCATCACACCTGGTATATTTAGAGCCTGCAGCAATCTCACTGTCTTTCCACGCTATCTTTCATGTTTGATTTCAATACAATATCTTGAATAGAATTTGTGATAAACATTCTCCTTCTGAACACAAATCATGTAAGGAAAGTATTTTTTTCATGCCTGAAGTTAAGGCAGTGAAACGAATAATACCAGCCTAAAGCAGAATAATGTGTTTCTCTTCATTGAAGAGATAGAGCAGTCATGCAGTCATCCCTCAGCTGTAATTAAAACCCACTTTTCCTCTGTCCAGAAAGCCTGAGCTCTGCTTGGGCTATCTCCCAGAAGGATCCTATTATCTAAGTGATCAAGAGGGCTATTAAGTATAAAACACATGCTTTCTTCCAGAAGCAAATATTAAACACTAGGAGACCCCACCGCTTGCTGAGTGACTAAACTAGGCTAAGTTAACACTCCATCATTTTTCCTTCTTATCTTCCATGAAACTTGTATTCTTTGCTTCACAGCGGGGAGTGGTACAGGTGGAGTGGGTTTTCCTCCCTACCTAAACATATGGCACAGCAATTAGTTCACCCTTTTGTAAAGTAGTTTTGAGTTTGAACATTCTTGGGTTAAAGAGAGACTTGAAACTGGATTTTCATCTTCATTAAGGGGTTATCTAACGTCTAAGCAACTACATAAAAGTCATTTAGCACTACAAGCCTGGTTTAAGTTACCATAATTGCTTAACTGCTTGATAAAGCAAAATCATCTGTATGTTAGGTATGATGTAACAGTATCTTCAAGCGACGTGGAAACTCTTCTGTATTGGACTATGGATCATCAAAAAACACAGCCTCCAGACATGTTCTTAGACAAAACTGTTGATGTCTTTATTTGGAAAACTGCTATTCCTGTAAGAACACACCACGGAAAATATAGACTTCAGCTAATCAGAGTTATTTTGTTATTTTGCATATATCAAGAATGTTCTTTAAATAGCTGTTAGAGTGCCTCAAAGATGGACTAGAAGTGATTTTTGTGGCATTATTCAGAGTAAAATCTACAGTCTTAACTCAGGGTTCAAGCGTTTCAGTCTTTCACACAGCATCGCTTCTCACTTTGGGATGGTCGACATGCTGTACAGCATTCCAGGCTTTTTGTGTTACATATTTTGTTGTCCTTCAAAACTACAACAGAGCATATAGTCTATTTAGAATGGTATTTTTTTTTCTAGAGCTTTAAATAGCTGAGAAAAGGGGCAGAAGAGCAAAAGTTATGAAGTAATTCCACTGACAGCTAAATTAGCTATTCATGTATTTTATATTAGTAGAAATTTGAGGGAGAAACAGAGATCTTCAAGATTTTTTTTAAGAAAGAGCATAAAGGGATTAAGCATAAACTCTTAAGAAGCCTTGGTTCTCCTTTAATGCAAATATAGTGATTATGAGAACGAAGGAAAGGAAATTCAAATTACTTTTCTAGGTTGACCACATGATATCAGCTTCATAGCTCTCTGATGTGTCCACATTTCCCAGCAATGTGCGATGAAGGAGGGTTTTTATTTCCTCTGCCATTCTACCAAGGAGAGCTGGTTTGCCTCTGTCCTCACTCAGCTGAGTAGTAGAGGTAGTGTGCATTTCTTTTTTATTTGTTTGTTTAAATTTGAATTCTGCCCAAGGAGACAGAGAGGAGAGCCGTGGCACTTTGTTCAGTATCCTACCCTGTCCCACATTTTCCTCTTCCAGCCTAACTACCTGAAGATATGTATGCATCTCTAAAAGGAAAAGGATCTAATCCCACAGTACACCGTGAAGATATCTGGCAGACAAATACATGACTGATAAATTTCTAATGTGGTTTTATGTGGCAGACTCTTTGCCCAGCAAGCTTAAAGCTATGGAGATGGACCATTGTCAACTACTGCTTCATTTCAGAACTCCTTGTTTAAATATGTTATGTTTAATCAGACGAAGTGAGCAAACACTGATGAATTACACACTGGTAGTCTGTTTTCTCCAACAGAAGGGTGTTTGCAGATCTCTGCTACAGAACTGTGCTCATGGAGTTCCCTGGGTTTGAATCAACAGAGCTGAAATAATGGAGGAAAATATAGAGGCTTCTGATCAGAACAACTCCAACACAACAGTATTCTTCTATATCATTCATTAGGGTTTTGGGAGGGTTACGTTATATTTCTTTTTATGTGTTTGTGCACTGTGTTTAAGATACTTTATAGGTGGAGAAGAGTTGAAAAAATTTAGCCTATTTTTTTCACAAACTTTCTTTTTTCCTGGGCTAATTAGATACTCTAAATTAAAATGTAACACTTAATTCTTCTTGGGTAGCAATTTTTCTAGATTTAGACTTTAAATCAGAACAGTCCATTTTTAACACACGGTTTAATAGCACAGTTCACAGAATTTCATTTAGTTATGCATAGCAGAGTGCCTTTTCAGAGTATAATTGTGTGACTTCATAGTACAAATTCACACCAGCGTCACCTGATTGAAATTTCTAATCAATGGTGGAAAACTATTAAGAACTACTTTGCAATCTCTTGGTTCTTGTTTATGGGAAAACACTAAGGATAAAAGGTTTGAAGGATAACAGGAAGTCCTGATGTAGAGCTTTATAAATGTCCATACTGCAATGTCCTACTTGCTGGAGTTTTCTGAGCAATTCATGCTGCTTCAGATCAGTGTCTAGTTAATTTTTTGGCTATTTCCTTTTCCTTTTTGATATCAGTAAACTTTCTCAACTATGTGTTTTTTTCTCTTATAGTTCATTGTTATATATATAACTAAGCATAATTGGAAGACATTTTCTCCCCCGCCCTGAATGTTTCTGAAAAAAACATTCATAGCACATCTTCCATAGTATTGCCCCTACAGTTTGCATCTGTAGTCAAATAATGACTAATAAGAGCCATAAACTATGGCTGTTTATCTCTTACTTCTCCCCAATTTCCTTTATGTGCACTTTTTTTGAAGACTTTAATAGAAATGTTGTTGGATGACTTTTTTTCTCCTTTCCCATGCTTTTCTGTTTTGCAGTCTATTCTGTCTAACAAATAAATAAATCAGTAACTATTATCTGGTGTCTTACAGACCTTCAATAGTCCAGAGGCCACAAGTTGCAACACACTGCACTAAAATACTGAAGAAATGTGTCAATCAATTTCTAACCCATGAGCAATTATCTTTAAGAACCCCCACAGAACCACAGCAGATGGACAAGTGTACGGCTTCTTGCAAAGAAAAAATTTGTGAATAGAACACTATGCATCTAATTTTGATCCCATAAATCATAGAATCATAGAATAGAATGGGTAAGGATTAGAAGGGACCTTAAAGATCATCTCGTTCCAAACCCCATTGCCATGAGCAGGGACATCTTCCACCAGACCAGGTTGCTCAGAGCTCCATCCAACCTGGCCTTGAACACTTCCACGGAGGGGGCAGCCACAGCTTCTCTGGGCAACCCTTCCAGTGTTTCACCACCCTCATGGCAAAGAATTTCTTCCTAATATCTAATCTAAATCTGCCCTCTTTTAGTTTACAGCCTTTCCCCCTTGTCCTATCACTTCACACCCTTGTGAAAAGTCCCTCTCCATCCTTCCTGTAGGCCCCCTTCAGGTACTGGAAGGCTGCTCTAAGGTCACCCCAGAGCCTTCTCTTCTCCAGGCTGAACAGCCCCAGCTCTCTTAGCTTGTCCTCGCAGGAGAGGTACTCCAGCCCTCTCCTTCTTATGTTGGGGGCTCCAGAGCTGGACGCAGGACTCCAGATGGGGTCTCACCAGAGCAGAATAAAGGCGCGGAATCACCTCCCTCGACCTGCTAGCCATGCTTCTTTTGATGCAGCCCAGGATACAGTTGGCTTTCTGGGCTGCAAGCGCACATTGCTGGCTCATGTTGAGCTTCTCACCCACCAGTACCCCCAAGTCCTTCTCCTCAGGGCTGCTCTCGAGCCACTCTTTGCCCAGCCTGTACTTGTGTTTGGGATTTCCCTGACCCACGTGCAGGACCTTGCACTTGGCCTTGTTGAACTCCATGTGGTTCACGCAGGCCCACCTCTCCAGCCTGTCAAGGTCCATCTAAATGTACTCTGTATAAAAGTACCAGGGAAAGTACTGAATAATCTGTAAACACTCAACAAGTAAGAAGGTGATAACAAAATAAACATATTGCCAGACATTTGTATCAAAGCATATTGGTAGACTTAATCACTTTCTATGAGATGGCGACTGACACAGAAAATCAGGAATTTAGAATCTTTTTGAAACCTTCTGATAAATATTTTTACACTGATTTGCATGACTTCCATCAGAAATCGTAGTAGATGTGACCGTATTACAACAGAATGGTTATAGACCAATTAAAAAAACATTTAAAACATTGTAGCACTTATTTATAAGTTTTGAAGGAGGAATCAAGTGTCCTAAGTCCTATACAAGTCAATATTTTATTAATAATTAATTTTAATTGTAAGTGAAATCTTGGAATAAATCAATAAATGTGGGAATGGAAGAGGCAGTGCTGGTCTCCCATCTTCGAAGGGATCAATAAGCAGCATTGAGAGACATCAGAGATGATTTCTTATCTTTGTTTCCTCTTGCAGCAGTCTTCGGGAGGTGGAGTGTCAAGTTTTAAGCACAACATGTTACAAAATATGTAGAAGATTCGATATCAGGAGAGAATAGCAAATAAAACTATGAGCTTTAGAAAAATGAGGGAAGGAAAAAGCTGCTGTTGTTCATGAACAACTTTTGTTCAGCTGAGGAAGGACATACTCAGAGTTTACCATTTCTGGACTTACGAAGGTTTCTTCTTCTACAGGTCTTTTGAAGACAGAATGAGAAATAATCAGAATTTTTGGCCAAAGAGATCTTTCTTGGAAAGACTTTCAGTCTAAGAGTACAGTTGAGCACTAACTGATGGAGACTACAAAATTCTCATCATTAGAATGAACACCGATGCGACAGACACGTGACTAGGACAATCTAGACATATTGTGTTCTGCCACAGGATGGGAGAAATGACCACAGGACTTCTGTAAGTCATTTTGTGAATCTGTGATGTATCTCTTTCACCCGTCAGAAAGAAAATTTGCTAAGGATTTTTGTGAACTTCCTGTTTAAGGTGACTAGCTAAAAAGGATTTTGTCTGTTTGTCCCGTACCATAGAATCATAGAATCATAGAATGCTTTGGGTTAGCAGGGAGATTTAGAGGTCATCTAGTCCAACCCCCCTGCAGTGAGAAGGGACATCTTCAACTAGACCAGGTTGCTCAAAGACCCATCCAACCTGTCCCTGAATGTTTCGAGGGATGAGGCGTCCACTACCTCTCTGGGTAACCTGTGCCAGTGTTTCACCACCCTCACTGTAAAAAATTTCTTCCTCATATCTAGTCTGAATCTACCGTCCCTTAGTTTAAAACCATTACTCCTTGTCCTATCACAACAGGCCTTGTTAAAAAGTTTTTCCCCATCTTTCCTATAGGCCCCCTTCAGGTACTGAAAGACTTCTAGAAGGTCTCCTCACAGCCTTCTCTTCCCCAGGCTGAACAGCCCCAACTCCCTCAGCCTTTCCTCATAGGAGAGGTGCTCCAGCCCTTGGATCATTTTTGCTGCCCCCTTCTGGCCCCTCTCCAACAGGTCCACGTCCTTCTTGTGCTGTGTGCTCCAGAGCAGTACTTGAGGTGGGGTCTCAGCAGAGCGGAGCAGAGGTTGAGAATCCCCTCCCTCAACCTGCTGGCCAAACTTCTCTTGATACAGCCCAGGATACGGTTGGCCTTCGGGGATGTGAGTGCACATTGGTAGCTCATGTCAAGCTTTTCATCCACCAGTACCCCCAAGTCCTTCTCGGCAGGGCTGCTCACAAGCCCTTCTTCCCCCAGACTGTACAGGGAGGTTACTTTGACTCAGATGCAGGACCTTGCACTTGGCCTTGTTGAACCTCATGGGCCCACTTCTCCAGCTTGTCCAAGTCCCTCGGACATGTCAACTGCACCACTCAGCTTGATGTTGTCTGCACACTTGCTGACGGTGCAGTTGATCTCGCTGTCTAGGTCACTGATGAAAATATTAAACAGCACTGGTCACAGTATGGACCCCCGAGGGACACCACTTGTCACTGGCATCCATTTGGATATCAAGCCATTGGCAACTACCTTCAGGCTGCGAGCATCCAACCAATTCTTTATCCACCAAACAGTCTACTCATCAAATCCATGTTTCTTCAATTTAGAGAGAAGGAGGCTGGAAAGTTGGGCAGAGGGGAACCTGATGAGGTTCAACAAAGGCAAATGCAGGGTCCTGCAACTGGGGAGGAACAACCCCACGCATCAGTACAGGCTTGGGGCGGACCTGCTGGAGACAGCTCCGTGGAGAGGGACCTGGGTGTCCTGGTGGACGACAGGTTAACCATGAGCCAGCGGTGTGCCTTGGCTGCCAAGAAAGCCAATGGGATCCTGGGGTGCATCAAGAAGAGTGTGGCCAGCAGGACGAGGGAGGTTCTCCTTCCCCTCTACACTGCCCTAGTGAGGCCCCATCTGGAGTACTGTGTCCAGTTCTGGGCTCCCCAGTTCAAGAAAGATGAAGAGCTACTGGAGAGAGTCCAGCGGAGGGCTACAAGGATGGTGAGGGGACTGGAGCATCTCTCCTATGAGGAGAGGCTGAGGGAGCTGGACTTGTTTAGCCTGAAGAAGAGAAGGCTTCGAGGGGACCTAATATATACTTATAAATTTCTTAAGGGTGCGTGTCAGGAGGATGGGGCCAAGCTCTTTTCAGTAGTGCCCAGCAACAGGACAAGGGGCAATGGGCACAAACTGAAGCACAGGAAGTTCCATCTGAACATGAGGAAGAACTTTTTCCCTCTGAGGGTGACGGAGCACTGGAACAGGCTGCCCAGGGAGGTTGTAGAGTCTCCTTGTCTGGAGATCTTCAAGACCCGCCTGGACAAGGTCCTGTGCAGCCTGCTGTAGGTGACCCTGCTTCGGAAGGAGGGTTGGACTAGATGACCCACAGAGGTCCCTTCCAACCCCTACCATTCTGTGATTCTGCGATGTTGTGAGGGACTGTGTTGAAGGCTTTACAGAAGTCCAGATAGATCACATCCATAGCTCTTTCCTTGTCCGCTCATCTAGTCACTCCATCATAGAAAGCCTCTTGGTTTGTCAGGCAGTACTTGCCCTTGGTGAAGCCATGCTGGCTGTCTTGAACCACCTCCCTGTCCTCCACATGCCTTAACATAGCTTCTAGGAGGGTCCATTCCATGATTCTCCCAGGCAGAGAGGTGAGGCTGACATGTCAATATTTCTGGGCCCCTTATTTCTACGATGTTTAAAAGTGGGCACAATGTTTCTCTTCTTCCAGTCATCAGGGACTTCACCTGGTTGCCATATCTATGTAGTTAGGAGAAAACCTTTGACATTTTCTGTTAGACTGGAAGTAGGGGAGATTTGAAATCTCTGCCTTTTGCAAACCAGATTTAATTTAACCATGTTGCTGAGAAGTTGTTATAACTCTTTTCTTTTCAATGGAATTCCATTTATAAGAATGGCTAAATCATATTGTGGAGTTGAACCAGTGTCAACTGCAAATACATTTTCCCTCAACAAGGGCGTAATAAGATACTGTATTACCCTTTAGTACTCTGACCACCTCTCTCTGTAAAGAAAAGTTGTCTGATTAGTACTCAACTGGGTGAACAACAGCATGATATCTTAGTGTGGATAATATTTTTCTGAAACAAATTTACAACACCGATTTCTTTTGGAGATTTTTGAACCATTCATCATATTGGAAGTTACTGGAATTTTTTTGTGTCCAGTTTTGTAAAACATAAAAGCTACTAGGTCATCTGGCTTTACAACTGTGTGCCATGTCTGATAATAAAATAAGTAATTAGAGAAATATTAAATTGGTTTCATTTAAAGATTAGATGTGTAATCTGTTTATTTTATCTGATTATAGTACAGCAGCCTGCTATATTAGCTGCAAACATGACCAAACTTCTTATACTTACCTAATTAAGACTGCAGTTTTCCACTTGTATTTCACAAAGATTTATGGTGTTTATTCCGAAATGGTAAATATTTTTTTCATATTGCTTTAAAGATGTAAGTCTATTATCTATATTTATTTTGATCTCCAAATAATATCCATAGGTACTTCTACTGACAATTTAACTTTCTATTTGGATGTGAATTGAATAAAAGATAATGTTTTTCACTTATAAATCTATCATTGTCTTGTCCTTTAAATCTTATCTGAAGATCTGTCGGTACTGTGATGGCTACAATTTGTTATATGATATGCAGGAAAATTAAATACTAATAAAATAAATATTTTGCATTTTCCTCTGTTTTTTTTAATGTCTCTTGCTTTTTGTTCTCTTTTTGGATGTTTTTCAGCTCTGCTGGGCAGGAGCTATCTTACACTTTATGATTTATAGAATGCAGTATAGACAGTAAGGCTATCATGTATCATGTTTCAGTGATTATGCTCCAGTAGGAGGAATCTCTGAAGTGTATTTCATTGGCATTGCAACAACCTCTCAGTAAGTACACTACCTGAAAATAAAGAGTTTTAGTCACAGAATCAGAGGATCATGTAGTAGTTCAGACTGGAAGAACTAAAGCTGGTTTTTAGTCCAGCCTCCTGGTTAAATCCTTGTGGACAGTTCCCATCTGCTTTCTTCACCTTTAGGTGTATAAAAGGATTGTGAAGAGGACTAGCTGCTTGACTTTCCCAGGGATCAAACTGGGGCTGAGCAGCTTGTAGCTCCACACCTTGACCCTCCTGCTTTTTTTGAAGGTGGCGCAGTAATGGCCTTTCTCCAGCCACCATGAACCTTGCGCCGATCTTCACAACCTGTTAAAAATTACAAAAGTGGCTGAACAATGACATTAGCTAAAGAAATTACATTTAGACAGCTTAAAGGATGGGAATCAGCTCCAGATGAAGTCTCCTAAACTTAGATATCAACAGTAGATGTGTGTAAAAGTATAAAATTCTACTGTGAGGCATGAAAAATTCTGGTATCTCCACTCAAATACAGGGTCCTTACATCTCAAAGACAGTTATTAATAAAGATGTGTCATTCACTTTGTCAGATATATCTTTAAGAACTATCCTCTACTTCCTATTCCCTTGCATAACAGTTTAGTATGGGGCTGTTCTTTCCCATCTGCAAATCAGGAGCAGTGTCTTTGCTATTATTTCACACATTTGATCATAATTTTTCTATGCAATTTTACATCACCTTTGCTATACCTTTTACACTTAAAGTCATACTTAATTAGAAAAAAATGGGAGAACCTGGCCCTCCGTGGGCTTAGTGGTACAGAAACAGAACAGAAGATGGTCTATCATCACTCTCTGAAAGCTTATAATCTAAATCATTGAGAGGGATAGGGAATTGCGGCAGCATAACATTTATAATCAGAGTAAATATGTTTGCAAAGGGTATAAAAACTAGTAATAAATCCTTTTTTTCCAGGGAGCTGGAAGTCCACAAGGAAGAGTGTAAGGTCAAAAACTGAACAAGTAATAAAATGAGCACACCAGTAAGTTAAGCAACAGAAAAATGGTTTACCTTTTTCATTAGCGTTCCAAGTTTACGAACAGAAACTTACAGAGACTCTCATATGAACCTTTCGCTACAGGGGTTGTGTTTCAAACTGAACTGTAGGCAGAACTTA
This sequence comes from Opisthocomus hoazin, assembly GCF_030867145.1. Classification (NCBI taxonomy): domain Eukaryota; kingdom Metazoa; phylum Chordata; class Aves; order Opisthocomiformes; family Opisthocomidae; genus Opisthocomus; species Opisthocomus hoazin. Next base: position 16,543,949 of record NC_134414.1, on the reverse strand, counting down.
CCAGACAAAAAATTAGCAGTATCAAGTTGCCACTGATATTCACTTAGAATTTAAAAAAAAATATATCCTGTTTAAAATCATATTGGTATTATGGGACGGGAAGATAGCAAAGGTGATGCAACTTTTACCAATTGTGTTCATGAGGAATCCTGAGAGCTATGAACAAGTAAGTCTTATGTCTGTAGCTAACCTACTGCTAAAAAAAAGCATAAGAAATCACAGAATCACAGAAACACAGAATGATAGGGGTTGGAAGGGACCTCTGTGGATCATCTAGTCCAACCCTCCTGCCGAAGCAGGGTCACCTACAGTAGGTTGTAGAGGACCTTGTCCAGGCAGGTCTTGAATATCTCCAGGAAGGAGACTCCACTACCTCTCTGGGCAACCCGTTCCAGTGTTTCACAACCCTCATTGTAAAGAATTTCTTCCTTATATCTAGACTAAACCTACCCTGTTTTAGTTTAAAACCATTACCCCTCGTCCTGTCACTGCTGTCTCTACTAAAAAGATTGTCCCCATCTTGCCTATAGGCTGCCTTTAAGTACTGAAATGCTGCAATCAGGTCTCCCTGCAGCCTTCTCCAGGCTGAACAAGCCAAACTCAGCCTGTCAGCTATGGTCCTGATGTACTTTTCTTCTTCAGTCTGCTAAAAGAAGGACATGAGATGTCAGATACTTACTGCTTCTGCTTTGCTAGTTTAGCTGAATCCTTTATTAATAAATTATTTGCATGTCTTCCACATTTATATTAGAATGCTTTTATTGTTGCTCTGCGTTGAAAACTGCTTTGATCTTTCCAGTGTGTTTACCTTGCCACCTTTCTGTTTTCTCCCAAGAAATACACCCGCTCTCTTCAGCACTCACCTAATATCTCAAAAGACTCTAAAACGTCCAAGGACAGTTACTGTGAAAATCAGCCTGTGAAGGATCTTTCATGCAAACAGAAGACACAAGATGACCAGATTCATTTGTGTTATGTCCTTGGCATGAGACTAAACCTCAGAGACTGTGTGCAAGCTGGAGATAAATTATTTGTTGTGACTACAACATACTGTGGCTACAAAGTTTGAAAAGGCCGATGGATGTTAGTACTCAAAATACTTTTGCCTTGTAAAAGTAGCTTCTCATGAGATTATAAATCAGTATAAAATTAAGTCTTGTTTTGAAAGGAGTGGTGCTGTATGCTATTGATTTTTATCAACCTTCATATGTGTCTTCTACTTTTTGTCTCTGTGAAAACTGCTTTTTAATTGCAAATATGTGTATAATAAGCTGAAAGTTGGAGGACATTCTGCTGCTAGAGTCATCATACCAAAATTGAGTGCTATCAATACTCATACACAAGAATAAAGTCAACAACTAAAGTAAAAATGGAATTTCTGTTCTTGATATTACATTAGTATTATACAGTCAAGAACACTAGTGAATTAACACCTTTATAGGAATCATTCAGCTTTGAGCTTTGCTGGGTATAGAAGGGCATAGAGGATAGTTAGTAAGACAGCTCTTAATACTCATGATATATCTTTTGATCATCAGCTAGAAATAACTACAGAACTACTTTGCTTTGAATTGGTTTTAAATTCCTTTTTACACAGTAAAACTAAAAACATAACAAATTAAGGCTTACTAAAATGAAAATTGACTGGCCAAAATTTTGTGATTTTCTATTTCTTTTGTGTATAGAGGATATAATGTGCTACTGATACCGTTAGCTTTCCCTGTTCAAGAGTGGAAATGGATACAAAAGGTGCAAGACAGTTAAAGATCAAACATGTTATTTTCAAGCAACACAATAAGTCATCTTCTGGAAGTTATTCTGAAAACCATATTTCATGTGTCACCTCTTGCTATCTGATTTACAGTGCCACCATAACTCCTGCTAAAATGTCTGCCAGCTTTCTCAAAGAAAAAATAAATAAAATATTACATTATTTCCTTTCATTATTTTTACAGGAAAAGGAAAAGTCAGAGTAACAATATTTCAGCTGAAAAGGTCCTTTGAATTTGGCAACATGTTTGTGTGAATAAACATCTAGTTTATGTTGAAGGAATTCTGCTTGAATCAAGTATAAAACAGAATGTATTATCGTGACTCCACTTTTGCAGAAATGGAAAATCTGTAATACTGACAAGCTGAAGGCAGCTCAGTATCCATTGCATGAAAAATCTTTCTGGCGTCTTCAGGAAGCAATGGACTAAACTTTTAGTGTACAGTGTGCCATAGAACTATAAACAATTTTCTTCATGTTTGTGTATGCGTAGAAACACAGCTGTGTAACATCCTTCAGTTTGATTGCAAAAAAGGTTGTATGTATAAAAGTTTTCTGCACAGTCAAACTAAAGAAAGAAACTTTCAGGATAAACCCTGTACAATTCTATGACCTCAAAGAATCCCATGCTTAGTTGAAGAAGCCCCATCAATCTGCTAATTGGAATGGTTTAGTGGGTGTTCGCTACAAGAGATTTGGATAAACCCTATGTTCTGACATAGGCAGCTCAGGGTTTACTTCTTATTAAGCTGCAATAATTTCATTGACTTTAGTGGAAGACTTCTAACTTGCCAATTCCTTAATGCAGGCTCTTCCTTAGGCAAGCCACTTCAGCAAATATTCTGCTAAAATCAGACTTAACAGAAAAGCTGCATGAATTGCAATGAGAGTTCAAAATTTGTCGATATATCCCTGATAAAAAGAAGAAGTGGCAAATAGGCAGCAGTGGAACATGGACATAGCAGTTGGCAATTCCCCTCGTGTTTGATCTTGGTCTCTTTCCTCATAGGTTATTCATATCAATTCAATTTTGTCATTGTTTTGGGATTTCGTGGCAAGGTTTTAGTAGCAGGGGGATACAGAAGAGGCTTCTGTGAGAAGCTCCTGGAAGTGTCCTTTATGTCCAATAGAATCAATAACAGCCAACTCCAAGATGACCAATGAGGAGACAGTCAGTGACAGTGATAATACCTCTGTGATAGCATATTTAAGAAGCAAAAAATGTTGTTGCACAATGGCAACTGCATCCAGGAGAGAGGAGTGAGAATATCTGAGAGAAACAACTCTGCAGACACCAAGGTCAGTGAAGAAAGAAGGAAAGGAGATGCTCCAGGCACCAGAGCAGAGATTCCATTGCAGCCCATGGAGCAGACCGTGGTGAGGCAGGCTGTGCCCCTGCAGCCCATGGAGATCCACAGTGGAGCAGATCTCCACCTGCAGCCCATGGAGGACGTCACACCGGAGCAGGTGGATGCACCTGAAGAAGGCTGTGACCCCCTGGGAAGTGAAGTCTGTTTTGCCCATGACGGTAATTGCTCAGTGATCTCCCTGTCCTTACCTTGACTCACATGTTTTTTCTTATATTTTCTCTCCCCGGTCCAGCTGAGGAGCGGAGCGATTGAGCGGCTTTGGTGGGCACCTGACATCCAGTCAGGGTCAACTCACTACAGTCATGCACATAGTAGCTCCTTTCAATTCACCATAAAAAACTGAATGAAAATCTGGGTCTCTTATTTAACACCGATTTCAATTAGTATCAAGTGGATTTAAAGATTACATTTTATATATGTTAAAACAAAATTACAGGAGCAGTTTCTGCCTGAAATGCCTGGAGTTCTTCACATGCACAAACATTTGATGCTGAATGGAGCTTCAGAAATTTCTAAACAGTTTTACGTGATTGCATAAAGCAGTCCTCTTCCACTTACCTGGACTGATTTGGAGTCACACACGAAAACAGTAAACACCTGCCCTCAAGGTGGTTTCGTGGGTTTAGAATCAATTAGTTTGGAACACCTGCCCTCAAGGTGGTTTCATGGGTTTAGAATCAATTAGTTTGGAAAAGACCTTTAAGATCACTGAGTCCAAAAGTTTTCTTTAAGAATTTCTGTCTTTGAAATGGCACAGACTTAAAGGGTAGTTTTTAGAAATCTTGGAATATTTGAAGAATTGACATAAATTTGATGTGAACTCTCCTCTGTAGTGACAAAAATTAGAGGGAAAACCGAGCAAAGCAATTATGAAACCATGCACTTGTGGGAAGGTCCGTCTTTATGAACCTGCACTCTGCCTCAACAATTTTCACCATCATAATAATGTGGGTTCCATCCTAGTGGGATGCTGTTTTCTTTAGGTGATTTTCTTTTGTAAAATATACTCTTGTAGATGTTTACTCAGCAACTATTCCCTCACATAGAACGCACCTATACCTGTTTATCTAATATTTGTTTCAGTGATCAGTGAGACATCTAGTTCATCATCTTGAAATTTCTCTATTGCTTTTACTCCTTTTCTTCACAAAACAGCATCATTTCTGTCCTTAAAATCCAACAAAACCCACCTTCTCAATTGGAAAACAGAGTGAATTAAGTCTGTGTGGGTTGGAGCCTATTAATTTGTAACTTTAATCTCACTGGAGACTGTGAAAAGTGACATTGAGGGATGGATTTTCTTCTGCAGCCTGTGCACAGAATGGCCTCGGCACAGAGAACAGGTTTTTCTTTGACATGAACTACCTGATCTTCATCTGGATTTCTGAAACCCGGAGCATGATGGTTCTTCCTGAAATTGTCTTTGAAAAATGTACTTAACCTCATCTATTTGGTCTTAAACGTTCATTGACCCTCTAACCAGGGCCTGCTATTCAGAGAATCTTTGTATTTGAGTAGCATTAACAGATTTACCAGTGGTTCAATGCTATACAGAGTACCTGAGTCTCATCTACCTCTTCCAAACTAGGCAAATCAGTAATTTAAAAAATAAAAAGTGATAAATTTCCTCAAGTATGAATTCATTTAAAAGCGTGCACACAAAGGCCTTAAAACGATTAATTGACTTTATTGAATTAAGCAGTTATTTGCTTACCATGCCTATGTATTTATTATTTAGTTTATCCACAGGGATCTGCGGAAAGGTAGTGTGGGAACAGAACTGAGGAAAGAAGAGGAGTTGCAGATGATGAAATGTTTTGAACAATTCGCCAGGTCATCGTAACAGAAGCTAATATCAGCTGCTCTAATGCATAATAACTCTGGAACCAAAGGGCCAAAAAAGAGCATGGCCTGTCTTCTTACACACCCCTTCCCTTAATTACATTGAACACCAAACTGTCTTTTTTGGGTGTCATCTGGTTGGCTATACAGAGGCAGATTTCAACTAAACTCCTTAATATTTTTTAACCTTATCAACAAATCACCTTTTCCTTCTGCTGTTAAATGGGGATATAGGTTGTTCAGTGGCAAAGTGAGTATAATTCCATGAGCTGCACCCAAACTCTGTCTCATATTGCGGGAAAATTCAGTCCTATAAAGCAATACCAATACATACAAATGTGTAGTCTCATGTGGCAATATAGCTAGAAGTCTGTGGAGTTAACGCACAGCTGAGGAAGATATAGTGCTAGCAAGTGTCACTACAAGTGTCACTAATTTCGCTTTTCTTGTTTTCTTTATGTGTCCATGATTATAATTTTGGAGCTGAAGCTTATCTTTAAGTGCTTTACTAGTAAATACTATTGCAAGCAACAAGTATTTTTCCAAAAGGGAGATTAAGATCATAAGTTCTTTCATTCACTTAAAGTTGATTCCCTTTGGGCTTCAAAACTGCTATATTCTTTGTATATATCTTTAGAATACCAGGTGCTCAGCAGGTACAATTTTTGTCTCTGCAGGCATTGCACATTTAGAGAAACATTTTAGCTATTGAAAAAGGCATCAGTTTTAGGGTTCATTTTGTCACGTTTGTTATTGTGTCATACTCTTCAATTCCATTCTGGACACCTCAACAAATTAAAATACAAAATTATATATGTTTTCCATTAGAAATACAAAAATTGTGAAAAAGACACTTTTTTTACTAATTTGGAACATTTCCTATGGAATATCAATTCCAAGGAAGAATTCCAAGAAGTTTCTGGAGAAGTGGGATGGAAGTTCTGCTAGAAACAACACCCCTGCACGAAAGCACCCTGCAGTTCAGTTGCTGTAGTACAGATGTAATAACCCAGGCTTCAAAACTCTACCCTGTTTTAATGTAACAAGGATGTCAACTCATCTCAGGTGAGTGATCCACCAAGTCAGATATTGATAAATCCTGCTTATGGTTTCCACTATACTCCAGTGAACAGCTGTTTCCTTATTGCTGCAGATGACACTGATTAAAATGCTGTAAATGACCGATAACTACTATAGTCTCAGACATCACCTGTAAAAAGATTAAAAAAAAATTAAAGTCATCAACTCTTAAGCCTGACCTTATGAACAACAATCTCTGTGGTTTGATTTAGATGAGGGTTTACTGCAGGAAAAAACATGCAATAATAATGCTTTTATGAAGGTCAGCAAAGGAATAATTTGTATAATAATTCCTAGGAATATTTCTTAGGAAGAAAGGAGACAGATTCAGGCTAAGTATCAAAACCACCAGTAAAGCTAGAGAAGGCTTAAAAGTCAACAGACTTTAAAAGATTATATTGATAATAATAAAAGGGCAGTAATTACCAATTAAAAGCTTAAGTGCCTGACAGACTTTCATACACTGTCTCCCTCTGACTTTAATTTTTCTGGAATGCTCATTGCAAAGAGTTATTATATTTTGTGTACGTACTGCAACAGGAAATCCTAACCTTAAACAGAAAGCATAACTGCTGCAATTTCATCTGAATCAAAAGTCTAACAACTTAAAACCTTAAATGTCCCTCCCCTTTGAGATACACAGATCTAAGACTTCGGCAGAAATTTTTGTGTATCTTACTGAACCTTGATTCCCTGTTTTTGACTGTGTTCTTTAAGCCCTAAAAGGTGAGAAAACATTTTTTACCAAAGTAGAGTTTTATTCTGAGGAAACAATGGAATTGTATGGCAATGTTTAATCAAAATCTACGTATTGAAACAAGAAGATAGAACTTGACAGGACCTGCTACAGAAAATACTACTCCTCTCGGCTACTATTGCGGGCACTGTGTCACCTATCACTTCCATGTATTACTCAAACTTCCATAAGGTTCAGATTTTTTCTTATGACTCAGTAAAAAACCGATTGCCATTGTTACTAAAAGGCTACAGGTATGATGTTAATTTTCTGTATACTAATTTTGCAAGGTATCGGGGATAGACCCTATTTGACTTGTTCTGAACTCCGTAAGAGGATTTGCTGTGGGAACCAAGGAAAAGGAACTTGATACCTGGTGTCTCTCATCACAATGGAGTTTAAGGGAGTTTAACTTTCAAAGGACTTTAAAATAAAAACACTAGGTGATAACAGAATCCACAGGGCTATAAACAACTCACAGAGAGGCAATTGCAGGTAACTGAAGGTCTGCAACCTTGAGCACAGGGAAAAAAGGAAGGAAGGAAGGAAGGAAGGAAGGAAGGAAGGAAGGAAGGAAGGAAGGAAGGAAGGAAGGAAGGAAGGAAGGAAGGAAGGAAGGAAGGAAGGAAGGAAGGAAGGAAGGAAGGAAGGAAGGAAGGAAGGAAGGAGGGAAGGAAGGAGGGAAGGAAGGAAGGAAGGAAGGAAGGAAGGAATCATAGAATCATTAAGGTTGGAAAAGACCTCTAAGAGCATCAAAACCAACCATCCTCTTAACATCACCATTCCTACTAAATGATGTACTGAAGTGCCATATCACCACGTTTTTTAAACACCTCCAGGGATGGTGACTCAACCACCTCCCTGGGCAGCCTGTTCCAATGCCGGATCACATTTTCAGTAAATAATTTTTTCCTAATATCTAATCTAAACCTCCCCTGATGCAACTTGAGGCCTTTGCCTCTTGTCCTGTTGCTAGTTACCTGGGAGAAGAGACCAACACCTTTCTCCCTAAAACCTCCTTTCAGGTATTTGTAGAGGGCAATAAGGTCTCCCCTCGGCCTTCTCTTCTCCAGGCTAAACAGACCCAGCTCCCTCAGTCACTTCTCATAAAACGTGTTCTCTAGACCCCTCATCAGCCTCGTTGCTCTTCTCTGAACACGCTCCAGCAACTCAGTGTACTTCTTGTAGAGAGGAGCCCAAAATTGAACACAGTACTCGAGGTGCTGCGGCATCAGTGCCGAGTACAGGGTCACAATCACCTCCCTGTTCCTGCTGGCCACACTATTCCTGGTACAAGCCAGGATGCCATTGGTCTTCTTGACCACCTGGGCACACTGCTGGCTCACGTTCAGCCAGCTGTCAACTAACACCCCAAGGTCCTTTTCTGTCAGGCAGCTTTTAAGACACTCCTCCCCAAGCCTGTAGCGTTGAATGGTATGGCTGTGACCCAAGGGAAGGACCCAGCATTTGGCCTTGTTGAACCTCATGCAGCTGGCCTCGTCCTATCGATCCAGTCTGTTCAGATCCCTTGGCAGAACCTTCCTACCCTCAAGCAGATTGACACTCCCACCCAGCTTGGTGTCACCTGCAAACTTACTGAGGGAGCACTCAATCCTCTCATCTAGATTATTAATAAAGGTATTAAACAAGACCGGACCCAAAACTGAGCCCTGGGGAACACCACTTGTGACTGGCCACCAGCTGGATTTAACTCCATTCCCCACCACTCTCTGAGCTCCACCATTCAGCCAGTTCTTTATGCAGCGAAGAGTACACCCATCCAAACCATGCACAGCTAGTTTCTCCGGGAGGATGCTGTGGGGAACGGTGTCAAAGGCCTTACCAAAGTCACAGAGTCACAGAATCACAGAATCACAAAATGGTAGTCCAACCCCCCTGCCAAAGCAGGTCACCTACAGCAGGCTACACAGGACCTGGACAGGCTGGAAAGTTGGGCAGAGAGGAACCTGATAAAGTTCAGCAAGGGCAAGTGCAGGGTCCTGCATCTGGGTGGGAACAAGGTGTGCTGCCTTCAGAGAGCTAAGGTCCGAGATGTGACCGAGAGTGCTACAACTTACAAAGAGCACAGCTTACTATCCACTGTTACTCTTTCATGTAGGCACAAATGACACTGCACGTCGGAACACTGGCAGAATTAAGGAAGATTTCAAAGCCCTAGGGGTGAAAGCAAAAAGCTTTGGTGCCCACGTTATCATTTCCTCTATTTTACCAGTTGGAGGAAGGGGATCAACCAGAAACAGGTGCATTATGAGTATCAACTCTTGGCTTTGTGGCTGGTGTCACTGTGAGAGTTTTGGTTTTTGTGACAATAGGACTTTCTGCAATGATTATAACCTGTTAGAGAGTGATGGGACCCACCTGTCTAGAAGAGGCGAGGGGATCTTTGGCAACAGGCTAGCGAGCTTGGTGTGGAGGGCTTTAAACTGAAGGACTCAGAGGGGTAGGGGGCTCAAGTCATTCCATCTGGCTGGGGATTAAAAGTGGCTAATCAGAGCAGTGACAAATATTCCTCAGCTGTGTCCCAAGCTGAGAAGAAAAAGACCAATAACCTTAAGGGTGGGCGTGGACACAGCAGATCCTCTTGAACCCCTCCAGGGAAACCAGCATGCTCAAGTTCCTTCCTGAAACGTCTGTACACCAATGCATGCAGCATGGGCAATAAGCAGGAAGAACTAGAGATCTGTGTGCGGTCGCAGGGCCACGATCTCATTGCAATTACAGAGGCAAGATGGGACTGTTCGCATGACTGGAATGCTGTCATGGATGGCTACACATTCTTTAGGAAAGACAGGCAAACAAGGCGAGACTGTGGAGATGCTCTGTATGCGAGGGAGCAATGGGAATGTATTGAGTTCTGCCTGGGGGCAGATGAAGAACGAGTCGAGAGCTTATGGGTCAGAATTAAGGGACAGCCTCATATGGGTGACATTATTGTGGGTGTATATTACAAGCCACCTGACCAGGATGACGAAGCTGATGAGGCCTTCTACAGACAGTTGACCATAGCCTCACCATCACAGGCCCTGGTTCTCATGGGGTACTTCAACTACCCTAACATCTGCTGGGAAGACCACAAAACCAGGCACGTGCAGTGCGGGAGGTTCCTACAGAGCATCGATGGTAATTTTCTGATGCAAATGGTGGAGGAGCTGATGAGGAGAGGCATGCCACTGAATCTTGTCCTAATGAACAAAGATGGACTGGTTGAGGATGTGAAGGCTGGAGGTAGACTTGGATGTAGTGACCATGAAATGGTGGAGTTCAGGTTCCTGCGTGGAGGAAGCAGGGCAATAAGGAGGATTAAAACCTTGGACTTCAGGAGGGCTACTTTTGGCCTCTTCAAGGAGCTACTTGGAGGAATCCTGTGAGTCAGGGCTCTAGAAGGTAGGGGGGTCCAAGAGTGCTGGTTGCTGTTTAAAGAATCATTTCCTCCATGCTCAGGAGCTGTGCGTACCCCTGAGAAAGAAATCGAGCAAAGGAGGCAGGAGACCTGCATGGTTGAACAAGGAGCTTCTAGCAGAGATCAGGTGGAAGAGAAAGGTCCATGGAATGTGGAAAGAGGGACAGGCCACTTGGGAAGAGTACAGGAATGTTGTCAGAGCATGTAGGCATGCAATGAGGAAAGCTAAGGCCCACCTGAAACTGAATCTGTCTTTTTGTCAAAGACAAAAAGAAGGGCTTCTTGAAGTACATCAGCAGCAAATGAAATACTAGGGATAAAGTGGGGCCGCTGCTGAATGAGGTGGTTTTCCTGGTGATGGAGGATGCAGACAAGGCAGAGTTACTGAATGCCTTCTTTGCTTCAATTTTCAGTGCCAAGGCCAGCCCTCAGGAATCCCAAGCCCTGTAGGTAAGAGAGGAAGCCTAAAGAAAGGATGACCTTCCCTTGGTTGAGCAGGACTGCGTGAGGGATCACTTAAGCAATTTGGATGCCCACAAATCCATGGGCTCCAATGGAATGCACCCACGAGTGCTGAGGGAGCTGACAGATGTCACTGCTGAGCCACTCTCTATCATGTTTGAATGCTCCTGCAGGAAAGGAGAGGTGTCAAAGAGCTGGAGGAAAGCCAGTGTCACTCCAATCTTCAAAAAGGGCAAGAAGGAGGACCCAGGGAACTACAGGCCGGTCAGCCTCACCTCCATCCCGGGAAAGGTGATGGAGCAGCACATTCTGGAGGTCATCATTAAGCAAGGGGAGGAAAAGAAATTTATCAGGAGTAATCAGCATGGATTCACCAAGGGGAAATCATGCTTGAGCAATCTGACAGCTTGATATAATGGCATGACTGGCTGGGTAGATGAGGGGAGAGCCATGGATGTTGTCTACCTCGACTTCAGCAAGGCTTTCGACACTGTCTCCCATAACCTCCTCCTAGGGAAGCTCAGGAAGTGTGGGTTGGATGAGTGGTCGTTGAGGTGGATTGAGAACTGGCTGAATGGCAGAGCTCAGAGGGTTGGCATCAGCAGCACTGAGTCTGGTTGGAGGCCGGTAACCAGTGGGGTTCCCCAGGGGTCAGTACTGATCCCAGTCTTATTCAACTTCTTCATCAACGAGTTGGATGAAGAGTTAGAGAGTACCATCAGCAAATTTGCTGATGACACAGAACTGGGAGGAGTGGTGGATACACTGGAAGGCTGTGCTGCCATTTAGTGAGACCTGGACAGGCAGGGGAGTTGGGCAGAGAGGAACCTGATGAGCTTCAACAAGGGCCAGTACAGGGTCCTGCACCTGGGGAGAAACAACCCCATGCACCAGTACAGGCTTGGGACGGACCTGCTGGAGAGCAGCTCTGTGGAGAGGTACCTGGGTGTCCTGGTAGACGACAGGTTAACCATGAGCCAGCAGTGTGCCCTGTTCCCAAGAAGGCCAATTGCATCCTGGGGTGCATTAGGAAGAGAGTGGCCAGTAGGTTGAGGGATGTTCTCCTTCCCCTCTACTCTGCCCTAGTGAGGCCCCATTTGGATTCCTCTGTCCAGTTCTGGTCTCCCCACTTCAAGAAAGATGAGGAGCTACTGGAGAGAGTCCAGCGGAGGGCTACGAGTATGGTGAGGAGACTGGAGCATCTAAGGCTGAGGGAGCTGGGCTTGTTTAGCCTGAAGAAGAGAAGGCTGGGAGGGGACCTTATAAATGCTTATAAATATCTGAAGGGTGGGTGTCAGGAGGATGGGGCCAAACTCTTTTCAGTGGTGCTCAGCAACAGGACAAGGGGCAATGGGCACAAACTGACGCATAGGAAGTTCCATCTGAACATGAGGAAGAACTTCTTCCCTCTGAGGGTGACGGAGCACCGGAACAGGCTGCCCAGGGAGATTGTGGAGTCTCCTTCTCTGGAGATATTCAAGTCCCGCTTGGATGAGGTCCTGTGCAGCCTGCTGTAGGTGACCCTGCTTTGGCAGGGGGTTTGACTAGATGACCCACAGAGGTCCCTTCCAACCCCTGATATTCTGTGATTTTGTGATTCTGTGAAGCAGAAGTTTAGTATTGAACAAAAGCATATTTCAGGGTAAGACCTTTCCCTTGGTGCCTGTGAGAGATGAAATAAACACAAAATTTTTGCAAATGAGTATTTTAAAGAGTTCGAAAAGAGGAATCTTATCCAAATTTTGTGATGATAAAAAAGAGATGTTATCCAAATTTATCAAAATAAGTGGAAGCATGTCTAACAGTATATCTGGAAAGCCTGGAAATATCACAGAATATAATTTGGAATCTTTCTGAGATAATCTGTGGTAGCTTTGTTTGATTGTTTTGTTTTTGGGATGATTTTGGTTTGTTTTGGTTTGTTTTGTAGTAGATTTTCCTGTCTGGCAAAGTTTAAACAATAGCTGAACAGAGTCTTTGGTCAGAAAATTATTTTCCTTAGGATGCTACTCTGCTAAATTTGGGCAGAATATATTATTCAAAGGACTCCTTAGCAAATTTAAAGAACAATTTGAACAGAAAAAATATTCAAAGTGGCTGAATGTGATTAATTAGTGTTATTAGAATAAATGCAAAAGACTTTCGGTTTAGAGAGAATTCAAAGCAAGGAATAGTAAAAGTGAATAATGAAGGAATAATAAATTGGCACTGATCAAACAGGAAATATTACTGAATTTGTAGAGAAAATCCCTCTTAATGGATTTAATTTTATCCTAATTTCTATTTTATAATGTAATGAAACATTCTAAACCAGTCCCATACGATTTATTAAATCATAAAAATGTCTCTGTGACTCGTTTGTGGAGGATATATTGTATGAGTCACTGTAAAGTGGACTGGACAAAAGGGCAGTTAAAAATAATCTGGCTTTCGTAGAGAGATGGTACACACACAAATCTCATTTATCTCTATTTACTATGATTCAGTGATGGGCAAGATAAAATTGCAAAATTTCCAGATGAATTTGGAACTAAACCCAAGACTTTTCATACGGTGTTAGCACAATTAATTTTTTGATGCAGATTTTAATAACATATTCTAGTCTACTTCGGAAATACTTGTTGCCATTTCCAATTTTAGTTGAAATGTTACTGTCTTCTTCCTCTAGGCGTGACATTCCTGTAGATCCAAATATAACATGCTAATTCTTCAGTCTCTGTTAGGTAACTTTTAATTGCAAATTTCTACTTGTATTCCTATATAACTTCTTCAAGAAAGGCTAAGGTATTTGTGCGCCCAGGAAACTGAACACAAAGTGTCTATGTATTTACTGAGACGTTTCCTCGGTAGTTTATGTATTTTGCATAAGACATGCTTTCTGAAGAATCCAAAATTAACATTGAATAAATAAATCTGTACTTTTGGTATGAATAAATGATCTATGGTGCGAGCGACGGAGGAAAACAGGCAGACGACTCAATATGAATGATAAGGCACTGAATTCATTTATTGTCCAGATAGCTCTCCTTTTATGCTGTTAATATTAATTATGCCTACTAGTCAAGCAGTGATTGGATATAGCTCTAAGGGTTACATTTACATAGTCCTCCTACTTGCAGTTATCTTACGGTTACAGCTACAGCTAGCTTCCTCTTCTAACATCCTGTTTACACGCTGCCGGGGATTTCCAGATGCGGCAAGGACAGTGTCCTTGCCGGGCACCCGCGGCCTAGTCATGCTAAGCTCTCTAGGCTCTGCTCGTACAAAGGTTCAATGGAGTCGTGGCCCCTTTCCTTTAGCCAATTCCCAACACTATGGTTTTGTTCTCTCTCTGCATTCTTACATTAATTAAAGTATCTGGTAATATCTTCATGTTGTTCTGTCACTTGGATTTTCTTTCACATATTTTGATGTGCTATTCACAAAAAACATTAAGCCTAAACCCAACACACAGCACAAAGTTTATGACAAGGTATCAAAACATTCGGGAAGATAAAGTCATCTACTGAGGAAGCAAAAACTGTTCCAGTTTCAGAGTGTAGTTCAGAGATGCTTACGAATTATTTTAAAAATGTCAGCCTCTGCTCCATGAATGAGGATGCTGAGATAGGAACTGTCAGAAATGGTAGCACTCCTTTCTTTGTTCTATTATTAACTTAAATCCTAAATCAGACATCCTGACACTTTGTTTATTTAAGTATTACAGGCTCCAGTTTCAATGCATCTTAGATCTCCTGAAACTGCACTTTGTATACAAGAGCTGAAATTTGTGCTACTGAAGTTGACTAAAAGCAGCCTATTCAAATGCTTCTCCTGCATCAAGAAGACTGTGGCCAGCAGGACAAGGGAGGTTCTCCTTCCCCTCTACACTGCCCTGGTGAGGCCCCATCTGGAGTACTGTGTCCAGTTCTGGGCTCCCCACTTCAAGAAAGATGAAGAGCTACTGGACAGAGTCCAGCAGAGGGCTACAAGGATGGCGAGGGGACTGGAGCATCTCCCCTACAAGGAGAGGTTGAGGGAACTGGGCTTGTTCAGCCTGAAGAACAGAAGGCTGCGAGGGGACCTTATAAATGCCTACAAATATCTGAAGGGTGGGTGTCAGGAGGATGGGGCCAAGCTCTTTTCAGTGGTGCCCAGTGACAGGACAAGGGGCAATGGGCACAAAGTGAGGCACAGAAGGTTCCATCTGAACATGAGGAAGAACTTCTTCCCTCTGAGGGTGAAGGAGCACTGGAACAGGCTGCCCAGGGAGGTTGTGCAGTCTCCTTCTCTGGAGATATTCAAGACCCGCCTGGACAAGATCCTGTGCAGCCTACTGTAGGTGACCCTGCTTCGGCAGGGGGGTCGGACTAGATGACCCACAGAGGTCCCTTCCAACCCCTACTATTCTGTGATTCTGTGATTCTGTGATTCTGTGATAGCTGGTGTTTCAACAGCCACAAGCAGTAAGCAAATAAAATAAGAACAGAAAACTAAACCAGCTTACTATAACTAGACCAGTAAAGGTCTGAAAGATTCATCTAGAAGTCATCAGAATGTCATTAGCATGGAAATAATCCCATGACTTCACCGCTGCAGTAACTTGTCTATGCTCAGGGTGAATTTGTGAAAATCCTAAATGTCTTGGCTTTCTACGTTACATGTGGTGACTGGTTGTCCCCACTACCAATCTGACAGCCTCAAATGCCGAAAGTTTTAAGTTGTTCACTGTTCTCTTGACTTCAGATGAAATATGAGCTGCCACAGAAAGTTATGAAAATTTAATACATATCTGAAAAAGAGATATGAATGAAAATATCATTGGGTGAGTATCTTCTTTGTTCTTTAAGGAATAAAAAAGACTAAATCTCAATACCACCTGTCAGACTTTACATCAGTGTAAAAACAACCTTCATCATAAGGTATCACAAGATTTTTTCCCAGTAGTCAGAATTTTATTGTCATTCTTCTCATCCAAGTACCATTCTCATACTGAGAATAATTCTTCTTTTTTGATAATATCATGACAAAGATCAACACTCTGTGTCCGTCCACCAGCTACTGTCTTCCAGTGAAGGGTGTTAGGTAATGGTGTGCATAAAGTGCTATTCTTTTTGTCAAAATCCATTGTCATTTGTGCAGTTGAGCCTCCATTTAAATCAAGGATCTACATAAATATTGGATAAAAATATACTACAGGACTCTCTGCTCTAAAGTCATTGTTCTTAAGTGAGACTTCCAGGAGTAGACCAAATAAGAGTTTATGACAAATTTTATAAGGACAGGTGTGCTCTTGAAATCTGAAAATGTTTTTTTTGCAGTGCCAGAAAATGGTGAGATTATAACGGCTTCCACTAGCTAGTGACTGGAGCCATTATTTCCACCTGAAAGGGTATGAACCACTCATCTTAACATGAAGGTAGAAGTGCAGTTTCCAGCAAGAAGTCCAGTTTTTTAATTAAC
Organism: Opisthocomus hoazin; assembly: GCF_030867145.1. Lineage (NCBI taxonomy): Eukaryota > Metazoa > Chordata > Aves > Opisthocomiformes > Opisthocomidae > Opisthocomus > Opisthocomus hoazin. The sequence continues at coordinate 16,527,825 of NC_134414.1, read as the reverse complement.
ATGGCCTATTATGGTTTCATTTAGTTTGCCTATTGTCAGACTTACCTGTTGACAACTCTGACTTCTTTCATTTTAAATGTTGGTATTTATTGTATTACCTTTTCACATGACATTGAAAGTACTCTTCCCTGCTAACCAGAATAGGATGAATGAATTTTCAGTTATAGAATTATTCTTTCCTCCATGCTTTGCCAACATTCAGCCTACTTATAACTGATAAACTAATGGCAATCTTTTGCCCTCTAGAACTGAAACAAGGAAATTTAACAACTTGGGGTGAGAGCTGTCCTCTATGTGAAAAAAATTTGTGTAATTCACTTGTCCTTTACAGCATTTTATGCTCCCTTCTGAACTTTTATAATTCATGGTCACCAGGTTTATACAAAATCATTAACATTGTGATTTTGATACATATCCATCATGCAGTCTCACACTGAGAAAGCAGTAAGTGCAGCTGATGGAGGATTTTGGCTAGTGTACTGTTCTGAACTACCTAAACGGGCGAGGGAAGCTGAAGAGCAATAAATACTATCTAGGCACCCCTGAGGTGTCAGTTCTTTGACAGCCACCAACTGTCCAGGCTGTTTGTTCAAGAAACTGCAGAGAGAGACCAGAGCATTCTGCTAAAGAGTTTAGGAGAATTTGATACAAACTTCAGAATTTGAAATCGTTGTGCATTGTAATAAGTGAAAAATAAGTGAACAAAACTGTTGGATGACAAGGCATGTTGAAACAGTCATCTATGACCGATGTTTCACTCTTCTGATTAAAAACAAGCTGATTTAAGGATAACAGGTTTGGCAGAGGGGTGTTTTGAAACATTATCTGTATAGTTCTTCGAAGTGGCAAACAAGAAAAGCTGTTCTCATTTGGTTGGTATTTTTTCTGAAATCCATAAAGATAAAGCATGTACCTGCTTAACACCTTGAAATATCTGACAATATATCTCTTAACCTGGCTATACATTCCATCATGACTGCTGTAACTAAACTCCATACAGAGACAGAAGCAGATTACGTAATTTTTAAATAACTTCTTTCTTTCTTTTTTTTTTTGAGATTCTATAGGGAAAGTTTTAGTGCTAGTAGAAGTAAGAGCTCTTGTTTAAGAAGCTTACCAGTGAGAAACATTTAGATCAGCCCATTTCACATTATTTTTTATTAATAGTTTCTGCTAACTTTAGTAGGGCATCATTATTTATCTTTGTCAAGATGACTGTGACATACAGCTAGTCTCATAGGCACCAAATGGCTAAGCTAAAGGCTAAAGGTTCAGCTCTGGAGGGAGTGGAAAATCAACATGAGTGATGCAGATGGCTCATTCATGGTGCTAATTATCTTTTGTAAAAGATATCACTGAAGGCAAAATGGAAACTAAAGCAAGGAGAATTAAAATAAAATCTTACTTTTGTCTTCTTTTGAGAAGTGACTTTTTTGTGTACATCAGTGTCCATAACAACAGCAGTAAGAAGGAGGCTAGTTATAGCACATTCTAATTCGAGGTACACTTTTGTTCGTATGGATCTGTGTCTAGGTCATTTTGGACAGGGTCTTTGACAATGTCACAGAATAGGAGTGGAACACAGTACTCTCTGTATCTGCTGAACTGCCATGGGAGGCTAACTACATCTTGGGGCTGTGCTATTTTACTTTTGGGTTCCCTTTGGCAGCCACTACTAAATGAATACAAATGGGTCAGGCTCTAACAGAAGAAGTCACCAATACATTCTGGAATCAACTATAGCATTTGATAATAGATCTGGTCCCCGATGTAGAGTTCCACACATGGCTCCTAACTCTTATATGTTTAAAAGTGTCTTAAAATAATATTTATGGAATTATTTTTCAGTTTATGAGTGGTAAGTTTTATAGAGGCTTTAGACTAAAGACAGCTGTTTGGTCTGTATTGGGTAAACACTTCCAGGTGACAGTATTATCGTATAATCATTTGGTGTGTACTGCATTGCGAAGATACTGGTCATCATGTTCTATAATTGGAACTGAGCTGAGTTTTATATCTCTGCAGGAGGCAAAGTATGCTCTCATGTTTGCAAAATTTTATACTAATTGGAGTTCAAAAACCTGCTTTCTTTTATGCCTATTTGCAAAATTATTTGCTTTACATGGAAAACTTCCATTTTCAGTTTTAGAAACCTACTGAGAAGAGGTCCCCACATATCATATATTTTACTAAAAGATTATCAGCAATGGGATCTGAACAGAATAATTTGAACAGAGTATCACTATTAGAAGAAGTATAACTGAATTACTGAATACGTTTGCCTAAGCAGGGCTAGTTAGAATGGACAAATCACTGCTGTAAAATGACTATACTCCTCAAGATATCTCTGCAGAGACCTGGTATCTCACTCAGAGCTTGCTTGGGAGTCTCTCATATTGGCAGATTGCATTATGCAAAAAAAAACCCAAAACCCTACACCTCTAAAGACCATAATGGATCATATTCTCATCCATAGTTCTGTTCCTTAAGTACCAATCGAGCTGCAAAAAGAGGTCATAAGATCTACATCTATGAATAAAAGAGCTTCAAGGAGTAAAATCAGGACCTGATTGTCCATTATGCTTAAACATCATCTTGTTCCCTCACTCTGTTTTGGACTGCTTCAGCTCTCTGAGACAAAAGTACTGTAAAGGAGCCTAATCTTAAGCAATGAAGATGGAAGTCAATGCATGTCCCTTAATCTGAGAACTGGGACTGAACCCTAACTGTCTTTTCAGAAATATCCACACAGCCTCTAATGGCTTCTGCTTGCATTTGGGTCCTTAATCACTCAAACTGTGGGAAATTGTCACCAGATGTGAAGGTAGGACTCTTAATTTTATCAGTACTTGTCTTATGAGAAGGATGTGGTGAGTCTCTGGCAACTCATGTGCATCTCTACATAGAATCATAGAATCACAGAATCACCAAGGTTGGAAAAGACCTCTAAGATCTTCAAGTCCAATCATCAGCCCAACACCACTATGTCTGCTAAAAAATGTTCAGAAGTGCCATATCCACACGTTTCTTGAACACCTCCAGGGACGGTGACTCAACCACTTCCCTGGGCAGCCTATTCCAATGCCTGACCACTCTTTCATTAAAAAAATTTTTCCTGATATCCAATCTAAACCTCCTCTGACATAACTTGAGGCCATTGCTTCTTGTTTTATCACTAGTTAGTTGGGAGAAGAGACCAACATTCTCCTCACTACAACCTCCTTTCAGGTAATTGTACCTGAATGTTTATATACCTATATGTATATTGCATATAACCTGACGACGGTGAAGATCTTTCCTTTTGATTAGGTTACATTCTGTTATTTTTTTCTTTCATTTAAACCAAATGTAATTTAGACAGAAAACATATGGTTTGTTTTACTACATGGAGAAATACACCATCTGGGAACCTCTCAGAACAGGTTCTTAGAAACTACCTCACATTCATAATTTTGGTAATAAACTACGTTCATTGGCTTTAGTGAACAAATAGCAATAACATGACTTAATTTTGGCTCGTAATTAAAATTCCTGTTAAGTGTTATTATAGATTTGCCACTTAAGAAGTAAGATAAAATGCGGAGTTACCATTGCTAATATGGTCTCCTGTGCACTGTGTCATATTTTTGTTTACCTACTTGTTTGATTTTCTCAAGCTGTTTAAGTTTCATCCCCTTAAGATTTACATATCTTCACTTACAGATATGTGAAATAGCATTTGGTTCAAGATTCACATGTAGGTGTCTTCATGTGCACTGAATACCAAAGTTCTCATTTCAGTCAGTGGAGAACTGATGAATAGAATCAATAGAACCTAGACAATGATTTGGACATAAATTGAAATCCTAGAACTAGAAATTCTTCTTAAAGAAAGACTTTAAAAAAATTACTATGAGGGCGGCCAGACATTGGAGCAGGCAGGTTGTGGAGTCTCCACCTTAGAGTTATTTAAAAACCACCTGGACATGGTCCTTAACAACCTTTACTAGCTGATCCTCACCTGCACAGAGTTTTGGACTAGATGATCTCTAGAGGTTCCTCCCCTTCTCAACTGTACTGTAATTTTGTGATTCTGCAAGTAACCTCGACAGAAAACCTCAGTCTCTTCCCTTCCTGTTCTTGAATTCATGGAGGCACAGAGAAGGTCATAGTGGGAGAACAAAATAGGAGTCTTGTGTTTACAGGCATTTATATGTGAATATTGAGGTTTTGTTTTTCTGCAACCTAATGCATTTTTTGCAATGATTCTTTAAAGTAACATATTTCCTGGAGTGAGCACGATATGAAGCAACATAAGGACCACCTTACACTCCAGTCCCAACCTATTATGTCACCATCTGTACACTTGTCATGGCACCATCAAGCAAATCAGCTAGCAAGTGTTCACTCTGTTATGTAGTTGAACACAACCATGTTTCAGATGCTGACTGTCTCTATCCTATTAAATATGCATGCTTAAATTTAAGGGACACCTGGAGAAAACAAGGCTGGGGAGAAGGGAGCAAGTCAGATGAATTATATAGTGCATAGGCCATAGATAGTACAATTCTGCTTTAAAGTAAGTGAAGAAATACTCTTGGAAGTAGCCACCACAATGGCTTCAGCTACATTTTGCTGAAGGTAGGACCAAAGGATGGTAAGCCAGAGAAATGATTTTAGGAAGCAGGGAGAATTACTGCAGTCAAATTTCAAAACAAGGCAACAACTTTAAAAGAACAGGTTCAAGTGTCTCTCAGGGATATGTATAAACTTTGTCTCATAATCGTGTAAGGAATTGTGATAGTCCTAATTTATCTGTTGCTTGACGTGCTTTTGGTTCATACTTCTTTTTTCTTTTTTTTAAGTTTTGGACTTTTTTGGTTTTTTATACATCGAATTGGCATTGGGGGGGTAAAGTATTTAACTTGTGACAATCTATAGCTTTGACCTGCCCCACAAGAGGCAACTCTACACTGAACGCTCTCAGCTTTTAACACTGCTTATTAAAATACACTTTTAAGGTGAAGGAAAAATGGACATGCTATAGTAATCTCTAACTGACTTTTCAGAGGGAAATGTCTACCAGCTTCTGGAATAACTGTTAAAGTGCAAAAAATGTAGTTAATCACACTGATCTTTCATTTGATTCTGAAGTAGCAACTGAAAGAAAGCCACTGTCTTGTTTTCATCTTCAACTCTTCCATTATCAATATTTCAGAAGATCTGCGTGGGTTCTAGTGCACCCTCAGCAAGTTTGCAGATGACACTCAGCCGAGTGGTGTGGTCAACAAACCTGAGAGACAGAATGCCATCCAGGAGGATCTGGACAAGCTCAAGAAATGGGCTTGTGTGAGCTTCATGAGGATCAAGAAGGCCAAGTGCAAGGTCCTGCGTCTGGGTCACGGCATCCCCCGGTATCAAGACAGGCTGGGGGATGAAGGGATTGAGAGCCCTGCTGAGAAGGACTTGGGAGTACTGGTGGATGAAAAGCTGGACATGAGTCACCAGTGTGCACTGGCAGCCCAAAAGGCCAACTGCATCTTGGGCTGCATCCCCAGCAGCATGGCCAGCAGGTTGATGGAGGTGATTCTGCCCCTCTGCTCTGATGAGATCCTACCTGGAGTCCTGTGTCCAGCTCTGGAGCCCTCAGTACAGGAAAGACATGGACCTGTTGGAGTGGGTCCAGAGGAGGGTGACAAAAATGATCTGAGGGCTGGAATAGCTCTCCTATGAGGAAAGGCTGAGAGAGCTGGGGTTGTTCAGCCTGCAGAAGAGAAGACTGAGGGGAGACCTTACAGAAGTCTTTCAGTTCTTAAAGGGGGCTTATAAGAAAGATGGGGAGAGACTTTTTAGCAGGGTCTGCTGTGAAAGGACAAGAAGTGATGGTTTTAAACTAAGGGAGGGTAGATTTAGACTGGATAGAAAGAAGAAAATCTCTACAGCGAGGATGGTGAAACACTGGCACATCTTGCCCGGAGGGGTGGTAGATGCCCTGTTCCTGGAAACATTCAAGGTCAGGTTGGACAGAGCTCTGAGTAACCTGATCTGACTAATCCATTGCAGGGGGGGTTGGACTAGATGACCTTTAAATATCCCTTCCAATCCAAAGTATTCTATAATTCTATGATTGTGAGAGAGGAAAGGTGTGTTCTTTTTATGTCTAATTCTGGGAGCCTAGCAGGCTGAAGTTGCTGCAGAGGATTGCGCTGATTGCTTGTTTCTGTAAGGAAAAAAGTCTGAAGTTAAGTCTGTAAATAAGATCTCTGATCTGAACTCCCAGTCTGTTATTAAAAATATAGCAGAAAAAAAAAAGCAAAGTTGCAGAGTGCTTCCATGTCAGAATTTTAGATCAGACCAGTACAGTGCCTTTGAAGGAAATTTCCTGATGGTGCCCATTTATAATGTTTGAGTTTGCATCTTCAAGTCATTTTGGAGCTAATAAATCAGATTTATTTCTAGTAAGACTAACCTAGAGGATTCACTCTGGGATTATATCTACCTTCAACAACTACCGGATATTTAGTGCACAGTACTAGAGAGGAGCTAGTCTGAAATAAAATGGAGTCCTCAGAAAACTTTTGAGCTGCTCCGACTGCACTACACCACATACTAGTATAGATATTGCCCTTTCTAAAAAAAGGAGACTTTGTTGTATCACAGCCTCATTACCACCTACACAATAATCTGCCACATACAGTTATGTTAATGACAGCTGGAGTGCCACTTCACAGTTGTGGTGGAGATTTTTGGGCTTTTGCTTTTTTTAAATTTTTTTTTTTCCAGGAAAAAAGACATCTGCCAGTAAGATTCTACTAAGGAACAACAAAAGTATATTTAGGAAAATATGTGAGATGTGACTAGACAAGCTTTTAAGCTACATGTCATAAAAATTTAGGTATAGTTAATCAGAACAGATTGTCATTAGTATAACATTTCCATTAATTTCAGTGTAAAATAACTGAGGAATTAATGATTTCATGAACATTAAAAATCAATTTTTGGGCACCTGAACTAGAATGGAGTTTGTGAGGCTTTTTTTTTTTGTTCTGTGTATTAAAGTAATTTCTTTGCTAGGAAATAAAAAGTCATTTGTCTACAAACATAAAATTTTGCTATTGAAGGATATTTTGGTATTTCATGTTTGTTTTTCATTTTATCTCAGAGAATTCTAGAAGCATTATGAAATGAAATATTCTGTGAGGCCATAACAGAATTTATAACTAAGAAAATTGAGTAAGTTTTCTCTTGAACAGGTTGCTATTTTGAAAATGGTTCGAAAGAACAGTGGCTTTTATTAAATTAAAATTTTGATTGATACATGTTTTATTTTAATTTTCATACCTGGCAAATGTGACATTATTCAAAAATTATTTTTCTCAAAAACTATTTGCGTAAAACTGAAATTTCTAATCATAAAAACTTAGACATTAAAAGTTTGATTTGGTTTTGTTTAGTGCGGTATAGACATTTTAGTTAGGGAGAGTCTGTAGTTTAGACTATCATTAAAGTATTTTTTCTTCTGTTTGTTCTTTGAAAATAGATAAGCACAAACTTTTCATGAATCATGTCTGGTTTTTATTCTTTTGTTCAAGATACAATATTAGAACATCCAAAATCTAGCATGTGTTATTCAATTTTCTGGCTAAGAAGAACTAACTTAATAGGATCTATTTCACTGTCTAGCTGCACAGTGCAGCTTGTCAAACATTCTCAGCAACTGATCTCTGATTTTTGAAGAGATTCACTATTCCAGTGTATATCTGAGGAGACAACAAGAGGAGAAGAAAAAGAGGAAAGAGAAGGATGTTTTCTGGCTTGAATTTACCTGGTTACATTTCCCATCTGCTGGATATCATTGGCCATTTTTTTTTCTAAATTACATAACGGTCTATTCTTTGAGATGTTCTTGGATTTAAGCCTGTGGTTAACTGAAGCATAATTTTTGACCAATAACCTATTCATTGAGTAGTCTAAATTCCTTTCAGTTGCAACCATTCAGAACTTGGGATTAACTTCGACAATCGACTATCCAGGGTTCAGCCAGGACAGGGTTAATTTTCACAAGAAGCCATTAGGGGACACAGACTGGCTGGCTGACCCAAACCGGCCAACAAAATGTGGTATTCGATACTATGTGACATCATGCTTGGTGTGCTGAGTGGGGGAGCTGGCTGGGGGGAAGTTAAACACAGCTCGGGAGTGCGCTGGACATTGGGTGGTCAGAGTTGCTCCATGCATTACATTGTTAATTTTGTATATTATTCTTCTCAATACTATTGTTGTTACTGTTCACTTCCTTTGCTGTTCTTTTAAACTGTCCTTATCCTGACACACGACTTTTGCCTTTTTCTTTCCATTGTCTTCCCCACCCCAGCGAGGACACAGGTGATAGGTGGCTCTTTGTTGCAGACCAGGGCCAAAATATGACACCAACAAAAAATGGAAAATAAAATTTTTACTATGAAATAATGTTTACATTTCAGTTTTAAAACTCTTAAAATGCTGAACAAGAGTCTTTTGCAGTGGAACAAGGTAGGTACTCTTTGCTTGCTTTGCTGGAAAAAGAATAAAATGATACAGTCTCTCCACACTGTGTTTTCCGCAATTTGACCAAAATGAACCGAAATACCAAGAGGTCCCATCACTCTATCTGAAGGCAGAAGTCCCCGCTTTTTCCCCAGTGAGCTAAATAGGTTCAGCATCACTTGGCTGTTGCTACCTCACAGGTTCTGCACACCACAGACCAGCTATATGGCATATGGCATTTCTCTGGATCCTTTCCAGCTTGTTCGAGTATATCTTACAAACTGGTGACACTGGAAATAGATATGATCTTCCAGTCTTGTTACTGTCATTTATAGAAGCCATGCCATCCTTCCTACCCTGTCATGTTTCCTATCCTAAATAAAGGTCTAAGAGTTACTGCATAACAATTCAATCCCTTTCAAAGCCATTGTTTCTTAAAAACAGTTGGAAAAACATGTTATACTCTCCATTCACATTTTTGACCTCACAGTTAACTATGATAAAAAAAATGTTAATATAGTCAAAGTTCATTTCCTCTTCATTATATTATTTGTTTATGTACCTATATTGTTACCTTATGAACATATTTTTCTTTCAATAAATTCACTGGAATTTTAGGGACTAATTTTTACCTCTTCTCTTAATTTTAAGGACAACGTGCTTAGAAAATAAAATTAATGGAAGAAACCAAGAATGGTGAAGTTGGAGGAGAAGGCAACAGGAAAGGACAAGAGGTTATAAAAAGTAAAAACAGTCTAACATTGTGTTGAATTTGGTATCAAAAAAAGGTGACAGGAAGGTTTGTTTTCATGGTAAGATGTCATCTGCTCAGAGGTGAGAGTGTAAAACAGAACTGCTACCAATGAAAATACAAATGAAAAAGGATATTTAGAACACAGCACTAATGTCAATAAAAAAAAAGAAAAAAAAAGAAGAAAAAAAACGCAATTGCACACAGAGTAATTCTACAGGAAAGAAAGAAAGAAAAAAAATGTAAACAACAGTTTCCTTAAAGATAAGCAGGCTAAATGACAGGAAGAAAAACATGGAAAAGCAATATGAGAGAAAAAGTTCTATAAAAATACCAAAGTCTAAAAATAAAACAGCATATATAACTATAATAAAATCAGTATTTGTGTGAGGCAAAAATTGTTCTACCTATCTTTCTGTTAGCCAGAACTTCAGCTGAGCATGGCAGCATTTTAAAAGACGCAAAGATCCCTCACCAAGACAATCAGTGTGATTGTTTATATGGTTTATGAAAATTGCTCTTAAACATGTTTTGAGGCAAATGATTTCAGAGGAAGGGTATTTTCATCTAGGACCTGGGATGATTGTAACACATATAGCTTTATAAAACATGAATAGATATATGTGAGACAGGCTTGCGGACAAGGTGGGCTTTTGGCCTGATTCAGGTAGAACTAATTTTATATTATTCTTTCTGTTCAATCTACCACATTATAAGAATCATGTTCTTGCAGAGAGAAAGCTTTAAAAAGATAAATTTAGATGTAGTAATCAATCTACAGAATCAAGTGTTACGTTTGAAGCTAAATTTGAATTTCATCTCTCTTTAAGGTATAACATTAAAAACCAGGATAGAAGCTTCCATAACATAAGACTTTGAAATTAATTTTCTTCTTGTGGTGTTTGGATTAGGTTCCCTTGAAGATATTTTAAGAATCCAAAAACATATCTGCAAAAATAAACTCCTGTGTCTGAGCTCTAGCGCAGGGTTCCTTTAGTTAAGGAGGTAAGGATGCTGTAATCAAAAAAGGAATAGACAAATATTTTATATAGAAAAGGCAGACATGAAGTCCAGTGAAGTTTCCCAAGCTTTGTCAGACACCAGTATGCAAGACGTGCATTCGTGAGTGGTACTTAATATAAATCTGTCTCATCAACAACAGTCTATTGATTGTATCTACTTTGCCACACCTTCATTAACATATATTAATCTGTATAGAGAATAAAGTCTGTGAAACCTCATCTTCCCTGGTCTGAGTGTGATGAAAACTCTTAAGATAATCATATAGTTTCTTAATCTTCTCTTCTTCTGCCAATATCAGTAAAGTCTATAGCCGCAAGAGAGAGACCAGTGTTGAATTAAGCTTAATTGCAGGAACCTTTAAGAGACATAAATTTAAGACTGGATCCTGAAGTCCTTTAGGATTGGATCTTAAACAACCCATTGACTAGGGCAGAAGGATAGAAATACCAAGTTCAAGTACGAAACGGTAAATTAAAAAAGTTCAAATAATAGCTTTTCAAGGGGAAATCATGAATTTTAAATTGAAGTTAGATTGCTCATTTTTTTTTAACCTATGTATGTTAATAAAGGCTATAAAACAATCCATCAACAATACACTGCGTATGTTGATAACCTTTGAATAAGTCTGCTATCACAGGGAAGAAATGGAAGACAGATATAGTGCAAACGTGTTTCTGTACAGTTTTTAACAGGACTGCTTCTATTAATTTTCTGTAAATAATCTAGCAAAAAGAGAATATTATTCAAATATATATTCTGAAGACAGTATCCAGAGAATTTTAGGTATGTTCTTTCATAATAATAATGCACAGAATATTTTTAATATGCTGATGTAAATATTTGCTCCAGAAATACAACTGTAAGAATTCTCAGATTTAGACAGGGTGCATGGATATATCTGTATGTCTAAATGTGTCAACAAAACAGATGAAATCTGAATTTCTGAATAAGCTAAAAATGAGTAAATGATACATGAATATTCATAAATATGAAAATTTGTACAATGAAACATTATTCAAGATATTCAGCAAATTATTTTGAATAATGAAAAAATCATGAAAACTGTGATGTGACTTTTAGTAATTCACACTAGGAAAACAAGAAGTAAATTCCATCAGTGATCCACAATGAATAGCTTATCATGCTATTTATTAGCCTGTTGAACTCTGCAGATATATAATATGGCTGTGAATAAATATGCATGTGTTTGTGTGCATAACTACTTCTTCTAAATTCACTTTCTATTTAACTTCTACCAAATTAATCCTTTAGTCAGTGAACTTTTCCCTCTCTATGCAGAAGCTATGTTCTTGCTTGGGTTGTAGGCTTTTGCTCTAGCTATTTTTGGATGGCACTAGATATCCAACATTGTATGTCTCAGTACTGTTTGATTTCATCAAGTATGTGATTGTTCGCATACCTTTAGCATATAGCAAAATGAGAACAAGAAGTACCACTAAGCAGAAGCAAAAGAGATTTTACATACTCTTCATATCTAATAAAAAATGTCGTAAAAGTCAATTAACTACTTATAGTCTGTCAAGTAGAATCCTCATAAAACTGCTAATTCCTTCTTACCATGTGGGGCCTGAATGATGTTTGCAGCCTCCTGTTGGAGCCTGGTGTTTCTAGTATGCTTGTTCTCATGGAAAAGATACATGGCAGCTCTGCAACATTTAAGTGACCAATATCCTTTGTATTTCCAAATGGTCAAGTGGCAAAGTTACAAGCTAAAAATGACCACATTTAGAATTTTTGGTAAGAATATTACACTGATTCCATTTTTAACTATAACATTTTTGTTAGAGTCCCCAATTAACTATTGGAAACCCAGAGTTTTATATTACTTGAAGAAGCACAACAGCAAAAAGTGGGTTTCCTGTTCTTGAAATCATGATTGGGGAAGAGCGGCTGGAAATCTGCCTGGTGGAAAAGGACCGTGGGGTGTTGATCAACAGCTGGCTGAAGATGAACCAGCAGGATGCCCAGGTGGCCAAGAAGGCCAATGGCATCCTTGCTTGTATCAGGAATAGTGTGGCCAGCAGGAGTAAGGCGGTAATTGTGCCCCTGTACTCAGCACTGGTGAGGCCGCACCTGGAGTACTGTGTTCAGTTTTGGGCACCTCACCGCAAGAAGGACACTGAGGTGCTGGAGTATGTCGAGAGAAGAGCAACGAGGCTGATGAAGGGTCTAGAGAACAAGCCTTATGAGGAGTGGCTGAGGGAGCTGGGGCTGTTTAGCCTGGCGAAGAGGAGGCTGAGGTTAGACCTTCTTGTTCTCTACAACTACCTGAAAGGAGGTTCCAGTGAGGTGGCTGTTGGTCTCTTCTCCCAAGTAACCAGCGATAGGACGAGAGGCAATGGTCTCAAGTTGCATCAAGGAAGGTTTAGATGAGATATTAGGAAAAATTTCTTTACTGAAAGAGTGGTCAGACATTGGAATAGGCTGCCCAGGGAGTTGGTGGAGTCCCCATCCCTGGAGGTGTTCAAAAAACTTATAGATGTGGCACTTTGTGGTATGTTTTAGTAGGCATGGACTTGATGACCTTAGAGGACTTTTCCAACCTAGGCTTCTATGATTCTACATTTTAAAACTCATCTTTGTACCAATGTCTTTTCCTTTTATGGTAGTTCTGTTCTCATTATCTCTAATTCATCCTTTATTTCTCTTGCTGTATCTGCTATTCTACATTTTTGTTTGGTACTTTATACTTATGAAACGCATTTAAGCTTCACGTGGAAATGCAGACAGTCACAGGCTTGCTGTCCACCCTGTTACCAGTCAGAAATGCATACCCACACACTGTATGGCACTGAGCACCGTCCCACTGAAAGATGGAGTTCATTGGCTTTGACTTGGCAGTCACACAGATTTGAGTTTCAGATTAAATTTGGATCTTGTCCTGTCAGTTTGAAGGATAAGCTGAATGTCCTTAATCTACCTTCATCTTTAACATGCAAAAAAAAGTCTTGCCATTATCTTCAGTGTTGTCTGCCTAAAATTAAGGCTTCTGTGAGATTTTATGTTACTTAAACAATGTTGCACTTTTAAGCCAGGACAAATTATTAATATTCTGAGCTTTTTTTCGCCATAAACTTTGAGTGGAGTGCTTTTTACATCAGGCAATTCTATACACATCTGAGAAGAAAAAGAATGACATATTAGACTGCTGCCTGCTGTTGAAGGATGGTGGCTTTTCATAGCTTTGTAATAGTAGAATAAGTCTGAGGGTGATGAATTAATGGAAGAGGGCATGTGACGTAAAAGTCAAAGGTGAACAGTGATTGGATTTATTACAAATCTTGCTTTTGCATCTATATATCTATATATATATATACAAAGCAATGTGTTACATAGAACATCTATATCTTAATCATAGCCATATAATAAATTAATCAAAGAAAATATCAGCACAGAAGGTACGATTCACGGTATGTCATACCATATTCCAAGCCTGTCCACTGCTACTTCTACCCAGAACAACAACAAATAAATTCCCATCAGACCAGTGTCAGTTTTATTTATATTGATCCTCAAATCATCTTTTGAGCTATTCGTACTTCAAACTCAGTATGTGTGTCAGTCAAGACAAGGAAAGGAAACTGTCACAGAACTGGCACATTTCCAATACTGCTAGTAGAAGGCAGGAGTGAGAAAAAAGGGAATAGTAAATATAAATTTCACAGCAAGCAAAATATCCAGTCTTTCCACAAAGCTTCCATGCAATTATTAGCGAGCTCAGTAGAAGTCCTGCCCTGGTCTGTGACCTTTGCAAATGTTATGACCAGGTCAGAAACGTCTCCTCCAAAGGTATATCAGCAATGCAGGAAATAGTGTTAGCAATTTAGTGAGTAGTATTCTTGCACCATGAACCAGAAATAACCCAGTGTTCCATCCTGGTGTCATCAGACAGGATGCTACAGGTGATTGTTAGTGTTTTTTCCCAAGAGAAAATCTACAAAGCTGAGTCCCCCTGACATTTGTAGACATTAAAGATCCCAAAGAACACTGCACAACACGGGTGAATAGGCTCCAGATTCTTTAGATGGGTATTTCCAGCTGTAAATACATTTGTCTTTGTTCCAGCCAGGTATATTAGTCTTCATTTCTGGTCCAGTGTCTTGCAAGAAAGTAGTGATCCCACCACAGGTGCTGCTAAAGCAGTGGCAGGATTTCATGTGAGCCAGATGCAAATGCAACAGACACAGTATATCAAATCAGTGATCCAGAAAATGTGCACAGCGTGGGAAGGACCTGAAGAAGGACCACTCTTTTCCATTCTCTACGACAAAGTTTGTCCTTGATTCCTCAGTGAGAAACAGTGTGGGAGAAATTTCTGTAACAGACAGATCAGGGAAAAATATTTACAGATTTTGATTAGTCAGAAGTATGCAAAATTCAAAAAGCTTGCAAAGTAGTTTTGGATTTTACGTGTGATACAAATATTTCTGAAGAAGTAAACAGATGGGAAACACATGGTTCTGTTTAGGATTTTAAACAAATTTGGATGGTCTTATGGATATAACACTGGCTAAGACTTTCAGAAGTTTCAAAGACAGTTCCTAAAGATTTATAGTTTTTTTTTGTGTGTGTGGTCTTGTAAACTCACTGTTTGCTCTTATTCTGTGCATAGAATAGTGAAAAATATTTCATTTCCTTCTTCTTTCCGTGGTCTTAATCCTCAAATTTTGCTTGAATTTTTGGGTCATAATTTTACTAAAAGGAAGCTGATCACCGCTTGGACCTCTAAAGTCCTTGTATATTGTAAGCAGCATAAACCAAAACATAGCTTTGATTTCCATAAAACCATAGTATGTATTATTTAAGTTCCTAAATTTTAATATCTTTTAGTTAATGTTAAGTTTATTTCAGTTTGATTTATGTTAACATTCTATATTAATTTATTTCATATTTTTCATTACAATATATTCACTTGGCTATACATTAACATTTGTATGCACTGAAGTTCATACGGACTTTCCAGATAAAAAAGCTAAAATAATTGTTACTAATTATCTTATACTGTGAGTTTAATATTTAGCTGTGGTGAAAAAGACAGTGTCAGGAACTGCTGAGTGACGATTAGAGAGCAGAATGGAAATAGAACTGAAAATGGTGTAACTCTATGAGAATATCCGAATGACTGGTGCTTGTTGATCACCCAAATGATCAACATTGTGCTGGTCATCCAAATGACTCTTGTTTTGAAAATCTCACGGGGTTTTTGTCTCCTGCTCTGAAGAGGAAGACAGTGCCACTAGAAGGCTGAAAGACATGTGAGGTTTCTCTACAAAAATATTGAACTGATTGTGACTCTTAAGCTTAAACAAGAGATGACTGAGATATAACAGAGATCTGTAAAAATAAGATGGAAAGGGTAATAGTATTGTGGATTTAGTGACTTGGAAATGAGAGAACATCAAATGGAATTACAAAGAATATTTTCTGAAATACTCAAAGGAAATACCTTTGTCATTCAATACTTAAATGGATTGTTGAACCTATGGCTACAGGATGTTTTGGATGCCAAGAGTATAAATGGATTAGAAAGTTGATTAGGCAAGCTAATGGAGCAAAGCTCCACCAATGACGACGAAACATGGTGGTCTAATTACAACCTCTGGCTTTAGTTCAGAAGGTCCCTGAACCAAATATAGCCAGGAATATAAGCAATGAAAGTACCACTCTGTGCATACCCTGTTATTCTGTTCGTTCCCTGGACATCTGCTGTTGGTCACCATCAAAGATGAGCCTCTGTTTTTGTTTAGCACCGCTGCTCTAGAGAAAGAGAGGGAGGGAGAGAGAGGGAGATAGGCACTTTGGGGTTTTTTTATTGAAATTTATTGCCTGGAATTAAAAACTAATTTAAAAACCAACCCTGATAAAATACAGCATGCTTACCCAAATGCTTTCTAAGTCAACTCATTTAAAATAGCAGTTATGTGCTGGTTCTATTCCACTCTAAGCAGGAAACTTCAAAGAAAAGTGACAAAAGGCTGTTAGCCTGGAGATTAACTCTAATTCCTTCAGACAAAGGAAGAATGGATTTGGGTCTCTTATTCCTTGGACAGAGTCTCTACACAGGGATGGAACTGTGATAGAAGTGTCATGTATGGTGTGTGCAACACTTGCTACAGTAAACGTGGCATGAATAACATAGACAGAGACACAGCTACGTCATGGACCCCAGGGGAAACAAGTGAAGAAGAAGCCAGGACTGCTCAGATGACAAATTTCACTTTCCTGGAAAATGTCACTGTTGACAGCAGTCCTTTACATGCTTGAAGTAGTCCCAAAGTCAGGCATTTGTGTGAGCAGAACTCCACTTTTGAGTGCACAGGCAAGGACTGCACAGCTGACATAAAGCCACCAGACACATGTAGGACAAGAGGTGGGTGACAGCAATATCTTACCCAACTCCTTCAGTCTCCATGCCCAAGCACTACCTGAAACCTGTCTGAATGAAGATGCCTTAATTGTAGACTCATTTGCTTTAAATAGAAGTTTGATGTGCTATTGTCTTTATAAAAATAAACCACAAGTCATTTCTAGAGTAATGCCCCTGCTACTAACCCACTGAAGTGCAATTATGTATTGGTAAAAGGGGATGAACAAAAGGAACTGATAAGCATTGCATCTCATGCCTATAATCTTTTATTCAAGAATATAATAGATTTATAGACCTTTCAAGCTGTAATCTCTTTGTATCCAGGGTTAAAGCTATCTTTATATCACTACAAATAAATTTATATTACTAAAAGGTAGGTCAGCGACTCTCAGTCTCCACTGTATCAGCATGACACTTTGCAGCTTTGATTTCTACCCATCAGGTCACATCCCCATGTAGCACATAATATGACTTGACATTCTGTAAACTCATCTATAAACCTTCAAATCCCACAACAAAGAAGCTCCAGCTGCATCATGACTATTCATTTGGGCATTGGCAGTTGTTTCTTAAAAACAAAGGTACATCAACAAATAATATCCACCAGGGATCTCCTTCAATTGGCCAAGATATATAAATCCTGAGAGAAAATATCCCAGCCTAACACATGAAACACTACAAAGTGTCATAGAATCAGCACTATGTTCCATGATATTAGCTTCATTACATATAAAAATTTCCTTTTTGGAAGTTTGCCAGCATGTAAGTCTAACAGGGGTTCAGGTCTACCACACATACATCTGTGTTAAATAGGTGAAACTCACTGCAGCAGTGTAAATCAGGTGTGAATTGAGACAGCTTACTTCACTGAAGTTACTCTTAATCTAGACAGGCTTTAAAAAAAATACAGATATATAATTTAACTGTTACAGAATCATAATTCTAATTAAATGAGACAGATCCTCTGATGTCAAAATTTGTGAATTGCAACTGATCCCATCTACCTAGAACTCTAAAATATTTGTTACACATTTCCAAACATCTCAAGCATAGATGAGGAAGGCACATTAAAATTAAATGAAGACAAAATATCTCTCTGTTAAAGAGATAGCATCTTTCTAAAGGGATAAATATGAATAGAATTCAACTGTAATATTTACTTTAGCTACATTTTAGGTAATTACATGGATAAAAAATTGTCTTTATTAGAAGATCTGGCAACCCAGTGTATAGCTCTGTCTTATTTTTGTTTTCTACCTTTCACTGAAGAAAAGTTTTATGTCTGTCTTACAAGGACAAGAAGTTTACCATGAGAGCTGCATTGATACTCTGATCTTCTTCACTTCACCACTCAAATATGTCAAATGCAATGACCTTTTCTCCCTCAAATCGTCTTCTGTCTGTACACAGACCCCCTTAAAATAGCAAGTGTTCATCTGTGTTAGGATTAGATGGGCTGGTTTCTATTTCCAGTTTCCTTTTTTCACATCTAATCATCCTTCAGCTGCATACATTTAACCAATTGCATTGGAGAGTCCCTATATCTGTACCTACCAGCTCCTGAAATGCAATTAAACATGGGATTAAAATATGGAACAAAGTAAGGTTAGTTTTAGAACTGGAGGTTTTTGATAAGCAAAATAGAATACAAAGTATGTCTCAACTTCAGGCTGCTCAGAGAGGTGGTAGATGCCCCATCCCTGGAAACATGCAAGGTCAAATTGTATGGGGCTCTGAGCAGCCTGATCTAGCTGATTCCGTTGCAGAGAGGTTGGACTAGATGACCTTTAAAGGTTTTTTCCAACCCAAACTATTCTATGATTCTGATGATCATTGCGTTAGAAGATCTGAGTTGGTCTCCCAACATTTGAATGATTGAATGGCATTTTCTGTACCCCTACCTTCAAGTCAGGAAGAGCTGTTCTTCCTGCCAGTGTTCCTGCAAATCTGAGAAATCAAATGAGGTTCATAGATATCTTTATTAAACTTGTGCTCAAGGTAGCAACATCATATATTTCTGTTGCAAGCATTTGCCGTCTAATGGATTATCTCAGTGTTGTGTTGCCAGGTTTAATCAGATAAAGGTACCATTTATGAGCCTGCAGGAACACAGACATTTGAAAAGATTGCCTTATATAGTTTTAATAACTTTTCATATTAACTCTTTCATCATCACTGTGCTTTGCTACAGGATTCCTTTGCCATTTGTGAAAGGTCCTAAACACTGTTCTTGTCTATGCTTCAATGTTGATTAATTAATATGAAGACAAAGAATTTTTACTCAGAACAATTTGGATTATACATAGATATCAGTATCCATTTTATTCATGAGCCAGTTAATTTGCAGGCCTAATCAGAATTAACAAAATTCATATAGTAAAAATAAACAATCTTTGGTATTACACAGACACTCCCACATCTGCATAGGCCATATATTCGTGCTCATAAAGTACACAAATACGTGTACGTATGTGTATATGAATATATGTATACACACACAAGCACATAAAAAACATCCTCAGTGGAAGTGTTGAGGGTACAAAAATACAATAAAAAACCATTTTCTGCAAATATATATAAGTATGTGCATACACATGTGCGTGTATATATATATTTTCTGCATCTATTATTCCCCACACGCACCTTGGAGACAAAACATTGAACCACAGGCCCAGTCTGGAATGGCCTTTCTTATGCTTTTAGGAAATTCTGAAGATTTGATTTACAGGTTTATAAAAAGCAAAACAGTGACATGTTACAGTGCTATAACGCAGAAGTTGCAACACTGATTTAGCTGGTATGTTTCCACTTTAGTACAAATATGAAAGCAAGAATGGAATTTTACACAAAGGAAATTTCTTGTACCAGACATGCTGCAAGCTGAAGGTTTTTTTTATTGAATACAAGTACTTATCTCATGAAAGGACACAAACTAATTTCAAATACATATGGAAATATGACTGTGAATAGACAATTTACAGATCCAGAGACAGTCTGAAGATAATACAAGCATTCTTGACCACTGAAAAACAGATCTTCAGCAATTTACTACCTGTTCTGCAAGCATATGATGAATGATACATGGAGTTCCTGATCCCCAGCTATCCACACCGGAGCCCACTGTAGCATATTGTGTTTCCTGCTATTACCCAGAGTTCCCTTCACTGGAAAAGAAATCAAGAATGTAGAATATTATTCTGTCCTATGATTCAATCTCTGACCTGGAGGTCAGTAACTGTGTTTCATTGTGTCAGTTGTCCTAATGGGCTGGATTTGGGATATCCATCTACAGGCTACACTGGAGATGAACAATAAAGCAATTTTCAGAAGTAAAAAAAAAAAAGGAAGAAAAAAGAAGACATATTTCTCTGGGAGTTTTAATTTTCTTGTTTTACTTTTTCAATGTGTCCTTCACAATATTATTTTTAATGCTTTTGTCGAATTAATACTCTGATTTCCATAGTTTGTGCAATAAAGGCTTATTTATATTAGTTAACTATGCAAATATTTCATGCAAAACATCCTAATTAAAATCTGCCATATTATTTCTTGATCCCAGTGGGATATTTTAACTGGAAATGTGTATTCTAAAGATTTTGCTGCCAAACTATTATTTCAGTTATAGCTGAATAACTAAATTGAACTTAAAAAAGGCAGAGGAGATCTATTTCTCAGGCATCTTGGAATTTATTGCTCATATGTACAACCTTTTGTGGATATAGTGGACAATATCTTCATGGCGTAGACAAGGTAAAAAATAACAGCCTGTGGCATCCTGCTTTAGTAAGCCAGAATCTTACAAACCTGATTTACGAACTTGACAAACATTTCAATTGGAAACTTCTGGTGACTGGACCATCACGAATTCAGGGCACATATTTCTTGTTTTCACTTACTTTTTTAAACAAAATAAGAGTTCATATAAAACTAATTGAAAATATACATAAGAAGTTGATGTACTAACCTATGTTTGCATTCCCATTTATCACTACCACAAAATTCTACAGTTACTGGTGAAAACAGACAAAGAATTGGATACTACAAGTCCAAAAGAAATGTGAAAAAGTTTCCTTATTGTATGGATGTTCTTTTTTTATTTAAATATGTGTGTTTGACTTCACACTGTGCATGTTTTTCCTTTCTCATTTCAATAACCTGGATCTTGTAACAAAACAAAGTTCAGTGCAACAACTCAAATTATATGCAGTTTGGTATTTTTGCACTGAAGAAATGTTTGCTTTCTAAAATAGTGTATTTCATAGGCTATTGCTTTGCTTCCTTGTTGAAAGTATAAATGCTCTTTTTAAATCTCTGCAGCATAGGTTTAATTGTGATTGTAGAAATTTACCTAAGTGTTTAGAAATTCATTTCACTATCTAATGGTCATTAATCTCTTTACTAATAAGAGTAAAATACACATGTGATTGCGTGATGATCAGTCAATTAATAATTTTTCTTTGCCTTTGTAAAAATGTCTTTGTTACTAGCACTGTGTGATGTTTAATACACTGCTTTTAGAACTAACATCCAATACATATTGACACTTTTTGCTTTTTTTTTTTTTAAATAAATTAACACTTAATTGTAAGGACTTTGTAAGCAACCAGTACTTTCATGGCTAATATCCAACATGAAGATGGATTCAACATCAAAAATTTCCTTCTTAACTGAAGGATTTAAGTATTCATAGTAGGATTCATAAGAACAATTGAGAACTTCTACAGGTAAACATCTATACCTCAGTAAATTAAATTTGCATCCTTTGCAGTCAATGCAAAAAATAGTGGCATTTATCATGCAATTAACTTGACCAATTTTGGTTGACTAATATGTGATAAGATGAATTGTACTTTAGAAACAACGAAAAGGAGAGTAGAGGGTGACTAGCTCAAACTATAGACTGTTACATTCAGGAAGATGAATCTCAGCCCTGAAATCTCTAAGGACAGGATTCACTAGCTATGACTAAAGAGTTCATCCATACCTTCCTTAGTAGTATAAACCATTGCAGTCAGTGCTGTTTAGAGCATGATTCGTTTCATGCTGTTGTAGATGTCTAAAACAGACTCATAGAAATGTTGGATGGGAGGCATCTTTGGAGTATCATCTGGTCCAAACTCCATTTCAGAGCTGGGCTTTCAACAGTGCAGGGTCAAATCAGTTACAGCTTTGTCCAGGTAAGTGTAGAAAAGCTCCAAAGTTGGAGACTTCACCAGCTCTCTGAGTAAGCTGGTGCAGCACTGCACAACTCCCCTAATAATTTTACTTTACAGAATGTACAACATGAATCACCAAGAAACATTTTGTGACCTTTGTTCCTTCTTCTATTGTTTGCTACTACCAAATCCAATTTCATCCTATCATCTTTGTAACTGACGTTCAAGTAGTTTCAGGCATCTCTTAGATCACCTCTTAATCACCTTCCACATCAATGAAGCTCAACTTCTTCAGACTATCCTTATTTGTCACGTGCTCAAGCCTTCTGATAGTTCTGACAGTCTGTTGGAGCTCTACCAGGTTTTCTGAATCTGTTTTGAATAAGAGGACTCAATATTGGGTGCAGCAGACCAGATGCGACCTCAGCAGTGCCAGCTACCAGGGAATCATAACTTCCCTCAATATGGTAGTCATGTTTATTCTAATGTAGCCGAATATATTAGGGCTGCATTGTTCTTTGCAATGAAATTTCACTGCTGGTGCTTATCCAATGTGGTGTTGAATCTCCGTAATCCCCAGATGCCTTTCAGTGAGCTCATTACTCAGCCAGTAACTTACTATCCTATACCACAGAATTGCTACACTCCAGGTGCAGAACTTGGCGCTGCTGCCTGTTGAACTTCTTGAGGTTTCTGTCAAGTATCAGTCCCTGGAGTTGTTAATTGAAACTTTTGTCACTGGATACAAGCCAGGCTGGAAATGGATGTGCACTTCCCTTTGAATAGAGAGGGCCAGACAGTCTTCAATCTACTTAGCAGCATGTTGATCTATCCAATGCTCCCTCACCTTCCAAATAAGAATCCTGCAGGAGGAGATGTTCAAAGTTTTAATAAATTCAAGCATATGCATACCTTGAATAAATATGCATTACACTATTCTTCCCTATCCACGTAGCTAGTTATATCATTGTAGCCTTTCACACTGGACAAGCATGAATGACCCTGTGTAAATCTATCTTAACTATTCCTGATTGTTGCCTTCTCCTTCATGGCTCTGAAACTGAACTGAAAGAGGAATTGACTTAATATCTTTCCAGGGACTGAGACAATCTTATAAATTTGAAGTTCCCATTTCCACCTTTCTTACAAAGTAGGGGCCTCCTGTGCTTGCCAGAATTATTTCCCTCACTTGTTCAGCTTGATTACATATCTTCCTAATAGAGTCATAGAATCATAGAATGGTTTGGGTTGGGAGGGATCTTAAAGATCACCTAGTTGCAAAACCCCTCCTATGGGCCAGGAACACCTTCCACTAGACCAGGTGACTCAAAGCCCTATCCAGCCTGGCCTTGAGCACTTCTAGGGAGGGAGCATCCACAACTTCTCTGGGCAACCTATGCCAGTGCCTCACCTCTTTCATGGTAAAGAATTTCTTTTTTATATCTAAGCTAAATCTGCCCTCTTTTAGTTTAAAGCCATTACCCCTTGCCCTGTCTCTACAGACCGTTGTATAGAGTCCCTCTCCAGTGTTCTTGTAGGCCCCCTTCAGGTACTGGAAGGCTGCTACAAGGTCTCTCTGGAGCCTTCACTAATCCAGACTGAATAGCCCCAGCTCTCTCAGCCTTTCCTCACAGGAGAGGCATTCCAGCCCTCTAATAATTTTTGTGGCCCTCCTCTGGATCCGCTCCAGCAGATCCCTGGCTTTCCTGTGCAGAAGGTTCCAGAGATGGATGCAGAACTTGAGGTGGGGTCTCACGAGAGCTGGCCACATTTCTTTTGATGCAGCCCAGGATATGGTTGGGCTTCTGGGCTGAGAATGCACACTGTTGTGTGATGACGAGCTTCTCATCAACCAGCACTCTCAAGTCCTTCTCCTCAGGACTGCTCTCCATTCTTCGTCCAGCCTGTATTTGTGTTAGGGATTGACCCAACCCAGATGCAGGACGTTGCACATGGCCTTGTTGAACTTCACGAGGTTCACAGAGGCCCACCTCTGGGACCTGTCAAGGTCCCTGTTGATGGCATCCTTTCCCTCTAGCTTGATGACCACATCACTCAGCTTGGTGTCATCTGCAAATTTGCTGAGAGTGCACTCAATCCCACTGTCTATGTCACTGGCAAAGATGTTAAATATCTCCGGTCCCAAAACTGAATCCTGAGGAATGCCATTCATCACTGGTGTTCACCTGGACATCGAGCCATTTATCGCAATTCTTTGAGTGCAACCATCCAAACAATTTCTTGTTTACTGAGTGGTCCATCTGTGAAATCCATGTCTCTCCAATTTAGGGAAGAGAGTGTCATGCAAGACAGCATCAGATAGGCACTAATCTTCTTCTAATGAGTCACCACAAGTGAGGTGGCAACACCATCTTCCCCGTAAGGTTTTGGTATCGTGGATGCATCTATTCCTAGCCTGAAGAAACAGCCCCTAAGAAGAAGACAATAGGTCGGAAGTCATCCACCTGTTTATGCCAACAGGGCTATTGTTCACCAAGTAGAAGAAAATTTCAACTTGCTTCATATAAGAAAACTGAATGACGGTTATGGCATCACGGGAAGCTGTCTTCATGTTCAGCAAGTAACTCATAATAGAAAGTAAGTTTGTTGGCTCGAAAGGAAAACAGAGGCATGCTATTTGTGACCAGTTTCAACATTTGAGTTATTTCATAGTATTGGTTTAGGCAATCAATTATCTGCAAGTTTAAGTTATAACAATGATAAAATTATGGCACTATGCTAATAATTGCCAATGTAAGTTTGATGTTAATAAAAAGAGATTTGTGTAGGTATTAAGAATTAGGCATCCTAATGTATTGATCTCAGTGTGTGCAAGAATATCTTGGAGAATGAATATGTAAAGATGATAAAATGAGGCCTTTTTAAAGAAGTGATTCTTCAGAGTTTTCCCCAGGGAAGTTTTTATTAATGGCAGACCACCCACTTCTGCTAGGCCATATGAAAAGGAAAAAAAATAACAAGCTGAGACCCTACTGGAAAACACTTTAATTTTAGCGATAAAGAATGTTAACTCAAATCCCTACTTCTGCTGAACTAAATGTCTGACTTTCTTCAATAAGCACAGAGTGACTGTTCAGAGATGAGCCAAGCGAGATTAAGAATCATTAATTGTGTCTCATCAAACTGGTTTTATATGACAATTAAAACTCTTGCTTTGCCAGTAGTAAGTCTGGAAGGTCTACTCACAGCACACTGAAAATTAAATAGGAGATTTTTTAGTATTGCTGCTTCCATGATAGGTGATAGATAAGTCAGCACATCCACCTGTGCATCAGAAGACACAGGTTCAGGTGCCTGCTGGCTTCTAAGTAAGCAGCATAGTCACCAAGCCATATGCGTTTTTTTCAGGTAAATAGTAAACTTACAGTCCTCTATTTCAAAGTTGTACATAACTGTATGATTCCCTACACACTCACTGAAGCACGGACTTCCCAACTGGGTGTAATAGTCCTGGTTTCAGTGAGAGGAGAGTTAATTTTCTACCTAGTACTGATATAGTGCTGTGTTTTGCGTTTAGTGTGAGAATAATGTTTATAGCATACTGATGTTTTAGTGGTTAGTAGGTAATGCTTACACTAAGTAAAGGACTTTTCAGCTTCTCATGCTCTGCTGGGCAAGGAAGGGCACAAGAATCTGGGAGGGAGTACAGTCAGGATAGCTGACCCAAACTGCCCAAAGGGGTATTCCATATTATATGACATCATGCTCAGAATATAAACTGGGGAGGTGGCTGGGTGGAGATGGGATCCCTTTTTTTCTCCCGATTCTCTTTCCCGTCGCACTGGGGTAGGGAGTGTGGGGGAAGGAGTGATTGAGCAGCTGCGGGGCACTTATTTGCAGTCTGGGGTTAAATCACAATAAATACCCACCAAGCTATAATTTCTTCCTAATGTTTTTTAAACTGCATGGGTATTTAAAAAGAAGAGAGAGAGTTTTCTAAACATATTGAGTAAAAGAGCTCTAGGGAGATACAAGTCTCAAATACCCATTTCAAATCAAGAAACAGGGAGGACCTTCTAACAAGAGTAAACTAAGCAGAAATCAGTTGGATACAAGTTATTTGCTGCTATTTTGTCTTTCTTGTCTTGGCTTTTGAGGTCTTTTGAAGAAACAGCAGAGTTGGAAACTTTCTAAAAATGCAGTAAAATCTGCCAGTACTAGCAAAAAAATTTAGCTAGTAACTCTGATGTAGGTATGAAAACTTCATCTTTTTTAAGGGAATGCAGACTGTTGAATTTGATTTGATAATGTTGTTCTTTTAATTGACTGTACTATGTAGATATCGTGCTGTGCTTTAATATTTCATAAGATACAGCTGTTTTATACAGCATATGAGTTCTGATACGCGAAGGATTGCTTAAGGCGATTTATGCTAAAATATGACTAATACAACCTATCTCTAGATACCATGGGTTCTTGCTGTGGCACTGTTGTGATGTAACAGAAAAATAAACATGTATTTCTAAATATAGATTTGGAAAGCATAATTCATCAGTTATAAATCTGATTCAATTTTGGCAAGCAAATAGATCATGTCCAATTTCTGCCTAGGGCAAAATTCATGCTTAATAAACCTGTATGGAAAATCTTGTTTTCTCTCGATAAGAGTCAGAACTTTCTTTTAGGCAAAAATGAAAATTTAATCTGAAGTGTTTTAATATAATGATAATAATACAGTATGAGAGAAGTAGAAACATTTTATCCATAAAATATATTTTATTTCCTTTTTAATGATTTAAGATGTTTACATAAAAATTATGGGAAAATATTTTTTAAAACTGAAATTCTTCTTAATGAAACTTCACTTAAAAGTGTTTCAAAGGACATATCAACAGTTCTGAAATGTAAAAAAAAAATTTAAATTTCTTTTAAATCAGATCCTTCTTCTAGTTTTCCTTTTGATAAGTTATTTTTCTTTGTTAACAAGAAATTTACTGGAAAACTCCTAATTTACGCCTATTTTATATCCTGGACCCAAGGAGTTAGTCAACATTTTAGGTTTTTTGTGAATATGAAAAATCAGTTAGAGGAATCCGGCAAGCTTTGAAGTTAGAAATTATTCACAACAAGTATAAGCAAAATCCTTGCATGCAAAAGCTTCTTCCATATCCACAAGCCGTAAAAGCCAACCTGGCCGTTAGTTCTACAGAAATTAAAAGCAGCTGAATGTAATTCTATTCAAAACACCATTATGTGTCTTGATGCAAGAGAAAACGATATGTTGGCAACCAAAGTAGTCTGACATGTTTCCAGTTGTTGAGACCAATCTTTGATTTTGCCTGCACAACTTTGATTACTGTAGCCTGTACAATGGTAGTGTTAATGGTTTTCATCATGTAGTTTAGAAAATTAATTTCAGAAACGAAGTGCTGTTTTCTGTACATAGAAGGGCTACTCAATTTTGAAAAATTCTTGAACCTGTGTTTTTTTTCACTCTGTTTTTTTTCTGTTTGAGCTAGGTTTCCAGGAGACTGTGTGGAACGAATATGGCAAGAGTGATTATCAAAGGAAAACTACGTGTAGTATGCCTTGATCCTTATCCTCTGATGGTTTCATCATAAAGTTTTATGTGATGTGTGGATGAATGCTTCTTCATTTTTTCTCTGCTTTGGGGCTTTTGCAAGTGTACTGGAAATATAGCATTTTTATGAACATTAATTTAAAGCTAGACTGGACAAAACACTAGAGAAAATATGGTCAAAACCCCCTTTTTTTGTAAAGCATCCTGAGATCTGTTGGTAAGAAGCAATGTAAAAGAGCCAGCTATTATTTATTGTCGAGGACAGAGACTACAATACAACTACTGATACTTTTTATTCTAACCCCAGATTCTGAATCTTCTGTAGATACTGTTCACTTGTCAGTTGCAGGAAATTCACTGCACTTCTTACCAAAAGAGAGCTGAACCAAAAGACCAAGTAGATTGCTCCTGTCTGCTCCCTTGCTTAGGCATTCAGAGTGAGAGCTATATCAGAAACCGTCACCCTGGTGGTAGGGTGACAGATTTTCTCCTGACTGTTCTGGACCTCCAAGGTAAGCATTCGTCAGTGGTGGCTGTTACAGAAGCCCACGAGAAATGACATCCTTGTCATGCAACTATCACAAGTCGTGTGACTTCTCAGAGGAGCACATCAAAGGACCAGAAAAAAGAGCAAGCAAAGATCTTAGGAAGTGATACTATGTGGAGCATCTCGACATATCATCAGAAATACTTCTCAGTAGGAATGCTCCAGTGGTGGGGGATAGTATGCAGGATACCACCCACAAACTGTTTACTTTGGTGAGATAAAAGTGTCAGTATTTGATTATGAAGAGGAATGTGCCTGTAATGATTTGCTCTGGCTTCTCCTCCATCATATGACAAGAACAATTATACATAAATCACATCAAGTATGATTTATCGTGACTGTGCTTTCTAGAACTTTGTTCTTCTCATGGCTAGTTAGCTAATTTGAACTAACAAAATTTAGTCAGTTTAGATTAACTTTATTATTATTATTACTATTATTTTGGCAATAAATTTGGACTTTTACAGAAAGGAAGAAGGATAAGGAAATAAAAGAATTAGCCACAGAAAAGGAAGAAGGATAACGAAATCTAAGAATTAGCCACAGTTGTTCACCGCTCTAACTCAAATCTGTTCTGAATATTAAGGGCATGGTCATAATTCAAAATGATACAATTCCAGACTTATGTCAGGATGATAAAAATCCAGATTGGCGCTAAGGTTGTGAATAGACCAGTTACATTTAACATCTAAGAAACACACAATTGAAACACTCGAAAAAGACAAGTACTAAATAAAGATATTGCCAGATCAGTATTCAAAAGTTAGGTAATACCAGAGTTAAAATTTAAAATGTAACCCCAGTTAGATACCCTACACTTCTGCATTATGGTAGCAACCTCTGCATGATCACACTGTGTTTTGTTAATTGCCAGTCCCAGATTAGAGCAACCAGGCTCAGAAGAAATGAAAAGTCCACACTGGCGTGAGCATGATTTGCCCAGCTCCATGAAGGAACACTCTGATAAAGTTCAGTTTCTTTGGGAATCATCCAGCAACCACAGTTAATAAATCTGCTTTCTTTCAGCTCCTGCTACATTAGCTGTGTACCTTTATTTTCTGAAAAAAATGCACTGGTATCCTACAGTCAACAACCTCTTTCATTATAAAACCTGATTTGCAGCCTGTGAACTGCATAAGGAAAGAATGCTATGAAAAAAATTACATGCACTAATGTAATTATAGATGGTAATACTTACATCTAAGACAAAATAATTAAGGCTGTATAGGCAACCTTAATTCTGACATTTTTCTAACTTCTGAGTAATTGACCTTGCAATCTCACCACTCCTCATGTATCAATTACAATTCGCTTTTAAAAACATGAAAAAAACCACTGTTACTGAGGCAGAAAAAAGAGAAGAAATCTTTTGTTTTGGAACCAAGCTGTGCTTTTTTGAGAGTCAAATCCTCCAGAACCACTGTTAAGAAGGCTACAAGAGGACCTACTGCAGGCAGGCGTTGTATAATTAATAACATCTACATGGCACAGTGACTAGAAAGAGGAATACACATCAGCACTGGGAGGTTTCCCAAATATTTATTGTCAGGAGACAAAGGGGGCTATAGAGGAAGCCTGGGGGCAATCCAGGCTTGGTACTACTGTTGGTGTTTCTAGGTTATGCTGCTCTTGCTTTGTCTCTGTAGAGCTCTGTTTCACCCTTTTATTATCTTGATTCCTTTCCCTCCTATTTCCTTATTATTTTTCTCATTCTCCTGGGCCTTGGTCACAGAATCACAGAATCACAGAATAGTAGGGGTTGGAAGGGACCTCTGTGGGTCATCTAGTCCAACCCCCCTGCCGAAGCAGGGTCACCTACAGCAGGCTGCACAGGACCTTGTCCAGGCGGGTCTTGAAGATTTCCAGACAAGGAGACTCCACAACATCCCTGGGCAGCCTGTTCCAGTGCTCCGTCACCCTCAGAGGGAAGAAGTTCTTCCTCATGTTCAGATGGAACTTCCTATGCTTCACTTTGTGCCCATTGCCCCTTGTCCTGTCACTGGGCACCACTGAAAAGACTTTGGCCCCATCCTCCTCACACCCACCCTTCAGATATTTGTAAGCATATATTAGGTCCCCTCGCAGCCTTCTCTTCTTCATGCTGAACAAGCCCAGCTCCCTCAGCCTCTCCTCGTAGGGGAGATGTTCCAGTCCCCTCATCATCCTTGTAGCCCCCCGCTGGACTCTGTCCAGTAGCTCTTCATCTTTCTTGAAGTGGGGAGCCCAGAACTGGACAGAGTACTCCAGATGAGGCCTCACCAGGACAGTGTAGAGGGGAAGGAGAACCTCCCTCGTCCTGCTGGCCACACTCTTCTTGATGCACCCCAGGATCCCATTGGCTTTCTTGGCAGCCAGGTCACACTGCTGGCTCATGGTTAACCTGTCGTCCACTAGGACACCCAGGTCCCTCTCCACGGAGCTGCTCCCCAGCAGGTCCACCCCAAGCCTGTACTGGTGCATGGGGTTGTTCCTCCCCAGGTGCAGGACCCTGCATTTGCCGTTGTTGAACCTCATCATCGTCCTTACACTTCTTCTCCTGGTCTGTGGAGTGGCTGTTCCCTTCTGATCCAAACAGCCCATATTCAGCCTGCCAGTTCTCAGACCTCATCTCCCATGACCTGTTGGCACCCAGGAGAAACAATTGCACTCAAACTCATACTCAGCTGCACCTGCATGGGCTCATGGCATGCCCATGGTGTGCAGAACCTTTGAAAAATGTACTGAGATACTCTCTGAAGTTTCCACTAGAGTGCAATTTTGGGAGAAGTTCTGGGTATGAGTTAGCACTGGTCGACTTTCATACGGAGCCTGGAAGGTAGAGCCACAGTGACAGCTGCCAGAACATGAAAACTTGCCACCCTCTCAAGCAGTCACAATATTGCTTTTCTTACTAGTGTTTTTAGTACAACTCTGCAATATTATGTCTCCAATCTCATTGTGAGAACATCTTTACTCATGGTTTATTTATTTTTAAATAATTCAGAAACTTGAGATAGGAAAATTCAGTATAAATATTGGAGCTCGGTAAACTTACAGGTTCTGTGAAAAAAAAAAGTCATTGAGAAGTGTTTTGGAATCAAAATCTCCATCTCTATTCCACAGACAGTAATAAGCAGAAGGCTTTTAGTTCTAATTAGTAGATAAAAAATTTAATTCACTTTGTATAAGAGGCACAGAAATAGAAATATATATTTTAGAATATTTTTAAGTAAATAAAATATCTTATTGCATAGATGCCTAATGACTGTGGCAAATCTTGTTTCAATTCAATCTCTGCTTGAATTCCCTTGCTTGTCTGGGGGAGGAGAAAATCAATATTTCTTTTCACATATGCTTTTACATGTTAACACAGTGAACTAGACTTTGACCTGTAGTCAGCAACCAAAGTTACACGGGTTTTTGAAATGACTAAAGAGAGTTCAGGCCTGAGGAATTACATTGATAAAACAGAATTTGGTTTGGCCAAATTTACTTTGGAAGAGAAAAATAAAATAAAACTGCCATTCTGAAACCCTGGTATAGATTCAATTTTATTTCGATTTTTTAATTTCAGAGGAAAAAATGCGACCAAGAACTATGACATTCTCAAGTGATACAGCCCAGACATTCTTAATATAGTCTCAGAATTTTTTACCAGATGCTGCTCAGGAAGAACATCATCCTAAGGATTAATGAATATAACCAAATGATAAATAAATTTAGAGTGAACATTTTCTCACCATTAAAACAATGGCATTCTGGTGCATTTGCAAATGTAATATAGGTATATATGGTAATATATGTATACAAGAACATATGCAGCTGGCTTCATCTCCCCAGTGCGCATATGTAGATTTGAGCTTCTTGTCCTGGGCTCACTTTATCAGAGAGGAGAAAGAGGCAATTCTAGGACACAGTGAATCTGTTACTAAACTAAATATCTAAAATAAGAGCCATATCTAAATAACAGGGTTAGGTTAGTCCTCTATGTTGTAATCTACTTTGAACTCCATTTCTGATATCACAAAGGCATGTATTTTTCAAGATGTCTGGGTTTTTTTCCTGCAGATAAGCCCCAAACAGACTGTTCTAGTTTTCACTAACACTTTTTATAACTTTTATTTTTTTAACATTCATCAGAAAAAAAATGACTGGAATATTCCTCAAGATCAAGTTCTGTTTAGTCAGGGGAAATAAGAGAAATCATCTGATAACCTTGATACTCAGTTACTCTTTTTAGAACCTGTTTATTTATAGTTTGAAGAGTTAGCTTAAGGTAATGGTAATTAAAGTTTAAGACTATGATTAATTTCAAAATTGAAAAGTTTAGAAAAATTTAATTAAAAACAGTGATGGACATTTTTCACTATTGTATTTACTATTAAAAAGAGACAAGAATAGAAGAAAGTGGATGGGTAAAAAGTACATGATTTTAAAAATAATTCTTAAAAAACTATTGAAAACTTCCTATGGCATGTTGCTTCTACTACATTTTTCAGTAAATACTAACTATTCAAGGGTTTTCAAAGTGTGCATTCCCTTTACTTATTGACGTAGAAAGGAGTGGGTGAAAGGCTTTGCTTCTATTGTTCATACTGTATAGCTCAACAGGTAAAGTAGTATTAGAAGGCAAAGATTTACAGAATTAGAGAGATTAAAATAGGGGTATGAAGTAGTAAATAAGAAGAACATCGATGAGAATGAGAAAAATAAATCAGTTTATTTTCAGCTAATCACTATTTGTGGATTAGATGAACATGAGAACAGTTATCCATTAACTGATGGAAATTAGAGTCGTGTTGTATTGGATTAGCCTTGCTAACAGCCAGACTCTCACCCAGCCACACATTCACTCCCCTCCCACAGGATGGGGAGAAAGTAAAAAGAAGACAAGTAGTTTCTTTAGTTGGAGATGAAGACAGACTAACGGGGAAAGCGAAAGCCAGCTGTGCAAGCAATGCAAAATAAAGCATTAATTAATCTCTTCCCATCAGCAGGCAGATGTCCAGCCACTTCCTGAGAAACAGGACCTCAGCAAACATAGAAGTTGCTTGGGAAGGCAAATGCCAGAACTAGGACTCACACACACACCCCCCTTCCCCTGATCTTTTACTGCTGAGAGGTTATCCCTTTGGTCAGTTCGAGTCAGCTGCCATGGTTGTATTCTCCCCTGACCCCGTGACCCACCCCCCCGATATATTTATTGTGGAGGTGGGGACAGGGGAGAGAGATAAAGAGAGAAAGTCTTGGTACCGTGCAAGCACTGTTCAGCAATAGCCAAAATCTTGGTGTGTTATCAACACAGTTTTAGAAGCAAATGTAAAGCAAAGCACTATATGGGCTCCAATGAGGAAAGTTAACTCCATCCCAGCAAAATCTAGCACACATATCTACAGAAAATACTCTAAACATATGTTTAACACAACAGTATTTTTTCCTTGAAAGATTTCCCAAGAAGAAACATTGACCTCTTTTATACTGCTTTGATTGAAGTCTCAAATTTTCTGATTCTTACTTTGAATCATAGAACCATAGAATAGTCTGGGTTGGAAGAGACCGTTAGAGGTCATCTCTATGAATGCCACTGCAATGAGCAGGGACATCTACAACTACATCAGGCTGTCACTCCAGTCTTCAAAAAGAACAAGAAAGAAGACCCAGGGAACTACAGGCCGGTCAGCCTCACCTCCATCCCAGAAAAGATGATGGAGCAGCTCATCCTGGAGGTCATCAACAAGCAAGTGGAGGAAAAGAAGGTTATCAGGAGTAGTCAGCATGGATTCATCAAGGGGAAATCATGCTTAACCAATCTGACAGCTTTCTAAGATGGCATGACTGGCTGGGTAGAGGGGAGAGCCGTAGATGTTGTCTACCTAGACTTCAGCAAGGCTTTCGACACGGTCTCCCATAACCTCCTCCTAGGGAAGCTCAGGAAGTGTGGGTTGGATGAGTGGTCGTTGAGGTGGATTGAGAACTGGTTGAATGGCAGAGCTCAGAGGGTTTTCGTCACCAACACTGAGTCTAGTTGGAGGCCTGTAACTAGTGGTGTCCCCCAGGGGTCAGTATTGGGCCCAGTCTTGTTCAACTTCTTCATCAGCGACCTGGATGAAGAGTTAGAATGTACCCTCAGCAAGTTTGCTGATGATACCACACTGGGAGGAGTGGTAGATACACCAGAAGGCTGTACTGCTATGCAGCATGGCCTGGAGAGGCTGGAAAGTTGGGCAGAGAGGAACCTGATGAGGTTCAACAAAGGCAAATGCAGGGTCCTGTACCTGGGGAGGAACAACCCCATGCACCAGTACAGGCTTGGGGCAGACTTGAAGAGCAGCTCTGTGGAGAGGGACCTGGGTGTCCTGGTGGATGACAGGTTAACCATGAGCCAGCAGTGTGCCCTGGCTGCCAAGAAAGCTGATGGGATCCTTGGGTGCATTAGGAGGAGTGTGGCCAGCAGGTCAAGGGAGGTTCTCCTTCCCCTCTACACTGTCCTGGTGAGGCCTCATCTGGAGTACTCTGTCCAGTTCTGGGCTCCCCAGTTCAAGAAAGATGAGGAGCTACTGGAGAGAGTCCAGCAGAGGGCTACAAGGATGATGAGGGGACTGGAACATCTCTCCTACGAGGAGAGGCTGAGGGAGCTGGGCTTGTTCAGCCTCAAGAAGAGAAGGCTGCGAGGGAACCTAATAAATGCTTATAAATATCTGAAGGGTGGGTGTCAGGAGGATGGGGCCAAACTCTTTTCAGTGGTGCCCAGAGACAGGACAAGGGGCAATGGGCACAAACTGAAGCATAGGAAGTTTCGTCTGAACATGAGGAAGAACTTCTTCCCTCTAAGGGTGACGGAGCACTGGAACAGGCTGCCCAGGGAGGTTGTGGAGTCTCCTTCTCTGGAGATCTTCAAGGCCTGCCTGGACAAGGTCCTGTGCAGCCTGCTGTAGGTGACCCTGCTTCGGCAGGGGGGTTGGACTAGATGACCCACAGAGGTCCCTTCCAACCCCTACCATTCTGTGATTCTATGATTAACCTAACCTTTAAGGTTTGCAGGGATGGGGAATCTATCATTGCTCTGTGCAGCCTCTTCCAGTGCCTCATCACCCTCATGGTAAATGATTTCTTCCTTATAATTAGTCTAAATCTACGCTCTTTTAGTTTGAATACATTACACCTTTTCCTATATCTACAGACCCTTGTAGAAAGTCCCTGTCCAGCACTCTAATAGGCCACCTTCGGGTACTGGAAGGCCGCTATAAGATCTTCCCGCAACCTTCTCTTCTCTAGGCTGAAAAGCCCCAACTCTCTCAGCCCTTCCTCACAACAGAGGTGTTCCAGACCTCTGATTGTTTTTGCTGTCCAACCTGACCTTAAATGTTTCCAGGGATGGGGGCTCCACTACCTCTCTGGGCAAACTGTTCCAGTGTTTCACCACTCTCATCATAAAAATTACTTCCTTATATCTAGTCTAAATCTACCCTCCCCTAGTTTAAAGCCATTACCCCTTGTCCTATTGCAACAAGCCCTGTTGAAAATATTTTCCCCATCTTTTCTATATGGCCTCTTCAGGTACTGAAAGGCTGCTAGAAAGTCTCCCTGGAGACTTGTCTTCTACAGGCTGAACATCTTCAACTCCCTCAGCCTTTCCTCATAGGTGAGGTGCTCCAGCCATCAGATCATCTGTGTGGCCCTCCTGTGGACCTGCTCCAAGAGCTCCATGTCCTTCTTGTGCTGGGGTCTCCAGAGCTGGAGGCACTAGTCCAGGTGGGGTCTCACCAGAGTGGAGTAGAGATGCAGAATCACCTTGCTCGACCTGCTGACCATGCTTCTTTTGATGCAGCTCAGGATACAGTGGGCCTTCTGGGCTGTAAGAGCACATTCTTGTCTTATGTCCAGGTTTTCATCCACCTGTACCCCCAAGTACTTTTCGACAGGACTGCTCTCCATCCCTTCATCCCCCAGCCTGTGTTGATAGTGAGGGTTTTCATGATCCAGATGCAGGACCTTGCACTTGGCCTGGTTGATCCTCATGAGGTTCACATAGGCCCACTTCTCGAGCTTGTCCAGGTCCTTCTGGATGGCATCTCTTCCCTCAGGTGTGTCGACTGCATCACTCAGCTTGATGTCATCTGCAAATTTACCAAGGTTTCACTCTGATCCTGCTGTCTATATCATTGCTGAATATATTAAACAGTACCGGTCTCAATATGAACCCCTGAGAGACACCACTTATCACCAGCCTCTACCTGGACATTGAGTCATTGACCACTACCCTCTGAATGTAACCATCCAACCTTTGCCTCATTCACCCAAGAGTCAAGAAGTACAAGAACACCAATTCTGCAAAAGCCTTTGGTATCTCCACACCAATTAATTATAACCTGTGACTTTTGAATTGACTATTCATGTCCAAATAAAAATCACATTCAGCTAAGTAAAATTTAAATATTAAGGTTGAAATGCTGTATTAAGTAAAATAAATATTAATCTCATCTTGACGTACTGAATTTTCAAGTCGACTTAAGCAGATAATAAAAACCTTTGTATGATAGAATTTCTGTGGGGAAAAAAAAAGTATATTTATTTCAGAAAATAGACTAATTTTACAAATTAGCATATGTCAATTCCTGCCCCCAAAAAGTCATTGTAATATTGCTGCAGAATTTGAAGATTACGTTCTTCTTAGAGCCAAACTTAAGTATATGCACAAGAAATAACGGAGCATGTAGATTCAGAAAGACACAAATAACAAGCTGCATCAGAATATTCTGCTAATCTGTCTTATTTACAGAAAAAGGTCTCAATAGCTGGAAGAAATGGTGGCAGAAGCCAGGCCCACAGGTAAAGCAGGCAATCCAAATAGCACCTTCAATGTATAAATATTCTTCACAACTTTCGTCTTGATTAGAGAATCTTTTCAGGACAGGCTCTAGTCTGAGTCTACCAGCCCCTTTGGTACTTTATAAATTGTGTGTCTGGTGACCATAATGACAACAGGGTTAAGATCCTCAGTGTGGTTGACAGCAAAAGAGTAGCCAGGTTTTCTTCTAATAGCTTTCTTCTTGGCTATGCTGTTCTTTTTGACACTTTAGTAAGTAAATTTTAATAAATGTTTCACTAACTTGGCAGTAATTTAGAGCTCCCTCTTCTTATCTGTTTGAATTAAGGATCCAGTCAACAGCTCCACTGTGCTAATGGAATATACCGGTGTGAATAAATCTGCACATCCAGATCAAATGTGTGAACAGGAGACTTGCTATGTTTTAGGAGGTTGCATAATAGATAAGAAAATAGGAAAAGCATACTGGACCAGACAGAGGGTCTGTTTGCTAAATGGTTTGTCTTTGACAATAGGATATGACACCTGATTAGATAAAACCTGTGAGAATCAGGCAAGCCTTTAATACACAGGCTTATTCTGTATTTTTCTGCTCTATCCTCCCAGCTTTCAGCAGACTGTCTAGGGATTTCTGGAGACAGAGATACTTTTGTTTGCTGAAGTTCTGATGTGTTTCTCTTCCATGAGTTTGTCTTACTGCTTTTTGAACCAATTTGCACTTTTGACATCCAGAATACTGCTTGGCAGAGTTTCCATAGTGTATGTATTCAGGTAAAAATACATTTCTTGTTTGCTTATTTCAACCTGTTTAGCGATGATGTCATTTAATGGTCCCTAGTTCTCACACTGTTAGAAACAAGGAGTGTTTTCTACTCTTATATCCCATGGGACTTGAAGTCCCATCTAAATTCAATACTACGGGAGTCATATATTGCAGAACTACAATCTAAGTTACTGTATCATTCAGTTACAATGAGCACATTTCTTTCACAGAAGACCAGATTCATGTTCAGGAAAATTATTTTTCACAGTTTGAACAAGCTACCCTCAAAAGAAAGAAATATATATAAAGATTGGAACAATGACAGGTTCATGTTTGTTGCTAGAATTGTCTGTCAGATACTTCGAAAGACTCAGGTTAAGTATGTTCATTCTTCTACTAATCAGAAATAATACAAAAAAAAACCTTTTCCAATTTTAGTGTTTGACAAAAATTGATGGTTTTATGCATTTGCAAGAAAGAATAGCACTATTCAGAAGCACTCAATACAATGTTTCATAAGTGCAATGTAAGATATTGCAAATTCCAGATTTGAGCAAAAATACATTACTTTTTATTCCATAAATAAATAGTTGTTCTATGGGAAGATATCCCAATAAATTTTACCCATTACCCCTAGAAAATTGCTGAGAAAAGATGGAACTATTTGGTTACTTTCAGTGTGAACACTGAAATTAATATGATTATGACGTGAAAAAATCATGCTTAACATTCCTTTTAGCTCTCCTGTCTAATTCTGCCCTGTCCAGAATTCTTATCATTTGTCATTTACAGTGCTATACAAAAGTACTTTCTGTAGTCCTAACATGATTTTAAATTAAATCTAGAAGCCTGGGAAATTTATTGATGTTCCCAATGAATCTCCATTTTAGGGTTTATTTATGAAGATATGTCAAAGAGCCACTTTTTCAACTCTCTTGTCCTCACTTTTTTGTGTTATGCTGCTAAACCTAAACTAAGTTTCACATTATGTGTAATTATATTGAATGCCTGAATAATATGAGACTTCATGCTGTAAAGTTCTGAAGACAAAAGACAGGAAAGAGTTGGTAAATTAATTGCCTGCATCTATTGACAGATGCTCCAACTAAAAAATTATTTCGTTACTGAAAGACATTAAAAAAGTAGGGGTTTGTCTCTTTCAATTCTATCATAATTGATTTAATATTAGAAAGTATCAAATTTAATATAAAGGAAAACCAGTCAAAATCCTTTAGCCCAGAGTTAGGTCTGCCAGACTCCTAGTATCTTCTCTCTTTCTCACTTATTTTGCAATGATCACTGTAAAGTTTCTCGTTTCTGTTCCTTCTGAAGTAGAATTTGAATCTGAGATACCAGCTATATGAAGTCTCAACTACTTCCAAGAGATTTTGTCTTGTTCTTCCTGACTCCAGAAAGTGGTATTAAAAGTGCTATATAAAAAACAAGGAAAATGGGGACACAATTGTGAAGTGGCACGTGAGAACTGACTGCCTCCTGCAAGAAGTATCAGGGGTCTCTTCTGTCACTTAGAGTTACTCCTGTCCTGCTCCTCTGTTCGCCCGCCATGTACCTTGTTGTTTGACCCTGGGGTCCCACCTTGCACACAGTACTCTCAGCTCTGCTGTGACCACATCCACTTGCAGACTGTTGTCCCTTCCAGTGCTCAAATTTCTCACATCCTAAGGGATGCCAAATGGGACTCAAGGGTATGCATCGAGCTAAACAAAACACTGAGGCAGGGCAAAGGGACAGGGTTGAAGAAGGAGAGGATTAATTGTGGGACTACACCTACAGGGACCAGGCGAGATGGCTTCATGTTGCAGGTGGAGATGTTAAGCAGCACTGCTCAAAAATTTTTAAAAAATGCTAAAAGTAATCTTTAATAAGAATTAACATGATCACACAGCAAGAATGAAGCAGAGAAATGTTGCATAAGGTACATGCAGTTCACAAGTGAGGAACAAATTAACTGGGATGTAGATATCTTAGTGAGAAAGAGAAATTTCCATGGTCAGGCCTGCGACCTGACCGCACTCCAGCACCCTGTATGAGAGCCTCCCTGGCCAGATGCCTGTGAATAGAAGTCCTTAATAGAGTAGGTGTGAAAGAGACCGTAAAAGGAGCTATGGTCTTTGCGAGGTTTCTCAGATCTCTGCCAAAAGAGCATCTATATTCACAGGATGCAAGTCATCCAAAACAAAGCAAGCAAAATCATACACATCCTGTTAGTTTCCAGTGCTGGGAGACATATTTGGAAAGAAAGTGGATTTCACATTACATACTGCTAAGAATCATAGAATCATAGCATGATTTCAGTTGGAAGGGACCTTATAGATCATCTAGTTCCAGCCCTCCTGCCATGAGCAGGGACACCTTCCACTAGACCAGGTTTCTCAAAGCCCCATCCAGCCTGGCCTTGAGCACTTCTAGGGAGGGTACATTCACAGGTTCTCTGGGCAACCTGTGCCAGAGCCTCACCACACTCATAATGAAGAATGTCTTTCTTATATCTATTCTGAATCTACCATTTTCTACTTTAAAGTCATTACCCCGTGTCCTATAATTACATATTTCTGAAATTCAATATTTAAAAAATAATATGCAAGAAAATCAGACGTTGTGAATTTGAAATCCTTAAGCTCAGCTTTTTCAAAGAAATTTGAAATTTGTATGTGGTGACATATTTCCAACACATGAAACTTTCAAAGTATAACACTACTTATCCACAAAACCTATGATAAAATCATTAGAGATGACAATCATGGAAGAATGATAGTCGTGTTGCAGGAATTCTTGTGGAAATACTCTAAATGCTATGTGGGTGAAAATGGTAATGAAATACAGGCTAGTGGATTGTTGAAATATGGAGCTTTCCACACAAGGCGTTAAACAAAAGAAATGCTGACGAAGTCACCTCTGTGTTTACACTGGTTTGATGTACTTTTTATTACCCATATATGATGGAATAGATAAAAATGCTTTCTCCTAGATGGAGACTCTCATTGTGGAATTATTAGTAAAATTAATGTTTTACATCTGAGAATTAAGGTTTATATGAAAAATGTAGCAGTGTTCACCCATTGAGGGAAAGCATGAAATAAAAAGGAGCTCTGAGGATGGGACACAGCTGCAGCAGGCATGTGAGGAATCCACTAACACAGCAACTCCCTGCAATGTACCACAGAGGACGGAACGGAGTGGAGAGTCCATGGCCATGCTCCATGATGATAAAGCGGGAAGAAATGGTTCTCTAGAACTGATAAGAAGCTCATCTGGCCTCCTGAGCCAACAGGTTTTTGAAACCTTGCCAAAGTGCTACTCTCTCATGAACTTTGCTCATTTTAATATCATTTTAATGCAAAAACACACCTCCATCCCAAAGGCTACCCGCCTCCGAGGTGCGACTACCCCTCTTCGAGTCTGTGCTCTCGATTTTTTGTAAACTATACCTTTAAACGTGAAGCAAGAGAATTTTACACCAGTCATGATAAAAGGTACGTATGACTACAGTCACTCAAACTCCACCTTAAAGGTAGAGAGGATATAAAAATAGCCAGGGAAATGGGGGATTTTCGGAGAAGAAGATCTTTGGAGGAAAAGAAGATAACACTGTGAGCAAGTCAAGGGAAACTCCACCTCAGACTGCCTCCGACAGCCGGGACTGGCCGACAGGCTGAGCCTTGCTTCTCCCCCCCTTGGGACACCTTGGGTGAGACTTAAACTAAGCACTTTTCTCGGGAATAGTTACTCCTTAATGTTTATAGCCAGGCTGTATGATTTATAATCTTTTCACGCATTTTCTATTTGCACTCGCTTTCTTGCAGACAGTCACTATCACCGGCAATTCAAAAAACCTATATACCTGTTGCACAAATAAAACTGCACTGTTTAAGTAGCCAGTTGTCACAGTTTCTCACTGAACGCGACCAAATGCGGCCGTGCTAGTTCATGAGCACAACTGGACTGAAGGTGCAGACTGCTATTAGTGTATCCAGAATCGTGATACTTTAATATACATATTAAACGCGACTGGACTGGTAGTGGCAAATTGGACATCACTCAGAATTTAAGCCTAGCCGCACCTAGCCTATCATTTCGGTGAAGAGTGTTAGAAAGCAAGGAGGTTTATTTTCTGCCAAATTAATGTAACACTCATTTAAATTCAATATACTGTGAATAAGATATGCTCGGTAGAGAAGTGGAAACAGGTATACAGCACATAAAAGTTATTTTTCTCACGTTTAGAGGCAAATGTTGGAACTGGGAAACGATTAGAAGACAACTATTGTAAATGAAAAAGCTATTCTGTAACTCATATTCTGTATGTGGAATTACTGACATAATTTTCTGTTGCATTTTCTGTCTTTCTTGAATGCCAACAAGATCTATGTAGATGTTGTGAATTAAACAGATTGACCTGAATATTGCAAAGGAACTGACAAATATAATCGCTGAATATCCTACTTGTGCTTGGTAAAAGAGATGA
Source organism: Opisthocomus hoazin (assembly GCF_030867145.1). NCBI lineage: Eukaryota > Metazoa > Chordata > Aves > Opisthocomiformes > Opisthocomidae > Opisthocomus > Opisthocomus hoazin. The sequence continues at coordinate 16,485,858 of NC_134414.1, read as the reverse complement.
CATTCTTATCACAAAAACTGCCACAGATTGTTAGCACTGTAGTATAACTGCAATTCCCACTTTTTTCTATGAGCCTTGTGAGGAAATAATATCAAGTTGCACTATATAATAAATCCATATGATCTCACTAACAAATCAATATTAATTTTTTACCAGTCTGAAACAAAACTAATACATAGTCTGTGGATATGCAACTAAAAACTATCTTTGTATGTCCAAAATTTACCCAACTCCAGGTTTCAGACTTGCACTTTGCAAGTGCATAGTTCTGTTTTTCTTATGTTTTAAATTGCTACCGGATAAAAAAATTATTTCTCTTGATTAATCTGAAGCCTGGAGATTGTGTTCTCCTATAACTGTTTCTGTTGTCAGGTACTAGAATAAAATAAATCATCATCATGTAAGGCACAACATTGTCTTAGTGAAGGTCAGTCATGACATGTACACCAAAAAGTCCTCCTATTTACAGGCTAGATAAGAAAATAATAGTTATAAATTTTTTTTCATGTGTTTGTTTAATTTTTCTCAGAGGTCATTTGGATACTTCTGAGAATAAGAAAAGCAATGTCACTTTCCTTTGCTACAAGATCATGTTCTCTAAGAAAAAATTCAGAAAGATATTTGAAGGAAGAAGGAAATTAGCATAATTTCCATGTGTCTCCTTCTTTATGTAGTGTTCTACAATGCTTTAGAAAGAGCTGGTAAGACTTGCTTGGGTTCTGAGATAAAAAAAAAAGTACTGCCAGACATCCTTGCATTGCAAATCCCAATTTTATAAAACCTATTGGTGTCAGAGGAGGTCAAGTGACAAATTCTCACAGAACCGTAGTACAGCGCTCTGAAGCACTCACTGGTGCTTTTGCTCCAAGTTATGACTAAATGAGCATATTGGCTATTATTAGGAGCCCAGATTGTGCTACTGCTTTGTACTGGTCTGCTCCAACAGCCTCAGATTGTAAATACACTTTATTACTCAAATTGGATCACATTTTATTCAAATGTATGCACAAATTTTCAAAGTAACTTTTTTTGTCATATATTGCTAGAAATAACACAATTCATACTTTGATTTCAATCAAACTGTGTATTGTGTATGCATGAAAAATTCAATTATCTGTCTCTTTTTTTCTGGAGACTTTTTGGTTTAGCCTGTTAAAACATTATTTTGATCTAATGTGAAACCAGTTCGGATAACCAAGATATTTCCAGATAGCAAAATAAAAGAAGAAGACATGGAACTATGAACTAAAACGTGGCCTGTAATATCTCAAGTTCTTCCTAAATGACAACACAGTAACCATTAATTACAAAAAACTCCAAGAAATATTATGTTTTATGACAATGTAAATCCCAGAACACATCAACAATTTTGTAGATGATCATGTATAAAATCCGTGAATTAATACCAAGATGTTTTTAGCATTGTGTACTGAGTACTAAATTAATAATTCATACAACCAATTGTCCATGATTATGTGAACTGAGAACAACTGAAAACCAGCGTTAACAGGTGGTGCGTGCAGTTTACTGTGAAAACCACTATTAAAAATCTTTGGATTTACCTTACGTCTTCGTTTTGCAGCCTAATGTTGTAAACCAACAGGTTGCAAACTATTGACCCAGAAAAGCAGATTGCAGTGAGATCCTAGCCATTTCCAGTTCCCTTGATATTAGTCCACTCTTACATAGTGAAGGGTGGGACAATTCTGCTCGGTCTGTCAGAAGAAATTATCTAAATTTATAATTGCAGTTCAGTGGGCAAGAGGTGGCAGACCTAATTTCTGAACAGAAATCTGCAGTCACACTGGAATGAACAAGCTGGAAAGAGGTGTTGAGGTCTGACCTTTTCCTGAAGGCTTCCTTTCCAGGCATCAGTGGCCAGTGCAATGCCAAGCTGGAAGTTCTCCAGCTGAAGTCCTCCATGAAGATAAAGCAGTTACATCTGGGGCTTTCAGCAGCTAGCCTGTGGTGCAGAAAACTGGGTGGACAAGCTGAGGGCCCTCACTTAGTCAGGGGCCAGGGTAAAAAAAGACAAGTTTCACAGGTTCTCTGAAGCTTCTCAAGTTCTTCAGTGTTGCGGTGATGGCACAGGAAGGGCTGAGAGCCCTTCACAGGAACACATTGGAAAATATAAGGAGTCTGAGACTTCCAATGTAAGTAGTTTCGCTTAACGTCTGCCTTCAATAGACTAAAAGCAGCAGAGCTTATCCTATAAATGTGGGTGAAGGCCAAACTTTACGACTGCTTGATCTGCAAAGACATCTCCAGTTTAAGTCAGTGGTGAAAATCCAGAGACGAATTAAAGGTGATGTTTCCTGCATGTTAGCAGCATTCCTCCATGTTAGCGCATTATTTTTCTCATCTATGCCTACCATGAATGCAATAGAAATCATCCTGTTGTCTAGCCAGAGAAAGAAAATGGCAAAGTTTTAACTAAAGCACAATTATGAACAGTCCAAAAAATACAATAGCTCTGTCACTATATATAGTTAATTTTGACATGTAATGAGTTACTCTTGACATACTGTTTTATGTATAAGAGCAATATTTCCTGCCTTCCTGAGCTACCTGAGTGCCCAAAGATTAATTTGCAAAAGGAATTTCTTCTTAATTGGGGGAGGGGGGGGCTGCACCAGGGGGAGCGTCTATGTATTTTAGATGCTGTCAGGGCTACACATCAGATAAACAGAAGTTTTCAGTCTCCCAGTTTTGGCCATGGGCTCCCAGTTCCTTTTCAGATCTGCCTGTGAGTGACTGTGGATTTTAAGCAAACAATTTTTTATACTGAAAAGCACTTTGTCAGTCATACAGTTTTAAAATCTGGCTAATACTTTCTGACTTTGTCAACCGATCTAGAAGTTTTAAAATATAGAATAATGATCTGTCTTCTAAAATGTAAAGAAAATAAATGATCAAATATAACCAATACTAACAGTAAAAACCAAGTAAAATGTCTAAAGGTAAATCCACCTGCATTTTTACTGTTAACTTCATACAAGGAGGACTCATCAAGGCATAGACAGTAGACACCTTTGGTCTTCTGGCATTTAACAGCTAAGTGACAACTCTGCTTATTCATCTTCTTTCCATTTTAAATGGCATATTTTTATTGAAAGTCTCTGAATTACTGAATGGACATCCGAATGTGCTTTTCTCAGCAAGCACAAAGTAGAAGTTTTCCACAATTCTAAAATTTCATTAAATACCTGCAAGATTTCCAGTAGGTGCAAGCCAGTAAAGAAAGTGTTAAAATTTTCTGCCACACTTCCAAGAAAAGCAGGCAAGAAATAAAGATATCCATTAAGTCCTTGATGAATATGGCATATGGAACACCTACAACTCACTTGAAAGTTTTCTGTTGTTACTAAACTCTTAGGCAGGAGAGGTTGACCTTGGCTGCTGCCAGACCCCCACCCAGCTACTCTCTCACTTCGCCTTCTCAGCAGGACAGAAGAACAAAACATGATGGAAAAAACATGGGAGCTGAGATAAAAGCAGTTTATTATTAGTTTGTTATTTGTTATTATGAGCTAGTGTGATGAAAGTTAATTCATCCCAGCCAGACCCAGTGTATAAATACATCTAAAATAATCAATTACATGCTGTAGTTCATTCTAAAAGTAGACTAAGGAAGGTAATCATTGAGTCTAACCATGGATAATAAATGATTCACAAATAATTTTTAGAAATATTTTCAATGTTAATTTAAGAAGAGTCAGTTCAGGTCTTCTTAGTAGAGGCAAAGTTAAACTTTGCTGCTGCAAGGATGAAGATCAAATTAGTGAACCCTGGAGAGACATGTTGTCCTTTGGCTATCACTGATGAATGGGAGAGAGATGGTCAAATGTGACAGCCTGAGAGCCAAGATTGCTAATGCTGGGAGTTCCTTCAGGTCCCCAAGGCCTTGTGTGCCCAGCCACTTCACTCAGCAGTGAGAGGAGCAGCACACCCACTGCTCTTAGACTCCAGCATAGGCAGAACAGGAAGCAGTCATTACCTCGTGAAGTGATTTAGAATCATAGAGCCACAGAATCATTTAGGTTGGAAAAGACTTTTAAGATCATCACGTCAAACCATAAAAAATCCGATTTACTACGTCCCTTCTAGAACTAGACCCAAATCTACACCTTTCAATGTTAATGACACAAGAACTGAGGCAAGCAGCAGATCCAGGACAGTGACAGAGTTACCTCACATAATTCCTTACACACATTTATGAAGCTCCATCATAGAACTGTTAAAAAGGAGTGTTGCAGCAGGTTGTTTTGCAGCCTGCAACAGTGATAAGTAATTTGCTTTTAATTCCCACCTCATATATGTTTATGGCCGTTTCATACTGATTTGCTCACTTGTAGATTTGATTGTGTTGTCTCTCATTTAGGCAATGATATACTTGTTGGACTGATAGAGATACAAATCTGCTGGAGGACTTGGGACAAATGGGGTTCTGGGAATTTGAGCACTGCCTTGCTGCTGACCCATGGTAGTATGTGTTGCCAGGTTCTGACATTCATGTCAGGGCTAACACAAAACTGAACATCTTCATGAGATCAGGACTGCCTCAATGCATGCAAAATATCATATCTCTAAGAGCCTTCAATAGTTCTTATCTTTCCTTGTTTTTCTAGAAATTATATGGACAGCAAATGCAGTTTTCTGAATATCACCCAGATGTTAGAGCACAATGTTGGCAGTTCACTGAGAAAGTCAGGCTTTCTTAAGTAACCCTGGATCCAGCACTGTGAGCCAAGATGAGGTCACAGCACCCTTCTGCTGTGATAAAGAAATGACAGCTTGAAAATGTCATTTCTGAAAGAAATGTTAGTTTTGACATTTCACACTTTGGTCTAGTTAAAATTAATACAATAAAACAAAAGCATTGGTGGATTTAGTTTGTATGCTCTCTTCAGGATAGCACACACAATACTTTCAATACCGTGCTTTGCTTATGAAATACAACGTACAGCTATATAAGGAGGAGGAAAAGACACTAAATTAAATAATTCAGAAACTCAGGAAGGTGAAACACCAAATCAAAAAATGCAAAAATAACATAGCCTCCTTGACCTGAGAAAAGACAGATGATAACTTCCTTCTACTCTCCTTTTTTAAAAATTTTATTTCTTTTTAAATAGCTTTTATTGATTCAGAAATTATTTGTAAATGACTGAGATCCAGTTACAGGGAGCCAATATTTCACAGATCAAAAGTAACATGAAAAGTGGGATTTAGATCATCTAGCTTTAACCACAAAAAAAATTAGTCTTCAAATTTAACTATTCATCTAGTTTCATCTAGTTTCACCAAGAAACAAGCATCATCCATGAGGAGTTTATGTAAACGATGTTAGATATATAAGGCATAGGAAAGATGGATCAATGACTATCTTAACTCTTGAGTGGAGTGAGCAAGTGAGATGAATCTTGTCACATCTCTGAAACACAGGCCCTTTTTTTTGCTTTTTTTTTTAAATGGGCATATCTTTTCATAGGCTCTGCATCACTGTACTGATTCCTGATATCAGACCAATAAACATGCTGTCTTCTCTAAATTCTTTGCTCTGTAGTCCAGTCTCTGTTTCTGTCATAACAAGATGGACATATGTATGTTTCTCAGCATCAACCACAGTACAATGGGTCTTGAAATGGCTTTAATATTTATCAGAAACAGAAAAAGCTGCAAGAGTGGTGCAGCTCAGTGGTGACTGAGCACAAAACATAATGGAATCCATTTAAATTACATTCTTAAAAATTAAATCCGAATGCTGACTTCTGTGTTTCTGTCTGTAAATTAACAGCTCATAATCATTTGTTCATAAACAATTCCATTTTAATCCTCCTGATGTACAGATACTACTAAATCAACTAAGTTCGTTTAATCATATTTTTTCCATTACTCTTTATTTCATTAGAACACTACAGAGAAAAATAATTTTAGCCTGGGACAACAAGGATAATAAAGTTTTGAAGTCTGATTCTGAGGCTAGATCATCAAGTGCAAAACTCTGATTTCCCCCCATTTTGGCCTTTTGAGTAATACTAAAGAAACCCACACAAACTAAAATATTGTGCATTTGAAATGACCGCATTTCATGGCTTACTTATTATTAACTGAATATAAAATTGGAAAGTTGCAAATTATTTATCAGATATGCAAAAGTATGTTTGTGATATTGAATGTTTAGTTTAAAAGTACCATATGAAGCCATATAAAGTACAAGGTTTTAATAGCTTGCAGTCTCTTAGTCATGTCATGACTTCCATTTGTCACAGCTGTCTCATAGCTCTTCATAACCTCTGCATAAGAAATTAAAGTTCTCAGTGCTGCTCCTGTAGAACTAGTGTCCATCATGACAGGACCTGACGGTACACAAGCATGCAATCTTAGTAGGAAAGTAAGTGATAAGAGGGATGTTAAAGAAGTTGTTTGCACTCTCCCATGTTAGGCATCTGTCTTAGGCAGCTTAAGGCTTTGGCAGTGGCTTGAGACAACAGATTAAGATGTTACCCTGTCCTGTCCATTCTAAGTTTTGCACAGATTTCTGAGCTCTTTGTCAATCACCTCCTGATCTGCAGGCTAAATTCAGTTAGCTTTTTTTCCCTCAGAAAATTGCACCATAAACTTTAGTTACTCAGGATTTGATTAATGTCAGTTTCAGATGTCCCTGCAGCAAGCAGTAGAGCACAGATGGTGGCTGGCCACCCGTCTGAGTTAAGCCATTCCCACGCATCAATCAGCATCTGTAGTTTATAACAGGATTTCTTAAGGAAAAGTGGTATCAGCGATATCTTACTGTAAAAAGCTGAGAGGTTTAGAAATTGATTAATGAGCAGGTCAGGAGTCCATCAAGTGAGAACAAGACAGAGAGGTGGGTGTACCATTCTAAGGCAACCTCTCACCACTCATCCATCAGAGCTCTACGTTTGCAGACAAGTCACTTCAGTTTCCCTCTTCAGTCAATGGAGAAAAAGGCTTCTGTAAGTGTGAGCCAAAGCTGGAATCTGACTAACTCAAGTGGAACTCATTTCTTTTCTTTGACTAAATAAGAGGACTGGAAAGTTACCTAACTTAAGCCCAGAAGTTAGACTTCGTGAGTACTCCTTCAGAACAAAGAAATGGTCTTTTGAAATCTTGGCAAAGTCTGATGAAGGGACATTTTCACACATTACTTAGCTGGGGACTACACATTACATCCATTCTATAACTATAGTGAACAGCACATTTCAGCCACTACACACCCCACCTTTTTCTGAAGAGTACATCAAAGAGTAATGAAGAAATGAGGTAGACAAGGCAGTTAAATTCAGCTTTCTTTTTCACCACTCCAAAGCCCAGCAAGGACCAGGCAAAAAATTGACAGATGATAGCAGAACATACTTTTGATTTTCTAGTCCTCTTTCATCCTAGCAGTCTACAGTGGTGGTTTGAGCTCTGCACTCTACTCAGGTTATTCAGGGTACCCAGAGCTCTGAGCTGGAAGACAGAGACGGGGAGCAGAATGAAGCCCCGATAATCCAAGGGGAAGTTTTTAGTGACCTACTGCTCGACATAGACACACACAAGTCTATGGGGCCTGAAGGGATCCACCCAAGGGTGCTGAAGGAGCTGGCAGATGTGCTAACCAAACCACTTTCAATCACTTATCAGCAGTCCTTGCTAACCGGGGATGTCCCTGTTGACTGGATGTCAGCTGATGTGACACCCGTCTACAAGAAAGGCTGGAAGGAGGATCCCGGGAGCTACAGGCCTCTCAGTCTGACCTCGGTGCCAGGGGAGGTTATGGAGCAGATAACTGGAGTGCCATCAAGCTGCACATACAAGGCAACAAGGTGATCAAATCCAGTCAGCATGGGTTTATGAAAGGCAGGTCCTGCTTGCCCAACGTGATCTCCTATGACAAAGTGACCTGCTTAGCGGATGAGGGAAAGGCTGTCTGTGTTGTTTATGTGGTCTTTACTAAAGCTTTTGACACTGTTTCCTACAGCATCCTCCTGGAGAAACTAACTACCCATGGTTTGGATGGAAGTACACTTTACTGGGTGAAAAACTGGCTGGATGGCTGCACCCAAAGAGTGGTGGTGAATGGAGATACTTCCAGCTGGTGGCCAGTCACAAGTGGTATTCCCCTGGGCTCAGTACTGAGGCCAGTTCTGTTGGATATCTTTGTCAATTATCTGGATGAGAGGATCAAGCACACCTCAGTAAATTTGCAGATGACACCAAGTTGGGTGGGAGTGTTGACCCAACTGACAAAAGGGATGTCCCATGCAATATGATGTCATGCTCAGCAATATGCTTTCCTGGAGGTGGCTGAACACTTGGCTGCCAATGGGAAGTAGTGAATGAATTCCTTATTTTGCTTCACTTGTGCACACAGATTTTGCTTTACCTCTTAAACTGTCTTTATCTCAACCCACAAATTTTCTCACTTCTATCCTTCTGCCTCTCTTCCCTATCCCATTGGTGGGTGAGGGGGTGAGCAGCTGGGTGAGGCGTAGGACTGTTATTAACCCTCAACAGTCTATTTCAAAGAGACTGCCTGTATTAGGCATGTGATGTCTTGTCACGTTCACTTGCTTGTAATTAGTTACATGATCATCAAATATGTAAGTCACCACTGAATAGTTAACTTACTAATGTTTTAATAACTGTCATAGCAACCTGAATATTGATTAAAGTTTACTTAGATGTTAAACGAAAAATAGCATAAAATAAATGCCAGCACATAAAATTTCAAAGTAGGCTTCTTACTTCCCATTTCTATAAGAAAAATATCCTATTATGCTGGAAAAAAAAATCAAACCCTTTGTCTGTTCAGAAGTCTTCTGCTGGATGTCTCTTGTGTTTCCTTTCAATAACAGAAAAAAAAATATCAGTAGTTAAAATATTCTTCACCAGAATATAATAATTAGAGAATTAAAATGAATTTCTATCTGTATTAGATTAACAACTGGATTAATGCACAAGTGACGTAAGAAAAAAAGGAAAAGGACTGAAAAAAATCAATGATGTGCCTCAAAAAAAATTCTTGCAAATAGTATACTGCATCCCTTTACTTTTTCCGTTCTTTAATTCGGTCTGGTCGCACATCTGTAATCTTACTTGACTGGGTCCAGCACAGGAAATATCTGAAGCAGAGTGAGAGCTGCCATATAGGGTCATACAGAAAAGATATTCCTGATAAACAGTCAGAGGGAAAGAAAAAGCATGTATAAGACAGAGCTTGGATAAAGCAATCCTGATCCTTATACTGCTGCCTAATTTACATAATCTGCAGTTCAGGGACTTTTCCAGGCCAGAGATTATATTCTCAGGATCATGTTTAGCAGCCCCTAAAGACCTATTCTTTGTGAACAGGTCCAATTCCTTTTTGAACTCATTTGCACTTTTGACCTTCATATCATCTCTTGGCTATAAACTATGTGCTCTAATGGTGCTCTGTGTAGAAAAGCACTGCCTTCCTTCCCAGCACCTCCCCACCAGCATGGACGGCCTGCAAGACAAGTCAGGAAAAGGAGATTTGAAATGCCTACTCTTAATCGAAAAGTGATAAACACTCATCATCCTATGCTGTTCTTACTGTGATGACTAGATATATCATTGGCTTCAGTGGGGGGAAGCACTGAATACATTTCTGTAGCTGTGCAATAAAAAAGCTTTTGCTATGTTTTTACAGACTCTGTCTCAGACACTTCTGTAGGGCTACTACAGATTTCTTAGGACACATTTGTTTTTTATCAGAAATAAGATCTTTAGAATAAGCAAGTTTAAAGAAGGCTGTGCTGCCATTCAGCGTGACCTGGATAGGCTGGAAAGTTGGGCAGAGAGGAACCTGATGAGGTTCAACAAAGGCAAATGCAGGGTCCTGCACCTGGGGAGGAACAACCCCATGCAGCAGTACAGGCTTGGAGTGGACCTGCTGGGGAGCAGCTCTGCGGAGAAGGACCTGGGTGTCCTAGTGGAAAACAGGTTAACCATGAGCCAGCAGTGTGCCCTGGCTGCCAAGAAAGCCAATGGCATCCAGGGGTGCATTAGGAGGGGTGTGGCTAGTAGGTTGAGGGAGGTTCTCCTTCCCCTCTACTCTGCCCTAGTGAGGCCACATCTGGAGTACTCTGTCCAGTTCTGGGCTCCCCAGTTCAAGAAAGATGAGGAGCTACTGGAGAGAGTCCAGCAGAGGGCTACAAGGATGATGAGGCGACTGGAGCATCTCTCCTACAAGGAGAAGCTGAGGGAGCTGGGCTTGTTCAGCCTGAAGAAGAGAAGGCTGAGAAGGGACCTAATGTATGCTTACAAATATCTGAAGGGTGGGTGTCAGGAGGAAAGGGCCAAGCTCTTTTCAGTAGTGCCCAGCAACAGGACAAGGGGCAATGGGCACAAACTGAGGCACAGGAAGTTCCGTCTGAACAGAAGGAAGAACTTCTTCCCTCTGAGGGTGACGGAGCACTGGAACAGGCTGCCCAGGGAGGTCGTGGAGTCTCCTTCTCTGGAGATATTCAAGACCCGCCTGGACAAGGTCCTGTGCAGCCTGCTGTAGGTGACCCTGCTTCGGCAGGGGGGTTGGACTAGATGACCCACAGAGGTCCCTACCAACACCTGCTATTCTGTGATTCTGTGATTCTGTGAAGATCTTCTGGAAAAAGCAATTAATGGTGTTTTGAAGTCTTTCTTATTTAGACGTTAGTCAAAAGAAGAACTCGGTTATGTGTATAATAATCTCTCAATTTATCAAGCTTATCAATAACCCGTAAATGAGAGATTTCTGAGACCTTAGAGGTTCTTTCTAATAATAAAGTTGATTTCTTATGTGGTAATTTATTTCTCACCATTAGTCACCCCTCATAGACAAACCTGGTGTTTCAAGGAAGTCATTTGTACTTTTCCTTTGGCCACTTTTGCTTAATTTGCAGTTGTCAGATTGTTTAAACAGTATCTGGTTTTACTTTCAACTTCTCATTAACAGAAATAAGACGTCCACATTGCTGCTAGTCTACGGGATACTGATCCTGTCCTGCTTGGACTGAGATATAATTTGATATGCGTGTGTGCTGGTTTTGGCCACAATAAGTTAGGAGGAGACACAGCTTGGACAGCTGACCCCAATTGACAAAAGGGATATTCCATACCATAAGATGTCATGCTCATCAGTAAACTAGGAGGAAGATTAACCAGGGGACCACTGTTCAGGAACCAGTTAGGCACCAGTCAGTTGTTGGTGAGCAACTGTTTTCATTTACAGCACTTGTCTTTCCTGGGTTTGATTTCTCTCTTTTTGTTACTTTCCCTTTCTTTACAATTTTTATCTTTATTATTATTATTATTGTCTTTGTTCTTATTATTATAATGTTATGGTTTGGCTGTGGCCAGCAACAAAAGCGCCATGCGGCCGCCCCTCCCCTCTGCTGGAACGCAGAGGAGGATGGAAAGAAACAAGCAGAAACTGGTGGGTCAAGATAAGGGCAGTTTAACAGAACAGCAAACAAAGGGAACAGGAGCAACAATGATGCAGATAAGGAGAAAACACAACACAAACCACAGAACCCAGAGAGCCGCTCCCGCCACTGTGCTCCCCAGCCACGAGAGAGTTCCTGCTGCCCAGCTCCCCCAAAGCAGAACCCAGCATGATGGCACATGGTATGGAATACCCTGCTCTTTCTGGCCAGGTGGGGTCAGCCCACCCTGGCTGTGCCCCTTCCTGGATTCCAGTGAGAATTAACCCCGTCCTGGCTGAACCCAGGAGATTATCCACCACACATCACCTCTCCTGCCATGGAAGACCATTACGACAGATGGAGCTCGAAGTCATGGATTAAACGAGCTCAATGGACACTTTAAAGTGATGATCCATAGAGTAAGGGAATGATATCTGAAGACAGGAGAAGTGGTGGTGATCAACTGGACAATGGGGGACCTGGGCATGATGTAGATGGTATGCAATAAGGGATGGATAATATCCTGGGTTCGGTCAGGACAGGTTTAATTTTCACAAGCTGGGAGGGGACATAGCTGGGCAGGCTCACTCAATCTGGCCAAACAGAACAGGGTATTTTATATCACGTGCCATCATGCTGGGTTCCGGCAGGGGGGAGGTGGCCCGGAGGAAGGGAGTTGTGGCTGGGGAAAGCGTAGGGCACAGGGCAGTGAGAGCTGCTCTGTGCGTTTCACTGTTTATTTTGTATATTCTCCTTATTGGTATTGCTGTTGTTACTGTTTGCTTCGTTTGCTGTTCTATTAAACTGCCCTTATCCGGACCCATGAATTTTTGCCTTTTTCTTTCCATTCTCCTCCCCACCCCAGATGGGGAAGGGGTGAAAGAGCGACCACGTGTCCCTTTGTTGCCAGCCATGGCCAAACTGCAGCAAAATTCTTTATCAATGATCTGGATGAGGGGATTGAGTGCTTCCTCAGTAAGTTTACAGATGACACCAAGTTGGGTGGCAGTGTCGATCTGCTTGAGGGTAGGAAGGCTCTGCAGAGGGATCTGGACAGGCTGGATTGATGGACTGAGGCCAACAGTTTGAGGTTCAACAACGCCAAGTGCCAGGTCCTGCGCTTGGGTCACAACAACCCTATGCAACCCTACAGGCTTGGGGAGGAGTGGCTGGAAAGCTGCCTGGTGGAAAAGGATCTTGAGGTGTTGGTTGACAGCTGGCTGAACATGAGCCAGCAGTGTGCCCAGGTGGCCAAGAAGGTCAACGGCATCCTGGCTTGTATCAGGAATAGAGTGGCCAGCAGGAGCAGGGAGGTGATCATGCCCCTGTACTCGACACTGGTGAGGCTGCACCTGGAGTACAGTGTTTCATTTTGGGCCCCTCACTACGAGAAAGACGTTGAGTTGCTAGAGCATGTCCACAGAAGAGCAATGAGGCTGTTGAAGGGTCTAGAGAACAAATCATATGAGAAGCAGCTGAGAGAGCAAGGGCTGTTTAGTCTGGGGAAGAGGTGACTGAGGGGAGACCTTCTTGCCCTCTACAACTACCTGAAAGGAAATTGCAGTGAAGGAGGTGTTGGTCTCTTCTCCCAAGTAACTAGCAACAGGACAGGAGGCAAAGGCCTCAAGTTGCATCAGGGGAGGTTTAGATTAGATTAGATATTGGGAAAAATTTCTTTACTGAGTGGGTGGTCAGGCACTGGAGCAGGCTGCCCAGAGAGGTGGTTGAGTCCCCATCCCTGGAGGTCTTTAAAAAAACATGTAGATGTGGCACTTCGGGATATGTTTTAGTGGTCATGGTCATGTTGGGTTGACAGTTGGACTTAATGATCTTAGAGGTCTTTTCCAGCCTATGATTAAATGATTCTATGATTCTATACTCATAAGTAACATTATCTTGAGTGTCCAGAGTACTATATGTCATCAGTAAACAAATGATCAAGACAGGTTTGTCAAGAGATTTCATCATGGACATCACTGTCTCAAATATATACCTGATTCTGATGTATACACATATAAAAAATTTTGTAAAGCCTTTGACACGGTCCCCCACAACATCCTTCTCTCTAAATTGGAGAGCCATGGATTTGATGGGTGGACCGTTCGGTGGATAAGGACTTGGTTGGATGGTCGCAGCCAAAGGATAGTGGTCAACAGCTCAATGTCCAGATGGAGACCAGTGACGAGCGGAGTCCCTCAGGGGTCCGTACTGGGACCGGTGCTGTTCAATATATTTATCAATGACATGGACAGCGACATCGAGTGTACCCTCAGCAAGTTTGCAGATGACACCAAGCTAAGTGGTACGGTCGAGACACCAGAAGGACGGGATGCCATCCAGAGGGACCTGGACAAGCTGGAGAGGTGGGCCTGTGTGAACCTCATGAGGTTCAACAAGGCCAAGTGCAAGGTCCTACACCTGGGTCGGGGTAATCCCCGCTATCAATACAGGCTGGGGGATGAAAGGATCAAGAGCAGCCCTGCTGAGAGGGACTTGGGGGTACTGATAGACGAAAGGCTGGACATGAGCCGGCAATGTGCGCTGGCAGCCCAGAGGGCCAACCGCATCCTGGGCTGCATCAGGAGAAGCGTGGCCAGCAGGTCAAGAGAGGTGATTCTGCCCCTCTACTCTGCTCTGGTGAGACCTCACCTGGAGTACTGCGTTCAGCTCTGGAGCTCTCAGCACAAGAAGGACATGGAACTGTTGGAGCAGGTCCAAAGGAGGGCTACAAAAATGATCCGAGGGCTGGAGCACCTCTCCTATGAGGACAGGCTGAGAGAGTTGGGCTTGTTCAGCCTGGAGAAGAGAAGGCTGCGCAGAGACCGGATTGCAGCATTTCAGTACTTAAAGGGAGCCTATAGGAAAGATGGGGACAATCTTTTTAGTAGAGACAGCAGTGACAGGACGAGGGGTAATGGTTTTAAACTAAAACAGGGTAGGTTTAGGCTAGATATAAGAAAGAAATTCTTTACAATGAGGGTGGTGAAACACTGGAATGGGTTGCCCACAGAGGTAGTGAAGGCCCCATCCCTGGAAACATTCAAGACCAGGTTGGACAGGGCTCTGAGCAACCTGATCTAGTTAGTGGTGTCCCTGCTCGCTGCGGGGGGATTGGACTAGATGACCTCTAGGGGTCCCTTCCAATCCAAAACTTTCTATGATTCCATGATTCTATGATTCTATGATAATATGGGACACAACCCATGTTTTAGACCTTCTTTTTAGAACAAGGTGCTGAAAGCCTTATAGATCTCTGATCATCAATCTGTTTATTATTAAAGCTGTAATTCTTTCCCTTTGCTGTAGTGGAACAAAAAGACATAGCTTAGATTTGTAACTTCTGGGAACTAGTATTGCAGGCTGTTATAGTTTGGCTGTGGCCGGCAACAAAAGTGCCATGCGGCCGCTCTTCCGCCCCTCCCCCCGCTGGGGTGGGGAAGAGCATGGAATGAAAACAGGCAAAAAGTGGTGGGTTGGGATAAGGGCAGTTTAACAGAACAGCAAACAAAGGGAACAGTAACAACAATGGTATCGATAAGGAGAATACACATAACAAAGCAGCAGAATGCAGAGATCAACTCTCACCGCCCGCTGCTGCGCACGCTCCCAAGCCGTGACTGCCTTCACACCGCCCAGCTCCCCCCAACCAGAGCCCAGCATGGCGGCACATGGTATGGAATACCCTGCTCTGTTCGGCCAGGTTGGGTCAGCCCACCCGGCTGTGTACCTTGCTGGCTCCTTGTGAAAATTTACCCTGTCCTGGCCGAACTCAGGACAAGACACAAGCATTATGCTTGGACACATCGTTTTCACAGTCAAAATAATAAATTCATGCTAAACTTCTGCATTTCTCTTCTGCTGATGCAGAGCATTTTCACAGAAATGAGCATATAGTCATAGTACAAATTTGTACAGTGAAATAGATTTGACCTGTAACAGATGCTTTTCAGTTTCATTCATAAATTGTGAATTTGAACTTGTAAACTATTTGTGTTGCTTCATGTTCTTTATTGTGTTTGGATTTTGCTGAGGGGTTTTGTGTTGTTGGTTTGTTGGTTGTTTTTTTTTTTGTAGTGTGAATTATATGCAAAGGTTATAGTGCTTGAAATTGATGCTTGAACCTACTACATGTACACACATGTAAACGGCATTCAAACAACCTTGTCAGATTCAGAGAAAGGCAATAAAGAAAAACAATTGTCAATGTAAATAAAATCTTTTCTGTTTTATTTTCAGTGTTATTTCATACAAGAGTCAATAAACCTCAACCCTCCAGACTGCATGTTCATCTAAAACGGTTAAATTGGCTTCAAGGGAAAATTGAATTACATCCTACCTCAACACTTCACAGATAATCAAAAATTGCTTCCTTCCAATACACTTATTATCTTGCAAGTGTATAATTTAATACATAGAAAGTACAGGAAGAATCTTAGTTTTGTTTTCAATGCAGTAACCATTTTTTCTATTTCTGCTTGCCTGTGCTTCTCCTGAAGTACATGAAGAAAATTACCTTCCAGTGGTGTGGAAGGTCTAGAGTTGTTATCCATCTCTTGAGGAGTTACGAGTCATCCTTATCTTTTGTAATTAGATTATTAAAACTAGTAGCTGCCTGAAATAGAGGAAACCTGAAATCAATGAGTGTTTCTAAAGTATACAGCATAAGTGACCAGCACAATGGTCACAGAGGATATCTGAGGTAAATTCAAGATATCATGATTCACTTTACATTACTTATTCTAGAACCGCATTCAATATGCTGCAGAGAGATACATACAGGGAATACAAAATACCTCTCCTACTTCCGACTGTAGCCCTTGTAAGTTCCCCATTAATTAGAAAGCATATTTCATTTGTATTAGGAGGTATATTTCTTTTCTATGTGTACCTGCAGGCCAAGAGAAGACGTGCATATATTTGAAATATACTCACATTAGTGATTACTGGTTCTTCAAGAATATTTCATCAAAAAGAGCAGGTTAAATCTATTCCACAGGTAAATAATGTAACACATTTACATTACTTCACTTTGTTAAGTTAATAATTAATTATTTTCATTCCATTTATTTCTGCTAGTACTATTCTTTTGTTTTGAACAGTCAGTTTTATTAGGAAAAATCTGTTTCGTCTGTATTAAAAATATCTTCAGGATAGTAGATAGAAAAAGGAATGAGAAAACACTAACCATCCTTTTGGGAATGACATGAGGATCACACGGGATGCTACGCTTCATAATTTATTTCCTTCTCTCACTTCAAACAAGGCCAGTGCCGTTCTCCCAGGCACTAGTTGCTGTCTGTGATTTTACCTGCAATTCCTCTTACCTACCAAACCTGACCAAATGCGGGCTCACCGACCTCCTAATTTCCAGGAGAGGAAATCCCTCCCAGTGCTCCCGTGTGCTTCCACTCTGGGTAGCTCTTAGTAGCCAGTCGAGGTGATCCTTGGCGGGGGGGGGGGAGAAGGAAAGCCCATTTCACATCAGTTCATCTTCAAGCAGATCATGCCTGGTGTTTCGATGGGTTTATGAGTGGTGCACTGAGAGCAATTAGTGCCTGAATTGAGCTGCATGAGGATAACAACAAGCGATTACCCTATTTAACAGCTGTTAAGTAGTGTTAATTGCCGGCTATAGACCGCAAGCTGAGCAATTTTGTACGAACTGTACAAACAAAAGAAAAAAAATGCAAGATGTAGGGAGAAAAAGGGTCTGAAAAATCCTCTATCAATTCAAAATATGCATACAGCTGAAGAGATTATATACATTGCTGGTGTGAACTACCTGTAACAAACAGTTGGTCAGATCCAAACCGTTACTGAATTGTCTGTGAATAGACAGCCATTTCTTTTACAGAATCACAGAATCACAGAATCACAGAATCACAGAATAGTAGGGGTTGGAAGGGACCTCTGTGGGTCATCTAGTTCAACCCTCCTGCCGAAGCAGGGTCACCTACAGCAGGCTGCACAGGACCTTGTCCAGGCGGGTCTTGAATATCTCCAGAGAGCGAGAATCCACAACCTCCCTGGGCAGCCTGTTCCAGTGCTCCGTCACCCTCAGAGGGAAGAAGTTCTTCCTCATGTTCAGACGGAAATTCCTGTGCCTCAGTTTGTGCCCATTGCCCCTTGTCCTGTCACTGGGCACCACTGAAAAGAGCTTGACCCCATCCTCCTGACACCCACCCTTAAGATATTTGTAAGCATATATTAGATCCCCTCGCAGCCTTCTCTTCTTCATGCTGAACAAGCCCAGCTCCCTCAGCCTCTCCTCGTAGGGGAGATGTTCCAGTCCCCTCATCATCCTTGTAGCCCTCCGCTGGACTCTCTCCAGTAGCTCTTCATCTTTCTTGAACTGGGGAGCCCAGAACTGGACACAGTACTCTAGATGAGGCCTCACCAGGGCAGTGTAGAGGGGAAGGAGAACCTCCCTCGTCCTGCTGGCCACACTCTTCTTGATGCACCCCAGGATCCCATTGGCTTTCTTGGCAGCCAGGGCACACTGCTGGCTCATGGTTAACCTGTCGTCCACCAGGACACCCAGGTCCTTCTCCGCAGAGCTGCTCTCCAGCAGGTCCGTCCCAAGCCTGTACTGGTATATGGGGTTGTTCCTCCCCAGGTGCAGGACCCTGCATTTGCCTTTGTTGAACCTCATCAGGTTCCTCTCTGCCCAGCTTTCCAGCCTGTCCAGATCCCGCTGAATGGCAGCACAGCCTTCTGGTGTGTCTACCACACCTCCCAGTTTGGTGTCATCAGAAAACTTGCTGAGGGTACATTCTAACTCTTCATTCAGGTCGTTGATGAAGAAGTTAAACAAGACTGGGCCCAGTACTGACCCCTGAGTGACACCACTAGTTACCCGCCTCCAACTAGACTCAGTGCCGCTGATGACAACCCTCTGAGTTCTGCCATTCAGCCAGTTCTCAATCCACTTCACCGACCACTCATCCAACCCACACTTCCTCAGCTTCCCTAGGAGGATATCATGGGAGACTGTGTCAAAAGCCTTGCTGAAGTCAAGGTAGACAACATCCACGGCTCTCCCTTCGTCTATCCAGCCAGTCATGTCATCGTAGAAAGCTATCAGATTGGTCAGGCATGATTTCCCCTTGGGGAATCCATGCTGACTACTCCTGATAACCTTCTTTTCTTCCACTTGCTTGATGATGGCCTCCAGGATAAGCTGCTCCATCACCTTTCCTGGGATGGAGGTGAGGCTGACCGGCCTGTAGTTCCCTGGGTCCTCCTTCTTGCCCTTTTTGAAGATTGGGGTGACATTGGCCTTTCTCCAGTCCTCGGGCACCTCTCCTGTCCTCTAGGACCTCTCAAAGATGATGGAGAGTGGCTCAGCAATGACATCCGCCAGCTCTCTCAGCACTCGTGGGTGCATTCCATCGAGGCCCATGGATTTGTGGACATCCAGATCACTTAAGCGATCCCTCACGCGGTCCTCCTCGACCAAGGGAAAGTCGTCCTCTTTGTAGGCTTCTTCTCTTACCTCCGGGGCCTGGGACTCCTGAGGGCCAGTCTTAGCACTGAAGACTGAAGCAAAGAAGGAATTCAGTAGCTCTGCCTTCTCTGCGTCCTCCGTCACCAGGACACCCGCCTCATTCAGCAGCAGCCCCACATTGTCCCTAGCCTTCCTTTTGCTGCTGATGTAGTTGAAGAAGCCCTTCTTGTTGTTTTTGACATCCCTTGCCAGCTTCAATTCCAGGTGGGCTTTGGCCTTCCTCGTCGCATCCCTGCATACTCTCACCACGTTCCTGTACTCTTCCCAAGCAGCCTGCCCCTCTTTCCACATTCCACGGACCTTTCTCTTCCACCTGATCTCTGCTAGAAGCTCCTTGCTTAACCATGCAGGTCTCCTGCCTCCTTTGCTCGATTTCTTTCTCAGGGGGATGCATTGCTCCTGTGCATGGAAGAAGTGTCGGTTAAAGAGCGACTAGCACTCATGAACCCCTCTGCATTCGAGAGCCCTGGCCCACGGGATTCCTCCCAGTAGCTCCTTGAAGAGGGCAAAGTCAGCCCTCCTGAGGTCCAAGGTTTTCATCCTTCTTATCACCCTGCTTCCTCCACCAGGATCCTGAACTCCACCATTTCATGGTCACTGCAGCCGAGTCTACCTCCGACCTTCACATCCTCCACCAGTCCCTCCTTGTTTGTTAACACAAGGTCCAGCAGAGTGTCTTTCCTTCTTGGTTCCTCCACCACTTGCATCAGAAAGTTATCATCGATGCTCTGTAGGAACCTCCTGGATTGCGCCTGCCTAGCTGTGTGGTCTTCCCAGCTGATGTCAGGGTGGTTGAAGTCCCCCATGAGAACCAGGGCCTGTGACTGTGAGGCTGCTTGCAGCTGCCTGTAGAAGGCCTCATCAACCTCCTCCTCCTGGTCAGGTGGCCTGTAGTACACACCCACCGTAATGTCACCCTTATGAGCCTGTCCCTTAATTCTAACCCACAAGCTTTCAACTTGTTCCTCATTTGCCCCCAGGCCAAGCTCAATGCATTCTAGTTGCTCCCTCACATATAGAGGAACTCCCCCACCTCTCCTTGTTGGTCTGTCTTTCCTAAAGAGTCTGTTTCTTCATTATTCACAGTCATTGAGGAAGAACTTCTTCCCTCTGAGGGTGACGGAGCACTGGAACAGGCTGCCCAGGGAGGTTGTGGAGTCTCCTTCTCTGGAGATATTCAAGACCCGCCTGGACAAGATCCTGTGCAGCCTACTGTAGGTGACCCTGCTTCGGCAGGGGGGTTGGACTAGATGACCCACAGAGGTCCCTTCCAACCCCTACTATTCTGTGATTCTGTGATTTAATGAATGGTTGTGTGAACACATTTTTTTGCCTGAGGTTTTCTCCAGCTGTGCTAGTTCCCGATAACCTTGTTCTAACTGAACAGTGTCTTTAATTCTGTGAAAGAGAGTTAAGAAGAAGATATTTTCAGAATCTAGCCTTAAATTGTAAGTTAATAATCAGCAAATTATCTCTACAAATGGGAAGAAAATATCTCTAAATGAAATCATGTAGAGTTTCTTTTGATTTCACTGAAATGTTGAAAACAACTGGAAGAGTCCAGGCAAAAAGAGATGTTTTTTTAATTATATATATATATATATATATATATATATATATATATATATATGTTCTGTTTGGTTTTAGGTCCCTGTTGCTATGAGTATTCGGTAGTTGCAGTGCTGTATATGACTCCCTGGAAGTGTTCAAGGCCGGGTTGGATGGAGCTCTGAGCAACCTGGTCTAGAGGAAGATGTCCCTGCTCATGGCAGGTGGGTTGGAACCAGATGATCTTTAAGGTGCCTTCCAACCCTTACCTTTCTGTGATTCTATGATTCTATGACCAGTAAAGCTGGTCACTGTATACATTGTATTGACTAATAGCATGTATTTGCTTTTACATGGCAGACAAAGTTTGACTTACTTGGAAGGTATAGGTGCCAATGTTAGAAAAGCTCTGGATGCTGTTATTTATAAGTCATGAAAATAATCATGGAAGGAAATAATTTTAGAGAATGGATGAGTCTTGTAGGTCCCAAAAAATCACTAAAGTAAGAAATCCACAGTAGTGAAAGGCTATTTTGCAAATTAACTCTGAATGCCTATTTGAAATTCCTCATTGTTATAAACCACGGACAAACAAGCAAAGTAGTTGCCAACAAAGGTGCTGAAGGAAGGGGTTAAAGGGATTTTAATAGAAGTGGCATTACCTAATAGTTGCTGTGCATTTAAAAAACTGATAGTGCTTATCTATTGTCGAAATTAACTGAAGCAGAGAGTCTTGCATCTCCATACAAAGGCGTTAGTTCCTGATAGGGGTTGGGAGTTGCCTAGAACCGGTCAAGACTGACCCTGCTGTATGGATGTGAGCCAGGAGAGAACTGAGTTTGCGCAGAAACAAAGGTCAATCAGCGGACACCGTGATGAAGAGGATGGGCCTTCATCTTGGGACCCCCGACGACCACCACTAGGAGGCACTGCGCAAGA
Source organism: Opisthocomus hoazin (assembly GCF_030867145.1). Lineage (NCBI taxonomy): Eukaryota > Metazoa > Chordata > Aves > Opisthocomiformes > Opisthocomidae > Opisthocomus > Opisthocomus hoazin. The sequence continues at coordinate 16,464,435 of NC_134414.1, read as the reverse complement.
GCCACTGGGAGGAATCTATGGAAATTACTTCTTGGAACTAATTATAATATGGAAATTATTTCTCGGAACCGATTTTGATATGCAATGAGGATAGATGCATATGTATAGGTGTATTGGGAAATCTAATGTATAGGTAATATTTGATTGTATAAATTGAAGAGACACGTTGCTGTTCGGCACGCACGACTTTGGTGGGACTACCCCCCCATCTCGCCCGGCGTCAAATAAACATGCCTACTTTACAGTCTTACAGATTGTGGAGTCTGCTTTCCGCACGTCAGTGCCAGATAACAGCAAAGCAGTGGTATTACTGATCTGCCTAAGCTGAACGCTTCATGCTGGTTGCTCTTCCAAGTGTGAATCAAGAAAGAGGACCTACTACAAAGCACACAGCAGACTCAAGGACCAGTATGATCTTATAGTTTCTGTTGTTCTAGCTCCACCTCAGCTGGATCATCTGGCAAATTTCTCTTGTTCTTTTTTGCTTTGTTTTGGAGAGGATGTTATTACCCCTAAAGTTTATGTTGGCCTTTCTACACATAAATATTTCCCTCTACATGCGTGCTAACAATACTGGCCATGACAAAATCCTTTAATACCAGTAGGACCCTTTTCAATGGATCTCCATGGAACAATAGAAGTATTTTAATTTTCAGAAAGCTTCATAGCCCATGACAGTAACTGAACTCCTATTTAGCTGAGAGATGGAATGCCAATTCTGTCATCAAAGTGTTTAAAACTGCGAATTTAACATGCCTCCTTTCTCTTCTCTCACTAGAGAATTTCGAAGGGGAAAGGAGTGCTGGTATGCAGTAAACATTGCTTATCTCTAAGACATGGCACTTGAGCAAAGACTTTGGATTCTTGGGTGTTCTGAGTGTGAATTTTCATAAACCGTGAAAAGTGCAATTTTAGACTATACTTGATCATCACAGAATTTGAATATTTACATGGAATTTTTTAAAAAGTAAATTATAATTCTTCAGAATTCGATGATTTTCATATCATCAATGGGAAGGTTGTTTCTGTAGCAACTTGTTAAAGGGTATTCAAACACTGAGCATTCTATCTTTTTTTGTTATTTTCCCCTTGCCATTTATTTTCACTCAGCATTAGAAAAGCCATAAAAAAGAGAGAAGAAACAGAATAGAAGATCTGGTACTGGCAAAAAGTTCATTGATAGCAGAAGATTAACCAAGGATTGTGGCTCTAGGATTTTAGCTGTACTTTATAACATGTTTAGGAACTGAGATGCTAAACTTCTTAGTCATCATACCCCAGGATAAGGCAGTTACAGCTCAGTCCTTTCTTTAAAAAATGTGGGTTGTAGTTTAAGTCTGCAGTCCATGTAAATACATACAAGCAGAGAGAGAAGAGGTACATAAACCTGATTTTCATTTTAATTAAAAAAAATTCATTTATATTAAACTGTAGCTATACTTTATATTTGTTACTAAATGTTTGTATGCTCTAAGACTGATTCAGGGAATACAGAACCAAGTAAGGCTCATTACCTTGATATGCAGCACTTGATTTGGGTGAATTAACGAAATGTATTCTATATAGATATAATTTTGTTGCCAAATTCAGAAACCTACTAGGAGTGAGACTGTAGCAGCTCCATGCCCCCTGGTCCAACCAGCAGCCAGGCTGAGCTTGTATTTGCAGTAGACACACACACACGGAGCACATGTATACACCACAAATACAGATATATTCACAGCCAGCCATGCAGATCCGCACAACCATGCAAAGCACTCACACAAACACGACCAGCATCAAAGATCTCATCCTGCTCCCCTTTTCTAGCTGAGCAAGACGAAGATCTTGAAGTGAAGGGATATATATATAAATATATATATATATACACCTATGTACAACGTGGACAGCTCTCATTGCTGAGCTAGGACAGTCAGCCTGCCCAGTATCTGCCCCTGGATCACAGTCTCCCCATTTTCTGGTACGTGGACATACAAACACTCAAGGCCACATACCCACTTTAACTGCAGGTAGAGACACCCTTGCATATACACACACACAAGTGGGTCTTCCAGTCCACTCCCAGACCCTATGGTCTCTCCAGCTGTTGGTGTGGACTCCTGGCCACTTCAGCTGCCAGCTTCTCCCATGCTGACCTGGCACCTTCAGTGACGCACATCATCCCTCTGGTCCTCAGCTCACGTCACCTACTCTCTGGCTCACCTGAAAAGATCGCCACCAACAATCACACTGATGCACACACCAGTTGCTGTCAGTGTGGACACATGGACCACTGTGGCTTCTGGTCCCAGCCCCAGGGGCTGTCACTGACACCCCCACACATACCCCCACACAAAGGACAGAGAGAGTCTCACTCAGGAAAGTAGTTAGAAATGGGGTTTGGTGAGAACTCAGGACACACTGTGCTGGTCAGGCACAGGGCATGGCTTGCACACAACCAGCTCCTTTACTCACTTATGCCTCTATTTTTCCACTTGTTCCTCCCCAACCTACCTTGATCCCTCCATTTCCCTACTGTTGGTTTGTCCCTAAAACATGTAGCAAACCCTGTGCAATTAAAATGCCCTTCCCCTACATCCCATACTGATTCTCATCCCCTTGATGGCAGTGACCACTCAGTCTGTGGACTGATGGGGACCTTCTCATGTTGGTTTGTAGTGACAGGTGTCCCCTGGTCCATGGGCCGAGGTTTCCCTGGGAGATTGTTGCGAGGACTAGTCGAGGCTCATGTCTGTGGGAGAATCACTGGGTCTCTTCCCTGCTCTCCTTCCCTAGAATCCTTTGGGGTGGGAACGAACCTTCAAGGAGCTCATCACTCTCCTACAATGCCCTGGGAGCAGCTGAGTCAGGGTTTTACTGGAGCTCCTGTCTTGGTTTTGGTTAAAACAGAATCGAATTAACCAAAACCAGGACAGCTCCCCATCTGCCTTTGCTTCTTGGGACTCCTTTTTTGTGGAGACCAGGTTTTGTTACATACCCTAACTAACCATGGACCTGATCCAAAATCCTGCAAAGTCAGTGGAAGAGAGTGAGCGTCCCCGTGAGCTTTGGATCAGGATCTGAAACCCTCCTGGCAGCACTTCTGGCTGTCCAGGAGATGTAACCTAACTGCTCAGAAAATCTTAGACATATCCCATTGGAATGCCCATGTTGTCAAAACGAAGGTATATAAAGTAGGATCTCACTGAAGAAGAGGAGTTATACTTCAAATAAATAAAGCAGGCAGAGGTTAGAGTGCGTCCAGGGAGTCAACAGCAGTACACCATATACAAAAGTACATATCAATGAGGTGAACAAAGAGAAGAAACAGCCATTACTTTTTTAAGATAATATGGGCATAGTAGAGAGATTGTTTTCTTCTAACCTCACTAGACTGATGTATCCAGATACACCCCTTATCAGGCAGTGCCCGGGAATGCCTGATGAAATACAATTACCAGTTTATGCATGTAATATATACTGTCTTCCCTCTGCATAGGTAATTATGCATGGGTGCTACAAAGTCTCTGAAACCCTCCCCTGCACGTCAAGATGACTATTTCTTCTGTGCTTATTTTATTCATCCCCTGGCACTGTCGCAGTAGACAGTCACTGTGGACAGGCAGTATGAGTAAAAAATATGTACTTCCGAGGAAAGCTGCAAGATTTTGTCCACTCTTTGCTGTCTTTGTCTACTTATACATAATTTCTTCAACTTCTGAATGTTACTATAGAACAGATAGCACTAATAATATAGATCAAGTAAGAATACCTCAAAACTGAAGAGGGGTTTTTTGACATTTTCTGTAACATCATAAAGCATCAGGTAAGATGAATCAGGGTGAAGGAAACCAACCAAGAAAAAGTCAAGTTCTCCCTCATACGTGCTTCAGTGCTGTAAATCAGAGTATTTTTACCTTGATATAGTCGACTTTGAAATGCAGAAAGTGTGCCACTATTTCTTTCTCACTACTAGATTTTTGTATCAGTTTTTAGTGGATAAAGTCTGAAATAGTTAACATCATGAGTAGTGACATTGATGTCTGAGACTTCTGGGGTAGCACGGTGTGTAATATATACACTTCACATTTTGTACTTCTTCTGTTTCATTGGAAAAGTCCTTCTTTCATTTCACCGTATGACTGAAGTGAAAAGGAATGCAATGGAACATGCAGAAATCTAAGCTCCTCCAAGTCCACAGTTGGATTTGGGATGTGGGTTGCATCTTCCCAGTAGGAACGGTACAAACAAGGCTGCAAACACATTTGTTAGCACACCAAATTCCTCTCCACTCACTAGCAAACTAACATCATCCTTCTTCTTACTGTTAATGTACTTACATAATGATGTTTTTTCAGAAATCTCTTCTTAGTTCTATCTTTTTTCACCTGAAGGCCTACAGTCACATGAAAATTCTTCCCTTAATACTACTTCTCAGTATTTGGTCATGTTAGAATCTTGTGAACTTCCTGTTGAATTTAAGGATGATGAGCTACTCTATTTCCGTTTCCCCTGGCCACCACCTGAAATAGAAGAATTTGCACTTATTTCTTTCAAAAGCTATCAGCTTTCCTGCACTCATTTTATATATATACTTTCCTTCCTTATCAGTTCTGAGTTTTTTTCTTAGAGTCGCTTGCTCTTACTTTGTTGTTCTCTATCCAATGTTTTGTTAAGGATCATGTCACAATATTGTCACTCTCACCTTCATTTCCGTGACTTCTTCACATCTTAACAGAATCAGTACAGAAGAGCTTGCCTGTGTCGTGGATGTCTCCAACTTCTGTTTAAATAGCTTCTTCACTAATTCCAGTATCTTCCTGAACAATTCATTTCCCTTTTTCCTGCTCTCAACAGGCCTTTTGAGAGCTAAATATTCCCCTTATTACCAATTCTGACACTTTGCTCATTCTTCTGTTAGTTACAAAAAGACTTCTCTCCTGGGTTTTATTCGTTGTACTAATTTGGTGTCTTAATCGCCAGCCATAGCAGTTCCCTTTCATTTTTCTCTTTTAACATTAGTCACAGATTTTCAGTCTATTCTCATGTAGCATCTACACTAATATTTGCATTTTTGACATCAAACACATTTCCTGTCTTTTTTCTTTGTCTCCCTGAACAAGATGTATTCTTCTCTATCTGTGTCTGAGTGCAGCATATCCCACAAAGTCTCTATGATGACAGTTAAGTCATAATTTTGATCATGAATTAAGATTTGAAGTTTCTCCTTGTACTTCTGCTTTAATAGTTTAAAGATATTTAAGATAGAATAATTATTTTTCCTCTAATTCTCTTATGAATAAAGTCATTTTCCTCTCCTTCCCCATCAATCTGGAGCTTTAATTCTGTGGTTTATACATATTCCTTCAGATTTTAGTTCATCCCGTTAGAAAAGAGATAGGTTTAGCTCTTCTAAGTGGTACAATCTGTAATAAATTTCCAGGAATTGGAGTAGTACCAGTATTAAATCCTTGGAATTGAGAAAAGAATTAGGCCAGCAATCTTTTATGACTGGAACAGATGTCTGCTGATGATTTCTAAGAATTATTACTACATTATTATTTGTCTTCTTATGCTTACCACTACAGAGACAACCACAATAGGTCTGGGCCCATACTGTTGTAAAGACACTAAATTTTCCCTTTGGAAATAATAATAAATTGTGTCAATTTTCTAGGCCTAAGCAATTTCCTTGAACAGTGTAATTAATTTGTAAGAAGACCCCAGCCAACTGTAAAGATTGCAATATAAAATTGCAAAGCAGAAACTTGTTGAAAAATAATACTTGCCATAAAAATTATAATAATAGCATGCAAAGCAATTGAAAAGCAACATGTAAATAAATTACTGTGGTGCTATTCCTGCTACTATTGTTAATGTTATGTCAGCATTTCCATTACCAGATCCATTTTTCAGGGTTTATGAGTCAGCTCCAAAATTTAAAAAAAATTTTTCTAAGTCTAATGCTGGAAGGTCTTGCCTTGGAAAGAGTTTTGATTACAATATCATGGAGGAAAAATACCATCCACTCCTCATGAAATGACTAACTCTGTCTAAAGCTGAAAAACAAGGTCTCAGTTAGCAAATATGTTACACGCTTTGAACAGAAATTGAAGTTGGGGATGCAGACATAAAATTAACATGTTTTCCCATAATTCAGCTATTTAAACCGTAATCTTAAATGGGATTGAAGTTAAAGGATTTCCATGGAGAGTCTGTGGAGCGTCTTTCAGAGGGAGAAGCTATACTGCTAGCTTAAATATTACTGCCTGCCCCACATACTCCTCTGTGAAGAAAAACTTCTTAGAACTAAGTTCCAAATCACAAAGGACAGAAAATACATAAATAGTTGAGTCACTGATGCAAGATTATATTTGTACAGAAACAACTCAGTGAAGGTATGTAAGCAAACATTTAGCAAAGCGAAGCTGAAAGTGCACAAAGGCCTTTTTCTGCAGGTGAATTTGGTTGGATCATTTTCCTTCACAGCTATTAAGAGAAGATATGTGTTTGTTACTTTTTGTTGTGGGTATTCGAGTCCAACCCCCTGCCGAAGCAGGGTCACCTACAGCAGGCCGCAGAGGACCTTGTCCAGGTGGGTCTTGAATATCTCCAGAGAAGGAGATTCCACAACCTCCCTGGGCAGCCTGTTCCAGTGCTCCGTCATCCTCAGAGGGAAGAAGTTCTTCCTCCTGTTCAGATGGAACTTCCTGTGCTTCAGTTTGTGCCCATTGCCCCTTGGCCTATCGATGGGCACCACTGAAATGAATCTGGCCCCATCCTCCTGACACCCACCCTTCAGATATTTAGAAGTATTTGTAAGGTTCCCACTCAGCCTCCTCTTCTAACTCTTCATCCAGGTCGTGGATGAAGAAGTTAAACAAGGCTGGGCCCAGTACTGACCCCTGGGGGACACCACAAGTTACAGGCCTCCAACTAGACTCAGTGCCGCTGATGACAACCCTCTGAGTTCTGTCATTCAGCCAGTTCTCAATCCACCTCAGCGACCACTCATCCAGCCCACACTTCCTCAGCTTCCCTAGGAGGATGTTATGGGAGACAGTGCCAAAAGCCTTGCTGAAGTCTAGGTAGACAACATCCACGGCTCTCCTATCATCTACCCAGCGAGTCATGCCATCATAGAAAGCTATCAGATTGGTTAAGCTTAATTTCCCTTTAGTGAATCCATGTTGACTACTCCTGATAACCTTCTTTTCACTTGCTTGTTGATGACCTCCAGGATAAGCTTCTCCATCACCTTTCCCGGGATGGAGGTGAGGCTGACCAGCCTTTAGTTCCCTGGGTCCTCCTTCTTGCCCTTTTTGAAGATTGGAGTGACATTGGCTTTCCTCCAGTTCTCGGGCACCTCTCCTGTCCTCCAAGACCTTTCAAAGATGATGGAGAGTGGCTCGGCAATGACATCCGCCAGCTCCCTCAGCACTCGTGGGTGCATTCGATCGGGGCCCATGGATTTGTGTGTATCCGGATTGCTTAAGTTATCCCTCACACAGTCCTCCTCAAACAAGCGAAGGTCATCCTCTCTGTAGGCTTCCTCTCTTACTTCTGGGGCCTGGGATTCCTGAGGGCTGGCCTTGGCACTGAAGACTGAAGCAATGAAGGCATTCAGTAGCTCTGCCTTCTCCGCATCCTCCGTCACTAGGACACCCTCCTCATTCATCTGTGGCCCCATATCTTCCATTTGCTACTGAAGTAGTTGAAGAAGCCCTTCTTGTTGTTTTTGACATCCCTTGCCAGCTTCAATTCCAGGTGGGCCTTGGCCTTCCTCGTTGCATCCCTGCATGCTTTGACAAAATTCCTTGTATTCTTCCCAAGTGGCCTGTCCCTCTTTCCACATTCCATGGACCTTTCTCTTCCATCTGAACTCCGATAGGAGTTCCTTGCTCATCCATCCGGTTCTCCTGCCTGCTTTTCTAGATATTCTTCTCACAGGAATGCACCACTCCTGAGCATGGAGGAAGTGATGTTTAAGCAGCGACCACCACTCTTGGACCCCCCTACCTTCTAGAGCCCTGAGCCATGGGATTCCTCCAAGTAGCTCCTTGAAGAGGCCATAGTTAGTTCTCCTGAAGTCCAAGGTTTGGATCCTCCTTATTGCCCTGCTTCCTCCATGCAGGATCCTGAAGTTCATCATTTCATGGTCACTGCAGCCGAGTCTACCACCAACCTTCACATCCTCAACCAGTCCCTCCTTGTTCATTAGTACAAACGTTAGTGTCCACATTAGATACATTAGAGACAACATTAGAACATTATAAATCACATTAGTGTCCCCAATAGAGGTATTTTTAGGTACCAGATGCATGTAAGTATGAATCAAGGAACTCCATTTTAGTTGCCTGCGTTGTTGTATTTACAGATATTAGCGTTGTAGTTTGGCCCTGGCTGGCAACAAAGGGTCACACAGTCACTCTGTCACCCCTCTCCCTGCTAGGGTGGGGAGGAGAATGGAAAGAAAAAGGCAAAACTCATGGGTCGGGTTAAGGGCAGTTTAAGAGAACAGCAAAGGAAGTGAACAGTAAGAGCAATAATACAGATAAGAAGGATATACAAGTTAAACAGCGTAACGCACGAAGCAACTCTCATTGCCTGATGTCCCGCACACACCCAAGCAGTGACTAGCTTCCCCCCAGCCAGCTCCTCCAACCAGAACCCAGCATGACAGCACATGGTACTGAATACCCAGTTTATCTGGCCAGTTGAGGTAAGCTGCCCCGGCTGTGCCCTCTCCTGGCTTCTTGTGAAAATTAACACTATCCCGGATGAACCCAGGACAACTAGAAACCCCACTTATCTGGCAGAGGCATTCCTAAGCAGCTCTTCCTGCAAAAGCTCTTCCTTCCTTGCACATATCAGCAGAACAGAATCACACAACAGCTGAGGTGGGAAGGCAGCTCCATAAATCGTGTCCAACCCCCTGCTCAGAGCAGCGTCACCTACAGCAGGCTGCCCAAAGCCACATCAGCTGGGTTTTGTACATCTCCAAGAAAACAGATTCCTCAGCCTCTATGCGCAACCTGTTCCAGTGTTTGACCACCCTCACCTTAAAAAAAAAAGAAAAGCTTTTCTTATGCTTCAAAGAAGTTTCTTGTGTTTGAGTTTCTGCCCATTTCCTTATGTCTGTTCACTGGCCACCACTGAGAAAACTCTGGCTCCACCTGCTTTACTCCTCCCATCAGGTATTTATACACATTGACATGATCCCCTGAGCCTTCTCTTCTCTGGCCTGAACAGTCCCCGTTGTCTCAGCCTCCCCTCATAAGACAGATGCTCCAAGCCCTTAGTCATCTTTGTGGCTCTTTGCTGAACTTGCTCCAGTGGGTACATGTCTCTCTTGTACTGGGCAGCCCGGCACTGGGCACAGGACTCCAGGCATGTCTCACCAGGACTGAGCAGGGGGAAAGGTCACATCCCTTGTCCTGCTGGCAACACTATGCCTGATGCCGACTGTCAAGCTGTTGTTCTCATTACGGTCATATCCCTTGACTTCAGACATTGATGTTAGGATGCTATATGAGATTAAGACACCAACACTTAGGTCTAGGAGTGTACCAGATGACATAATTCACTTAGTTCTATACAATATTGTTAGTGGGGAATGGATAGCTATTCAGTTCCCCTGAACTTTGCTGGTGAAGGTTCTAGAGAACTTGTCTTATGAGGAGCAGCTGAGGGAACTGGTATTGTTCAGTTTGCAGAAGAGGAGGCTGAGGGGAGACCTTATTGCTCTCTACAACTACCTGAAATGAGATTGTAGTGAAGTGGGTGTTGGTCTCTTCTACCAAGGAACTAGTGATAGGACAAGAGGCAATGGCCTCAAGTTGCATCAGAGGAGGTTTAGATTGGATATTAGGAAAAAATTCTTTACTGTAAGAGTGGTCAAGCTTTGGAACAGGCTGCCCAGGGAAGCGGTGGAGTCCCCTTTCCCAGAGGTGTTTAAAAGATGTGTAGATATTGCACTTCAGGATATGGTTTAGTAGGCATGATGGTGTTGGGCTGGCAGTTGGACTTGCTAATCTTGAAGGTCTTTTACAACCTAAACAATTCTATGATTCTATGATTCCACAATACAGATACCTTTGGTGGGATTCAGTGTTCTAAATATACATGTTTTGTACAACTCTAGGTAGTCTAGGTTATTCCCCGTTCCCTCCAGCTGCCACTCACCAGGAGATCATATTTGCCATCCTGTGTGAATATTTTGGAAATTCTGTGGTACCCTAGAAGCCACTGGCAACCTGGGTTTAGACATTAATACAGCAACTCACCTTAGACACCCGATCATCTTCCAGTTTCAGTGCATTATAACTTTATATATAACTGTGTCGTAAAATTTTATCCACTTAGGCTAATGTTCCCCCTGGAGTCACCGGAGCTTATGCCAGAGGCAGTTCAGAAGAGATCATCTCCTTCTACTTCACCAAGTGAATTAAAGTGAAATGGTATGAACATGTTCTCAGGTCCTCTGTTCATTCCAAGGCCTCTGTGAGGTGGAAAAGAGCTCTCTCTGGGCTAGTGTTTCTATTGGGAGTACTCACAAATAAAGGAATAATAAAAGAAAAATACAATCCTAAAATACCTAAGAATCAAAAAAGGCAAATGAAGAGCGGAATATAAGTCATTTTTTCTCTCCTTTAAATTTAGCAATAAATAACATGCTTCATGGTGCTATATCTAGTATCTCTCAGTGATTTTATTTACAAAGCTGCTCATTATTACTCACTCTCCCAATGTGCACTTTAAAGAATGTGAATTGCATTACGGTGATTACATTTGCATTAAACACACGAATAGTTTTTTAAAAGTACAAATGCTCGTAATTTTGTGACACACCCACATGAATTATAAAATGATGTATAATAAAGTTTTACTTGATTTCATAATTACTTGTTGTTATCCCTGGCTAATTAAATATTCAGCACAGACATGCTAATCCTGAAAGTCTCCCTGGCACCCTCTCATCTCTTTTGGCTCTTTTTTTTCTGCCTTCCATTGAGCTACACGTTGTTTCATGGGTTCTGTAGAAAGAAAAATGTTCAACAGCTATGGATACATGCAAATCTTTAAAAAAACATACCCAAAGTAAAAAGTGGATATTTTAATATGTATCTATTATTTCTGGCAGGCATATGTTAAATTGCTTTCATCATATTTCTTTACTAAGCTTCCTCATCTGGCTGAAATATAACCTCTTAGAGATATTTTCCCCTTCTTTTTTTCAGAAAGGTAACTTGCATTTTATAGAGCATAATGTTCTAAAATAGGCTTTTTTTCTATTTATCAGTGGTCTACAATATGAGCATCTAAAGATACTTGGAAGCATGGGAAATTTGAGTCTGAAATATCTTGTTCTAAAATAGTAAGGGTGGGAGAATTATTACGGCATTATTGTACCTTAATTCATACAAATAAAATATCCACCTTTGACATCCTTCAAGTTAACAGCAAGGTTCTCAATGGCTTCAGACAGAATACACTATTAAAGCATGCAGAGATGCTGTTACTTTCATAGGAGGTAGAACTCTTTATTTTTAAGAATTAGTTATGTGGCCTAGGCAAATCATCAAGCAATTTATTTTGCCATCAGAGAGACAGCAGCACTTCCTGATGATGTTTCTTTTCATCCTAACTTCCTAAACCAAGGGCAAGCCCTGCCTCACCAACCTAGTGGCTTTTTATGATGGTGTAACAACAAGGGTGGACAAGGGAAAACCTACGGATGTCATCTATCAGGATTTTTGTAAAGCCTTTGACACAGTCCCCCACAACATCCTTCTCTCTAAATTGGAGAGCCATGGATTTGATGGGTGGACCGTTCGGTGGATAAGGAATTGGTCGGATGGTCGCAGCCAAAGGGTAGTGGTCAACAGCTCAATGTCCAGATGGAGACCAGTGACGAGTGAAGTCCCTCAGGGGTCCGTACTGGGACAGGTGCTGTTCAATATATTTATCAATGACATGGACAGCGACATCGAGTGTACCCTCAGCAAGTTTGCAGATGACACCAAGCTGAGTGGTACGGTCGAGACACCAGAAGGACGGGATGCCATCCAGAGGGACCTGGACAAGCTGGAGAGGTGGGCCTGTGTGAATCTCATGAGGTTCAACAAGGCTAAGTGCAAGGTCCTACACCTGGGTCGGGGTAATCCCCGCTATCAATACAGGCTGGGGGATGAAAGGATCGAGAGCAGCCCTGCTGAGAGGGACTTGGGGGTACTGATAGACGAAAGGCTGGACATGAGCCGGCAATGTGCGCTGGCAGCCCAGAGGGCCAACCGTGTCCTGGGCTGCATCAAGAGAAGCGTGGCCAGCAGGTCGAGAGAGGTGATTCTGCCCCTCTACTCTGCTCTAGTGAGACTTCACCTGGAGTACTGCGTTCAGCTCTGGAGCTCTCAGCACAAGAAGGACATGGAACTGTTGGAGCGGGTCCAAAGGAGGGCTACAAAAATGATCCGAGGGCTGGAGCACCTCTCCTATGAGGACAGGCTGAGAGAGTTGGGCTTGTTCAGCCTGGAGAAGGGAAGGCTGCGCGGAGACCGGATTGCAGCATTTCAGTACTTAAAGGGAGCCTATAGGAAAGATGGGGACAATCTTTTTAGTAGAGACAGCAGTGACAGGATGAGGGGTAATGGTTTTAAACTAAAACAGGGTAGGTTTAGGCTAGATGTAAGGAAGAAATTCTTTACAATGAGGGTGGTGAAACACTGGAATGGGTTGCCCACAGAGGTAGTGAAGGCCCCATCCCTGGAAACATTCAAGACCAGGTTGGACAGGGCTCTGAGCAACCTGATCTAGTTAGTGGTGTCCCTGCTCGCTGTGGGGGGGGTGGACTAGATGACCTCTAGGGGTCCCTTCCAACCCAAAACTTTCTATGATTCTATGATTCTATGAAATCTCATAAGAGGTGTCTCTAGAGGTCTGCTCACTTCACCTCCATTGTTCCACTGACTATAAAGCAAATTTGTTTTGACTTGGAAGGCAGCTCTTTTGTCTACACATAGATGTCTAGTGTAGACATGACATGAGGTATCCAACCAGAAAGGCAAGAGGTTTACTCTTGCTCTTCTGGCAGATGCAAGCTATGTTTTGATGTCTCAGGTATTGTAGGGAAATTGAAAAGCAGCCAATACCCACACAGAAGATGTTGAGTCAGCTTTAGATATCTATATTTGAAGCTGTCTAGAGATAGGTAAGAAAAGTTATGAAGCTATCCACTGTGCTTCTCTTAGCAATAAGTACAGGTAGGCCTTTTTCCAAGTGAATAGTTTATTCAGCAGATCAAACACTTATAACATATGGAATCATAAAATTCAAATTTGAGTTGCACTGCTTGGTTTCATAATTTGTTTAAGCTTAAAAAGAAATGTCAAACTGAAAAAAATTGAAACATATATTTCATCACTGAAGCAAAATGTTGTTTGACAAGCTAAAGTACTAGCTTAGTTATATTTTTATTCATCCAGAACTGCTCCAACACCATTGCCACAGAAAAACCACCCAGCCCAAAACAAAAGCCAGAAAACTAATTCTACCCAAACCCAAAAAACCCCCACCCAAAACCCACCAAAAAACCAAAACAAAATATATTCCGATCATTTGCTATACAATGTTCAGGTTTTATGTATGCCAGATTTTGCATTTCAAGATTCAAGTGTTGTTCTGAAAGCACTGAAATGTATCTTAAAAAAAAATACTTCGAGAAATTGCATGCTTCATACCTTTTTTGTTCTTGGAACAAAATTTCTTTACCTATCTTGATCTCCTCCACGTCACAGTGTTCCCTGCATGTACATCTAGCCTAAATTTAATTTATTGGTTTTAAACTACTATAATACTACTGCTTCCAGCACTTTCAGTGGTCACTTGTACTGTGCAAATGAAAGGGGAGTCAATCATTATGCTGTTAAAGCCTTTCATTTCTCAGTTAATAATGATGATCTTTGAGCTTGGTCCTGCAAATGAAAGTAAAATTAGTCATATAGATTTGCATTTGTAGGATTACTGATAATGGAGGCTTTGGCATTGTTAGGTTGCTATGCAAATACATAGCAATTCTCCTTTTGATTCTTACGTTCCTTTCCGTATCCCCACATCTTCTTAGAGAATTGAACTGTTAGTCACTTTTTGTGAAATTTTAATGCTTTGTAAATCTGAACCCTTAGATAAGCTGCTCTTAAACCACGTTTGAACCTTTAAGAATTCATTGCAGCAAATTTATCACAGAAACTATATTGGGAATTAGAGGGTGAGCTGCAGTTATATAAACCTCTGATTTGTTTTCCAACATACCAGCACTGGAAAAGACAAGAACAGCATTATCAAGACCCAGGCGTACAAGCCTGTTAGCATCTTTCGTTTATAAAATATTTTATTAAACTTTTGAAATAATTCATTCCGTCTCATACTTTTATCCTTTTACCAGCTGTACATAGCTGAGCCATTTTCAGTGCAGTCATTATTGTTGCTTTGTTCCTTCTCTCCACTCCACATGTGCTTTCCCCTAGCTTAACCGACTTGTAGAAAATGTACTAGACCATAGAAATATACAGAAGTCAAAGAATAATAACAGCAGAGATGAAGCTAAAAAAAAATGACTTATATTTTACAGTGCCTTAAAGACCCACATCAGTACCACACAAAGCACTCCTGCACGGTTGGATTCTGTATCCTTTGTTGCCAGATTGCAGACACACACACTGTACTAATGTAAGTGTTATTTCCTCTGATAACCACAGTTGTTCATCACAATATTTCTTCTTCTTCTTGAACAATTGTTTTCCCCAGTCTTCCTGGATAAAAATAAATTAAACAAATTTAGATCAGTTTTGGCTCATCTCTCTTATTACTTTGTCAAAGTCTTTTAGAGCAAACCTCAGACTCGGTTCTTCTTGTCCTCTGTGGCAACAGTCACTGCAAACATCATTAAGGATGTGAGGTCTCTCCCTTAATTAAGAACTAAAAGGTTTCATTTCCTAAAACAAAAGCATGTGGCAGGTTTTATTGATCTGGTCTATGTCGCCAGCTGAACACATTAGCAGGGGTTATTGATTACTCTAGCAGTAATGAGCTTTGCTCCTCATCAGGTAAAGCATACCTTCTTAAGGTCTTTCTTAAAGAGGCCTATATGTACATATGCATTCATGAAGATATACAGTGAAGGAGGTTTTTAAAGTCTTTATTGCCTGTGTATCATTTTTTTTAAATTCAACAGCAATCATTACAAAGGTTATTTTCCAGTCATTATCTTGTTATAATTCCTTCTGAATGCTAATGATGCACTTAGGAAGGAATTGAAAACCAAAAGAAGTACAGCATTATTTATTTTTAAATGTAAGCACTTTTGGCTATTACTGCTTTTAACAACCGCGAGCAAAAGAACCGCGATTATATGTTAATAAGCGGCTGTGGTAGAATCATAGAGTCATTTAGGTTGGAGGAAACGTTCAAGATCAAGCCAATTGAATTCAACCATTAACCTAACATCCTCAATTCCACCATTAAACCATGTCCCTAAGCTCTGCATCTATACATCCTTTAAATACCTCCAGGGATGGTGCCTCAACCCCTTCCCTGGACAGGTTGTTCCAATGCCTGACCACTCTTTCAGGAAAGAAATTTTTCCTAATATCTGTTCTAAACCTCCACTGGTGCAACTTGAAGCTATTTCCTCTCATACTATCATTTGTTACTTGGGAGAAGAGATCAACAGCCACCTCGCTACAGCCTCCTTTCAGGTAGTTGAAGAGAGCGATAAGGTCCCACCTCAGCTGCCTCTTCTCCAGGCTGAACAACCCCAGTTCCCTCAGCTGCTCCTCATAAGACTTGTTCCCTAGACCCCTCAAAAGTCTTGTTGCCCTTCTCTGGACATGCTCTAGCAACTCAATGTCTTTCTTGTAGTGAGGGGCCCAAAACCAAACACAATACTCCAGGTGCAGCCTCACCAGTGCCGAGTACAGGGGCACGATCACCTCCCTACTCCTGCTGGCCACACTATTCCTGATACAAGCCAGGATGCCATCGGCCTTCTTGACCACCTGGGAACACTGCTGGCTTATGTTCAGTCAGCTGTTGACCAGCACCCCCAGGTCTTTTTCTGCCAGGCAGCTTTCAAGCCACTTCCCCCCAAGCCTGTAGCATTGAATGGAGGTGTCGTGACCCAAGTTCAGGACCTGGTACACAGTCTTATTGCACCTCACACAACTGACCTTTGGACATCGATCCAGTCTGTCGAGATCCCTCTGCAGAGCCTTCCTACCCTCAAGCAGATTAATACTCCCACCCAACTTGGTGTCATCTGCAGACTTACTGAGGGAGCACTCAATCCCCTCATCCAGATCATTGATAAGGATGTTAAACAAGGCTGGCCCCAAAACTGAGCTCTGTGGAACGCCACTCATCACTGATCACCAGCTGGATTTAACTCCATTCACCACCACTCTTTGGGTGCAGCCATCCAGCCTGATTTTTACCTAGCAAAGTGTACATCCATCCAAACCAAGGGCAGCTATTTTCTCCAGGAGGATGCTGTGGGAAACAGTATCAAAGGTCTTACTATAGTCCAGGTAGACAACATCCACAGCCTTTCCCTCATCCACTAGGCAGGTCATTTTGTCATAGCAGGAGATCAGGTTGTTCAAGCATGACCTGCCTTTCATAAACCCTTGCAGACTGGGCCTAATCACTTGGTTGTCCTGTGTGTCCTCAAGATTATTTGCACCACAATCTTCCCTGCACCAAGGTCACACTGAGGCCTGTAGTTCCTGGAATCCTCCTTCTGGCCCTGCTTGTAGATGGGCGTCACATTAGCTAACTTCCAGTCAATTGAGACCTCCCCGGTCAGCCAGGACTGCTGATAGATAATGGAAAGAGACTTGACAAGCACATCCGCCGGCTCCTTCAGCACCCTTGGGCGAATCCCATCGGGCTCCATAGACTTGTGTGTGTCTCTGTGGCGTAGCAGGTCACTAACAATTTCATCTTTGATTATGAGGTTTCCTTCTGCTCCCCATCCCTGTCTTCCTGCTCATGGGACTGCGTGTCTGGAGAACAAGTTCCCTTGCTGTTAAAGACTGAGGCAAAGAAGGCATGAAGTACCTCAGCCTTTTCCTCCTGCTTTGTCACTAAGTTTCCCCGCATCTAATCGAGGATGGAGATTCTCCTTTGCCCTCCTTTTGTTGCGAATGTAGTTAGAATAATAACAATCTAATGGAATACGTAGGATTTCTCCACAGTTTTGAAAGAATAATTTCAGATTAATGACTGTCTTTGTTAATACCTTCAAATATTTAGTTCAAGTTTGGATAAGGTTCTGTTATTTTTTAAAAAAAGCCATCTTGCATTGAATAGTACTTCTGTGGAGAAAAGACTTGGTGGACAAAAGGGGGCCTAACAGTGTCTGGAAGCTGTAATTAGACCAGTTAAGACCAAAACATGGACAAGAGAGACCTTGTAATTAACAATACAGGGCTGAAGAAAGGTCACCTCAAGTGTATGCACACAAATAAGCAGCAGTGAGAGGACGTCATAGCAGGGGAAACTCTCATACCCTTTCTGGGAAATTAGTACAAGTGGATGTATATTTGAACTACCTGTGCCCAAACACTGGCAGTATGGGGAACAGACAGGTGGGATTCGAGGTCTGAGTGCAATTGTAGGGCTGCAGTCTCATTGGGATGATGAAGACACGGTGGGATAGCTCATGCACCTTGAGTGCTGCAATGGATTGATAAACGATCTTTAGGAAGCACAGCCTAATAAGGTGAGTTGCCCTTTTTTGCAAGGGAGAAGCCAGAATGTCTGAAGCTCTACATAAGCATGGATGTCGAGCCATATGAAAGCTGATGGGACAGGTTTAGGAGGCAGATCACAACCTCTCTCATATGTTGTACTGGGAGACTGTCTGATGAGGAAGAAATAGATGAAGATTTCTTCAGACAACTGGAAGAAGCGTCACATCCACAATTCCGGGCCCTCATGGGGAACCTAAACCACCACAATATCCTCTGGAAGGACTACACAGCAGAGCTCAAGCAGTCCAGGAAGTTTCTGGAGTGCACTGTTGACAATTTCCTGGCACAGATGATCAAGAAGTTGACGAAGGGAAGTGCTTTGTTGGATCTCAGAATTGTAACAAATAAAGAGCTGGTCAGGAATCTGAAGGCTAGGGGAAGTTTTGGCCCTAGAGAGATAGTGGCATTTGTGATACTGAAAAGAGGAAACAAGGCAAAACAGGGGTCCAGGAGACCTGGTGGTTTTTCAAGGGTCACTTTCTCCCAGACTGTGAATGATCCATCCCAATATGTGGGGAATCAAGTAAAGGTAACAGGACACCCTCATGGTGGAACACGGATTGAGTCTGGCATGTATTGACTACATTTAAATGTGAGAAAAGGAAGCATATGAGAGGTGGAAGCAAGGTAACACAGAAAGAGTATAGAGACAATTGCCCAGTTGTGCAAGTTTGTGGTTAGGAAAGTCAAAACCTATTTGGAGTTGTATCTGGCAAGGCTTCAACAGGTACATCAACAGCAAAAGGAAGACCACGACTATTGGCTTGCTGCTGAACAGGTCAGGGAACCTGGTGAAAAAGAGCATGAAACAGACCTTGGTTTTTATTACTAAGACTTGTCTTCAGGCATCCCAGGTTCCTGTAATATGTGGGAAAGTCTGGAGAAAGGAAGAGTTACTCTCAGAGGATGATCAGGCTGGAGAATATTTCATGAAACTGAACATACACAAATTCATGGCACCTGGGTACCCATGAGTGCTGATGGAGCTGGAAAATGTTGCAAGGCCACTGTGAATTATCTTGGAGAGATCATGGCAACTGGAAGAGATTCTTGGGCAACGGAAAAAAGCAAACTGATCAAGACAGGCAAGAATATGGATCAGGGAAACTAAAGGCTAGTTAGCCTCATCACAAGCCGTGGGAAACTGACAAAGCAAATAATCCCAAAATACATTCCCAGTCATATTAAGGAAAATAAGATGATTGAGAGTAGTCAACACGGATTTACAAAGGGTAAATCATACCTGAACAGCATGGTAGCCTTCTGCAAAGAAATGACTGGCTCAGCAGATAAGCTGATGTTGTTTATGTTGACTTCAGAATTTGACACTGTCTCCCATAAATTCTTCATGAAAAACCTGATGAAATACGGATTATGTAAGTGAGCAGTGAGGTGGATTGAAAAGTGGCTCAACTGCCAGGCCCAGAGAGTTGTGATCAGCCTCATCAAGTCCATCTGAAGGCCAGTCACTAGTGGTGTACACCAGGGTTCAATACCAGGCCCGATTCTGTTCAACCGCAACATGTTTACAGATGTTACAAAACTGGGAGCAGTGGCTGGTACACCATACGGTTGTGCTGCCGTTTGAAGAGACCTGAGCAGGCTGGAGCAAAGGACCAACAGAAGACTTATGAAATTCAACACAGGGAAACGCAAAGTTCTGCACCTGGGGAGGAACAACCCCAGGTACCAGGACCAGGTTTGGCCCAAATGGCTGGAAAGCAACTTGGCAGGTAAGGACGTGGGGTGAAGTTGCCAAACGACTCTCCATCATATCTGAGAGGTCGTGGCGGTCTGGGGAGTTCCCCACTGACTGTAAAAGGGGCAACACCACCCCCCTTTTCAAAAAGGGAAAAAAGGAAGACCCAGGGAACTACAGGCCAGTCAGTCTCACCTCTGTGCCTGGCAAGATGATAGAGCAGATCCTCCTCGAAACCATGCTACGGCACATGGATAACAAGGAGGTGATTGCGGACAGCTAGCATGGCTTCACCAAGGGTAAATCGTGCCTGACTAACTTGGTATCCTATGATGGGGTTACAGCATCAGTGGACAAAGGACGAGCAACTGAAATTGTCTACCTGGACTTGTGCAAGGCATTTGACACTGTCCCACATGATGTCCTTGTCTCTAAATTGGAAGGACATGGGTTTGACAGATGGACCACTCGTTGGGTAAGGAACTGGCTCGATGGGTGCAATCAAAGAGTTGCAGTCAATGGCTCAATGTCCAGGTGGAGACCAGTGACGAGGGGTCTGCCTCAGGGGTCGGTACTGGGGCCACTGCTGTTCAATAACTTTGTCGGCGACATGGACAGTAGGACTGAGTGCACCCTCAGCAAGTTTGCCGACAACACCAAGCGGTGTGGTATGGTTGACGCACTGTACGGAAGGGATGCCATTCAGAGGGACCTTGACAGGCTGGAGAGGTGGGCCTGCGTGAACCACATGAAGTTCATCAAAGCCAAGTGCAAGGTCCTCCATGTGGGTCAGGGCAATCCCAAACACAAGTATAGGCTGGGTGGAGAGTGGCTCGAGAGAAGCCCTGAGGAGAAGGATTTGGGGGTACTGGTGGATGAGAAGCTCAACATGAGCCAGCAATGTGCACTTGCAGCCCAGAAAGCCAACCATATCCTGGGCTACTTAAGAGAAGCATGACCAGCAGGTCGAGGGAGGTGATTCTGCCCCTCTACTCTGCTCTCGTGAGACCCCACCTGCAGTACTGCATCCAGCTCTGGAGCCCGCAACATAAGAAGGACATGGATGTGTTGGAGTGGGTCCAGAGGAGGGCCACAAAGATGATCAGAGGGCTGGAGTACCTCTGCTACGAGGAGAGGCTGAAGGAGTTGGGGCTGTTCAGCCTGGAGAAGACTCTGGGGTGACCTTAGAGCAGCCTTTCAGTACCTGAAGGGGGCCTACAGGAAGGATGGAGAGGGACTTTTCACAAGGGTGTGTAATGATAGGACAAGGGGGAAAGGCTGTAAACTAAAAGAGGGCAGATTTAGATTAGATATTAGGAAGAAATTCTTCGCCATGAGGGTGGTGAGGCACTGGAACGGGTTGCCCAGAGAAGCTGTGGCTGCCCCCTCCGTGGAAGTGTTCAAGGCCAGGCTGGATGCAGCACTGAGCAACCTGGTCTAGTGGAAGATGTCCCTGTTCATGGCAGGGGGTTTGGAATTAGATGATCTTTAAGGTCCCTTCCAACCCTTGCCATTCTATGATTCTATGATTCTATGGTGGATGCCAAGTCAAACACAAACCAGGCATGCACCTTCATAGCAAAGAAGGGTAATGGTATCCTGGGCTGAATTAGGTAGAGTGTTGCCAGCAGGACAAGGGATGTGACCTTTCCCCCTGCTCAGTCCTGGTGAGACATGCCTGGAGTCCTGTGCCCAGTGCTGGGCTGCCCAGTACAAGTGAGACATGTGCCCACTGGAGCAAGTTCAGCAAAGAGCCACAAAGATGACTAAGGGCTTGGAGCATCTGTCTTATGAGGGGAGGCTGAGACAACGGGGACTGTTCAGGCCAGAGAAGAGAAGGCTCAGGGGATCATGTCAATGTGTATAAATACCTGATGGGAGGAGTAAAGCAGGTGGAGCCAGAGTTTTCTCAGTGGTGGCCAGTGAACAGACATAAGGCAATAGGCACAAACTCAAACACAAAAAAATCCTTTAAAAACTTTTTTTTTTACATTGTAGGTGATCAAACACTGGAACAGGTTTCCCAGGGAGAAAAGATTCTTTATAAATTTTAAGTTCTTTATAAACTTAATGTGAAATCTCAAAACTATCTGAATTTTTGTCAATTAGGACAATGATGTTGAAGAGAGAAATAAAGACAGGTTCTGGAAATAGTATATGTCTGACGTAAAAAAAAAACCTCAGAGATCTAATCTCTGCTTTAAAATTTTAGAACAACAAACACAGGAATTTGTAAATGCAGTAACAAAGCTTTTAATAATACTTGTAAAGGTGCTCTACCATCAGAGAACAACAAGAACTTCGCAAGCTTTTAGAACACCTTTTTGCAAGAAATAAAAATCACATACATAGAAAAAATTGGAAAATAAGATAAAATCAACACAACTGCTGTCATTAGGAAAATAATTAATTAGGCAAAGTATATGGGCACGAATTTGGAACTGGGTATCAAAGAGAAGAAAGACATAATAGATTTAGCAGGGCATAGAAATAGCAGCCTGGATTGACATTATGAACTAGTTAAAAAAAGATCTTGAGACCAATACTCTTTAGTAATATTTTCTAGTACAGAAAAATAACTGATACCTTTGGCACAAAACAAGTTAGTATGTTAATGATGATTGTTGAGGACTCTTAATTTGGAAGCTTGGTTAACATACCCAGAGATCAGAATGTATTTTCCACAGGAAAACAACGATGATACAGAAAAATAGTGAAATATACTCATGTAAGGCATATGTCCATGCACCTATCTTTTGATTTAGCTCAATTTAGGCAGGTCTGGGGGCTAGCTATTGTAGGTTACTTCTGCGATCAGATGAGAGAAACAGACACCTCGAGATAAGAGAAAAGAATTTACAATTTCTGCAGACATCAGAACTGCTGCAGCTGTTTAGGGGTGATACACAGGACTAACTACTTTGAACTGGTGAAGCAGATTAAATATCATTATGTACCTGTAAAGTTATGCAAAGTTCAACAGAGGAGCTTCCAGCTTTAAACCTGTAAAACAGGCCTGGTCATAACTAGACACCCTCAAAACTCAATTTACAGTCAATGAGAGGCTCACCCAGAAAACAACTCGTTCACTTGGGATGCTGTAATTTCTTTGGTTTTTTTTGGCTTAGCATTCTAATATTATATTAATATAATATATATTATATAATATTAAATATGCCCTGCTCAGTGATGCAATTACACAATACTTTGTTTTCTCCCAGTGAAAACCTGTCAGCATTTGCTTGGCAACTTTTAATTTGTACTTTGCAAATCTGACCATAATGGGAAGGTTTCCAGCATTAGCTTTATCTCAGCAAATATCCACACATATGGTTTAGTGAAGCAATGAAAGGCCCAAAGAATCTTTTTATTTCCCTATATCACAAGTCCATTTGAGTAGTAGAAAACACAACACACACCCTAGAAGTAACTGCGAGTGTCAGTAGTTTTAGAGTGTAACTATGGCTAAGGCACTTGTGCATGTAGGGATAATTCTAATTTATCCGGAATACAAGAGAGACAGAGAAAGGAATCCTAAATTTTTAGTCATTTGAAGGATAATGATGCATCATCATGACAAAGTCATCATAAAGACAAATCCTTGACTATACCTGTAACAGTATAATTTTTCCAAACTATGCAGAAACGAATCAGCAATTACAGACAAGACTGGATCCGGGATGTTACATGCGCTAGTCATTCGGTATACATCTACATTGCCAGCTACGACACAGTCAGGAGCAAGTTTAACTGCCAGACTTGTTTCTCCACACTGCTTAAGTGTCAGCTCACTGTCTGGATCTGTCCTGGGACCACTGCAGCATGGTTTCCTCAACATAGGTCCATTCCCGTTCCGGGAAAAATACCATCCGGGTGCTGTCTCCATAAGTCAATGTATACATGATCTGCCTGACACATTTTTCTGTAGTCTTACAATATCATCCAAACCAGTTTTGTATTTTTGAGTACTCCTGCATATGTCATATGCCAATGCATAGAAGCCATATTCTCATTTTCATGCTATAAAAGCTTTTCTGTAGCAAACTATAGTATAATCCTTGCATTATTTCAGGCACCTTGAAATTAGTTTCCAATACCACTACTGCCACACTTGCTAATAATTTTGTATTTTGAGGGTACTGCCTGGACCTGGAGATGTCAAGGGCTGGTGTATGTCTGTGGATGTAGCCAGCCTGACAGGGAGAAGCTGTCCCTGGCACAGCACGGACATGTGGAAATCAGTTCTACCTGGCATCTGGGCCAGGGGCTGCTCCTTGTCTTTCTTTTAGTCATCCAAATAGACACATCCTCTGTTGGGGGAACCACGGCCATGTGGTGAGCCCTCCAGATACACTGGACCTGACCCTTGATATCCGGTAATGGAGCAGGCATCAAGGTCACAATGAGGCCTGCATTAACGGCGATTAGCAGACAAAACAAGACTTTGAGGAGGAGTTTGATGCGCATGACCGATAGCGTTGCACGAATCAGAGACTGAGAAGTATGCGTGAAAGGCGTGTGGACAGTGCATGCATCCAATCACATTAGAGCTATCGCATGGAAAGAAACTATATAAACATGGGTTTGTAGTGCAATAAACTGGCTTTGTCTGATCATATTGATCATATGAAGAGTCCTTAAGCCCGCCATGACAATCCTCAGGCTCCAGAAAGATTAGATCAGACTGGTAGCCCAAGAAAGACAGATAGAGAGATCAAGTTACTGTTTTACAAGACAAAAAATATGTTAAAACACACTAATTCCCAAAGGGCACATGACTATCGCATATAAATATATCTACAGAGTAAGTACTAGAGAATTAGAATTATTTTTGAGATTATCCAATGCTTTCTAACCTTTTCCAGTTTGCAGACATCTAACATTTTTTTAGGAGCTTTTGACAGCTTGAGAAAAATCATGTAGGTGTTCTTCTCTACAAGGAATATAAACAGTCTTTTCCAGTCTCTTTCAAAATACATAAATACACATCTAAAATCCTCATCAACAGTAGTACTGAGCGATCCAGAAGTAAAGTTAGGATGGGAAATAGGAAAATGTTTCTATTTACTAGAGCACTGAAGTTCTGGAATGTATTTTAAAAGTGAGGAGTATGTTCAAATTTAATATTGTAGAGACAGTTATGAAATAAATTATTTCACAAAATCATTGTGATACCCAGGAATGAGGAGGACGTTAATGTTCCTTATGGAGCAGAGAAACTATTGAGTAAACTGTGTTCCTCTAACATAGTCAAATAATCTAAAAGTTCAGAAATACCAAAATATTTCCCTGTATAAAAAAATCATACTGTGAATAAGGATTAAAATTAATTCTCAGATCATAATTATAATTTTAAAAAAATTTTCAAATAGATTTCTAGATCACTCATGCCGTGCTGAGATGCTGCTTCTTACTTAACTGGGTTAAAAAACAATGTCTTCTTTGAATAGAATAAACAAGTCTTTGTCACAAAAGAACACACAGAACCTATAACTCATTCTAATTAAACCAGAAATTCACTAACTCATGTTCCTCAAATAAATGTGAGAAATCCACATTGCATACTACTACAATGTATTTTAGGATTGTTTATTTCTTTTGTAAGGACAAATGTAACTTATCACTGATTCAGTGCATCCTTATAGTTTTATAGTTCAGTTCACTTAAGCACTACAGACTTTAAATTTTCAGTTTTACTCTTTGGGTTTGAGGTGGTGGACTGTCCTCACTGGCCCCTTGCACAGAGCCCAGAGTTATAGCATCCTCTGGCCCAGTCAGGTATGCCAGATCTCCACCATAACTGAAGCAGGGAATCCCCGGAAACACCATAGTCTAGATGCAGCCTCGAAAAATTAGCAGCTGGGGGATGTTGCACAAGAATGAAGCCATAATTAACAGAACTAAGTGAAATTCAACTTTTAATAGACAAAAAATTCAAACTATTTTATTGTCTCAAAATAAAAAGGAGGCAGTAAATTCAAAACATTTTTGTGGAATGTAAATTCTTTTAAAGAACCTAATTCTGGTATTTTAATGGAAACAAAAAAATCTGTGCATTCCCGAAATGTAAAGTCCCTGTAAAAATGAGGGTGTGATTCATCACGCCTAATTTTAGTCTTGATCTGAGTCATTTTATGATCCTTCAGTTGCTGATAGAACCAGGCAATGCTAGGGAGCAGTTCCTTTGGTTTATTCTAAACATTTACATCAGAATGAGAGCCTAAAATTATTATTTGATTGTTATTTCCCCCTCGCTGTGTTTAACTATAAAACATTCCCAAAGGGACCAGTTTACTGTAGTCACATCTATCACACTTATTTCAAGGTGGCTGATATGGATCCAGCTATTTCTCACAAGTCTGTTCAGTACTAAACCACACTTTTCTCCACAGGAGCAGGGCACAACAGTGACTGCAGTATGGAAAGCACATATGTCTTGAGGCAAATTGTGGACTCAGTCTCCATGAATGACAGTAAACATAGTTTACTGTTCTGCTGAAATGATAATAAAATGAAGTCAGTTTAGTGAAATATAATATTCTTGTTTAGATAATGTATTTAATTTTCCAACACAAATGGTAAAATAAGAAATATGCTTTTAAAGACCTATAGTTTTCAGGAAGCTGCAGTTGTTTGTGTATGTAAAAATTACCTTCATGGAAAACTCCCAAGTAGATCTGGAAATTTATGTTGGGTTCTTTTTCCAGTCAGAAGCTGAGCACCCACATAGCCACTCACTCTCTGTCTCCCCCAGTGGAATGTGGGAGAATACAAAGCGCAAAAGTGAAAAACTTCTTCTCTCAGGATAAAGATAGTTTAATAAGTGAGACAAAGAGGAGGGGGAAAAAAGGGCCATGATGCAAAGACAATCACTCACCACCTCCCACAAGCAGACTGACGAGTAGCCAGTGTCTGAGCAATGGTTACCCTGGAAGACAAACATCCCTCCACCACATTTTTGTCACTGAGGAGGATGTCATATGATATTGGATATCCCTTCAGCCATTTTGGGTCACCAGTCCCTGCTGTGTCCCATCACAGTTTCTTGCTCACCCCAGCTTACACACTTCAGAGGAGGGTGGCAGAATACGAAAAAGGGAACGCCTTGATGCTGTACGACAACTGTTCAGCCACAGACAAAACACTGGTGTGTTACCAACACTGGTTTTGTCACAGATCCAAAATACAGCATCATGCAGGCTGCTGTGAAGAAAGTTAACTCCATCCGAGACAGACCCAATATGAGAGAAAAATTATTTTGAATTGGACAGATCACCAACATTAATATTATAACGTGCAAATGCACAAAATTGCAAAAGAACTGACTAAACAGAAATATCTTCTTCCTATTAAGGACTGGGCAGTTGGAGGAATTACTGAAAATATTTGAAGTGTGAACCTTTCCATGCTGATTTGCTCAAAGTATTCTGACTGCTTTTTGGAAACTCACTAAAAATAAATTATCAGAACAGTGAACTCCTATAATGTATTCTTCGTTAGTGGATGAATTTGGTGGCCTGACAGACATGAGAGTGTAGCAGCTCCATGCAGCCACATCCAACCAGCAGCCAGGCTGAGCTTGTATTCCCAGTAGACACACACACATGGAGCATATGTATACACCACACATACAGATATATTCACAGCCAGCCACGCAGATCAGCACAACCACACAGAGCACTCACATAAACACCACCAGCATCAGCGATCTCATCCTGCTCCCCTTTTCTAGCTGAGCAATATGAAGATCTTTTAGTGAGGGTATATATACATATATACCTATGTACAATGTGGACAGCTCCCTTTGCTGAGCTCGGACAGTCAGCCTGCCCAGTAGCTGCCCCTGGATCCCAGTTTCCCCAGTTGCTGTCACAAGGACACATGAGCACCCAGGGCCACAGACCCATTCCAGCTGCAGGCACAGGCTGCCTCACTGGTGTGTACACACAGATACATACACACACAGACACTGTGGATCCCTCCAGTAACTAAGCTTAGATAATCAATCGATCCAGTCTCTGTTCCTGGATCCTCTTGACTCCAGTTACCTCCTACACACAGCCCCCTCCCCAACACATACACCCCCACACACCACTCCCAGTGCACCCCCAGACCCCACAGTCGCTCCAGAAGTTGGCCTGGACTTCTGGTCTCTCCAGCTGCCAGCTCCTCCTCTGGTCACACCCTCAGAGACACCCTTCCTGTCCCCAGCCCACATTACCAGCTCGTCACCTCATCCAGTGGGACCTTTCCTAGCACTCACACTTCTTTGCATACCTGAACTCACTCCAGTCGCTGGCACCATAGACACAGGGACCACTATGACTCACTCAGGAAAATAGCTAGTAAAGGTGTTTGGTGAGAAACCAGGACACACTGCGCTGTTCAGGCACAGGGCATGGCCAAGCAGGTGCACTGAAGCACCTGCTTGCATACAGCTAGCTCCTTGATCCACCTGTCCCTCTGTTTTCCCACTTGTTCCTCCCCAAACCACCTTGATCCCTCCCTTTCCCAACTCTTGATTCACCCCTAAATCATCTCACAGTAAATCCTGTGAAAGCCCAGAATACTCTTCCCCTGCACCCCACAGTGAGTCATATCCCCTTGATGACAGTGAACCCTGTAAGCTCTGGAAACCAGCGAGCTGGGGTGTCACTGGGGCTCCCCACCTACCATTGCTCCTCAGGATGTGCAATTTCTTTCTAAATAATGCAGTGCAATTCAAAATATCCTAAAATCAGCTCTCAAAATGTTTCTATGTCAAGAACAATAAAAAAATACCCAAACCCAGCAAAATATAAATGAAATAATATGAATACCTGGATTCAAACTATTTTCTAGGAAACAATAAACATTCTATTTGTCTGAAATATTATCTACTCCCCTGAAGTAGCATTCAAATATTTGTCAGATGGCAAATAATCATTTACAGGTTTATTACCTGTATCCCGTTCTTTGTAGATAAATAACAGGTATCATTCCATTGTTTTACGTGGATGTCAAATCTTGGCTCTTTTGTCAACTGTAACCACTAATCCATACAATACTGAACATTTCATTAACTGAATATCTAGTAATGGTCAATTGCCATTTGTATTAAGTGTCTACAGGTTTCAGTAATAAGGAAAATATATCTCCTAACAAAGTTGAAAACATTGAAAGCTGTGCTTGACCTAGACTAATTATTTAAATTGCACGGCAACATAGCTGCTTCAAAACATAGCATAAAGAAAAAAGATACATTACTTTTTACCAAAAATGACAGGCTGATATTTTAGACTTCCACATACTAAGAGGTAAGACAGACTGTAAAAATTTGATATAAATTGTGTTCTGCTGATCATATGCACCTTAAATTGTCAAACCTAAATTTTGCAGTTCTGTCTATAGTAGAATCATGCTGCCTATTGGCTTTTGTTTTCTGAGAAAGGTTTGATGCTATTTCATAGAAAGCAAAGAGATCAGCTGGTTTAAAAAGCAGTTATATCAGCAACGAACTAATGAAAATAAATTTATATCTGGGAAAGAAACTTTTATTAAAAACATCTGCTGGAGTTACTTTAAGCTTTTGCTTCCCTATCTGGCCACAAATCTTCATGAAACTTTTTGAAACTGTGGTTTTTAAAGTCCTTACCATTCTGCTACTATCAAGTATGTCTGAAAGGCTGCATGAAGTTCAAAACTTCTGAGGAGAGCAGATAGATGCACAAAAAAATAATATGATTGCACAGGATATTTCTTTCCAGAAAATAAAGCTAACATTTAAATATGGAACATGTAAACTACATTGAATTGTCTGGAGGAAGGATAAACCTACACCTGCTTTCTCCTCCAAATAGTACACAAACAGGAGGTGTACAGTGGTACAGTACACATGACCCTGAGCATCTATAATTTCTATCAAACCCAATCCTGAAAAAAATTCTGGTACACATGGCCATCTGTTCCTAAATATCTGTGATGTTCAAAAATCTGTTCTGCACTCTCAAAGATCTATAAAAATTTTACTTTATTTAATTTAATTCCAGTTTAAAAAAATTATTTTATTCTTAATTCAAAACAAATAGTGGACAAAATAGCTGTGAAATAATTGGGAGAGCAATTTTTTTCTTTCTTACCTGTAAGTCAAGCATAATGACTTTTAAGCCCAAGCAGCTCTAAAATAATTTTTTTTTTTTTTTTAATTCAACCCACATCAGTAGAGCCGACTAATTGAAACTTCAGAAACAGCTTAGTATTGTCTCTCTTCTGGTTTAATTTTTGTTGGGGATGAGTAAAAAGTAAGAAAATAAGAGGAGAGGAGCCCTATTATAGGTAGTAAAATAGTTCATCACCCTTTGCTCTAGAATTTTAGAATAATAACACAAATAATGAGATAAATTCATAGGTATGATTTATTCTTTTTTTGTTGTATCAGCTTGCTTTTCATTATCATTACCAGAACGTTTAAGTTTTTTTCTTGTTTTATAAATGGGGTCTGGTGGTAATAGCTGAGAACATCTTCTTCATCTAGCAGAAAAATTAAAGGACATGTTCTAATGTGACATAGTATGCAATATAACATTCAATAGCATGAATTTCTTAATTTAGCTTTGAAGAATAATAATTTTGTATAGTATCATACTTCTGTGTTCTTACATTTTGTCATTATAGATCTAATTTGTTTTTAAGAACAAGCAGAATTATTTCTTTTTTTTTTGGGGGGGTGGTAGAAGATGGAGTGCTGAGTGCTTTCACAATGTCATGGTGAACACAATGAGGAGAGTTTCCCACAGGACATGAAGTTACGAGGCTGTGGCTATGCCACAGAGCTCTGCTGGGATGCCTGTGCTAGTTAACAGCTTGGAAACTCCCCTCCTAGCACCTTGCTGACATCATGCTGCAGAACCTCAGGTAGACATTCAGCCCCACCAGCACAAAGCGCACCACTCGCATAGGGCCCACCATCCCTGCACCCCTGCAGGGTACTTACCCACCAGAACCAATCTCATCAGACCATACCACGTTGCCTCCCTCATTGCAGCAGCAAAGGCAGTCGTCAGAAGCAGCAACGTTTCTTACTCTTCACAAAACTCCCAGGGATTCTGAACTGGGCTGTTCAGGTTTTCTGTTTGTGTTTATTTTTTAATAAAAAATGGAACTACAAAATAGTAAGATAAGCATTTGTTATGGCTTTTGTTCCTCTGCTTTCATAGTCATAACGTTTTCTACAAAAACATGTTTGGTGACCCTGAAAATGTGAGATATGTGCTGCTGTTTGAAACTAAACCCTTTCTTTTCATTGCTAACCATTACTGTCTGAGATCATAGAATCATAGAATCATAGAATGGCAAGGGTTGGAAGGGACCTTAAAGATCATCTAATTCCAAACCCCCTGCCATGAACAGGGACATCTTCCACTAGACCAGGTTGCTCAGTGCTGCATCCAGTCTGGCCTTGAACACTTCCACGGAGGGGGCAGCCACAGCTTCTCTGGGCAACCTGTGCCAGTGCCTCACCACCCTCATGGCGAAGAATTTCTTCCTAATATCTAATCTAAATCTGCCCTCTTTTAGTTTACAGCCTTTCCCCCTTGTCCTATCATTACACTCCCTTGTGAAAAGTCCCTCTCCATCCTTCCTGTAGGCCCCCTTCAGGTACTGGAAGGCTGCTCTAAGGTCACCCCAGAGCCTTCTCTTCTCCAGGCTGAACAGCCCCAACTCTCTTAGCTGTCCTCGTAGCAGAGGTACTCCAGCCCTCTGATCATCTTTGTGGCCCTCCTCTGGACCTGCTCCAACATATCCATGTCCTTCTTATGTTGCGGGCTCCAGAGCTGGATGCAGTACTGCAGGTGGGGTCTCACGAGAGCAGAGTAGAGGGGCAGAATCACCTCCCTCGACCTGCTGGTCATGCTTCTCTTGAAGTAGCCCAGGGTACGGTTGGCTTTTTGTGTTGCAGGTGCATTTACGACTAACAAAATACCAAAAGTTTTAATCAGCTAGATATTTAATTATGTTGCAGTTCAGATCATTTTTTGGTTTCTTAATTTGCAGCACTGTGATATTTGTAGGAGAAAGTTCTGGCATTTGAAAATGAAAGAAAATATCTAGGCGTGGTGTACTGACCCCAGCTAACAGCTAAGCACCACACAGCCCTTCATTTACTCCACTCCCCAGCAGGACAAGGGAGAGGAAAAACAAAAGCAATAAAACTTGTGGGTCAGGACAAAGACAGTTCAATAAGTAACAGAAAGACAAAACCCCCACAAAACAAGTATCCGAAGGCAGTCACTCACTGCCTCCCTCGAGAATACAACCAAAGCCCAGGCAAACTTGAGCAATGGACCTAGTACACCGAGTCTGATAATCAGCCATTGTGCAGTGCTTAGAGACTTTTGAAATTAAACTTCACATATCCTTTCTCTAGACCAAACTCTATGACTTTTTGGAGTAATAGAATACATCGAAATGCACTGCCTTAAAAATTCATTTAACCTCATCAGAAACCAAGATGATAAAATTTCTGAAGAACTGTCTTTCCAAAGTGTTGCCAAAGAGTGATACTGGGATGCTTCATGCTATTTTGCATCATCAGAAGACTTCGATTTATCATGTTTGATCTAGCTATAAAAATCTCTACATGTAGTAAAGGCAATACTGATCTCTAGATATCAGAAATTCACTGTTGTGATACAAAGTTAATTTCTCCACTCTAGAAATGACATAGGAAATATAACTGAGGGTGAATAAGACACTGCCAGGACAGCCCTGTGCTTGGAAAATAATGGGTGCAGTAGCAAGCCCTTAGGCCCATAAGCAGTTGATGCAAACTATTGGGAAGGTCTCTTCTAATTTCTGTTGATCCTTAGGACCTCAGAGATCAAAGATCAGTAGTTAAATACAAAACAGTCACTGTAAAATCACTTTGAAGTTTTCCAAGGTTTCCAAGGATTTATGATCCATAAATGCCATTTCATCAGCATTAATATTTCTGAAATGGTAGGTCAATTTTAATAAAATTTGGTCTGAAAACATAGCTGAAGCAGTAGAACTTTTGGGCAATTTTGGAATACAATGTTTAGATTTTTCAGCTATCATTCTGAAATCTCTTTCTTTTTTAAAATATATTTCATTATCTAGTCTGAACCACATTACCCCCAAAATGGCACAGACTACTTTGATTTATGAAGTGACATTCTGACACTGACATTGACTCAGCTAACTCCCACTCACCCAAGAACTCCATGAGTTTTGTTCTTTGTTATTGCTATCATTCCAAATACATGAAGACTTACCGTGGAAAAGAGATTCTGAGTTTCAACAAGCTTAAAAATATACCAACTTATTGCTGTCTTTTGGACAAGGCTTTCCTAGATGTTTGGATACATTATGTTGTAGATCTCCTACCTTATCTCTATATCATTCAGCAGAGAGTCATTTTGCTGTTACTGCCATCATCCTTTTCTGTCACTAAAACAACAAAAAAAAATTTAGAGTAACTGATTCCAAGACTTCTACAGAAATGAATAAAGCTTTAACTTTACCTTTTCTTCTTGTGTCTAGGAATTGTTCTTCTATGTATAGATTTAGCACAGTAGCTGTGATGTTTATTTAGGAGAAAAATACTTAAATAAGTGAAATAGACATATGACTAAACTTCAGCATTCTAGTCTAATCTTTGACATGCTCAGAACAAAGCGGATTTCTGAAACTGAGCAGTGTGAAACACCTGAATTGAAACCATCGTACTAACATTAGCAAAAGTGAACAGATAAAAGATAAAAGATAGACAGACAGACAGAAAGACAAACCGACACATACACATATACGTATACACATTACCAGAGATATATCCCTGCTTGAAATCCACTTGCTGTTCCCTCTGCATATTTGAACACAGACACACTCTGTGAGGAAGATGATTCTGCAGCAGTGAAGTACTCAGACTCTTGCAGTTTTGCCCTTTACACCTCAATCAGAATTGTGGTTTCTCACAGAAGACTTCACCTGCAAGATGTTTACAAAAAACAGAAGGAACAGAAAAGTGGAGCCATTTACCAATTTGCACTCAAAAAGTTAAAGCCAGAATAACAGCTAGAAAAAATAGATAGAGATTAGAGTTTTTTCCCCTGAGTTTTCAGTTTGTTTGTTTTTCAAAGAAGAGAAGCAAAATCCCAGAGTAGAACTCCCATCACTAAGCTGTAGAAGGAAGAATACTATTCTTGTTTTCATTTAAAGGAAATAAATACTGCTTTTGCTGAGATGCTAGAGAAACTCTCCCACACCTCCCACTTAAACAACATTTTTGAGGAAAGAATTGCTTTTGGTTTTTTTTCCCAGATGTGTGGGGGTAATAAAAGTTTACTTTTATTTTTTCTCAGAATTGCAGTATTTGTCTAACCTGCAGGTTTCTGGTTTCACATTGAGATGGAAACACCTCGTTTTTCTGTGAGAGAATAAAATCTGCAGATACTATTTATCTCTCAAGCGGAGTCAGAGCATAGAAGTTTCACAAGGAGGGTGAGCTTTGGATATAGCATCATACGAAGTATTTAAAAATTTTCCTGTTTTTCAAATGCAAAATACCTCCCTGCTCTTCCCACAACCAGCAGTACGGAACAGCACTATCAGGAACCACCACCCAGGAGCACATACCTTACAGGTATTGCTTATTTGCCACTGCAGCTGTGGAGGTAGCAGAGTTAGGATGAAGTCTTTTGTAGAAGTCATTAAAAACTACTTAAATACAGTAAAGGAAATGGAAAGAGGCAGTTTAACAAGCCTTATGTGTGACTCTGAGACCCTATCAGGAACAAAATCAGTGCATCAGCAGGTTTTACGCTAATTTATAACCACCAAAACTAAATGCAAAACCAGTGCTCTGAGCATCAGCTCATGAATTCCCTATAAAATATGGCAGGGGCAGCACATATTTAAGAATAATTAATACAGACATAGGAAAAAAACCCACACTATTTATCATTTTCTGTTGTGGTGTTTGCCCATGTGAATATACTGAGGCTGGCTCTTCTATCACCCCCTGTCCAAAATGTTCTTACCTGGGCCTTCATGCATACACACACACGGGTGCAGCTGTGTTGGTGCTACAGACAACTGTGCAAAGGCACAGCTCTCTCCCACCAGTGAAACCAAAACCCTAGAAATGGCAGCACTGGGAATGCTCTGTCCTTGTTAATGGCCAGTGAGTCTTCCCTTGCTGTACAAACAAAATGAATACCAGCCCTTTACCAGAAACCTTACAGTCTAAACACAAAAACAGAGTCAGTTTCTCTGGAGAATGGTCAGTTCTATTATATGTTGGTGTATAGGAAATGTGTATTTTAATTCATTTGTATTTTAATATGCAGCGGTCTAAACAAATGGGACAGCAATCTGGATTTGGGGCTGAGGCTACTAATGCAACAATGTTAATAAAGAGCAAATCACTACAATAATTATAATTAATGGCTACTTTCAATGCAGCAGTCTGCTTCATCATCTTTAGTAAAGTGTTATTTTTAATTTAAACAAAGCACATTGCCAACAAGCTAAATGTGTCATATTGAACAGTTTAGTCTTCCTAGTATGTATACCCTCAAGTGTACTTTTCCATCTGTTATATATTCAGAGGGTGAGGGAACGTTGTGCTTTTTACAAACAGCTTTTCAGAAATTTAAGCAGGCAAGCAGCTAAACAGACACAAAATTGCAATATCAAGCGCTGGAAGGAGTTTCTGGTGGCATTATCATTAGGTGGTGAAAAAATCTTCAGTAGGGTTGTCTGGTACTATCTCTTTAAATCCTGGAGAGATTGGGATTTGATGACATTTTATCAATGGGATTTGAGCCTCTCTTTTCTCAGCCCCTGCCCCCCGTTGGGTGATTTCCAGTAAGTATATTGCAAAGCTGACAGCCAGGCCACTTCTCCTGGCGTTCTTGAGCACAGCTCTAGTACTATGGATGTTCACAACCTGGAGCTTGTTATACCAATATACACTACACAGCTGATGTTCTGCATCTGCTCCTCAGGCCTGAAAGGCAACACTCTGGTCCTCTGAGCTAAGGAAAAGATCTGGATGCTCGTTTACATGTAAAATGAGCTGTGACTAATGAAAGATACGAAGATTAATTAGCTAAATCTAACTAGTGCTACTATTGCTGGATTTCCAATAATTGCCAAAGGCAGAATAATCCCCAGTCTTTCACAGTATTTTATTTATATAAATGAGACCTATCACTTTTTCTGGATAACATTACAGCTGCAGTTATCAGTAAACACAGGGTCAGAAGGGTATTATTCAAAGAGACAACAGTGAAAATGTTACTTAATGAAACATTTAATGTTTTAATTGGAAATCAACAAAAATATTTTTCTGCTTTTATTCTTCAACAAAAAAATAATTTTTTTAATAAAATGTACAACTGTATCGAAATCCAAGCTCACTATCATGTCTATATACAGACCCGTACATATGTATATGCATATGCACAGGTTGAAAAAACCTAACACCACAGTTCCAAAACAAACAAAGCATATGCTTCTTAATGAGTCTTCTTTTGTTGCTTAAGAACATTGTAAAAAAAATTCAGTTCAATCATTCAACTTCTATATGTTTTTTTCAATGAAATAACTGTAGAAAAATACGCATCTAAAATTTGTATAAAAATTCAATTCTTTTTTGTGGTAATACGTACAAAAGAGCTCTTACTGATTCACTCAAGGTTTCCCATAATAAGAGAGAGGAAATGAGAACTGGTTTTCATTGGAAAGTTTGCAAGCACCCTCTCTGCAATCTGATCAATGCTCTTGCAAAAAAATCGTACCAATATGTCACCCTTTCAAGGGCAACATTCAGCTCAAAACTCTTAGACACATTTTTATGTGTCTGAGTGGTGTTGTCTGCTTGTGGTCCGGAGATCCGTTTTCCTGTCATAACCAGAGGAGATCTGCTCAAAAGGTTCAGTGGACTTCAGAGAGTGATACGACTTAAATGGCTAGGTTCAGCTGCGTATTCATAGAAGTGTGGTGTCATTTGAAATACTCTCCGGTATCTCCCCGGCTCTCAGCTGCAATTCCAGCAAGGCATAGAGATCCCCTAGGTCCTGAGTCACATTTGCACGTGTCCTAGAGCGTCCCAGATGTAACGAGATGCCTTTCAGTGAAGGAACAGCCTGGGATCCAGTGATGGG
The DNA here is from genome assembly GCF_030867145.1 of Opisthocomus hoazin. Classification (NCBI taxonomy): domain Eukaryota; kingdom Metazoa; phylum Chordata; class Aves; order Opisthocomiformes; family Opisthocomidae; genus Opisthocomus; species Opisthocomus hoazin. The sequence goes on along the minus strand of NC_134414.1, from coordinate 16,427,782 downwards.
AGATACTGAGCTCACATGCTGATACAAAGTGTAGGTGTCTACAATTAAGAGTTAAATCCCATCCACATGTTACTTCCTCACGTCAAATCAATGCAGCTGTATTTAAAGAACAGTAGTCTCTCGTGAGCTGTTCTGTACACCTTCCATTTCAATAATTAGGTTTACTTCTCCATCTCAGGATACTAATTTACTTTACTGTAAAGAAAAATAAATTTCCCCAAGTCCCTTATAATAAACTTGCATAACATTTTTTTGATTTGGTTCCCAAACTGTCAATGTTTATTGTGAATGCTCATAGAGTTTGCAACTAGATTAAGATGAACATTTTCAGTAATCTTCCCAATTTGCCACTTTGCTGCTATTGAAAAATTATGTTTCCTTCAGGTCAAATGGCTTTAGGAGCTTGTAGAAAACATTTTTTTCCATAGACTGATTTGAAAGTAAAGGCTAAGACTCCTTTGACAGTGGAGCTCCTGGATTTATATGAAAATTCCACTTGTTCTCTTTTAAGAAGAGAGGTTTATAGAATGAGAGGTTAATATAAGAACAAATTCCAAGTACAGAGTGTCTGCAGACAGGGAATACCTAAAGGCTCTAAAGCTGGGAACAGTATCACTTTTTTCTTTAAAGATAGTTTTCTGAGTTCTTGAGACAAATATTTCCCGCAGATTTTCAAATAGCTATAGAAGTGTGTCTAAAGGCTTTATTTTAGCAGCATGCAAAAAAATTACAGTAACTCTTATGACATGTTGCACATTAGAAAAAAATGAGTAAATAAACACTGGTGGAAAAGGGAGTTAGCTGGTAGTCCAATAATTGGCACATGCAAATTCTCATATGATCCAGGTGACTTTTTTAAACATTAGAATTACATGTCTTCTGCCAAAAATTAACAAACAGAAAATTTACAAGAATTTCTGGTATTACAGTAATTTATGTTATACTACTAGTAGTACAGTAACATAGTGGTATTACATTATTTAATGTTTTTATAGTATTGCATTAATGTATAGAACAAATGTATCCTCATTGAATGAAGGACAAAAAATATCTGCATCCAGTAAGGAGATTCCTTATGATATGAAATCTAAATATTTGTAATACATAAAAACATCTGAAAATTAAATATAATCCTGTTTTTTTTTATTTTGTGTGTACTGTAAGGATGAATAATTTTAATAAAAAGCACATATGCTGGTCTACTTGGAAGACCAGAGGGATGTAAGAAATTAGATCTGGAAGAGAAAAATCACTGCTTAATTTATCTGTCCGTAGAGGTAATGCAAGCATGTCAGGAAGCACAATGCGCAGTGTGCTTCATGCCGTGCTCCATCTGCAGCATTGTTCAGTATGCCTCCCTGCAATTCAATCTCAATTCAATCAATCTCGATTTGTAGAAAGAAAAAATCCATAGAGAAATGACCTAATTGGTTTCTCAATATCTCATTTAATTTTTTTCGTTTACTGGTTTCTTGGAATGGAACTTGGTTAATCTCAAGTGCTTGCTCTGTAAGAAAATAAAGCCTCCAAAATCGTGAAGCTATTTTTCTAAAACCATGAAGCTTAAGAATATTAAATGTTGGTTTTTCTTCCTTTTTCTCCCTTCCTCTCACTGACCAGATAGGTATTCTGCAAATGTTCACACTCTCTGGGTATGTTTTTGGAAACAGAATGGTTAGGAGATTACTTGTTCATTTTCTTTATAGCTGAGGTTCTCTAATAATCACCTAATTCCAACAGCTGTAGAAATAATAATTATTTTATAACCTAAGTGACTACTCACCACAAAACCATGAAAATAGACAGTAGTGAATGCACTTTTCAGAGCTTTTAACAGAAGTGCTTACTCATGGCTAGAGGATACCTGCCAGAGTGGATATTCAAAATCTAATCTGGCTACACAAATAAGTGGACCAGCTGATTTGATCACTGCTTAACTTGCTCTTCTGTTTAATTTGATTAAAGCATTAGGGGCTCATATGTTTTTGGCTTAAAATAATCCAAGAAGTGTTTGGTTTTAGCAGTACATCCAGACAAGGTTATAAGAATTAAGGAAACCACATTTGCAGGAAGTAAGAAATTTAGTAAGTAGGCTATTTTGGGAAGAAATGTTAAACTCCGTCAAGGTGAAAGGACATTGGGAAATCTGAGAGATCTCTTATGTGTACAAGGCTGCACAGTTCCCATCAAAGAAATTTGAGCGATTTTAGCATGCTGATGGTAAAAGTATCAGGTGCATCAACTTTGTTGTGTGGCTGAAGCAAGGAGAAGTGGAATAGAAAACTAGTACTCCCCTGAGAAAGATAGAGAGCAAGATCCAGACTAGAAGTACTCCACATTTGCATCAGTAGGCTGTATTACAGACTGCAGTAAGAATACAGAGTGTCTCTTATTTCAGCGGTTCTATCCACTTCCAACTACTCTGTGAACATTTATCTTCACCTTTGTGTACTGGGAAGTCCTCTGCAAGCTCCCTTCTTGGACAAGAGAGCAGTTCTATCCTCACAGTCACAGAACAACTGATGTGTGAAGGAACTTCTGGAAGTCATAGACTCCAAATCCCTGCTCAAAGCAGGGTCATCTAGGGCCTTCTTTACTGCAAGGTCTCATTGCTGTGTTATCCTCTTCTTCAAGTTGCCTCCCAGTCAGTCAGCCCCCAGCCTGCACTTAACCTGGGGTTATTTCTCCACAGGGGCAGGAGTTCGCATTTCCCTGTGTTGAACTTCATGAGGTTCCTGTTGGTCCATTTCTCCAGCTTGTTGAGAATGCTCTGAACACACCTGGGTGATCAACTACTTTTCCCAGTTTTGGATCATCTGTGAACTTTTGAAGGTACCATCTTTATGAAGATGTTAAAAATTATTGGTCTTAGTAATGACTGGTATCCAGCTGGACTTTGTGCCACTGATCACAACCCTTTGAGCCCAGTTGTTCAGCCAGTTTTCTAATCCATCTCACAGTCCTTATCTAGCCCATACTTCATCAGCTTGTCTATGAAGATGTTATGGAAGGCAGTGTTGAAAGCCTTGCTTAAGCCAAGATAAACAGCATCTACTGGTCTTACTTCATCCATCTCACCAGTCACTTCATCATAGAAGGTTATTGGGATGGTCTGAAATAATGTCTCCTGTGGAAAACCATTCTGACTTCCTTTTCATCTTGTTTGGCTTAATATGCTTGCAAAAGTCTTCCAGGAGGATTTTCTCCATCACCTTTCCAGACATCAAGATGAAGCTGACCAGTCTGTAGTTTTCCTGGTCCTACTCCTTGCCCGTCTTGAAGATAGGACTGAAGTTTGATTTCTGCCACTTCTCAGGAACGCTTCTGTCCCCTAAATCCCTGTGACCTTCCAAAGATATGCGCTGCATCCTCACAACAACAGCAGCCAGATTCCTCAGCAGTCGTGTGCAATACCTACATAAATTTAAGATAAGAACCTTGGTTTCTTTGGTCCAAGTCTGGCAAAGTGATAAGGAGCAGAACAGCGGCTTTAAAATGAAAGCATGGAAAGTCTTATGCCACTGGCCATTAAATCTAATACTACCAAAAGTTATAATGTAGAATACAGAGTTACAGTGAAAATGTCTTTCCATAGAATCTAAATTCTACCAAAATAATACCAGTTTTCCATCCTTAGTGCTCTGCTGCAAATGCTTCTGCTTCGGAGTTTATTACTGCCTAGACTTGAGATGTCCATAGACCACTAATGGAGTTGTTCTACTGTCAGTTCACCAAAGCAGGACGGCCAAAGCAGATCTTAGCACGACTACAGAGAAGAGGAAACAATTCCGGGCTGAAGTGGGAATGGTGAATCACAGAAATGATAATGTAAATGTGTTCAGACACTATGCTACAGGACTAGGCAACTCCCTCCATCTGCATTATGACAGTTACGATTTTCAAAGCTGAAAAGTACTTCAAATGCCTGAAGATGCTCTGTATTCTCATAGAAAAAAAAGACATAGAAATTCTTGCTGTGTTTAGTTCAGGATGAATATACCATGTACGACTTCCAGGAAAAACCTTTCAAAGCTTGTCTTATTTTAAAAATTGCAAGATTTCTGGGCAAAGTAGATGAAGTTGGAGCAAAGAAACAAGAACAGATAAAAAAGTGTAGCTGAGTGAGGAAAAGGTATGTGATACGAAAATGTTTTTCCTTGTGTTTTGCACAAGGCACACATATTGGATTAATTTGCCAGTCTGTCAATACCATAATGCATGAAACTGTGGTCAGGGATGCAGAAAAAATCAGTCTCTGACACCTTCAAGAAATCTCTCTAATCATATGTATAGAAAAGCGCTTGGAAGGCTACAGGTGACAAAAGCTTTTTAAATGCTAAGCATCACTTTTAGTGGTAGTGTAAGTAGTAATGTTATGCCAAAATGAGAGTAGTGTACTTACATCCTTGTATTTCAGCTGTTATCTGCCTGTCCTCTGTTTCAAATGATAGTGAAAATGAATCAAATGTTCTGCAGCTGGTCTATTAACCAAAGAAGCCTAGAATTTCCCTATGTAATATTACTTAGCACACTTTTTTTTTTTCAGTTGTATCTCAAAATATTTTACTTCTTTGTCACTATTTACACAGGGCATTCTATCACTCTTTCTCAGTGTTTGTCCAGAGGATTGACTAGTGCTATAATCTCTGTTCAAACCTTGCCTTTGTGATGTCTTTGACAAATGACTTAAAAGAAGTTCTCAACTATAATTTTCTCCTGTATGTATGTGGGGGCTAAGTTATTGACGACTGTCTTATTGAAAGTTGGGGACAAAAAACAGTGACAGACACTGGGCTGCAGAAATCAGAATATAATCATCCTAGTTCTCTAGACCAGGATGTGTCTGGGCAGGGGAGACTCTTACATTGGAGATAGTATCATCCACCCTCACCAGAACTTTACAACTTCCCTAAAAATCTTGTGGGTAATATTTCCCTCCTACACTAAGTGCAGTGACTGACTCACTAGCACTCTGCCTGCTCTCAGAACACACCTGGGCAGGAATTAGAAACTGGAATAGGGTCTACACAGGAGAACCAGAAGTAGACTGTGCCTGCACAGTGGTCCTCAGCTGGAGAGTTTTGATTTGTATTGAAGTTCCAGGATGACTGTGGAAGTCTTCAGGCCCTTTAGACAGAAGTTAGGCAGACTGGCTCTTCCCATAAGTGTCATTCTCTATTAGCAAATGGGCCAAAGACACTGACCTGCCTCAGGCACTTCTTTTTTGTAGTACAGAAGATGACATTGCTGTGCTGGCTGTGACTCTTCTGAGAGAGGGACTTTATTTTCTTCAGTGTGGTGCCATGCAAACATGGCAATAGTGCTTTCAGGCCTAAAGGAGTCTGCGTGTAGCCTCTCTGCATGTAATATGAGTTGGCTGCACCCAACTGTTCCTGCATTTGCTATATCCAAGCGGAAGGCTTTGCTCTGGGAAAAGTTAACTCTCTGCAGATCAGCAGAGATCTGCCACAATAAGAACATATACCACAACAACAGCATACACCAGCAGCCTGGTAGAATACACTAAATATTCATGTCACTAAGTATGAACACTGGTTCATACACTATGGATGCAACAAAGCACCTGCAGTGTACAGACTAAAAGTATATATATTTTATGAAGCAATTTCATCCACTGTTCATTAAGAAAGCCATCACCATGGTAACTTATACATTACAAGTCAGTAATACTAGCTCTAAGATTTTTAAGCACATAGCAACAAGAGAATACTGCTGGAACATCTCCATTTTAGTAGCATTTGAAAGTTATAAATGAGGTTTACTAAGCACATTAAAAGTGTTAGAGAGAAGGCATGGGTGTTTGATACCCAGCTGTCATAAATCAAAATCACATTATTAAGTTCTAGACTTAATGATCTTACATCAAATTATGCCTGCCAAAGATAGCCTATCGTCATATTTTTCTTCTTGCTTTTATATTTCTGCTTCACCTTGTCAAGTTAGCTGTTCTTTCAAAAATCGTTGGTAATATGAATATTCTGAAGAGGAAACACTTTATGCAAATCGCATTAAGTAATGAGGTACATGTGGAAAAGTAGTGGAGAATCAAACAGTCTTCCAGAGGATATGGAGCCACTTGCTCTGACCCTATTGCTTGATTCTCTGCAGGAGTCTTGATTTCCACATGAAATTTCCCCAATGACATGATTCACATCACAGTAAATTTATCTACTTTTATCACAGGGAGACTCAGCAAAAGACAGCTCCTGCTAGGGCTGTGCTAAATGAGAAGGAGTGCAGCCACATAAAGGAGATCCAGAGTCATAGACAGGGAATTTTTCTCAGCAGATTGATTAGGGCAGAAAGGTAAAGTGAAAAGAGAAAGGTATCATTTCTGCATCAGCTTTTCTCCTTCTGGCTGTAAGAATGAAGACATGGCAAACTCTGCGGGCTTTCATACTCACGGAAGTGATCTGCTCTTTGTAAATAAAGGGGAATGACCATCTCTCACTTTCAGTGTGGCTTTGCCTGACAAAGAGGAAGATCTGGCCAACATTTTTTATCTGCACATCCATACATGCGCAAACTTCCCCCTGCTCACTGACTGAACAAAATTTTCTTGGCCAGACTTGATATAAATATTTCCATCTATGTTTTGTAGGTATTGATTTTTGTAAGGATTTGGCTGTGAAGTTTTTAGGTCAGATTACAGTACTGCACAAAATTATTTTTAATGAAAAAACATTTCCCTTTATAAAATCATAGAATCATAGAACCATTAAGGTTGGAAAAGGCCTCTAATATCATCAGGTCCAACCACAACCCAACACCACCATGCCCGCTAAACCATGTCTTGAAGTGCCATATCCACACATTTTTTGAACACCTCCAGGTATGGTGACTCCACCACTTCCCTGGGCAGCCTATTGCAATGTCTGGCCACTCTTTCAGTAAAGAAATTTCAAGACCATTGATTTTCCCAAATCCAGGAGAAGGTAACTTTAAACTAATGTATATAACCAACATGCTTTTTGGTTTTGGTTTGGGCTTTGCTTTTTGTTGGTTTTTTTTTGTGGTGGTAGTATTGAGAAATGTCTCATTTAAGCTTGCTGATTTGCTTTCCATGGTTGGTGTAGTGATCTGTCTTGCTAGTCATTTATAGAACTATAGAATGCTTATCTGAGGCAAAAAGTATAGACTATTTTTTATTTAAAAAATAGTTTGATGTAATCTGAAAGAATAGACTTAAAATAGATAAGAGTTAAAAATAAAAGGTTATGGTTTTTAAGAAAGTAGTTCATACCCAAAGTTTGTGAATGTCATTGATGTGGTGTAACCTATTCAGCTCAGTTCCTTGGACATCAACAAGATACTGCTATTCAAAAATACTGTAATACAAGTACAGCAAATTCCAATTCAGCAGTAAGTAGTGTCATGAAAGGTAAGATCCCCACACAAAACAGGTTTTTCCTTTTGCAACAGCAGCTTTAGTCCCTTCCCTCTCAGAGCAACAAAACAGGTTTTTCCTTTTGCAACAGCAGCTTTAGTCCCTTCCCTCTCAGAGCACCTTGGTAATGATGGGGCTTTACAGCTTCAGTTCTCTATGCAGTCATGGACTACAAAGGCTATAATTACAACTACTGTTGAGTCAGCAGTTCTCAGTTACATGTCATGTCTGAAGGCTGCTATCTGTTTATCACCATGTTTCCTGGGAAGTTTTGTGTCCTCTGCTGTTGCCATATGATGAATATGATCCTTGGTGCCCTGGGTTCGGCCAGGACAGGGTTAATTTTCACCAGAATCCAGGAAGGGGCACAGCCAGGAGGGCTGATCCCACCTGGCCAAACAGGGCAGGTTATTCCATACCATGTGCCGTCATGCTGGGTTCCGGTGGGGGGGAGCTGGGCGGTGGGAACTCACTCGCGGCTCGGGAGTTAGCGGCACCAGTCGTGGAGGGCGGCTCTCTCAGTTGTGCGGTTTGTGTTGTGTTTTCTCCTTATCTGTATCGCTGTTGTTCCTGTTCCCTTTGTTTGCTGTTCTGTTAAACTGCCCTTATCCCGACCCACCGGTTTCTGCCTGTTTCTTTCCATTCTCCTCCGCACCCCGCCAGGGGGAGGGGCAGCCGCATGGCGCTTTTGTTGCCGGCCGCAGCCAAACCATAACACTTGGCATGAGAACTGTCTTCATGCATTCTGTTACTGCTAGCCCCCACAAACCCTCATGCTTTAATATCTGTGTATTTTACTGTATACCTAATGACAGCAGAATTATGCTTTATGTTTATTGAATAGCACCTTGACTTTCAAAATTCTTTATGAACTTACCAAATTTACTGACTTGTATTTTCTACTTTGCTTGAGGTTCAGTCCTCCACTATGTGGCTCCACACCTCTGGCTATCTGGATTTAAGGAAGAAGAAGTTTGCCAGAATTTCATGGAATGAGCTTAGCATCTTACAGATAATGCTCTATTTTAGATTTCATCTTAGTACATCAACCCACTAAAGTTTAAAAGTTATTTTCATGTCATAATCACACATTTTCTTTTTTTCTTCTTCAAATTATCCCTTGCTTTCTTTCAGAACTGCAAACTAGAAGATCATTTCTAACTTCAGAAACAGAAGGGAACAATGCAACTAGGAAAATGTTTGAATAGCTAGTCACAGGGATATTTAAAGACAGTGAAAAATGTCAAGACTGTGAATTTAACTTTGACTCTAGTAGGAGACTCAGAAAATTTTAAAGCAAAGCTTGAACAAGAGGGCAAGTTCCTGACAACCACAGCTATCATGCCTAATCAAAGTTGAGCTTCCATTTTGTGAACATACTCATCTTGACAGAACATTATGTTGTTTTTTCTTTAAAATGATATCTACCAATAATTTCCACTGTCTATTAAATGAGAAAATATATATATTTAAAGAAAAAACAGTAGGCTGTAATTATAGTTTTTAATGTTTTCTTTTGACTTGTGGCTTAAATATAGATTTTTTAATGAGCTACAAATCTGCTGTCAGAACTCTCCTTAGCAATGGGTGAACCTCAAAAACTTCAGAGGTTTGGCTCATTTCTGGCAAACAATAAAAATGTTAGGTGTTTAGTGAAGTCTTAACTTGAACTCTGTAAGCCACCCGCTGGTCTTCTTCAGTAGCTCCAAAATTTATATGAGTTTCTGATATTCTTGGAATATTTAAACTGACTTGGAAATTATAGCAGAAACTTTTCGTATTTAGTTTTCCATGTTTATAAATGAACTACTGTTATCATCTGATCTAAATATCTTTTGGTTTGGGGTAGATAGTAGTGAGTTTTTCTTTCATATTTTAAAGAAGTAAAGAACAGTGGGTACTCCCCACTCTGGGATGATTGAAGAGCTTGTCTCCTTTAGCCCACCTTTTCTGACAGGTTTGTTGCCCACACACTAGGGGTAGCTAAAAAGGTGGTGCGTTTTTAACCGATGGAGGAACTTCAATAATTCAGTCAGAGAATCATAGAATCATAGAACTGTAGAATGATAGAACGGTTTGGTTTGGAAGGGACCTTGAAGATCACCAAGTTCCAACCCCACCTGCCATGGGCAGGGATACCTTCCACTAGACCAGGTTGCTCAAAGACCCATCCAACCTGTCCTTGAACAATTCCACGGAGAGGGCATCCACAAGTGCTCTGGGCAACCTGTTCCAGTGCCTCACCGCCTTCATAGGAAAGAATTTCTTCCTTTTACCTAATCTAATTCTACTCTCTTTCAGCTTGAAGCCACTATCCCTTGTACTATCATTCCATGCCCTTGTAAAAAGTCCCTCTCCAGCTTTCTTGTAGGCCTCTTTTAGGTACTGGAAGGCTGCTATGAGATCTCCCCAGAGACTTCTCTTCTCCAGGCTGAACAGCCCCAACTCTCTCAGCCTTCACTCATGGGAAAGGTATTCCAGCCCTCCAATCAGCCTTGCAGCGCTCCTCCGGACCCTCTCCAACAAGTGCATGTCTTCGTGTTGGGGGCTCCAGAGCTGAACACAGCACTCCATGTGGGGTGTCACGAGAGCAGAGTAGAGGGGCAGAATCACCTCCCTCAACCTGCTGTTCACCATGTTTATTTTAATGCAGCCCAGGATATAGCTGGCTTTCTGGGCTGTGAGTACACATCACCAGGTCATGTTGAGCTTCTTGTCAAACCACACCCCCACATCCCTCTCCTCAGGGGTACTCTCAATCCACTCTCTGCCCTTTGTGTATTTGTGCTTGGGATTGCCCCAACCCAGATGCAGGACATTACACTTGGCCTTGTTGAACTTCTTGAGGTTTGCACGGGCCCACCTCTCTTTGAGTGCGACCATTCAGCCAATTCCTTATCCATCGAGTATTCCATCTGTCAAATCCATGTCTCTCCAATTTAGAGACAAGGAAATCATGTGGGACTGTGTCAAATTCTTTGCACAAGCCCGGGTAGATGACATCAGTTTCTTTTCCCTTATCTGCCAATGTTTTTTCAGTTTAGTCTGTTAAATAAGGATTTTGTGAGTCTACCTAACAAGATTCCGACTTTCCCTGTACATCACTCAGTGCCCTAAATACCTCACGTAGACCTCGGGATCATGCTGCTGCAGAGCTTGTTTGTAGGCTTCATGTGTGTGCAATGATACAAGAAGTCTGTATAGCAGTGGGTGATGCTAGCTGAGTCCTTCATAATTCATAAATAAAATAATTCATAAATAACAGAATGTACCCTCATATTCCCAGGTGGCACAACACCATTAAATGCAATGGACAAGAATCACTGAAATATCAGGAGAGTACAAGTGGCAACACAAGTAAGACCAGGGAGCTGATCTAATCATCCTTGGAGGTTGGTACCTACTTCTAGAAGAATTCCAAAACCTTCAGATTCCTGGTGGCAGTACATGTGAGGAAATGCTTCTCTGCTTCAGTAGTCTTCTGGGAGCAGAGAGACAGGGATGTGACTTGCCTTCAGTTCCTCTCCCTCCGTGCTGCTGGGGGAAAGGAGAGGCCTGACAAGGGGGATTTGCCCCATTTCTGTGCAAGAAGTTGCAGGAAGTGGGACAGGGACACATTGAGCCTGGGTGGTAAGAGCTATAACTGCTTACCATGAAGATGTAAGTGTATTGTGATGTACATAAAACTAATACCACAAATAGTGAAATATAACACTGGTATCAGGTATACAGAATTGCTGATACATCTGTGTACTGCTAGATCAGTATAGTGCTCACCGTTAAATCTAAGATGTGCGAAAGAAGAGGAGCTCAAGTCTCAGCCACTTTTAGGATATGCTGTGACATTAGAAATCACCCATTTAATTTTTAAGGAAAAAAAAGTGTTTCTTTCATCCAAAATATTTTGTTGAGATATAATTGCTATACACTGTAACTACTGTTCCTTTTTGAAATACTTTGAAGGAAAGCTATGTCCCAGACTTCACCAGAGGTGGAGTCAGCAGTCTGCACCTGGCATTATGCTTCTGTCTGTACAATACATTGGATAAAGCATCCTCAGGCAAGTTTTGTCCATTGGTACGTAAAAACCATAGAAAGAAGCCAGACGGTATTTTTGCATGTCTATAATATGTTAGTAAGTTTACCAGGAGAGTTTCTGAGCTCTGGTGACATGGTGAACTCATTGATTCCACTATAGTTTTAGAAGTTCAATAAGACTAAGTGCCAGGTCCTCCACTTGGGTCATGGCAAACCCATGCAACGCTACAGGCTTGCGGAGGAGTAGCTGGAAAGCTGCCTGGTGGAAAAAAACCTGGGGGTGTTGGTTGACAGCTGGCTGAACATAAGCCAGCAGCATGCCCAGATGGCCAAGAAGGTCTACAGCTTCCTGGCTTGTATCAGGAACAGCATGGTCAGCAGGAGTAAGGAAGTGATTGTTTCCCTGTACTGGGCGCTGGTGAGGCTATACCTTGAATTCTGTGTTCAGTTTTGGGCCCTTCACCACAAGAGAGACACCGAGGTGCTGGAGCGTGTCTAAAGGAGGGCAATGGAGCTGATGAAGGGGCTGGAACACAAGTCTTATGAGGAAAAGCCGAGGGAACTGGGGTTGTTCCATCTGGAGAAAAGGAGGCTGAGGGGAGAGCTTATCACTCTCTACAACTACCTGAAAGGTGTTCATAGTGAGGTGAGTGTTGGTGTCTTTGCCTGAGACACAGGTGGTAGGACAAGGAGAAATGGCCACAAGTTGCATCAGAGGGGGTTTAAATTGGATATTAGGAAAAATTACTTCAATGAAAGAGTTGCAATGCACTGGAACAGCCTGCCCAGGGAAGTGGTTGAGGCATCATCCCTGGAGGTATTTAAAGAACTTACAGATGCAGTGCTTAGGACCATGGTTTAGTGGTGGAATTGACAGTGTTAGGTTAATGGATGGAGTTGTTGATCATGAAGGTCTCCTCCAATCTAAATGATTCTATGATTCTGCGATTCTGTTTAATTTGCATTGGTATAACACAAGAGGCATTCAGCTTCTGTCTATGTGTGTCCAAAACCTGCTACCCTTTGTCCTGCTGAACAAAGCCCGCCTCTGTAATGACATCTATTGACTTCATCTAGAGTTGAAGTTAAGATGTGGTAGATAAACATTGTATTAGTTACCGAAAGCAGTAGAGTTACCTGATAGCTGGGTTTTAATACTGGTGTAGTGTATACATTAGGGTAGTTATGTATTCTGGTCCAGGTAATTAATAATACATCAACGTAATTGCAAAGTTCTGTACTTAAATGACTGCAATTGCAGTGTAAATAACCGCATCATGTAACTACATTTAAAATCGATTTGTAGGAATATGAAAGAAAAAAATATTTAAAAGCAGTTCAGTAAATGGTACTAACCTCACTGCCTAGAGACACATTAGTAATTGGGTAGATACAGTATAATTAAATAAACTTCAATAAATGTGTAATTACAGAATAGTTAGTGATAAACTGTTATGAAGTGTGATTGCTTCTTGTCTTATTCTAACTCTTGACCTGACATATAACTTGAAATGATCTCAAAAGAAATGAGATTAATTTTAAGTTTTGTGGACTTAGAATCTATTGAAGTAGATGGAAAACTGTTATTTCAATAAGCTTTAGAGTGGGTTATATACACAAAATTATAATATGAGGAGTAATAATTAAGTTCTCTGAAGAACATCTGAGTTGCTTCCCTCATTCGTGCCTAATTCTCCACTGTTAAAGTGATTTTGACAAATAGGAGGAGGTAAGGAGAGGAAGAGCGAGAAAGGTTTGAGAAGATTATGCCCTTTTGAAACTATTGGGAATTAAGACCTAATCCAGTCACAGATGTAAGCACCTTATCCCCCCATCATGTCTTCTCCACCACACTGTCTGTGGTTCTGTTATTAGTGATTTTTCCCAATGTCTTGCTGTGATGTCATTTAGGAATGCTGCATGCCATTGGTATGCACACAATATTCATATTTTTGATGGTGTGTGTTTTTTTTTTTTGCCTGTGTATTCTAGTAGTTCTATGCTATGCTTGATGAGGAATTAGAAAGTATGGAGACAACGAAACCATTTTTTTGTGGCTCTTGGACACCAAATAGTATCAATGTTTACAGATTTCATTGTCTGCAGAAGTCAGTCCCTTCTGGAAACACTTCTAAGATAAATTACAACATTTGTGCAACTCAGAAGAAGTAAAGGAAAGAACTATGAACTTTATATTGTTAAAGATGCTTAGGATAAAGATATATGCTGATATGACAAGGGAAAGAGCTGCCATATACAAAAGTTTGCTGGATTTAAAGAGAGGGGATAAAAAAAAAACAAAAAACAAGAACAAAATATTAGATGTGGGATTCCACATCCAGCAACTTTAATCATCACAGTAGGGAAGCAGACAAGAAAATTTAATGAACCAGAATCGGCAGAGATATTTCTTAATAACTTGGAAAAGAGACATCAGTGATTTTGTAACTCGTGGCGCTGGCCTGTCACTTACAAAATGCATTTGAATGAATGTAATGGATTTGGAACAAAACATGTGTTACAAAGCTTTATGTAAATTGCAACCCTGTAAATATGTTGGGAAAAGTTAAGCTTCAATTTTCTTGTTCTCTTTATTTCTTTCTTTATTTTTTTCTTCCCCTCCCCCTGCCACCCTTCCTTCACATGTGTTCTTGCATGGGTTTTTTTGTTGCTTGTCTGTCTGTTTGTTTGTTTTTTCAGGTTAAAATTTCCTTTGTGGTCATTTTATTCTTGTTGTTTTACTAGGTCTCTATTAAAAACATCATAAATAACCACAACCTTCCCCTCTACACTGCCCTGGTGAGGCCTCATCTGGAGTACTGTGTCCAGTTCTGGGCTCCCCAGTTCAAGAAGGATGAAGAGCTACTGGAGAGAGTCCAGCGGAGGGCTACAAGGATGGTGAGGGGACTGGAGCATCTCCACTACGAGGAGAGGTTGAGGGAACTGGGCTTGTTCAGCCTGAAAAAGAGAAGGCTGCGAGGGGACCTTATAAATGCCTACAAATATCTGAAGGGTGGGTGTCAGGAGGGTGGGGCCAAGCTCTTTTCAGTGGTGCCCAGTGACAGGACAAGGGGTAATGGGCACAAACTGAGGCACAGGAAGTTCCGTCTGAACATGAGGAGGAACTTCTTCTCTCTGAGGGTGACGGAGCACTGGAACAGGCTGCCCAGGGAGGTTGTGGAGTCTCCTTCTCTGGAGATATTCAAGACCCGCCTGGACAAGGTCCTGTGCAGCCTGCTGTAGGTGACCCTGCTTCGGCGGGGGGGTTGGACTAGATGACCCACGGAGGTCCCTTCCAACCCCTACTATTCTGTGATTCTGTGATTCTGTGACAACCACTCAGCTGAGCAATGTAAAAGAATTACACTGGGCTTAAGGAAGAAGAAAGCTATTCATTACAACTACCTGCTATCTTTGGTGTAACGAAATACTATTGGGACGATCTCAGAATTCAAGAATCTTGTTTATAGCATGAGGTGGCATATCTATTGTGTACCACAAAGAGCAGTAAAAAAAGTCTCACCCTGCCTGTTCTTGACCCAAAAGCAATGTGAGATATTACAGAGAGTTCTTCGGCATCACACTGTCCAATATTCTGCTGATACAGAACTTCACATTGTTCTGCTTCCAGGGATTTCTGTGATTCTCTGGGTGCAGAAGTTGCTTAGCTTAGGAAGCGAACAAAGAGTTCTGACCACCAGAGGAAGGAGGTACTGAAAGATCTTTCCCATTGGAGTAATAGACTTCAGGGAGGTAGTTAAGTAGTCTTCATCATCATCATTTTCTTCCTCTCTAATTTTTGCTAGTGAATCTAATTTGAACAAGCAGTTGGAGAATTTAATCTCGAATCCTTCAGAAATTAAATATTTTAGCACTTTCAAAATTAAACATTCTCCTTTTGGCATACCTGCTATTTATCAAACCCTTTTATCTCCTGAGTAACTTATGCAGTGGCAGAAGTCCTAACTCTGTCAATGTCTTTAACTAAAGGTGAGCCAAGAGATCAGCTGGGTTTTACTACTTATAAGAAATATCTGGTACTCAACAACCTGCTGGACATACTAAGCATGAGAGAAGGTCCTGTTGTTATGGCATACACCTTCCTGAGAGAAGATGAGTTTTCAGATGTGTCTGCTGGACGTTGACAGATGACCTTTTGCATCTTTCCTGTCTGAGCACTCACACAGCTCTCAGATGCCTTTCTTACTCCTCTGCCAAAGGCTCCTCACAGCAGCAGAGGCAGAACAGAGCGCACGTCTGTCCCTTACCCAACCAAGTTCAATCCACTGTATTTGAAATGTCAGTGAATTCAGTCTGGCATTGGACAAGGAACAAGGGAAGCTGAGTCATAGACATTTTTCCCCCTCTGCCTCACTTGTAAGGAAGCATTGACCCCTGGCAAAGACACGGGAGCTCAGGAGAACTGGTCTGAAAAACAGCCGCCGAAAATGACCAAGGAACCTCTCAAAGATGTGAGACTAATCGTCCCTACTTTATCCATTTAAGCTGCCCAGATAAATCAAATAGTAACAGCTTGTAATGACTTAAGAATAATTGTTTCTCACTTAGTAGGAATATATACAGTAATCTTGGTATGTTTATGATCCCTTTGAATTTAAAATGACAAGGAGATCATGGTCTTCAAGTGACAACCTGCAAGGCAGCTATTTGCAGGCCATCATAAACTAAGCTCAAAATTGTCATTAGACTGTAGCGCTAATCACTAGAAGGCAACAGGGAAGAAAAGACAGTGTTAGTGATAATGAGCTAAATTATTAACTTTAAAATTACTGGGGAATGTAATAATGATACAATAATAGTGATGTTCTTGGAAGAAACTACACCCAGAAGCATTTCAAATTTCTGAATTTAACCCCCGTGCCAAAGAGCAATGAAAACATCTGCTAATATTTCTCAATTAATTATTGATAACTCAATTTAATTCACTCTCCGTGCTGTTTACTGAAATTAAAGTGTAGTGTAGATCAATAAATTAGCTCATCTAATAGAAACTAATATTTTACTTCAGCATTCTGTCTAAGCAATAGTATGCACTATTTTCACTGAAGCAACCATGAAGTGTATGGATCCTTTGCACAAAATCCATCACGAAAATAACGAAAAATCCCATTGATGAGGGACTTTTAGATTCTTTTTTTGGCTGAAAATTTGCAAATATGTAAGAAAGCATAAATGATCCTGTTCCCTTGAATACAGTTGGACTCAATAAGTAAAATCACCTGGACATTAGGAAGCATTTCTTTCCCGAGAGAGTGATTAAACACTGGAAAAGGTTTCCTAGGAGAGGTGATCAACGCACCAAATGCCCCAAATCTGTCTGTGTTTTAAAAGGCATTTGGACAATGCCCTTAATAACATGCTTTAACTTTTTGGTCAGCCCTGAACTGGTCAGGCAGTTGGACTAGATTACGCTCATAGGCCCCTTCCAGCTGAAATAGTTCTGTTCTGTTCTGTTTCTGTTTCTCTTTCTGCTTGTTTCTGATTCTATTCTATTCTACTCTATTCTATTCTGTTCTATTCTATTCTATTCTATTCTATTCTATGCTATTCTATGCTATGCTATGTTATGCTATGCTATGCTATTCTATGCTATGCTATGCTATGCTATGCTATGCTATGCTATCCTATGCTATGCTGTTCTATGCTATTCTATTGTCCCTTTTTCCATTTCTTAGTTCTGTTCTTATTCTGCCATCATCCATACCTTTCTCTGTGTGAGTTCCGTCCCCAGAAAACAACTAGGACCTAAGTAATATCTAGTGCCAATTTGCAACATTCATATTCAAATCTGGTATTACGGAGGTGTGTTGCTGGCCTTGAAAATTGTGTTTTCCAAAAGTACACCTCTCTTGGTGCTGCTTTGAACAATTCTCATGCATTGTCTCACTGGATACCAGGGAGAAGAGATCAACACCATCCTCTCCACTTCCCCTCCTCAGTAAGCTGTAGAAAGTAATGAGATTGACCTATGCACTTATGAGACGAAGCTAGCTCCTACAAACTTCAAGAATTTCCAAGACTTGCTCTTTACAGTAGTATGATATTTCCAGCTGATATCTGGGAAATTGAAAACTGCCATGTGTCGCATTAAAGGTGGGTAAGGGGAGTCTGAAAAGAGGCAAAAGGAGAGCCCTCCTGTTGAGTCACGAGGTTCAGAGAAGACCTCCTTGCTTTCTAAACTCTCTCTCAGAGGAGAGTCTAGGTGCGGCTGGATCAACTCCTAGTCCCACACTTGGTCAACAGTTTATGTCTAAAGGGTTAAGTGTGTAGCCACTTCTCAGATTCAACTTGCCTGCCAGAGCCCTTCCAAGGACTTTCACTGAAACAGTTTCGGAAAGTTGAAACAATAGGTAATTTATTCAAGCGACAGGTATCACAGATTCGGAATTGCCGTTGATAAATGCACTGTCTACAAAAGTTGAGCTCAAAGTAATAGTTTAGCGCTTTAGTTATCAATGCGTTCCTAGGGATACGTCTGACAAAGTCAGAGGCGTGACTCTTACCAAAAAGGCGTCTCTTCTTGGGGGGGGGAAGAGAGGTTCAGGCCCGTCGACCCGTCTGTCAGGTGAAGTTCTCGCTTGGCTCCTCCTCCCAAAGAGAGTTTTCAAGTGCCAATTTTTGTATGTTTGGAAATCTTTTTGCGAGGTGGGACTAAGTCAATTGTTGTGTATCGATTGGCTCTTGGCATGGAATGTCGTGTCGTCAGAAGCGGGACTCAGCAGTGTGATACGCCTTCGGAGCGGGCATCTTGGTATGTGTAGTCGGGGGCCATCTGTGTTTTATCCAAAGCAATCTCTGAAGCAATCTCTGGCTGCGCAGCCTCTGCAGTGCCCCACAGATCACTTGGTTTACAGTGATGGGCTATCCCCCCTTACTTTTGTCTGAGAAGATAAGCACCAGTTATTTACTTCCTTTGTTAGCTCTTTGGCTCTTGACGCTTCAGTCCGAGTTTGTCTTTCGTCTTGCATTTGACAAGTCCAGCAAGGCCATTGATTACACCATGAGGACAAGGGTTACTGATCCAGAAACTGACTATAGAATAAGTCATCTGGCTAGGCGATCGATAGTAGACACCCACTACAATATTGCCTTTGTTTACCATCCTCCTAGTCCTCACCCAGAGGCTCTCACACACATCATCACTAACTGTAAAAGTTGTACATTCAAACCTCTCCCTTACGTATAGTGCGACATCTCCACCTTGTCTGCCCTGCCTATCCCTCCTAAACAGCCTGTAGCCTTCCATGCCAGAATTCCCACTGCAGGACTCATTCCACCAAGTCTCACTAATATCAGTGATGTCATAGCTCTGGGAGATGACCCACACTTTCAGCTCATAATGTTTGTTTGTCATACTGCATGCATTGATGTACAAGCATTCCAGATACATTCCTGGGCCTATATTCCTGAGCCCTCTGTGCTCCCAGAAGCAGTTTAAATATTCCAGCTAGCATTGCCACCCTCACGTGATGCAATGCCACTCCTTGGCTTACCTATTGCAATCCTGTTGGTATCCCCTTCTCCCATCCTACCATAATAAAGTAAGTATCCCCTTCGCCCTTGTGTACTATAATAAGGTAGCCAGTTCTTATGACCAGTTCTCTCTGGGCGTACCTGCCAGCAACTCTGTGCTTGATCATCACAGCATAAAGCAGGACAACAAACCCACTTGTTGTTTTGCCCATACCAGCTGTGCCAAACCAGTCTCTGTTGTCAGGAAGACAGCAAGAGGAATAGGAGCACCTTTCCCTGGTAGCAGGAGAACTCTTAGGACAGATGGATTGAGCATGCTAGTATCACCATGCCAGTGCCCTTTCCAGGCCTGGTGGCATCAACATCTTTCTAAAAACATCCTAACAAAGACATTACATTTCACATACAGACAGGCAAAAGCTTCTGGTGCAGACAGCAGACCACTGATCAACTGTGTAAGGGTTAGGACTGTCAGCTCTTCAGATCTAACCAAGAGTTTCTGAGTTGAGTGTCACAATAAAATGTCAGCTTCTAGATCGGTTTAGAGAAAACTTCATACAGAATGAAAGATGGGTGTCATAAAACCTTTCCAGAACCTGTAAGGGGCTCCAATTAAAAACAAATCCTTCCTCAAAGAAAACTTAGCAATTCCCATTCATAACGTCCTCAGTTATAATAATGTATCAAGTTATCACAGACAAATCTTTCCCATTGAAGATTCTTGACCGATTATTAAATCAATGTTTTCCACAGCACCCTTTGTAGTTTTTAAGGAGTTTATTTCAGTTTATGTAGAATCATCATGTAAGAGAATGAAAGTAGAAGGACAATGATGATGAGTCACAGTCTTCCTAGTTATTTAAGATTGTGGGTGAACACATATATGAGTTGTAGTGAATACGGAAGAAAAGGTAGTACCATGGAAGCCTGACTCATGCTTTTAACGGAACTTTAAAAGCAAGTTAATCTGCTGGAGTAGAAACTACCATAACACAATGTCACAAATGTGAACATTCAAAATGTTCTTTTTTTTTCAGATAAAAATAAAACAATTTTGTTTGTTGTATCTTCCAATTCGCAATGAATACAGTTATGAATTCATTCTGGCAATGTTTTCTGAAGAATCTACATACAACCAGCAAGAATCACAGTGTTTTAACTATTCATGCATTATAGTAATGGGCACTAACTATGCATCTAATTCCGTGGTTTTTTTACTGAACCTTTGTGGGTTGAAATATTCCAGTCAAATGTGAGGAAAGAGGTAAGTGTAGCAAAGTCTTCAAATAAGATGAAGTTCAGTAGTGTAAATTAAGAGGAACAAGCCAGCTCTCTCCATGAGAACTCTTGAGTGCTGTTGAAAGGAGCAATAGAGAACAAGCAGAACAACACTAAGGGCTATGCTCACAAAAGGATTTACATCGCAGAAATTTAATATTTAGGAGTCCTGATTTCATGGTCTGGAGGAGCAATAGAGAACAAGCAGAACAACACTAAGGGCTATGCTCACAAAAGGATTTACATCGCAGAAATTTAATATTTAGGAGTCCTGATTTCATGGTCTGGCTAATAAACATCAAAAGCTAGATTATTCCCATAGCTGAGCAAAAATAATAGCTTTCCTGAGTTTTCTTTTGAACTGCTTTTAAAAAAAAAAAAAGAAAGTTTACTGGATCTATTTGCTCACTGGAACGCTTCTGACAAATGCCTCACAATGAAATGCCCTGCAAGGTGTTAAGTATCTTTTGATGTATGCTTGAAACACCTTTCCTGCTGAATTGTACTCCCTTCCTTTTTCCACATGAATGGACTACTTTTAAAAAAACATTGTGCTTCATAGCCATAATGGAATCTCGATGCTTTTTTCTCACAGTCCATTTCTAGTTTCCCTGCAGAATTGAAACCAAACCACTTTCTCACATGAACACAACTTTAAAGTCCTGATCCCATAATAAAGTTTGGACTTCTTGTGCCCCCACCTAAATAGCTGAAATTGGTGGTGTTTCACTAAATCAATGAGGTTTATTACACCTATGGATTTCCTGCATCCATGAGGTGTTAAACACTATAAATTTCTAGATGTATTCTTCCCAGCTCAAAGGAGCTACTCAAAATCTTCAAGCTAACAACTTCAAAGATAGGAGAGAAACCTTAGAAATGAAATCTTTCACACAAAGATTATTTTAAGGGTGTGTCATATCGATCATTATGCTCCAGAAGAAAACTCAGGCTCACACAATGGATATGAGATTTATACACAGTGAATTACTTTTATCTTTAAATCAAAGAATAAAAGAGAAAAATGTGGCTTAACTTTCAATAGCAAGGTATTCAGCCAGAAAATAAAACTAAAAAAATATTGTCAAGGCAACTTTACAAATGAAGTGTATTATTCAAAGTCAATTCAGAGCATCTGTCCACCTAATGATGGTACTTCAAATTGTTTTATGAGAAAGAAATACATTTTAGTCAAAATAATTTGGAGAAAATCAAGATCAATGGAAAAATTAATACGCAGAAGTTAATAATGGCAACTCAGCCCATGAGAAATATTGACAAGGTGGATGACCCAAGCAGCAAGCAAGAACATGTATTTTGCACTATGCAGTAGAAAATGTAGTATCCATTTGTTCCTATTGGCACTTAAAGCTAGTGGTGGTGGTGGAGACAAAGAACGATGAGAATCAGATATCTGGAAAATAAAAAACTTTACACAGTGAGGACAGTGAAATACTGAAACAGACTGCCATGAGCAGCTATTCAGTCCACATCACTGGAGATCTCTAAGGGCTCTTTAGGTGCACATCTGCAAGGAACAGTACAGATATTGTTGATCCTGATTTGGGACACAAGGATAGCGTAGATGACCTTCATCTACTTTGGGTCTGTGTGGGTCTGTGAGACAGACAGTACAACACCTAATTACCACTTGTAACCTTTAGGAATGTCCTGGGGATGCTATACTAAAAAGGGACACTCTTCAGGTTTAGTGGCAAATTGTTTTCCGTGACTTACATGTTAACAATCACTAGGAATATATCTGAGAAACACAAATGGAAAAAGATCTATTGTCCCCAGTTCCCACTGCAGTTGATAACAAAAATCATATTGATCTCAGGGTGAAAAAGATTAGGGACAAACAAAGAGTAATACACGAAAGACTCAGTGCTGTTAATTATTCATATAAAATATTTCTAGTGCCTTCTGCAACACATGCTAAAAATACGCACAATCTTAGTTTTTTTCATACTGACAACCTACAAGAATGAATTCTTAGACTGCAGCATTAAACCCTCCTTAGTGAAAACGTTATACAAAACTCCACTTGAGGGAGGATCCTTATGTTAATATTTAGATCCTCTGGAAATGCCACTGAAAATCTAAAAGAGAGAGAGAGAGAGAAAGACAAAACACCATGTTGAGGTAGTAATATTTACTTGTGTGTGAAAAGTCTTGTGAACCTCTGTGTTCCCAGTTCCCTATTTATCTTTTTGATTTGCCGTGCATTTAAAGATTTTTATCTCTCTAGGAATCCTACCTAGCACACTGAGTCCCAGATCTTTTGTGTAAATGTTACTGTTAAAATGGTCATGCGTACAGAAACATAGGGATTTGCAGAAGAATCTCACTTTTGCAGTGAAGACTAAGAAATATTCTGTAAAATAATTATAAACTGTCAAAACAAAGTAGTGAGAGATGTTAACAAATGATGGCCAGGTGCATTTATGTCTGAAGGCATACAACAGACAAGCAAACTTCACGTTGCTGAAGAAACTCATCTCTGAAGCCATTTGCAGTCCTGGATTGAGATGAAGAATGGAAGGGACTATCTGCCCTTTGCAAAAACTGTCTGGAAAAAAGCACACAGAAGGAATCCATGCACTGCAGTCTGGAGGAGGGATAACCAACAAGCGGACCAGAGCAGGCTAGGTCTGGACTAGAGAACAGCTTATCTCTTCCCTGGGTGTGCAGTTTGAATGACAAATCAACAAAACTGGGTAATGTGGGTGGTGGAAAACGGGAAAGCACAGACTCTCATCAGGACTGAAAGGATTTCTTATGTCAGCTACAGATGTGCAAATGTAGTTCTATTGGTCTGAGCCTCAGTTTTCTGCAATGAAAAGTGAACACATAGAATTTGGCCAGCCCTTGACTAGATAATGGTCAATCAGAAGTCAAAACCAGAAGGAAATCTTAAATCAACTACTCTAATCCCCTAAATTTCACACAGATCATAGCATTTCACTAAATGACGTTGTTTTGAGTCCAGATAAGTGAGTTTATCTAAAACATACTCACTAGACAGGTATAAAGTTTGATCAGAAGACAAAAGAAACAGATACCCATCGCTGCTGCCAGTTTTTCATTCTCTCCATCCTTGCCAATGCTTGATTATCCCATAGTTAAAAATGTCTCATATTTCTCATTTGAATTGTTCTTGCTTTAACTTCCAATGATTTTTATTCTCGTAATGTCTTTTTACAAAAAAGTGAAGAGACCATTAGCACCTGCTGTTTTCTCCCCTGCGGATCTTTATGCACCTTAATGAAGTGACTGCTTAGTCTTCTTTTGAGAAGTTACGCATACTGAACTCTCACTGGAAAGCATTTTCTCTACCTATCAGAACATTTTGCAGCTCTCTCTTTCATCAGATTTTACCTGTGAAAGAATGTGGCATATACAGTGGAAACCAGCAAGAAGCACCTCCAGCTCTGAAACTTTGTGTCAAAGTTTCCTCAGGGTTCCTCATTCACTCTCCTGAAATCTTTTATGGTCAGCCATTTACCATTTTCCATCTATTTCTAGCTAGCTTGGATCAAACAGTACTCTGAAATGTCATTTCAAATGCTGGTGATTCATATTAATCACCTGCTAGAGTGGTATTTGACACCGTATCACTGAATGCTCTAACTGCACAAGTAGCTGACCTGCTATTAGACAGCTAATGTTTAACATCATCACGGCCAATTCTATATTAGTTAAGCCACTGAATTGCTTTGTGGTGCTGGATGAGACACAAATCCTTACTCTCCTCCTCCTCTGTCAGACCTCTGAGTTCATAAATAATAAAGGAAATTTACTCCAGAACTTACATGACAAATGTCAGAGGATTGTAAATTTTAATGCTTGGGAGGATTAAAAGGGGTATCTATGCTACCTCGCTGCAGACATCTAGTATGGGTACATAATTTAGCCTTTTTAGATTCCTGATGAGTGTGATTCAGTGGAGGAACTTAACTTTGGTGTCAGAAACTACAGCTTTTTTGGGGAGGAATCTGTACTCCAGGAAATACCCTAAGTATTATTTAAGATGCCAACTCTTTCTTCCTACTCACATTCTGAAATTTTGTTTGCTTGGGAACCAGAAAATAGGAGAGGAGAAACAAAAGCAATGGCCTGTTCTTGGGTAGCTTTTCAAAAAAAAAAAAGATTATGACACAACATAAGCTTTCCATCATTAGAAAGTTTTAATAGCCCCTTTTGGTTTTGCAGCCATCAACATAATTCTTCAAGTGACATTTGACCTGCAACTCTGTGAACTCCACCTTACCTTCTGTTATTCAATCTGATGAAAAAGCTGATCGATTTAATGAAGTTATTTAACATTAGCTGAAAAAAAAAAGCTGCATTACAAGAGTAGAACATGGTGCTGGGAAAATAGAAAGAAGACCTGCCTCTCAACATTATGAGATTAGTGGCCTCTGAGCATTAGAATGACATTAGAAGAGTGAATTTTCATTGGTAAATTGAAGGTATATGTTCAAAACCCATCTTAATGTAATAAGCATCCAGGACCAAGGACGAGGAGCAAGACCAACCTAAACATCTGGCTTGCCCTTGTCGAGTGTGCCAGGCAAGGTCCAGTAGATACCACAGTGCTAGGACTAGTCAGCTGATACTGGCACCAGAAACAGGTAATAATGAATGCACTGGCACTCCTAGCACTTTTATTTTTAAACAGGAACACACAGTACTTAGCCATCAAGGAGGAGACAGAGGTAAACAGACTGATCCTTGCTAAAAGGCAACAAAGAACCATAGGCTGGCAACTACAGTTATACCAGACCATTGATCGTATATGTGTGCATTGAATTTATTCTTTGAGAATTTATATTCTTCCAAAGAACATGCACTATCTGATAACTTCATAAATGCCGAGAATCATGTTTCATGAAGTAAACACAGTTTCAGTCAGTATAAATGGAAAATAAAATGTATCTGGAGTCAATATAATAGTGTCAGAGTAGGAACAATTTCAACTCTGCCACAAATGACACAAGACCAAACATCTGCCTGTCTCATATTTAATGTTACAGTAACTCATGGAATCCCTTAAGCATAATCAGAACAGATTTCTGTCATTCAAGTGACTATTAAAAAGATACTCTAGAAACTCTGAAAGGACAGGGCAAATTTAGCTATAAAACAATTCTGACTGACTTAGTATGTACAAGTTGGTACTTGGGTTTTCTGGAGCATTGAAAGTAAACAGCGTATTTAATTGTGACAGGTTTGCATAAGGAAATCTATGGAAGTACTAAGAAAGTTAACAAACTTAACTTAAACCCAGTGTACCCTTCAGCACTGAGCTGATGGCTCAGTTAGGAACATGTTTGAAATAAAACTGTTTTAAATGCTATCCTGAATCAATGTGTTCTTTTAAAAGAAGACCTCCAAAAACAAGAAAAAGACATGTCATGGTCCATACATAAGGGGAACTTTAATATTCATTTTCATGTAAGTTTGTATGTATTTCTCAGTGAGTTATCTCTTTGTTCGTTTTGTTATGGTTTTTTTTTTTATTTATCATGTAGGACTGGAAAGTATTCTCCTAGGACCTCAGTGCAGATCTACGCTCTTACAGACAGGCACAGTTTATATTGATCAAAATACATCTTTAAAAAAAAAAAATATTTGCTTTCTTCCTGGAAGGCTATTCCAGAATACCTAGATTCCTCCAGCCCAAATCTCCAGTGCACATATACAAAGCATGCTCAAATTGTATGTTATTGATTATCTTTCTTTGTAGGGATTCAGTTTAGTCTCCTGTATCCTGTGAAATTTCTCGTCGAGTTGGTAGATGAATACTGGGGGTCTCTCCTCATGCATCATTAGGAACATTTTCCAGTACTCCAGTCAATAATTAGAAAGAAACACAAAAAGAGATTCATTTATTCTCAAGGGTGATGACTCACATGCAGGGATATACACGACATACTTCTCTTCTTCTCAGACACATGATGGATATAAAGAAATATGTAAAAGTCAATCATTTGCAGTTGTAATCAGGATCATGTAATATGTAATTCTCAACTCAGAGATTTGTCTACCCATGATCAAGCACTAGTTTGGTGCAGTTCTGTGACCTTGACTCAGTTTTACCAAGAAAATTTTGACAAGGCGTGACAAAGCATATGAGCTAAATCCATGCAAGGCAAGAAAAGCAAAAACACAGACAGAAATGTAATTGTTGAGACAATGGCAGTTAACACCTTGAGGATTTTGGAGGAAAAAGGCTGGTGAGGAAAGATATAGTTCCTCTTAAGAGAAAAAAAAAAAAAAAAGAGAGGGACTAAAGAGGCTCTAGGATGGCAGCTCCACACCATCAAGCATCATCTCTTTCCAAGAAAGAATAAAGACCAACCCTTCCTGCCTGATTCACAGCGGAGTATCCCGGTGTCTCTCCAGGGGTGTGAATGTGAAGCTTTGCCTTCCAGCTTGTTAGACCTGGCTGTCTATTATCTGTATTAACCAGTAAATTAAAAATCTACACGTGTTTTGTGCACACCCTGCTGCAGAGTCTCTGAGTATTCAGCAAATGTCGCTTGAACTAGGTGATCCAGACAGGAAGGACTACCAAGCGGCTTCACTGCTGCAACTGGTTCAAGCTGTGCTGAATCAGCACCCCTAGCCACTGCCTGTCTTTGTTTCATCTACCTTCTAGTGAGAAGAAAACCTGTCTTCCCTTCTTGACCATTGATTGCTACACTTTCTGTGTCTGTAATAGTGATGATATAGGGTAATAAAAGTCAGGAAAGACTGAAGTCTGTTTTCTCTGCTTTTTGGAATAAATAGGCAAATATTCATGTGGGAACTGAGACTTCAAGCAGGAATACAAATTTGTCCTTTATTTCACTCCTTTTTTTGCCTATGGACCCTTCCTCACTCTGCAGTCTCTGTAATCCCGCTCATCCTTAGGTGCTTCAGGAGAACAGAACAAACTGTGACACCCGGAGTTCTGTCTTTACCCATTTTTATTCCTAATGCCTAGAACAGTTTCTTAACCCTGGGTATGTCAGAATTCTGCTAAAAGAAATAGAAGAGGAAAAGATTGTTTTTTTATACCAAACCAGATCCTATTGAACACGTCACAGTAGGTAACCACAGAATTTATTGGCAAGTGACTTGTTTGTAGGAGCTTAATGTCTGATTAACAGCTCTCTTTGTCTCTTATTTGGCATTCATATGGGGTCATTCTGCTGAGATGAAAAGTGCATTTAAAGCTCTTCCTCATTCTTCTCTGAGCAAAGCAGGACCTAGATGCCAAGCCCATTATAGTCTAATAGAAATAGCTAGACAATCACCAAACCATTTAACTGTGCACATTTTCTGTGTATCTTTTCAGTTTTCTCGGATCTGTTTGCAAGGCTCAAGGTGGGATGCTGCATGCAAGGCCTGGGTATTTACAATGAAGTGATAATATAAATTTATTGAATTTGCACTTTTTGCCCTTAGAGAAATATGTTGTATGAACCCTATGCTGCCTTTTACTCAAGGGTCATAAACAGTTGCCATGAATCAAATTTTGCAGCATATTTTTCATATAAGGATACATTATATGCCTCATTTTATGGATGTTCAAATAGCCACAGGAAAGTAATAGGATTTCCCAAGTGCCACAGAGCCAGGCAAGATTTCTCTCATGTAATATTGTCTGCCTATGGGTCACATCTAGCCAGATTGTCTCCATGACCTTTATTGCTAAAAAGAAAAGGTGTTTGTCCAGAGAATGATGCATCTCACCTATCTTCCACGTTACTTTATTCCATGGTTTTACCCAAACATTTATCTTAGGCTGAGATGGATCACCCTATAGATGACGCCACTCCTTCCCATTCACTACAGAGAGAGATTGATGACTAATTTAGACTTGACAGCTTCCAGACAGCTGAAGTTAGATAGCTTTATTATTAGTACTAGGTGATATGGAAGCCACTTCTAGTGATAAGTAGAAGCTAGACTTATAAGTTTTTCTCTGTTTTGATTTACAAGATCTAGATTGAATATATTCTGGGTCTGTGGTACTTACTACAATTTACAACGTGTTGTTTTCCTTGTTTTGGCAAAGACCACTAACAAAAGCAACAGCAAAACCCAACTAAACACATGTCCATGCAAATTGTCACAGGATTTCATCACCAAAATTGGAAGTCATACTGATTTATACATCAGTTAATGTGAGCATCTTGTCATTTTAGAATAACTCTCACCTAACAAGAGAGCTAAACTTAAACAATTTTCTTGAGTGACTCTTATTGTGGCCATTTAGTTATTAAGAGACATGGGCCTGAAGCAGTTGCTTATGTAGAAACAAGAGTAAAAATACACAACAAAAACTTCCAGGATATCCGTATCTCATGTTTGGTTTTGGGTTGAGTTTGGGTTGTTGGTCTTTTTTGATGGCATAATACTGTTAGTAGGTGTCTGCAGTGAACTGCAGTGAGGCCTAGTGAGGCCCCATCTGGAGTACTCTGTCCATTTCTGGGCTCTCCACTTCAAGAAAGATGAGGAGAGAGTCCAGCGGAGGGCTACAAAGAAGAGGGGACTGGAGCATCTGTCCTACGAGGAGAGGTTGAGGGAACTGGGCTTGTTCAGCCTGAAGAAGAGAAGGCTGCGAGGGGACCTTATAAATGCTTACAAATATCTGAAGGGTGGGTGTCAGGAGAATGGGGCCAGACTCTTTTCAGTGGTGCCCAGAGACAGCACAATGGGCACAAACGGAAGCACAGGAAGTTCCGTCTGAACATGAGGAAGAATTTCTTCCCTCTGAGGGTGACAGAGCCCTGGAACAGGCTGCCCAGGGAGGCTGTGGAGTCTCCTTCTCTGGAGATATTCAGGACCCGCCTGGACAAGGTCCTGTGCAGCCTGCTGTAGGTGACCCTGCTTCGGCAGGCGGTTTGGACTAGATGACCCAGAGAGGTCCCTTCCAACCCCTACCATTCTGTGATTCTGTGATTCTGTGAACTGATTGTCCTTTAATATCTCTCATTTGCACAAAAGAAAGATGCAGAAATAGTCATAAAAGTTTTCGGAAAAAACAGTATTGCCTTTTTAATTGGTAGCACATTTTCTTTTAGGCATCAGAGCCAGACATAGGGTAAGTAATGACAGAGCCACATCCACGTTTGATGTCTCTAGTGCCTCACTCTTCTTCAGGGGATTGATCACAAATAAAATTATTCAGAATGATTAACAGAGAACACATAAATCAGAGACTGGATTCACAACATGAGACCAATTCCTATAGGGATCAAAAACTCAAAATACAGTCTTCACACCATTGTTAAAACTGAAGAGAAAGTTATTTCTGTGGCTTAGGAGTGAATCCTTGTATTGTGAGTAACACTGTGATACTCAAGAAAATTAGATATAAATTATGGTTGTGCTCCTGCAGCTCACGGGAGCAAGTCAAGAGTGATTTTGCTGTCTTCATGAAATAAACTGGGACTTAAAAATTAGTTGAGTGGCTTGGCCTGTCTGACACTGTGACCCAGAGAAGCTGAGAATCATTTTGGAAAAGTACTTGCTGTTTTTTAGCTTTGGGAGTCTTCAGAGATTGTTTAGATAGTATGAAATATACACAAACCAAGCTTTATCCAATGACCCAAACCCCCACCCATTTCTTACTTGCATTAACCCCACCAAGCTAGTGGCAAATTATCTCTGCCTTGGGACAAGGTATAAAAGAGAGTAAGTGGCAAATAGTTAATATTGGCTGGTTTAACCATACTGGCTTTACTCTAGTGATTTTTCTATATGGCAATCAAGATGTAACTCTGCAGTGGTTATTACTTTCAGGGAATAGTAATTGTAGATTCAGTCACGAAGATTGCAGTCTCCCTGATTCTCTGCAAAGGAAGCTGAGAGAAAAATATCAGTTTGCCTTTTTTTTTTCTTAAAATTTTCTTCAACAAAAGGGAGAAATGTCACTAGAGACCTTTCTGACAAAGTGTTAGTAGTAGCAAAAGTAGTTTTTTCTAATATGTAAATGTACATGTAAAAAAGAAATAAATTATTTCAAAAGCATTTCTATACATATATATATATAGTTCATGCCTGTATGTACTTTTCCTTTAGTGTCAGGGCCTGTATCATACTCTCAAGGTATTTTATTCCATTTATGAATCCTTTGCCATTTCCCCCTCAGAACCAGACAATCTATTTATTTTACCAAAGGGACAGAAGAGGGGAGAGCACTGTTCTCATCCACATCTGAAGACTCTACATTTCCTCACTTTCTCTGTCACTGTGAGGTGACAGACATCATGAGAACACAGACTGTGCATCCTGTGAGTAATTTAT
Source organism: Opisthocomus hoazin (assembly GCF_030867145.1). NCBI lineage: Eukaryota > Metazoa > Chordata > Aves > Opisthocomiformes > Opisthocomidae > Opisthocomus > Opisthocomus hoazin. Next base: position 16,397,259 of record NC_134414.1, on the reverse strand, counting down.
ACCACTGTCAAAATATTTTGTGGTAACATTTGGTGAAGTTCCAGGAAAAGAACTTGCAGCCAAATTTTACACTACCAATTCAGTCTGAAAGTGAAAAAGGAACATTTTTTTTTTTTTACATGCTCTTAGATAATACTGTCCAGGTGGCCAGCTAGATATATATACAGGGAATATTTAGACTTTAACACATCACATGCTTCAGTGGATGAAAATTATCATAAATGAGCCAATTTTTAATCACATTTTCTCCACTGTTACTGTGTGGGCATTCTGTCACCAAGAGTGTCGGTATGGTAGAGTAACAACATCAAATGCAGACAAATCTGGAGTCTCCTGCTCCTCAAGCCAGAGGCTGCGATAGAAGTGGTTCTGTCTCATATTTAGCTGCTCTGTCTCAGATCACAAGCTCACTGCTAACACAATAGCAATGCCTAAGCATACTACACTGTTAGGCTGGTTGTGTAATATAGAGGTGATATATGTACAGAGATTTGTTTTTGTGGAACAGATCTTTTCCTACAGAATTCTCCTGTAACTCTGTTAAATTAAACTTTTAGATTCTATATTAGGAAAAATTTCCTCACTGAGAGAGTTATCAAGCACTAGAACATGTTGCCCAGAGAAGTGGCTGATTCACCATCTCTGGAGGTATTTAAAGGACTTGTAGATGTGGTGCTCAGGGACATAGTTCAGTGGTGGACTTGGCATCAACTTGATTGATGGTTGGACTCGTTGATCTTGAAGGTCTACTTCAACCTAAATGATTCTATGATTCTATGATTTTACACCAAATAGTGTATTCCAGAACCCAAAAAGTCTTTGCCCTGTTTCAACAGCCACTATTCTCAATGCCTCCATGTATCCTCTGGCATTATCTTCCAAAGTACCTGTAGATGTGCTCATGTGTGTATTTGACTGTACCAGTTTTAGAGCAGAAATTCTTATTTTGGCTATGTATTTTCTGTCGTTTAACCCCAGCCAGAACTAAGACCCACACAGCTGCTTGCTCACTCACTCCCACAGTGGAATGGGGGAGAGAATTAGAAGGGTAAAAGTGTGAAAAGTCAGGGGATGAGATAAAGACAGTTTAATAGGCAAAGCAAAATGAGTTCACTCACTACTTCCCATTGACAGGCAGGTGTTCAGCCATCTTCAGGGCAGCAGGGGTCCATAATGCGTAGTGGTTACTTGGGGAGACAAACAGCATCATTCCAAACTTCCCTCTTCCTCCATCTTTCCCAGATTTTGTTGTTGAGCATGATGTTATATTGTATGGGATATCCCTCTGGTTAACTTGGATCAGCTGTCCTGGCTGCATCCCTCCCAGATCCTTGTGCACCCCACCCTACTTGCTGGTGGGGTGGTGTGAGAAGCAGAAAAGACCTTGGCTCCATGTGAGAACTGCTCAGTGATAACAAAAACATCTCTGTGTCATCAACACGGTTTTCAGGACAAATACAAAACATAGCCCCATACCAGTTAGTCTGAAGAAAATTAACTCTGTCCTAGCCAAAACCAACACAATTTTTCCACAGTGATTTTCAGTGTTTGTTTATTTAAAAGATACCGAGTAGTTTCTGGGATATAACAGAGCATTTAAACTAACAGGTCTATTCTTCAGAGTGTGAAAGGTAAAATCTGCAAGGTGTCTTCCAAGTATCTTAAAGCAATCTGTGAACTACCAAGATCAAAGGAATACAATTTGAAAACTAGTTCTCACACACATGGTATCGAAGACTTCAAATATGACTCCACAACAAATACGGTATATTATCGCACTTCTCACATACTTGTTCTGCTCAGCATTAATCCATAGTAAAGAAAGGCATCTTTAGAGAAAATAGTGCTGTAAAATATGTATAGTACTTTTGATTCTTGAAATAGTTTAATTTCAACATAATTTTCCTTTCTGTATATCTTTACTGCAAAAATATTTCACAAGAGATGTGTTTTTATGAATTGATACATTATCTGTACTAAAAAGGGGTTTGAATCAGATCCTACTTCGCTGATGTCTGTTGCTAGTGACAGCTAGTCTGCACTTCCATTTATGCAAGCAGAAGCTTGACCATGCATAAACAGCGTGTTCTACAGCTTTAACTTGTATTTCAGATCACGGCAGTCAACAAGGCTTATGGAAGTACTGTCTTAAGCATTCTACCTTGGCATATTCAACCCTGCATTGCATTTGTTTCAAATTGCTATCTAGATGTCAGTTTGTCCTTAATTTAGGTCACATTCGAATCCACCGAATTCCCTGTTTTCTTCGTAAAATTAGATCCAAGATAAATGAAATTTCCACCAGCTTTCTTTGCTATGTCACTGCCAGCCCGAATATTCACATTTTGATTTTGTGGCATGCTTCACACACTGGATTCGGATTGTTTTCTACTCATACGCTTGCCTATGTGGTCATGTTGCTTTGTTACAAGGACTCCTCCTGCTTAGTACGCTGTTTTCGAAACTGATCCATTTAAAGTGACAGTAAATGTTATGAGTGTGGGTTATTGGTGTTTACAAGAGACAATGAGGGCCCTACCCATGCTTTGTTTTGTTTGCACTCTTCCCTAACCTTTTGCTACTCCTCCCTGACACAACAAAGTTTTAGAGTAGATTTACAAGGGGTCAGACTTTGAAAGGCAGTTCTTTGTGTGTTAACTTTTCACATGCAAAATATATGAGGTTGTCTTTGACCCAAGGGAAATGTCACAGCAGCTGGAGGCCATTACAATGGTAGCAATGCTTGGAACAGGATTATATTGGCAGGAAAAATTTCTTGACTCTCGACTGCTCATCTCATCTTAACATCTCAGCTTGAAATTGCCAGTAATTGATTCTGTGAAATTTAAAAGAAAGAAGTGATTTGATCCCTGAATTCTCAATAAAACAGTCATAGTGAAATAAATGGAGAAGATTTTTTCAAATTTACATGCTGAGAATAAAGGATCTACACACTCTATTTTAGATATGTGAACTCTCCGTAGCACTTAGGTCCTGTTCTTAGGCGTCTGAATCTTCTGTAGTACAAAAACACCCCACCATAATGTCTTTGTTTATATCAGTAACTATTCAGTGCATGTGGAATACAGGCAAAGATGTATACACAACTACTTGCTAATGAAAGGAATATATATTTTGTAGATGAGTAATCGGACTTGATTAACTGCTTCATTAGAGTAAAAGAAAACACATTTACTGTTGAATGAGGAATTATCATTGTACTCCAAAAATATGTTGGGTTCAGGTACATACAAATCGGTCCCAGAAAACAGAAGAAGTTGAATATAATTTTGATTGGATTGTTTTGGTTTTCTGTCTCACTACCACATAATAGACAATAACTTGATTAACACAAAAAGAGCCTGTTGGCCGAAATATTCCTAAAATAATTTGAAGATTTGCAGCTGTGTGAAGAGCAGCACTTTTTAAAGGTTTTGTTTGATTCATAAATTACAAACAGAACAAAGAATACATGTATTCTTCACATTTTGACCAAAACCTGGGAGTATGTATCCAACCTTTACTTAGATTTAACCGTCTTTAACTTCTCACAATAGATTTACTGTAGTGATGCACAATAATAATGGTTTTCTGAAAGCATTAAATTTATCCTGAAAATTCTTGTCAGTTGCGACAATAGAAATGAAACAATTTTTTTTTGTGATATTTTATTATTTCATTTTATTACAACAAAGAGAAGATTCACTAAGTTGACCAGTGAGATTGACTGCAGATGTTACTAGTAATTATATATGTACACTTGAAAGAAACTGACAACATTAAGAAGCACATTCCAGGAGCTGAATCCTAAAAGAGATCACTAGACAGCAACTCCTACAGCAAAAGCCCAGAATTAGTTAGTTTCTGTTTCGCTGAACTTGTGCAGGCTGTTCTTAAATCATTCTAATTTCTTCATAAACATGTACTTCAGTATCAAGTCAAATGCCTTAGAGAATTCTGTACAGAAGAAGTCAATTGTACATGCTTTATCTAAACAGAATACTACTCCAAAGATTTTTCTGTGAGTTCTTCCAGTTGTCATTAATTTTATTCATTCCTTTTTTAATAGTTCATTTGCATAGCAGCCATATCACTATTTTGCCCAAGATAAACATTACAATGATGAGCCCTTAATTATGAAAAGTTGACCAGTTTACCCTCTTTAAGATAAATTGTGAAGCATTAGCTTCTTCCAGAATGTTGGAGCTTTTCCAGTATTTCAAGGCTTATTGAAAAATCAACATTAACAGCCCAGAGATCTTCTTAGCCATAGCCTTTAAACCTCTTAGTCATAAATTACGAGACAATGCTTTTAAGTGTGTAGCTTTGGAAAAGCTAATCACCCTGTTCATTGCTTTCATCAAATCCTCATGTGATATGAGTCAGATATATGTTTATTCCCCTAACAAAACTAATATATTTACTGAACATCCAGTCATTTACCGATAAATTTATAATTTTTCTCAAAAAAAATCACTGTATCAAGATAAAGATCCTTTTTTCTTTGACTACACTTTTTCCTACTGTGATCTATATAAATGTATCTCCTTATGTTGCTAGTGTTTTTAATAGACAGAGGTTAGTCCTATATCCCTTGACATTCCATACTGATTTTTCATAACTCCTGGTTTATGGGAAATATTTGTTACCTTTTTGTTTGTTTTAAATATCACATGTGACTGTTCTCTTTTACATTCTAACTCACAGTCGTTTTTAACCGGGGTGATCCTCTTTCTCATAAGTGACCATAGATTTTCTGGTACCCACCAAAGTATTCTTAAACAGCTCCTTGGTATCTCTTATATTTTTCACACCTTTCTTTCTCCCAACTTTTGCCTTCAGCCCACAATTGCCTTTAGCCTGTATTTTTTTAAGTTCTTTGAAAAGAGCATTGCCCATAACTATTTCTGAATACAGACAATGAACTAGTATAATATGTTAGTAAAAGTTTAGAGTGTGTGTGAAGCAATATAAGTATTTTACAGTAGAAAGTTTCAGTAGCATAAAGTCAAAGATTTTTTTCCCTGTCTTTCTTTTCAAACATGACAATTCCTGTACTCTTACTTTTAAAAGAAAAATGACGGCAATAACAAGGGCGAAGTGTTTGATAACTTTCGTGAATGCATCTGTGAATACCATATCCAGATTTTTAGCCATACTCAGTAGCACCGGTTTTGTACAACTGTTACTGTTAAGAATTTCTGCCTTGCTGCATCTCTTCGTAAATAATCATATGCCTGTACCACATCCTGCCACACCAGAGAAGTAGGAAAAGTGCACATGTATAATTACTTCGCAGTACAATTGTATACAGTAGGAACTAACCAGATCTTTCAAAACTTCATTCAGATTTGAGCCTTACAACGAATAAAAGATATCTAAATATTTTCACAGACCTCTCGTATTGTTTTTTTTGTAACTGAAAACACAAAATATAAAACATCCCTATCTGAAGCAGGCCTGTATCCATGTTTTTTCTTCCCTGGGTAACTTTTATATAGGTTCAGCTCCTGGTCCAACATCTTATCCATTAGAAAGGTTTTTTTTACTCCACACAACACCCTCCTGTATGTGCAAATCTGTCTCACACACACATATTGAAAAGTACTGGAATCAACAGCACAACTACCTTCCTGTTGTAATCCTTATTCATGCAGTCAACACTACTATTTTGCTTTTGTACTTGGCCTTGTAATCCATTCCACTAATTAGATTTTTTACCTTCTAAACCCCTATGGTATGTCCTGTTGTGTCCATGCTCTGACCTTTAAACCCTCCATTTTCCACACAGATGTTTACTACTGTTATCTCCCGCTTTTATCTTGGCTTATATATTGACTTCTCATCACTGAATTTGTTCTATTAACCTCGTTCTGTTTTTTTTAAAGCAAACCTCACATGGTATTTCCTTTTTTTAGGAACGTATTAGATGACACATTGGTGTATGACAGGTGTTGAATTCTGAGCCATGTCACCTAAAGCCCTTTGTTTATCTATTGAGTTCAAGAAAAGGCTTTATCTAACACCTTAAATGAGGGGCAACACAGGGTAGATAGGTACTGAATCAAGCTGAGGACAAAATGCCACATTACCATCTCAGAAAATCTACTTCCTCAGAAAGAATTATTGTTTTGTAGACTAGCCAAGAGCACAAAGTCCGGGAATGTTGCACTTCTCTTCAGGACAACTCAGCATTTTGTAGAAATTCTATGTCTTACAGCCAGCCATGCCCACAAGCTATAGAAACATTAGTTTATTTATGCCAGTGCATTTGCCCTCTTCTGTCCTCAGAGCACAGCTGTGGTGGGGCTTACACAGTTATGTTGTGTGAGAGATATTTCACTCTCTCTTATGGATTTTATTCCTGTCATTTTTCTTTTCATGTAAAACACCAGATTGTAAACTCTTTGAACCATGCTAATATCTTTTTTGTTTATATTGTGAAGCTCACTCAATATATCAATGCTAGAAAAGTGATTAAGTTTTGGTTAACATTATCTCAGAGTATGTTGACTAGACATGACCCTCTGTCAGGACAGACTTTGCCTGATTAAATCACTTCTACCCCACAAACTGTCTCACCGACAATTTGTTTGCCCTGTCTTGCCTTAGGGGTAGCAAAAACACTATAATGACTAAAACCTGCTATAAAGGCAGAAAAAGAGGGAATATACAGTGATCAGTTTTCTTATACTTTGTGATATCTTTTTGGGGCAGAAAAGCTTTGTAGTGTTTTATTTGTCAATGACTAGTGCCTAGACATCAGTTTTAAACAGAACACAGGGAGGGTAGGGAAGATCTGTGAGATGTGCTACTTGACAGAGGATTGTAACAAAAATAATAATAATAATAAAACAAAATTTTAAAAAACCCACAAGCTAAATTTTGGATAATATTTATATCCCTTTTGGTACCTTCTGAAGCATTACCCTCCATCACTTCCAACATGTTCCAAACATGTTACCATGCCCAAATAAACTTAATAGCCCTTGTGTCTGGTCTTCCTTCATGGTTAATAATGACCTGATGACCTCATCTCTGTTTTATAGTGAACAAGTTAATAAATCCACTATATTCTCTCACTCTGCTAAAATAGGGTTTCACAGAGTAATGTGAATCCCAGTGTATACTGTTTCCTGGGATTATCCCTCTGTAGGTGCAGGACTTTGCATATTCACTCATAGAACTTTGTGAGATTTCTGTCAGCCCATTTCTCCAACCTTTCAAGGTACTTCTGTATGGTGGTGCATCCATTTGGTGTATCATCCGCTCCTCCCAGTTTTGTGTCACCTGCAAGTATGCTGAGACTGCAGTCCACTCCACTGTCCAGGCCATTACTTAAAATGCTGACCAGTATCAGCTCCAGGATTATCCCCTGGAATACACCACTAATGGCTGACTGGCCTCCAATTGGACTTGGTGCCACTGAAAACAGCCCTCTGGGTTTGATCATGCAGCCAGATTGCTTTGGTTTGATGGAGTTCAGCTATAGATTAGGTTGATACTACAGTTAACACTAAGTTAATTCGTCATGCCAACAAGACAGAAAATATAAACCGAGGAATGCTTACCACACAGCAAAGCCAAGACAAAATGGTGTGACATTATTACGATCCATCAAAAGAAAGGAAACCAACAGAAATGTTCATCATCTGTTACAGCACCTTGTTGGAGCCTACAGATCAGCTAATCATGGACAAGGACTATGTTCATAACTTCTTTCCAAAATACTGTCTTGTATACTAGCTGATCTATAGTATCGGCTGATCTATAGTTTCATGCTCTCAGCTCTTGCAAATAGTCACAGTCACTGTTTTCTCTTTCCAAATATTTTATACATATATAATATAGTATTTTCATTCACTGTTTTGCTCTTTTAGTCATGAGTACGATATTAAAATTTGTATCTATGATATAATTTGTGAAGAAGCAGAATGTGACCAACTGGATAACAATTTTGGGAGAGGAGTTATTTGTTGTACTTGTAGTTGTTTATTTCTTTTTTTTAATATAAATTTTATTTATAAATGAAATAAAAATATTTTAACTAATTTAAAAATTATTTCTTAATCATGATTGTATCTGTATTTGCCAAATATTGCTCCTTAACGAGGCTTAGAGCCTGGACATTGAGAATGGGATTTGTCGCACCTGTGTTTATCTGTTGAGGAATCAGGGGTTTTACATAAGCAGATATCTAGCACTCACTTTACTTAGTAAATGGCCCTGCCGGGTGGAGAGCCATTCCATTCCGCTTAATAGCTGCCAAAGAATTTAATGAATTTCCCTTTGGAAAGCTCACTTTTCTGCTTTAGTAAATATAGGTAAAGAACCTGGGATACGTAGCTGACTTTTATATGGCCAAAGGCATCTGGACCGAAATCTAGAGTGACTTCGGATTTTTGTTTCATTACACTTTTCTCATACATATTGTACACTGTCTTCACTATACGATTGTACCAAATACGTTTGTTGTTGTACACACTACCAAATGCTATGAACTTAAGCTGGTGATCAACAAAGTTCAAATGATTCAGTAAGATGAATTTATTTTATGCTAGTGATCTTTCTGTCCTCAGGCCAAGCAGCATTTTCTGCTCTCACTGAAGGTCAGATCTGCTTGTAGTAAACTAGACATTGAACGTAGTTGAGTCCACCCAGCAGGCAGATCCCAGGGAGACAGCCAAGGAAATCTTTTTCTAATGAAGATAAATCCAGTGTCAGGCAGAATTCTGCTATCACAGAAGAGATGCCGTGATTCACTCAAGTATAAGGATGGACGGTTTATAGTAAATGGATATAGGTGAATTTACTTTTAGTTGAAAAAGATCAGCAGCTTTACTACAAGCTATGATCCTATTTGAGGAAAGCAAAGCCTAAGGATTGGCCTTTCTAAAGGACAGGGTCACAGATGTGTGATCTGTGGAAATCACCTGAAGAATTACCCTAACTTCAGAGCCTTCAGTCTGACTGGAATGTGAAAATCGTCTTTAAACTAAACCAGAAAGTGTGTTGTTGTTTCCTTTCTTATTATATTTCCAAACAAAAGAATAGTCTTCATAAAGTTTTTAATTCAGTAAGTAAATTCACTTTCACGTTTACTTTAATGTTCATCTATTGTTAAGAATGATTTGAATACAGTTGCCAAATAGTAAATATCCCGAGTATGGCAAGACTTTTTAAGGCTCACCCGTTGCCAAGCAGTGACACCTCATAAATAAGACAAAGTCCTCAAAGGTTAACAGAGAGCTCCTCAACTGAGCTGAGAAAGTGCTCTCAAAGCCTCTTCTTGCCAGAATGCATTTGACTTCCAACAGACAACGAAGCAAGAGTTCCAGATCCACTGGCACTCCCAGGATTCATCCTAGTGTTAGCAAAAGCAAAGCAGAGGAAACCGAGCTCTGACTCACAAAGATTAGGAACACACATCTGGTCAGGATTCATTAGAAATACCATCCAGACAGGCATCTACACCCAGCTGTTTCTTCTGTTTCAGATAATTCACCTGGTATCTGACATACATGGAAGTATGAGAGCTCTCTGCTTCATCTGAAAAGTCAGGTTTGATTGAGGCTTCACAAGTATAGCATTTCCCAGACAGAAAATAGTAACAATAAAAATTGCAATATCCCCTTTTTCCTCGAACAATTTTAAATTCTGTTCAAAAAATTATTTTCTGTAGTAATAAGCCTCTGTCTGAAAATTTCTCTCTGTTATTGGACATTCTATAGCATAGGATCAGTTACAGTTTAAAGTGCCTTGCTAACTGAGCAGACCAGAAATTATCTGACAATGGAGGACTGCAGAATAATGGACATGATGTGAATTGTAAAAGTTTGCTTTAAAATGCTTCTTGTTAAACTCTTTAGAAATCCTGCGAAGATCTATTGCTTTAATTAGACAGGAACCAAAGCTTTTATTGTGTTTGTAAACTGTACTATTTAGAGTGTTCCTTTTAAAATTCTGTATTCAACAGAGTTCAGAAGCTGAATGTCAAAGAATAAAGGTGTTCTGTTTTGGAGATTATCCACAAAGATACAGGTCTGAAATTTGGCAAACATCCTTTTCTCATTGAGTTCTCAAACACACAGAGATTAAAAATCATAGTGTAAGAGACTGACAGTTAACCTTCATGTAATCACTGAACAGTTCATTTCAGTTGTCTCGTTCCTATTACTCCCACATCTCTTGATAGTTTTCTGTGGCAGTCATTTCTTTCTAATATAGGAAAGACTTTTTTTGAGATATCAGTGTAAAAAGAGGTGTTAAGAAGAGAGTGGCTCTATTAATGAAAGAAGTAAAAAGAAAGACAATTATACAGAATATTTAAAATGTGGAATTGTCTCTTCTATTCCTCTTCAGAAAACAAAAAAAAAAAGGTGGAAAAGAACTCTGATCTGTTATGAAAAAAAAAAAGATATGGGTACACAAATATGGGTTAGTGATGAAAAATGGGGAAAAATACAGTGGAAAACAATCACTATTTCTAAAATCCTTGTAGACTGGCATTTTTCTAAGGTAAAAGTCCATCCTAAAGCCCTTTAAAAGCCACAGAAAAATTAGTACCGACTGCAAGACCGTACGGGTACTAGGTGACAGCAACTGAAAATCATGTTTGATATACTGAGGAACAACTGGGGAAATATGAGAACATGGTAGGAAAAAATACTTGGTTTCTAAAATTGTAAGGAGAATATTCTTGCTAAAAACTGTTAATAAAGCTTATATATAATATTAACAGAAACTTAGCAAGGTAGAAATGTATAAAAATCTCTATATATCTTGAGAATAAATTTATAAAGAATGCAACTAACATAGTAAAAAAAATGTACATCAAATTAAAATCACAGAGCAAAAATTTGTTCTGTATTTAGTTTTTGGGTTTTTTTAAAATCATATAGAGCATAATCTAGAAATAGCCACTGATGTAGTAGACAGAATTAAAACAAATATTTGAGTTGAGAGCAATGCTTTCAAGATTAATATTCCTAAACTCCAGTGGGAAATTTTCTCCTCATCACAAGACTATGTCTAAGTTTCCAAACTAAAAACAAATTCCAGCACCTGAATCTTTTTCTTAAAATTCACTGTGTTAAAATTAAACAAATTAGCAGGCACTGTCTGCATCTCTTTGCCTTTGTTTCAAAGGGTGTTGCTATAATTTCATAATTTTAAAATGAAAGTGTTTTAAAATTATGTTAGAACTTTGAAATACATCATAATTACATTGTTAAATAAGTTCCAAGTACTTTTTTTCCAGAAGTTTCTTTCAACATAGATTTGTTCTCCTAAAAAGAAAATTGAAAAATATTTAATTTGGTTTTGAAAATTTGACACTGATAGAAAGAAAATTACCAACTCTGGGTTTTTTATACAGCTTTATACAATCTGATTTTACCTTCATAGTGTATTAAGAAGGACTAGGGATTTTTTAACTTGGAACAGGCTTTGCAGACTAGTGAATTGATATGAAACTTCAGAGATTCCATGGCTACTAAGATGCAACACAAAATGACAGGCAATGATGACTACACCTCCCGACCCACTAGCCAGATTAGCTGAGTACAGCAGTACATACCCTGATATACTTTAGCAGTGCATCATTAGTGTTATTTATTTGCACTACTTTAACACTGAACACGGATCAAAAAAAGACAGGCCCTGTCTCAGAGATCTCACAGTCTAAGCACAAGACCTGAAACAAAAAATGAATGTAGACAGACAAGGAACAAAGAGAAAGCAATGAGACATGGCTCATCTTGGCATACCACGAGACGTAAGTTTTTCTTTGTTTTGTTTTCAAAAAACTCCATGGAGTAAAAAATTGAAGAAGAATTTGGAAAAGGATAACAGAAACATTTTTCTGTTGTTTACAGAGATACTCTCCCAACAGGCAGCAGGATGACAAACATGAAGGTACATGTGTAAAAGTCAAACAAGATGTCATCATAGATTTAGTAGGTGCAGAAATGACCTTTTGAAATACCAAGGTGTCAGCTGAATTATTTCATTTGAATCAACCGATTTAAAGTAGGAAAAACAAGACAGCTTAAAGACTCCATGAATATTTCCTTAGAGCTACAGGTAGCTGTGGAGTTGTTTGAAGGCTTGTTGCTTCCAAAGCTTTTATGATTGTGTTGGTTGTGCAAATCTTAAACCTATTTCAGGGTTCCATTCCACTTTCTTATCCATCTTTACATTCAGTTAATTGCTTAATTGTGCTAATGTTAAGAGCATTATCTAAATCTAATTTATAGCCATTGCTGGCAGATGAAGAGTAGTGTTCATAAAGTGGAAGGAAATACTTAGGAAGCAGTCATGTTCCCAGTCACAGTACAAGCTTCTGTGCTGTTCTCAGTAGATCTGTACGAGCTTTTTTGCACCACTTCAGGGTTCTTCAAATACAGGGGAGATATATATATTAAAAAAAAAAAACCAAACAGATGGTTAAGAGGAATGAATGTGAACTATAATCCCTTAAGCAATTGACAAGGATAATATCTCAGTGTAATGCATTAAAATGCTTTGACTGAACCATAGTAACTCTGAGTCATGATCTTCGCTTGTGAGTAGACTTGCTTAGTGATGTTTTATTTGAGAGCACTACTGATAACTAGAGGACAGATCTCTGTTCCCCTTCCTCCACACAATGACTGGCTCAGAATCACAGAATCACGGAATCACAGAATGGTAGGGGTTGGAAGGGACCTCTGTGGGTCATCTAGTCCAACCCTCCTGCTGAAGCAGGGTCACCTACAGCAGGCTGCACAGGACCTTGTCCAGGAGTGTCTTGAATATCTCTAGGGAGGGAGACTTCACAACCTCCCTGGGCAGCCTGTTCCAGTGCTCCGTCACCCTCAGAGGGAAGAAGTTCTTCCTCATGTTCAGACGGAACTTCCTCTGCTTCATTTTGTGCTCGTTGTCCCTTGTCTTGTCGCTGGGCACTACTGAAAAGAGTCTGGCCCCATCCTCCTGACACCCACCCTTCAGATATTTGTAAGCATTTATAAGGTCCCCTTGCTGCCTTCTCTTCTTCAGGCTGAACAAGTCCAACTCCCTCAGCCTCTCCTCGTAGGAGAGATGCTCTGCTCCCCTCACCATCCTCATAGTCCTCCACTGGACTCTCTCCAGTAGCTCCTCATCTTTCTTGAAGTGGGGAGCCCAGAACTGGACACAGTACTCCAGATGGGGCCTCACTAGGGCAGTGTAGAGGGGAAGGAGAACCTCCCTTGACCTACTGGCCACACTCCTGCTAATGCATCCCAGGATCCCATTAGCTTTCTTGGTGGCCAGCGCACACTGCTGGCTCATGGTCAACCTGTCATCCATTCAGCCACTCCATTCAGCCGCTCTAGTATATCTTCAAATGGGTAGTCAAATGGCTTGGTGTAAGACTACAGAGAAGCCATAACCCAGAATTACACTATCAAAGTCAGAGGATTTATTATGGTATGAAACTGTTGTGGGACAAGAAAGGAGGTGAGAAAATGCAATTTAAGGAAAACATAAAATTTATCTGAGGCCTCCTAATTACAAAGATATATTTCCTTTCTATTTTAAATGCATGATTTTCTTTCACTTTCACGGCAGTCTTCCTTGCTCCATAAGATTTTATTAGCCCTAGGGACTGAGAATCAGATGGTTTCCTTGACTTTACTCTTAATATCACCTTTTTTTTTGTATTTGTGATATAAATACACATTAGGCTATATTTTGTTTTAATTTGCAATAAACCTTCTGGGCTAAATTTGTAAAATGTAACATATTTTTGAATTGAAGATTTCATTAAAACGATCTGAGTTTAATGTTTCAGGAATTTTGCTGATGGTTTTCTGAGTAGCTGTATATATCTAGCAGAACTTCTCTGATTTCACAGAAACACTGAAAGTGCCATACTGATGATACTACGCAAGTCCAATATTATATCTCCCAAAGTAGTCTAAAACCACAAAGGCAGAGTTCAATGGAAGAAAACCCAAATGGAAAGCTACGGGATAAGGTGGTTAAAGTTCATGTCTCCTTACATTTCGATTAAATCATACATGCTTATAGGCTTTTCTTTTTTTCTTATGCATCAAACAGTTCGATGGCATTAAATGGTCTCATTATGGACACTTCCATTATCTCAACAGAAAGTAGATCAGTGGTTGGGAGAGAGCTTGACACAGAGCCAAAAACTTTGTGTTGCTTCTTGATGAACATATTATTGGAGTGAAGGTGAGTGAGAGGGTATTCTCAAAAAGACTAAATATAAAAAGAAGGTATCTTCAGGAACCGTATACTGAATTTAAAGTCAACTGGAGAGAATAAATTTTAAAAAAAACAAACCACACCACCAAAACTAAGCAGATATAATTATCTCAGTAAAAAGTGGAGAAAATAAATGGATTTTTAAGCACTATACTAATATATCTAAGGTCTAGTATTTTCTAAATTTGTTCCAGAGACAGAGGTAGGTTTTCAATGATATAATCTCTATCTAAAGAAATGTCGTAGCTCAGCTGAAAATAATTGGCAGAAAATGTCTCTATTTTAGCAGCTTTTGTAATGCAGAAGATGAGATTAATCTATGGACAAAATTAATTCCCCAGGATCTTTAACTACATTACCATAAATATTTCCATAAAAACAAAGTAGGAGTTATTCCTAATAGCTGAGGAATAGTTGCATGTACTCATGTGTATACAGCTTAGTGGTTTACATACACTTGTAGTATTGACTTAATCTTCGCTTTTTGCTGTCTTGCAGACACTGTGAAATAGTAATTTCATCTGTACCTCCAAGTCTGCGTCAGACTGAAATTCTATTAAAAAGCCACAACCATTGAATTGGAAAAGATTCTGTATGCCAGTTAAAAGCTGTTTTCCTTAAAACAGTCATGTACTCTTTACTCCATGAATCCAGAAGATAAAGTGATACTACCAAGCAATTTGTAAAGCCATAACCATATTTATTGGGAAGTAGTGGGTGTGCTTTTATGTGAACGTCGCTGGAACTTTCACCTCCAATGCAAACTTCAAAGCCCACTGGCAACCAAGACAGAGTTTTGTGTACAGGAAGAGCTCTCTATACGGTAAACCATAGTGATCTCTTCCATAAAATAGTTGAATACTGTAGTAAGCATGTAGTGAACACCACTGAGAAGCAACGGAAACCTGTTTCCACTGACTACCTTCGTGATTTACTGGTTTGCTGCTTTCTGTAGTTTCTTGTTCATTCACATCTAGCTTACCAGGCATGCACGTGAGCACAAAAGGTGGTATCTGTCAGAAATAAAACAATGTTATTAGTATTAGCTGTTCGGGCCTGAACGAGTGTCACTGGAATTTTTCACACTCCTTACTACGCTAGGACAAAACTACACTAAAATAAAGCTACCATCAACTTTCAGTTTAACCATAATAATTCTGGATTATTATGTTCAATAAAGAAGATAAGCAATACAAAATGATTGTAAATTGTGTTTTTAAACCAGAGTATATTTATTGAAACGGACCATAATATGAATGTTACACTTAAAACAAGGCTGTAGTTATAAAAGGAAAAAAGCTCTGATTTCTTTTAAGCTTGGTCTAAATAATAGACAACACAAATATTCCAGTCATATAATGAGGAGTTAAATGTTTCTGTAATTATATTATCTGCTGTTTGTGCCAGGTGGGAGAACAGACTAATCTCACAGAGAAATGCACACAGGCACAGACACAAAACTTCACATGCTGTTTTCAGCACAAGGCTGTATATTTATACTTACACAGTTTGAGACACATGACCTCTTCATTTCTCAAAGTGCAGCTGATTTTGCATAGCTAGCACTAGAAATTGAAGACAGGATGTTTTTATAACGTCTGTTCAGTTCCGTTTGGATATAGCTACCTGTAAGAGAGAGAGAAATGACACATCTCATATTGCCCCCCGGCCTAATACACACATCCCACAGAAGCAGGTGGCACACTACCTTTTCCAAATGATGGACAAAGAGTTGGCCCTAGCCCCAGATGAACTCTGTGTCAATGTCATCACCGTCATTAATGGCAGAAGCTGTTGCTCAGAAGCAGCATGGGTTTAAGTAGAGGCAAATTAAAAAGGTTGGAATATACCTTCACCTGAAATAAATTAATCTATCTCCAACTGAGGACATGGTCCATCACCTCTCTGACAAAGAGAGTCTCCTAATCTAAGTGCAGTACAACTACCATTTTCTTTCCTTGTGGATTTACATTTATGTGTTGTCATAAACATTTGATGAAGAGATCGCACTTGCCTGGGGGTTATAAGGCATGTTACTGTAGCAACCAGAAGAATAATTTTTTTTTTCTTTTTAACCTTAGTAATGATCCAAAGTAAGATCAAAATGGGGACAGTGAAAGTCAAAGAAATTTGTGTAACAGTACACCAGAGGAGTATATCACAGTCGTGTCAGGGGTTTGAGGGAAATAGCATCTACTGGTTTTCCATTACAGCAGCAGAATCTGCACAAGGTCTAATGATCAAACACATTGATTTATTCCTGTCACAAGCCTGCAGTCCCCCCCTGGCTTCTAATTAAATCTATCTTACATTCAGCTCTGGTATATAACCCTTCTGTTGTACACAAGATAAAACCACTTGATATAGCTAATGCCTGCAGCCCATATCATTACTCTGAAAAAACATTACACTCAAACAAAGGACCCAAGAGTGGTCCATGTGGAGAGGGACTGTCTGAATCTTAAGACTCCAAGTAATAGGACAGAGGAAGGGTGATTCTATCTCACCACCATGGTTTTATTATTTTTTTGGTTTTCAGAAATTACTTTAGGACTGAAAACAACACTCTGCAACATTTAGCAACTTGGGAGCACAATTGGAAGATTGATTCTTGAATGAGAAAAAAACAAAGTGTATGCAGCTAGCATCCTGTACATACAATGTACTGCTTTACTAACACAAATTATGACAAATAATTTAAGATAAATATCTGGATTCTGATAAGCCTCAAGTGCTTCAATGGCTATATCTAAGGTTTTACTTCTACTTTTCCAGATCCTGAGGGTCTATATGGAACTGCGGTTTCAAGGGGCTAAATGAAGAGACAATACAGACTGCATGGTGCTTTGTGGTTAAATACTCTATTCACTGCAGCTAAAGAATAATAAGAGCATAGCAAGCCTTTTTTCTGACATTTCAAAGCTGAGATCCTTAAATTAAAATCCTTAATAAGTTTATTTTTCCAATATAAGATATTGAAGTATCTGCAAGTTTTTTTATGATGCTCACATGTACGTTTGTGTGTGTGAGCATCAAAGTGGAAATTTATAATCCTAGTGCTTTCGTATCTTAGATGATAACACTATGATTTTTCATATTTTTTCAGATGTCGGTTTTCTACCTCAGCTTGACTATAAGACAAAATCCACTGCATGCTCAGATAAAGACCTAAGGAAAAGGTTATGATGTCAATATAATACTACATCTGAAATTAAAGATTTTTTTTTGCTATTATTTAAAAGAATGGGGGAAAAAAATCATAAACATATACCTCACTGTTAAAGAATTTCAGCTTTGAGTTTTCACTGATCTGTGAAGCAGTTATAGCTTCTTACTCATCTTCCGGTAACATTAAAGCATTCAACTATTCAGCTTATAGTATGGATGAAGGAGTGTTTTAAGAAGAAAGCATTCAATAAAAGTAAAATGCCATTCTGCAAATAATTAGCTATGTTTAAATACAATCATATACGTGTGTATATAAACACTCAAAACATAGTTTCAAATTTCTAGCCTACCCATTATCAAACAAACAAAAACCTGTTGTTGCCAAAATTGAAGTGCTTGGTGCCAATTGATCAAGCAATAAGAACTCATAGATTTATTTTGTCTTTTATTTCAATCAATTAGTGTAAGAGCAGAGGTAAGTTAGTTTGTATTACATTAATTTAGGCTAATAGGCTTGGAGAGACAAAGGAACCTCTTTTTTTTATGAACCTATATTTTATGCACCTGTGTTTATAAATCACTTCACACAGAGGTATTTCAATCAACCCCTTTTTTTAAAAAATAATAAGTAAGAACCATGTAGCAGACTGGAAAGCAACCAAGAGTCACTGTACCTGGGATCTGTCATTCCGCTTCTAGTTCCTGTCTTATCTTCACGCTAAACACAGACTGTATGTGTGTGTGAAACAGATTTTTGAAGTCTCTCCTACCAAATAAAAGAATACTTCTTATAACTCAAGTCTACATTTTTCATGCTAAATTAAAAGCTTTGAAGATCAGAGCAACATAAAATATTCATTTAAACACATATTTTAATTCAAGCACTGAATATGGTGCATGTTATTAATGTCAGAGGGTTTTTTTTTTCGTTTTCTAGTTTATTTAGTAAATAGGAAAGTCACTGTTTTATAATTTAACAAATACCATCACTTTTCTATTAGACTGACCAAAAAGATATGTGGGATTTTACTAATGGGCTTTCTTTTTCTTTTTTCCTCCATTTGATTTATTTATATTATGCATGTTTCACTATTAATTGAGCAGTGTCACTTAGTTTTGAATTACAAGCTCATAGCTGCAAAGTTGCATTGCCAGGATTTTAAAAATATTGCATAAGTTATCAAATTTTGGTTTTGATAGACTATTATCAAAAGCACATAATGCCTCATGGATTTTTCATTTAGTTACTATTATTCTTCTCCAAACAATATGTTTTGTTTTAGGAAGACTGAAACTCGACTTTCGGTTTCTCTTTTTCACAAGGGATGATACTGCATTGTGATAGGTAGATCAGTCCTGCCTTGGACAGTGAAAGAAAGTCATTGCACAGAAAGACCACTGCTTATCACAAGAATCTAGCAAAATAAACACTTTAATTGGTAGAATATTTACTATTATTAAATGAAGAGACCAGTTCAAAGGTAAGTGATTTAACCAAGTGGAAAACTTGGTGATTGGAGACTTTCTACAAGCAGAGAGGAAAATATTTTCCAGTGATTGCACAGGAAACCATACACAATCAAATCGATGCATGTAACTTATTATTACCTTAAATTTAACAACCAATTTTTCATAAACCATATAGTCCCAATCAATTCCTAAATGGAACATAGCAGTATGGATTTTAAACTTGCAAGAAGAATTTCAAAGCAGAGCAGACATTAATTCTCTTACTCATTTCATCTGCTATCCAAAACTTTTGTGCAGGGACCTTTTCCTTGAATACTTTGGCTGCTTTATGGTCTTTTTATGAAGCTGGATATTACCTACATAATGGCCACTGTGTTTTAGTTAGGGATTAACAGACTTCTGTAAAACAGTTAATAAAATGTAAATCCCACTCAGCTTCTTTGTTAAATTATGTAGATAGCTTTTTAAATTTTTGCTGGTGTAAACCGAGGTAACTCCACTGAAATCAACAGAGTGGCACTCCTTTATATCATCCATTAATCTGTCTTGGATTCATGTTTGCTGTAATTCATTCCTTTGCGATTCCAAATCAGGGCTGCCCTTGTGCAGTAAATTGAGAGCACTAAGTAGTTGTGCACTAGCACTGTGTGTGCAGTAAGACAGCTTTCACCATTCATTAAACACTTCCCTTAGAGCCATTTCTGGGTCTGCTCATGTCTATCTCATTCCTTTTCCTTTACGGTCTGTCTACAACAAATCTTTTCCTCCCTACTGCATGAGTGCTTTTGCTATGAAGGCGTATGCCTGAGTGAGGCTCTTTCTCACTGTGCCATAAATGTGCCAATGCCATGGTCAGAAGATAGCCTTGTGAAGCGTTTTCAAGGGCTTCTATTGTAAGAAATTGGGAAGAAGACATGAAACCTGGTGTTGCCTAGGAATTGTCACAACTATAATGTTTTTTAGGGACTATAATGACCTCATAAATCCTTAATTGTGTGTATTCATTTGTTCCCAGTTACATTGCAGGTATCCTCTCGTTGCTATGACTGCTCTAAACAAAAAACAATTCACTTTGGTGAGATCTGGTAAAATTTCTACTCTTTATTTAGTGCAACAGAAATACAGAAAGTCAGATGTAAACTGCTTTAGTAGTTGAGCTACTTCAATTTGGTTTGACATTGATTTGATGAAGGTATTTGTCTCAAATCTTCAAAGTTATTTATTCACCTATCACCCATCAAACTCAGTGGGAATTCAACATCTAAACAATTTGCGAATCTGAGCTTTAGTCTTTTTGGTCTCCGGGCTGCATTTCCTGGTACACCAGGATCTTCTCGCCCCAAACTTTCTTTACCATTAGAAATCACAGGAGAAAAACATGGGACATTCCTGCAAATCCCCATGTCTATTTAGAGCTGCATCAGGTTCCACTATTCGTTTGTCTACTTTGTGACTCATTTGCCTCTTGTTATGAAAACAAACAAACAAGTCAAAATGTAGAAGTAAAACAGTTCCCCTCTTCAGAAGAGTGTGCAAATACTTATACTAATGACAGTTACTTGCTCAGTGTAGTGGTGATAGTGGAGATGAGAATCAGAATCTGCACAAGAAATGAGGTACCTGTCCAGACAACTTTGTCATTTCTGTAACAACACACTCAGCAGCATAAGTAAGAACTGCACAGCTTTGCAGCTCCAAAGCACACTACTCTTCCATTGGTGTGTCACACAAATAGTGCTATGCATATTCCAACTTTATATGTTTATATGATTTCCCCCCTCAAACCACTTCAAACCAGTAAAATTCATCCACTGGCCAGAGACAATACAAGCAAAAGTCCAAAGGAGGAGAACTTCTTGTAAGGCAATTTAGAGCGACATGGATAATCGGACACAAAATGGATGGACTACTGCCTTTTCACTCTATAAACAGCAGATTGTGATACGGCTGTTCTTCAAGGATAAAAATGTTATTTTCCAATCGCACACAAAAGATGTTTAGTTTCTTCTCAAACCACTTAACAAACACTAAAGCAGAATAAGGGACTGTCTTTCTCCCTCTGCCTTCGTATTCTACATTCATTGCCCTTGCATGGCAAATATTCTCTTATTATTCATTATCTGCAGCTGAATAGTATATAGAGGTCCCACCAAAGGTTAGGATCCCACTGTGCTGGATACTGGACAACAACAGAGTAAGAAACAAGACAACCTGAAAATTTTGTATACTAAACAGACATGAGCAAATGTAGCAGATAAATAAAGTCAGACTAAGTGGCTTACTCAAGATCATAGAGGATACCTGTGGTGGACTGGAGATGTAGTCCCATCCCAATCTATTCTAGCAGGAGACCGCGACTTTAAGATCTATGTTCAGGTAGTCAAAGGAAGACATGTAACCCCAATGCTGCTCCCTGTTCATATCTGAAGGGCCCTTAGGAAGGACAGCAGGCTCTGTCAGGAAGCCCACTGCCAGACCTCCTCCTCCTGGAGCTTCTCAGCTATGGACAAGAAAGAGAACAGAGATTGACACCTTAAGAGCAGGTGTCATGTGAACCAATACATCCTCTGCAAGGCATCTTTGCATACTGAGAGGAGAATGGGATGGCTGAGCTCCCAGAGCAGGTGAAAGTATGCATCAGCTGTAGTAAAGTTGAGTTGAGCACAGTTACTAAATCCAGTGCTTTTTGGGAAGTGTGTTTCACATCCTGGCCCACTCTGAAGGGAGGGCAGACTTGGTAGAGAGATTGAGTGACACACGACTAAAGCATGAGGCTACCCTAGCACCACAGAAGGAAGAAGATCATTGACCAAGACCAGATGTAGAAGTTTGCTACTAGATTGTGTGATACTTGCTGATAAATCCCCACACTTTAATTGTGTTCTCATTAACCCACTTCCCTTTTTTGTGTATCTGTTAATCAGGTTTTGAAACTAGTTCTCTTTCAAGCGTTGGTTTGCTCAGATACAACGTTTTCTTCATTTAGCTGTGCTCAGACACTAACCTCCATGTTCACATATCCAAAGGCGGACCTGGAGTGTAATAGAGTAAATCCAGGCTCTGCTGGACACCAGCCTCACAAGTAGTAATTAGCTATGTAAGATGTTCCTTTGAGCGTTGCTGGAGTTTCCTTTTGATGATGACTGTGAGGTAAAGCTTTTAGTCAGATCTTCCAAAATCTTATGAGTATTAGATCCAGAAAAGAATTTGAGGAAAAAATTAAATTGTTACATCTCATATATGCTTTATGAAGCCACTGTGTTTAGTCATGTTGAAATTTTTTTTGTAGGGACCACAGACAAGTGCAGAATGAACAATTTCTTTCAATCACTGTTCATTTTGGTCATCTGTTGTCCTTTGCTGGCAAAAAGGCTTTCCTCACTTCTGAATTTATTTATGTAATTTCATGGGGTGATATAGTGGAGAAACAAACATTCACTTGAACTTTTCTTCCCTAATATATAAAACATGAGGGAACCTAGGGTACCAGGTTTTAAAAAACAATGGTATATTTCCAACAGTAACATAAACAGAAATTTTTCCAGATACAAGTTATCTGAATCCGCAAATACAACATTTCTCTTTTATTCGCTGCTCTATCTTGCCTACAGTTAGCATAAGGATTATTTCAGCTCAACAAAACTACTTACGGAGAATATACATGAAATTACACTGAAACTGGTTTAAAGGACAAGCTGGTTTCTGATAGGATGCTGAAGGACATAAGCCTTCATTTTAATTTTGATATAAGACATTTACTACCAAACTGGTATATGTTGTTCTTGATCCATTGACTACAAAGGAGAGGTATTGAACCCTACAGTGAGGTTTATAAAAAGGCCCCTAACTTACTGTATACTACCCCTGCGTGGATGCAGAGGTTCACATTGACATAAAAAAGATCTCTATATGTCTATTCCATGAAAGTTTGGTCTTGTTTTATTCAGTTCACAGAGCCTTGTTTTTATTATTATGGAGATGAATGTATGAAAGAAAATTGTTACATCTGTCATACAGTGCACATAGCAAACTTATTTCAACACTGCATAACTTCAGCTTTATGTAGCCTCTGTTCATTTCACAACGCAGCATAAAACTCAGAGTGATAACTTGCTTTATCTATTAAAAAAACAGAATTGAAATTTAGAAATTTTATGCTCAATTTTATTTTTGGGTTTAACGTATTAGTAGCAGATCTTGTGCTAAATTTCATCATCACTTTTTTATGAGGCATGATTTTATAATATCATTTGACTGAAGTGAATGTTCATTTTGTTATAAACACCACATGAATATATGATACATGACATGCTTTCTCTAAAGAACATGCTATTTCTGGGAGTGCATTTCAGAAGTTCTGCTATAAACCATCTGATCTAATAAGTATGTTAGCCACACAAAGCCATTTTCAGTACAACTTATTTAGGAAGCCTGCCTATTTAACATTAACTTCAGTAAAACTCTCAGTGTCTCAAAAGTCCCAGGTGAATCATAAAGCCACCACATCATTAATATACATATGTGAACTATCACTATTAAACTAAGAAATGTGGCAGCTAATAAAAAAATGTAACATATACTCAAAGAAAAAGAAGAGGAGGTGAGCACAAGGGCCAAGAAAATTTACAAATGTATCACCTGTGAAATTAGTTTCAAGTTTTGGATAGTGACTTTGGTATAATCATAGAATGATAGAAGCCTAGGTTGGAAAAGACCTCTAAGATCAGCAAGTCCAACCATCCACCCAGCACCACCATGCCTACTAAACCATATCCTAAAGCGCCACATCTCCACATTTTTTGAACACCTGCAGGGATGGGGACTCAACCACCTCCCTAGGCAGCCTGTTCCAATGCCTGACCACTCCTTCTGTGAAGGATCTTTTCCTAATATCCAATCTAAACCTCCCTTGATGCAACTTGAGGCCATTGCTTCTCATCCTGTTGCTAGTTACCTGGGAGAAGAGACCAACACCTTCCCCACTACAACATCCTTTCAGGTAGTGGGAGAGAGCAATAAGGTCTCCCCTCAGCCTCCTCTTCGCCAGGCTAAACACCCCCAGCTACCTCAGCCACTCCTCATAAGACTTGTTCTCTACACCCTTCACCTGCCTCATTGCTCTTCTGTGAACACGCTCCAGCAACACAGTGTCCTTCTTGTAGAGAGGGGCCCAAAACTGAACACACTACTCCAGGTGCCGCCTCACTAGTGCCAAGTGCAGGGTCACAATCACCTCCCTGTTCCTGCTGGCCACACTATTCGTGGTACAAGCCAGGATGCCATTGGTCTTCTTGACCGCCTGGGCACACTGCTGGCTCATGTTCAGCCAGCTGTCAGCCAACACCCCAAGATGCTTTTCTGCCAGGCAGCTTTCCAGCTACTCTTCCGCAAGACTGTAGCATTGCATGGGGTTGTTGTGACCAAAGTGCAAGACCTGACATTTGGCCTTGTTGATACTCATACAGTTGGCCTCGTCCTATCGATCCAGTCTGTCCAGATCCCTCTGCAGAGCCTTCCTACCCTCAAGTAGATTGACACTCCCACCCAACTTGCTGTCATCTGCAAACCTACTGAGGGAGCACTCAATTCCCTCATCCAGATCTTTGATAAAGATGTTAAACAAGACCGGACCCAAAACTGAGCCCTGGGCAACACCACTCATGACCGACCGCTACCTGGATTTAACTCCATTCACCATCACTCTCTGCGCTTGGCCATTCAGGCAGCTCTTTATCCAGCAGAGAGTACACCCATCCAAACCGTGGGCAGCTAGTTTCTCCGGGAGGATGCTGTGGGGAACAGTGTCAAAGGCCTTACTAAAGTCCAGGTAGATAACATCCACAGCCTTTCCCTCATCCACTAGGTGTGTCACCTGGTCATAGGAGGAGATCAGGTTGGTCAAGCAGGACATGCCTTTCATGAACCTGTGGTGGCTGGGCCTGATCCCCTGCTTGTCCTTCACATGCCCGGTGAGCACACTCAGGATGAATCGCTCCATAATCTTGCCTGGCACCGAGATCAGGCTGACAGGCCTGTAGTTCCCAGGATCCTCCCTTCTGCCCTTCTTATAGACAGATATTACAGTGGCGATCCTCCAGTCTTCTGGGACATCCCCTGTTCCCCAGGACTGCTGATAAATGATGGAGAGTGACTTGGCCAGCTTCTCTACCAGTTCTCTCAGCACTCTTGGGTGGATGCCATCTGACCCCATAGACTTGTGAGTGTCCAGGTGGCATAGTATGACATTAACTGCTTCCTCCTGGATTATGGGAGGTTTGTTCCTCTTTCCTTTCTCATCTTCCAGCACTAAGGGCTGACTACCCTGAGGATAACGAGTCTGACTATTAAAGATTGAGGGAAAGAAGGCATTATGTACCTAACGACCAGAATAAATATCACATAAACATCGTTGGTTTTTTTTTTTTCTTCTTCGGATTACCTGAAATATTGCAGTGAAATAAGTGAAAATATAAGAAAACTTTATTTACATTTTGGACCATTTTCTGAAAAGTTAGATATTCTACTTAATGAAAGCCTCAATATCACTTTCATTGTAAAGGATCATTTGGATTTATAGTAAGTTTCATCCTTAAAGGATGCTATCGGATGAGAAAAAGACACATCAAAAAAGAAACAGAGGTGATTTCTGTTCTAATTGCCTGTAGTAAAAGAAACACCACGATCAGTAAATCAGATATTGATATTTGTGAGTTAGTAGGAGAGTACAGTAACTGGCATTCCGGTGCAGAATCACACAATCACAGAATCACAGAATGGTAGGGGTTGGAAGGGACCTCTGTAGGTCATCTAGTTCAACCCCCCTGCCGAAGCAGGGTCAGCTACAGCAGGCTGCACAGGACCTTGTCCAGGCGAGTCTTGAATATCTTCAGAGAAGGAGACTTCACAAACACCTTGGGCAGCCTGTTCCAGTGCTCCGTCACCCTCAGAGGGACGAAGTTCTTCCTCATGTTCAGACGGAAATTCCTATGCTTTAGTTTGTGCCCATTGCCCCTTGTCCTGTCACTGGGCACAACTGAAAAGAGCTTGGCCCCATTCTCCTGACACCCACCCTTCAGATATTTATAAGCATTTATTAGGTCCCCTCGCAGCCTTCTCTTCTTGAGGCTGAACAAGCCCAGGTCTCTCAGCCTCTCCTCGTAGGAGAGATGCTCCAGTCCCCTCACCATCCTTGTAGCGCTCCGCTGGACTCTCTCCAGTAGCTCTTCATCTTTCTTGAACTGGGGAGCCCAGAACTGGACAGAGTACTCCAGATGAGGCCTCACTAGGGCAGTGTAGAGGGGAAGGAGAACCTCCCTCGTCCTGCTGGCCACACTCTTCTTGATGCACCCCAGGATCCCAATGGCTTTCTTGGCAGCCAGGGCACACTGCTGGCTCATGGTTAACCTGTCGTCCACCAGGACACCCAGGTCCCTCTCCACGGAGCTGCTCTCCAGCAGGTCCACCCCAAGCCTGTACTGGTGCATGAAGTTGTTCCTCCCCAGGTGCAGGACCCTGCATTTGCCTTTGCTGAACCTCATCAAGTTCCTCTCTGCCCAACTTTCCAGCCTATCCAGGTCACGCTGAATGGCAGCACAGCCTTCCGGTGTGTCTACCACACCTCCCAGTTTGGTGTTATCAGCAAACTTGCTGAGGGTACATTCTAACTCTTCATCCAGGTCGTTGATGAAGAAGTTAAACAAGACTGGGCCCAGTACTGACCCCTGAGTGACACCACTAGTTACCAGCCTCCAATTAGACTCAGTGCCACTGATGACAACCCTCTGAGTTCTGCCATTCAGCCAGTTCTCAATCCACTTCACCGACCACTCATCCAGCCCACACTTCCTCAGCTTCCCTAGGAGGATATCATGGGAGACTATGTCGAAAGCCTTGCTGAAGTGGCGGTAGACAACATCCACGGCTCTCCCTTCATCTACCCAGCCAGTCATGTCATTGTAGAAAGCTATTAGATTGGTCAGGCATGATTTCCCCTTGGTGAATCCATGCTGACTACTCCTGATAACCTTCTTTTCTTCCACTTGCTTGATGATGGCCTCCAGGATAAGCTGCTCCATCACCTTTCCCGGGATGGAGGTGAGGCTGACCGGCCTGTAGTTCCCTGGGTCCTCCTTCTTGCCCTTTTTGAAGATTGGGGTGACATTGGCCTTTCTCCAGTCCTCGGGCACCTCTCCTGTCCTCCAGGACCTCCGAAAGATGATAGAGAGTGGCTCAGCAATGACATCTGCCAGCTCCCTCAGCACTCGTGGATGCATTCCATCAGGGCCCATGGATTTGTGCACATCCAGATCACTTAAGCGATCCCTCACACAGTCCTCCTCGACCAAGGGAAAGTCATCCTCTCTGTAGTCATCCTCTCTTACCTCTGGGGCCTGGGATTCCTGAGGGCCAGTCTTAGCACTGAAGACTGAATCAAAGAAAGCATTCAGCAGCTCTGCCTTCTCCGCATCCTCCGTCACCAGGACACCCGCCTCATTCAGCAGCGGCCCCACATTGTCCCTAGCCTTCCTTTTGCTACTGATGTAGTTGAAGAAGCCCTTCTTGTTGTTTTTGACATCCCTTGCCAGCTTCAATTCCAGGTGGGCCTTGGCCTTCCTTGTCGCATCCCTGCACACTCTGACCACTTTCCTGTACTCTTCCCAAGTGGCCTGCCCCTCTTTCCACATTCCATGGAACTTTCTCTTCTGCCTGATCTCCGCTAGAAGCTCCTTGTTTAACCATGCAGGTCTCCTGCCTCCTTTGCTCGATTTCTTTCTCAGGGGGATGCATTGCTCCTGTGCATGGAGGAAGTGTCGGTTAAAGAGCGACCAGCACTCATGGACCCCCCTGCCTTCGAGAGCCCTGGCCCACGGGATTCCTCCCAGTAGCTCCTTGAAGAGGGCAAAGTCAGCCCTCCTAAGGTCCAGGGTTTTCATCGTTCTTATTGCCCTGCTTCCTCCACGCAGGATCCTGAACTCGACAATTTCATGGTCACTGCAGCCGAGTCTACCTCCGACCTTCACATCCTCCACCAGTCCCTCCTTGTTTGTTAACACGAGGTCCAGCGGCGCGCCTTTCCTTGTTGGTTCCTCCACCACTTGCATCAGAAAGTTATCATCGATGCTCTGTAGGAACCTCCTGGATTGCGCCTGCCTAGCTGTGTGGTCTTCCCAGCTGATGTCAGGGGGGTTGAAGTCCCCCATGAGAACCAGGGCCTGTGATTGTGAGACTGCTTGCAGCTGCCTGTAGAAGGCCTCATCAACCTCCTCCTCCTGGTCAAGTGGCCTGTAGTACACACCCACCGTAATGTCACCCTTATGAGCCTGTCCCTTAATTCTAACCCACAAGCTCTCAACTTGTTCCTCATTTGCCCCCAGGCCAAGCTCAATGCATTCCAGTTGCTCCCTCACATATAGAGCAACTCCCCCACCTCTCCTTGTTGGGCTGTCTTTCCTAAGGAGTCTGTAGCCATCTATGACAGCATGCCAGTCATGCAAGTTGTCCCACCACGTTTCTGTGATGCGACCAAGTCGTAGCCGTCCTGCTGTATAATGGCTTCCAGCTCCTCCTGTTTATTGCCCATGCTACGTGCATTGGTGTAAACAC
Source organism: Opisthocomus hoazin (assembly GCF_030867145.1). NCBI lineage: Eukaryota > Metazoa > Chordata > Aves > Opisthocomiformes > Opisthocomidae > Opisthocomus > Opisthocomus hoazin. The sequence continues at coordinate 16,368,768 of NC_134414.1, read as the reverse complement.
ACTTGAGCTGGGCTGTCAATCTCACCCCTGGCCTTGGCACGCCAAGCCTAGGCTCATCCTTAGTGAGCTGGGCAATATCCCCTTCCCCCTTCGAACCTAGTTTAAAGCCCTCTCAATGAGCCCCGCCAGCTCGTGGCCAAGAATTCTTTTTCCCCTTTGAGATAGCTGAGTTCCACCTGTCATAATCAGGCCCGGTGCTGTGTACACCTCCCCATGATCAAAGAAGCCAAAATTTGACCGATGGCACCAGTCCCTGAGCCACCTGTTAAGCAGGTGAGTTTTCCTGCCCCTTTCAGTGCTGTCCCCTGCCACTGATGGGATGGAGAAAAACACCACCTGTGCCCCTGATCCCTCAACCAGTCGCCCCAGTGCCCTGAAGTCCCTTTTGATGGCCTTGGGACTTCTTTCTGGGATCTCGTCCCCGCCAACCTGCATTACCAAGAGGGGGTAGTAATCAGAAGGCTGCACCAGACCAGGGAGTTTCTTAGCAACATCCCTAACCCGGGCCCCACGGAGGCAGCAGACTTCCCTGTGGGATGGGTCCGGTTGGCAGATCGGGCCCTCTGTTCCCCTCTGAAGGGAATCACCTATGACAATGACCCTCCTTTTTTTCTTAGTTGAGGCAGCTGTAATACGTGGGGCTGTCTGACTCGTTCTAGGCAACCTCCTGGATGGAGCTTCACCTTCACCCACTTCCTCTGTGGCCAGTCCCTCACATTGCAGAGCCCCATATCTGTTGCTTAAGGGCAACTGGGCAGGTGAGGGAGGCCGGGGGGAGATTTGTTTGCCACCCCGAGCAGGGACCCGTTTCCATTCCCCCCCATCTCTTAGGTCCCCTCTTTCTGCTCCGTGGCAAGAGGGTAGGGGGTTCTCTGCTTTCTGTGGAGCCACCTCCTGCTGCCTCGGCCTCAGGGAGGGCAGGGTGCTGCTCCACCAGTCGATCTCCCTCTCACACTCCCGGATGCTCCTCAGCCTCTCCACTTCCTCCTTCAGCTCTGCCACCAGGCTGAGCAGATCATTCACCTGCTTGCACCGAACACAGCCATTGTCTCTGCTGTCCGCCGGTACAAGCGCCAGGCTCAGGCACTCGCTGCAGCCAGAGAGCTGGACACCTGCGTTCTTGCGTGGGGCCTCCGTCTGGATCCCCACACTGTTTCTAGAAAGGGCTTTACTTCCAAAGCACTTCCAAAGTCCAGAAGAGATGATTGATGTACAACTTGATGTAGTGAAAGACTGGACTCTCTAAGAGTGTGAAGCGACTACTCATCCATTATCAGAAGTGTTTGGTCCTAACTTTTGTCCCAATGCATTTTTTTAATCTACACAGTGGTAAGTTGTATTGTCCTGAAAACAATATTATGCAATTTTTAATAAGAATTATCCAAAAAAATTACAAATAAAGGAAACAATACTAACAAAGCTAGAAGAGAATCTCTCAATTTTTTTTTCAGTATCAAGATTTTCTAGTTAACTGGAATACACTATTTGTTATACAGCTTGTTCATGGGAGAGATGGGTATCTTTCACTGTTTTCTGTTCAGGTTGAAAACATATTTTGACAAGTTAATGTCAATCTAAAACCTGAATTTTAGAAATAAAATAAATGTTTCCATTGATCAGAGTTTCAATTTTTGAACAATGCTATAAATACATGTACTCGTTGTAGTTGTTTATATTAAGGATCATTTTGATTACCTTCCAATCAAGAACAAAGATTAATCAGCAGTCATGTTAACTACTATTTTGCCATGCAAATATAATTTCTAAACCAAAAGTGTTGGTATTTCAACTAAAAAAAAAGCACAAAAACAGATTTTATAATATTTAAATCTCTGAAGTGTGTTTCATCTCAAGTTCAATTTTTATATGTCCAAAAAAAAAAATTGCCGAGGAAAAATATAATCACTTAAAATTATTTTAACTGACATGGTTTCTGTTAGATATCCATGCATATTTATCTAGTGTTAGCTTTGGGAAATGAATGATCTTTATGCGAATAAACAGTAATGATTCGATCCAATCAACTTTATCTTAATGTAGTTCTCTCCGTTATTGGTGATGGCATTCATAGCAGCTGACCTGTAATAAAAGGCAGTTGCATCGGCCACCTCATCAAAACTCTCATAGAACAGCACAGCACATTTTGAAATGAAAAACCTTTAGGGGAGGTGGGATCAGTATTACTTAGGCAATACTACAAAATCTATTACCAAGCATGAAAAATAATGAAGCATGACAGCCATAAAAGGTGGAATTCAAGTGTTCAATTAATAAGAAAAATGGGTTTGCTTTTTTGGAGCTTTCCGGTGACATTCTTTCAGTTCTTTTTTGAGCATTTAGCTCCCATTTTGTTAGCTGGGTCTGTTCTTTTCTGTCAGCAGTGTTCCCCTGTGGCACATAAACTACCAAATCAACGTGATTAGTACAGTTCATAACATGGCAGATATATGGCAGTTATGCAACCATTCCCTCTAGCTTGTACTTCAAGGTTAATTTGAGGCCAAGTTCACTTCATTCCAGACTAAGCTACTCAAGCAGAAGGCTGTTCCACGCCTAGCCCTCTCGGTCCTTGTGGGTGTTTCCCACTTTCTGAACACTACGCTGAAAGGTACAGGCAAGAGTGGAAAAACATGGAGATTTTAGTTGGAACTGACTGTGTCCTACCCTTTATTTCATGAGTTTAGGAGGTAAAAAAAGGAAATAATCACTTACTATTTGGACGTCTGTCCTAGGGCAGTGTGGAGAAAAGACCAGGGGCAGACTTGCTCTAGAAGCTCTTTTACATATACAGTTAAGATGACTTAACACCGGAGCACAACCCACTCTAAAAGTACATAACCTGCTTGTTGCATATAAAAGCTATGGACCTCACAAAGTTTCTACCTGGTTTACATTGTCAGTGAAGTAGCCATGACATAGTGGAGGAGAGGAAAGGACACAAAATCTAATCTTTCAATGTCTACATAGAAATAGAGTCTTGTCAATAGTACTCTCTGGTAAGCTTCCAGGGTTTGGTGCACAAGCTGACAAAGAACTTTGTTAAAACACAGTTGCAGAAGTAATATGAGGAAGTGAGGGGATGATTTTTAGAAACCTTTTGAAATTTATCAATCCTAAGTATTAAGGATCATTTCTGTCTAGGTTAATATGGAATACACAGTGGTGTATGACTTAAAAGTTGTAAAAGTGTTGAGGTTATAGGTTTGGGCTTTGGTTTTGTTTTACTAGAGATTAGGGGGAATCTAACAAATTAATAGGAGAAAACTTTCTGAGATGATTCATCCTCTAAGAGTGAAACCTTCATCCTTAAAAAAAGATATAATTCAATAAACCTCCAATAGGAAACATCAAAGAAGAATCTAACCATGTAAATAAGGACCTAAAAATAGACAACTAGATCGAAGGAAAACGTGTTTCTGTCACACTAGAAGTCTATAAATACTGAAAATCTATAAAGACAAATGAACTGAAGGGACTGATTTGAAGTGGGGATATGGTCACGATAAGCATGGGAAAACTTGGACTGAGAAACAGATCGCTTGCATGCCTTGAGAAAACAAGTAGCTGATATAGAAGACTAACAAAGTAGATAAGGGTGCTAGCAAAAAGTTTTGCAAGTTTAAGAAAGCTTAGAGTTAAATATAGTAAATATGTTAACTATAGCAATTATCACAATTTATGTGAACCAAAATGTCTTGCTTAGATTAAAGGAATATATTATTTGGGTTACATTATACCATCATGTGTCCAAAGTACTGACACAGAAATGCTAACATTAAGGCGGCTACAAGGACACATCAAAAACTGGACACTTTAAGTAACCTTCAGGTTATCTGGCAAAATGTAACCATGAGTTAAGATAAAGAGTTAAATAGTGAGATACCACAATGACTGCTTTGTGAAGTAATGAACAGGAGACTATGTATGGTTCAAAAGCAGTAGCTGAAGCTGCAGTGGCACACTCTTTAAATAGTGTGCTCTCTCAGACTTCCCTCATTCAAAATCCTGATATGATTGAAAAGTTCTCCCTCTTCCCTAAACAACATCAGCTTCATATAAGATAAACTTCTGAAAAAACAAAACAGGAAAGCATGGTAAAAGAAAATTAGAAGGGCTAATTAAAATTAAAAAAAAAAAAAGTATGGGAATGCATGAACAACATTGCTTTAAAGCAGTGTTCCAGAAGAAACATACAACCTCTGGCAAAAAGGTGTTTAAAGAAATCAAAGAAGTAAAACCAGACTGCACGGCTATGTGGCAGAGCAAAAGTGGCTTTTAGAACATGAAAGCAGCTGTGCTGAGCCAGACCAAAGTTCAGCCAAGCCCCATGTCCCACTTCCAAGCCCCATGTCCCACTTCCATCAAGGATGACAAGTAGATTTCAAAGGAAGATCAAGATGATGAGGCATGCAGTGAATATTCTCTGAAGTCCCCAGTGGTTCACTGCTCAGGAGATTCTTGAAAATGAAATACCTTTTTAGTAAAATCAGGTCTCTATTATTTCTGACTAACATCTCAAAGAGGTATTTTTGCCCACGAACTAGTCCAGTTACTTTTTCAATACATGTAAACCTTTAGCATCCACAATAACCTGAGCAAAACTCTTCTAAACTGTAATCCAAGCAGATGCAGCTGCCTCCAACTTAACACCCAGGTATGTCTCAGTTTTACTGTGTAACCTGTGTTTCAGCTGTAAGGAGGTATGTAAATAAACACCTTACAAGATAAGGCAAGTAAAACACACAAACTGAGGTGAGAAGGTTACAATTAGCAAGTCAGGGATTTGAGAGCGAAATACTTGACATGGAACTGCGAAGACCTATGGAAAAAGCACAGAATCTGCTTTTTGACAGCACCAAAGACCAATCCATGCCAGAGCTCAACAGGGCTGACACTTCCCTACCACAACTTGACTGCTGATCCTGGGACTCCTCACGCGTCTCACAGGCCCTCAGGCACAGGAATGGCAATTGTTGGTCCCTGTTGGGTGTACTAGCCGTTAAATAATTGCAGTGTGCTTATAAGCCGTTCATATACTGCTGGCTGTGCCTTTCTGAGTACAGTAAAGAATGCTGGAAGAAAAGAGACCTGCTGACGGAGGGTTATCTACACATTATGTAGAAAAATACCTCTTTTTTTTTTTTGCTTTGAAACTACCACCTGCTAACAGCATGTGATATTCTCATTCTTGCTTTGGAAGAGGAAAGGAACCATCTGTCTCATTTCATCTTTTCCTTTTCCCTTATGATTGTTCAGATTTCTGTCAAAGCCTTCCAACAGTTGTCACTTTTCAGACTGAATAGTCCTGGTCTATTTATGAAATCCTTTGACTGCTACTCCGTATTTCTGATTATTCTTGGTTCTGTTCTGTGAATCTCTTCTACTTCTGTTACATCCTTTTTTAGATTTTGCGATAACAGCTTTTTACACTGATGTGATTATATTTTATGTTTTCTTTTCTAGTCTTTTCTTAAAAATTCTTAAGTTTCAATTTACTTTTTTGACCACTTCTGAGCACTGACCTGACATTTTCATGGAGTTATTCATCATAACTCTAAGATCCCATTCCTGCATGGTAACTGTCAATACAAAGCTCACCACCAAAGAAGAAACTATCCTTTAAAAGTAGAATTTTTATTCAGACCAGGAAAATAAAAAAGAACATGAGCTCTGTCATTTTAATTGTAAAAGCAAAAAGGATGCTGAAAAAGGAATGGACTTCTAAATGAGTAAAACTGATATTAAAATATTTACATTGCATTTGGTTTATGTGGCAAGATTTTGGTAGCTGAAGGGCTGCAAGGACAGCCTCTGTGAGAAGAGACCATGAGGTTCCCCCATGTTGGACATAGCCAGTTCCAGCCACCTCCAAAATGGACACATCACTGCCCAAAGCTGAGCCCATCAGCGATGCTGGTAGCGACTCTGTGATATTATACTTAGGAAGGGGTGAAAAACACTGCACTTTAGGTGTAAGAGAGGAGTGAGAAAATGTGAGAGAAACAGCCCTGCAGATACCAAGGTCAGTGAAGAAGGAGAGGGAGGAGGTACTCCAGATGCCAGAGCAGAGATTCCCCTGCAGCCTTTGGTGAAGACCATTGTGATGCAGATTGTCCCCCTGCAGCTCATGAAGGTCCACAGTGGAGCAGAAATCCACCTGAAAATCATGGAGGACCCCACACCAGAGCAGGTGGAAGTGGCCTAAAGGAAGCTGTATTCACACCGAAGCAAGCTCGTCCCAGGAGCTGCAGGTCGTGGAGGCAAGCCCACACTGGAGTTTTCTGGCAGGAACTGTGGGCCAACGGGGAACCCATGTTGGAGCAGTCCATTCTTCAAGGACTGGATCCCATGCAAAGCACCTGCACTGGAGCAGTTCGTGAAGAACTGCAGCTTGTGGGAAGGACCCACACTGGAGCAGGGGAAGACCATGAGAAGGAAGTAGTGGCAGAGATGAAGTGTTATGAACTGATCATAACTCCCATTCCCTGTCCCCTTGTGCTGCGCAGATGGAGAAGTTAGAAGAGTCAGCAGTGAAGCTGAGCCCAGGAAGGAAGGGAGCTGAGGGTGGAAAGTGGTTTTAGATATGTTCTTATTTCTCTTTATCCTTCTATGTCAGATAAGTGAATTAAATTTCTTTCCACAAAGTCAAGTATGTTTTGCTCATGATGATAATCATGAGTGATCTCCCCATTTTTATATTGACCCAAGAGTTTTTCAAACATCTTTTCTCCCTCTGTCCTGCTGAGAAGAAGATGATCAAGATGTAAAAAGAACAGAAAAGATGTGGCCACATCAGAAAATCTGGCTGAATATTTTGCATCAGTGTTCAACGTAGAAGTCAGAGGGAGCTTTTCGTATGACAAATGAGTCATTGAAAAAGCCTCAGACTGAAGTGTCAGTGGAAGAGGTTTTAGAATAAATTAATAAAATGAAGAGTAAAATATCTCCAGTACCATATGTTATTCATTCAAGAGGTCTGGAGGAACTCAAGTAGTAAATTATGTAATTGTTAACTGTAGTATATAATTTATTACTGACATTATCATTAGTAAAGGAATAGAATTTGACAAAAGTTACCAATTTTAAAACTGATTATTCAGGAAGACACGAGAAATTATAGGCTTGTACATTTGACTTCTATAATCTGCAAAATACTGGACTACTTTGGTAGATTTAGCAGAAACATAAAGGTACATGGAGCAATAAGATGTAGAAAACAGGGCTCTTGTAGAGGGAAACTGTACTTCACAAAACTCTTAGAGTTCTTTAAAGAATCAATAGGCATGTAGCTACCAGTGATCTAATTGGCATAGCGGTTTTGGATTTGAAAAAGCTTTTGACAAATTCCTGGATAAATGGAGACATCTATGCCAAGATGGCAAGAAATACAGTTTCGACAGTGGAAGTATATTGCCAGTGATGTAGCTGAATGATTTGAGCTGTGATGTGTGATGTTCATCAAAAGTGATATTCTGTGGAAAGGTGGTGTGGAAAAGTTAGCTGATGACAAAAATACTACTTACGATAGTCAAACGTGAAAGTAATTACAAAGGTTTGCAGAAAGATCTCACAAAACTGAGTGAATGAAGAAAATTCAACGTCACTAAGTGCAAAGCAATGCAAATTGAGAAAAAAAGACAACACATACACAATTTGGGTCTTTAAATTACCTGTATCTTATGGTAAAATCTCTTGGACGGCTCAGTGAAAAGATCTATCACAGTCAAAAAGACAATAGTAGGAAATTATTAGGAATTATGAAAGAAAAATAGAGAACAAAACTGTCACTGTGCTGCTGCATAAACCCATGCTGCATTAAAAACTTAAATACTCTCTGCAATTCTGGTCACCCAGTTAAAAATGACATGGTAAATTATTCTTGAAAAGTTGCCCTTCCCACTTCCAGGTGTCATGTTCAGATAAAATTAGAGAGGTGCTTCTCTTCACCTATCCTTCTTAAGTAAGAGGTCATTTTTGTGATAACGAAGTGAACTGGAGTAGACCTAAGGTGTGCCTGACACCTGTCTATTTGAGTTTATAATTATATCAATTGATCTAATAAAAGATAGAATCATAGAATCATAGAATCATAGAATGGTAAGGGTTGGAAGGGACCATAAAGGTCATCTAGTTCCAACCCCCCTGCCATGAACAGGGACATCTTCCACTAGACCAGGCTGCTCAGAGCTGCATCCAGCCTGGCCTTGAACACTTCCACGGAGGGGGCAGCCACAGCTTCTCTGGGCAACCTGTGCCAGTGTTTCACCACCCTCATGGTGAAGAATTTCTTCCTAATATCTAATCTAAATTTGTCCGCTTTTAGTTTACAGCCATTCCCTCTTGTCCTATCACTACACACCCTAGTGAAAAGTCCCTCTCCATCCTTTCTGTAGGCCCCCTTCAGGTACTGGAAGGCTGCTCTAAGGTCACCCCAGAGTCTTCTCTTCTCCAGGCTGAACAGCCCCAACTCTCTTAGCTGTCCTTGTAGCAGAGGATCATCTTTGTGGCCCTCCACTGGACCTGCTTCAACACATCCATGTCCTTCCTATGCTGGGGACTCCAGAGCTGGATGCAGTACTCCAGGTGGGGTCTCACGAGAGCGGAGTAGAGGGGCAGAATCACCTTCTTCGACCTGCTGGCCACAATTCTCTTGATGCAACACAGTATACAGTTGGATTTCTGTGCTGCAAGAGTAAATTGTCAGCTCATTCTGAGCTTCTTATCCACCAGTACCCCCCCCCCCCCGCCCCCCCCGCAAATCTTGTCTCTCTATCTCTCCCAAGGTTTGTGGAAAAGTAGCATAAAAAGCTTCCTAGCAGCCTCTATTTCATTTTCGTTAGTCAAGAAGAGAACCTGGGCTTCTTCTCTGAGCAACCTGTGGCCCCCTTGTCCACACTTCAGCCCTGAAGGGCATATTTCTGTGTCCTCCAGAATCTGTTCCAAATTGCATCTCTTTTAGGAGGAGTTTTCTAGATGAAATCCAGTCTGAAATGTGTTTTTTCCTACTTCATAGTGAGTGAGATATGCATCTTACTATTCACCATCTATTATTAGGAGAGAGCTCTTCCCTGAATGGCTTTTCACGAATATCTAGCTATAAATGTTAATATGTTACAAATGACCATCCAATCTAATATTGCAGGAAACGTGTGCTGCTTTAAAGTATCTTTCATAGTCAATAATCTACAAGCAGGCTCTATTTACAGCTGAAATCAATGTCCTTGTACCTTTTCCATTTAGGCTAAAGAGCAGTAAAAAGGTTTCATTCATCATAATCTTCACGCCACTAGGAACAGAGGAATAAGAATTGTTTCTGCACTCTTCGGAAACGTAGATGGAAGAAAAATCTTTGTCCTAAAGCGTGTTGAAATACCAGCACATTGTAAATTCAGATACAGATCAGGTGAATTATGGGACTCTAGGTACAAAATGAATGCACCGGCATTCATTTGTAATTTGCATCTGAAAAAAAGAAGGGCTAAAGCAGAGGTCTCATGTTTCTTTCCTTACTTTAATGACAAAACCAGAAAAGGGGGAGAAATGTCACTGGGAGTTCCATGTGATGGATTGGTCTATACGCCTGAACATTAAGAACAAGACACCCTCAGTATCTGAAAGAAGACTGCCTAGCGTGTAAACATTAGATAGAATTGAAAGTGGCAGTTTCTATGGGCCCCCTACCAAGACAATGCACAGGGGGTGTACGTGCTTTATTGCTTCACACTCATGCATGAAGACAGCACAGCTTCTGAAATCTAAGTCAATCTCCTTAGGTTTAATGTTCCATTGAAATTCTGCTAAAATGTAAAACGTATTTCAAAAGAACAAAACATTTTCTCAAGCAGAGACCATTTGACTGTCATGGTAGATTTTTCTCTTTTATGGAAGCTAATTCATGGAATAGAGGTATGTTGGAAAAGCCAGACTGCTGGGGTCACTGTTGGTACCACGAAAATGTTCAAAGTATCATTCTAACATCAAAATGCGTATGTAACCAAACTGATCATTCAAAGCATGCCAGCAGCGCTGCGATAGATGCACCTCTGCAGCACCCTGAACTCCTCACAGACTGTGGTGGAATCAGATTTCACTGAACATTGTTTTGATTTTTATTTCTGACTTGGACCTTTTCATTTACAATATACATCCTGAAACAACTGTACTGGCACAACTAAGTGTCAAAGGGTTTCACAGGGGTAAGAATAATTGCCTGAAGGTGGTGGCACTCAGCTTCTTAAAGCAGCTTTGCTGACAGTGGCAATTTTTCATGTAAGAATGGAGAATCAGGCTCACATTTGTTTGAAGAACTGTAAGGTTTTTTCCTCAGTTCTATTTTTTTTTTTAAGAAAGAGCATTGACTAAAATTTGTCATTTCATTAAATGTTTTCTTTTTGTTCATGCAGTAGTTAGCCTTAGTGCAAGACTGGTATCAGAAAAAGCAGTGCAGCTCTGAACAGAAGGGTATTTGCAATCTGACAAGACTCTCACAGCACCCCCCTTGTATAGAACTCACAAGGAATAACACACATTTAAAAAATACTTTGGTTTAAAAATTGAAATAAGAGATTTCAGACAATTTTTCTGGAGAAACAGCAAGGAATAAAATACAGGCCTTAGGAGGAAAATGTTGGGCAAAATTAAGGGAAAAAAATAAAAATGAACCCCCATTAACAACTATCTATGAGATGCCTCTAGTGATATCTCGTGTTTTAAGACAATAGCATAAGTATTTCAGTATCAAACTTGAATCACCATCAAAACAACCATGCTGTAATAAAACTTTCAGTGCTTCTCACTCAGCATGTAGGACAAGCACTTCACAAGAGGTTTATAAAAAGAGGACAAAAGTGAAATTTCTAAGTATTGTATGGCTTGCTTTCTTAACCTTTCAGCTCTATAGATAAGCATTTTGTTAATATTTCAGGCTATCTGCAATGAGCATTTGTTGTTTTGAAGGGGTTTTTTTTCCCTTTTTCAGTTCTTTTTAAATCTTCCTTAAATGTCTTTTTAAAAGTTCAGAGATCTCTTGTAGCTGATAAGTATCATCTGCCATCATTGCTCTGCTTCAACGACTCCCACTTCTCTAGGAGGAGATCTTGCTGCTTTCTGGGAGTCTCACTCCCGAATAACTCTGGTTTAAAAAGTCCTGTGGGTGACAGAGAGATGTAGAATCGCAAGCTTGGGCTGTTGGTTGTTCTCAGTGCAAAGGCTGAATTTCTGCCTATTCACATTTAGGCGCTAAGATAAACAGACAGGTTCTCTCTCTGGAGACTTTCAAACACATCTACAGTTCTCTATACACTATACATGAATCTTCGTTGTTTACTACAGGAGAATTAGGTACAAAACTTGATCCAAGCTTTGTGTTTATCCCTCTGAAACTGGATCCCAGAAAAAACATTTTTTTTCTTTTGCAAGGAGAGGGAAATCTTCCTTTAAAACAAAAATTCTTCATGGAAACAGACGGAGCAGATTTACATTCTCTTCTGTATGGGGTTTGGGCTTTTTTTAAATTTTATTTCATGCAAATTTACACTGTAGATACTATAAAATACATTACATATCAATCGGAGTTTTCAGTACTAAGCAATACTTTAGTTTATTCTGCTAAACATTTTGGAAGTAACTTTTAAATAATTTATCACCTTCTCTATGCATTTGCTCTTGTATTTACTCGTTTACATGTTTGTGTGACCTAATTTTTGCAAATAATTTTTAAATAAACTAGTGATTTAAATTATGAACTTAAACCTACCTTTGAGTGTCATTACAATCAGGGTACAGGCAGGTAGTAACCTTTGAGTTATGCGAAACTATCTATTTTTGTACAAGCTCTGCTGACAGAAAAATTAAGTGGCTAGAATAGCACACCCTGATACAAATTAAGGCCTCTTTCCAGAGATGTCCTAGAAGCAGTTCCGTGACCAGCTAACCCTTATGAAGACCACTCAGAGTGGTAACAAATAATGCATAACCCTGTTTTTCAGATCATTTTGTTCATTACCATAGTGGTACAGATACTGACAAGAGATTAATCCTTCTACTGACACATGGGAAAATTGGGCTGCTGAAGTAGATTCTGGCTGCAGGCCTCCATACTAACAAAGATGATATTCCTCCTGGTGGTATGTGAATACTGTGAGAATTAGTTAGAAGTCGCTTTCCTGCTGTGTTTACAACTGATTGGGCTACTGCAAGGAACATTGCCCAAGTAATCCGAATAGCTCTGCCCACTGCTGGGATTAGTTTCAGTAAACTGTTCTGCTTGTGGATCCAACTACGAATGATTTATGATATGCAAGTAGAAAGGAACCTTAGAACTGCTCTAGGTAAAATGGGGCAATGAAGATATTTAAGAACATTGTTCTTGTCAGTGTGGGTACCTTACTGCAAAAGTGAGGATATTACGGTTTTCATTTGATCCCTAAAATTCAGTTTTAATGGTTTGACAAAGGATACTATAGAACACAACAAGCAGCTGAAGAAATGTGGTTGAAAGGGAATGTACCAGTGGTTACCCTATGCCAATTGTGTGTGAAAAGAAGTAAGAGGGAGTGGGTAACAGAATTGTATTTTGCTATTAAAAGACTGCCACAAAAAGAAACAAAGTCTGATATCCATGTTCCTATTAATTAATACCTTCGTCCTTGAAAATTTCTGTTGTTCTTAATGACATTATTTATTAAATAGGTTGTTCCCATTCCGGTACAACTAAGGGTGGCAGAGTTTGTCTTAAAATAAATACAGCCTTGTGATATGTAAATAAGTTAGAAACTAGTTTTATAGACAGTTCAAAAACGATTAGGGAAGGCAGAATTCTGCTAAATGATGTATGTTTTGTTTCTTCCATACTGTTTTTATCTAGTTTGATATATTCAGCCTACAGCAGTGACATAACAATACCATGAAACACAGACTTCATCTTAATTCTTACTGATGTGGTGATGTACCCAGGGAACAGGAAAATGCTAACTGCAGATTTGTTTCTGGGTTTCCTTACATTTCAACTAAGAAGAAGCCAACCATCAATATATTTTCTGTAATATTGCCAAAAGTTGTCTCTCAATTGGGTTCATTTTATCATGAGTAATCAGTATCCACAGTACCCTCATTCAGACTTTCCTAAAGTATTTAAGATCATATAAGGAGTAGGATTCTGGAGTTGAAAACCCTCACGTCAAAGCCTGGATGGAGCATTCAACCGTAATTTCCAAGAACAGACCTTAACACACACTTTCAGCACTTCAGGTGTTTTATTTTCTGAATTCCCATAGGTTCTTTCCCTCTTTCTCTTAGTGAGGAGGTTGGTGTGACCTGGCCCTCACTGTCACAGCTGTCTGAGCTCTGCCAGTAAGTGATAGACTGTTCACATAGTTAGTAAAATAAGCTTCACTTTTAAATGGTAGTTTTCCTTTCTGAAAGCATATTCAATACATGGTCAGTAGAAACACTCTGAAGGTTCACAGTTCATTAGGGAAATCAGTAGAAGGGCTTGCTGCAGCTGGAGTTTATTTTAAATCATACTGGCATGTGTGAAGCAACGGCATCAAAAAATTATTGTTGTCAACAAGGCTCTATGTTTGCTGTGGTCATCTTCCAGGGAATTAATCCAAATGAGCAGGCCAACAACTCAACAGTTTGATTTCAAAGCTATGCTCCCAGGGAAATGATATGTGGTGACAGAAACTGTTGGACCAGATTTTCAGCTGGTTTAAATCAGTATAACATGCAGACTTTAAGACCTCAAACTCGTTCGACATCAGTAGAAATAAGCCTGACCTGCAGTCTTTCTCTGTACAGTGCAATGCCGCTTATGTTAGGTTAGTTTCATTTAGTTTAGAGTTAACGTGAGCAAGATCTCAATATCATCTATTTACTTTTGTTCTCTGCCCACACTGTCATCTGCAGGTTTTACTTTTTATTCTGCTACTGCAGAATCCACCATCTGTTGCAAAGAACATTTACCGTTCAACTTTTAACTCTCTGAATCACCATATTGAGGTCAGTGTATGGTTTCTGGGTAAAGGTCCCTGTGGGATAAACACGAATATAAGAAAATCCCATATTGTCTTCTAAATTTCTACAGCATGGAAGGAGACAACCCCTCATTTACTAGCCTGCAGACCCCTCATTCTTCTCTACTCAACTGAAAAGCTCTTTTCCCAGAGTTATGTTCTCAAATTCCCCATTTTTTTTGAGGCAGCTGACTCTCTTATCTTCTCACAGTTGCTGGCATTTGGATTTATTTGTTTGTTGCAGCACCTGATTCCCTCACTCAGAACAACTGCTCTCTATAACAAGATTAATTGGAAAAAATGTATAATTCAACCATGACCCGACTGTCAGGCTCTCGCATGTTCCTCTTGCCTTGCCTGGATCTCTCTTGCCATGTTAAGCTGAGACTGCATGTCACAGCAAGAAACAGGGCAGCACTACAGCATTGTTGTGGAGAGGAAAAGGCACTTAATTTGACCTTCACAACATGCCACTTGGGACTTTTTCCTGGTTTCCTTGCGGATCTTTGCTTCCTATTTATAGTCATTGCTAGGTAGGATTTCTTTGAGTTACCTTACTCTGAAACATTTTCCAGTTCCCTGGGTGCGTGCCCAGCTCCACGTCAGAATAAAACATGCAGGTGCACCAAGTCCTCTCCCCTACAGCTGCATGCCCTAGTCTCCAACCAGAGAGAACTTGGGCATGACAGAATCCACACCATGCTCTATATAGGTGCCAGTCTGGATATTTAGGAAGACCAGAGTCCCAGTGTGTACTAAGGTGATCATCAGAGCAGACAGCTCTGTAGAGCTTTGATACCTTTCGGGAAGCTGATTGCTGCTGTTGTGACAAGGCTAAAACTCTGCAGGCAGAGTCTCAGTGATACGAGGTTTCTGTGGAAAAAGCAGCATAGTCCCTGCAGAGTATTTAGTCCTGCTGGTTACACAGACTCTATTCGCGCTCTTCTACCTGGATGTGTTGAAATGTGCACTGAGTGAACTGGCCAGCCTCCAGAAGATAGGCTACTGGAAACATTTTGAGTTTTGGAATACAGACCTGCACTGCAGTTTTGGGAAAAGACACAAAACATTCATGTCTTGTGAAGCAGAACTCCAGTGTCTACCAAAACTCGCAGTCTTCCCAAATGTTTCAGGGATGGATGGTAGCCCTGATTAAACACTTCTTGACTCAGTGGTTAGAATATTATGCTTAGCTGGGGACACCACATGTTCATTAATATTAGCAGAGTAACTCAGTTAGCAGAAGAGACACATATCTATAACAACTTAGTCCCTGAGATAAGCTCATAGGTCTTTCCTCTGAAATATGCAGAAAACAGTTTTGTTTCTACATCCCAAGCAAGCAGATACTGCCACTGAGTGCTCAGCATCCACTGAAGCCAATCACCTTCGATGAAGTTCTAAGTTGTCCTCCAGGAAACTGGCATCTACAATATATGTGATCTGAATTAGAGATACTACATCAGTCTAGAGCCTACTACACAGACCCAAGCACTCTCTTCTTCTTCCATTTAAAAGGGAGATCTTTTGATATCACTTCTGGCTGTTGGCAGACACTATAAATAAATGCTACAGACATGGGCCACATTGTAGATGTTTAGTGCATTTTTCTGTTTTCTTTCCCTTAGCTTTGTTCTCATTTTCTTTGTCATGTTTGGTCTCTTATATGCACTGCTCTTCTGTCTCTTTTCTTTAGGCTGCTTGTTCAGGTGATTCAAAGTGGGTGCTCTGGAAAAGGGAAGAAGCCCGATAGCCTTCTGAACTGACTCACAAAGAAAAATCTCTCTTTTTTTCATTTTCCATATACTCCATGCTCTTTCTTGACTAAAACTAGAGCTTAAACTGTTAGGCTTGTTTTAATCCTTAAAAAATACAACTGCAGCAATGATCTTTGTGGAAGTAAACAGAGATAAGCCTACTCTGAGGAACTGAGGGGATTAGTTGAATATCTCTGAATGGCTAAACCACTTACAATCACTATTTGTAGTGTACCCATCATGTGCTTATTGTCCTACTATATGCCTAGAAAACAGAGTCAAAATAAACATGGGCAAAACCTTATCCCTTAATCAGCCTCTCTTTTTCACTGCATACATACAGTTGGTTGTATAGCAGAGTTCCTGCAGAACTGCATGGCTTCCAGGGCATCTGCTTACCCAGAGTGGAAGAAGTTCACAGACCTGCTGAAAATCACAGATACCAGGCTCAGATACAGTTTGTTATAGTTTGAGAATTTCTTGAGATTTTCTTGACATGCTAAGCAATATATTATCATCAGTACTATCAGTGTCTTTGTACTAAAAAGGAGAGATGAGCAGATTTTGGTGCCTGGCCTAGAAAATCTTGTTGCAAGTATGGCAAATCTCATCTTCACATAAAAATAAAAAAACAGATTGTAACCTGCTGTCAGAGAAGCATGTTATTTATCAGATTATTTGGTTTTAATACACTTTCTTTGGTGGATTAACATCAACAGTCTTCTTGAAAGTTGTGTTTGAAATAAAAATTCGGTTAGGAGTTTTAGTGACCTTACTTCTCCCATTCCTTTTAGACACATTAATATTCTGGCATTAACGCACGTCAAGACAGAATATAGACGAGTATAATTGTGGCAGTAAGTGAAAATCTTTTAAACAGAAATACATCACAAGCAAACTGTTAGTTCAGCATCCTGTAGTTTTAAACAAATTAGACAGGATTTTTTGAGAAGTCATGGACCCAAATGAGGTGTCTGTCTTTTAGTGGGCCCAGTGCAAACCAGTTTTGGAAACAGCTTTTAGTAATTAAAAAATAAGGTTCTGGATAGCCTTCTTGTGAATGTTGAGGAGGAAAGCAAACAACTCAAACTGACTTTAATAATTTCATGCATGAGATTTTATGACTTGGCCGACTGCAATATCAGCAGCTTAAATTTGGCAAATCAGAAGGTTCTTCTCAGTCTCATGTTGCTCTTCAATTCCTAGGAAAAATATTTTATTCTTCTCCAAACTAGCAGAAATGTGGGTTTTTTCCTGATGGTGAAATTATTTTCAGCCTACATGTGGGAGATCAAATATGTGGATTTTTACCAACGATATCAGCTTCGTGAAAAGAGTATTGAGCTTTGGAAAAAAAGTTGGTGAGTTTAAGTTCATCCCTTGGACATTTTTAGAGCTAAAAAAAAAAAAAATTTACTTAGAAATTTGACATGTAAGAAACACAAGTAATCTATGCTACAAGAAAACATACTCAGCTTACCGGTACTGAAGAGTAGCATTGTTTCCATAGATTTCAGAAGTTGCAGAGCTGGTCTAAGCTGTATTTTTAGAAAAAAACACCTTTTATTTCCCTGGGGAAATTGTGCCATACAGCTGAATAATTTGAGAACACAAGAAACCTGAATATTAGGAAAAAGTTCTTCACTGAAAGAGATGTAAAGCATTGGAACAGGCTGCTCAGGGAAGTGGCTGAGGCACCATCCCTGAAGGTATTTAAAAGACGCATAGATGTGGAGCTTAAGGGTATGGTTTAGGGGTGAAATTGACAGTGTTAGGTTAATGGTTGGACTCTGTGATCTTGAAGGTCTCCTCCTACCTAAATGATTCTATGATTCTATAAACTGCTCTGCCAAGCAGATAACAGATCTCCCAGCAGTCAAGGGGTGAAAGAAGCAGCCTGAGGCACTATGGATTTTCATAATCAGCAAATCTACATGGTCCCTGAGCAGAGGTTTGAGAACATGATGTTTTCACTTGACTATCAAATAGTGAAGATTAGGTGGGATCTAAATGCCTAGATCGTCTCATGAGTTTTAGTCCATAACACAGGGACATATAAAGCACAGTTTTAAGCTTATACATAGTCATATTAAGTTTCTTATAAGGCAGTTTATAATGTAAGAGTCTAAAAATTTTTGTATGAGAAGCTATCATAAAGGCTCATTATAATTATTATAATGAACCTTTAAGCAGCTGATTGATCATAACTATTTCTTTGTGACACATTTATCCATGTATGGAACAGGTATTATATACTAGCCTCATACACTATGAAGAATATTTGAAGCTGTAATTGGATACAAGTGCACACTTAGAGAAAAAGAAAGAAGGCAGAGAAAATCTCATCTCAAAATGAAACATGTTTGAAAACAGGTAACGCAAATATTCACAGTATCTAAAGTATTTGAAGTGCGAGTGACAGTTTTTGCTTTTAATCACAAGGACATTCTGCTGGTGTTTCTACAAACCTCTGTTTTGATATTTTACTACCTCACTTCTTTACATCCTTGTTTATCCTACCACCATTTTTCTGTCTCTAGATTGTGAGTTCTGCAGAGCATCCCACTATGTGTATGTTTAATAATGAGGATCCCAATCTCAGATGAAGCCTCCAGTCACTGCTGGAAGATAGCACTGATTATTTTGCATTCACTTCAGAAACAGATGTAGTGGTAACAGTTCAAAATTTTTGCTTGTTTGCAGAAGGCAACATACCACTGTGGGACGATTTCCTTTCTTTTCATGCTCTGTTCCTGTACTTCCATAGTGCAATGTGGAATTTTCCCTGCGTTGTCTCAGTAGAGGGTGTTTCCTGGGACTAGCTTAATCTAGCTGAATCATTGCTCTCAACACCAATTAAAATTCATAGCCATGTCTGAGAACAGAATTTTAGTCCAGGAATCAACTGGCTGATTGATTACTTCTGTGACATATCTTTATAGCAATGCAGAACTAGAAACACCAGCCTTCCTAGGCATATTAACCACATTTTTAATGGGCCTTTGATCCTTATACACGTAAACTTTAACATAACAGGAAACAACACTGTTCTCCTGAAACAGTCATGTATGTTTCCTCCTGCAGTTCAGCCCCCAGCTGTCCTGTTCCAACAGATAAGAAGTCACAGCTGATCATTTGAGATGCAGAGGGCCATGACAAATGGTGTTTTTATGTCTTTCAAATGGTAGACAAGAGGACTGGGATATGGTTTCTTGTGTCAAAAATATTTTATCTAATAGTAAAATTCAGATTTAAAGGGATCCTTTAATGGACCATCCAGTTTACAGTTTTACATTATATCAGTTATTAAACTTGATAGTTAAATTACCAGACCAGGAGGCAGCAGATGTATATTCAGTACAGGGTTTGCCTCAGTCTCACTATGACATTGGGGATGTCACTGTTAATGCTCCAGGTGTTGAGTTTCCTAACTCTGGAACAGCGACTGTAAGATTTTATTTTGTCCCTTGTACTTAGAACATAAAGAGTATATATTTAGGGAGTTCAGGAAGGGAGTTTTCCCTTTCGTAATACTTCTCTGAAACAGAAATTTTGAGCTCATACAACATAATAGCTAAAAATGTTGTAAGGGTCAAGAGTTAAGACAATTTATGTAATAATCTATTATAAACAATAAAACTGTTAATGGAACCTGAAAGTGTTTGATATTAGGTTGTGACTGGTGATATGACTTTCTCAAGACTGGCCTCTTGTCTGAGATCCTAAAGTATTAGCTTTGTACATCTGTATGCTTACATTGTTTTCTGAATAAAAACTGAAAAGTATTTGCATAAATGCAGTAGATTTGGATTCTTAAATTTACTGCATGACACAACCGGCAAAGTTCCCCTGCCTATGGACTGCAGCAGGGGATGAGAGGTAACTGTACAGAATGTCTCATTACCAGACAAGGAATCAAAATGTTAGACCAATACATATATATATATTTTTTTTTATTTAATGCTTATACTTCTAACAACTTAATTTGTGTACTGAGAATCACAGACAAGAAGCCATCTGTTTTTCCATCAGTGATTCAAATTTAAATATTCCTTTAAAGGAGTTTGAATGATGAGGCAGGAGGTAAACAGCAAATAGGGGTGAAGACACTTTCTAAGTGAAAACTGCGATCATGAGCCCATATGATAAAACCTGCACACCAAATTCTGGACTTGAAAAACATAGGCAGAGATTCAAAATACTCTGAATCTCCATTCTCTTTGCCTTCTCTCTTTTTTTCTTTCCTTTGATATGATTTTATTGCATCAGGTACAGATCAATTCAGATACAGCTGTGCTACCAGCCCCGAGGGAAGTTTCCCATAATCTTGAGACATGTGTTCTATGCCTATAAAATATCCCACCAATCTTCTTACTCTCATAGTGACAAAATGTACGGAATAAATACCTGTGTTCCTCACATTTGCTCAAAGAGTCAAAGACTGATTTATCATTGCCTTGACTTCGATATAATAGTTTACTCTAGTTCAAACTGAGCATGAAATGGTATCACTCTGATTTTGAGTGATTTCAGTATTACATTAGTTTTACATGCACGAAGGCACACAGTTTCACTAAACATATTTAACTCTTTCAATTGTCTCACCTACAAATCCAAACACAACACGTCTTACTGAAGCCAATACCCCACAAGCACAGACTTCAGTCTCACGGTTACTGAACATTTTAGACAGTGCTATGTACCAGAGAGCCATATTGCTTCTGCCACCCACTTTGAAATGATACTTTTCTGTATTATCTTAAAATTTACATCAAAGAATCTCAATATCCAGATTTCAGAGTAGCCTTCAGAATACAAAATGCAAAGGCATAGGAGTCTCCAGAGGCATGCAATGAAAACAATATAAATAAAACACTTAAATGTAAAAGGTAGATCGATACTGAAATTTTCATTTATTATCATTTATTATTTATAATATAAGGTAAGCATACTAAGCTGAATTCATCCCCTCACAACTCCATTGTTTTCAGGGTAAATTTGGTTCAATGGATTTGTATAATTTATATATAAGTTATCAGCTTTATTTCTTTGTTCTTCTTCATTTCATAGATCCAAGACTTTGTTTAATCTTGTGTCTCTTCCTTGCACTAGCATTACAATTTTGACTTTACCTCTCCAGATAAAGTCCTTGTTCATCTCTTCATGTTTAGATTTCCTTCCTCACTGTATCTGACTTTTCTGACCTCTTCCGCTTTCATTTCGTCCTTTGCCATTCCCCTGTGTCTTAGAATATCTTTGAAATATAATTTTTTTCTTCCTAGATAGTTTCCAAACTTTCCTTGCATCTCTATAAGCCTTTTCATCTCTCTGTTTCAAGGCTCTGAACAACCAGTCATCCATTCCATCTCTCCAAGTCTCTCAATGCTTTGTCCAAGATTATTTCTTAATTATCTTCTTTAACTACCAACAGTTCTGTGCCTGAAGTTATGCTGCCCTTAACTTCAGTTCAGTGTACAGGCCAACTATTTCCTCATGATAGATATGCCTGCCTGGTTTCTGCCTGTGTTGCCCACTTCTACCCACAGTATCTAAACAAGTGCGTTCATCCAGTTGCTAGGTAATAGACCTGATAATAATCCAGAGCTACTGTGTACAGTTATTTGTTGCAGATACAGTTATTCTGATCCCACAGACGCATAGAACTGTTGTTTTTAAGCACTTTAGTTTTAACTGAATATATCGAGTCTACTGAATGTATTCAAAAAATGTATTAATCATTAATCATATCTAAAGTCAGAGAGTCAGAGAGTCATAGAATAGTTTGGTTTGGAAGGTACCTTACAAACCATCTAGTTCCAACCCCCCTGACACAGACAGAGACACTTTCCCCTAGACCAGGTTGCTCAAAGGCCCATCCAACCTGACTTTGAAAAGTCAGCTGAGTTTAAAAAATAATCAGAAACAGATGGCAAGCCTAAAAGAAGTCTGTCCATGGTGGCAAAGAAGAGGCTAAGGGGGAGCACAAACACTAATAGCAGCATAGGTGTTCTAGCAGCGTAGTTACAAAAATAATGGACCCAGCTTCTCAGTAGAGTCAGACGACTTCGTACAGATGCAAGTCCCTGCAGACTGGATATCAAGAAAAAATTCTTTAGACAGGTAGTGCAGCACAGGATCAGGTTGCCTGCTTTGGGTGTGGAATCTCTATCCTTGGATTTTTTCAAGAATTGACTAGAGAACACCATGGCTGATGCCATCTAGCATTGACAGTGGTCTTGCTTCAAGATGTATTTTTAATGTGACCTCCAGAAATCCCAGAGACCATTTCTGTGATTCTATGTATTATGGTGGGTATGATTCTTCAGGTAAGGAACTGATTTCTCATGTGAAGATATAGTCCTTTCTTCCACTGGAATGTCTTGTCCAAATAAATTTGACACTTCTAACTAAAGTTTACCTTACATACCTTGATAATGACTGTATTAAAAAAAAGAAAAATCAGGGGAAAGAGGTGCCTATAAAGTAGAGAGAACTTACCTCAAGGACTCTACAGCACAAAGACATATTTAATATGCAGATAGAAGGGCTTCTGCACAACAAGGTGCAAAGTACATAGAAAGAACACCAGTTTTTCTCCTGTGGCCTTAAAAAAGATTTGTTTTGATATTTCTTCTGTTGAACTTGTCTGTAGAAAAAATAGACTTCTGCCTGAAGAAAAGATAGAATCATAGAATTACTTAGGTTGGAAAAGAGTGCCAACTCCCCCACCAAACCATGTCCTTAAGCACCATATCTACATGTCTTTTAAACACCTCCAGGGATGGAGACACAATCACTTCTCTGAGCAGTCTGTTCCAATGCTTGATAGCCTGTTCAGTGAAGAATTTTTTCCTAATATCCAATCTAAATTTCTTGTGGTGCAACTTCAAGCTGTTTCCTCTTGTGCTGTTACTTTTACTTGGGAAAAGAGACCGACACTCTCGTCGCTACAACCTCCAGATATCCTGGTACTATCTTATAACTTGAAACTTACATTCTCTGAAAAAAAATGAAAAGTATTTGGCAATGCTTTCTTGATGACTTACAGGACCTGTATTTAAAATTATTTAGGACCCTTTTCTTCTTCATCAAATTTTATGGTCGCTCTTCATCTACCGTGATAGGTCTTCTTGCAATAAGAGACATGGTCTGGCTAGCGCTAGAGGACTAAAAGAAACTTCATGAGCAAGTTGAAACAAATTCTTACATTATGTAGACGATATTCAATTTGATCAGATGGATCATGTGGAATGCATGAAATCATCTCATCTCCTACACAAAGTCTCTGAAGAACTTCTGAGCATTACAGGTAACCAGGAATGAAATTAGTCAAATCATAGAATCACAGAAAAGTTTAGGTTGGAAGTGACCTTTAAAGGTTATGTATTCCAACCACCCTGCAATAAGCAGGGATATCTACCACTAGATAATGTTGCTCAGAGCCCTTTCCAGACTGACCTTGAATGTTTCCAGGGATGGGGCATCTAGCAGCTCTCTGGGAAACCTCTGCTAGTGTTTCACCACCTTCATTGTAAAAAATTTTTCCTTATATCCAATCTAAGTATACCTTCTCAGTTTAAAAACAAAGTCCTTTGTTCTATTGCAACTTGCCCTGCTAAAATATTTGCCCATGTCTTTCTTATAAGCCCCTTTTACGTACCGAAAGGCTGCAATAAGGTCTTCCCGAAACCTTCTCTTCTGCAGGCTGAACAAGCCCAACACCCTCAGTCTTTCCTCACAGGAGAGGTGTTCCAGCCCTCTGATCATTTTTGCGGCCCTCCTCTGGACAGGTTCCAACAGGTCCATGTCTTTCTTGTACTGGGAACCTCAAAATAAAATTAAGAACTCCAGGCAGAGTCTCTCAAAAACAGAGTAGGCGGGCACAAACCTCTCCCTCAAACTGCTGGCCACACTTCTTTTCACAGAGAATAACAGAATATTAGGGGTTGGAAGGGACCTCCGTGGGTCATCTAGTCCAACCCTCCTTCCGAAGCAGGGTCACCTACAGCAAGCTGCACAGGATCTTGTCCAGGCGGGTCTTGAATATCTCCAGAGAAGGAGACTCCACAACCTCCCTGGGCAGCCTGTTCCAGGGCTCCGTCACCCTCAGAGGGAAGAAGTTCTTCCTCATGTTCAGACGGAACTTCCTGTGCTTCAATTTGTGCCCATTGCCCCTTGTCCTGTCACTGGGCACCACTGAAAAGAGCTTGACCCCATCCTCCTGACACCCACCCTTCAGATATTTATAAGCATTTATTAGGTCCCCTCGCAGCCTTCTCTTCTTCAGGCTGAACAAGCCCAGCTCCACCAGTCTCTCCTCATAGGACAGATGCCCCAGTCCCCTCACCATTCTTGTAGCCCTCCGCTGGACTCTCTCCAGTAGCTCTTCATCTTTCTTGAACTGGGGAGCCCAGAACTGGACACAGTACTCCAGTTGAGGCCTCAACAGGGCAGTGTAGAGGGGAAGGAGAACCTCCCTCATCCTGCTGGCCACACTCTTCTTGATGCACCCCAGGATCCCATCGTCTTTCTTGGCAGCCAGGGCACACTGCTGGCTCATGGTTAACCTGTCTTACACCAGCACTCCCAGATCCCTCTCCGCAGAGCTGCACTCCAGCAGGTCCGTTCCAAGCCTGTACTAGTGCATGAGGTTGTTCCTCCCCAGGTGCAGGACCCTGCATTTGCCTTGGTTGAACCTCATCAGGTTCCTCTCTGCCCAGCTTTCCAGCCTATCCAGGTCACGCTGAATGGCAGCACAGCCTTCTGGTGTATCTACCACACCTCCCAGTTTGGTGTCATCAGCAAACTTGCTGAGGGTACATTCTAACTCTTCACCCAGGTCGTTGATGAAGAAGTTAAACAAGACTGGGCCCAGTACTGACCCCTGAGCAACACCACTAGTTACCCGCCTCAAACTAGACTCAGCGCCGCTGATGACAACCCTCTGAGCTCTGCCATTCAGCCAGTTCTCTATCCACTTCACCGACCACTCATCCAGCCCACACTTCCTCAGCTTCCCTAGGAGGATATCATGGGAGACTGTGTCGAAAGCCTTGCTGAAGTCAAGGTAGACAACATCCACGGCTCTCCCTTCGTCCACCCAGCCAGTCATGCCATTGTAGAAAGCTATCACATTGCTCAAGCATGATTTCCCCTTGGTGAATCCATGCTGACTACTCCTGATAACCTTCTTTTCTTCCACTTGCTTGATGATGACCTCCAGGATAAGCTGCTCCATCACCTTTCCCGAGATGGAGGTGAGGCTGACAGGCCTGTAGTTCCCTGGGTCCTCCTTCTTGCCCTTTTTGAAGATTGGAGTGACGTTGGCCTTTCTCCAGTCCTCGGGCACCTCTCCTGTCCTCCAGGACCTCTCAAAGATGATGGAGAGTGGCTCAGCAATGACATCCGCCAGCTCCCTCAGCACTCGTGGGTGCATTCCATCAGGGCCCATGGATTTGTGGACATCCAGATCACGTAAGCGATCCCTCACACAGTCCTCCTCGACCAAGGGAAAGTCGTCCTCTTTGTAGGCTTCTTCGCTTACCTCCGGGGCCTGGGATTCCTGAGGGTCAGTCTTAGCACTGAAGACTGAAGCAAAGAAGGCATTCAGTAACTCTGCCTTCTCCGCATCCTCCGTCACCAGGACACCCGCCTCATTCAGCAGCGGCCCCACGTTGTCCCTAGCCTTCCTTTTGCTGCTGATGTAGTTGAAGAAGCCCTTCTTGTTGTTTTTGACATCCCTCGCCAGCTTTAATTCCAGGTGAGCCTTGGCCTTCCTCGTCGCATCCCTGCATGCTCTCACCACGTTTCTGTACTCTTCCCAAGTGGCCTGCCCCTCTTTCCACATTCCATGGAACTTTCTCTTCTGCCTGATCTCCGCTAGAAGCTCCTTGTTTAACCATGCAGGTCTCCTGCCTCCTTTGCTCGATTTCTTTCTCAGGGGGATGCATTGCTCCTGTGCATGGAGGAAGTGTCGGTTAAAGAGCGACCAGCACTCATGGACCCCCCTGCCTTCGAGAGCCCTGGCCCATGGGATTCCTCCCAGTAGCTCCTTGAAGAGGGTAAAGTCAGCCCTCCTAAGGTCCAGGGTTTTGATCGTTCTTATTGCCCTGCTTCCTCCACGCAGGATCCTGAACTCCACCATTTCATGGTCACTGCAGCCGAGTCTACCTCTGACCTTCACATCCTCCACCAGTCCCTCCTTGTTTGTTAACACGAGGTCCAGTGGCGCGCCTTTCCTTGTTGCTTCCTCCACCACTTGCATCAGAAAGTTATCATCGATGCTCTGTAGGAACCTCCTGGATTGCGCCTGCCTAGCTGTATGGTCTTCCCAGCTGATGTCAGGGTGGTTGAAGTCCCCCATGAGAACCAGGGCCTGTGATTGTGAGGCTGCTTGCAGCTGCCTGTAGAAGGCCTCATCGACCTCCTCCTCCTGGTCAGGTGGCCTGTAGTACACACCCACCGTAATGTCACTCGTGTGAGCCTGTCCCTTAATTCTAACCCACAAGCTTTCAACTCGTTCCTCATTTGCCCCCAGGCCAAGCTCAATGCATGATACAGTCCAGGATGCAGTTGGCTTTCAGGACTGCTAGTGCACATTTGTGGCTCACGTCAAGGCTTTTCTTCCCCCAGCGCACCCTCAAGTCCTTCTCTGTAGGGCAGCTCTCAATCCCTTCATCCTCCAGCCTGTATTGATACCAGGGGTTGCTTCGACCCAGGTGCAGGACCTTGCACTTGGCCCTGATGAACCTCATGAGGTTCACATGGGCCCACTTCTTGAGCTTGTCCAGGTCCCTCTGGATAGCATCCAATCCACTGAGCCTGGTGCAAGCCTTGTCTGCAAACTTGTTGAGTGTGCACTCGATCCCGCTCTCTAAGTCATTGATGAAGATATTAAACACTACTGGTCCCAATAAGGACCCCTTAGGGACACCATTTGTCACTGATCTCCATCTGGACATCGAGCTGTTGACCACTACCTTCTGGATGAGACAATCCAACCAATTTCTCTTCCACCAAACAGTCCACCCATCAAATCTGTTGTGACGGACCATGTCAAAGGCCTTACAGAAGTCCGGATAGATCACATTCATAGCTCTTCTTTTGTCCACTGATCTAGTCACTCCATCATAGAAAGCCACAAGACTGGTCAGGCAGGACTTGCCCTTGGTGAAGCCATGCTGGTTGTCTCGAATCACCTCCCTGTCCTCCATGTGCCTTAGCACAGAATTACAGAATCACAGAATATTAGGGGTTGGAAGGGACCTCTGTGGGTCATCTAGTCCAACCCTCCTCATGAAGCAGGGTCACCTACAGCAGGCTGCACAGGACCTTGTCCAGGCGGGTCTTGAATATCTCCAGAGAAGGAGACTCCACAACCTCCCT
The DNA here is from genome assembly GCF_030867145.1 of Opisthocomus hoazin. NCBI lineage: Eukaryota > Metazoa > Chordata > Aves > Opisthocomiformes > Opisthocomidae > Opisthocomus > Opisthocomus hoazin. The sequence continues at coordinate 16,341,611 of NC_134414.1, read as the reverse complement.
GGGCAACCTGTTCCAGTGCTCCATCACCCTCAGATGGAAGAAGTTCTTCCTCATGTTCAGACGGAACTTCTTATGCTTCAATTTGTGCCCATTGCCCCTTGTCTTGTCGCTGGACACCACTGAAAAGAGTTTGGCTCCATGTTCCTGTCACTCACACTTGAGATATTTGTAAGCATTTATAAGGTCCCCTCTCAGTCTTTTCTTCAGGCTGAACAAGCCCAGCTCCCTCAGCCTTTCCTCACAGAAGAGATGCTCCAGTCCCCTTATCATCCGCACAGCTTCTCGAAGGACCTGTTCCATGTCCTTCCCAGGCACAGAGGTGAAGCTGACAGGTCAGTAGTTCCCAGGATCCTCCTTTCTACTGTTTTTAAAAATGGGCACAGTGTTTCCCTCCCTCCAGTCATCAGGGACTTCGCCTCACTGCCATGACCTTTCAAATATGTTGGAGAATGGCTTGGCAACTGCATCAGCCAATTCCCTCCGGATTTGGGATGCATCTTGGCAGGTCCTATAGACTTATATATGTTCAGGTTTCTCAGGTGGTCACAAACCTGATTTTCTCTTACCATGGGAGGGACTTTTTTCCCTAGTCCCTGTCTTGCAGTCCATCCTCTTGAGAGGTGTGGGAAGACAGGTTTCCAGTAAAGACTGATGCAAAAAAAGTTATTGAGTTCCTCAGCCTTCTCCTTATTCTTTGTTATCTGTTTGCCATTTCAGAATGTGGAGGAGGAATGTACTTCACATAAAAATGAAACAAAAAGAACAAAAAAAGACTGCCAAAAGGTAGGTGTGCAGTCAGGTTAATAGAACTGAAACAACTCTAGAAAAAATTGATGTTTGGTGACTCCTTTAAACAGTGATCTGTTAGTGAATATAATGAAGAACACAAATAGACAAAAAATCAAACAGAGAGTACCTCTGTGTAAAGAGAACCAGCTGGCATGTGTTGTAAATGTTGGAAAATTTCTGCTCCTGGAGTATAGGATGGGTCTTCACAGAAAGCAGGAATAGTGAGTTTAAAGCATTCAGTTGGAGACAGGCTTATATGGATGCTCTTTTACTTCTCAAAAAATTTTCCAAGCCACTGGGATAATATATAAAGGAAAACAACTCTTTGAGTGGTTACTTTCGGACCTCTTCACCAAACAAGACCCTCAGCTGTGACCTGAGCTTGCCTGTTCAGACCCTGCTGAAATGCCTGCTCTTTCTTATTGGCCAGCTCTCATCAGCTCTGTGCTCTGTGCGTGGCTGCACTACTTAGTCTGCAAGCACATTTAGGCAAAGTACAAACCAAATAAATAGAATTCAGGTTTCTGAATCCTCGAGAGGTGAGATGTCTGCTGCCTACAGCAGACAAAATGAATACGACTTCAACCTACAGTCCCTAACTTCTGGGGTAAGTTATAAGCCTTGTAAGAAATCTCAACATAATTAAAATAGAACCAAGACAGAGAGTCATACAGAGGAATAATTAAAACATAAACCCGATGACACAAACCAAAACAGAGCAAGCGACAGGATGAGTACGCAAGGGGAAAGATAAAGGTCTTTTAATCAAAACAGATTGACATTAAATGACAGAATTAAAAAAAAAAAAACAACAACAAATAAAGAGCTTTAAATGAAAAGCAAGAGAAAAGGCAACAACGCCACTGTGCTGCCTCTGAACCAGTCAGGAATAAAATATACAATGAACAGGTGACCGAATATAAATCTTTAAGAAAAACAAAAGACATGTGGAGAAGAGGAGCCTACAAAATAGATTCCTAATAAATTTTTACTTTATGGAAAAGTAGGACAGACATTTATGTGAATTTTTATTAGTTTAACTCCTGTGTCACAGTGGTGTAGAAGGATATCATTTTGTCTGCTTAAACCTGACAGCAAACGGAGGGACTGAGGGTAATCCTGAAGATTAAGAGCATGTTTTTCATCACATGGGTGAACTGAGTTCCTTGAAACAAGCTGAGTAAAAACCTCACATGTCTGTTTCTTCTTTTAGAAGTGAGACTAAAGAGGTTACTGGCCCTCACACCTGCTAGTTTCTGGTCACTTCCCCTTGCAGACCTTACCAACTTCTCCAGCCTGCTAGCTCAGTAACTAGCAAGGAATTAAAACTACTCAGTATATTTAAATGCTAAGTTCTGGAATCTACTAGCATTTTTTTCTTTTTCTTTTTTTTTTTTTTTCACTTTTTTAAGTGAAACTGTGTAGAAAGTGAGAAATCAAGCAGATTGGAGCTGTAGTAATCTCCAGCAGGAAGCAGGAGCAAGAAGTTGCTTTTCAAGTGGTATCACTGTGTCCAGAAATCAAATTGTAAGCAAGCTGCTTCTTGTGTGAGTGTAACGGGATGTCTCTAAGCCTAGATTTTCCCAGTCCATATTCCTGTGCAGGTAACATTTTCTCAACAGGAAGAGGGTGGAGGAAGCATTGAATATAGAACTGGAAGAACCGAGAACTTGCATGAACCCTGTACTCACTGCAAGCAGCAAGCACAGCAGGTATGTGTCTCAAAGATTTAACTGTGAAACAGGGCTGACTGCAAGCCTCTTTGGAGCCGTAACTGGGCTTAATCTGGCTATAGTCAGTGTACGCAGTAGTAGGAAAACTGACTCAGCATACCATGAAGTACTCTAAGGTTAGTGCAGTCATACCAACACAGTATTTTGATCACCTTTGCAAGTCCAGCAAAGATCCATGATGCACAAGTCCATGTGTAATTGTAGCATAGACATAGGAAGGCAAGGCTGTATGTAGTAAAATTGTCTGTCACTATGAAAAACCTTGAACTTCATCATCATGACCATAAAGCAGGACGAACCTCACAAATGCGCTGTTAATATACTGGTCAGCGTTTAATGAAACATGAGTTAAATGAACATGAAAGTTGCCGGTCCTAGATGCCTGGTCTGGAGAAGTAGTCTGTTCTGCCAGAGACTTCTTTTCCTGCCTGTCTATAGAGTATGAGACATGCCAAAATCTGCCTTTGAAGGAATTCAGAAAAAAAGCAGGTTATTAACATCCTACTGCTGCTGCATGGCAACCTTACCTTTGTGCAAAATATGAACAGAACCTGTTACCAGATTCTGGCAATCTTACTCTTACTGAAGAGCACTACCCTTTCCCAACACTGAGAAGTGAATCTAATGAGTATTGCTAATCATGTCACTGGAAGCTGTGTGATAATCAATATCTGTCTGATGCAAGTCAAGTCTCCACAATCTTGATTTCTGAGGTGAATCCATTTCATGGTGTTGGCTAGTTAGGAAGCAGGCTGAACCTTGTGCTAAGTTAAAGAACCATAGTCTGTACTTTATACCTACCTGGACTATATTTTTTTCAAAACAGAGCAACAGACCTAGTTTAAGCTAACACAAGCACTGATAGGACTAAATAGCTCAGTTAGGCACCTCTCAGTCATCATTGCATTAAATGAATCACCACTGTAATCATACGGTAAGCTGCAGATGGATTGAGACACTCCTGGACAGCCAGAGACATGAACTAACACTGAATGGGAAAACGTGCAGTTACCTTAGCATAACTGTGAAAATTAATGCTGCCTGCTTCTCAGTATTGAGTATTTACTTGGATTCAAAACCTTTAGCCATCAGTTACAACCTTCTACATATCCAGCCAGCTCATGCAGATATGTTTTAGATGCCCAGTAAGAAACTTTTTTTCCTATGAGAAAATATTTTTGTCCCAAATTCGTTCTATAAAGAAAAAAACACACATATATTTCTTACTCCTTCCCTTTGTTCTGGCAACGGAGGAACTTTGTGTTTTTTTCTGAAACAAGGACAATATCTACAGTACATGTCATATCTGCTTACAGAATCACAGAATCACAGAATAGTAGGGGTTGGAAGGGACCTCTGTGGGTCATCTAGTCCAACCCCCCTGCCAAAGCAGGGTCACCTACAGCAGGCTGCACAGGACCTTGTCCAGGCGAGTCTTGAATATCTCCAGAGAAAGAGACTTCACAACCTCCCTGGGCAGCCTGTTCCAGTGCTCCGTCACCCTCAGAGGGAAGAAGTTCTTCCTCATGTTCAGATGGAAATTCCTATGCTTTAGTTTGTGCCCATTGCCCCTTGTCCTGTCACTGGGCACCACTGAAAAGACCTTGGCCACATCCTCCTGACACCCACCCTTCAGATATTTATAAGCATTTATTAGGTCCCCTCACAGCATGTCTCTTGAAGTGGGGAGCCCAGAACTGGACACAGTACTCCAGATGGGTCCTCACTAGGGCAGAGTAGAGGGGAAGGAGAATCTCCCTCGACCTGCTGGTCACACTCTTCTTGATGCATCCCAGGATGCCATTGGCTTTTTTGGCAGCCAGGGCACACTGCTGGATCATTGTTAACCTGTCGTCCACCAGCACTCCCAGGTCCCTCTCCACAGAGCTGCTCTCCAGCAGGTCCACCCCAAGCCTGTACTGATGCATGGGGTTGTTCCTCCCCAGCTGCAGCACCCTGCATTTCCTTTGTTGAACCTCATCAGATTCCTCTCTGCCCAACTTTCCAGCCTGTCGATGTCACGCTGAATGGCAGCAAAGCCTTCTGGTGTATCTACCACACCTCCCAGTTTGGTGTTTTCAAGCGAAAGTACTGACGCAGAGGGGTGGATATATTTCCTGCTGAAGTCAAATGCAGTCCTGTTGACTTTAATAGGATCACATTGTCGCATTAAAGGGGGGGTAAGGGGAGTCTGATATTCAACTAGCCTGCCAGAGCCCTTCCAAGGACTTTCACTGAAAGAGTTTCGCAAAGTTGAAACAATAGGTAATTTATTCAAGCGACAGTTATCACAGATTCGGAATTGCCGTTGATAAATTCACTGTCTACAAAAGTTGAGCTCAAAGTAATAGTTTAGCGCTTTAGTTAACAATGTGTTCCCGGGGATACGTCTGACAAAGTCAGAGGCGCGACTCTTACCAAACAGGCGTTCCTTCTTGGGGGGGGAAGAGAGGTTCAGGCCCGTCGACCCGTGCGTCAGGTGAAGTTCTCGCTTGGCTCCTCCTCCCAAAGAGAGTTTTCAAGTGTCAATTTTTATATGTTTGGAAATCTTTTTGCGAGGTGGGACTAAGTCAATTGTTGTGTATCGATTGGCTCTTGGCATGGAATGTCGTGTCGTCAGAAGCGGGACTCAGCAGTGTGACACGCCTTCGGAGCGGGCATCTTGGTATGTGCATTCGGGGGCCATCTGTGCTTTGTCCAAAGCAATCTCTGAAGCAATCTCTGGCTGCGCAGCCTCCGCGGCGCCCCACAGATCACTGAGTTTACAGTGATGGGCTATCCCCCCTTACTTTTGTCTGATAAGATAAGCACCAGTTATTTACTTCTTTTGTTACCTCTTCGGCTCTTGATGCCTCAGTCCGTTTGTCTTTTGTCTTGCATTGGACAAGTCCAGCAAGGCCATCGATTACACACATAGAAATACAGAGTGTGATTGCATTATGGTAAAATTTATATATTCATTAAAAAGTACAAATGCTCTTCCTTGTTTACATTTAAGCTTTCATTTTAATTGTACCTTAAGATGTTTTCCTTGGGAAACAAATGGATCCAACAATTATGCCAAGGAATTTATTGTAATGGATGTAAAGAACTATAAGCCTGATGTGAGCCATCAAACACATTTGGAGGTCAAAGCCATTCTGTTTAATTCTTAGTTCTGGGAGAGAGATGATTCTGATAATGTTACCTGGATACTTAATTGCATACAGACACTTGGCTATGCAGTTAGTGTCTGAAAAACTCTCCTTCAGCAACCAGTTGGTCACAAGCAGCTGCAATGGACTCTCACTCTTGTCATGCAGGGAAACTACCTCTCCTCTTGTCACAGCTGTAGATGAAGTAAAGCCATGTACATCACCTCCAGCTGTAATCCCTTAAAGATTACTTTAATAATTCCTTATTTTCATCTTTTTTTTTTTTATTTAAGCAATTATTTTTATGTGTCCTGTTGGGACCTGTGTTTTCCTCCTGTCCTTTCAGTTTCTGAGAACCCAGCAGTGGACATCCTACTTTTGTGGACATCAACAGCTTCCTCCGTGTCAATTTTATACATTAGTTGAAGGGTATTTGTGTTTATGCAGAGAGGTATATAATGGCCTCTAGTGGTTCTCTGTATGTGTGCAGATACAATCTTCAACGCACCTCTCATTTTATGAGTATGAATGCAGGAAGGAATAAAATATTGATGTCCAGTTGTTGTCTTTTATGAACAAAAACCTTTTGGCAAGAGTAAACAGAATTGAACAATATGTCCAGCAGAGGGAAGGTGATCTCCTCCATCAAAATATAAGTTGGAATGTTTCTAAGCACTGCTCAGAATAGTCAACTTAATGCAAGAGCAAAGAACCTAAAATGTCCCTAGTCCTTTGGACTGAGCATCACAAATGATATTATTCGTTCTGAATGAAGGCATCCTTCCTGTATTTGGCAGACAAAATCATAGCAACCTTGTATGCAGAATGTATGCAGAATGCGTTTGTAATTCTGCTTCCAGATGAAGAACTGCATGACGGTTGACTGTTAGCCAACAAATGTGTCAGTCTTGTCTTTCTTCTGAGTCATATCCAGATCTGTACACAAGAGTTTATGCCTACAAAGGCAGACACATGAAACGATCTGGGCTGCTTTGGGCAGACTGGATATTAGATGCAGGCAATACATCAGTGCTCTCACTGCACTCCCCCAAACCAAATGTACCTGCCTCTCAGCACTAATAGCTGCTCTAACAAATCTGTACCCCTTAGGACATGACTTTGGCTGGCCAGAATCAGCAACTCCCTGATCAGAGAGGCCAAAGAATTAAAATGTTAGGGCTAGCAGCACCCTTTCTGTGTACATTGCTGCAGGTTCTTCAGCCTATTTGCCACTTAGGATCCCCTTCACAACGGTCTGTGCATGTTGGAGGAGCAGCTTTGCCAACATAATGGGAGAAACAGAATGTTCCAGCTCACTCGAACTTGGTTACTCTCTTGAGGAGCACTCCCACGAGCGCTGAGAGAGCTGGCGGATGTCATTGCTGAGCCACTCTCCATCATCTTTGAGAGGTCCTGGAGAACAGGAGAGGTCCCGAGGACTGGAGAAAGGCCAATGTCACTCCAATCTTGAAAAAGGGCAAGAAAGAGGACCCAGGGAACTACAGGCCGGTCAGCCTCACTTCCATCCCGGGAAAGGTGATGGAGCAGCTTATCCTGGAGGCCATCATCAAGCAAGTGGAAGAAAAGAAGGTTATCAGGAGTAGTCAGCATGGATTCCCCAAGGGGAAATCATGCCTGACCAATCTAATAGCTTTCTACGATGACATGACTGGCTGGGTAGATGAAGGGAGAGCCATGGATGTTGTCTACCTCGACTTCAGCAAGGCTTTCGACACAGTCTCCCATGATATCCTCCTAGGGAAGCTGAGGAAGTGTGGGCTGGATGAGTGGTCAGTGAAGTGGATAGAGAACTGGCTGAATGGCAGAACTCAGAGGGTTGTCATCAGCGGCTCTGAGTCTAGTTGGAGGCTGGTAACAAGTGGTGTCCCCCAGGGGTCAGTATTGGGCCGAGTCTTGTTTAACTTCTTCATCAACGACCTGGATGAAGAGTTAGAATGTACCCTCAGCAAGTTTGCTGATGACGCCAAACTGGAGGAGTGGTAGACACACCGGAAGGCTGTGCTGCCATTCGACGTGACCTGGATAGGCTGGAAAGCTGGGCAGAGAGGAACCTGATGAGGTTCAACAAAGGCAAATGCAGGGTCCTGCACCTGGGGAGGAACAACCCCATGCACCAGTACAGGCTTGGGGTGGACCTGCTGGAGTGCAGCTCTGCGGAGAGGGACCTCGGTGTGCTGGTGGATGACAGAATAACCATGAGCCAGCAGTGTGCCCTGGCTTCCAAGAAAGATGATGGGATCCTGGGGTGCATCAAGAAGAGTGTGGCCAGCAGCTCGAGGGAGGTTCTCCTTCCCCTCTACACTGCCCTAGTGAGGCCCCATCTGGAGTACTGTGACCAGTTCTGGGCTCCCCAGTTCAAGAAAGATGAAGAGCTACTGGAGAGAGTCCAGCGGAGGGCTACAAGGATGGTGAGGGGACTGGAGCATCTGTCCTATGAGGAAAGGCTGAGGGAACTGGGCTTGTTCAGCCTGAAGAAGAGAAGGCTGCGAGGGGACCTAATATATGCTTATAAATATCTGAAGGGTGGGTGTCAGGAGGATGGGGCCAAGGTCTTTTCAGTGGTGCCCAGTGACAGGACAAGGGGCAATGAGCACAAACTGAAGCATAGGAAGTTTCGTCTGAACAGGAGGAAGAACTTCTTCCCTCTGAGGGTGACGGAGCACTGGAACAGGCTGCCCAGGGAGGTTGTGGAGTCTCCTTCTCTGGAGATATTCAAGACCTACCTGGACAAGGTCCTGTGCAGCCTGCTGTAGGTGACCCTGCTTCATGAGGAGGGTTGGACTAGATGACCCACAGAGGTCCCTTCCAACCCCTACTATTCTGTTATTCTGTGATTCTGTGATTGTTCTAGGACAGGAAGTATTTTTATTTTGAAAAGTAGCTATGTTATGTATCTAGTATTCGTCTGGAAAAATGGATGCTATGGTGAATAGAGCATTGGAATAAAAAAATATTTACCTCAGGTTAATTCTCTTAATGGATAAAATAGTGATACACTAGCTTACCCATGTGGTTCTTTGAAGGCCTTTTGATGTATTAGTGTTCGCATTTTTGAGGTTATAGCTCCCATGGTTGGGGGATCTTACTTACTTTAGTTCAAAATAAATCTATATTCCCAATAATTTGGCATCCTCTATTGTTAAAAATTATCCACAAGAGAAATAAAGAACTATGACAACAAGAAAGACAGACATTAAGGGTGTAAATCCCGAAGCGGTATAATTTCCTTATTCTTGTTTTATTTTTTCTTTTAATTTTTAAAGTTCTAAAATTTTTTTCCTCTTCTCACAAATTTAAACTTTTGTTTGAAATTTTTTAAATGGAAAGTTATAAGAAAAAAAAGAGCTACAACATTCTACAGATGCATCGGTAGATGACAATTGCAACTTTCTACATTAATACTTTTGTGATATGTTCAAGTATAGTCTTCAAATGCTTATTATTTACACAGACAACCAGGTTACATGCTTAAATATGTATCTGAGTGTCCAAACATAGGATTTCAATGTGTTTAAGGAGTGGAAGGTTAGAATACAAATCCATAACGCCATACATCAGAGAAAAAAATAATCTAACAAAAAGCCATTTAGGAAAAAATAATGATAGGTTTTGATTCTTGCCTTTGAAATCCCACTAACAGTTAATAAGCAAGGGGTAGATAATTTGACTTCGGGCTTCCCAAGACTTTGGAGTGTGAAATATAAGATATTATAACTGACGGAATTTAGGTGTGAAGAGATGACGGGTGAATGGCTGACAACGCTCAAAAATTTTCTAAAACCACTCATTGTACATTTCAGGGATTTTAATATAATTTAAACTGCATCCAAAAATTGCCAAGAAAATGTATTTTCAGCTAAGCTCTCTTGAGTTCAGTTTCAGCCTGACTTGTTTCTAAACTTTCTACATGTGATCACTGCTGTTCTTGTGCTACGCAAGCTCTCTTCCTGTATCTCTTTAACTGAATTTTTGAAGGCAGAAATCCGTTCAGAAATGGGCAAAAAAAGTCGCAAAAATTATATTATGAAAGGAATATATTTTCATAACGAAGAATTACTGCATATATATTTAAGTGGAATAAAGGACCTAATTAGCTACCCTTAGCTGTGGGAAATAAATATTTTATTCTATTCGCTAGCTGATGACGATGTTAAAACGCTTTTACCTTTGCCTCCAGACTCCTCTAATTCCCTATGGAACATCATATTATTTCTTTTGCTGACAACAAACAGTCAAACATCTGACACTAGATCACTTTCAATTAAGTGTGTAAGTGTGTTGCAACTGGAGCCTGAAGCTCCAGGGAAAAGGCATTTTGACTTGATGTCAGTTAAGTATAAACTGTCCATGTAATGAAAAATACAGCTAATAGGAAACAAGTTCTTTAGATCCTCTAGCTTGTTCCAGATCAGAACTGTTGTATGGCTTTATCTAAACTTGATCTTTCCCTTTTGGATTTCTTTGTGGTAACATCTGGGTTTACTTGTTCTTTTCCAAGCTCCACATACATAAGCAGAAGTCTGAAAGCATCAGGTTCAAGCTTAAAAAAAAAATATATATAAGGAAAATACTTTCAAAACAGCACCTAGATGAAATGGTTTTTTATTACTATAAGCATAGAAAGGATATGGCAGGTCGCGAGAGGTGATTCTGCCCCTCTACTCTGCTCTGGTGAGACCTCACCTGGAGTACTGCGTTCAGCTCTGGAGCCCTCAGCACAAGAAGGACATGGAACTGTTGGAGCAGGTCCAAAGGAGGGCTACAAAAATGATCCGAGGGCTGGAGCACCTCTCCTATGAGGACAGGCTGAGAGAGTTGGGCTTGTTCAGCCTGGAGAAGGGAAGGCTGCGCGGAGACCTGATTGCAGCATTTCAGTACTTAAAGAGAGCCTACAGGAAAGATGGGGACAATCTTTTTATTAGAGGTAACAGTGATAGGAAGAGGGGTAATGGTTTTAAACTAAAACAGGGTAGGTTTAGGCTGGATATAAGGAAGAAATTCTTTACAATGAGGGTTGTGAAACACTGGAATGGGTTGCCCACAGAGGTAGTGAAGGTCCCATCCCTGGAAACATTCAAGACCAGGTTGGACAGGGCTCTGAGCAACCTGATCTAGTTAGTGGTGTACCTGCTCGCTGTGGGGGGTTTGGACTAGATGACCTCTAGGAGTCCCTTCTGACCCAAAACTTTCTATGACTCTATGATTCTATGATATCAAATAAAGATAAGAAGCACCTACCTCAGAGAGTCACAGAATGGTAGGGGTTGGAAAAGACCTCTTCGCATCATCTAGTCCAACTCCTCTGCCAAAGCAAGTTCACCTAGAGCAGGGTGCACAGGACCTTGTCCAGGAGGGTCTTGAATATCTCCAGAGAAGGAGACTCCACAGCCTCCTTGGGCAGTCTGTTCCAGGGCTCCGTCACCTTCAGAGGGAAGTTCTTCCTCATTTTCAGACAAAACTTCCTGTGCTTCAGCTTGTGCCCATTGCCCCTTGTCCTGTTGCTGGGCACCACTGAAAAGAGTCCGGCCCCATCCTCCTGACGCCCACCCTTCAGATACTTATAAACATTTCTAAGGTCCCCTCTCAGCCTTCTCTTCTTCAGGCTGAACAAGCCCAGTTCCCTCAGCTTCTCCTCGTAGGGGAGATGCTCCGGTCCCCTCATCATCCTCGTAGGCCTCCGCTGGACTCTCTCCAGTAGCTCCTCATGTCTCTTGAAGTGGGGAGCCCAGAACTTGACACAGGACTCCAGATGGGTCCTCACTAGGGCAGAGTAGAGGGGAAGGAGAACCAACCTCGACGTACTGGCCACATTCTTCTTAATGCACCCCAGGATACCACTGGCCTTCTTGGCAGCCAGGGCACACTGCTGGCTCATGGTTATTCTGTCATCCACCAGCACACCGAGGTCCCTCTCCTCAGAGCTACTCTCCAGCAGGTCAGCCCCAAGCCTGTACTGATGCATGGGGTTGTTGCTCCCCAGGTGCAGAACCCTGCACTTGCTCCTGTTGAACTTCGTCAGGTTCCTCTGCACTGCAACTCTCCAGCCTGTCTGGGTCTTGCTGAATGGCAGCACAGCCTTCTGGTGTATCTACCACTCCTCCCAGTTTTATATTGTCAGTAAACTTTCTGAGGATACACTCTGTCCCTTCATCCAAGTCTTTCATGAATAAGCTGAATAAGACTGGGCCCAGTACTGACCCCTCACAGAATCACAGAATCACAGAATAGTAGGGGTTGGAAGGGACCTCATCTAGTCCAACCCCCCTGCCGAAGCAGGGTCACCTACAGTAGGCTGCACAGGATCTTGTCCAGGCGGGTCTTGAATATCTCCAGAGAAGGAGACTCCAAAACCTCCCTGGGCAGCCTGTTCCAGTCCTCCGTCACCCTCAGAGGGACGAAGTTCTTCCTCATGTTCAGACGGAACTTCCTGTGCCTCAGTTTGTGCCCATTGCCTCTTGTCCTGTCACTGGGCACTACTGAAAAGAGCTTGGCCCCATCCTCCTGACACCCACCCTTCAGATATTTGTAGGCATTTCTAAGGTCCCCTCGCAGCCTTCTCTTCTTCAGGCTGAACAAGCCCAGTTCCCTCAACCTCTCCTCGTAGGGGAGATGCTCCAGTCTCCTCATCATCCTTGTAGCCCTCCGCTGGACTCTCTCCAGTAGCTCCTCGTCTTTCTTGAACTGGGGAGCCCAGAACTGGACACAGTACTCCAGATGAGTCCTCACTGTGGCAGTGTAGAGGGGAAGGAGAACCTCCCTCGTCCTGCTGGCCACACTCTTCTTGATGCACCCCAGGATCCCATCGTCTTTCTTGGCAGCCAGGGCACACTGCTGGCTCATGGTTAACCTGTCGTCCACCAGTACTCCTAGGTCCCTCTCCGCAGAGCTGCTCTCCAGCAGGTCCACCCCAAGGCTGTACTGGTGCATGGGGTTGTTCCTCCCCAGGTGCAGGACCCTGCACTTGCCCTTGTTGAACCTCATCAGGTTCCTCTCTGCCCAGATTTCCAGCCTATCCAGGTCACGCTGAATGGCAGCACAGCCTTCCGGTGTATCTACCACACCTCCCAGTTTGGTGTCGTCAGCAAACTTGCTGACCCCTGAGGGACACCATTAGTTATAGGCCTCCAACTAGACCCAGCGTCGCTGATGACAACCCTCTGAGTTCTGCCATTCAGCCAGTTCTCAATCCACCTCACTGACCACTCATCCAGCCCATACTTCCTCAGCTTCCCTAGAAGGATGTTATGGGACACAGTGTCAAAATCCTTGCTGAAGTACTCTCCCCTGAAAGACATGAGCAGTATGTGGGGGAAGAATCACTTACACAATGCTATGAAACATATCTATATTGCTAACATCCTGAGTGCCTTCTTAGAGCATATTACTGTACAGGCTATTTGATGAGACTGTGTGCTTTATTGTCCTTTCTTGAACAGTACATGCTTAAGAGATTTAGAGAACTGGACAAGGTGTGAAGCTGATGATAGAAACCTACAAAACTGGCCTGATTCACAGGGCTGCTGAGAGCCTATGGAAGCAATTGACTCCACAGTAAATTAGCACTTCTGAAAATAAACCATTTTCTCTCTTAGTCACTGGCATAGAACGAAGCATGACCCAAAACTCTTGCTGTCTACAGCTGGTTAGAAAATTCAAAAAACTTAAAAAGAAACTGGAATTCATATTTCCAGTTTCTCTTTTATTTTCGCATAATTGTTGTATAATTTCTTGAGTTTTCTTATGAACGGAAACCCTCATTTTGGATCTTTACCCAAGAGAATTTCTCTCGCCAAGCACAAGCCACGCTGCAAACCTTTTCCAAAAGGCGTCTGGGTTCAAAAATATAAAACCCCAAATCTGAACTTATACTCACAGTGAAGTCTGGGGTGTTATTGAAAGGGGAAGGGAAAGATTTGTTTTATTATCAGGAAGACGATACATTGTTGCTCCATGTATAGCTATTCTTGGGGAGCCAGGAAGGTCTGTTTTCCATCCACTCTGTCCCTCTTCTACTGTTTACTGACACTGCATTAAAAATTCTGTCCTCAGTAAGGTCAGGCACAAAACTGCTATCGATTTCTGAAAGTCAAGGATTCACACAATGTCTTTATGTATTTTTTCCTCTGCATAGTGAGATATGTGTTTGTGTTTAAACTACACTATTAAATTGCCATTGTACTATAAGCTAATAGTGCTCTTTGAATATTTTCTAACTGTATATGTAAAGAACCAGACTCTGACACTAAGCAAAATCTGTATTTAATTACTCTTCTCTAGAAAAATTTGGTTTGTGTCTTTTTAAATGAAAAATCTATTGTTGTTTTCCCTTGCAATAAGCAAGCCCAGTGACACTCTGAGTAAAGCGTATGCCAGTTGAGCCAATATTAATACAATTAGAATAGAATACATCAACAATTTAACTCATTTGTGACAAATTACAGGAAAAAACAAGTTGTCATCTTGCAGCACGTGAATTCAAAGGCAGAACTGCAGGATTCAATGCAAATTAAAATAATAATGAGAAAAAAAAAGATTAAAATGGGGCAAAATTTTCCTAATAAACAAAAAACAGTCCATTAATGCTTGGGCATTAGAGAGTAGTTCAGGTTTTGTGAAGAAACTACAAATTTGTAAGTACGACTGTGCTTCTGGGCATACTCAGCTGGACCTTTTTCTTGGCAGAGGTGAAATTATTTCTTTCATGATTCCAGCCCCTCTCTACCAATGTCCTCAGAAGACTTTTTTTTGCTGTTATGCTGTTTGAATATGTTTACCGTCCTTTGTTAAGATGGTTTGAAGCACAAATATGATGGTTACTAGGGCGGTTGTAGCAGATACTAGATAAAGTAAGACAGCTGTAGCAGTCCATAATTGGTAGGATCCCTTATTCAGTGGAAAGTTTAAGTGGAAATCATTTCTAGATAAGGACACCTACACATATGTGCGTGTATGTAGATTCCTACACTTACATCAACGTCTAAGCTGTCCTACAGTCAATATGGTTAAACGATGGCATGGATTGACAGGGTTCACCCTCAAGAAAACACCTGCAAGAAGTTTTCTTTACCCAAAAGTTTGTCTAGTGCTCTCAGAGCTGCTCTAGGGTATCATCGTGGCTTAAGCCCAGCCAGCAACTAAGCCCCACGCAGCCACCCACTCACTCCCCTCCCAGTGGGATGGGGGGAAGAATCAGAAGGGCAAAAGTGTGAAAACTCATGGGTCAAGATAAAGATAATTTAGTAGGTAAAGCAAAAGCTGTGCATGTAAGCAAAGCAAAAGAAGGAATTCACTCACCATTTCACACCAGTAGGCAGGCATTCAGCCATCTCCAGGAAAGCAGGGCTGCATCAGAGAATCACAGAATGGTAGGGTTTGGAAGGGACCTCTGTGGGTCATCTAGTCCAACCCCCCTGCCGAAGCAGGGTCACCTACAGCAGGCTGCACAGGACCTTGTCCAGGCGGGTCTTGAAGATCTCCAGAGAAGGAGACTCCAAAACCTCCCTGGGCAGCCTGTTCCAGTGCTCCATCACCCTCAGAGGGAAGAAGTTCTTCCTCCTGTTCAGATGGAACTTCCTCTGCTTCATTTTGTGCCCATTGCCCCTTGTCCTGTCACTGGGCACTACTGAAAAGAGTTTGGCCCCTTCCTCCTGACACCCACCCTTCAGATATTTGTAAGTATATATTAGGTCCCCTCGCAGCCTTCTCTTCTTCAGGCTGAACAAGCCCAACTCCCTCAGCCTCTCCTCGTAGCAGAGATGTTCCAGTCCCCTCACCATCCTTGTAGCCCTCCGCTGGACTCTCTCCAGTAGCTCTTCATCTTTCTTGAACTGGGGAGCCCAGAACTGGACAGAGTACTCCAAAACACATAACGGTAAACTGGGAAGAAAAATGTCCTCACTCTGAACATCTCCCCTTCCTCCTGCTTCCCCCAGCTTTATATGCTCAGCATGACATCATATTGTATGGGACATCCCTTTGATCAGTTGGGATATGTTGCCCTGGCTGTGTCCTCTCCCAGTTCCTTGTGCACCCATAGCCTACTTGCTGGTGGGGCAGTGTGAGTACCAGAAAAGGCTGTGACCCTGTGTAAGCACTGCTCAACAATAAAGAAAACATCCCTGAGTTGTCAATACTGTTTTCAGCATAAATCCAAAACATAGCCCCATACTAGCTACTATGAGAAACACTAACTCTATCCCAAATGAAACCAGTTTCAGGTATTTGAAACATCCACCTACGTTTGGAGATATGATACCCACAGCCTTCTGAAGAGACACCTAGAGTCCTGGCAGAGTGTCCAGTAATGTCTAAAATATGACTAGATAACTCTGTGGGGTCAGGTAAAGTGACACTTGCTCTCCTCCTAAGGTATTAGTTAGAAAGCGAATAGAAGGAACTGAGACAAATGTAGGTGTCTCAGTCTTCTCTAAACCATACCTTGTGTGTATTTTTCACCAGATCACCCTTGCTTACCAACAATACTACTAAAATGTAAAGGCAAATTATAAAAGAAGAGCTTTAGATTTCCCATATACCAGACAAGGAACTTCTGCAGTAAAAAGTGAAGTCTAGCTTGCTAAAACTGGTCAAAAAAACTTCTTTCTGACTGTAGAGAAGGCCAGTTTAAAGACAAAGCCATTAATAGGATTACACAAATGTTTCTTAGGATTTTTGAGCAATTGTCATTGCTAGAAGAGAGTGATATTTTATTTTCTTTTCTCTCCTGGTGGTCAGATTTATTGGTGAGTTTATACCTCATTTTGAGGACTTGTGTAATTTCCAAGACTCGCTATTCAGAGCAAATTAAGGGTGAGACTCAGAGTGTACAAGAAACAGTCCCGTAGGGAAACAACAGAAACTAAAACAATTTACAAATTCCAAATTACACACTGGAATCAGAAGAAGATTTTGTATGTCAGTTCCTTTTTGAAGGAAATTAAAGCTCTGCATTTTGAGGTCAATTTTTAAATAAGATATTTCAGTTTAGAATAAACTGATTTATAGTGATAAGTCACTTTTATTTCCTTCGGCAATTTTTTTTAAGTGAGTGCCTTTTGATCTAGAAAATCATATCAACAAAATACTAAGGAATTATTTCTGGTAACATATCTCAAGTTTGACTAACAAGAAAAAATAGAGAAGACATTGTCTCCCATAATATCCTCATAGGGAACAGGTTGCCCAGCGAGGTTGTGGATTCTTCTTCTCTGTAGTTATTCAAGACCTGCCTGGACGAGGTCCTGTGCAGCCTGCTCTAGGTGACCCTGTTTTGGCAGGGGGGTTTGAACTAGATGATTCACAGAGGTCCCTTCCAACCTCTACCATTCTGTGATTCTGTGAAAACTCAATGATAGGACAAGTTATTGAACACTGTTATCAAAGATTTCACCCTTTATTAACTCTTTATTATATAAGATGGACAAATCATTTAATGCTAAATTTTCATAGTTGACTACCTGTTTCCTATTTGTCCTGTGAGGTGCCCAGTTTCTCTTGAGTTAATGTTCCTTCTAGCATTTCTTCATTAGATGGTGAAAGGGAATGATAAATATAATATTACACATAGCTAAGAAATGTTACTTTTCATGATATTTTTCCTCAGGGTACAATTCAATCCAGGAAATATTTTCAAAATTAAAAGTCCAAAAATTGAATTTAATTTGTGCATCTGAAATTGCAATTGCATGTGAGAGATTTTTGCTTAAATCACAGTCTATCTCAGTCCTTGTAACCCAGATAAAGTTGTGATATGCAAAGGAGAACATCCTGGGAAGCCTAAATCAGCTTCTTGTCAGAGCACATCCTTGCTACAAATGTACCGAAAGCAATGGAAATTCCTGAGAGGGATTTGATCCATTCAAGTTTCATATATCTCTTTATTTATAACACAAGAAGCCTAGGAAATTGATTTTTTAATCATTGCCAAAGTTCATAGACTGAAATTCTGGATGGCAGGGTTTAGGTGAAGTGGCTGTTAATGAGAATTGCAGATTTGCAATATTAAAGTTCTTAACAGATGATGAACACGGAGAAGTCAGAGGCTTCCAGTGGCTGAATGTCTTTCCCAAAGTGCTGAAAGTTTTCATGTCATCTTGTGATTCAGTCCCTACATCAGGAACAATTGGTGTCTCTGTTTTGAACATTCTCACCTAATTCATTTTATGAAAGGATAAACTGTAACAGAGAAATGGTGGCAAATTTTTGAGTCATAAATATGACACTTTTTAGGAAATGTGTCATGATAAAGCTTAAAAAAGTACAGACACATTTACATTCAGTCGTATGTCTGTTCCAAAATACCTGATTACTTATCGGGATTTGAGCTACCAAAATCATTTTAACCTGATTTTGCCATTTTTTCTCTCTTTTTCACTGTTCAGTGAAAGATAAACATTAGAGAAAAGTTAGAACTTGACAAAAGGCTGGATAGGAATAGTGTGTGTTCTGAGCAGGGTAAGAATGTATGTATGTAGCTTCAGAAGTCTTGCATTAAGAAACAGTCTTAAATTCCATCCTCAGGTAGTAATTCTGTCAGTCTCTTAGAACTCACAGAGTTTATCATGACTAGTTCTTCTTTACTTACTTACCTACATCTGTGGCAAGAATATTTTAATTGTTTAAAAAGATTCCAGTAAAAAACAGCCAAATGTTTATTCTGCTGTGGCTGAGCTACAGATTAAAACTAATTTTCACCGTAAAGAATTTTATGACTTAAATAAAAAGCTGTACTTAAATATAGTAAAATAAATAATAAGTACAGTTTTAAATAATTAATTAAAGTTTATGAAAATTGGATTGTAAATCTCAGGGCAAGAGTACTGTCCACTAGCAAGAAAATATCATCTTGATAAGACTGTAATATTTCCTCTCTGTGATGCATCCTTTAGAATAAAACACTGTTACCCAAGTTTCACAATAATATCATACCTTTTTATCTAAGAAAAGAAGTCACCTTATAGACAGGTGTATGATATTTTAAAGAATTTAGATGGCTGAAGGCTCACTAGCACCTTGACATTAGTTGAAATTTCTACAAGTATCTAAAACAAAAAAGCAAAGTAAGAAAGAGTTTATTATGTGATCTTAACATATAATAAACAATTATTAGCATTGTTTCAGAAGTAATTCCATGGTTTTCAGTAGACATATCAAGTTGGAATATAATAATCAGCACAAAAGTTTCCCAGTTTGACTCAAGAATTGCAGAACCATACGATAGGAGGAGGATCATTTTTTGTGGTTTTTTTTTGAGGGGGGGTTTCTAGCATAGTTTCCAAGAAAAATTAATGCTACCAATTCCAAAAGCTGCTGACATCTAAGCACTATAGCCACTTCTCACTTCAGTTTAGTTTTCTTTGAGGTCTTAAGGAAAGAGTTCTGATCTTGACTCTGAAAAAATAGACCACAAAATGAATGTGGGATGTGACAGATCAGAAAGCATTCAGAAAATGTGAGAACAGCAGACATACAGGAACAGGAGAAGCACCACTGCTAATGAAAAAGGACAATTCACTTGGTAGCATAATTTTTTTTATTTTTACATTTTTAACATTTTTTTCTGAAGATAACATATTTCACTTCAAGTTCTTGACATATTTTACAAATGCTAATGAAATGAGCTTCAGAGCTGCAGCCTCCTGATCTTAACTGGATAATGTTAGTGACATATCACAGAGGGGAAAACTCGTGCTGAGCCCTTGTAACAGCAGTGAATTTTGCCCTGTGTGATTCTGGAAAGTCAATGAGTCTCCACGCTAACACAGGAATGCACTACTGAACAGATTAATGATGGGTTGTGCATAAACTTGGTGTGATTGCTCCTCTGCGCACAAATGCATTGTACATGTAAATCAAGCCTGAATGCTACTAGGTATGTGTATTGTAAAGGATCTTAAGAAACAAGGCACATACAAAGAAGGTAGAAGGAAACAAGCAGTGCACATGTAGGGAGGATCTGGGTGGATAGAGCTGATTACAGACTCAAATGTGATTCTATTTCAGTCTACTGTCCAGAATGTAAATGAGAATAGTTGCAGAAAAAGGGTGAACATGTGTCAACAGGGGTAGATTACTTAAGCAAAGTATGGTGCAGATCACAACTGAATAGTCTGGCTTTTGCTCCCGTCCCAAGGCAATAAAACTGCTCACTGTCATCTACACTCAACTTGGAAGTCAAAATTAATCTCTGAAGGAAACAGCAAAGCCAGAAGTGGCAAAGATGAATCTTGTTATCTCAAGCCTTATTTAAAAGGGAACCTTCCTCACAACTATTCAGGTACCTCTCTCTTGTATAAGTCTTACTATCTTGTTCTTAGGAAAAAAAAAAAAAAAAAAAGCAGAACAAACAAAAAAGGCATAACTCCTACTTAACCTTTGCAGAGAAGAAAGCACTTCAGGAGATATTTTTCCCTCTTTTCATTTTTTACTCAATGTATAAACAATATGCCATCACTAAGAGGAATAAAAGGGTCATTTTATAAATACAGTGGTACCTGGATGAAAACGTGCTTTACCACTTGCTTCATCAATAACAGCTCCAGCTTGTCAACAACTTTTGAGACCTTTTCAGCAAAGTCTGGAATCATCATCCATTGCTTAGAGCAGAAAACAGCTTAAGTCCATTCTAAATATTTTTCTCCTGAGCAAAAATTATTGTATTTGTTCTGTTGGACTCCATGTAAGGTAAATAGTAGTAAGTTGAAGGATATTTCAAATTGCAGAGATTAAAATCTTTGAGATACACCTGAATGCATACAAATTTGTCTGCCTGGTCTGAAACCAGTTAAGCAGGTTAAGTGGTTAAGAAGTTATCTACATTTTCACAATGTCCAGGCCCTGTTTTAAAAGTTTTAGATGGCAGAGAGTTAAACGACACAGTAACAAGGTACGAACAAGAGGTTTTCTTGGATAATGAGTTTTTAGAAGGAATGTGCTGGGGGGGGGGAGGTTTTTCAATCTATATTAAGGCAAAAGCAGTATGAGGACACTAGTACCAGCAAGACAGGAATTTATTGAGAGCAGCCCTCATGAGAAGGACTTGGGCATGCTTGTTGACGAGAAGCTCAACATGACCTGGCAATGTGCATTTACAGCCCAGAAAGCCAGCCGTATCCTGGGCTGCACCAAAAGAAGAGTGGCCAGCAGTTTAAGAGAGGGGATTCTGCCCCTCTGCTCAATTTTGGTGAGACACCACCTGGAGTTCTGTGTCCAGCACTGGAGCTCTGTCCTGGTTTTGGCTGGGATACAGTTAAACTTCCTTCCAGTAGCTGCTGTGATTTGGATTTAGTACAAGAAGAATGTTGATAACACTGATGTTTTCAGCTGTTGCTGTAAATCAAGGACATCTTACAATTTCTCATATTCAGCTAACAAGCAGGTGTGCAGGTGCTGGAAGGCCTCTCATGCCCTGAGGCTGGATAACTGTGAGTGGCAGGGTGTGTGGAGTAGCATGGACTGATGCCTAGGACAGTGGGCACCTCCAGTGTTGTGGAACTTCACCCCTGAACAAGTGCGGAATCCTGAAAAACTAGAATACTGTATGCTGTTGCCCTGGCAATTCCAGAAAGACCTTCATAGACCAGATCAACATTCTTCTCATACTAAATCCAAAACACAGCAGCTACTAGGAGGATTTTGACACTATCCCAGCTGAAACCAGGACAAGACCTTAGCACAGCAAAGACAAGGACCTGTTGGAGAGGGTCCAAAGGCAGGCCACAAAAATGATCAGAGAAATGGAAAACCTCTCCTTTGAGGAAAGGCTGAGAGAGTTAGGCTTGTTCATGCTGCAGAAGAGAAGGCTGAGGGGAAACCTTCTAGTAGCCATTCAGCACCTGAAGAGGGTCTAAAAGAAAACTGGAGAGGGACATTTTAGAAGAGCATGTAGGGACAGGACAAGGGGTAATGGCTTTAAAATAAGAGAGGGCAGATTTAATCATAGAATTATAGAATCATAGTTTGGAAAAGACCTCTAAGATCCTAAAGTCCAACCATACACCCAACAACACCATGCCTACTAAACCATATCCCAAAGTGCCATATCACCACGTTTTTTAAACACCTCCAGGGATGGTGACTCCACTACCTCCCTGGACAGCCTATTCCAATGTCTGACCACTCTTTCAGTAAAGAAATTTTTCCTAATATCTAATCTCAGCCTCCCCTGATGCAACTTGAAGCCATTGTCTTATCACCTGTTACTTGGGAGAAGAGACCAACACCTGCTTCACTGCATCCTCCTTTCAGGTAGTTGTAGAGAGCAATAAGGTCTCCCCTCAGCTTCCTTTTTTCCAGACTAAATAGCCCCAGCTCCCTCAGTTGCTCATAAAAAGACTTGATCTCTATACCCCTCACCAGCCTTCTTACTCTTCTCTGCACATGCTCCAGCACTTCAATGTTCTTCTTGTAATGAGGGGCCCAAAACTGAACACACTACTCCACGAGCAGCCTCACCAGTGCCGAGTACAGGGGCACCCCCCAATGCACTGCTGGATCACCTCCCTACCGTTGCTGGCCATGCTGTTCCTGATACAAGCCAGGATGCCATTGGCCTTCTTGGCCACCTGGGCACACTGCTGGCTCATGTTCAGCCGGCTGTCGACCAACACCCACAGAATCACAGAATCACAGAATAGTAGGGGTTAGAAGGCAACTCTGTGGGTCATCTAGTCCAACCCTCCTGCCGAAGCAGGGTCACCTACAGCAGGCTGCACAGGACCTTGTCCAGGCGGGTCTTGAATATCTCCAGAGAAGGAGACTCCACAACCTCCCTGGGCAGCCTGTTCCAGTGCTCCGTCACCCTCAGAGGGAAGAAGTTCTTCCTCATGTTCAGACAGAACTTCCTGTGCCTCAGTTTGTGCCCATTGCCCCTTCTCCTGTCACTGGGCACCACTGAAAAGACCTTGGCCCCATCCTCCTGACACCCACCCTTCAGATATTTTGTAGGCATTTATAAGGTCCCGTCGCAGCCTTCTCTTCTTCAGGCTGAACAAGATCAGCTCCGTCAGCCTTTCCTCATAGGACAGATGCTCCAGTCCCCTCACCATCCTTGTAGCCCTCCGCTGGACTCTCTCCAGTAGCTCTTCATCTTTCTTGAAGTGGGGAGCCCAGAACTGGACACAGTACTCCAGATGAGGCCTCACTGTGGCAGTGTAGAGGGGAAGGAGAACCTCCCTCATCCTGCTGGCCACAATCTTCTTGATGCACCCCAGGATCCCATTGGCTTTCTTGGCAGCCAGGGCACACTGCTGGCTCATGGTTAACCTGTCATCCACCAGCACTCCCAGGTCCCTCTCCACAGAGCTGCTCTCCAGCAGGTCCACCCCAAGCCTGTACTGGTGCATGAAGTTGTTCCTCCCCAGGTGCAGGACCCTGCATTTGCCTTTGTTGAACCTCATCAGGTTCCTCTCTGCCCAGCTTTCCAGCCTATCCAGGTCACGCTGAATGGCAGCACAGCCTTCTGGTGTGTCTACCACACCTCCCAGTTTGGTGTCATCAGCAAACTTGCTTAGGGTACATTCTAACTCTTCATCCAGGTCGTTGATGAAGAAGTCAAACAAGACTGGGCCCAGTACTGACCCCTGGGGGACACCACTTGTTACCAGCCTCCAACTAGACTCAGAGCCGCTGATGACAACCCTCTGAGTTCTGCCATTCAGCCAGTTCTCTATCCACTTCACTGACCACTCATCCAGCCCACACTTCCTCAGCTTCCCTAGGAGGATATCATGGGAGACTGTGTCGAAAGCCTTGCTGAAGTCGAGGTAGACAACATCCATGGCTCTCCCTTCATCTACCCAGCCAGTCATGTCATCGTAGAAAGCTATTCGATTGGTCAGGCATGATTTCCTCTTGGGGAATCCATGCTGACTACTCCTGATAACCTTCTTTTCTTCCACTTGCTTCATGATGGCCTCCAGGATAAACTGCTCCATCACCTTTCCCGGGATGGAAGTGAGGCTGACAGGCCTGTAGTTCCCTGGGTCCTCCTTCTTGCCCTTTTTGAAGATTGGAGTGACATTGGCCTTTCTCCAGTCCTCGGGCACCTCTCCTGTCCTCCAGGACCTCTCAAAGATGATGGAGAGTGGCTCAGCAATGACATCCGCCAGCTCCCTCAGCACTCGTGGGTGCATTCCATCGGGGCCCATGGATTTGTGGACATCCAGATCACTTAAGCGATCCCTCACACAGTCCTCCTCGACCAAGGGAAAGTCGTCCTCTCTGTGGGCTTCTTCTCTTACCTCCGGGGCCTGGGATTCCTGAGGGTCAGTCTTAGCACTGAAGACTGAAGCAAAGAAGGCATTCAGTAACTCTGCCTTCTCCGCATCCTCCGTCACCAGGACACCCGCCTCATTCAGCAGCGGCCCCACGTTGTCCCTAGCCTTCCTTTTGCTGCTGATGTAGTTGAAGAAGCCCTTCTTGTTGTTTTTGACATCCCTCGCCAGCTTCAATTCCAGGTGAGCCTTGGCCTTCCTCGTCGCACCCCTGCATACTCTCACCACGTTTCTGTACTCTTCCCAAGTGGCCTGCCCCTCTTTCCACATTCCACGAACCTTTCTCTTCTGCCTGATCTCTGCTAGAAGCTCCTTGTTTAACCATGCAGGTCTCCTGCCTCCTTTGCTCGATTTCTTTCTCAGGGGGATGCATTGCTCCTGTGCATGGAAAAAGTGTTGTTTAAAGAGCGACCAGCACTCATGGACCCCCCTACTTTCGAGAGCCCTGGCCCATGGGATTCCTCCCAGTAGCTCCTTGAAGAGGGTAAAGTCAGCCCTCCTAAGGTCCAGGGTTTTGATCGTTCTTATTGCCCTGCTTCCTCCACGCAGGATCCTGAACTCCACCATTTCATGGTCACTGCAGCCGAGTCTACCTCCGACCTTCACATCCTCCACCAGTCCCTCCTTGTTTGTTAACACGAGGTCCAGCAGAGTGTCTTTCCTTGTTGGTTCGTCCACCACTTGCATCAGAAAGTTATCATCGATGCTCTGTAGGAACCTCCTGGATTGCGCCTGCCTAGCTGTGTGGTCTTCCCAGCTGATGTCAGGGGGGTTGAAGTCCCCCATGAGAACCAGGGCCTGTGATTGTGAGGCTGCTTGCAGCTGCCTGTAGAAGGCCTCATCAACCTCCTCCTCTTGGTCAGGTGGCCTGTAGTACACACCCACCGTAATGTCACCCTTATGAGCCTGTCCCTTAATTCTAACCCACAAACTTTCAACTTGTTCCTCATTTGCCCCCAGGCCAAGCTCAATGCATTCCAGTTGCTCCCTCACATATAGAGCAACTCCCCCACCTCTCCTTGTTGGGCTGTCTTTCCTAAAGAATCTGTAGCCATCCATGACAGCATGCCAGTCATGCGAGTTGTCCCACCACGTTTCTGTGATGGCGACCAAGTCATAGCCGTCCTGCTGTATAATGGCTTCCAGCTCCTCCTGTTTATTGCCCATGCTACGTGCATTGGTGTAAATACACTTGAGCTGGGCTGTCAATCTCACCCCTGGCCTTGGCACTCCAAGCCTAGGCTCATCCCTAGTGAGCTGGGCAATATCCCCTTCCCCCTTCGAACCTAGTTTAAAGCCCTCTCAATGAGCCCCGCCAGCTCGTGGCCAAGAATTCTTTTTCCCCTTTGTGATAGCTGAGTTCCACTTGTTGCCAGCAGGCCCGGTGCTGTGTACACCTCCCCATGATCAAAGAAGCCAAAATTTGACTGATAGTGCAGAACTATCTTCATTAGAAGAAAATACCAGATGCTAAGCAAATCTTTAGCAGAAGAAATCATGATAAAACCAATGACCATGAAGTGTAACTCTACAAATTAAACTAGCCAATAGACACACTTCTTAAATGTCAGACTGTCTAATAATTCAAACAAATGACTAATGTTTGGAACAAAGGGACCAGTTGATGATCTGTCTATTCATGTTGAACAGAGAACAGGATTTAGATAAATGAAGTTTTTGGACTTTAGGAAGCTTAGGAATGTAAAATAAACCTGGAAGTATTCAGCAGCTCATCAGATAAACTAATCCTCCTGCTGGTCAGACTTCTGAAAGTAGAAAATAAAAATCATATGTAAGTTACATACCCTGGTATTTCTTTAATGCACGGTTGCCCAGATTCTGATCTCTATGACCCTATGCAAGTCCAAAGACTGTATAGGCAATGAATAAATTACAACATGTTTTTATCAAGATTTAATACAACAGACTTTATCCAAGTTTCAAACTATTAGGACACATTACATTAATAAATATAGCATCTTTCTATCCACATTTTAATGTTGGAAAAGACTACAAAGCCTTTTGCATGGACCAGGGAAGATGCCCAGAGCCCAGATGAATTTCAGCTCTTCTCCATCTTAATTGTATATTATTTGCCTGGTGCCAAAGAAAAATACATTGTCAAAGACATAAATTTTTGAATTATATAAATTACAGAAATAACCAGGTTAGCATAAATAAATTCCACATAGAATCATAGTTTGGAAAAGACCTCTAAGATAATCGAGTCCAGCCATTCACCCAACACCACCATGCCTGCTAAACCATGTTCTAAAGTGCCATATCTACATATTGTTTAAACACTTCCAGAAATGACAACTCCGCCATCTCCCTGGGCAACCTATTCCAACGTCTGACTACTATTTCAGTAAAGAATTTTTTTCTAATATCTATTCTAAACCTCCCCTGACGCAACTTGAGGCCATTACCTCTAATCCTATCACTAGTTACTTGGGAGAAGAGACCAACACCTGCCTCACTACAACCTCCTTTCAAGTAGTTGTACAGAGCAATAAGGTCTCCCCTCAACCTCCTCTTCTCCACACTAAACAGCCCCATGTCCCTCAGCCACTCCTCATAAGACTTGTTCTCTAGAGCCCTCATCAGCCTCATTGCCCTTCTCTGGACACGCTCCAGCAACTCAATGTCTTTCTTGTAGTGAGGGGGCCAGAACTGAACGCAGTACTCCAGGAGCAGCCTCACCAGTGCCGAGTACAGGGGCACCCCCCAATGCACTGCTGGATCACCTCCCTACCGCTGCTGGCCATGCTGTTCCTGATACAAGCCAGGATGCCATTGGCCTTCTTGGCCACCTGGGCACACTGCTGGCTCATGTTCAGCCGGCTGTCGACCAACACCCCAAGGTCCTTTTCTGCCAGACAGCTTTCCAGCTACTCTTCCCCACGACTGTAGTGTTGCATGGGGTTGTTGTGACCCAAGTGCAGGACCCGGCTTTGGCCTTGTTAAACCTCTTACAGTTGGCCTCGGCCCATCGATCCAGTCTGTCCAGATCCCTCTGCAGAGCCTTCCTACCCTCAAGTAGATTGACACTCCCACCCAGCTTGGTGTCATCTGCAAACTTACTGAGGGAGCACTCAATCCCCTCATCCAGATCTTTGATAAAGATATTAAACAAGACCGGACTCAAAACTGAGTCCTGGGCAACACCACTCATGACCGACCGCTACCTGGATTTAACTCCATTCACCAGCACTCTCTGCACTCGGCCATTCAGCCAGTTATTTATCCAGCAGAGAGTACACCCATTGAAACCATGGGCAGCTAGTTTCTCCATTTGTCTTCTTTGATACTCCTTGCCTTTGGAGCTTAGACAGAACAGTGTCATAAAGGAAGCAAATACAAAATTCAAGATTTCTATAAAAGTTCTGTGCTAAGAACTGCCTCAGAACAAAATTTACAACTACAGAATGTTTTGTAGGTCTTTTTATGGCTTTGTTGTTGGTAACAATATAGAGAAAACCAGGATATATTATGGGCATGTTTACTTAGATGTCATCTACCAGAATGCTTTTCCAAACAACAGTTATTTTAATATCTGAGCACTGGAAAAAACCTGAAGGAAGTTTTATGTGCTGGTATAATGTCTGGGAATTTTTCAAAATAATTTTCCAGTAATAACTGTGGAAAGCCTCAGCCAGTTTCAGAATGATGCACTCTGCAGATGGGAAAGATATGTTAGTTCACTTAATAGATTCATGCTGGCTACATGTAGCAAGTAATGCAGATAGTTCAGACACCTGGAAATCTTCAGATTACTAATATCACCAAGTTTTTTAGGAATTTGCATTAAAAGCTTGGAAAAGAGTACTGTTATTGGCCATTTAGGAAAATTTCTGCCTTTAGCCGTGATTGGCTCATCTGTCATTTCCCAGTACATTCTCTGAAATAAAAGGGTGTACTCATTGTCCTTGTTTTGGTTAAAACAGGACCAATTCTTTTATAGTGAATCTTCCTTATAGCTAAGTTCTTCTAAGTAGCTGCATTTCTCTGAAGTTGGCTGCATATTCTTCAGACACTGTCTGCTCCAAAGCTGATAACACCTAATGTTCATAGTTTTACTAAGTTAACGGTAGAAGTGGAAGGCAGAAAAGGCCCATGTTTATATTTATTACTATAGCAGCCAGGGTCACTGATAGATCTTTTAGGTTCCACAAGTAAGGAGTTGTAAAGGGCCATACTTGCGGGGAGGGGCGGACAGGATAGGTGACCTGGTGTTGACCAGCAAGGTATTCCATGCCATGCACGTCATACTCAATATAAAGCTGGGGAATCACGAGGGTCTCACTCTCTTCATCCATGGCCATCTTATGAAGATGACCCTGATTGTTTTTCTGCCTGTGATCCTGATCTAGATTCTGACTCGTACATTCCTGAATCCCATTCCCATCTGCTGCTAAATCCAGTCCAGGACTTCCTGGTGCTGCCTGGGAGCTGCTAGCAGGATGCCAGTGCCTGTGGCGCACAACTACAGGAAACTCAGTATTGGTTTTGTAAATCTTGCCTTATTTCTCTTATTAGTATTTTTAGTAAAGCTGTTTTAATATCCAGTTTGTAAGTCTCTCTCCCTTTTCCTCCTTTTTCCCTTCCTGTGGTGGGAGGGTGAGGTTTAACAGAAAGCATCTCAGTTTATTGCCACCCTGCTCTAAACAGTGACACTCATCTAGTAATGTGTTTTTGGTTTTTTTTTCCAGCAGAGTTAATCCCCCAATGAAGCAGCTAGCTAAAGAGTTACTTTTGAATTTTTCACTCAGGGCTGTATATTATCTCTCAGGGAGGGGAGAGGGGTTGTTTGTTTCAGTTTGTTTTTTTTAAATTTGTAAAAGAGAGTAGTTCCATAGAAAGAATCAAATCACACAGGACTTTAACAGATGCAAATGGATAGACAGGTTAGGAAAAAGATAAGGTGGGGGGTTTTTGCGAATATAATAGTTTATAATCCTTATTTATGAGACTGGCATAGGTAATCTTGCAGATAAGGTGATAGATTCAAAAGATGTGGACCTCATCATCTACACATTGCATAAACTCCCTGTCAAAGACTGCTACAGCTGAACTCCAGGAAGTAGAATCAGTTCTTAAAAAGTGCAACCACAGCAGTTTTGGTGGTCCTAATCACTGGGAGAAAATAGAAAGAAGAGGCTAAATGAAGGAAAGTGGACATACTTTCATTTTAACTGAGAATGTCTCAGTGCCAGGCTGGATGGGACTCTGAGCAAGCTGGTCTAGTGGAAAGTGTCCCCGCCCATGGCAGGAGTGTTGGATCTAGATGGTCTGTAAGGTCCCTCCCAACTCAGACCATTCCATGATTCTACGATTCTATGTCCGCAGCTGATTGTCACATTAAAATTTAGAAATGTATATTACTGTCATATATATTTTAGCTTTATAATCAAGGAAAATATATAGGCACTTTACACAATTTTGGAGGGACAGGTGTGTTTCAGGATAAGATTAGTCTTGTCCTAGGCTTCTCTGTTTCTCTCTGTTTAATGTAAAGATATCCAAGCCAATGAGCTCAGGTGTAGATGTTGACTTTGCTCTGATACATACCATTCTCTGAGTCCAACCCAGCCTCTGCGCTTTGGGCTGAGTAAGAAGCTGTCCATATCACAGAGGCTAACACAGAGTTTTTCAGCTCTACATCTGGCCAGAGAGAAGGTGCAACCATTGGTTCTCACCTGTGGTACAGGATCGCTGGTACAACACTACTCAGAACTCTTCCTTCCAAAACTTCAAGGTAAACTTCAGGAAAATGCCTTTTTCCACAATATCAGTCAGAGAAAGTGGTAGCACCTGACCACTTTCTGAAGAGCAACACAAAACATAAGTACATCATCTATAGTCTTGGGAGAAGCAATGGTTGGGCCATATGGCATGCAGATATTACTGTTCCTTAAAAATAATACATAAAAAAAAAGGATCAAATTGTGGTTACAGAAACAGTGGCTTGTCATTCTGAGGAAGATACAACTTCTTTTTTCTAAGGAGACCAAATGAATTCTTTAGATAAATGACAGGGGAGTAGAAACTTTGTGACTTCTGTTTTGTCTCTATTTTATTTGAGGAATATTTATTGAATTAGAAGAGTCTAGTTTCCAGTATTTGAGGAATATTTATTGAATTAGAAGAGTCTAGTTTCCAGTTCTGTTGACCTTCCTCCTGGTATGGAGGTGCAGAAATGTCTGCTGTGGAGGCACAGGGTCTGGTTCAGAGAGTCTGTACACTGATACATTTTCTTGGGTCTGGACAGAAGAAATGTTTTCTACCACTCTTTATATTTCAGGAAATCTTTTCCAAATATGTATCCATCATCATGACAATACTGAAACAAAATGTTGTTTTGTTCCTCAACCCTCCAATAAAGACAAAGAAATCAGACAAAAATCAAATGAAACAAGGAAACACAATTCAGTCTTGTTAACTGCCTTCTATTTTACCAGCTTACCAGTACTCCAGAGAATAGTGTCATACAGCAGTTTCATGCATTTAACAGCAAGAAAGTGAGAAATACTAGATTTCCTTAAAAGTAGAAAAAAACTCTTAACAGTCCAGATTTTCTGAAGTGCTAACAAAAAACACTTGTGCTTAATCTGAGGTGATACATAAGCACACCCAATTCAATTGTACATATGAGTATAGTTCTAGGGCACCTGTCAGTAGTATATTCCTCTTGAACAGAGATGAAGTAATGGAAGTTAATTCAGCAGGAGTATCATCCTTCTTTAAAGCTATTCATGCTCTTCCTAGAAATTGCTATTTTCAGCATCTGATAGTATGACTCCAAGAGTGTTGCAAGGGCTGGGTGTCCTGGTCTTCCTGTTCAGCAAAGGTTTGAATAATTGCTGCTGGCTTTTCTAAACTGCTGTTACACTTCCTCATCAGCTTGTAGATTATAGTGGGTTGGCACTGGCTAACAGCAAAACTCCCACCGAGCTGATTGTTCACACCCCACCTCAGTGGGACAAGGGAGACAAAATCGGAAAAATAGGACTCAGATATCTTGTGGGTTGAGATAAAGACAGGGAGATCACTTATTGTCATGGAAAAAACAGGTTTGACTTGAGGACAATTTGTTTAATGTATTACCAATTAAAATATTTTTGGGTAGAAAGAATCAAAATGACAACATCCCCTTTCCCAGGCTCAACTTCACTCCTTGACTCTAGACCCTTCTACCCCTCCAAGTGGTGCAGAGGGGATGGGGAGTGGGGGCTTATAGTCAGTACACCACTGTTTCGCTCTGCCACTCCTTCCTCTTCACAGTTTTCCTCTGCTCCAGTGTGGGTTGTCATGTTCTTCTCCTCCTCCTCCTCCTCCTCCTGCAACTGTTTATTGAAACTCCGTACTTTCACTTCCCTTTAGAGTTAAAATTTCCAGCATTATCTTTATTGGGAACTGTGGTTCCAGAATACTTATTAAAATATTAATTGAAAACATTTTTTCCCCCAAATCATCACTGAACTTTAGTGCAAACATTTAGAGAGGAATTTTTGTAAGATGCCCTGCACCACTGATACTTTTACTAATAGTTCAACCTGTAGTAGAAGTTAAGGTATCAACTGCCTTGACAAGAGGATAAGAGAACAGGGATCTATGGCGCAAAATACTCCCCTGTAAGCCATAAGCTTTTTTTCATTTAAAAGAAAAAGGGTAGCAAGCTTAGACTGGGTAAAGAAGTTAGACATTCCTAAGCATATGAAGAGAAACCTTCAAAATCTATCATATGTGAAGCTTTGTTTCAGCATCCAGAAGAATGGGATCCATGGGAGCCAATATCTACAGACAACCTGTTAGTGAACTTACAGTGTGAGTTGCAGCTTCCACTGTTTCCGTTGTCAGTTTAGTCAATGCCAAATGTAGGTTCTGAGTTTAGATTCAAATTCACAAACTGCTAATTCCAGAAGGATAAGCGTCTCTAATAAGTTCTGATTCATATGAACCGACACAGTACACATCTCCCAGATATCTTTTGTTATTCAATTAAAAAAAACCCCTCTTATTCAGAAATAGCTTCTATTAACCTTAATAAAATTTTATGTAGGTTTAAAAATTAATAACGATCAAATTGGAAATTACTAGTGATTTTTGGTGTCTCTATTTTTAGTTATTCACCTTGAGAATAAACTTTAGGGGACATGAAAATGCTGGTTACTTGTTTCTGATAACGTCGTGTTAAAAAATGTGCCCTCCCAGAAGCCCGAGGTTCTTTCACAGTATTTTGCAAACAGTCCTTTTGTGTAGCTGTTATTAAAATCATAACTAAATTTTGAGTGAAACATATTTCCTCAATAATATTTTATTCCTTCTGGTTCCAAGCTGCCGAAGATTTGCTACTTCTGTGTTCACATTCTCCAAGTTATAATGATACTCTACTCAAACTGCTTAAGTGGACTAGATATATCAAGGTACATTTTCTCCTGGAGGAAAACAGTTTAACATCTTTGTTTTATACTAGAATAAGCCCTAAGATTAGGTTATATGCCATTGACTACTCTTACTCTACTTACGGTGTCTGTTACTTTATTTGCAGAAACAAAGTAGATAGGTTTGACACGAGTTGTCCTTGACATATCTTTATTATCTGCTGCTCACCTCCTTGTTATCTTCCAGATACTTACAAATAATTGTATTATATGCCTCTTTTTTTTCCCCCCTGAGGATGGAATTTAAGCTGTCTGGTCCATAATTCTATTCTTAGCCACTTTAAGAAGAGTGACACAGTTTCACAGACTTTTCCACACTTCTTCTATCAGCCACAG
The DNA here is from genome assembly GCF_030867145.1 of Opisthocomus hoazin. Lineage (NCBI taxonomy): Eukaryota > Metazoa > Chordata > Aves > Opisthocomiformes > Opisthocomidae > Opisthocomus > Opisthocomus hoazin. The sequence goes on along the minus strand of NC_134414.1, from coordinate 16,308,882 downwards.
TGTCAAGCTGGCTTAAAACATCAATTTAAGCACATACTTTAATCTAATTTTTACCTATTCTTTTAATTGGTCAGAAATCCATGCTTTTTCACTGGGTATTTTTTGTGCTCACTACCTCCTACTGCTGGTGTTTTTAGTGAAGACTAGTACTAATCCCTAACACTGAATATTAAGCTGTTCTTTGCATCATTTGTTGATAGCTTTCACTCAGCTGAGAAGCAGTTCAAAAATTCTCTCCCTTCTTACCACAGGCACAGAATGATATTTCATACTTCTAATTTCTCTTACAAGCTATTTCACAGCCTGTACTTTGACCTTTGCAATTTTGTCACTGAAAACTCACACTGTTCTTTGCTACATTTGAAGTCAGCTCATGAGCTAAGCAAGTTGGCCACTTACTGCATTTCTTGTCCTTACTCTCTGTTGGGATAATTTACATTGCTGTAATATAATTTTCTCAGAGAAACTGCCAGTTCTGTTCATACCTTTCCATTAGAATTGCACCCTTGGAGACTGTGTTTACCACTTCTCTGAGTTTGTACAAGGAACATGTAGATGGAAGCATCAGCTTCACAACGTAGCAAAAAGCTGCTAGTAATAGATAATGTAGGAGGAGTATACTGCACAGCAGGCTGGAGGAAGCTTAAGGGAAGATTAAGTGAAGAGAGGAAAAAAGGAACTCTCAGGAGGCCTGCAGTGCTGTGTATACATACTCCAATCTTATGTACCACATTCAGTACACGTATTAAAGACAGAGATGCCAGAACTGTATTTTTTGGGTTTCCCTAACAATGAGGACATGTCTGGACATATATCAACGCAGCTCTGGTGCTTATACTGGAACCTGACAGAAGCCTACTCATAACATCTGGCCCATTACAATAAAAATTAAAAAAATAATAAAACAGAAAACTGTTCTCAAAGCTCAGTGCTTCTATAAAAGCCAAGTTCTAGTGTGAAACTAGATTCCCCACTACATTTACCTCTTTGTATTCTACCACCAGATCCACTAAGTTATTAGAAAATCCTTTTTGCTTTCAAACCTTCCTTTAGTGCTTTTACCCCACCAAATGCTAACATGCTCAGCTAGCAACAGCTGTTAACTGTTCTTAAATCAGGATTTTGCAGAACCAAGCAGTGGACTGGATCAGAATTTTATAAACTTTAAACAAAAGAAGTTTCAGTTCTGTGTCTTTAAGATTACATATGGAGAGTATTTTAAGGTGGGGGGAGATCAGGCTGACAGATATTTTGGGTATGTAAAAGCTGCTTTTGCATTATCTTTCATTCAATGTTTGGAACAATTTATTGCAATGGGACTCGGTGAAGATGGGTGGACATTTAAAAGTTTCTTTTGTCATTGCAGGGCTTTCTCATGACTATGCATTTCTAACTACAATCCAACCGTCACTGTATCACACCAGCAAAGGGAATTTGCTCTTTCCTGCTGTGTGCCAGACTTCTCATACCCAAGCTATTACACAGCCAAGGATTGTACACACTGTCTTTACAATAGCATCATGCTGACCAGACACACTGACTTGTAGCAGCAGTTGAGAACAGACAGACTCCCCTACGGGGTAGGTTTAAAATGGTGTATGAAGAAGGGTTAAAGCACTACAGGTAGATCTGGACAGAAAGTTGTGAGTTATTTACGTGATTAAAACTCTGCACTTGCAAAAAGAATATAAATTACGCAACATATTTCAAAGCAAAACTCATTCATTTCATACAGCTCAGCAGTCTGACAAGCAAAGAGAAAAAAGAAAATTTTGCCTAGCACAGAGAAACTACAAAACATGTTTGAAAGCAAAAGCAGGGACTCAGCCCTGCTCTAAACAGAAACCACTGATGGTTTGCAGCAACATTTGCCACAGAACAAGGAAATACAAACTTTCCATGACGAAGCAGCTAAATCAGAGCTTATTCCCATATGCCTACAATGCAATGAAGACAAAGTCATTCCTCCCTCCTGCACCAACCATGGACTGTCCCTAGGACACTATACATCTACATGTGTCATCTTCAGGTCCTATGTGGAAGCAAGCCCAACCCTCTGCTGAAATGCATGCATTGCACTGTTACAGTGCTCAAGATGGTCTGGACATTAAACACTCGTATTCTGCCTGGTCAGATCACCTCCAACAACATCATCATCTAATCGCTGGAACATTTAGAACTTTTCAGCTCCATTACAGAATCACAGAATCACAGAATCACAGAATCACAGAATCACAAAATGGTAGGGGTTGGAAGGGACCGAATGCACGCTGCACAGGACCTTGTCCAGGAGGGTCTTGAATATCTCCAGAGAAGGAGACTCCACAATCTCCCTGGGCAACCTGTTCCAGTGCTCCGTCACCCTCAGAGTGAAGTTCTTCCTCATGTTCAGACGGAACTGTTTTGACATGGCCTCCCATGCATCATGACTTTGGACCTGACAGTTTTTCAGGACAAGCAGGATCAACTGCTTTCAGGTAGTCCTGCTTTCAGCACTACCTTTGTCATCATCTTGGCGCCCATTATCTACTTAAATAAGCCTGTTTTCTGGAGTCTGAAACTGTGCTCCTCTGCTACCAATATCATTAGCATTAACTGTCTTCTCACTGAACATGCCTCATCTGCTAACCTCTCCCGCTTCCACAATAGGCACAGGACCAACCTACCTCACTATAAAATCAGGTAGGGCCAGTTACTTAAAAATCATTGTAGGCGGTCTCAGGTCCAGTACAGCACACTGGGGGATGTGTTTCTATTCTCCACACATTTCCTAGCTCAGGCTTGTTTAACATAGTGTATCCAATGCTTCCATGCACAAAATTTTCATTTATTCTGAGTATAATTGCATGCTTAGCACTGTGTTTTTGTTACTGCAACTTGAGTTTCAGGTAGCTTGTTCACCTAATTGTAATTTATAGACCAAATGTTTCAGGTTAACAAAAATAACATCTCTTTGTTTTTCTCTGAAAAAAATATAAAGTTAATTTAGACTTCTTGGTAATAATGTAACTTCCAATATCAGCATATTCCTGGTTCATTTTCTTACATATAGTATGCTTTTTAGGCCTAAATTTTCTCCCACTTACTTTTCTGAAAAGGTAAAAATCTCAGCATGATAACTGCATTGTGTTCATGCCTTAACATCAAAAATAATTTCTCTGCTTAAAATTCTACTTGAACTCTTTTGGACTGGAGACTCAGAAATGACAAACATAGTTAAAGCTTGGCTTTAAAATACTTCTCAGAGCTTATTGGTAGTGAGAAGTACTTCCCCTGCTGTCTGAGTGCTCTGACAGCTGTGCTCAGTGAGATCAGGTTAGTTTTCTCTTAACAACAGCAAAAATAAGATTTCTACCTTTGTTGGAGATGTAACAAGCTAGTGGAAATGACACTGGGCACCAAAACAAGCTTTTTTGAAAGAGCACACAACACAATAATTCAGTGTTACAAAAAAGACATTTGTATTGTACTTAACACTATTCCACTTTCTGTGGTACATATCCATTCCTGCTACATCTTTTAGGTTTAGCATGCTGTAATTTCAGAATGTAGATCTTTGATAACATGACTACCTGAGGGAGAAAAGTTGTACAATATGCTGAACCTGTAGCAAAATCTTTGATAAATGCCACATGAAAAATTCCTAATGAACATGAATAGAGGGAATAAAACAAGTCACAGAAATAAATAAAGAAGGTTTTGCAACAGCAATGTGTCAAAACAGGGATCACAGAACAAACAGTACTAGTGGAGGAATGGTCTTGTGACTTCATGAGTATTTTCATTAAAGAACTCTGGCACAAAAAGTAGGACTATGATAATGAAATTTGTCACTGAAGCAAATCTGAGAGGCGTTATCAATGGCAAAGAAGGTCAAGATAAACACAGAGGAAGCAAAGAATGACCTTGAGGACTTAGACTACAATTTGAATGACATTCTGCAGGAGAAAAAAAACAAGGGACTAAACCCAAGGATGTCTGCAATAAAATCAGTTTGAAATACAAAAGGAGAGAAGGACCAGGGGCTTTGCCACTTAGAGCATGACTACAGTGACATGTGGCTGCAAAAAGGCATAGCAGATAACATATTCCAGTAGATCTAGGTAAATATTAGGGCCATTATAGAAGGTTTTTGCAAGCACCACAGGGGATACTTCATTGCACCTGGCAGAAGAGGAGTGTTTGAGCCAAACAAGGAAACAGAAAAGCTGCTGGGATGACAAGGCAAACAGACACCCCATTAATTTTGGAGAAAACTGGTTGGTTTAGTGAAGCTATAAGTGTTCTCTACAGAATATCAGACTAACTACAAAAAACAGACTCCAAAAGAGAAGGTTGTATTGTAAAGGACAATTTTGGAATAAGTCCCATTTGGTCAAATATTAAAAAATTTTTATCCTTAAGAGGGAGACTATGGAACAAACATCCTCAGAATTAGGGGAAGGAACACGAAAATTATCTATTTCAAAAGTGACAGGGTAAATGTACACATGGAGATATTGAAGACCCGCCTGGACAAGATCCTGTGCAGCCTACTGTAGGTGACCCTGCTTCGGCAGGGGGGTTGGACTAGATGACCCACAGAGGTCCCTTCCAACCCCTACTATTCTGTGATTCTGTGATTCTGTGATTCTGAGTCACCTTCTGCATATCCCTGACATAGCAGAGAACTACATCCAGTGACCATGGTCACTGGGTCAGGAGCTGGTGATGGATGAAAAAGAATAGTGCTCTGCTCTTTCTCCCAGAATATTCTTGCTCAGTCTTCTTCATAGGAAACCATTTGTCACTGAGGTATATCTCCACAATACAGCTTGAGAGTCCAGAAATGAACAGAAGTCACTCCTAAGAAAAAAGCACGAGTCCCATTATCATAAATGGGATCCTCTAGCACTAAGCATTTTCATCATCACAGCCTCATGTTGTCGTTTCAAACGAGAAGCTTCTCACTGATCATTTCCAAGTATGGTATTTCCTCCTGTGCATGCATATGGACAAATTATGTAATAAGGAGGATGTTGCACTTAAAATTATAGTATGATAAAATAACTCAGGTTAGGCGTGCAGGGGAGGCTTGCAGGCAGGGCGCAGTCCCCCTCCTGGCAACCCAACTGTGAAGATCGCCCTTCCAGGATTCTATTCTAGCCATGGTTTCCACCCACAGGAAAGCCGTTGCCGGAAGGAGCGTGGGGACCCAGACAGAGGCCCCATGCAAGGACACATCTGTCCAAGTCTCTGGCTGCAGAGAGTGCCTGAGTCTGGCACTCGTACAGGAGTACAGCAGAGACAGCAGCTGTGTTTGGTGCGACTAGGTAAATGATCTGCTCAGCCTTGTGGCAGAGCTGAAAGAGGAAGTGAAGAGGTTAAGGAGCATCCGGGAGCATGAGAGAGGGAGGAGGTGTGAGAGGTGGAGCTGCACCCTGCGCTTCCTGAGGCCAAGGCAGCAGGAGGCAGCTCCACAAGAAGCAGAGGACCCCCTACCCTCTTGCCACCAAGCACAAAGAGGGGACCTAAAAGACAGGGGGGAATGGAAACGGGTCCCTGCTCGGGGCGGCAGGCGAATCCCCTCCTGGCCTCCCTCACCTGCCCAGTTGCCCTTAAGCAACAGATAGGGGGCTGTGGAATATGAGGGACTGGCAAATGAGGATGCGGGTGAAGGTCCATCCGGGGGGTTGCCTAGGACAAGTCGGCCAGCCCCACGTATTATGACTGCCCCGGCTAATTAAAAAAGGAGGGTAATTTTCACAGGCAATTCCCTTCTGAAGGGAACAGAGGGCCCGATATGCCGACCAGACCCATCCCACAGAGAAGTCTGTTGCCTCCCTGGGGCCCGGGTTAGGGATGTTTTTAGGACACTCCCTGGTCTGGTGCAGCCCTCTGATTATTACCCCGTCTTGGTAATGCAGGTTGGCGGTGAAGAGATCGTGGAGACTAGTCCCAAGGCCATCAAAATGGACTTCAGGGCACTGGGAAGACAGGTTGAAGCATCAGGGGCACAGGTGGTGTTTTCTTCAATCCCATCAGTGGCAGGGAAGAACACTGAAAAGGACAGAAATATTTCTGTACTGTATTATTTCCGTTATTATAAATTGACTTTGTCTTTGAATTAACTCTTGGTAGTTTTTTAGTAGTGATTTAGGCCCAGAAATCTACTCAATTCATTTTTTAATGACGTTCAACCAGACAATTCAAAAGTTTCTGGTTTTGCAGATGGCCTTAATTGCTTTCAGCTAGTTCAATTTTGTGTTTAGAACAATGGGTACAATATAAATATTCTTATTTATTTTGTTAGATCTAGCAATAAACCTCAATGCATGAGAGAAATAATTATTTTAAAATCAATATTTAGTTTTTGCTGTTTAATAATAATTAATCATTAATAATTAATGATTAATTATGAAAATAACTAATTCGATATATTTTTATACTTGTGATTTTTAGTTTTAGGCCTCCAGAACTATGAGGACAAGTGGCAAGTATGGTAAAGGCAAATACATGAGTTATAGAACTATCACTATATTCAATTTTATTTGACAAATAATTCAAATGTTCAACCCAGATCAATTCCTGAACATCGGCATTCACAGGTAATTATATTGTCCCATCACAAAAAGGCCACATTGAATGACTGCTGCAGGTCACTTAAACTTTTCATCCAGTGAATCGGAAAGCATTCAATGTCTTTGTGATACAATCTCTTCATGACATCATTGACATTTACAGGTTGTGAATTTCTGCCAGGAATACCTGACTTGCTCCTTACAGGATGTCATGTAATTGCTGTCATTCCTTCAACTTACAATTATTAGTTTGTTCTCAATGGACACATAAGAATTCTTTTATAAAACATTCACTTTCATTTGAAGATCGCAGTACAAACTTACTAAAAAAAATAGAAAATGCTATTCAGAGGTGTTATAGTTTAGCTACGGCCGGCAACAAAGGGGCCACGCAGCTGCCCCTCCCCCCGCTGAGGTGCGGAGGAAAGTGGAAAGAAACAGGCAGGTGGGTCAGGATAAGGGCAGTTTAACAGAACAGCAAACAAAGGGAACAGTAAGGACAACGATACAGATAGGGAGAACACACAACACAAAAAGGCAGACCACAGAGAGCAACTCTCACCGCCCACCGTCGCCACCACACGCTCCTGAGCCACCACTGACTTCCCGCGGCCCCGCTTCCCCCCACCAGAACCCAGCATGACAGCACATGGTATGGAATACCCAGCTCTGTTTGGCCAGGTTGGTCAGCCTGCCCTGGCTGTGCCCCTTCCTGGATTCCGGTGAAAATTAACCCTGTCCTGGCCAAACCCAGGACATTATCCACCCCTTATTCTATGCCATCTACGTCATTCCCAGGTCCCCCACTGTCCAGTTGATCACCACCACTTCTCCTGTCTCCAGATATCATTCCCTTAGTCTATGGATCATCACCCTAAAGTGTCCATTGAGTTCATTTAATGCATGACTTCGGGCTCCATCTGTCGTAATGGTCTTCCATGGCAGGAGAGGTGACGTGTGGTGATGGGCGGTCACTTGCTGCATCCGGAGCTCACAGCTGATGTATCTGTTGTGGCCCGTGCCCACAGTCTGCAGAACATGTTGATCTTGATGAAGTTGTTGGATGCCAGTTGTTGAAAACCAGGTCCAGTTCCATCATCGCTGTGCTCTGCTAGGTTTCATCGAAAAAGTCCATCCTTCTTTAATCTGGACGATTCTTACTATGCTACTACTGGTATAACATATAACAATTATAACAGTGATAACAGAGAGTGACAGAGTTATTTTAACAATTAACTTTATACAATTTATTTATGGACTATTCTCACCCAAAATCAAATCCCCATGAGGTACACACCAGACTTCCCCATCCTTCCGCATTACCCACCAGGTACACCCAGGTCCTTGAGCAAAAGCAGTCCTGCGGATGGTCTTGCCTTTGCCCGAGGCAGGACTAACCCAAACCGTCTTCCCTAACATGTTCCTCATGTGCACTGCAGGGACTTTATCCCCTTCTATGGGGCGCTGAGATTTTGACTGGGACCAGTTGGTGGATCCTCTGGTGTTAACCAACCAGGTGGCCTTTGCTAAATGAGTATCCCAGTTTTTGAAAGTCCCACCCCCCATTGCTCTCAAAGTGGTTTTTAACCGCCCATTGTACTGCTCGATCTTTCCAGAGGCTGGTGCATGGTAGGGGATGTGATACACCCACTTGATACCGTGTTCTTTGGCCCATGTGCCTATGAGGCTGTTGCGAAAGTGAGTCCCGTTGTCCGACTCAATTCTTTCAGGAGTGCCATGTCGCCACAGGACTTGTTTTTCAAGGCCCAGGATGGTATTCGAGGCGGTGGCATGGGGCACAGGGTAGGTTTCCAGCCATCCGGTGGTGGCCTCCACCATTGTGAGCGCATAGCGCTTGCCTTGGTGGGTTGGTGGCAGTGTGATGTAGTCAATTTGCCAAGCCTCCCCATATTTATATTTTAGCCATCGTCCTCCATACCACTGAGGCTTTACCCGCTTGGCTTGCTTGATTGCAGCACATGTTTCACATTCATGGATAACCTGTGCGATGGTGTCCATGGTCAAGTCCACCCCTCGGTCATGAGCCCATCTGTATGTCGTGTCTCTTCCTTGGTGGCCTGAGGTGTCATGGGCCCACTGAGCTGTAAACAGTTCACCCTTATGTTGCCAGTCCAGATCCACCTGAGTCACTTCAATCTTAGCAGCCTGATCTACCTGCTGGTTGTTTTGATGTTTCTCAGTGGCCCGACTCCTAGGGACGTGGGTGTCCACGTGACAGACTTTTACAGCCAACTGCTCCAGACGGGCAGCAATATCTTGCCACAATGGGGCAGCCCAGATAGGTTTGCCTCTGCGCTGCCAGTTGTTCTTCTTCCATTGCTGCAGCCACCCCCACACGGCATTGGCCACCATCCAGGAGTCGGTGTGAAGATAGAGCACTGGCCACTTCTCTCGACTGGCAATGTCTAAAGCCAGCTGGATGACTTTCACCTCTGCAAACTGGCTGGACTCACCTTCTTCCTCGGCAGTTTCCACAACTTGTCGTGTAGGACTCCATACAGCAGCCTTCCACCTCCACTGCTTCCCCACAATGCAACAGGACCCATCCGTGAACAGAGCATACTGTTTCTTATCTTCTGGCAGTTGGTTACACAGTGGCGCCTCTTCAGCACATGTCACCTCCTCTGGCGATGCTCCAAAATCTTTGCCTTCTGGCCAGTCCATGATTACCTCCAGAATTCCTGGGCGACTGGGGTTTCCCATTCAGGCCCAACGGGTGATCAGCGCGACCCACTTACTCCACGTAGCATCGGTGGCATGATGCGTAGAGGGGACCCTCTCTTTGAACATCCAGCCCAGGACCGACAATCGTGGTGCTAGGAGGAGCTGTGCTTCAGTGCCGACCACTTCTGAAGCAGCTTGAACTCCTTCATATGCTGCCAGAATCTCTTTTTCAGTGGGAGTATAGCGGGCCTCGGATCCTTTATATGCCCTGATCCAAAACCCCAAGGGTCAACCTCGAGTCTCCCCTGGTGCTTTCTGCCAGAGACTCCAGGTTGGGCCATTTTCCCCGGCTGCGGTGTAGAGCACGTTTTTAACATCTTGCCCTGACAGGACCGGACCAAGGGCTACGACATGAACTATCTCCCGTTTAATCTCTTCTAATGTCTGTCATGGCTCAGGGCCCTATTCAAAATCATTCTTCTTCCGGGTCTCGTGGTACAGAGGACTTACAATCTGGCTGTAATTTGGGATGTTCATCCTCCAAAAACCCACAATGCCCAGGAAAGCCTGTGCTTCCTTTTTGCTGGTTGGTGGAGACATAGCTGCTATTTTGTTAATGACATCCTTTGGGATTTGACGGCACCCATCCTGACATTTTATTCCCAAAAACTGGATCTCTTGTGCAGGTCCCTTGACTTTACTTTGCTTAATGGTGAAACCGGCTTTCAGAAGGATCTGAACTATTTTCTCCCCTTTCTCAAAAACTTCCTCTGCTGTGTCACCCCATACAATGATGTCATCGATGTACTGCAGATGTTCTGGAGCTTCACCCTTTTCCAGTGCAGTCTGGATTAGTCCATGGCAAATGGTGGGACTATGTTTCCACCCCTGGGGCAGTCGATTCCAAGTGTACTGGATGCCCCTCCAGGTGAAAGCAAACTGTGGCCTGCACTCTGCTGCCAAAGGGATGGAGAAGAATGCATTAGCGATGTCAATTGTAGCATACCACTTGGCTGCCTTTGACTCCAGCTGATATTGAAGTTCTAGCATGTCTGGCACAGCGGCACTCAGTGGTGAAGTAACTTTATTCAGGCCACGGGTGTCTATTGTCAGTCTCCACTCTCCAGTAGATTTTCTCACTGGCCATATGGGACTATTAAAGGGTGAGCGAGTTTTGCGGATCACTCCTTGACTCTCCAGCTGGCGGATCAGCTGATGAATGGGGATAAGGGAGTCTCGGTTGGTACGATACTGTCGCCGGTGCACCGCTGTGGTCGCGATGGGTACCTGTTGTTCTTCCACCCTCAGCAACCCCACAACAGAAGGATCCTCCTAGAGACCAGGCAAAATGGACAGCTGTTTAATTTCTTCCATCTCCAAAGCAGCTATGCCAAAAGCCCACTGATACCTCCTTGGGTCCTTGAAACACCCTCTCCTGAAATAGTCTACACCAAGGATGCACGGAGCCTCGGGGCCAGTTACAATGGGGTACTTCTGCCACTCCTTCCCTGTGAGGCTCACTTCAGCCTCCAATACACTCAGCTCTTGGGCCCCCCCGTCACTCCCAAAATACAAATGGACTCTGACCCTTTGAAATCTGATGGCATTAAAGTACACTGTGCACCATTGTCCACTAGAGCTTTATACTCTTGTGGATCTGATGTGCCAGGACACCGAATCCATACTGACCAATAAACCCGGTTGTTGCTTTCCTCCACCTGGCTGGAGGCAGGACCCCTCTAATCCTGGTCAGAGAATTTGCTGCTCACCTGCTGTAAAAATCACTTGGAAGTCTCTTCCAGAGGATCAGAATCAAGATCAAACAGTCTACCTGGTCTGGAGAGCTGGATGCTGGAAACTGGAGAGGCATTTTTCCTATCAGAATCCCCTTTGGTGATTGTTTTACCTCGCAACTCACTCGTGCTTCTAGGGCTGAGGTAGGATTTCCATCCCACTTCCTCATGTCCTCTCCGTGGTCACGCAGGTAGAACCACAAGGTGCTCCGTGGTGTGTAGCCTCTGTATCCTCTTTCCCGAGCAGAGGAACGCTTGCCCCTAATGGCTGAGATGCTGGCCCATACAGGTGGGGAGTAGGACAAATCCACTTTGAATTGCTGGAACTCCCGGGACAATTTATTCACAGCTGAGGAGAGGGAGGAAGAGAGACTTTCTTCATATTGCTGGAGTCTGACAGCCACCTCATCCACTGTTGGTGCGTCTTTACCTCTCCAGTCTACTACTGCCAGTGAGTTGGCATATGAGGATGGTGCGCTCTGCACAAACTTCCTCCACATAGATGCTGTGCACTGGACTTCATCTGGTTCCGTGGGTACCTGCTCATTGTCTGGTTCACAGTAAACCAGCTCCCGCACAGCTAATTTTCTCAAGTACTGAATACCCCTTTCCTTATTGGTCCACTTGCCAGAATAACATACAAAATCGTCACTGAAGGGGTATCTCTCCCTCACACCTGACAGAAGTCTCCTCCAGAGGCTGAGGACTTGTTCCTTTTTCCCAATGGCCTTGTCAATGCCCCCAACCCTGGCCAGGGATCCCAACTGCTTGGCTTCCTTGCCCTCTAATTCCAAGCTGCTGGCCCCGTTATCCCAGAACCGCAGAAGCCAGGTGACAATGTGCTCACCTGGGTGGCGGCTGAAATCTTTCCGCATGTCTCGCAGCTCACTCAGGGACAGGGACCGGATGACGATCTCTGTCTCTATCTCCTGCGATGACCCTGGCTCATTGTTATCCTTCCCAGAACGATCTGATTTCTTTGTGTCTGTCTTTAGTTTTACAGGGGCGACTGCTACCAGCAAAGGTTGGTCATTGGGATCAGCCGCAATGCCTGTCGCTGGAGCTGGGCCTGGAGTTGCTGCCGTGCCCACCGGGGAAACCAGGGCCGTCCCTGCGATCGTGGTGCTGGTCGGTGGGTCTGTGACTGCCTGCTGGGCTGGAGGGGCTGCAGGGCTGGCTGGGAGGGCAGAGCCAGCCACAGTGCCTGCCATTTCGTTTCCCCCCCTTTCCACTTCGGAGCACTGAACAGTGTTGAATATAGCTCAGTGATTTGTGTCTCTCTGGAGTTCCCAGGGTGCCAGCACACTTTTTGCAGATATTTTACTAGTTTGACCGGATTCTGCACTTGTTCAGGGGTGAGTTTAAAACACACCGGGGGTGCCCAGTGCCCTAGACACCTGCCCATGCTGTCCCACACACCCAGCCACTCAGAGCTATCCAGCCCACAGGCAGGTCTCTGCATGATGTTCTTAACTACTTGTTTAACCCTAAACAAAACCTGCAACCCATTCAGGAGGCAGAACAACAGGAGAGTGCTGGCCTGAGCATCCCACAGGTACTTGAAATTCTCAAAAGCTGTTAGGACCAGCCTGCAGGAGAGAGGGGGGGTGAAAGAGTGGGGGAAAGCATCCCCTCCATTTTTCCCCACAGATTGGGTTCGATTATTAACAAATTCTAAGACATAGGATCTGAGGTATAGAAAGGACCGCAGTGCCGTATGCAAATACAAGCCTAATTTCATGCACAGTGATGTTACCATGTCGTAAGTCAATATCACACAGTACAGCAGGATCGTCATCCTGATCCTTTTCCCCGAGGTAATGAACAGCATGGCAGTGAACAGGTACAGCAAGCAAGGATTCAAATACCAGAGCCATTTGGTCAAAGTCAGAAACAGTTTTTTTACCGGCGACTGTTTAACTAACAAAATAAATGCATATAAAAAAGTCTAAGAAAGCTGTTTTAACACGCGCTGCTCAGCCCTGCCGTTATCCCCACCCCACGCTTGGGCACCAAATTTAATGTTATAGTTTGGGCTGCGGCCGGCAACAAAAGAGCCACGCGGCTGCCCCTCCCCCCGCTGGGGTGCGGAGGAGAATGGAAAGAAACAGGCAGAAACTGGTGGGTCGGGATAAGGACAGTTTAACAGAACAGCAAACAAAGGGAACAGTAACGACAACAATACAGATAAGGAGAATACACAACACAAAAAGGCAGACCACAGAGAGCAACTCTCACCGCCCGCCGCCGCCGCCGCATGCTCCCGAGCCACCACTGACTTTCCACTGCGCCGCTTCCCCCCAACTGGAACCCAGCATGACAGCACATGGTGTGGAATACCCAGCTCTGTTCGGCCAGGTTGGGTCAGCCCGCCTGGCTGTGTTCCCTTCTGGCTCCTGGTGAAAATTAACCCTGTCCTGGTCGAACCCAGGACAAAAGGTTTTGGCGTGGGTTACGGAAATGTTGTAACGATGTCACCCCAATATGAGTATGATCGTTCACCTTTATTAGTCAGCAAAAACAAGGTTTATATAGCAAAGCAATTACAGCATCTGAATGGTTAGAACCCTAATCCATATATAGGCAAAACTACTGCAACCCGTTGTGATTGGTGCAGAGCTGCATCTCGATGTGGAAGCAGTGCTGTGGCAGGAAACAACAGCGTGGCAAGAAGGAAGTGACGGTGTGGCAGGAAACGGCAACGTGATGGTCCCCCTGCTCCAGTGTCCCGAGCTCATCGCTCTACCTTCCCAACAGGGTTCCGTGTCAGCTGCTCCCAAGGCTCACCTCCGGATAGGGACCTGGGTTGCTCAACGGCACCAAGCTATGTCCCCTCTCATCCAGCCAGGACTCCACAAAAAGGCATGAGTTTTCTGTTTTGAAATGAAAGGGAAAGTGCAAATCAAACAGAAAGTAAATGTTTAATCTCACTACTGAAATCAAAATAGAAAAGTAGCACAGCGGGTGGAGATAAAGATAGGAGAGTTTAACAGCTCTTATAGGTCATCTTCAGGCATCTTTTGAAGGAATAAGTCTCTAGAGTTATTTCCTCCCTAAAATCTGAGAATACTATGAAAGAAAAAAGAAACAAACATGACTTGAAAAAATGAGAGTAAATATAATATCTCAGCAGTCAGGGGCTCTGGAAGGAGCATGGTCCTGTTATTCCTTAGGATAGATGAGGAGGAGTAATCTAAGAATATTTTCTCTAGTATCTTAAGCCTTGGAGATCTTTTCCTTTGATATGAACACCTTCAAATCTGGAAAAGACCCTCCTTATGAAATGAGATGAAATATATTTTGCATCCTATCCATTAGTCCTCAGAGTGAAGCTGCCACAGACTTCAGCTGCTGAAGGATTTTTTCCTCTTCTTAGGACCAGCACAAAAACATTTCTTTTCTTTGAAGGGTAAAAGATATGTAAGCAAACCCACCGTGAACTCCTGCATAGTTAGCCAGAGCAGGAGTGATAAACAGGCATCTAGAAATTGGAATTAGATCCCTTGCAAAGGTGTAGTTGTTGATATGACATCTGGCTAAATCTGAAATTGGGTTGCCAAATATCTCCCTGCTCTTAGTTCCTCTTTCAACAGTTAGATTTTATCTGAATTCGCATATAGCTCATTGACTCACTGTTAATGTCAGTTGTTGCTTCGCTAATCCTGCAACTCCTATTTTGCAGCTCCCTTTTGTGCTGCCCTTTTCCTGGTCACTGAATCTCAGGTTGTCTCAGAAGCTCTCAGTCCTGAAAGTGAAATAAATATGTTCTGCATCTGAAAAGGAGAGTGGCAGAAAGAGGAATGACCTTTGGCTGGTACACCTTCTATAATCCCATTAATAAAATCCCAGAAGACAAGCAAAAGAAGCAAAGCTTTGCACTCATCGGCATGAAAATATGTCCTCAACCATCTGAAAGAAATGTTTTCTTCCCATTTTCATAGATGCTTGCAGAGCTACTATACACTAATCTCACATCAGAAATATGAAAAAATTAAAAATATTCTGACCTTTCTCCATGTGTCAGTGCACCAGTGAGAGTGCAACTCCATCTGACAAGCATAATAAACAAAATATCTGAAGTAAGCATCAGCAAGCCAGAAACATACCCAAAGTTGTGCAAAACAAGAAATTTTGCCCTTATCCAGACCAACAGGGAAGATAACTTTCAAATCCAAGAACTGTTTGTGAGGCATACCTTATTTGGAGATGTTTTCCGTTTAAAACCATAAGGACTCTTTCTCGAACATTGCAGAGCTATGATAATATTGCACTTATGCTGGATTTTTTTTTCAGAGAATGTTGAACTTTATAAAAAACAGACACAAAATGACTCTAGACCTCAGACTAAAAACTATTTTTATAGTAGAAGATAACAATTACTATTGTCAATCTCGGACCTTGACATAGCACATGGAAATTATAGGACCCTTTAATTAATGTTAATTAATGAACAGTAGGATGTTTTTCATTTCATCATAACTGTAAAGAACAGGAATCCACCAGCCAAAGCAGTAGTTTGGATAACGAAGCTAAGGTGTAGTCTTTGGAGATATGGCTTCCTTTCATGTGCAGAGCCTAATGTAGACTTGCCTGTTGGTCAAGGTGCTTGCATGCTCAGGTGCAGGTTTGAGCAGAGCTCCAAATTCAGCGGCAAAACCTTCTTTTTTGTCTTAATGGATAGGAGAAGAGAATCAATTGACCTGTAGTCCATTCCACCAGGACATATCCAGAGCAAGATTTTGTTTCTTAGTATGATACTTAACTTTCATCTGACCAAATACACAACACGGATCTGATTATTTAAATTGTCTTGATAGTTAATACGGAAAAATAATCTTGTCTATGGAGTTCTTCATTTCTTTCATAAAGTAAACATATACAATAAAACCAATTAATTGCCTTCCAGAAATACCTGTTTCTCTGTAAATTGCAAAGGGATCTTAGGTTTATTAATTCAGGTGGAGCCTTCTAACTTCAGGCAATATGAGTCCTTTTTTTTGACTCAAGCTACAGTCCAGCACCTGCAAGTCCGTAGGTCATCATTTGGTAGAATGAACTTTACTCTTAACTTTACAGCCAGGAATAGGTAGTTGTTTAGAGTCTAGGAGTGTGACTGACAGCATCCGTGGTGGTGTTTGAGAGACAAAGAGAGCCAGTAGGGAGGAAGGTCAGTAGTCCTGCACTGACGATGAAAACCGAAAGGTCTCTGAGGCAGAGTTTTCTGGAAAGACAAGCTTGCAGACTGTGGCAGGAAAAACCACTTACCAAACACACAGGTTAGAAAAAAGAGGCTGAGCTTTATTCTCCACTCTCTCCTCCCTCCATAGCGGTATTCAGAAAAAAAATGACTTTGTATGATGGAACTTAGAAAATTCCTGACTAATAACATCAACTTTTTCTCTGAAAAATAGCCCAGGGAAGGCCCCTATATTAATTATTAGATAAGCTCACAGGTGAAAGGGTAAGTAATATTGCAGGCAGGTATGCCCTGTGGGCTCATATTTTCCATGCTAAAGGGATGACTCACTCAGGTTCAATATTTCTGCAGAAGGTTCCTGCTAGAAAAGAAATCCATTGTTGTCAAGGGAAAAGATATTGTCTCTGACCAAGGTAAAACAACAGATCTTTCTCCGAGCAGTCTAGAATCCCTGTGTTTCTGTGTAGAGTCTGACTGTGAATGTTGATCAATGATGTGCTTGTACATCTGACTAGGGATCTTTGGCCTGATATAATAGGCTTGAGAGCAAGGAAAGGAAAGAAGATAATCTGACTAAAAGGAAAGCAAGAGTCGATGGTTAAAGGAAAAGTTGAATTGTTTTCTGGATTTCTAAATTGGTGTTCAAGGGTCTGATTTGCAAAGATGTTAATCCTTCACAGCTTCTTTGAGAGGTGCTGGAAGTTGTTCTTGCCCATACTGGATACTCTATAATGCTAAGTACTTTGTTGGGCGGCGTGGAGTTCAGGGAAATGAAATAAGGAAAAGACCTCAGGGCCCCTTAGCATTCAACCCAAATTAGTGAAAACTTGGTCCCACGCCAGAGCAGGTGGATGCCTGAAGGAGGCTATGACCCCATGGGCAGCCCGCGCTGGAGCAGGCTCCTGCCAGAAGCTGCGGACCTATGGAGAGTGGAGCCCATGCCGGAGCAGGTTTGCTGGCAGGGCTTGTGATCCCGTGGGGGACCCATGCTGGAGCAGCCTGTTCCTGAAGGACTGCACACTGTGGAAGAGATCCACTCTGTGGCAGTTCATGAAGAGCTGCAGCCTGTGGGAAAGACTCACGTTGGAAGGACTCAGTTGAGTCCGGGAAGAAGGGAAGGGTGGGGGGAAGGCAGAGTAAGATTTAGTTTTATTTTCTTGTTATCGTACTCTGATCTGATTTGTGATAAATTAAACTTTCTTTTTCTCCCGAAGTTTAGTCTGTTTTGTCCATAACAGTAATTAGTGAGTGATCTCTCCCTGTCCTTATCTCGACCCTTAAGCCTTTCATTGTATTTCCTCTCCCCTGTCCAGTTGAGAAGGAGTGACAAAACAGTTTTGGTGGGCACCTGGCAATTATCCAGGCCATACCAAAACAGAAGGATCTGAGGAATTCGCTGAGTCCTATGCATGAGGGGGAAAGCACATATAGATAAAAACCATAGTGTAGTTTTAATTCTGGCATTTCCTAGCTTTTAAGTGCCTGGCTTTACAGCCTTGATAATATCCTTTTCTGTTGCTGAGTTTTGTCGATAAAACATGCAGAAAGAGACAGAGGTTAAAAAGTAAATCATTTATCTAAAAGCAGGCTTCGTGTTCCCCTCCCCTTTGTCTCTAGAGTGATGTCCCTAGTCTTTATGTAAAGCTAATAAAAAGAAAGAGACAGGAAACTTGGATCCTTTGTCATTCACTGCAGAAAACACAATTATGTATTTACACAGCACAAAGTATGAGTTATATAACTGATGGACCATGGCCTCTGAAGAACAATGCTATCTGTCTTACTAATACAGTTTGTCCACATCCTTGGAGGGAAAAACAGAATCACAGAATCACAGACTTACGGAATCACAGAATCACAGAATCACAGAATGGTAGGGGTTGGAAGGGACCTCTGGGGATCATCTAGTCCAACCCCCCTGCCAAAGCAGGGTCACCTACAGCAAGCTGCACATGAACTTGTACAGGCAGGTTTTGAATATCTCCAGAGAAGGAGACTCCACAACCTCCCTGGGCAGCCTGTTCCAGTGCTCATTCACCCTCAGAGGGAAGAAGTTCTTCCTCCTGTTCAGATGGAACTTCCTGTGCCTCAGTTTGTGCCCATTGCCCCTTCTCCTGAGCACCACTGAAAAGAGTCTGGCCCCATACTCCTATCACCCATCCTTAAGAAATTTATAGGCATTTATAAGGTCCCCTCACAGCCTTCTCTTCTTCAGGCTGAACAAGCCCAGCTCCCTCAGCCTCTCCTCGTAGGAGAGGTGCTCCAGTCCCCTCACCATCCTTGTAGCCCTCTGCTGGACTCTCTCCAGTAGGTCCTCATTTCTCTTGAAATGGGGAGGCCAGAACTGGACACAGGACTCCAGATGGGTCCTCACTAGGGCAGAGTAGAGGGGAAGGAGAACCAACCTTGACCTACCGGCCACATTTTTCTTGATGCACCCCAGGATCCCACTGGCCTTCTTGGCAAACAGGGCACACTGGTGGCTCATGGTTAACTGGTCAACCACCAGGACACCCAGGTCCCTCACCGCGGAGCTGCTCTCCAGCAGGGCAGCCCAGATCTTGTACTGGTGCATGGGGTTGTTCCTCCCCAGGTGCAGGACCATGCATTTACCCTTGTTGAACTTCGTCAGGTTCCTCTGCACCAAACTGTCCAGCCTGTCCAGGTCTCGGTGGATGGCAGCACAGCCTGCCAGTGTATCCACCACTCCTCCCAGTTTGGTGTCGTCAGCAAACTTGCTGAGGGTACACTCTAACTCTTCATTCAGGTCATTGATGCAGAAGTTGAACAAGACTGGGCCCAGTACTGACCCCTCGGGGTCACCACTAGTTACAGGCCTCCAACTAAACTGAGCGCCGCTGATGACAACCCTCTGAGTTCTGCCATTCAGTCAGATCTCAATCCACCTCACTGACCACTCATCCAGCCCACACTTCCTCAGCTTCCCTAGGAGGATGTTACTGGAGACCATGTCGAAAGCCTTGCTGAAGTTGAGGTA
The DNA here is from genome assembly GCF_030867145.1 of Opisthocomus hoazin. Taxonomy (NCBI): domain Eukaryota; kingdom Metazoa; phylum Chordata; class Aves; order Opisthocomiformes; family Opisthocomidae; genus Opisthocomus; species Opisthocomus hoazin. The sequence goes on along the minus strand of NC_134414.1, from coordinate 16,289,649 downwards.
GACAACATCCACGGCTCTCCCTTCATCTATCCAGCCAGTCATGTCATCATAGAAAGCTATCAGATTGGTCAAGCATGATTTTCCCTTGGTGAATCCATGCTGACTGCTCCTGATAACCTTCTTTTCCTCCCCTTGCTTAATGATGACCTCCAGAATGAGCTGCTCCATCATCTTTCCAACAACAAAAAATTGTACAAAACCTTAATCCAGTGCTTGTATATTAATCATACATGACAGTAAGCATATAGGAACCTTTGATTTTCCTTATAAAACCCAAACTCATTAGGGTTTCCTAGATAAAGTACAACATTCCAAATACTTGTTGACAATAAGGTTTGAAATTTACTTGAAATATTTTTTTCCAGGACATTTTTTCCCCACAAATGCTTTCAGCATAAATATTTATATTCTAAAAATCTGGATTTTTACTTTCGTCATTTCCTTGATGCATAAAAAATGCACTGTGTTATCAACTTCCATCTACTCCGATATTGTGGTAGGCAGAAACTGTGTGACTGAAGTGAATAAAGTTTTGAATCTAATTCAGGTGTTAGTTGTTCAGTATATTTGAGAGGGCTTTGTCATATAATACAAGAGATTCAACAGGCCTTGGTTTCAGTGTATACTATTTATGTAGCTGGCTAAAAGTGAACAATTCAGCTTATTAATTAGTTTAGGCTTGTTAATTAGTTTAGTTTAGATCAGTAGGATCTAGTATGTTTTGAAAACTTAGACTTTTCAAGTAGTACTGTCCTGGTTCTCTAAGCAGAGACAAGTATTTGTTAATTCAATGAGTGTATGGCTTAGAAATGGTTGTGTAATACTTTAAAAAAACTTCCTATAGTTGAAGGAAAACTTTAGGTTTGTGTAAACAATTTTAACAGTGCAAATAAGAGCAAAAAAGTTAGAAGGTATAGTCAATTACAGCCTGCTAGAAAATGTTCTGGAGTCTGGTTTTGTTTCATCCATATTGTTTTTACAATGTTACTTCTTGAAGCTTAGCTCGAGACTGAGATTTATTTTCCAACAAACCAAATAAGCTACCAAGGTAGTAAGAGGTAATTAAAGATAACAGGGACAATTACCACTTAGGAGAAACAACAAAACAAACCATGAAGAAAGTTATAGCTAATGCCAGGGCTCAGAAGCTGAGGTATTTTACTCCTTTTAATCATTTTCATGTTTGTAATAGATGTTATAAAATACTGAACTGTTGACACAGACAATAGGACTGCTGAATACTAGGGAATTAGTAGATTAGCAGAATGACTGATCTGGAGAAGACAGGTAAATTATAACAGAAAATATTATATATATATTAGAAAAAATAGAAGTTATCAGGAAATGAAGCCGGAGCAACTTTTTATTAAACTGTTATTGATTTACAGCAGGTAAAATAGTCCAGATTCAGAGGAAGTGTTCAGTAACATCTGAAAATTCAAGTACTCCCCAGAGAGTCTCTCCAAAATTGTTGAGATCTGAAGTCTGCATCCACTTCTGAAAAATCTTGTTGCAAGCACACCAGGCACTAAAAACCAACAAACAAAAAAATCCCAGTCTGCAAGCACCCATGATCCCGAAAATGACGATCTTAGAAAACTGCACCTCCTAAAATAAAGTAACATATAAATAAAAGATAAAGAGTGCAAGATCACTAAAACACCTTGATGTTATTACCTGATGAGGAATGTACTCTACTAGGGCTCTGCTTTATTCCCTCAGCTTCGGCTGGTCTGCTGACTACCACAGGAAAATCACTTAAATCGTCCCAACTTCAGCTTCCCTAGCAGTAAATCAGGACTGGCACTTAACATTTTATAAAGTACTCTAACTTCTAGTGCCAGAATTCTGAGCTGGAAGCTCAGCACCAAGATAAATAAGAGATTTTAGCATACAAAAATGATTATGCTTTTAAAGGAATTATAAAATGCAATTAACCCTCAGGCTTGGTATTATGTGAAAAATTAATCAAAATGTGTGACAAATTATCTGGTTTATTATGTCTTTTATAGTAATTATGTTTTCTTAAAGTATGCTACAAAACTCAAGAACGGTTTTCTTACCGTTGAAACAATAAGCTTCCAGTGGGGAAATTTTTTGTTTTGATACAAGCCAAGAAAATATGTTCTATAAAGATTCCTTGAACAGGTTGTGTAGCACTGTGGAACACTTTGAACTGTGAGCAAAAAGGAGCTCTATGTTGTTGAACTCTATTTAAGAGTACACCAAATAACAACAACAACAAAAATACGGCGTGATGGCAGCAGAGTGTAATTGGGCAAATATTAGCAAATATTAACACCAAACCTTGGTTATGCAAACTTCAAGATAAGTAAAATAATCTCAGGACAGTTATTAATTTATGACTGCTCTACTGAATAGTGTCTACTTGATCATTAAGGAACAAAATGGAGAAAGCAAGAAAACCATAATAAATATCAGTTATCCCACCTACAATCTCTTCTCCTTTTTCCTCTATACACAGTCTCTTAAAAGTGGATAGGAGTTTAACCTCCAGACAAGTGAAAAGCAAAGCACACACCCTATATCACCAATGCATGAGACCCACATCCATTCTAACAGCAGCTGACTAAATCTGTCTTGAGTGATGTTAAATACCAAGACTCCTCCTCACTCAGGAATTCCCTAAACTACAGGTTTCTGAAGGTTAAAGGTTCTTCTGGGGAACTCTCGTTACGTTGATCTTAAAATCCTCTTTATGTATCAGCTTTTGACCTCTGTTTACATATGATTTTGTACACATATCTGCCATCAAAATAGTTACTGCTCATATTTGAGCAGTAGATGGTTAGACAGCCACCTGCTTGTTTCAGACAACAAGTGTAAGTATGTCCTCTTTCTGTATGGTAGCCTTAAAACATGGAGTGCAAGCAGAACAGTGAAATGCACAAACTGCATTAGACAACACATCAGAGAATAATAGAATTATTGAGGCTACTAGACATTAAACAGAGGCTGAAGTCGAGTCCACTGCCCATACCTTATGCACCAGTCCTCTCTCATCATGAAAGGCAATACATTTCGTCAGGCAAAATTTAATTTCCATAAATCCATCTAGTTGCTGCCAGTCACCCTATAGTCGTTCGTGTGAGGGTTGTCACTATAACCTTCCAAGTACGTAAGATGAGGCTGAGCAGCCTGCAGTTCTTCAGGTCCTCTTTCCTGGTTGTCCTGAAGATGGGTGTGGTGTTTGCTTTTTCTAGTTATCAGGAACTTCTCTCCATCATCTCGATATTTGAAAGATGAAAAAAAGAGCAGTCGTGAAACGACATCAGCAATCTCCTTCAGCTCCCTTAGATGAATCAAGACAGGTGCCAGAGACCCGTTGTAGGTGGTGTCTAAGTGGCCCTTAACTCTAGCATAGGGAATGCTTCAGTTCCTTGGACTATACCACTAGGCGTACAAGCCTTCCGTTTGCAAATGGAGGTGAAAAAACCATTGAATGATTTGGCCTTTTCCATGTCTCTTGTCAGTAGATGCCCTGTCCACTAAACAGTGGATCCACATGTTCTGTAGCCTCCCTTTCACTGCCAGTGTATATATAGAAGCTCTCCTTCTTGCTTTTCAGATCACTTGCTACTTTCAACTCCAGGTGAGCTATGGCCTTCCTAACTCTACTCCTGTACTCTCAGGATTTATTTTTTTTTATATTCCTCTTGGATAGACCATCTTCTGTACACTGATGTGTGTAGGGGGGGTGTTGTGGGTTTGCATGGCAAGGTTTTGGTAGCGGGGAAGCTTGCGCTGGATCAGGGTCCTGCCAGGACCTGTGGCCCCATGGGGGACCCACACTGGAGCAGTCTGTTCCTGAAGGACTGCCTCCCATGAGGAGGACTCATGCTGGAGCAGCTTGTGGAGAATTGTCTCACATGAGAGTGACGGACCCCCACGCTGGAGCAGTGGCAGAGTGTGAGGAGAAAGAAATGGCAGAGACAACTTGTGATGAACTGACCACAACCACCATTCCCCACCCCCGAAAACTGGGAGTGAAGTTAAGCCTGAGAAGAAGGGAGGAATGGGGGCAAGGTGTTTTTAAGATTTGGTTTTATTTCTCATCATCTTACTCTGGTTTAATTGGTGATAAATTAAACTTTTTCCTGAAGTTTAATCTGTTTTGCCCATGATGGTAACTTGTGAGTGATCTCTGCCTGTCCTTATCCCAATCCACAAGCCTTTCATCATATTTTTTCTCCCCTGTCCAGTTGAGGGGAGGAGTGATAAAACCACTTTTGTGGGCACCTGGCATTCATCCAGGCTAATCCATGACAGGGTGTTGGGGTGAGGATGGGGTGATTGGGGAGTGGGGGTGGGGTTGTGTGGGGGGCTGTGTGTGTATGTGTTTTTGAGATCAAAGAGGTATTCTCCCTTCTGCCAAGCTGCCCTTTGGCCATACCTGCTTGACTTCCTGCACACTGTAATGGACCTCTGGATAGGTTGTGCTTGAAGATCAGTCTGCTCTGCTTGGTCACTTTCCCCTTCAGAATAATATAGCATGATATCATGTCCATCACATAGCCAATCAAGCTGAAGTTCACACTCTTAAGTTCAGAGTCTTTAGTTTTGTATTCACTTTTTTCCCTTCCCTCAGGATCTAAAACTCGAGCATGTCATGGTCAGTACAACCAGGGATGCCTCTGATATTCTCAGTCTAAATTCTTCCTTATTGTGACCTACAGGTCTGATAGAAGACATATCCTAGTCAGCCCAGTCAACACCTGAATAAAAACTAGTACACACTCCAGAATCTAGATTTCTGGCGTGCCAATATATTGTTTTCCAAAAGATGTTAGACTGGCTAATATTCACAATGAGAACCAAGGACTGCAATCATGAAACTTCTTCCAGTTGTTTAAAGAAGATTTTATTTGCCTCCTCTTTCTCTTCACAGAATCACAGAATCACAGAATATCAGGGGTTGGAAGGGACCTCTGTGGGTCATCTGGTCCAACCCTCCTGCCGAAGCAGGGTCACCTACAGCAGGCTGCACAGGACCTTGTCCAGGCGGGTCTTGAAGATCTCCAGACAAGGAGACTCCACAACCTCCCTGGGCAGCCTGTTCCAGTGCTCCGTCACCCTCAGAGGGAAGAAGTTCTTCCTCATGTTCAGACGGAACTTCCTATGCTTCACTTTGTGCCCATTGCCCCTTGTCCTGTCACTGGGCACTACTGAAAAGAACTTGGCCCCTTCCTCCTGACACCCACCCTTCAGATATTTGTAAGTATACATTAGGTCCCCTCGCAGCCTTCTCTTCTTCAGGCTGAACAAGTCCAGCTCCCTCAGCCTCTCCTCGTAGGGGAGATGCTTCAGTCCCCTCACCATCCTCGTAGCCCTCCGCTGGACTCTCTCCAGTAGCTCTTCATCTTTCTTGAAGTGGGGAGCCCAGAACTGGACGGAGTACTCCAGATGAGTCCTCACCAGGGCAGTGTAGAGGGGAAGGAGAACCTCCCTCGTCCTGCTGGCCACACTCTTCTTGATGCACCCCAGGATCCCATTGGCTTTCTTGGCAAACAGGGCACACTGCTGGCTCATGGTTAACCTGTCGTCCACCAGGACACCCAGGTCCCTCTCCACAGAGCTGCTCTCCAGCAGGTCCGTCCCAAGCCTGTACTGGTATATGGGGTTGTTCCTCCCCATGTGCAGGACCCTGCATTTGCCTTTGTTGAACCTCATCAGGTTCCTCTCTGCCCAACTTCTCTTGATCATATGTTCTGTAACAGACACCCACCATGACATCCTCTTGTTGGCCTCCTCTGTGAACATGATGCAGAAGCTCCATGCATCTGAGCTGCTTCTTTTTGGAAGTACAAGACCTTGCCCTTTGCCTTCTTTGCTTGTCTTTCCTAAAGAGATTATACACACCTGTCACAGCACTACTGTTGTGCAGACTACTCCACCATAGCTCCATAATACTGGGAATATCATAGCCCTTCAGCTGCTCAGGGATTTATATTTCCTTCTGTGTGTTTCCCATACTGCATGCATTTATGTCAAAGTATTTCAAGTGGACTTTTGCTGACTTTGTTTTCTCCAGAAGAGTATGAGAAACTACCAAGTCATGGCTTCCCATGTGCACTTTTCCCCCTGTTCTCCTACTTCAGCTTTTATGTCTGTCTTCCAGCAAACTTAATTTAAGGTCTCCTCAGTAAATTGACAAGACTGTTGGTGAAGTTGTTCTTTCCACATTCATCAGCTGCATTCTGCCTCTTCCCAGCAAAGCTCACTTTTTTGAGAGGATTGCATGGTCAAGAAGCCAGACAGACCTTCTGACAATATCAGCCATGAAGGGCAGAACTGTTCTATACATGGGCTTCTATGTCCTTCCCCTATCTCCAAAAATCCTGTAGTCACTCTTGAACTTGCCAGGGTGTTGCGTTAATTTGGCAGAAAATAAACCCCCTTGCGTTCTAACTCTCTTCACCGAAGTGAGAGGCTAGGTGTGGCTAGGTTTAAATTCTGAGTGATGTCCAATTTGCCACTACCAGTCCAGTCGCGTTTAATATGTATATTAAACTACCACGATTCTGGATACACTAATAGCAGTCTGCACCTTCAGTCCAGTCGTGCTCATGACCTAGCATGGCCACTTTTTGTCGCGTTCAGTGAGAAACTGTGACAACTGGCTACTTAAACAGTGCAGTTTTATTTGTGCAACAGGTATATAGGTTTTTTGAATTGCCGGTGATAGTGACTGTCTGCAGGAAAGCACGTGCAAATATACAACGCGTGAAAAGGTTATAAATAATACAGCCTGGCTATAAACATTAGGGAGTAACTCTCTAGGGAGATTTCTAACATTCCCGAGAAAAGCGCTTAGTTTAAGTCTCACCCAAGGCGTCCCAAGGGGGGGGAGAAGCAAGGCTCAGCCCATCGGCCAATCCCGGTTGTCGGAGGCAGTCTGAGGTGGAGTTTCCCTTGACTTGCTCACCATGTTATCTTCTTCTCCCAAAAATCCCCCATTTCCCTGGCTATTTTTATATTCTTTCTACATTTAAGGTGGAGTTTGAGTGACTGTAGTCATACATACCTTTTATCATGATTGGTGTAAAATTCTCTCGCTTCATGTTTAAAGGTATAGTTTACAAAAAATCGAGAGCACAGACTCGAAGAGGGGTGGTCGCACCTCGGAGGCGGGTAGCCTTCGGGATGGAGGTGTGTTTTGGTATTAAAATGATATTAAAATGAGCAAAGTTCACGAGAGGGTAGCACTTTGGCAAAGTATTGAAAACCTGTTGGCTCAGGGGGCCAGATGAGTTACTTATCAGTTCTAGAGGACCATTTTTCCCGCTTTATCATCACGGAGCATGGCCACGGAATCTTCACTCCGCTCCATCCTCTATGGTATGTTGCAGGGAGTTGCTGTGTTAGTGGATTCCTCGCATGCCCGCTGCAGCTGTGTCCCATCCTCAGAACTCCTTTTGATTTTATGCTTTTCCTCAATGGGTGAACTATGCTATGTTTTTCATATAAACCTTAATTTTCAGATGTAAAACCTTAATTTTACTAATAATTCCACACAGTGTCTCCGCTGCTAGTACCATGGTGCCCATATGACAAAATAACAAAGATCATCACTCTGGGTGCCAGACACAGTGCTGACTCAGGTGTGCCTTTCACCGACCAAGTGTAATCGGTCTGTTATTTTTGCCATACAACACTAAAGAAATGTTTGTATGGATTTCCACAAGCAGCAATTACAATGGCAGCTCCAGCCAGCAGTTGTGGAGCCTCATTAACAGGTGTTGGGCATAAGATAGCAAGCTCTATGGAGATATGATGTGTTCATATGTGAGCTTTGAGGAAAGGCAAGATGGCTTCATTGCTTTATTTAATCTCTACAAGTACCACCAACTTGCTGTTCTAGTCTGGGGACATGGTGACAAAATAAAGAAAGAATTCTCATATTTCCTGACAAGGGTGTCATTAACTTTATATTAATGCTCCATCAACACTTTTAAATACATCCTGTAGTTCACCATTCAGACAAGTATACACTATGAGACAACAGACTACCTCCTGTCTGTCCTTACAGAAGGATGAATATATTTCCTTACTCCCACTGTGCAAAAAAAAATGTCTTTCATCACTTGTCCTGTCCCCTCACTAACTCCTCATGTAATTTCATATCATGATCATTGTGAATACTTTAATGTAGAAGTGTTTATATCAATTTGCACTGATTGCGTCAAACAACTTTCCAGGAGCTAAATACATTTGATAGGAAGAACTGTCAGCCTTCTGCCTTGATCTAGTATTTAAGTATTTGCAGGACTGTAACTTTATTTCTTTCTTTATTTTTATCTCAGTTACAATAACGTTCAGCAAAAGCTAAGCAAATCATGGTTTTTCAGCTAATGTATTTTACTTTAAAATGGGAATTATTAATCATTTAGTGTTCAGTCCCACAAGGCTGAGGATGAACATCTGCTGATAACCATCACTGAGTTACTCAGCTGCTACTGATTGTGTTGTCATCACACGCAGAGGCTGATAAACTGAAGCAGATTATTTAGATCTCAAACTCTTTGCAATGGGGATTATGTCTGCATTCTCCCATGCCATCTCTGTTACAGCAGAGAGCTGAATGGCAGCATTTAAAAATGCTGAGAAAAACAAAAGGAGCTTCTCCTTAAGGCAGTGGAGAAACTGGATCCATTTTACACTACAGGGCTTTGCAACAGATGGCTGCAAGAGACGCTGATCCATAAAGATCATCCCTGTCTGGTCATGGGACAACAACTGGTGATACCAGCCCCTGGGAAGTGTTCAGTGCAAAATGTCCCTTCAGGTACCTCCAGTAACTCACACATAAACTACTAACGCTTTTAGATGTTTTCTTCCTTCTCACAAAATTAATCTCAGCTCCCAGCTCTTATTGTCAAAGGAAAAAGAACAAAAACAGAAAAACAAAACCCAGCAACCAAACAAAGCTCTGCTCCTACCAACCAGCATTCTTAACCTTTTCAGGCACTGTTGAACAATACCAACGTTGCACAAGTTCCTTTTCCTCCTTCCCATGCCCTGTTGCCATCCTGCTACGCCTCATCCCCAACTTTCACTGCTCATTTCATGTACAACACATCTGCTTGGAAACCTAGGATGCAGTATTTGGCCTGTCAATATAAATGCAGCAGGGCAAGCTGGGAACTTCTAAGGTTATGCTCAGCAGCTTATTGTCTCACAGTCCCGATTCAAAGGATTATCTTCAGGAAAACAGCCCTGTACCAATATGGCCATGGAGCAAAGGCAGACTGAGTCTGTTCCCATCTGTGCGTATATGTCCTGAGAGAGCTCTCGCCTGCATCAACGTCTATTCCGGGAGCAAGAGTAACAGGCTGTGCAAGATCTTAGATTTTTGTTTCATGGGAAGGCTTGTGACAGTGAAAGCTGTATCTGTTCATGTTCTTAATGAAAATGAAGGTAATGAAGTATTTCCAAGTAAAATGAAAAAAAGCACTAGTAAAAATTCAATTAATCATTTAGAAGAATGCACCCTGAGAAAGCTGATTTTGGTTTAATTTCTGTGCTTAAAGTATAACATTTGCAATGCAAAAACATCTTTCCAAAGAAAATGCTTTCTGTAAAAAAACCTGCACAAACAAAAAAACACCAACCAAGAACAAAGTCCAAAAAACATTTACTTTGTTCCGTTCTGACGTTTTCTATACTTCAGGTCAGAATTTCACCTGGATGGACAAGCTCCTAAGAAAAGAGTTGGTTTTGATCAAAAGGTGTTTTTCTGATGAAAAAATGTTCTGTTGGAAATCCTAGAGCAACTCTACTGAAATCCTTAAAATGGCTGCCCCATTCTTCAGCTATATTCACCAGACCTTGCCAGACATACTGGGCTTGATCTCTGCTAGTGTAAATTGATTTAGTTCTACTGGCTTCTGATGTGTTTCTGATGCTTTCTGTACAGCCTGCTTTGTACAGTGAATTTCATTCTGTGATTAGCTGTGCTCTGCTAACACAGGGAGTAAAAGTTCGTCTTCAATGTTTACTATAGGCAAAAAAAAGAAAAAGCCATTTCCATAAGACAATTTTGGCTCGGCTTAATCACCCTGTAAAGGAGCTATTACCTTCCTCTCAATGTAGGCTGAAGACAGGGTGACCCTGCTTGGACAGGTAAAAGATTGAATCTGCTTACAATGCTCTTTGTACATGACACAGAAATATCTCCACGCCAGCCTCTGGAGACCTTTGTTTTTCCAGTCTTTGCAGCATGAAGTATGACAGTGACGAGGAAGAAGACAAAGAAGAATTACTAAACCTGAGTAATCCTTCCTTAGGACAGAGCTATCTCTTATAAACAGGTGTGGTTTCAACAAGAGGATGGTGAATAGAGCTCTATTAGACACAATTACTGTGGCATTTGTGCTGTGAGTCATGTTACGTAACAATGGCTTTCCAAGTCCCATTTTATCCAGAGTGTGGATTTGATTGCATTTGACTTTTCTTATTATGCAAATTCTATGTTTTTTTTTTTAATTTATTTATGAATAGTCTGAAGTATGAGGTAGGTACATGTATATGTAAATGAAAAGATAAGGGATCTTCCCCAAATAGATTTTGGGGCCTATTCTGGGTAAAGAACAGACATAGTCCAATTCATCTTGTATCCAAAGTATATTTCAAAGCATTCCATCAATTTAAATCCTCTAGGTGTGGAATTAATATGAATTAGATAAATCTAATAAACGATATAATCTTCAGAAAGTGATAACATTGTTCAGCTTTCTATCTCTTTATAGCAATAATCTCTTTGACCATACTAATAGAAAATGACGAAGTTTCTATTACCATATATCCTAGTCTGAAGCGTTTACAAAGGCAAAAAATCCCCTGAAAAGAATGTCAGAGAGAGGACTTTGTGACTAGACCAGTGGGTTACTATTCACTCTAAGCAAAATATACACTATTTATATACCCATATTTTTTTAAGCACTGTTTAAATATTATGTAAGACTTGTGCTAACATTCTGTATGAGGAGAAAGGAAAAAATTCACTCCCACAGAATATCTGACGACGATGACACAGGAACCCTGAGGATTAAGAACCTGCAAATATTTCTGAAGATATCATATATTTATTAGTTTTCCTGGAGAAAAACTTGACAGTTGTCCCCAATTAAAAAAGTCCAAAATTAATTTGCTTCAATCAACAGAACTAAAAACCTTAATGTATTCATTAAAAACACAACTAAAGATCTAATCTAAAGAGATTTTCAAGACTAGAACAGAAAGTTAATTCTGTTGAAGTCTGAAGAAATACTAGTTACTGATACTAAACTGCATGTGGTTTTTTTCCAGGAACATTACTTGACTGATTAAGATAAATAAAACACCTAACTACACATAACCTTTTGTTTAATTATTATTAATACAGTCAACATTCATCAAAAATACTGCCCTGGATTCTGTTATAAACCTTCTTATTTTCTTCCGTTTCACTATTACTTCAAATCTCCCATCAAATCTTTAATTAACATGAAAAGAGAGCTGATAATTAGGATGATCATCTAGAGGTCAAGCAACTCAATGAGAATTATTCAAGGCTAAGAGCAGAGTTCCAATCAAAGGAGTGTAATTTCAAATCAAACCTTTAGAAGATAATTTTTATGGCTTGAATTTGCAAACATTTTGGTAAGTATGTTAATAAACTTTACATATGCAAATAAGCCTGTTGAGGGCAATAAAACTAGTCAGAGGTGAAATGATACAGTTGTAAGTGCAGTGAAGGTGCAGGAATTGAGCAGCAGAGCTTTAAATGGTGAGGGAGTTCCCTAAGATCTGCCAAAGTCATTGGAGTGCAAAAGAACAGCAGTACATATGTGTCTAACAAGGCACTTAATGCACACAAACACATGCAATCCTATAGTGCCAGCTATTCAGAATCTGCCTTAGGGGGTTTCTTCTTATTCTTCCAGCCACAAAGACAGCAAACTATTTTCTGTGTCAAAATTGTCACTTCCCTCCACCTCTTCCGCATGCAATCTACACATTTCAAAATAACACCAAATACCTTTTCCTCTGTTGTTATTTTAAGGATCATCAGCAGAAGCCAAAGCAGACTTTCAAAAACTGAAGCTATTTCCAGGGGAGGCAACGCACACTCTTTAGTTTGTTTTCTTTTCAGCGTTGCTTCTGAAACCAAACTTGGGTGACAATGTGACCACCAGGGATTCTGCAGTCAGGTGAAAGTCCCTTTGCTATTACAGATAGAGCAAGCTGTTGCTCTTTCTTTCTTTCCAAGCTGCATTAACACTGTGCTGCAATCAGGAAGAAAAATCTGACTTAGACGGTAAGGTGAACAAAAGTGTTAAATAGGAAAGAAGATTCCTTTTTACACCTGCTTCTTTCTGGACTGTGGTGGCCCTTTTTTACACTGTGTTTGACTTAGCAAAACTCACAGAATTCTCTGTTTTCCTCTATTATTTACTGCAGAAAAGTGTTCACACGGCTCATATTCGTACTTTCTTTCCTGACTTCCACATCTGTGGTTGAAAGCACCACCTTCTGGCCAGTGCGCACTGAAATTTGAGCAGCAAGCAGCTGCAGTTTTCATAGCTAGCAGCTGAAACACCTCATGCATCTTTACCTGGTGTATACTAAAGAAATTGATGCGTTTCTGTTACTGCAACAGCAATAGCTCAATACATGCACTTGCAATACAGAAACTAGCATGAAATAGGTTATTCCAACAAGATAAAGATCTTTTTTTCTTATGTCACTGTGATGTTAAAATTAATATTTTAAACCTATGATAAAACCGGAGTGAAAGCTCTCAGTGAAATATCTTGGAAAATATTCATCTTCCCACTTTGTTTCTAGGTATATGGCAAAAATGATCCATCCCACAATGCATGAAAGTGTCTGCTTATCTTTATGTATGCAAGTATAATTGAAATCAGTAAGATGATTTTCATGTCTAGAACCCATATATGTGACTGAAGCTGGTAACAGATGTTGAATTTGCAGCAGCCGAATTTGTAGTGGCTGTGTATCCTGCCACATTTCCTGCAGCTATCACACAACCTGAAAAAAGAGACTAACAATTTAAGACCTGTCACAGTATTATAAAAGATAAAATAGGGAGTTATTTAGCAGAAACACATGGTGGAGATTAAGGAAATCATTCTGCACTGCTCTCTGACTCATTCAGCTTCTTCCAGTTGTTTTCCCTTTATTGCCTTTTTCATGTTTGATCTCCCTGTGGACCCAATCACATCCTCTCACTTATGTTTCTGCTAAAAAAAGATAGATGACACCTCTTCATTCACTTCTTGGGGGGGGGAAAAAAAGCAAATGCCAAACAACCTCTGATTTAGATTTAACAAATGTATCTTTTCAATTTCTTATTTATGCAGAGGATATTCAGAACACACTTCTTAACAGTGGCATATTGATTAGCTGAAAAAAGCTGGCTATTATTTCACTCAAAACTCACTACCCTTATTTATGTCTTTGATCTCATATTTGTCTCACAATAACCAATAATATGTACAGAAATCCTAGGTTTGCACGATATTCTACAATCAGTTTTGAAAGAATGGTATTCCTGGCTCAAGAAGTATGAACCCTACAGCCTGTATGTCAAACACTTGGAGAAATATTTTGGCCCCTGGACTTCACAGCAAAAATTCCTAGTGGCTTAAATGGGTCAGACTTCCATCCCTGTATTTCAGAATGCACAAGATGACATTGCATGCAGAATTACCAAAGAAACTGGGCTTTTTTTCTTTTTGTAGGCTGTAAGGATTTGGGGAGTTTCATGCAGCACTTCCCACTTTATGCTCCAACTTACTCCTTTTCTAAAGGCAAGAGCAGAATGATAAAAATCAAACCAGCAACTGGAGAGCATTAACAAGGAAATAAACATGAGGTACATCCTGAACAATAATTCTTTGTAACTACCTCTGTTAAATCAAGGCAGAACTTTCAGCGTGTTGTATGGTTATACCTCCTTGCCACTAAGCACCTCATGGCTTGTTAATACTTTCTGTTTGTAGCCCTGTTGCCCATTTTATGTTCACCTGGTGATATTTAAAGTAATATTGTAATATTTCCACAAGAGATAGAGACCAACAAATGAGAATTACAAATTATCTAACAGTCTAGGGGGCGATCCAGGTGAGTATCTTGTATACTGTATGGTGGAAGCCATTCTGGTTAATAAAGTAGGTCCAGCAGAAGACCAGGTACAGTGAAGGAGACCTGAATCAGGGTGAATTGGAAGTCATTGGAAGTGCACAATGCTCTCTCTTTGAAGTATCGCATTTGTGTCGGTGGAGGAAGGTGAGTAGTGCAGCCTGGTGGTACAAGCTCTGAGTGACCCACGTACAGCTCACCACCACAGCGGGGTACAATCCCAGACCTGTTCCCCTTGAAGTATAGATCGCAGACCCAGACACACATTTTCTTCTGATTGATGACTCTGCCTGTCATAAGGATTGACCAAGCTTCATAATGTACTGTCAAGTGTATACATCAGATGGCCCATCATTTCTTCCTCTTTCCCCACAATTTAAGACCTACTTTGCTTTCTGAAGCACTGCACTTCTCTGCTAGAATCATAATGCTCAAGTATTGAAAATACTAAATAAAAGCAGCTCAGTCAGTCACTGATCTCTATTGCAGTAATTTCTCATTAGAAATACTGAGTACTCATCTCCCAGAAACACCAAGCTTTCCTATAAAAGCATGTTATAGAACTGGACCCTAGAGAATTATTGTGCAATATATCTTCACTAAAGTGGTGATTAATTCATGGTAATTTACCATGACTTATTTGAGTATATCTTTCACAATGGTGTGATAAAAGCTTGGCTTCGTGCTGATTTTTGGCTGGTTTTGCTTCACCTGGTGCCTGTTTTTGTTTCATGCTATATTTGTTGTCCTTTTGTTTCTAAGATAAAGAAATCTGCATCTGTGATGAGACATTTGACTGCGCATTTATCCTTCCAGAAATTAATGGAAGATACATTCCTGGCACAACAGCACCAAATTCTATTCTTGCTTCTGTTCCCTTTCAGGCAGCAGCAAGTCTCACTTTCATGTTAGGATTATCCTCCAACAAAGTAATTTATATAAGTAAGTCAAATGATTTCTAATTTTCACAAATCCGGCATGGCTTGGCTTGGTTTTTGCTACAGCTGTCTCCTCTTTAGATATTTATATGGCAATACAATACAGCAAAGCAGGAATAGATAAGCTGTGCATACAGAAAATGAAGATAGCATAAACAATACAGATTACAGTAGTAAAAGCAACACCAGATATAAACCACTGGAAGTGGAATCAAGAAGGAATAAAACTATACAAAATACCAGATTGTTGAGAGCGAGTTAAGCAGCACAGTTGGAGCTGGGAGGTGGAAACTACCGACATGATCTAGAGTCTGTTGGCTTCTCCTGCTTTCTGTTCCTTGCCTTTAATTTTTAGACTGTGGTTTCTCTGAGATCAGGAAAGTATTTTTACCCATTTAAGCTGCATTTAACCCATCAAGACCCTGACTTTGCAGGATATATTAAACACTGCAGCAATAAAATTAACACTAAATTAAAAAAAAAAAAGAAACAAAACTCAAAAAAATTATTTCACACACGTTAATCTTTCTTCCTCAGAGAATGAGAGATCAATACACTCAATATGTGTGAGTAACGTACTTGACTGGAAAGTACTTACGTGTAGTAGGAAACACCAAAGAACAAACACTTACGGCTTTTCTGTCTTTTCTTTTTCTAAGAGTATAGAAAAGTTCTCTTTGTTTAAGATATTTCAGGCATTTAAAGTATCAGATGTTCTAATTCCTTAGGCCATAGACCAGCTTTCCCAAAATATGACATTTTGGGTGTCCTGTAATGTGCTTGAGCAACCCCATCTGCACACGTGCTGAGAAACTGCCTGATGTGAAAGGCAAAGCCTTTGTATATGTGAACCCAATGTAGCATTTTAAAACCGCTGCAGCCAGAGACCTAGCTCTTTGGTGATTCCGTTGACTAAGGAGCACGTGGAATCATCCCTGCAATAATAAGCAGGGATGGACATTCATTTGCTCCATGTTTTCAAAGGCATTCACACATCTTTACCACCCAGAAGTCACCCTTCCAAACTGAGGTGGCTTTTAAAAGAGGTCACTTTGATTGGTGGCCACTCTGAAATTTAAGGTTTGAAAGAAGCCAAGGCTTCTTTCGCTTTGCTGGGGAAATGGGCTTCAAGTACAAGCTGAAAGCAAAGTCAGGCCACAGACTTTTAACTGGCACATACTTATCTCTGAACAGTATAAATAAGCATCTCAGTGCTTACACAGTCTGACAATTCTTCACGTGTTAAAGGCTGGGATACAAAGATGGGTGTCCATTACCTTTTGCATTCACTGACTTTTAGCCAAAGCAGCAAAGACCAAAAGGCTTGGAGCTCAATGGTTTTTGTTGTTCTTGGTCACGTCTAACTGAAAGTAATTCCAGCTATGTTCCTCCTTCTTCTCATCTGATACCAATTGATACCAACACTTTCATGTCAGTGGAGCAATGGTTATTTGCAGGATGTGTTCCTGTTGGCGTGGGTTACGGAAACGTTGTAACGATGTCACCCCAATATGAGTATGATCGTTCACCTTTATTAGTCAGCAAAAACAAGGTTTATATAGCAAAACTATTACAGCATTTGAATGATTAAACCCCCAATCCATATATAGGCAAAACTACTGCAACTTGTTGTGATTGGTGCAAAGATGCATCTCGATGTGAAAACAGTGGTGTGGCAGGAAACAACAGCGTGGCAGGAAGGAAGTGACAGTGTGGCAGGAAACGGTGACGTTCCCCCTGCTCCAGTGTCCTGAGCTCATCGCTCTCCCTTCCCAACAGGGTTCTGTGTCAGCCGCTCCCAAGGCTCACCTCCGGATTGGAACCTGGGTTGCTCAACGCACCAAGCTATGTCCCCTCTCGTCTAGCCAGGACTCCACATGTTCCAATTTAAACAAATCTCAGAAGATGATGTCCTAATACTTGTTATCATAGCTAATAAAATTAATTAGCTGATCATGCATGTATTTTGGTCACACCAGATTACTTCGCATTAACAGGCAGAATGGATTGTGTCCACTCTCTGAGCAAACAGATAACATACTTGAGCCTAAAGAGAAAGAAAAGAAGCCATAATCTCAACTAATATAAATATCAGTCTTTTGGAAAAAATACACCAGGATCAGGGGCTGCTCCTTTAGAACAACTCTTTAGCACTGCTGTCATAGCAAATAAAGCTACTACAAGTTGAACGAAATAACATAGTTTACTATCAAGATGCTTATTATTGATATGTTAAATCATCAGGGCAATTATTTCAGTGTTGTCTCTCTCTGGTTTGGGACTGAAATCTCTGAGAAGGGAAAAAACATGTTATTTTTTTCTGTTTTAACTCTACAGTCAGGAGTTATTCAGGCATTAGAAATGCCATTGTTAGGGGACTAGCAGTGTCAGTTCATATTTGTGTCTCAAAACTTTAGGGAAATGGCTACTTAACCAAACAGGTGTTGAGGGAGAACGAAGAGCGGGAGTTAAGAGAAGGAAAGAAAAAAAGCGAAAAGAGAAAAAGCAGATGGTGACCAAGAGAAATGGGAGGTGGTTTTGTGTATATACTAGTCATGAATTAAAAAAGCAATACTAGACAGCTTGTGTATACACCCTCCCTCTGTGCAAGTCACAAAGAAAAGAAGGAAATAATAGCTTGTACCTGCTTTCTCATTTATTTTACTTGCCTTAACTTAGGCTACTTGTTACTGGCAATTAAATTTGGCTCTCCTGAACATATTGAAAGGCAGAGGAGAGGCTGTGCCTGCAGTACTCAGGCAGGAGCTATGCACCCTGCAGGCAGACCTTGGAGCAGAGGGGCCTGTGTCGGCTCACCTGATCCTTCACAGAATCATAGAACAGTTTGGGTTGGAGAGGCCTTCAAAGTTCATCTCGTTCCAACCCCCCTGTCATGGGCAGAGACATCTTTCACTAGACCAGGTTGCTCAAAGCCCTGTCCAACCTGGCCTTGAACACCTCCAGTGATGAGGTATCTACAACTAAGAAACCTGTTTCAGCATCTCACCATGCCCAGTGTAAAAAATTTCTTCCTTATACCTAATCTAAATCTACCCGCTTCCAGTTTAAATCATCGCCCCCTGCCATGGCCCCTACTGGCCTTGGTAAAAAGTCTTTATCTTTGTTATAAACTCCCTTTATATATTGAAAGGCCATCATATGGTGTCCCCCGAGCCTTCTCTTCTCCAGGCTGAACAACCCCAACTCTCTCCGTCTTCCTTCACAGGAGAGGTGTTCCATCCCTCTGATCGTTTTTGTGGCCCCTTCTGGACGTGGTCTAACAGGTCCGTGTCTTGTACAGGGGAATGCAGAACTGGACGCAGCACTCTAGATGGGTTCTCACAAGAGCAGAGTAAAGGGGAAGAATCACCTCCCTCGACCTGATGGTCACGATTCTTTTTATGCAGCTCAGGATATAGTTGGCTTTGTGGGCTGCAAGAACACATTGCCAGTTCATGTTCAATTTTTCAACCACCTGTCTCCTGGTTTCATCTGGGATAGAGTTAATTTTCAGTTGTTGCTAATCATTCAAGACATTTTCTGCTTCTCGCATCACCCCACCAGCAAGAAGGCTGAGGGTGCACATGAAGTTGGGAGGGGACACAGCCAGGACAGCTGACCCCAGCTGACCAAAGGGATATTCCATATCATATAGCGTTGTATGCAGCATATAAAGCTGGTGGAAGAATAAGGAAGGGGGAGACATTTGGAGAGGTGGCGTCTTCCCAAGTAACCGTCACGGGTGATGGAGCTCTGCTTGTGTGGCGATGGCTGAACATCTGCCTGCCGATGGGAAGTAGTGGATGACTTCCTTGTTTTGCTTTGCTTGTGCATGTAGCTTTTGCTTTACTGATTAAACTGTCTTTATCTCAGCCCATGAGTTTCTCACTTTTACCCTTCCCATTCTCTCCCCCATCCCACCGGGGGGGAAGTGAGCAAGCGGCTGTGTGGAGCTTAGTTTACAGCTGGGGCTAAACCACAACAACCAATATCCCCAAATCCTTCTCCACAAGGCTTCTCTCAATCACTTCAACCCCCAGTTTGTACTGTTACTGGAGATTGCCCCTTGCATGTGGCCTTGTGGAACATCATGAGGTTCACATGGGCCCACTTCTCAAGCCTGTCAAAGTCCCTCTGGATGGCATCCCTTCCCTCAAGTGAAGGAACTGCAATACTCAGCTTAATGTCATCCACAAACTTGCTGAAGCGGCACATAATCCCACTGTCTATGCCACTGATGAAGATATTAAATAGTATTGCTCCCTGTACAGACCCTTGAGGGACAACACTCTTTATTTGTTTCCAATTTGACATTGAGTCTTTGACAGTAAATCTTTGCATGCGGTCGTCCAGCCAAGTCCTTATCCATCTCACAGCACATCTGTCAAACCAACCCATATCTCTCCAATTTAGCAGCAAGGATGCTGTGGAGGACTGTATCAAAGGCCTTAAAGAAATCTAGGTAGATGACATCCATAGCTCTTTCCTTATCCACTGACACAGTCACTCCATCATGGAAGACCCCTAGATTAGTCAAGCACAACTTGCCCTTGTTGAAGCCACTTTGGATGAATGTAATCATCTCTTTGTCTTCCATATGCTTCAACATGTCTTCCAGGAAGATCTGTTCCATCATCTTACTGGGCACAGAGGGGAGGCTGACTGGCCAGTAGTTCCCAGGGTCCTTCTTGTTACCCATTCTTCTGAGCACAAAGATGACAAGATGCTGAAGAGTGTCTGCTTCCCTAGAAGATACAAGCCCTATGCAAAGGTGTAGCCACACAACAAGGCAAGCGTAGCATTTCCGTTTCTTCTAACAAGCTGTAGGCTTTGTGATACGTTAACAACACAGGCCTCAGGACATGTCAGACCTTATCTTGGTCTGCCTGAAGATTTGTACAAGCTTTTTTTAAACGATAATGGTGACAGTCTAATGATCAGATAATGATTACCTTTATTTTAGCTTTCCTTTTAGCTTTGCATGTCTGTGCAGTGCAATATTTTTCTGTATTTTAGAGATTTTGAGTGGTAAAAAGTCTTTCTATATTTTAGATGATTCTGCCCCTCTACTCTGCTTTGGTGAGACCCCACCTGGAGTCCTGCGTTCAACAGTGGAGTCCCCAGCACCAGAATCACAGAAACACAGACTCACCGAGTGTTCAGGGTTGGAAGAGACCTCTGTGGGTCACCTAGCCCCTCTGCCAAAGCAGAGTCACCTAGAGCAGGATACACAGGAACTTGTCCAGGCAGGTCTTGAATGTCTCCAGAGAAGGAGACCCTACAACCTCCCTAGGCAGCCTGTTCCAGTGCTCCGTCACCCTCAGACAGAACAAGTTCTTCCTCATGTTCAGATGGATCTTCCTATGCTCCGTTTATGCCCATTGCTCCTTGTCCTGTTGCTGGGCACCACTGAAATTAATCTGGCCCCGTCCTCCTGACACTCACCCTTCAGATATTTATAAGCATTTATAAGGGGTCCCCTCGCAGCCTTCTCTTCTTCAGGCTGAACAAGCCCAGCTCCCTCAGTCTCTCCTAATAGGAGACATGCTCCAGTCCCCTCATCATCCTCGTAGCCCTCACTGGACTCTCTGCAGTAGTTCCTCATCTTTCTTGAAGTGGGGAGCCCAGAAATGGACACATTACTCCAGGTGGGTCCTCATTACAGCAGTGTAGAGAGGAAAAAGAACCTCCCTTGACCTGCTGGCCACACTCCTCCTAATGCATCCCAGGGTCCCATTAGCTTTCTTGGCAGCCAGGGCACACTGCTGGCTCATGGTCAACCTGTCGTCTACCAGGACACCCAGGTCCCTCTCCACAGAGCTGCACTCCAGCAGCTCCAGCCCAAGCCTGTACTGGTGCATGGGGTTGTTCCTCCGCAGGTACAGGACCCTGCATTTGCCCTTTTTGAACTTCATCAGGTTCCTCTCTGCCCAACTTTCCAGCCTATCCAGGTCACGCTGAATGGCAGCACAGCCTTCAGGTGTATCCACCACTCCTCCCAGTTTTGTGTCATCAGCAAACTTGCTGAGGGTACACTCTAACTCTTCATCCAACTCGTTGATGAAGAAGTTGAACAAGACTGGGCCCAGTACTGACCCCTGGGGGACACCACTAGTTACAGGCCTCCAACTAGACTCAGTGCCACTGATGACAACGCTCTGAGTTCTGCCATTCAGCCAGTTCTCAGTCTACCTGACTGACCACTCATCCAACCCACACTTCCTCAGCTTCCCTAGAAGGATGTTATGGGAGACAGTGTCGAAAGCCTTGCTGAAGTCGAGGTAGACAACATCCACTGCTTTCTCCTCATCTACCCAGCCAGTCATGTCATCGTAGAAAGCTATCCGATTGGTCAGGCATGATTTCCCCTTGGTGAATCCATGCTGACTATTCCTGATAACCTTCTTTTCCTCCACTTGCTTGATGATGACCTACAGGATAAGCCGCTCCATCACCTTTCCCGAGATGGAGATGAGGCTGACAGGCCTGTAGTTCCCTGGGTACTCCTTCTTGCCCTTTTTGAAGATTGGAGTGACATTGGCCTTTCTCCAGTCCTCGGGCACCTCTCCTGTCCTCTAGGACCTCTCAAAGATGATGGAGAGTGGCTCAGCAATGACATCCGCCAGCTCCCTCAGCACTCGTGGGTGCATTCCATGGGGGTCAGTGGATTTCTGGGTGTCCAGATCGCTTAAGTGATCCCTCACACAGTCCTCCTTGACCAAGGGAAAGTCATCCTCTCTGTGGGCTTCTTCTCCTACCTCCGGGGCCTGGGATTCCTGAGGGCCTGCCTTGGCACTGAAGACTGAAGCAAAGAAGGCATTCAGTAACTCTGCCTTCTCTGCATCCTCCGTCACCAGGACACCCGCCTCATTCAGCAGCGGCCCCACATTGTCCCTAGACTTCCTTTTGCTGCTGATGTAGTTGAAGAAGCCCTTCTTGTTGTTTTTGACATCCCTTGCCAGCTTCAGTTCCAGGTGGGCCTTGGCCTTCCTTGTCGCATCCCTGCACGCTCTGACCACATTCCTGTACTCTTCCCAAGTGGCCTGTCCCTCTTTCCACATTCCATGGACCTTTCTCTTCTGCCTGATCTCTGCTAGAAATTCCTTGTTTAAGCATGCAGGTCTCCTGCCTCCTTTGCTAGATTTCTTTCTCAGGGGGATGCACCGATCCTGAGCATGGAGGAAGTGATTCTTTAAACAGCGACCAGCACTCATGGACCCCCCTGCCTTCGAGAGCCCTGGCCCACAGGATTCCTCTCAGGAGCTCCTTGAAGAGGCCAAAGTTAACCCTCCTGAGGTCGAAGGTTTTGATCCTGCTTATAGCCCTGCTTCCTCCACGCAGGATCTTGAACTCTACCATTTCATGGTCACTGCAGCCGAGTCTACTTCCAACCTTCACATCCTCCACCAGTCCCTCCTTGTTTGTTAGTACAAGGTCCAGCAGCGCGCCTTTCCTTGTTGGTTCCTCCAACACTTACATCAGAAAGTTATCATCGATGCTCTGTAGGAACCTCCTGGATTGCACCTGCCTAGCTGTATGGTCTTCCCAGCTGATGTCAGGGTGGTTGAAGTCCCCCATGAGAACCAGGGTCTGTGACTGTGAGGCTACTTGCAGCTGTATTTAGAAGGCCATAGAGCTGTTGGAGTGGGTCCGGAGGAGGGTCACAAACTCAATCCAAGGTCTGGAACACCTATGATGTGAGGAAAGGCTGAGACAGTTGGGGCTGTTCAGAATGGAGAAGAGAAGGCTGCAGGGACATCTTCTAGTAGCCTTTCAGTACCTGAAGAGGGCCTATAGGAAAGACGGGGAAAATATTTTCAGCAGGGCTTGTGGTGACAGGACAAGGAGCAATGGTTTTAAACTAAGTGGAGGCAGATTTAGAGTAGATATAAGGAAAAAATTTTTTACCATGAGTGTGGTGAAATACTGGCACAGATTGCCCAGAGAGGTAGTGGAGGCCCCATCCCCGGAAATGTTCAAAGGCAAGTTGGACGGGGCTCTGAGTAACCTGGTCTAGCTGAATATATCCGTGCTCAGTGTAGGGGAGTTGGGCTAGATGACCTCTAAATGTGCCTTCCAACCCAAAGAATTCTATGATTTTATGATTCTATGATTCTTTTAACTAATAGAGAACAATAACAAGTAATGACTGTGCAGAATGGGCTACCCATGACTCTAAAACAAAACACAGTACACAGAGGAGGACATGGATGGGATGATAGGAAAGGGTTTGAAGGTACAGGCATGGGATGACACTAGATGGCCCAGGGCTCTGAACAGTGTACCCTAGGATCTGGACAAAAACAGGGGTAACAAAAAGAACAGAGAAAAATTATCCAAGATGTATAAAAGACATGCATCATATACAATAAATTCAGATGCAGTGTGGGCTTGCAGATATCTGAAGACAGAGTAAAATGTAGAGCATAAAGTAAAGGTGATTTAGCCTGTCTAGATGCCAGGTGTCCACAAAAGCCGCTATACCATTCCCCCTCCTCATCTGGACAGGGGAGAAAAAATAATACAAAAGGCTCTTGGGTTGAGATAGGAACAGGGAAAGATCACTGACTAATTACTGTCACAGGCAAAACAGATTAAACTTGATGAAATTAGTTTAATTTATCACCAACTAAATCAGGGTAGGACAATGAGAAAAAAACCTAAATCTTAAAAATCCTTCCCTCCACCGCTCCCTTCTTCCTGAACTTAATTTTACTCCTGATATTTTCCCACCTCCTCCCCCCGAGCAGTGCAGGGTGACAGGGAATGGGGGCTGTGGTCAGTTCATCACCTGTTGTCTCTGTCGCTTCTTCGTCTTCAGGGGGACGACTCCTCACACTCTCCCCGTGCTTCAGCGTGCAGTCCATCCCACAGCAGACAGTCCTCCATGAACTGCTCCAACCCGAGTCATTCCCACACGGTGCAGTCCTTCAGGAACACACCGCTCCAGCATGGACTCCCCATGGGGTCACAAGTCCTGCCAGCAAACCTGTTCTGGTGGAGCTGCTCTCTCCACCCGCACACAGGTCTTGCCAGGAGCCTGCTCCAGTGTGAGGTCTCCACGAGGTACATCTATCTGCTCCTCCATGAGGTCCTCCATGGTCTGTGGGTGGTTATCTGCTCCACTGTGGACCTCCATGGGCTGCAGGGGGACAGCCTGCCTCACCACGGTCTTCACCACAAGCCACAGGAGAACCTCTGCTCTGGCACCTGAAGCAACTCCTCCCCCTCCTTTTTCACTGACCTTGGTGTCTGCAGAGTTCTCACTCCTCTTTCCTGCTGCAAAATGCCTTTATGCAGGATTTTTATCTTCTTAAATATGTTATTGCAGAGGTGCTACCACCATCACTGATTGACTTGGCCTTGGCCAGAAGTGGATCCA
Source organism: Opisthocomus hoazin (assembly GCF_030867145.1). Taxonomy (NCBI): domain Eukaryota; kingdom Metazoa; phylum Chordata; class Aves; order Opisthocomiformes; family Opisthocomidae; genus Opisthocomus; species Opisthocomus hoazin. The sequence continues at coordinate 16,265,163 of NC_134414.1, read as the reverse complement.
CCTTGGAGCTTTCTGGCCTTGGCTTTATTGGACATAGGGGAAGCTTCTAGCAGCTTGCCACAAAAGCCACCCCTGTAGCCTGCCCCCCATTACCAAGACCTTGCCACACAAAGATATAACACATATACAAATGACCCCCAGAAGGTCTTAGAGGTAGGAGGAAGAAACCATCGCTATCAGCTTTTTGCTCTTCCTAATGAAGGGTAGGTGATGATGATGACTGCCTAAACCCTCTGCCTCTGGCTGAAGGACCCAGAGATGTAGTGGAAAAGGTGAGGATAACATCAGAGAATGGTTAAATACCAGAAAATTTGTGTACAGATCACTTTAGCTGTATATAATTTACATTAGAAGTGTTAATATTAGTGTTACTGGAATAATAATAATTGTCTGATTAGGCTGTTAAGACTTTAAATAGACTAATAATAAATCCTTACCTATGCATATAAAGTGTGTTGCTTCTGCCTACAAGATTTTGAATGTAATACATAGGTGAGAGTTCGAGCAACCTGTGCTGTGACTTTGAGGCAACAAATCATTAATAAAGGAAAGATGTAAAAAGTGGTCTCTGAACATGTTTTTTTACTTGTATTCTTATTATCAGACATCTCTGAGGGAAGAAAGGAGAACATAAGAAAAAATGTCAGGTGAGGTTTCTTCACAGGATTTCATCTGCCCATTATTGCAAGAGAGAGGTTTGTTGCAGGATGTTTGGGTTTGTGTTGTCAGGGTCTCCACCCATATAAAGTTACTCCAGAGTTGTTTACGAAAAAATGCACAGGCCTTGAAATAGAAAAATGTGTCCTGATCCCTTGTCCATCGTGTCCCTCAAATTCCTGGCCCAAGTTGCAAGTTTGTAATGTTGTAGACACACTTCTCACCCTTTTCTGCTCTACCATAGACCTTCCCAGGGTAGATAAGGAGCTGCTCCAAGCTGCATAAGAAGGACTGTGTTTCCTGGTTTGTGATGACCTCCCAGGGCAGCTTCCCCCAGACGCCTCCTTGCTGTGGCCAAAGAACTGCCATCACAAAGCCAACAGTAATACAGCATTTCTCTGAAAGCTAAAAACTCATTGGTGATCTAGTCAAAATAGTAAGGGAAACATTGCCTGGCTTTTGCTTTAACTATGTGTCTCCAGTTTGGTTTCCTTTGCCTAACAATTTTATCTTGCACAACTTCTATTCTACACACAAAAGTACTTCCTAACTTCCCCAAAAGTTCAAATGCTGCCTTTTTCAATGCTGTTCCAAAACATCCCACATACCTTCTCTTCAGAGGTGGTAAACAGTCCACCCTCATACTCTCATGCCAAGGTGGTAATTTGTCTTCCTTGTAGGCCATAAGGAGACTGCTTATCCCATTTTTTTTTTTTTTAACATCCCCAGACCAGAGGATGGCTTCTTTGTTGGTAAGTTACTTTCACTTGTTTTACTGATACTCCCTTAGTCCTTTGAAATATAGATCTTTCCCCATCAGATCAAACAGGAGAGGATTCTTCATAATACAGAAGAACAGCAAAATATGTGTAACTCCGATGAAATAGTATATTTAGCTCAAGATAGTTCTTGGACATGGGTTTGTCTCGCGTAGTAAATGAATGTCACCAAACAAGTGAAACAAAATCTCCCCAAACCGCTCCTTTGTGGCTGAGCTTGCACACAGACTCTTTTTTTCAGTTGTAGCCTCAATAGTCTAGTTCTCACTCCAAGCTGGGGAGCATAACTGATGCTTCTTTTCCCTGTTATCAAGTTCACCTGTAAATTTACCATGGTCTGGGAAATTCTAACATATATATTCATGCAATAACATCATTAGAGACATTACTTTTAATTGGAAGAATATATTTCTTTATTGATACTTTGTAAAAAGAATATTTCACATGTGTATTCAGACCATTAAATAATGAAAATTTTTATTGTTTCCTTGTTCAGGTTTTAAAATTGAGTAGCTGACTAACCTACCATGTTGCTGAACACCTTTCACCCTGAATGACATCAGTGTAAATCTAATGAATAAAAGTCCCATAGTGCATAGACAAAAAAGGACAAGCGAGTTCAAGTGTGCTGAAATCTTTGTCTACTGCTTTGATATTGTACACAGCAGCAAATAAATAATTTCAGATTTGCGGTGTTAATAAGTAAAAATATCCTTATTAGCAGATCAACCACAAAAGAAAAGCAGCAACCAGCCTCTTATAAAGAAAGACTTCTTATTTTTTCAAATCAAGCAATATCTCATTAATAAAATAGACATTTTGCTTAAAAGACTCTTCATCATTAAACTGTAAGCCAGATGAGAGAGACCACATTGAGGAAAGGGCTGATAAAAATAACTTGGGAAGATGTCTTTGCTGCCAGTCAAATCATGTATCAATTATACATTACATGTGAAAGACTTTGCTGGCGGTAGCCTCCTCCTGCATTAGCCAAAACTTATAGCCAGGCAGGGGGAGAATCCTCTCTTTAAAGAACAATCTGGATTGCACTGAGTCTTTTATTATCTCACAGCGAAGGTGGTGCCTTGATACTGCTAAGACAAAAGGGATACAAAAGCAGGTCAACCACATTGTGTGGAATTCCTTTATGCAATCTGATGCAGTCTGTGTTATGTATCAATATTTTCTCTTCCCCTGTTAGACAAGATGCTGCAACAGGGTTGTGCTTCCATAGGCACACTGCTGAACACAAGCAACAAAAAATCCAAGCCACTTTCTGAAAAATAATTACACAGTAGCATTTCAGGAAGTAGGCAGGGAAGCACAGGAAAAAAAAACATAAATTTATGCTTTTCTTCTTTTAAGAAAAAAATATTTAACCCATTATAACATTAAAAAAAAAAAATTCTTCCTTTCTTATAATTAAAATAAAAACATGGACAAAGTTCCAGTTTCATCAAAGCAAGTCCAGAGTAACTCCAGAAATACAAGTGGAGATTCTCCACATTTACCCAGCAAACACATCATTACAATCTGGACTTTTAATTGTCCTTATATAGAAGTAATACACCATAATCTATCTGGAAGAAAATATAGAAAAATGTAGAGCATTAAAGTAGATAAATTGCATATAACATCTCTGCTGTAGATATAATCAGATGAGACATTTTGCTGGCAGAAAGAATAAAGGAATAGTTCCAAAAGAGAGAATTTACATCAATGGCTGTGCTCATAGAAACTTCAATTAATCTATCAATCAATATTTTATGGACAGATCTGTCTTATTACTCAGTCAGAATGTATTTTGATCTGCCTTCAGCTCATCAGAAATACCAGTTCACTTCTGCATTCCCGCTACACTCTTTCTACTTGTATTTAAAACAGACTGTGCCAACTTGGGTTACTTCTAATAAAATACTTGGAGCAGAGGGGCTGAGCTGCAGTTTTCTGCATCCTAAAGGGGCACGCCATGTCTGGGGGACTGCAGAATCACTAACTTGTCATCCTTCCCCCTGGCTCAAGGAATATGCATTTTGTTTACAAAAAAATGTAGCTCCCAGATGGACTCTCAAGCTTTTCTCCCAGAACATGGCTCTCAAATCTATGGCCTGAGGTGAGGTTCAAGAGAATTGAACCAAAGCATCCACCTACCCGAAAGACCTTAGAGGTCCTGTGCAGCCTGCTCTAGGTGACCCTGTTTCGGCAGGGGGTTTGGACTAGATGACCCACTGAGGTCCCTTCCAACCCCTAATATTCTGTGATTCTGTGATTCTGTGAGGTACCAGGTAAGATTCATTATAAGTTTAGCCTGAATGCTGGCACAAACACATCTATGTGTGGTACACATGGGTTTGTCCTTATGCGCTAGTTCTCTTAGTTCCTTAAATAATAAATGAAGATCCAGTCCACATTTCAGTTGCCTGCACTCAGGTGTCTAATGTAACTTCAGACACACGCGGGCATCCCACTTGTGCCCCAGACACAAACAGAGAAGATCTCTGGGCCTTCCATAGGTCCTGTTTCATATATGCCAGCCACAGGGAGGCCCCAGACACCTCTGGGCATCCCAGCTGCCTTTGGGTGACTGTGTCTTGCATCATCCCAGTTAATGGAGCCAACTGAATGATACACATGTCTGTAAATCTTCTGTACTTACTGCAGCATTAGTCCAACAACCATGTGGGCTCTACTGGCTATAGAGCAAATAACTCACCGGTGACTCTACGAGAAGCTTTGACACTTTCATATTAAACCCAAAATACAGAGGAGCTGAATTTCCAAAGTTGAATTTCACCAGTGTATGTTCTGAAGTGGGTAATTCTTCCTTTCTGGTGAGCTGTTGTTTCATTTCTCCAGTATCGCCTATTTCTCAATCACCACTAGCAAGTTGTCAACCTGTGAGCACCTACAGTGTATTTCTGCTTTGGACCTTCCTAGTCATCTCCTAGAAGTCTCTAAGTAGCATGTTACGTAGAGACTTCCAGCCTCAAAATACTTGCTCCACACCTTGCTGACTCGTTGCTCAAGTCAGAAAGAGGTAGAGACGACTAACACTGAACCAAACCTCTACATCGCCATTTGTCTGTCAGGATTAATACAAAGATAAGCTCAACATCAAGAATAGTAAAAAGGTTTGAGGAGTAGAGGCACATAATTTCTGCCAAAGCAGAGGAGCGCTGTTGATGTAGAAACACTTCTTATGTGAACACTTCCTCATCTGTGTCAGTCCAGTATCTGATCCAAAGCCTGACTGTGTATTCTTATTAACACCTCAATGCGTTGAAAGAAACCTTTCTCCTGTCAGCCTAAACCATCTGGGATAAATTGGGAAACCTTTGTTGGCACTGACTCTTTTTACAATGTCTAAAAATGAATTCTGTGTTGTGACACAAAAAGTGAACTACTGTCCCTTACAAGGACAAAGGACAAAGTTCCTTACAAAGGAACAGAGATTTGAAGATGATGAACATTTGAGATGATGAGGAATACAGTGGTAGTGTCATTGAATAATAAACCAAGCTTGCAGAAAAAAGGAAAAAAAAACACTTTTTTTCAGCAAAAAATTTAAAAGCAAGAAGTTGCAGTTTTGTAATAAAATCTAGAAAATATTTCCGTTAAGATTGCAGACTTGTCATATGATCTTTGGTCTGCTAATTACTTAAATGAATTCTAAAACAAGTATTGCAAGCCTTAATTGATATTACAACAAAATGTTTGTATGAGACCCTTACAATGAGCATGATAATAAAATCAGTAAACATCAGCTGCTAAGGGATTTAATTTGCAATTTTGTTATCTGCTGAAGACTAGGAAAAAAACAAAAAATATGAGGAGAAAAAAAAGGACATTTTAGAAACTCTTGACAATCACAACATTCTGTCATTGGTTTGTATTTTATTTAATTTTACATCAGTTTTGTGGTGCACCTGTTGCTACCTGCTAAACTTCTGCTCTTTATTTAAAAACATAACCTTTCTCTTCTACTTCATTCATATGAAAGAAAATAAACTACGTAGTCATGTGATATTCATTCAGAGAAATGGTGAATCCAGAGGCTTTTGAAGTCCTTGTTCTACCTCTGTTGATGTTAGCTTTTTAAAAAATTTAGAATTCACTCTCTCCTGAATTCAGCATATGAAGCAAAATTCGTGTGAATCGAATGTTACTGTGTCACAAAATGACCACAAGATTCACTGAGTCCCGTTATGTAGAGCATGTCATACCACCCACCCGTTATGTAGAGCATGCACCCACGAGTGCTGAGGGAGCTGGCGGATGTCATTGCTGAGCCACTCTCCATCATCTTTGAGAGGTCCTGGAGGACAGGAGAGGTGCCCGAGGACTGGAGAAAGGCCAATGTCACTCCAATCTTCAAAAAGGGCAAGAAGGAGGACCCAGGGAACTACAGGCCGGTCAGCCTCACCTCCATCCCGGGAAAGGTGATGGAGCAGCTTATCCTGGAGGCCATCATGAAGCAAGTGGAAGAAAAGAAGGTTATCAGGAGTAGTCAGCATGGATTCACCAAGGGGAAATCATGCCTGACCAATCTGATAGCTTTCTACGATGACATGACTGGCTGGGTAGACGAAGGGAGAGCTGTGGATGTTATCTACCTTGACTTCAGCAAGGCTTTCGACACAGTCTCCCATGATATCCTCCTGGGGAAGCTGAGGAAGTGTGGGCTGGATGAGTGGTCAGTGAAGTGGATAGAGAACTGGCTGAATGGCAGAACTCAGAGGGTTGTCATCAGCGGCGCTGAGTCTAGTTGGAGGCTGGTGACAAGTGGTGTCCCTCAGGGGTCAGTACTGGGCCCAGTCTTGTTTAACTTCTTCATCAACGACCTGGATGAAGAGTTAGAATGTACCCTCAGCAAGTTTGCTGACGACACCAAACTGGGAGGTGTGGTAGACACACCGGAAGGCTGTGCTGCCATTCAGCGTGACCTGGATAGGCTGGAGAGCTGGGCAGAGAGGAACCTGATGAGGTTCAACAAGGGCAAGTGCAGGGTCCTGCACCTGGGGAGGAACAACCTCATGCACCAGTACAGGCTTGGGGTGGACCTGCTGGAGAGCAGCTCTGCGGAGAGGGACCTGGGTGTCCTGGTGGACGACAGGTTAACTATGAGCCAGCAGTGTGCCCTGGCTGCCAAGAAGGCCAATGGGATCCTGGGGTGCATCAAGAAGAGTGTGGCCAGCAGGACAAGGGAGGTTCTCCTTCCCCTCTACACTGCCCTGGTGAGGCCTCATCTGGAGTACTGTGTCCAGTTCTGGGCTCCCCAGTTCAAGAAGGATGAAGAGCTACTGGAGAGAGTCCAGCGGAGGGCTACAAGGATGGTGAGGGGACTGGAGCATCTCCCCTACGAGGAGAGGTTGAGGGAACTGGGCTTGTTCAGCCTGAAGAAGAGAAGGCTGCGAGGGGACCTTATAAATGCCTACAAATATCTGAAGGGTGGGTGTCAGGAGGATGGGGCCAAGCTCTTTTCAGTGGTGCCCAGTGACAGGACAAGGGGCAATGGGCACAAACTGAGGCACAGGAAGTTCCGTCTGAACATGAGGAGGAACTTCTTCCCTCTGAGGGTGACGGAGCACTGGAACAGGCTGCCCAGGGAGGTTGTGGAGTCTCCTTCTCTGGAGATATTCAAGACCCGCCTGGACAAGGTCCTGTGCAGCCTGCTGTAGGTGACCCTGCTTCGGCGGGGGGGTTGGACTAGATGACCCACAGAGGTCCCTTCCAACCCCTACTATTCTGTGATTCTGTGATTCTGTGTGATACCTGTCACGCAAGTTTACAGCAATCATCAAAAGCTGTAAAGCTCAGGGAAACCTAGGGAAGTGCTTACAGCATCTCCTAATAGATATATCAGGATACATCTACAGGCCAATTTGCCGCTGATCAACCAATGATGTTTTCAGTTATACCACCCAAGTTTGGTCCTAAATATCTCCTTGAAGAAGAAGGGGGGGAAACATTTCCCTCAAATACTTATCCGGTGTTCAGTGTTGAAAAGAAAGCATGAAATCATCTGATCACAGCATTAAATTTCCATCTGCTGTTACTCTGACTCCATCTTGTTAGAGACTTCGTATCTTATTTAATACAGAAGAAATATTTTTTTTTGAAGAATAACAGAGGAATTTTAACATAGTTGTACTCAATTACAAAGATCTCCTCAAATCTGAGGAGTTACAATATTATCAATCTAGTTAGACCTCCGTTCATGTAACAACTAAAGCCAACACCTGCTAAAGCCTTCTGTAGCACTTTCTGAGTTCAGCTTTGGTTATCTGCCATCAGGACAGTGATCCATTTTAATGGACTCCGAAGATTTCCTGGTGTGCAACAATCTCAAACTCAATTTTTCGTGTAGTCATTGAAGTGTCTCTGTTCATTCACCTCCTGTCTTTCATCTTAAACCCAAGCAGAAAAAGCCAGCCAGAGAATACAGTTGCACAACTGCTGTTAGGGTTAGGAGAAATTATACAAAGAAGATTATCTTTTTTCCTTGGTGCCATGCTGTCACCTCAACAGAGCAAGATTTGAATGGATATAATGCTTCTTCCCTTTCAGAAGAATATCTGCTCTGCTGCTTCTCCCCTTATTCCTCTTTGCAGTAGAGGAATTTCTACTCCTTCCCAGTCTTAACTGCATCTTGCCAGCATGATCTACACCTGGAGGGCACTCCTTCTTGTATTTTCTTTGACTGTAGCACATTCAGATAGAAAACCACTTGTCTTTCTCACTGGATTAGGAAACCTCAGAAAGACTTTGGTTGACCCAGTACAACCCCCAGAATGATTCATCTGACTTTCCTCTTCTTGTTCCTCTTCTTACTACCATCTTTCCTGTCTCTCCATAATCTTATTTTTTGCTTTATTTCCCTTTTGTTATATTTGTTTGTCTTAAAACAATGTTGCTGTTGCTTTTTAAAAAAAGAATGGCATTGTAGTTACCTACTTTTTATTAACCTGATTTCTGTCATTCTTATTCATCTCAGCAGTGAAAAACTGAAATGTAGACTCCTCATTAGGACAAAAACTCTAAGTATGGTAGCTTCTTCATGCTTTTCATGACATAGAGCAAATTTTGCCTGAGTAAACAGATTCTCTGTAAAATATTTGAGAAATTTTGTAAAAAACAGAAGGAACTTCTAAAGTCAACCTCACTCATAGATACTTCTCTTTTCAAATACATGTATAGAAACAAAGTACAGTACAAAATACCATTGTCATCATTACACACAGCATTTTCTTTGACAACTTCTCCAGAATCTGATTACCAGATGGAGTGACAGATAATTTTAAAGAGATGGGAAGAATGACACCTTCCTGGTTTTAAAACACACACAGAACTTTCCGTTGTACGGAAGTCACCTTAAGCTTTTTCTGAGTGGAAAGAAGCATGTAAATGAGAGCTTTGATCTACATCCCTCCCTTTCTATGCATTTTCCAGAGGGTGCAAGGCATTGCAAGGTAGGTGCAAGGCATATCTACAAATGTAAAAGGGACAGACCGGAGGCACAGAAAACAAAATTAGGAAAATAACATATGCCAAATAGTCTTGCCAAGGTCTATGGTCATTTAAAGGGAAAGGTGAGGCACAGTTCTTACCTTTCCCATGACATTTCTATAATATGTACTTCTAAAGCAGCTTGAAAAGTTAGGGATCTCCCAATTCAGCTGAATTCCTGCTGCCAGAAGACAATGAGAACAGGAGTGATAGAGATGAAGCCAAAACAGAAGATCAGAAGCTTCACGAAAGTGTCCCTAGCCTACATGGGGTTACAGAGGCAGCCCACCAGAGTGGAGTAAACCCAGCTGAATTGGCTGATGTGGAGGAAACAGATGTATGCGAGCATCAGCTAAGATTTTACATCTTTTTCTTTCTTACTCTCTAAGTCAATGTCCCAGCTCTTTGGAAACCTGTGTATAGGTAGGACTTTTAAAACAAAGGCTCAGAACAACAGTTCAAAAAAGCTGCTTTGAATCACCTTTGAGGAATTCCATTTTTTTTCATTAGAATAAAGACAAGACTTAGAGATACTGGTTAGGTAAGTTAGATGTCTGAATTTGTATACTATTGCTATTCCTATTATTTTCTGTTCTCAATTTTTTACCTGTAAAATGAGAATAGCCACACTATATGGATTTCAAAGGAACGTTGTAATGATACATGTGTCAAAATGGTTGCAGGGTTATAGTTAGACAACAGAAAAAGTAATATCTATTTGTAGATAGATTGCCCTGTAATACCATTACTGTTCCCTCAGATTTACTTTTTTATTTATAAATAATAACATGATGTTCCCTCAGCATATGTGAGGAAATTATTCTGCAAATGCTTTACTGTCAAATATAAAAAAAGATAATTCTTCCCTAAGACTTTACAACCTAAGATAAGATAAAAACAAAGCATAACAATAGCAAGTTCCAGCTCAGCAAAACAAAGGGCAAGGCATCTTGCTATCATCTAATCTAACTTGCATCATCTAACATGCAGATATGCACTAGCCTCTCAACAAAACCTACAGTGAAAAAAAACAATAAATGAAATGCTACCATCTGTATTACATTCATGGCTCTACTTTAGTCACGTATTTTCTCAGCCTTGTGAGATGCAACAACCTGATTTTATAAACGTTCTAGGGGCAATAAACAGGTAAACAAACAGCACCAGGAACAACAGGCACACAAAACACAACAACTGATAAAGCAAGTCAAACAAGCTGCAACTGGAAAGGCAGGTGAAGCTGGGAAGGTTAGATGCAACGACAACCCGTATTCTTGATGATTCTCAAAACAGTAGTTTCCTTCTAGAGTCTTCTGAGTCACTCCGGCAACTTCTTATTCAAGAGCATGTAGAGTTTAAATACAGGTTTCTGAGCTCTTCGAAAGAAATGATCCAAAGCCTTGAGCAGTCCATGAAAAACTCCCTACCGACTTTTAAGCCTTTTGGATCAGATGCTTGAGGATGGTTTAATCTCACCTAACCTTATCCATCAAAAACTCAGTCATGTATTCTAAAATAATTATCACCATACCTTAAATTGTAAGCAAAGAGAGAATGACACCTCTGGAGAGTAACGCATCTGCCACAGCCATGTGTTCTTTGGACAGGGAGGAAGCCTTCTAGAAGTGCCTCTATAAACTACGAAGGGAGCCTAGAAGGCAGTTAGATGGCTTAAAATACACAACAAAAATCTCATCCTCATTTCATAGAATCATGAAAGACAGTGTAAGACTACAATTCTAGAAAGAAAGCTTAAATTTAAAATTTAACTTCAACTGCATTCAAGAGCCTTCTTGAAAATCCTGTCCTGTGGCTTCTAAGCAGAAGTAGAGACAGCAAACTTGAAATCACAGCAAGAAAAAGACGAGTTATGGGATTGGCAGACAGCCTTAAGACTCTAGGATGTACTCATGGTTTTGAAGGAAACCCATCTCATGTTCATAACTGCAAGATTATAATATCATGCACTACTGGTTAAATCAGTTTTCAGTGGCTAGGTTACATGGATTTGCACAGATTCTAAAGTGACCATTTTTGTACTTTGCTAGAGCAAACTCAAAGTTTGAGAACAAGACCTCTATTTGTTGTTTACTTGTTGTTTATCTGTGCGTTTTTTTGCTAAATCCTCAGTATAACGGCTTTTCTTATGTGAGCTCCCCTCTGACAGTTTTTTGTGAAGACTGACTTTTCCATGGCACATAAGAAAAGCACATAACTAGGGCCAGCTCCCATGTAAAGTTCAGAGTGAAAACCATCAGTCAACAAGAGCTTGCAGTTTCCACTTCGACCCCCTCCTTTGGCGTCTTGATACAATATGAAAATTTATATCTAAAATCTGCCTTGTAGTGCTGAAGAACTGGTTATAAACTTTTACATGAGGTAGATGCATGGGGCCTTCTACTGCTCCTGCACAACAGGACCCTACAACCTGCTGATGCAGAGCAGTGTTTCAGCTTCAGCATCCGTGTGCTGCTGTTTACCATCAAAAAATTGGATAGAGATGAGTGCTTTCAGAAGTGTGGCCATGAAAAGAAATTCAGGCATTGGACGAAATAGACAGGACTTCCACAAGTAAGAAATATTTTGTTCAAAACAAATGAAGCTCTTTTATTCATTTGAACCATTCAACAGACTGGTATAACTGAAGACAATTCAACAGTCTGGTACAGCCCCTGGGCTACTACCCGTTACTGCTCTTCCACGTGGGTGGGGATAAAGTTGCAGTAGGTAGCCTGGGGGTGATCAAAAGAGACTTCAGGGCTTGGGGTGGCTAGTGAGGGAATCTGGGGCACACCTTATTTTTTCCTCACTCCTTCCAGTTGCGGGCGGTGAGGTTGCAAGGAAAAGGCGGAACCAGTCTTTTTTGACAATAGGATGACCTACATGGCACCAGGCTTGCTGGCATCAGACAGGATTCACCTTTCTCAAAGGGGAAAGAGGATCTTTGCTCCAGAGCTTGCAGGGTTCATTGGCAAAGCTTTGAACGTGCCAGTGACAATCTATGGGGTGATACACAATGGTTGGAGGGATGAGGTGTTAGTATGGGCTCTCAGCCTGCTGCCCAGAGGTGTTCTGTGGACAATGCAAAGTCTTGTGGAGATGAGCTGGCCGATCCTGAGGTAGTAGGAGCCAACAAGGAAGATTCTGTGAAACACCCCTGATTGCCCTTACTGAAACCTGATGGGATGAATCCCTTGACTGGAGCATGGCTATCAGGTTGTTCAGAAGGGATAGCCGGGGAAAGAGAGGTGGAAGCACTGCCCTCTAGCTCAAGAAGTCAATACAGCATGAAGAGCTGTCCCTGAAGAATACACACGAGAAGGTCAAAAGCCTATGGGTAAGAATCAGAGACAGAAGCAATGAAGGGAAATTGGTCGTGGGTGTGTACTACAGGCCACCTGATCAAGCGGAGCCTACTGAGGAAGCCTGCTTCCTCTTGCTCCAGGAGGCTTTGTGCTCACAGTCTTTCATCCTGCTGGGGGACTTCAACCACCCTGACATCTGCTGGAAAAGCAGCACGATGAGCGGCAGGCAATCCAGGAGAATCCTAGAATGCATTGAGGATAACTTTTTAAGCCATGTAATTGACACCCCTACCCCGAGAGGATGCAGTACTGGACCTGATGCTCACCATTGCAAGTGAGCTCATCGGTGGTGTCAAGACTGGAGGCAGCCTGGGCTGCAGTGATCATCCATTGTCAGAGTTCATAGCCCTGATGGACATGGGAAATGTGAGGAGTATAGTCAGGACCCTAAATTTTAGGAAAGCCAACTTCCCGCTCTTTCAGGTGTTAGTCAGTAGGACTCCCAGGGAAAGGGTCCTCAGGGACAGGTGGACAGAACAGAGCTGGCAGATCTTTAAGGACGCTTTCCACAGAGCGCAGGAGCTCTCAGTCCCCAAGAGGCAAGGAAGGGAAGAGACTTGGCTGAGCTGAGACTTGCTGGTGAAACTAAAGGGCAAGAGGGAACTGCACAGACAGTGGAAGCAGGGACAAGTATCCTGGGAAGAGTTTAGGGACGCTGCCCGGTTGTGTAGGGATGAGATCAGGAGGGCCAAGGCATCTCTGGAGCTGAACTTGGCAAGAAATGCAAAGAATAAACAGAAGGACTTCTACAGGTGTGTCAACCATAAAAGGAAGGTTGAAGAAAGTGTACCCCCTTGATGAGCAAGAATGGCAAACTCATAGCAAGAGACGAGGAGAAGGTTGAAGTATTATATTACTTTTTTGACTCAGTCTTCACTGGCAACCTCTCTCCTCGCTCCTCCCCGGCTGATGGACTGCAAGATGGGGACCAGAGGGGCAAAGTCCCTCCCGCTGTAACAGAAGACCAGGTTTGTGACCGCCTGAGGAACCTGAAGATACAGAAGTCTATGGGACCTGACAAGATGCATCCCAGAGTCCTGAGGGAATTGGCTGATGTAGTTGCCAGGTCACTCTCCATAATATCTGAAAGGTCATGGCAGTCAGGTGAAGTTCTCGGTGACAGGAAGAAAGGAAACATTGTGCTCATTTTTAAAAAAGGTAGGAAGGAGAAAACTGGGAACTACCTACCTGTCAGCCTCACCTCTGTGCCTGGCAAGATCATGGAGCAGGTCCTCCTAGATGCTACACTGAGGCACATGGAGGACAGGGAAGTGATTTGAGACAGCCAGCATGGCTTCATGAAGGGCAAGTCCTGTCTGATTGACCTAATAGCTTTCTATGATGGCGTGACTAGATCAGTAGACAAGGGAAGAGCTATGGATATGATCTTTCTGGACTTCTGTAAAGCCTTTGACACAGTCCCTCACAACCTTGTTCTCTCTAAATTGGAGATGAATTTGATGGGTGGACTGTTCGGTGGATAAGGAATTGGTTGGAAGGTCACAGCCAAAGGGTAGTGGTCAACAGCTTAATGTCCAAACAGATGCCGGTGACAAGTGGCATTCCTCGGGGTTTCGTACTTGGACCAGTGCTGTTTAACATTTTATCAGTGACTTAGATAGTGACTTCGAGTGTACCCTCAGCAAGTTAGCAGACGACACCAAGCTGAGTGGTGTAGCTGACACACCAGAAGGATGGGATGCCATCTACAGGGACCTGGACAAGCTCAAGAAGTGGTCCTGTGTGAACCTCATGAGGTTCAACAAGCCCAAGTGCAAGGTCCTGCACATGGAGAGGGGAAACCCCCACTATCAATACAGGCTGGGGGATGAGGGGTTTGAAAGCAGCCCTGCTGAGAAGGACTTAGGGGTACTGGTGGATGAAAAGCTTGACGTGAGCCACTAATGTTGCTCACAGCCCAGAAGGCCAACTGCATCCTGGGCTGCACCAAAAGAAGTGTGGTCAGCAGGATGAGGTAGGTGATTCTGCCCCTCTACTCTGCTCTGGTGACACCCCACCTGGAGTCCTGTGTCCAGCTCTGGAGCCCTCAGCTCAAGAAGGACATGGAACTGTTGGAGTGGGTCCAGAGGAGGGCCACAAAAATGATCCGAGGGCTGGAACATCTCTCCTGTGAGGAAAGTCTGAGACAATTGGGGCTGTTCAGCCTGGAGAAGAGCAGGCTGTGGAGAGACCTGCTAGCAGCCTTTCTGGTACCTGAAGGGGGCCTACTTAAAAGATGGGCAAAATATTTTCAGCAGGGATTGTTGCGATAGGACAAAGTGTAATGGCTTTAAACTAAGAGAGGGTAGATATAAGACTACATATAAGGAAGAATTTTTTTACAATGAGGGTGGAGAGGCACTGGCACAGATTGCCCAGAGAGGTAGTGGAGGCCCCATCCCTGGAAAAATTCAAGGCCACGTTGGTCGGGGCTCTGAGTAACCTGGTCTAGCTGAAGATATCCCTGCTCAGTGCAGGGGGTTTGGGCTAGAAGACCTCTAAAGGTCCCTTCGAACCCAAAAAGATTCTAGAATTCTATGATTCTAAGAACAGGAGAACTGTTCAGGAAAATGTGGCTGATGTAGACTGGAGAAAGACTACATCCTCTCTCTGTGTCAGTGTTGTACAGCTCTCACCACAGACTCTTAAACATGGTATAGCTGACTGTGGCACAGCTGGCTTATTTATCCAGTTTGTTGGAGTTCTTGAAAGCAGTGATGTAATTTGTAACAAATCTGCAAACCAAACTGGCAATATATACAGTTCATCCTTGCAATGTTTTGATTGTTTTGTGCAATTGACATTAGCAGTTTGTCAGGATAGATTACAAGATTGTTTTAAGACCGTATGATCACCCAAACCCACCTTGCCAGTTGGAGAGGTAAACAAATGAGAGCATCAAGTCTCTACCGCACTTCTACCTTATTGAATCACTTAAAACTTTTCAAAATGTTGCAAAAGAAAATTTTCTCATCTGAGAGTCTCTCATACACACTTTGCTGTGCTGTAAATAACTCTATCAGATGCAGAACAACAAGGAAATCACAGTTGCTGCAGACATCAGAAAGACAGATCTCAGCTTCCATGATGGTATCAATTTCAGTCACAGGGATAAATCTGAATATTTTGATATTGCTCATGAAGTCACAACGCTTCATTACCTTCTTGAGAGCTAGCAAGTAAAGAAGATGGATATACTGTAACAGCAAGACCCACAAAACTAGACAGCCAAGGTTTATCCTTTGGATAACACAGACTGTAAGAAATGTAAATGGTCCTCTACCAGAATTTACTGACCTGGAAGGAAAAGGGTGGGAAGTAAACACCCACACTGGTAATAAAACTGAGAGCAGGGGCAGCCTTGTCTGCCGATAGCCTGAAATATTTTACGGTGGTTCAGCACATCCTCACTAAGCAATTTATTGTCCTGTGTTGTATAATTAAAAGAAATGTCAGCCAAAAGTTGTTTTCTTCTCAGTGAAGACTATGAGTAGATACAGCACTTTTAAAGCACCCTGTGGTGGGCAGGTTAAATCTGTCTGCTCATATGAGAGTGACAGAACAGGATACAGAAAGGTCACTTTTTTCCGTTGCAGAAGTGAGGAAATCCACGTATTCCTCTGGATGTACAGAGCCAATAGAGAGGATATGTATGCCCAGAGGAAGCCAAGAGAAGCTCTGTCTAGCTTTCAGTGGTCATCATTTCTCTTCAGATATCAATCCTGGGAACAGGTATTACTGTTCCTGTACAAGTTATTAACGCTGGGAACACCCACAACAGACTGCTTGTAGTACAGAAAAACACAGTACATGCTCTAAAAATGTCCTAAAATGTATTTTAAATATATCAGTAGAAGAGATCAAGGGCCTTAGTAAACCCTGTAACTCAGGAGTAGCAAGAGACACGTTAAGGTCAATACTCAGACAGCCCAGGGAAATGGATAACACCTGATGCATTAGAAAAATGTTAAGCAAATAAACAAAAATGTAATCAATGTTGCTTGCCAATTTGTCTGAAGCCTGTCCCTAGGTTTAATCCCCAGCACACAGCAGGAATCTTGGTTTATGTTGGTATTCAGATTGTTCACACTTCCTTTCAAGATCCTCTGTTCATGACTGAATTTATTTCTCCAACAGCAGAAGAAAAGTTCCTACACATGCTAATATTATGCCTCTTAGGATCAGTGAAAAGTCTCCTTTAATTCTAAGCTTTGTTCCTAAACCTTTGCCGGTCACAAGTGATGTTCCCCACGGTTCTGCGTCCGGTCTTGTTTAACATCTTTATCAATGATCTGGATGAGCGGATTGAGTGCTCCCTCAGTAAATTTGCAGATGACACCAAGTTGGGTGTGAGTGTCGATCTGCTCGAGGGTAGAAAGGCTCTGCAGAAGGATCTGGACAGACTGTATCGATGGGCTGAGGCCAACTGTATCAGTTTCAACAAGTCCAAGTGCCGGGTTCTGCACTTGGGTCACAACAATCCCATGTAATTCTACAGGCTTGCGGAAGAGTGGCTGGAAAGATGTCTGTCAGAAAAGGACCTTGGGGTGTTGGTCGACTGCCGGCTGAACATGAGCCAACAGTGTGCCCAGGTGGCCAAGAAGGCCAACGGCATCCTGGCTTGTACCAGGAATAGTGTGGCCAGCAGGAACAGGGAGGTGATCGTGTCCCTGTACTCAGCACTGGTGAGGCCGCACCTGGAGTAGTGTGTTCAGTTTTGGGCTCCTCACTACAAGAAGGACGAGTTGCTGGAGGGTGTCCAGAGAAGAGCAACGAGACTGGTGAAGAGTCAAGAGCACAAGTCTCTTGAGGAGCGACTGAGGGACAAGAGGTTGTGTAGTCTGGAGAACACGAGGCTGAGGGGAGAGGTTATTGCTCTCTACAACTACCTGAAAGGAGGTTCTAGTAAGGCAGGTGTTGGTCTCTTCTCCCAGGTAACTTGCAATAGGATGAGAGGCAATGGCCTCAAGTTGCATCAGGGGAGGTTTAAATTGGATATTAGGAGAAGTTTCTTTAGTGAAGCAGTCGTCAGACATTGGAATAGGCTGCCCGGGGAAGTGGTTGAGTCACCTTCCCTGGAAATGTTCAAGAAACATGTAGAAGTGGCACTTCAGGACGTGGTTTAGCAGGCATGGTGGTGTTGGGATGATCGTTGGACTTGATGATCTTAGAGGTTTTTTCCAATCGATCATTCTATGATTAAATATCCCCAAGTGTGCCCTTCTGACTATGTAACCTCTGCTGTTTGCACAACCCTTCCTTCTCCTACTCCCACTGCAGTTTCTTGACTTACTGGCAAGTATCCTTAACATATGCAAGACCCTTCTCTTGGTCAAAAATTGTGGGAAGTCTGAGGAGAAAGCAATGAGGAAGGAGTGCTCCTTTCACAAGCAGCACATGTGATGTTGTTTCAGTATTGAAGCGTTAAGAAGCACCTTGTGGAAGCTGAACTAAATGGCCTCCTCTCCTACATCCTACCTGAAAAAAATGTAATTATATCTGGATTTGCTCCAGGCTCTGATTTGTTCACATTTCAGAGATGTTTAAAACCAGAGGTTTAAAAAAAAAATTAATTTCCCTTCCAGACAGAGTGTCTTTCATCTCCACGAACAAGTGGGGGTGACAAAGTAAAGATATTTGGCTTTCGGAACAAACACGAAACATCCTCAAAAATCATAAATACATTTTTCAACCAGTTTTAGTAGCAGTTGTTTATAACATACAAGTTATATTCCCTTAACATCTAGAGAAAGAGATGCAGACCAGAACTATCTTTCACTAGGTGCAGTATGTACAAATAACTTAAATTCATAGAATCATAGAATCATAGAAAGTTTTGGGTTGGAAGGGACTCCTAGAGGTCATCTAGTCCAAACCCCCCACAGCGAGCAGGGACACCACTAACTAGATCAGGTTGCTCAGAGCCCTGTCCAACCTGGTCTTGAAAGTTTCAAGGGATGGGGCCTCCAATACCTCTCTGGGCAACCCGTTCCAGTGTTTCACAACCCTCATTGTAAAGAATTTCTTCCTTATATCCAGCCTAAACCTATCGTGTTTTAGTTTAAAACCATTACCCCTCATCCTGTCACTGCTGTCTCTACTAAAAAGATTGTCCCCATCTTTCCTATAGGCTCCCTTTAAGTACTGAAAGGCTGCAATCAGGTCTCCGCGCAGCCTTCCCTTCTCCAGGCTGAACAAGCCCAACTCTCTCAGCCTGTCCTCATAGGAGAGGTGCTCCAGCCCTCGGATCATTTTTGTAGCCCTCCTTTGGACCTGCTCCAACAGTTCCATGTCCTTCTTGTGCTGAGAGCTCCAGAGCTGAACGCAGTACTCCAGGTGAGG
This sequence comes from Opisthocomus hoazin, assembly GCF_030867145.1. NCBI lineage: Eukaryota > Metazoa > Chordata > Aves > Opisthocomiformes > Opisthocomidae > Opisthocomus > Opisthocomus hoazin. Next base: position 16,246,514 of record NC_134414.1, on the reverse strand, counting down.
TCTCACCAGAGCAGAGTAGAGGGGCAGAATCACCTCTCTTGACCTGCTGGCCACGCTTCTCTTGACGCAGCCCAGGATGCGGTTGGCCCTCTGGGCTGCCAGCGCACATTGCTGGCTCATGTCCAGCCTTTCGTCTATCAGTACCCCCAAGTCCCTCTCAGCAGAGCTGCTCTCGATCCTTTCATCCCCCAGCCTGTATTGATACCGGGGATTACCCCGACCTCATGAGGTTCACACAGGCCCACCTCTCCAGCTTGTCCAGGTCCCTGTAGATGGCATCCCATCCTTCTGGTGTATCAAATTCAATGTAGGAAAAAAAAAAAATAGACAGCTAACCTCACAGAGGAAAGACTGTACAGAGAGGTCAAAGAGGAGGTCTGGAACAGATCTGGGACTTGAACTTTTATTTTCTATGAGGAGTTCACTACTTCAATAGCAATATTGGTTTGTTTCAAAGCACTAAATAGAAATCAATATAATTTTAATTCGAACTTTACAAACTCAAACTTCATAATACTTGAGTTTCATACTCTGTGAGTACATTTTGTGTTCATTAAACTGAAAGGCAGACAGCTAAACAACTTTCAAATTACCCACCTCTCTAGAAATATTTAATAACATTTAATAATTCAATTTTCTCAAATAATGAAAAGGTTTCTAATTAGTTTTTTGAGTAAAATGTCACCTTCTTCAGCATGTTTATGTTATTTGCATAAAGCTCTCTTATTTCCCTTTAACTTAAACAAACTTCTCACCTATTGCTATTCATGCAGTGTTATGAATTATTTCTATAACCTTACTTCTGGAGAGGTGAAATTTGATATAATTGCCTTAAATATTTCTTTGCATGACTAAGTACACCTTTGATAGAGTAATAGAGTTTACAGGGCACATAATATGCAGTTAAAGTGATGAAAAACAGCAAATTTAGGGCGTTAGTTAACATCAATGAGATTCCATTCTATGTTTGAGGCTGAACAAGAAAGCTTTTAGTTTGGTGAACCATATTTAATTTTGAAATATTACAGCCCTTCAGCTGACCGATACCTTCATGCCACAGTGTGCTTCAGAGTAGCATAAAGATTTATCTAAGAAATGGGGTAATATAAGAACTTACTCCGCTTGCCAGCAAGCTACCCAAAGAACTAATTTCACAGAATACACAGCATACAAACACATTCAGCATCCTCAGATGCCGCTGTCCTCTCATGTAACTTATACATAAATAAGCTTCATAAATTACCAGTACCACAAAGTAGTACTGATGACACACGCTCTAACACTGTCTGATCCAGTAACTGCTGAAGGGATGAAGTGCATTATTGATATTTGGTTCAGGTTTGCAGAAGAGAGGTTTCTGGTGGAGATTATCAAAGAAGTTCAAAAGAATTTTCGATTCAATTTTAGAACTATTTCTTGCCGTATCTAATTTAAAAGCACATTATAAAAAAACAGGATGCCAATTCATCTCTCCAGAATTGTTACACTAGACCACCAGGAGTCCCTCCTCTCTCTCCCCGGGAGTATTGTCCATGTTGGTCAAACTTTAGCTGGTGCATGCTTGGTCTATGGCAGGGTAGCTCCAGTAGCCAGTAAAAAATGACGGGTTCAAGAGACTCCCTCCTCCCTAGTTTCGTGCATAGATGATGCTTTACTTATCTCTAGGGGATGGAAACACAGCTCAGTGTCAAAAACCACAGCGGGCTACAATGTGAACTAAAATTTTGCAGCTGCTGGGTATTTCAGTTCAGAAGTCTGGTAGAGCACTGTCGAAGTCTCATGACACTCTCTTCCCAAAGGAAGAGGAAGGTGCTCTCTTTAACCTCTGGGATGGAAAAGAATAACTTCAAGGGAGGAAGAGACGTCAGGTCATAATTGGGGAGCTACTGAGGACTGGGCCTGCAACCTAATTCCTTATATCATTTCCTGTCACCTTGTATCTGTGTTTTCACCCAAGGAAATTAAGTGTAAAATGCCGTAGATAGCATTTCTGACAACTGTTTTGCACAGATATAAGTTATTGCCTACTTGTGATGATGCTAAGGAGCTAGAGATTAGGGTGAGTAGCAATCTGCTCTGGCTATTTCTTACAATCCCCTCTATCAAAACTCTTTTGAGAGATTTTGAAAACTGTTTCTTGCTAAGAACAAAAGAATCTTGAAAGTCTGCCAGATATCCTTTTTTAAAGGTAATTTATAGATGATGGTATAAAGGAAGTTACCTGAGAAGTGTGGTTTTTTAGACAAGGACAGCAGTGAGTCTGAATGGGATGTGAAGGAAATCTGTGTTCACTTGAATGACTTAGACCCCAAATGAAATATTAGTCTTGCTCACTTATGAATCCCACACAGTAACATTTCTTTAATTTGTTTATAAACTTTGATCGCTCTCCCTATACTCCCTAGCAAAATCAGGAGCTCTTGAAATGAAACACTGATTTTTCAAATTCTTTTTGCCTCTTCAAATGATATAAACCAAGGAACATGGTGATTATTACACAGTTTGAAGCCATAGTTCCCTGAAAATTTCAAACAGGATCAAAGTGAGAAAGACTTAGGGAAAAACAAAACAAAACAACAAAATAAAAGCACTCCAGATGGCAAAGTTAAATCAACAATTAAAGAGAGCTTGATATTTAAAATCTGAAAGAAAAGCGTAAAGATCACAAAAACACCCCAAAACCCAAAAAAGGAATCTGTTTCATGAGGGGGTTGGGGGTAAGGTATGATAACACGAAAGCAAAGAAAACACAACAGCACTCTTATAAGTATAACATCTTAAAATAGTTGGTGGAAAAAGGCCGACTCTAGCAACTCAGAGGCTGAAAAAAAGACAAGCTGTAAACAGAGCTGGAGAAAGGGAATCAGATGTGTGAAATGAGGCCACTAGACAGTGAGAAAAGAGGTGAAACCTCGATCATACTTTAGCAGCCACTAACTTGTTTGGGTGGGGGTCCGTACCAGCCCGCGTCAGACACAGGATGGGTGCGCTGGGCAGCACAGCACACCTGGGGTAGCGGGTGGGCAGAGCATGGGCAGGTACAGTGCACCCCCTGGAGCTGGCAGCAGCAGCAAGTTAAATGCTTTCTCCAGCGCGAGGAAAGAGGCCACCACACAGCAGACTATTTTACCTAACAGGCGGGGTGAGAAGATTTGACAGACAAAGCTTATTACGGTCTCCTGGCAGAGCATGAAGCAGGTAGATGCTCTTGCTTTTAATGACTGCATATGAGCTGACTGGCTTGTTCATATCTGTTAAACGGCTTTAAAGCAGGATATTTTACCCTGAGGAAGAAAGACCTGTCTTCTTCACACCAATTTTTTTTTCTTTTAGCATTTAGTAATGAAAGTTTCCACTCTCACAGCAGACGGGCTGCTGCCACAGTGTCCCCGTGGTCGGGAAGCCAACAGTGTCCAGCAAGCTCCAGATAATCTTTGCCCTGCAGAGCCATGGAGAATGGGTCTGTGAAAAGCTTTTGGAAGGGTATGAGCTGTACAGAGGAAACCCAAGGAGTTATTACCAGTGAGTTAATCTCTGATGTAGCTATCCGACTATGCCACTTTGAAGCTGCGTGGTATTGAGTCTTTGTCACAGTGTTTCTTTTTCTCAGTGCTGTTCATAATAAGACTGCTAGATAATATTTTCATACATTTTCACTTGTCTTATCTGGTCTCTGGCCACTGCTGAAACTGATAATGCATTGCAGACTCCTCTTGAAGAAAAATAGACTATCGTTTAAGGAATAGACAATATGTGGAGGGTTGGATTAGGGTTGTTTCAGAGACAGAGAAAAAGAAAAATATTATACGGGTCACAGTGTTTGTAGGAGGGACATAAAAGTGTCTTCTCACTCTTGCAAATACACTTTTGTGTGTTTGTGACTGCGTCTGCAAGGGAGAGGGAGAGCAGTACTGATTAAACCAAATTTCAGCTTGAGCATCTGAGGAGATTTGGGACATGATGAGTACAGATTGTTGTCTGACATTCCTAATAGCCATTCAGATTTGGCCATTCCCACAATAATTGCCCTGTGGTTTATTTGTCCCACATGTAAAATAGGCTACGGCCCAACTCCTGTGCCTACAGATATTTGCGGTAAGTAAATAAGCTATTTCTACTCTCCATAGACAAAACAGATTTAGCACAATATATGATATAACCCAGGGATAATTTCCTGGCATGTTGCTGGGAGCAGCAACAGCACTGGTCTGTGCAGAACAAATACTCTTGATTGACCACAGCATTACCTCCTCATCCATGTCACAGCTTCATCTGGCCCTTGTATAATCAATGGATATTCAGTAGAAACACTTGTCTATAGCAAACGTTAAATGAGGACTGTGAAGTGAAACAGAGTGGTTTGGGGGAAAAAGCCAGCTAACGAGACCAGGTCCATATATTTACGTTTTCCTACAGGGTTGAAGCATTCATGGTAGAGATGGTGGGGATCCTGTAGAAGACTGAGTTTCCCTTCCCTTGCAAACAGGTGCGGGTCCTGCCAGGTCTGCAATGCTGTGTGTGAGGGGAGGAGAAGCCTCCCGCTGAGACAAACACCAACACTTCAGCTCTCAGGAGACAGCAGCAGTGGGGGACAGGGTTTATGGGAGGCATTTTCTAAATACTATTTGTACTGAGCCAACCTGAATCATTTCAGTGGAGCAGATTCTGCTCTGACTGGCCACCTGTAAGCTTTTGTGCAGCGATGTAGTAGACATGTCAGTTTGGTGTATATCTTAATAGGGATTCATCTCACCTAGCTCCTTATGGGTGAGTCATCTAAGTCCAGCCACAGAAAATGAAGGGAATGCAGCAGTTCCCCTCAGCTGCTTCAAACATCTGCCTTTGAATAAGTTGTTATCTGTCTATGAAGTGCCTGGTTTTCTCCACTGATTACAAAGGGATTGTAAACAGTGTGCTCCAATGTAGATAGATGTCTACACTAGACATATCTAAATTTGGCAAGATGAATGTCACTCTACCTATCTATACCAAACCACAAACTTAATTTTGTTCATGAAAATATGTCATGTTGTCTACCATGTTCTCTCTTATAACTTAAGAGGTGATGTAGACGGCCAGATATCGGAGATCAATCAAGACTCATTAATACCACATAACTCCCCTTTTTAATCAACCAGTATAAAGCAGATCAGTGAAATGGCATTACTTAGAAATGGCCCTCAGGAAGGATGATCTGGATTACTCTACTTCACTATCCCTTATACAGACACGAAACAAGAAGTACAAGTAGAGCAGAGTAAAGGCAAGCAGCAGAGTAGAAGTAAGCAAAGAATAAATGGTTTGGATAAGCAGGAGGGTAAGAACATCTTTAAACATCTTTACAAGCAGCAACTGTATGACGAACTAAACACGGAAGGAAACCTGAGCTGAAGAAAGGTACCTTATGATCCTGAACAGAGTTTTCAAAGACAGAGGGATTCTCAGAAATATGACAGCAGTGAAGACAGCAATTTTGTTCAAGATTTTGCACTTAGGTTAAATGCAATAGGAAATGCAGTAACTCACAGACCACCCGGCAAGGAAGATGCTGAGCATATACTTTGGACAGTCTCTCCCTGTTACCAAAAGATGTGTTTGTTTAAGAAACTGATTTGCAAAGTCATTTTGCTCTGCTTTTACTACCAGAATAATTTGAAAATATGTTTTGTATGAGAAAAGGTACTTCTTTATTATGGAGAATAATTAGGGGTAGGAATTTTCAGCATCATTTGCAAAGAAACAGTCAAGCAGAGAATCTGAGTATGTGACTATGTCTCTAAAGACAAACACATAATTTTGCTCAGACCCAGCAAGAAAGTACTGAGGGACCACAATGTGGATCCGCAATATCGACCTAGGAGTACTCAGCTGTGGGAAGTTCAGCAAGCAGCAATAACTGCATGCACTGCAAGATGGTTTAGCCTGGTTAAGTTGGTCTGCTGTACACTCAGACTTACAAGTAGTCAAATCAGTCAGCTTTGCATAGGTTGATTCCAGCAATACAGTCACAGGAATGATACCGCAAAGGATTTCAAGAGGCCACCCAGTCTATTGCCCACCCTCAAACAGATTTTATGGCTAGCCCTGATCCTCTTAAATGTGAAAGAAAAAAACAGTTCCCACATCTGGAGGTATATTATTCAATGGCTGTTAAAGTCACCCAAACACAAAAAAATATACCAATTTTTCACAGTGTTTCCTGCATATCTTATGGAAATTTATTACATGGCTTAGCAAATTAAAATGGGTTTACTGACCTTTCATTTGTAGTTTGCTCTAATGTGAGGTTTTTCAACAAAGCACCCATTGAACATATCTTACCTACCACATCACTTCATTTTTTATAAAATATTTTGTCAGTTTCTTTGCTAGATATTGTGATGCAACGTGATAACTTTCCTGACTGATTAGAGAGTTTATTTCTTGGCTAGCAGTTTTGTTTCAAATAGAAAAGAAAGTGAAAAAAAAGTCACAACCCACGTTGAAAATTATATATTTTTGTTGCACCTATTCCCAGCTATTATCCAGAACAATATAAAACAATTTGTTGGATTTCAAAAGATGAGAAGCTACATGAGTTTCAGACTCCATGGACAACTAGTTTACGGAAGGTGTCTGGAACTCTTCATAAATAATAATCTGTAACTCACAAACAGTCATAACTATTTCCTGATCCAGTTCCTTCCAATAATAAATGCAGTATCTCACAACTTCCTAGACAAGGAAAACATCTACTTATTCCAATTGGTAAAGCACATCCTGCTCTTTATTTGACGCAGGTATGAGCACTCCAGGATAGAACTTTTGCACTTAGAAAACTCAGCTCATTGTCAAAATAACTGAGAGAGAGGGGTCACAATTCTCCTGGTTTTCAGGACACCCAACAGAGTAAGAAAAGCTCATCAATTTTTATATGTACCAGTAAGACATTTGTTGACAGCACAGTGGCTTTTATCTATCAATACAGTCCCCTTGGCAATATGTGTCAGTGCATCCTGAGACTTTATGGATTTATCCTTGTAAGGATTTTGACATGAGTTGTAGCAGTTTTATCCTCAATGTACAGACAGTAGAGAAGAGGTATTTGTCCAGAACCAAGAAGCTATATCTAGTTTTCTTGAAACCTGTCCTAAAGCCTTAAACACAATGCATCATTATTCCTATCTTATGTCTTTGGGACTTCATCTAAACACATTTAGAATCAATAGAGGTCATTTTGGCAGTTCCAGTAGAGCTAGAACGGAGTCCTTAAGACAGAAGAAAAGAAAATGCCAGATGTTTCGTTTTAGACTGGTAGAAATCACTGGGCCAAGGCATCAAGTCATGCAACATAGGAGGAAAATAGTTTCCAATGGTACAGAACATGTGGCTGCTCCCAATTCTTTCTTCTGTTTAATATTTTCTTTCTTCACATTAGAAACCAGACTTCTGCAAGTAGCAGTCCATGGGTAACATAAGTAACATCCAAATGGCCCACAATTGCCTTATACTGGCACAGCTATGCAGACCACAACCCTGTCTTCAGGGAAGCTGGGCAGTAACCTCCCCCCCTGTGTATGATATCAACCTGGAATACTCATTTTACCTACAAGTGCACATGCATGAAACAAAAGCCACAGGCAGGCTGATATGAATATACACACACGCTCATGCACAAGAGTATCACATGCCTGCTCAATTACACTTTTTCACTTGTTCATTTTTCTAGAAATTATCTGAAGGGTCCTGTCACCTGAGCAGTCCATGCACCCGAGCGGCGAATGGATTAGACGGTAAAAGTGAATAAGGACTATGCACTATGTTCAGTGGTGAAATTCAAGCATAAGCAACCCAAGGAAAGATAAAGAGTATGCAGCAGTATGGATTTTGGCGTGGACTGTCCAACATTTCTAGACTTCTGAATCCTATGTATCCCCTTGGATCGTTAAGGCCATTTCTGCCAAATCTCCACTGTGAGTTTCATAGAATCATAGAATCACAGGTTGGAAAAGACCTCTAAGATCATCAAGTCCAACCATCACCCAACACCACCACGTCTACTAAGGGTATGGTTATGGTATGGGTAAGGTTTGACGCACATGAAACATATCCCAACTAAATTTATCCTACAGTGCAAATCAATTAGCATCTCTTCACAACACTTTCTGTTGACCAGCAGATGGACATGAGTGTGACCTTTCCTCCAGGCCTTTGCTACCTAACGTGCAAAATCATTTCCCATGAAGAAAACACAGACACAGGGAATCAAAAGGTCAAGAAAGTCTGCTGTGTGTATAATACATCTCTATCCTTTGGGAATAACTGCATGGTTGTTTTCTGTGATTTACAGCCTCTCCTTCAACCCTGTAAATCACAAACATGGTATATGACTATGAGGATGATGAGGGGACTGGAGCATCTGTCATATGAGGAAAGGCTGAGGGAGCTGGGCTTGTTTAGCCTGAAGAACAGAAGGCTGAGAGGGGACTTTATCAAGGCTTATAAAGATCTTAATGGGTGGGTGTCAGGAGGATGGGGCCAGACTCTTTTCAGTGGTGCCCAGCAACAGAAAAAGGGCCAACGGGCACAAACTGAAGCACAGGAAGTTCCGTCTGAACATGAGGAAGAGCTTCTTCCCTCTGAGGGTGACGGAGCACTGGAACAGGCTGCCCAGGGAGGTTGTGGAGTCTCCTTCTCTGGAGATATTCAAGACCCGCTTGGACAAGGTCCTGTGCAGCCTACTGTAGGTGACCCTGCTTCGGCAGGAGGGTTGGACTAGATGACCCACAGAGGTCCCTTCTAACCCCTACCATTCTGTGATTCTGTGATTCTGTGAAATGTTTCCCTAATACAGATTAAGGAAATCTGCCAAGCCGTTAGATTCAGCAGTGACTTTGGTGTTCAGTGATCTCTTGTAGGAGAGATGTTCCAGTCCCCTCACCATCCTTGTAGCCCTCCGCTGGACTCTCTCCAGTAGCTCCTCATCTTTCTTGAACTGGGGAGCCCAGAACTGGACAGAGTACTCCAGATGAGGCCTCACCAGGGCAGTGTAGAGGGGAAGGGGAATATCCCTCGACCTGATGGCCATACTCTTCTTAATGCACCCCAGGATCCCATTGGCTTTCTTGGCAGCCAGGGCACACTGCTGGCTCATGGTTAACCTGTCGTCCACCAGGACACCCAGGTCCCTCTCCGCAGAGCTGCTCTCCAGCATGTCCACCCCAAGCCTGTACTGATGCATGGGGTTTTTCCTTCCCATGTGCAGGACCCTGCATTTGCCTTTGTTGAACCTCATCATGTTCAACACAACAATATGTGAAATACTAATTTCACATATTATTTCCTCAGTGATACTCAATGTTTTACAGAAAAGCCCCAATTACTTCAGAAATTATTCCATTAACAGATTTAAATTTTGGACTCTAATAGATCTTCTATGACAGGGTATTACAAGCTGCAAATAGGCAAGAAGTATGCAGAATGGATTCACTTCATTAACTGGCTGTTGGCATGTAGTTTGAAGGTCTAACTCTGATATGAACTATAGGGAGATCATAAGTATAAATCACATGTAACCTACGGAAATAATTTATGTTACTATTTATTGAGAGACACCTGACCAAAAGCAGATGACCCAGGAGTATTTTTTTGGTTTGTATCTCAGAACTTGTTTAAAATTACACAAAGGTTTTGCGTCACATAGAAGCTTGACGAAGGTGTATCCATTAAAATATACAGTTTTAATTCCCTTGAAGACGTGTGTTAGTTCAAATATTACTAATGAAAAAGGCAAAACACTTCATTAGAAGATATCAGTGTCTACGAACATTATCAATCTCATTAATGAATTAGAAGTGCAGCATTCCTTCCTTGACTGCTGCAAAGATACACAAGTTTTATGCATGTCCAGAAAGTACCCTTCTGTTACACAGAGCAAATCTGGAGCAACTTCAGCCATTTCCCTAGAATTGCTCCAAATTTATGACCATAAATCTCAGAACAGAATTTTGCTCATTTATTTTAAGCAGGAACTGTGAGCTAAAAGAAATAAGTCATCCTGGACCTGGAAAAGAAGACATCCTATCAAAAAGTATCATTAAAAAAAAGCATATCTGAAGCATAAATTAGGACTCTTTGGTCAGAAAATGTCATGGTTTGTGGGAGAAAAAAATCCTCACCATTACTACTACCCCAAGAATCCCAGTCCCTGGAGGTAAGAGAGAAAGCCTGCAGAAAGGAAGACCTTCCCTTGGTCGAGGAGGATCAGGTTAGAAATCATTTAAGCCAACTGGACACCCACAAATCCATGGGCCCTGATGGAAAGCACCCACAAGTGCTGAGGGAGCTGGCAGATGCCATTGCTGAGCCACTCTCCATCATCTTTGAAAGGTCCTGGAGAAGAGGAGAAGTGACTCAGGACTGGAGTAGACAAAATGTCACTCCAGTCTTCCAAAAGGGCAAGAAGGAGGACCCAGGGAAATACAAGTTGGTCAGCCTCACCTCCATCCCTGGAAAGATGATGGAGCAGATCATTCTGGTTGTCATCTCTAAGCAAGTGGAGGAAAAGAAGGTTATCAGGAGTAGTCAACATGGATTCACCAAGGGGAAATCATGCTTGACCAATCTGATAGCTTTCTATGATGACATGACCAGCTGGGCAGATGAAGGGAGAGCAGTGGATGTTGTCTACTCTGACTTCAGCAAGGTTTTGACACTGTCTGCTGTAACACCCTCATAAAAAGCTCAGGAAGTGTGGGCTAGATGAGAGGTCAATGAGGAGAATTGAGAACTGGCTGAATGCCAGAACTCAAAGAATCATAGAAATATTAAGTTTGGAAAAGACTTCTAATATCACCGAGTCCAGCCATCTACCCAACAACACCATGCCTGCTAAACCATGTTCTGAAGTGCAATATTTATAATTCTTCTGAACACCTGCAGGGATAGTGTCTCCACCACTTCCCTGGGCAGCCTATTCCAATGCCTGACGACTCACTCACTGAAGAAACTTCTCCTAATATCCAATTTAAACCTCCCCTGATGCAACTTGAGGCCGTTGCCTCTCATCCTATTGCTAATTACTTGGGACAAGAGAACAACACCTGCCTTACTACAACCTCCTTTCAGGTAGTAGTAGAGAGCAATAAGGTCCCCTGTCAGCCTCATCTTCTCCAGACCGAATAACCACAGTTCCCTCAGTCGCTCCTCAGAAGACTTGTGCTCTAGATTCTTCACCAGTCTCGTTGCTCTTCTCTGGACACCCTCCAGCACTTCAATGTCCATCTTGTAGTGAGGGGCCCAAAACTGAACGCAGTACTCCAGGTGCGGCCTCACCAGTGCCATGTACAGGGGCACGATCACCTCCCTGTTCCTGCTGGCCACACTATTCCTGGTACAAGCCAGGATGCCGTTGGCCTTCTTGGCCACCTGGGCACACTGTTGGCTCATGTTCAGCCGGCAGTCGACCAACACCCCAAGGTCCTTTTCTGACAGACAGCTTTCCAGCCACTCTTCCGCAAGCCTGTAGAATTACATGGGATTGTTGTGACCCAAGTGCAGGACCCGGCATTTGGCCTTGTTGAAACTCACACAAATGGCCTTGGCCCATCGATCCAACCTGTCCAGATCCCTCTGTAGAACCTTCCTAGCCTTAAACAGATCGACACTCCCAGCCAACTTGGTGTCATCTGCAGACTTCTTGAGGAAACACTCAATCCCCTCATCCAGATCATTGATAAAGATGTTAAACAAGACCAGACCCAAAACTGAGCCCCTGGGGACATCACTCTTGACTGGCTGACAACTAGATTTAATTCCATTCACCACCACTCAGAGGGCTGTGATAAGCAGCGCAGACTCTGTTTGGAGGCCTGTAACTAATGATGTCCCACAGGGGTCAGTACTGGGCCTAGTCTTGTTTAACTTCTTCATCAATGACCTGGACAAATGGACAGAGGGTACCCTCAGCAAGTTTAATGATGACACAAAACTGGGAGGAGTGGCGTATACACCTGAAGGCTGTGCTGCCATTCAGTGAGACCTGGACAGGCTGCAGAGTTGAGCAGAGAGGAACCTGATGAAATTCAACAAGGGCAAGTGCAGCGTCCTGCACCTGGGGAGCAACAACCCCATGCATCAGTACAGGCTTGGGCAGGACCTGCTGGAGAGCAGCTCTGTGGAGAGAGATCTGGGAGTGCTGGTGGATGACAAGTTGACCACGAACCATCAGTGTGCCCTTGTTGCCAAGAATGCCAGTGGTATCCTGGGGTGCACTAAGGAGAGTGTGGCCAGCAGGTCGAGGGAGGTTCTCCTCTCCAATTCTGGGCTCCCATTTCAAGAACGATGAGGAACTACTAAAGAGGGTCCAGGGGAGGGCTACAAAGATGATGAGGGGACTGGAACATCTCTCCTGCAAGGAAAGGCTAAGAGAGCTGGGCTTATTTAGCCTGAAGAACAGAAGAATTGAGAGGGGACCTTATAAATGCTTATAAATTTAAGGGTGGGTGTCAAGAGGATGGGGTCAAACTCTTTTCAGTGCTGTTGAAAAGGACAGAACAAGACAAGGGGCAATGGACACAAACCAAAGCATAAGAATTTCCATCTGAACATGAGGAAGAACTGCTTCACTCTGACAGTGACAGAGCCCTAGAACAGGGCCTTCTCTAGAGATACTCAAAACCTGGCTGGACAAGGTCATGTGCAGCCTGCACTATGTCAATCTGCTTTGGCAGGGGGGGTTGGACTAGATAGTCCACAGACCTCCCTTCCAACCCTTACTGTTCTGTGATTCTGTGAATAATGTGCAGTAGGAGTCGAAGAAAGTTGTATAATGGGTATATATTTCAGACTACTTCTTTTCTGAATTGAATCATTTTTTTTATAAAAGATACCAAATAAGATAAGGAGAAGCTTTGATAGAAGCTACTGGTAGGTAAATCTAATTGAACTGTAAGAAAAAGTGTAAAAAGGAACAAATAATTTTCCTTTGTAACAAAGAAAAAAGAAATAGAATTGAATACTTTCTCTTTTTTTAATACAAAGAATAGTCAGAACACACTGCAGTGTTGAAAACTACCGTATTAAAATAGTTATCTGATTTCATTGGAGTAACAGATGCTTGGCTAATTCAAGATATCAACAAGGATGTGAAAACAGTAGGACATAAAGTCACCCCATGGTGTGTCGGAGCTGGGGAAATTTTAAAAGATGCAATTCAGTGAGTCACCAGCTTAATTGAGTGAACTTCTGCTACTTTCAAACTTGATGTTAAAAACTTTGTTTTATTACTGTGTCCTGTCTTATCCCCGCATCAACGGAAGCAGTGACTCTGTCACTCGTTGGTGTTCCTCATGTCTTCATTACTGCAGCCTGTGAATACCTAAAATTTCTGGATTTTTTGTCTAGAAAGAAAAAATGTCAAAGCTGATCTTGCTTATTACTTACTTTTTCCTTAGCCTTTATATTTCCTATTTAGGACCTGATTTGGCAGAGGCTTTTGTGCATGTATCTTATTTGTTGCTAGTTTTCATTCTACTATTCTCGTAATCACTCAGTAGTATGTGGTAGCTTTATCTTTAAATAAAGAAACAAGTACAGAAAAAACAAGATGTCAAAATGCATGTAAGATGTCAGGGGCAGAGTAAGAATTCGAGCGCCTGACTCCTTGTCTAGTTCTTTCTTTAATTAGCTGAGCTATTTTGCTGATGGCATAGTAAGAGTGTAAATGCTAAGTATTTGTTAAAAATTCATTACACCAATGAGCAGTGGGAAGACGAGGAGTCACAAATATGTGGGTAGGACAAGCAAAATGAATTTTCTTTTAGTCTTCTGTGTTCATATGTCTAAATGTCCCTACCTTAATACAGATTGCTGTTTAGCATGGGGTGGTAGCTTAGAGCATGTAGCACAAAGTCATGCACACCTAATTTTTCTGGTACTCTGCAGAGAGGATTTGTTCAAAACTGGGGTTTGAAATGTTCTTTTCAAAACCACGTTTCAATAACAGGTTTGGAATGCAGAGTGTACATGACGTATGGTAATATGGACTTATGCAAAGCATTTGACACCATCCAACATGACGTTCCTGTCTCTGAACAGGAGAGATATGGATTTGGCAGATGGACCACTCTGGGGATAAGGAATTGGCTGGATGGTCACACTCAGAAAGTTACTGTCAATGGCTTGATGTCCAAGTGGAGACCTGTGACAAGTGGTGTTCCTCGGGGGTTGGTATTGGGACTAGTACTATTTAACATCTTTGTTGGTGACATGGACAGTGGGACTGAGTGCACCCTCAGCAAATTTGCTAAAGACATCAAGCTGTGTGGTGCAGTCAACAAGGTGGAGGGAAGACATGTCATCCAGAGGGACCTTGACAAGCTTGACGGCTGGGGCCATGCGAACCTCAGGAAGTTCAACAAGGCCAAGTGCGAGGGCTTGCACATGGGTCAGGACAATTCCAAATACAAATGCAGGCTGGGTGGAGAATGGATTGAATGGAGCCCTGAGGAGAAGGGCTTGGGAGTGTTAGTTGGTAAGAAGCTCAACACGACACAGCAATGTGCACTCACAGCCCAGAAGGCCAACTGGGCCTATTTCCTATGAGGGTGGTGAGGCACTGGAACAGGTTGGTCAGAGAAGCTGTGGATGCCCCATTCCTGGAAGTGTTCAAGGTTGGATGAAGCTTTGAGCAACCTGGTGTAGTGGGAGGTGTCCCTGCACATGACTGGGGGGTTGGAACTAGATGATCTTTAAGGTCCCTTCCTACCCAAACCATTGTATGGTTCTATGGTTCTGTGACTAGCCAGAATGCACAGATAAACGTCTGGGCAAAGACCACAAAAATCTTTACATGCCAGACAAGTCCACAGTGCTGTGAAACATCTTAACATGTTTATAACTTTCATGTGCTAAGGAGTGTAAAACTAAAAAAGCCATTGCTTTTAAGAATATCTACAGACACGCAGCTAATGTGCACACCACAGGCCGAGCACTCAATTCCTCCTACATGCTCTTACATCTAGCAGCTTCTCACTTTCTGTCATTTTAACGCTGGTTCCCGTATTCAGAAAAGATTTCATTAAATTAATAATATGCATAAAGAAGCAACAAGATCTGCATATGCAGAGAGCAACTGAAGATTTCCCAACTACAGACCATAGGACACAGGGCCAAGGACATAGACAAGAATAGTAAATATTTACAGTGGAAGAGGACAGCAAAAGTCAGGGTTCCCAGGTTTCTTCAAACCCATTTTCTGTATGATTACGCTTCACTCATGTCATTGAAATATTTCAATTCTGTACCTTTGGTGACTCAGATGATCAAATTCTATTAACTCCATAATCTTGATCCCTACAAATTAATACTTTCTCCCTTGTCATTCAAGGTACAATCCTCCTGTAGGACAAGACTGGTGGCATGTAAGTGCATGTGATTTACAACTCTTCTTACTCTCTGCCATTAATTTCTGCATCTCTAATTTCATATGCTGGCTTACTCCCAGCTTCCTCTAACTAAATTTTGATAAGATGAATATCTTTGTTCTAGTTTCTCTTTATTTGTTATAGCTGTTTCCTACCTCTCAACCTTTACTTAATGAATATAGCTGTCAAAAAACAGGGCATGAACCCAGAAATGAAGTTTTCTTACATTATTTATATTAGCTGTGTTGTTGGGATCTCTTTGCACTTGCAGTTCACTATTGTGAAGGACATTATAAGCTGTTTCAAATAAAACAACAATTAATGACAGATTATGAAGTAGCACAACTAAGTACAGTGTCATTTGCCACCCATCTGATCTTGTACTTTAGCTAATACCTAGTATCATAGACAAATTAGATTTCCCTTTAAGATGAGAAGAATATGCTTTTGCGTCTGAGAGAAAGGTTTGCAAACACTGCTTGGGGAAAAGGATACTGCATTTTAAAATAATTACAATGATAATAATATTAATATCACCACATAATAATCACAAATTAACTTGAGAGGCTTTTAGTTCAGAGAGATGGTCTTTCCTTATGCTTTACCATAACCCGAGGAAAGGCAGAGAAAGGCTTTTAAAATCTGATAAAATAAAGGTGAGTTGGTCCATAGGACTCACTAAAAGTCATGAAATAAGTGGAAACACAGGAAATAAAACAAATGGGTCAAAAATAATACACATACAGAGCTAGTTTAAAGGTCTGTTTACTGCCAAACCTTGTCTGCAAGCAAAACCAAAAGTAAAGCCAAGGATGAAGAGTGTAAGAAACAAAGCTTGTACTGATCTGTCCTGGTATACCTCCCTAATCTGTGAAAATCTGAAATTAGTATCTTCTAACACTAGCAGATGCATGCAAAACAGCAGCTAGAGATCCACGAATCTATCTGCTATTCATCCCTCTCGTTGAAATAGGGAAGATATGTACAGAACTTAAGATGTGTTTCAGTGACAAAAGGCATGTTTTAAGGCTTGCAAAGAAAACTCAAATAACAAAAATGAAATTTAAAAAATCAAGCAATTCAAGACCTCAGTAAAGAGGCAATAAAGGATGAATTCAATGCAGAATGGCAAGCAGGAATGCTCTGGTATTATAAAATGTTGAACAGACAAGTAGAGCAGAGCTTAGCAGCTATTAAGTATGGGGATTAAAGTGTATACTTCTGATAAATGACTGCATAAAGCTGATGCCTCCTCTGTCAATAGGTTTGAAATTATGCTCTGTTCTAGCTATATTATAGAACAATGTGGAAGAGATGAACTGAAAATCTGTTTTTTTCTATGTTTTGTCTAGTTAAATGTGAAGTCAGTTCCAAACTGAAGCTGATTTATAAACAAAGGAAAAGTCTTGGTTGTTGGCTTAGGTTTGTTTTATGATGTTGATACCGTTTGGTGCCACTCCAGCACATCCATGAGACCACACATGTTCTGAAATCATAATCTGAGGCAATCAAACATGCATTAAGGAGGGCTTTCAGAAATGTGAGGTGGATTTCCCTCTTCCAGTGTTACACATTCCTAATGCAAACACTCATCTACATGCTTACAGCTGTTGGAATGTCACATGTGTCCATTTCTATAGTAGTACACCCCACTTATCTTAGATATGTACTGCAAAGAGAGATGATCAACCTTCCGGAGGTACCTGACTATTTCTATAGATCTATTTAAAAAGCCCGGAGTATTAGTTTAGAATAAATATATAATTTTTATGTCGCCAAAGGTAGGTGAGATAAATCCTCCCCTTGTAAGCAGTATTACTAAAGGCAATAGTAACTCATCTTTACTCAAAGAGGTCAGGTTTAATTCCAGAACTATCAGGGAAAAAATACATCGCTGTTTACTTAAGTGTATTCCATCAGAAAAAAGATTCAGAGTAATAGATAATTCAATCTTCTGTTTAGTACATTTAGTAAATTTACCACTTTTCTGAAAATCAAAAATCTGCTTCTGAAAGAAAATACTGTATGTATCATGTTAACTTTAACAGAAAACTGTTATCATATCACTGTGTGTTAGACAAGGGCTGAGAAACATTTCTAGGGACATGTAGGTGAGAGTATTCCACTCTTCACTAAACCACTTCTTCTAGTCAGTAGTGGATTTTTCCCATGGTGTAGTCTGGAGAACAATACAGTGTCAAAGCAGCTTTGTTCCTTGCCTTTTTGCACACTCCTTGAGGCATCACCTCACCCTAGCACCCCCTTTCAGACCCATTTTCCTGCCTGAAACTAAAGGGTCCATACTGACATAGTAAGTCCAAGTGATCTGTCCTGCTCCAGTGCAGTGGGAGGAGGGAGAGGGGAAAACTGCCCTAGAAAAGAGATGAATATGGATGAGAGGGTGGAGGAGTCAAAGAGCAACAGCAAGTACAAGACATGATGTGAAGAGAAATGTGGCACCATAACAGTAACAGTTGCCTAGTTACTTTGGTGTTGTTTGTCATAATTTACACATATCTTCATTACACCATTATGTATATAGATGTATGAATTAGGAGAGTGTAAAAGAAAATATCAAATACCAAAGAAGAACTCATTCCTGCTGACAAGAAGATCCATAAAAGTAATAGAGAAGATGATTTTCCCTAGAACGATGAGCTCCGTATACCTGCGTTTGCAAAAACATTCAAAATCTACAAATAAACAAGGCTGAAAAGTATCACTTTTGATAGACTATAAATAGGATATGAAGAAGAGTTGTAAACAGATTACATGGCTAGCAGAAGAATCAGGTGACTGGAGGAAAATACTATTGCAAGGAAAAATATTCTACCTGTGTTCAGTTCTAACCACTTAGTAATGCACTGTCTTCTCTGATTCAAAGTCTTCAGATCTCAGTGGTGATGAATCCTAAGGATTAGGGAGGCTTTCCTAGCCTGAAAACTGCAGCAGAGTAACTAAGTCAATCTAATTATGACCTAGTTATAAGAATGTGAACATCTAATAGAAAGTTACTAACACTAGTTAAAGCTGCACATTTATCCAATGAGCTGAAAGTAGCCCTTTGAAGTCAGTCAATGTAAACATTTTAAACTGATTTGAGTGTCCAAGGACATGCACTATGTAACTCAATTGCTTTAGTTACACTAGGACAACTTGTGTAATAAACCCGGTGAGTTAGAAGTGCATCCAGATGAACGTGGCTTTACCCTGGGGGTAGAAACATCATTATTTTTCAGTGAGCAGCCATCCATCTGTGATTCTGTCGACTTTTAGGAAGAAGTCTGAAAAAGAGATTGAACTCTAGTGAGTCAGGGAATAATTTTGGTTTTGTTTAACTAGCAGGAACCAAGAGTTTTTTTGAAATGTGTTTCTCATGAGAGGAATGCTCCCTCCAGCTGTCTGCCTTTCCTAAAACCCACAGGTGCCCTCTGCTTGATCTTTCAGTGCCTGCAGGTCTCTCCCACAACCTGAACTAGTCCTTAGGTTTTCTGGGACTGAGGTGGGGATGGTGGGCTCCCTTCCTGCTTCTGCAGTCTGTTGACATATTACACGAACAATAATATTTGCAATATTTTTTAGAAGACAAAACCCTCGGTTATACTGAAGTAGCCTTGGCAGAATTTACTGCTTGTACACAAATTCATTTGTATGTTTTTTAAACTTCATAGCTAAGAGGTCGGTATTATAACCACCAAAACTGATAAATTAGTACATAGTTAATCAGATTGACTTGATTTTCCAGCCTCACCAACAGAAGGCAGGAGTGGCTTTCTGGAAACAAAGTTGTATTGCTTGGACACCTATAGAAGAGAGGAGAAGGATTGAGTCCATTCCACATGCACTGTAGGATAGTCTTTCCTACATATGCCAAAGTCAACAGGAATGAGGGAGGACATGCTCCCACTCACACAAAATGGATGTGCTGTCAAGAACAGAGATGACAAAGTTCACAGGGACTTGCAGGGCAACAGGGTTACATGGTAAGCCACAAACACGAAGGAAGGCAGGACTAAGTATCAACACTTTCCTTATCACCAACAGCCTCTAACCCATTACCTGTGTCATAGCAATTTCATTACTGATCAGCCAGTGCTGACCAGAGCATTTGTGGCAGAGTCCAAGCCTGAACTTGGACTGAGGGGAGAGCCGTGGATGTTGTCTACCTCGACTTCAGCAAGGCTTTCGACACTGTCTCCCATAACATCCTCCTAGGGAAGCTCAGGAAGTGTGGGCTGGATGAGTGGTTGGTGAGGTGGATCAAGAACTGGCTGAATGGCAGAACTCAGAGGGTTGTCATCAGCGGCACTGAGGCTAGTTGGAGGCTGGTAACTAGTGGTGTCCCCCAGGGGTCAGTACTGGGCCCAGTGTTGTTTAACTTCTTTATCAATGTCCTGGATGAAGAGTTAGAATGTACCCTCAGCAAGTTTGCTGATGACACAAAACTGGGAGGAGTGGTGGATACACCGGAAGGCTGTGCTGTCATTCAGTGTGACCTGGACAGGCTGGAGAGTTGGGCAGAGAGGAACCTGATGAGGTTCAACAAGGGCAAGTGCAGAGTCCTGCACCTGGGGAGGAACAACCCCATGCATCAGTACAGGCTTGGGGTGGACCTGCTGGAGTGCAGCTATGTGGAGAGGGACCTGGGAGCGCTGGTGGACGACAGGTTAACCATGAGCCAGCAGTGTGCCCTGGCTGCCAAGAAGGCTAATGGGACCCTGGGATGCATTAGGAGGAGTGCGGCCAACAGGTCGAGGGAGGTTCACCTTCCCCTCTACACTGCCTTAGTGAGGCCCCATCTGGAGTCCTGCATTCAGTTCTGGACTCCCCAGTTCAAGAAAGATGAGGAGCTACTGGAGAGAGTCCAGCGGAGGGCTACGAGGATGATGAGGGGACTGGAGCATCTCTCCTATGAGGAAAGGTTGAGGGAGCTGGGCTTGTTCAGCCTGGAGAAGGCTGCGAGGGGACCTAATAAATTCTTACAAATATCTGAAGGGTGGGTGTCAGGAGGATGGGGCCAGACTCTTTTCAGTGGTGCCCAGCAACAGGACAAGGGGCAATGGGCACAAACTGAAGCAAAGGAAGTTCCGTCTGAACATGAGGAAGAACTTCTTCCCTCTGAGGGTGACGGAGCACTGGAACAGGCTGCCCAGGGAGATTGTGGAGTCTCCTTCTCTGGAGACATTCAAGACCTGCCTGGACAAGTTCCTGTGTGGCCCGCTGTAGGTGACCCTGTTTCGTCAGGGGGGTTGGACTAGATGACCCACAGAGGTCCCTTCCAACCCCTACCATTCTGTGATTCTGTGATTCTGTGAACTGAAAAGTACAGTAGCACTGCCAGCATCCATGACAATCACTTCCATGCCTACAAAATGTCTTCAGGCCTCCTTCTCTCCAAACCACCATTGTGCCTCTATCTCTTCAGGGTGGCAGAGTTTGATCCAGCCAAGGGCAATTGTTCTCCTATTGCACCACTCTCTGCTATCCACCACTGCTGGAACGTCAGAGGAGGCATCTCCCTTTGAGCCTCTTTTGTTATTCAGCAAAAGCATTGCTGAAACTATAATGAGATTGTGGGGATTTTTTTACAAAAACAGCTGCAATGGTCAACATCAAGTGAGAAGAAAAATGACTGTCATCAGCATGCAGTTCCTGCCAGTGAGGCATTCATAGCAGTGAAACATAATCAAGTTTTTAAGGTAGGACCAAAAAAGAAAACTCAGCACTTTTGCCATTATTGTATCTACAGATAACAATTACTCTCCTGGTGGCAGGGACAGTGGTCTTGTCTCCATTTTAATTCTGACCTTTGTAAATCTTTTGGCATTGATGCAACGATCACTGCTTAAACCCATTACAGATATGGAGATGAAGTTATGATCAATCATCACTTTTTGAAGGAGCAGCATGCTGTTGTGCTGCATGCTGCGTGAACACCAAACAAAAGGCTGGTCCAAACAATTGCTCTTTTTCTTGTTTAATAATCAAGGAGGAATCATCTGTCTGGGAATGAGACCAACATGTTAAATCTAAAGATACATCATTCCTGGTTCTAAAATGACCTTCCAACATCTGTTCTGTTGTCTATTTACAGTTCATGCCACTTGTGTAACTGCATTAGGAGATCACCAATGTTTTTTTCAGTAGTTGCTTAATGGCCAAACAGTAGCTAATCAAGCAGGCAAACAACAGTTTCCTTGTACCTACTCTACGCAGAAAAAACAGACCAGAAACATTTTTCTTTGTTTTAAGTACAGATCAGGTGCTTTTGTAAAAAGACACAAGGTGAAGTATATTCTAGTGTCACCTGTAGCAAACTGCTATTGTACAGGGCACAGGGACTTCTGTCACAAAGGTGCATATCAGGTGCTGGGGTTACTACAAGAGCTGCAGGTAAAAAGCGCACTTCATTAAAACATGTGAAAGCTGGGTGGGAACAGCTAAACAGGGTTCCCAAGAGAACAGGCAAAAAGGCCATGTGCTGAGACGAGTTGCATAATATTTAGGCTTTCTGGTTGGAAACACAAACATGTGAACTGAGAGCCCTGATTTTACAGAGCAGTGCAATCAAATTGCATTTAGCTTTGAACCATTAAGACTCTATAGGAGTGAGAGCATGTCATGATAATGCAAAACTCACTTATGCACTATAAATGTCACCCTTGGCTGAGGCTATGGGTAGTTGTAGCCTTTGCCAAAAGAACCTCGGCTGTAATGCACAAGTGATAGTACCTTCTCCTTAAGCCTCACTGGTCCCCCAGCCATCTGTACCTTAAATACTGCACAAATACATACAGCAGAATTGCAGTGGGATTTTTGCTTGTTTGTTTATTTTCTAGCTTCCAGTAACTTAGTTCTGAGAAGAATTTCACAAAAATGGGTCATACACTGTAAAACATCACAAACACATATTTGAATATAGTAGTAATAATAGAAACTGAAGTCACCGAGGAAACCTGTACATCAAGAAGTCAGGTCTCAAAAAATTTCAGTATACATTTTAATTTTTTCAAAAGTGACCATCTGGGATACAGCTATGTAAAAGCCCATTTCATGTAATGGGCCATTTAGAGGTGGGAGATTGTTTCTACAAGCAAATAATTTTTATATAATTTTCTAAAAATGTATATATATATGTAATAAAACACACATAAATATAGGCTTATAAACACATACATACGATGCTCATGTGTGTGTGCTCCTATAAATAAATATCTTAAAGCATGTTGTTTGTTACCTGAAAATTTTTTTTTGGGGGGGGTTCTAACTAAATTTCTATTCTCCGAAAAACAGAAATTGTATAGATGCTTATGAAGATGATCAGCTTCTTCTAGAAGGTATTTTGATGAATATACTTCCACGGTATGTTGCAGTCTAGTATTGTGCACAAATTTATCATGCAAGTTCAGAAGGAATAAATCTTACTTTTCCAATACCATGATTTCAAACTCTGATAAGCAAAAGGTCTTGTCCTCCATGAAAGTGGGTCAGCTGAAGAAAGAGACTTAGAGAGATGTGAAAGATAATTTCCCTAGCAATTAGCATATAAAATCCCCTTGTCCAAACGACAGGGGATTTTAACTATTGATATCTTGGGGGGCGTCCACAATAGTGAAAGTTTCAGGTACCTATTCTCCTCAAAATTACAAGAGAGGGGAGAGGCAGAGACCCTCATCTTCAGATTGTGTCCTGAAATGGTTGGAAATAAGGGGACTCTGTTGTGTCTGTGCTAATAAACCCGACAGTACCATGTAACTCCTGCAGCGAGGGCTGAGGCTGGCAGTATGAAAAAGCTCATATGCAGTCCTCTGCAGGAGATCTCAGCCTCTGGAGTCTAAAGCTTGCAGAAGGACACTGGATTTATGAATGTTTTGGGGACAGATAAGGATAGACCATGTATTGGTTCTGTTTTTGGGAGGCATCCAGGGAAGTGAGGAAGTGGCTGGCACAATAAAAATAGCTTTTGCAGGGGGTACTTGAAGCCAGGGAGTCACGAGAGGTAATGTGGGAGAGGAAACATAGCATCTGACTACATGCTCATTAATAAGGAACTCTAGGTCTAACTGACAGCAGTTTTACAGATATTCAGCAACTCACAGAATCCACTGAGACAAAATCTTCAGCCACCATGTGTCTGTCAAACATGCGCATGATGCAGCCGCTGCAGAGCAACATGGGTGCCCAGAGCTGAACAAAGGAAAAGGCAACGATAGCAACTCCCAGCAAAATTCTAATGGGTGATCCATTTCATGCCTTCCACCATACACCCTGACACGCACACTGTCCACCAGGCTACAGCCAAATCCCTAGACCTCAAAGTGTCAGTGTCCAGCTGTTCTACATGTAAATTCAAACACACTGCTTTAGTACTAAATATCTGTTACAAAAGCATTATGGAAACTCCTGTCTTGCTCCCCTAGCTTTCACATTCTCCATGGTGCCTTCATGAGAATGCCTTCACATACTCTTAAGGAAGACAGTTTTCTATTCCCAGCTTAATAATTAAATAGATACTGTAAGCTGCCTGACAGAAGGCAGCTGGCAAAATTGACTGATCTGCTGAGAGAACAAGAGCTCCAATTTGCAGTTTTGTAACTACTGACTCGAGTTCAATTCTAATACAAGAATCTATTAAAATATGCAAAGGCAAGAGAAAAACTAATGTGGAAGGGAAGGTCTCCTAAACTACCTGTAAGCAGTGACAACTCAATAATATTTGATTCATTCCCTAAAATATATTTGTCAAGAAGAAACATCTCTGATGATGGATAGGGCAGGTAAGACTTCCAGAAGAACTGGACGTGACGAATGATCTTCATAAATAAAGGACAGTAGAAAAAAGAGCAGAACCTTCTGCTCCATTTGGTGGTGACTTTGAAGCATCAACTGTTTTACTGATTCTGAATTGGCATCAGGAAGATTAAAAAGCCTAAATTTAACTATTTTTTTCTCTTTCTCACTCCACTTTATAAACCATATTACAAGATAGAGCAACTGGAAAAGGTCAGGAAAAATTATGTCAGTACAGTGAAGGCAACCAATCATAGAATCATACAATGGTTTGGTTTGGAAAGGACCTTAAAGACAACCTACTTCCAACCTCCCTGTCATGGGCAGGGACATCTTCCACCGCACAATGTTGCTCAAAGCCCCATCCAGCCTGGCCTTGAACACTTCCAGGGAGGGGGCATCCACAACTTCCCTGGGAAACCTGTTCCAGTGCCTCACCACCCTCACAGGAAAGAATTGCTTCCTTATACCTAAAGCTACCCTCTTACAGTTTAAAGCCCTGTCACTACCTGCCCTGGTAAAAAGTCCCTCTCCAGCTTTCTTGTAGGCCTCTTTTAGGTACTGGAAGGCTGCTAGGCAGTCTTCCCAGAGCCTTGTCTTCTCCAGGCTGAACAGCCCCTATTTTCTCAGCCTGTCTCACAGGAGAGGTACTCCAGCCCTCTGGTCATCTTCATGGACCTCCTCTGGGCTTGTTCCAACAGCTTCATGTCCTGAATCTTTTCTGAAAGCAATGGTGTAATATGACAGAAACATCAGGCTCAAAGACTATAAAGACAACCTGGGGGTGTATTCCCTTCCTCCAGTCCGTAGAGTTAGGAACAGTTCAACTCAGCACAATTTAGAGCAGCTCTTGGAACTCTTGAACCTCTGGCATCCAGCAATGACCACAGCTGTACCAGCAGGACCACTGACATCCTGCAACACATTTGTCACTAGTGTTGTTCCAGCACAGCTCCTCCCCTGATGCATTTAGGAGAGACTCCGGCAGTCAGTCACCTTAGCTCCTCACTGACCTTAGACTTCACTGCAGAAGGGAAACCCTCAGCTCTCCGTTTAAGGAATACAGAGAGTTATAAAGGCAGGACCAGACATAGTCAAGACACAGCTTATATGCAACCAGTATGAAAATACAGGAAAAGCATCACATGAAAAATTACTTGCTGGTGTTAATATGGAGCAAAACTTAGCTTGTCCCATCAAAAGAGGCAGTATAAAGTCTAGGTTTTCATGGCTGAAAATTCAAGTTATCTACATTCTCTAGAACGCCACCAGGTTTTCTCAAAGTATTTGCTACCTTAAAATATTTAGTCCAAACAGGTAGGTATTAAATTAGATTGGCTGGAGTCTATCACTGGTAATCTTTTACCATAATTCATAATTCATTTTCATGGTGTTTTGTTTTTTTTTTTACAGGACACTCTTGTGTAAAAGAGTTGTCTCGGCCAGGGGGATGCAGCCAGAGCTATTCATTGAATAAATCTACCAGTTGCCTGTGGTCTATTGCCCGGACTGCAGCATGGCCCAGATCCAACAAACAACAAAACAGTGTTTGTTATCAAATCACCTCTTTGGTTTTGTCTTTGTACTTCCTTCATCACTCAGTTATCCTTAACTATTTTTAAATATTGATGCACATCATGCCTTTTTTTTGTCCCTCATATATATTGATACTACCTGGTAGTTTGTTTTCTTTATTTTGGAAATTCATTTTATGAAGATTTTTGGTTTTGCCTAGTGAATTCAACCCTCCTAAGCTGTGGATGAGATGTTGTTGTCTGAACAGAAAACTAGCTAGAAGACCCTGCACAGGGAGTGATTATCTGTCATTCTATGTCACCGTGGAAAGACTTAGAAGGACCCCAGGTCCTGCAAGTATTTGTTCTGGATCATAGAATCATAGAATCATAGAAAGTTTTGGGTTGGAAGGGACTCCTAGAGGTCATCTAGTCCAAACCCCCCACAGCGAGCAGGGACACCACTAACTAGATCAGGTTGCTCAGAGCCCTGTCCAACCTGGTCTTGAAAGTTTCAAGGGATGGGGCCTCCAATACCTCTCTGGGCAACCCGTTCCAGTGTTTCACAACCCTCATTGTAAAGAATTTCTTCCTTATATCCAGCCTAAACCTATCGTGTTTTAGTTTAAAACCATTACCCCTCATCCTGTCACTGCTGTCTCTACTAAAAAGATTGTCCCCATCTTTCCTGTAGGCTCCCTTTAAGTACTGAAAGGCTGCAATCAGGTCTCCGCGCAGCCTTCCCTTCTCCAGGCTGAACAAGCCCAACTCTCTCAGCCTGTCCTCATAGGAGAGGTGCTCCAGCCCTCGGATCATTTTTGTAGCCCTCCTTTGGACCTGCTCCAACAGTTCCATGTCCTTCTTGTGCTGTGGGCTCCAGAGCTGAATGCAGTACTCCAGGTGAGGTGTCACCAGAGCAGAGTAGAGGGGCAGAATCACCTCTCTCGACCTGCTGGCCACGCTTCTCTTGATGCAGCCCAGGATGCGGTTGGCCCTCTGGGCTGCCAGCGCACATTCCTGGTTCATGTCCAGTCTTTCGTCTATCAGTACCCCCAAGTCCCTCTCAGCAGGGCTGCTCACGATCCTTTCATCCCCCAGCCTGTACTGATACTGGGGGTTACCGCTACCCAGGTGTAGGACCTTGCACTTGGCCTTGTTGAACCTCATGAGGTTCACACAGGCCCACCTCTCCAGCTTGTCCAGGTCCCTCTGGATGGCATCCCGTCCTTCTGGTGTATCAACCGTACCACTCAGCTTGGTGTCATCTGCAAACTTGCTAAGGGTACACTCGATATCGCTGTCCATGTCATTGATAAATATATTGAACAGCACCGGTCCCAGTACGAACCCCTGAGTGACTCCACTCGTCACTGGTCTCCATCCGGACATTGAGCCGTTGACCAATACCCTTTGGCTGCAACCATCCAACCAATTCCTTATCCACTGAACAGTCCACCCATCAAATCCATGATGCATTGCTCCTCATCCATCGCCTCATCCATAACCTCCATGGTGGATCACAGGTTTTATTAAGTTCACAGAGGATGATCACCTCTGAGTGTCAGATCATGGGGAGTAGATAACTACTAATACCTTGGAGGACAGATTTGTTCATATCTTGAAAATATAAACTAGAAAAATATGAAAAAAATCAACTGGACCAAACATAAAATGTTGCAGATAGATAGCTAGAAATAATCAGCTAGACTTAGTGGAAAGGACTACAAGAGGATATATTAGACGTCAGCTTCAGATCTTTTCTGTGTCTCTGTGCATTGTTGTCTGGCACTGCCTATCTCCCCTTAATGGCTGCAGACTGTATGTGGAGTGTTTAGGATCCTAATATTTGCATATTGTGCACAGACGATTAAGAGAAAGAGAGAAATAACTTTAGATCAATGTGTATTCTCTATCAGTAGCGCTTCTCATCACATGCCTGGTTACTGTTCTAATGATTTTATAAAAAAGAAGGTCCTTAGCACACCAGTCATTCGAAGGAATACTGTTCCTTACCTTAATCGATAGTAAAGAAAAGATGAGAGGACAAAAATTTCAGTACTTGTCCCTATTCTTTCACGAGCCAAATTAATTCCAGAATCTGCACTTGAAACATAGGATTTATATGGGTACCCAAGAGCTACAAAGTGCCCCAGACAAAACAACACACGTACAGAAGACACAGGATAATGGTTACAGCCCATGCCAGGAAAGAGGAGGGATCACATTGCACTCGAGAATGAGTGTCTAAGTAGACCTAAGAGGTACTTGAGCCCTTCTGGGAATATACAGTTCTGCACTGTCCCTGACCATACTAAATTTCTACAGAAAATTAAGGTGAAGGAACAGGGAAAAAGACAAGTGCAATATTTATAGAAAATATTTCTTTTGTGAGTCATAACCAGTACATAAAATCAGTACATAAAATCACATGATGGCTTGCAAAAGTGATAAATTATTCCCAAAGACAGATCAACAGAATAAAGAAAGAAATAGAAAAAATGTAAGTATTATATTTTGTCCTTGACCTTTTTTCCCACAGTGCTGAGCAGTACCTAACTGTGTGTAGTCAAAGTTCTGTTTCCTGGACTTCATTTCTCCAACATGTGCTGAAAAATCAGAGAGAGTTTCTCTAAGCTGACTGAGTCCCTTCTGCCAACCCTCCTCCCAAGTTGTCCTAAAAGTGAAGATCTGGAAAAACGGTCTTATTTTACAGTAACAGTCAGCTTTTTGCCCACAGAGTTTTTTCTCTAAATTGCCAAAAATCTGTTTTAATGGCTGGATGTCACTAGTTCCTGTCTTCTAAATGACTTCTTCGCATACCCTTTCTTCTAAATCAGACTGAAGACAAATGACAACTTAAATGCAAGGAATAGTCTGAAAGGGTAAATTCGGGTCATGCTTTCATCCAAGCACGGGAAAAATTTTGTGATTTCAGATAGAACTCATGGATTGCATGCATGAGTCCTTGAAAACATCACAGATTCCAGTTAACACCTATAGCCTTATTTTGCACTGATTTACAACACCTGCCACCACATTAGAGTCACTCACTAAAATCTGTGACAGATTTGGCTCATTACACAGAGATTCATTTGTTTGGTATCAGATGTTGCAAAGGAACAGAAAAAAAATTGTGTTGTCAAAAGCTCTAATCCTTTCTCGTAACAGCACAGTTTAAAGTCTTGCTTTCATTTGTGCTGACAGAATTGTCATTATTGAGGCATTCATTCAGAATGATTTGTTTCACTCATTTTTGTCTTTTCAGTTGACTGTTTCCTCTTACACCTTAAACACTTAAGAACTACTTAGTTGCTGTTTTATCTTTGTAGTTTTGAGTTACTATTGTGAGACAGATGTGGGCTGTGCTATATAAAAGAGGTGTTAGAGACTTCATCACTACTTGCGATGTGAACACACGAGTTTGCGTTGCTGAAGAACACTTTGATAGTACTATTATTCAGAACAGTAGGCATTCATTGTAAAAATTTTATCCTTTTGTGCCAACTAACATGCAGTGATAACGGCAGAGGGTGATGGAGCACTGGAACAGGTTGCCCAGGGAAGTTGTAGAGTCTCCTTCTCTGGAGATCTTCAAGACCCGTCTGGACAAGGTCCTGTGCTGCCTGCTGTAGGTGACCCTGCTTCGGCAGGAGGGTTGGACTAGATGACCCACAGAGGTCCCTTCCTACCCCTACCATTCTGTGATTCTGTTATTCTGTCATTCTGTCATTCTGTGATTCTCTTCTCCAGGCTAAACAACCCAAACTCTCCCAGTGTCCCATCATAGAAGAGGTCTTCCAGCCCCTTGATGATTTTTATGCCCCTCATCTGGACCCACTCCAAAAGGTCCCTGTTCTTCTTATATTAGGGGCCCCAAATCTGGATGCAGTAGTCCAGATGGTGTCTCATGAGAGCAGAGCAGAGGGACAGAATCACCTCCCTTGACCTGCTGGCCACATTTCTTTTGATGCAGACCAGGATACTGTTGGCCTTCTGGAATGCAGGCACACACTGTTGTGTCAAGAAGAGCGTCTTGTCAGCCAATACGTTCAAGTCCTTATCCTCAGGGCTACTCTCAACCTATTCTCCGCCCAACCTGTATTTGTGTTTGGGATTACCCTGACCCATGTCCAGGACCTTGCACTTGGCCTCTTTGAACTTCATGGAGTTCACTTGGCCCCAGCCATCGCGCCTGTCAAGATCCTCTGGATGGCATCCCTTCCTTCCAGTGTGTCAACTGCATTACACAGCTCGGTGTCATCAGCAAACTTGCTGAGGGTGCACTCAATCCCATTGTCTATGTCACCAACAAAGACGTTAAACAGTACTAGTCCCAATATCAACCCCCGAGGAACACCACTTGTCACAGGTCTCCTCTTGGACACTGAGCCATTGACAGCAACTCTTTGAGTGTGACCATCCAGCCAATTCCTTATCCACCGAGTAGTCCATCCATCAGATTCATCTCTCTCCAATTTAGAGACAAGGATGTTGTCCAGGACAGTGTCAAATGCTTGGCAATAGTCCAGGTAGATTGCATCAGTTCTTCTACCCTTATCCCCCAATGCTGTAACCCCATCATAGAAGGACACCAAACTTGTCAGGCATGATTTGCCCTTAGTGAAACCATCTTGGTAGTCACCATTCACCTCCTTATTGTCCATGTGCCTTAGCATGGTTTCCAGGAGGAGCTGCTCCATGATCTTGCCAGGCACACAGGTAAGAGACTGACTGGTCTGTAGTTCCCCAGGTCTTCCTTTTTTCCCTTTTTAAAGAAGGGGGGTATGTTTCCCCTTTTCCACTCAGCAGGAATTTCACCAGACTGCCATGACTTCTCAAATATGATGGATAGAGGCTTAGCAACTTCATCTGGCAGTTTCCTCAGGACCCACGGATGCATGTCATCAGGTGCCATAGACTTGTGCGTCTTCACGTTCCTCAGATAGTCTTGAACCTAATCTTCTGCAGCGAGTATTCATCCTCCCTGTCCCTGACTTTGTTGTCTGCAACTTGGGCGGTGTGGCTGGAGAACATGACGGTGAAGACTGAGGCAAAAAAGTTATGGAGTGCCTCAGCCTTCTTCATGTCCTGGGTAACCAGGTCTCCTTTTTCCTTCCAGAGAGGGCCCGCATTTTCCTTGGTCTTCCTTTTATCATTTATGTACCTATGGAAGCTTTTCTTGTTGCCCTTTGATGTCTCTGACCAGATTTACCTCTATCCGGGCTTTAGCTTTCCTAACCTGATCCCTGGCTGCTCAATTTCTCTGTACTTCTAGTCAGCTACCTGTCCTTGCTTCCACCCTCTGTAGGCTTCCTTTTTGCATGGGAGTTTGTTCAAGAGCTCCTTGTTCATCCCTGCAGGCCTCTTAGCAGTTATTCCCGACTTCTTCTTTGTTGAGATGCATCACTCCTGAGCTTGGATGAGGTGATCCTTGAATATTAATCAGCTTTCCTGGGTCCCTCTTCCTTCTAGGGCTTTATCCCATGGTATTCTACCAAGCAGATCCCTTAAGAGACCAGCATTTGCTCTTCTGAAGTGGAGGGTAGTGAGCTTGCTGTGTGTCCTCGTCAGTGCCCTAAGGAGCTTGAACTCCACCATTTCATGGTCACTGCAGCCAAGGCTGCCCTTGCGCTTCACATTCCCCACCAGTGCCTTCTTGCTGGTGAGAACAAGGTCCAGCATAGCACCTCTCCTCATGGTCTCCTCTATCACTTGCAGAAGGAAGTTACCAACAACGCATTCCAGGAACCTCCTGGATTGCTTATGCCCAGCTGTGTTGTCCCTCCAGCAGGTACTGGGGTGGCTGAAGTCCCACATGAGGATAAGGTCTTGAGAATGTGAGTTTGCTCCTATCTGTCTACAGAGGGCCATCACCAATTGCTTCTCCTCCTCCTGTCTTTACAGCAGATTCTGAATCTGTAGCATTTCCTGTTAATCTTAAATACACTGATACGTTTTCTACTGTAAAAATTCAACATTATATTGTAAGTTCTGGATGTTAATGTTGAACCTGAGCCAAGACTAACAGTTTCAGATTTTTAAAAGATATTGAACTTTTTTCACTTATGATGAACTTAATCGTTTTTCTTTTTTTCTAGGTTCTGATAGGAGGTTATATTATCTGGGAGCTATATTCAGACCACATACAATGGCCTCTAAAATCAACATTGTTAAGAGTAGTTCCATCCCTACACTTCAGAACTGCCGTATTCTGTCTTCACACAGAAACAAAACAGTCAAAGGTAGATGTCATATCCAAATCCCTATTACAAGCTTCAATTTGTTCTGTGCTTACAAATTCCCGCTGAATATACAGCCAAGCAGGATCAAAGAAGTGTAGAAGCTGAGCAGAAGATGGTCTGAATCACTTGTAATCTCATACATGTAGATTAGGGGACACCTTGTCCAAAGCTAGGTACAGAGGAGATCAGAACATGGAAAATGGTGCAATTTGCTCTGGTGGACATGATGGAATCTCCACCAACACAATACAACCTTGAACAGTAAGCGATAGCAAAGGGGACAGTCTTGTTCCCCATTTCACACATGCAGGGCCACAAGTTGATGCTAAAGGAAGGCAGCATCATCCTTACTTTGAAGCAACGTTTGACATTGCTTGATCCATATAATTGCAATTGCTTACACATACAAAAACCAAGCCAGAAGAGTCAGAGGACAGAGTTTTCTACAAGAATGATGATGCTTTCAGATAGGATGAAGAACATTTTACAGCCATTTTGTCTAGACATTTCTAGACATACACTTTCACTGAACATGCCTAGAAACAGAATGGACATTCAAAGGGAACAGAATCTTTGATCATGGGGAGGTATAGACAGCACTGGGCCCTCTGGCGACAGGTGGAATCCAGCTATCTCAAAGGGGAATAAGGATTCTTGGCCACAAGCTGGCAGGGTTCATTAAGAGGGCTTTAAGCTAGGTTCAAAGGGGGAAAGGGTCATAGACCACCTCACTAGGGATGAGCCCAGGCTTGGCGTTCCCGGGTCAGGGGTGATATTGACAGCCCAGCTCAAGTGTGTCTATACCAACGCACGTAGCACGGGCAATAAACAGGAGGAGCTGGAAGCCATTATACAGCAGGACGGCTACAACTTGGTCACCATCACAGAAACATGGTGGGACAGCTCGCATGACTGGCATGCTGTCATGGATGGCTACAGACTCTTTAGGAAAGAAAGGCCAACAAGGAGAGGTGGTGGAGCTGCTCTATATGTGAAGGAGCAACTGGAATGCATTGAGCTTGGCCTGGGGCAGATGAAGAACAAGTTGAGAGCTTGTGGGTTAGAATTAAGGGACAGGCTCATATGGGTGACAGTATGGTGGGTGTGTACTACAGGCCACATGACCAGGAAGAGGAGGTTGATGAGGCCTTCTACAGGCAGCTGCAAGCAGGCTCACAGTCACAGGCCCTGGTTCTCCTGGGGGACTTCAACCACCCTGACATCAGCTGGGAAGACCATACAGCTAGGCAGGCACAATCTGGGAGTTTCCTACAGAGCATCGATAACTTTCTGATGCAAGTGGTGGAGGAACCAACAAGGAAAGACGCTCTGCTGGACCTTGTGTTAACAAACAAGGAGGGACTGGTGGAGGATGTGAAGGTCGGAGGTAGGCTCGGCTGCAGTGAACATGAAATGGTGGAGTTCAGGATCCTGCATGGAGGAAGCAGGGCGATAAGCAGGATCAAAACCTTGGACCTCAGGAGGGCTAATTTTAGTGGAGCACTGGAACAGGCTGCCCAGGGAGGTTGTGGAGTCTCATTCTCTGAAGGTATTCAACACCCACCTGGACAAGGTCCTGTGCAGCCTGCTGTAGGTGACCCTGCTTTGGCAGGAGGGTTGGACTAGATGACCCCCAGAGGTCCCTTCCAATCCCTACCATTCTGTGATTCTGTGAAAAATAATTCTAACTCAAAAAATTAAACGGATTTTGTTTCAGGTAAGTATTGCTACAAGGTAAAGACCTATGTGCTTCATACAATATCCATCCCTTACAGCAGATCATTGAAGACCAAGGCTTGTGAGTACCTGCCAAACTGAGGTACTTCCATTTTCAGATACCCAGCCTGAAAAGGCAGCACCTATAGTTCTTTCAAAACAACTGCTGATTCTTTCCAAAACTGTGATTTGGGTGACCTAGCTGTATCACCCTTCCCTTGGAAACCGTAGTTGTGTTTTCAATGCTGATGCTTTTGGTTTTACATTCTAATTCAAAGAGACTATGAGCCAAGGAAAAATTAAGTCAGAGAAGGAAAAATACAAGTGAAAAATATAATGAACTATAAAAAGGGTACAAAGCTGCGTTTCTGCCATGAGCCAGAACAGATTTTGAAAGAAAACTGAGAGCTTTTACTATAAATAGCTTCACTTAGCCAGAAAACTCTATTCACAAAAGAAGCCAAGAAACATAGAGATGACAGGGGACAGTGATTCCAGCTAGTCTTGGGAAACGTGAGTTCAAAAGTAATTAAATGGTTTTGTAGATGTTTACACTCCATAATGTCTTCCCATTTATTTGGTCCCATTAAGGTCCTTCTACTCTCCAAGACTTCTGAAACTGTCAGCTATTTGCCAGTGCACCGTAAAAGACCACCTTTTGTATCATTGGCTTTGGCACTGTACTGTCTGCATCCCTTTCCTGTGATGAATACCTCCACTGACATTCCTTCTCAGCAAATAGATTTCGTTACAAATGATCCCATTATTGATTTTGTAGTAAGCTGAGTAAATCCTAAACCTCAAATATGATGTGGTGGTTATGTTTCACAGCTCTCAGTACCTTATTGGCATTCAAGTTGTGCTAGCCCCTACTAAAATTATTCTGTTGCAGCGTGAAGCACAAATACATTTTACTGTTAAGTTTGCTATAGTGCCTCAAATAATTTTAATGCTGCTATACAAGAAATAAATGAAAGCTTAGATATTCGTTTTGGCAGCTGACTTTTAAGAAACAGCATCCTTTGCATTCTTTGCAAAATGTGCTTTGATCATGACAAATTCTGGATCATGGAAGCTAGCCAATTTCTTGTGAGAGAGGCAAGCCCACCAGTTACAGACAGACACAACATAAATGTTTCTTTTTAATATTTTGGATTAGATGCGGCATATTGTTATGCTGAATACATTAAAATTAGCAAGGCATGCAACAGCAGATTGCAAAACAGATCTGATCACTTTTTAACCACTCTTTTCACTGCTGTTTTCTTTGTCAAGAACAACCATTAGAACTAGAAGTAGGTCTTTTGTAAAATCGCACACTGAAAAGATTAGTACTCCTTGCTTTTCCCCAAAAAAATATCATTTCTTGCTGATCCCAAAGGGTGTTTATGTTTGAATGACAGACCTTCATTCTGTCACATGCTACTAAGAGAAGTTTCCTATGTTCAAGAGTAATGAGGCCTGTCACATTACAATTCACTGATAAAAGGTTAAACAAGTTTGACAGGTATATCTAAGACAGTTTGGAGGTCAAGAGGTTAGAAGAACCCACCGTGCATCTGTTGAAACTCAGAGCTGAATATAATATTTTTTCAGTCACCAAAAGTAGCAAAGCACAACTTAGCTTCTCTTAGGATGGTGTAAGGATATAGCTGCCAGACAGTCTGACGTGCTCGTTGAGCACACCTCCTTCTCCCCCATTCCTGTGAGGGAGCTTGGGACCCAGAAAGCAAGAAAGCACACTGAATCAACCTGCCAGGTCTGACATCCTCTGCTGATGTGCGCCACCACCCCGAGATCGAGATCGATATCTGTGTGCTGATCCTGCTAACTGCACTGCACGCATACTGTCATGGAGCAGGAAGAGGACAGTCACAGGAGACTCCGCAGCAAATACCACATTAACTCTTTGGCAGCCTAACTCCTGACTCTCTACCCACAGGTCCTTATTTTACTGCATATGTGATTTAAGGTTTGCACTTAGTTATGCACAGATAGCTCAAAACTAAGAATTTTTTTCTGTCAAGATTGTGGTTAGGAAGTAGGTAGGCAGCCAGAAGAAAAAGATTTGTGCCCCTGCAAGACCTTTGGAGCATGAAGTGTCTGCTGAGCAAACCGCCGCTCACAGAGCGAAAGAGAGAAAAGGTGCAGACCTGTCTCTGATGGGTTTATCTCATGAGCAACGTCTTGTGAAGATGCTCATGGGTAAGTTGTGTAGGTTACACAACTAACAAAGCAGGGACAGGACTTGCCTCATCTGTTTTGGATATCTACACTGCATTATAAACCAAACAGTCATTCTGAGCTCCCTGTGTGGTCAATGCAGGAAAACAGACTTTCCTTGGGAGCACTTCAGCTGACTTATTTTTAAACTTTTCATTATAGCACCTTAGAAATATCTATCTGTCTCCAACTACAGTGAAGGGACCCCACAGTGCCTAGCTCAGATTTAGACATCTACTCTCTAGATCTTTACATTGGTAAGATTTATCCAATCTCAGTTAACTTTGTGACATGTTGATTGATAATAGGTATGCTTTGGATTTCACTAACCACCAGTCAGTGTAGGGCAAATCAATGTGAGAAAGTTACACTGCATCCACAGTGTTACTAATACTGGGCATTTCACTGGTATAGGGCACTTCTGACACTTATGCAGGTGAAGTACATGTACTTCAACTTTTCTGTTAAATGTTGCTTACTTCGGGTACGGGCCTGAAATTCTCTCCACATTATGCAAGAATAAAAGGATAGTTGAAATGCGTAAGCCAGAATGAAACTGCAGACTTAGGAGAGTAGAAGGGAAGAGGAAGAAAGGAAGAAAGAAAAGACAAGAGAGAAAGAAAACGAAAGAGGTTAGGTAGATCAGATAGATCATGTATGTAAACAAACAGAAGCTTCAACAAGAAAGCAGATGCAATGCTAACAACCATTTTACAAAACCAGTAGTCTTGCATTTTTTTTTTTAAATGTCTGGTTTTTGATGTGAAGGATGGAACCAGGCTGCTCTTTTGATGGAGAAGAGGTAGGTGACCAAGTCAGAATGGATACCACTGAGGCAGGGAGACAAGAGGATGCCACAGAGGACCTAGGTTTGTCATTTCTACTGGGATAACAAGACAGGTATAATTTCTGTTTCTAGAAAAGCGTCCCCCTTCCCCCAACATCTATCCTCATTCAATGCACATCCATTGGTAGTGGAAGGACAACAAGCCTTATTTTTCTGGAGTTGTCCTCCTGAGGTCATGGCTGGTTTACTCCCTCATCTTCCTTCTTAGGGCTTAGAGACCACTACCTTTGTCATTAATAGTATACTATCAAAAGGGTAAATTTCAAAACTGTTCTCGGAAATGTCCTTGGCCAGAAAATCAGGAAAATCTGAAGGTGGGACCTGCCATTCAATGGCTTGGCACCCCTGGCATTCAATGACTGACACAGACACCTCAGTGCATGACAAACCTTTGTTCAGCATTGGCTACACCAAAAGCTCACCTTGACAGGTGTTCTGACTGGCTTCTTGAGGGGAGACGGCACAATGGGCAGAAAGCAGCCTTCCAGGAAGTTTTCTTTACCCTACAGATTTCCATCCCTTCCTAGGGCAGTGTCAACAAGAACTGCACTTGCTGATAGCCAGTTCATTCATATTTGTTACACACATCCCCTGTCTTGTTTAAATATTTTTTCTGTAATATGGATTTTTGTCCAGGATTTAGTTTTCTTTTCTAGGTAGCTGGGGGAAGGGAGTGGAAGGTTATTTACAGCCTGCAGAAGCAGAGGAAGTTTCTGTGAGGAAGTGAAATGAAAAAGCTGCTTGGCACAAAATCATCATGCCATAGTGCATTGTGCTTGCCTGTCTGCCCAGAGCCTGACTATCCCTGTACACTGCGTAAGTGTGTTTACTTCAAAGAGCTACTTCAGTTTACTCCAGCTGAGAATTTGCCCCCCAGACTATAACGTACTTAGGAGGCACACGTTACATATTTTTACCTACTTTTTTGCTTGTATGTTATAGATCCTTCTTCCTGACATAGCGTTATTATTAAATGACACAATGAACATATTAAAAAGAAAAAATTTCAATAAGTTCATCTACAAACCTTTCTCTAAGTTAAATCTGAGATAGAAAATCATCACCATTGCTAATTTGAACACTGTGTTGTGCATTTGGATAAAAAAGTCATCATTTAGAATTATGGGGACTCCATTGAAAGGAAATAGAATCTACTTATTGGTATTTGTTCTGGCAGAGTGCATGCTCCACGATGATACATTTTTCCTGGATTACATAAGCTGATGCTTATAAGGCAGATCAGTACAAATGTGACAGAGCGCATATCAATCATTACCATAGGACTACAAAACTGTTCCATTGCTGGCCCAAAGGGTAGGTACCTTTAACTAGAGAGGCATCTTCATACTTGCTTTTCCTTGAAAAAGTGATAGATAATTTCATGTAGAAAAAGACAAATGACCATTGGCAAAGGCATTTAGCCCACAGCTTACTAGTTTACGGGCTCTAGAACATCCTTCTGCTGAGCAGCGAAGAGATGAACTATTTATCAAGACAATGAAGTTTAGCTTTATGGTCACAGTAGGCATCACCTTGCAATGGATGGCAAATGCATGCATTTCCATCAAAATGACATTTACTGCTTAAAAACCAGAGCCTTTTTGAGCACACGGTTTAAAAACAAACACAAACTGCTCAAAAACCCAAAACACAGCAAACTCTTACAGGTGTAACTATCATCTGAAAAGCATGCAATGCTAAGGGGAAATGCAATCCTAAGCAGCTAAGGAAGGAAGCTGCCGTCTCCTAAGAGCTCTCTAAGAGCTAAGTCTCTAAACTGCAGCTTCAATACTGCAAAGCTTTGATGGCAGTAACAGTTTACCAGTTTTATTACTTTTCTCATGTCTTCTCCCTGCCACAGGACATCCTTTGACTGTCCTGTAACAGCAACTCA
Organism: Opisthocomus hoazin; assembly: GCF_030867145.1. NCBI lineage: Eukaryota > Metazoa > Chordata > Aves > Opisthocomiformes > Opisthocomidae > Opisthocomus > Opisthocomus hoazin. Next base: position 16,207,884 of record NC_134414.1, on the reverse strand, counting down.
TTAGGTCATGTAGGCAAATTGGTATAGCCAAAAAACAATGTTATTGCAGCTTACATAAATCAGAAAATTTTGCTGTTTAGGTCAGAGCATAGTTCTTTGAGCAAAACAGCATGTCTTGGACTCGTTGTGGGATTATGAAATGGTATGAATAGGTATAGCTTAACGTGATACTGATACAAAAGCATTTTTGGACATTTTTATATCTGACCCAAAGTAGACATCTTCAATTAAGACATCTACTTCTGAGCTCATTGCCCTAAGCTTTCTTTGTAGTCAGCCAAGAGACAGTTGCTTTCCGAATGAGATTCATATGATGTTGTTTTTATGGCTCCTTCAGGTTTAGATGAATTGAACAACAAAGTGGGCAGTCTGTCTTCACTGCCTATAAAGAGAGCCTGGGGTAATTAGCTCAGATAATGACTAGAGATATCTACTTTTGCTCAAAGAAAACACGTCACTTTTGCTATCCCTACCTACTTCTGCTCCTGTTTCACTTAATAGCCTGCTGACTGAATTCAGAAAGCCAGATCAGCAATTGTATATATGACATATGTTTATATATGGCAAGTCCACAGAAAGGACAACTTGCTAACTTCGTACAGAGAGCAAAAGCAGCAGTGTATAAAATTATATTGCACTGTACAGGTTTTTGTGCACAGGTCTCTGTTTAACATTTCAAATATTCTTCAGCAGTCAGCTGTTTAAAACTTCGTTGATGTTCATATAGCTGCAAGTAGGCTAGTTTACAGCTACTACTAACAATCAGCCATCTGAAGCTGTAGAAGGTGTATATGTCTGAGTATGTGTGATATCTGCCGTAACCGGGCAGATATTTGACAGCTTGTAAAGTGGGAGCAAAATCTTGATGAACACTAAAAATCCCATGGCAGTAGCTGGGAATCAAAGCTAACCCTGAAGAATCCTATAATGACCCACAAACAAGTCAGTCTGTCTCTAGGCTTGTACTTCCCGGCACACTTGCAGGGTATTCAGATCCAAAATAAGATTTTGCTATTGTGACTCTACATTTAGCAAGTAAGTTTTGAATACACAAAAGATTATCATGGTTTTAAGATACAACATTGTAAGTGATGAATGAAATGTAGCCACAGCCTAGGCATAAGGCCAAGGGCTACGATTCAGCAAAAGTTTATTTATCTATTTATCTATTTATCTATCTATCTATCTATCTATCTATCTATCTATCTATCTCACTCATTGTAGGATGGGCCAAATTGCAATCTGTAGGACTAGTCTGTCTCTGTAAAAGAGCGAGGTAGCACAAATTAATAATTAGACTGGATGCTGAATTTTCAGACAAGAAAGTGAGATTAAATGAAACCCATCACTAAATAAATTTCATAATAGATTTGCTGCAAGTTATGAGGAAAACTATACAAGGAAGTTGCAAGACGAATTTTGCCTCTACTTTAATACAATGCCTGCAGATGATGGGGTACTTTGGAATCAAAAACTGTCATTTCTTTAACCAGTGTCATCATCTTTACTCGGCAAGCCCTTAGTGATGCAACTTACCTGGTAAAGATATATGCCCACATACACCAAAAAAAAGAAATCAAATTTTAAATAATCAAAATATAATTTTCTGCCAAAATAATAAAATCAGATTCCTATACCCAACATATTCTTGTTAGTAGAGCATGAATTAATTTCATTAGTGTTTCATTACTGACATGAAGGGAAATAAAACCTCTGTTCATACTTTCTCTGTTTAACCAGCCATAAAATGAACTAATCATTTTGTAGTTGTTTTTTTTATTGTAACCTCAGGTGCAGTTTTCAACTGCAAGTCAAAATTTTATTTCTTTGTTCTCACTGTTGAAAAAAAGCAAAAAAGATTCCTCTTGTTTGAAGAAAAAAAAAGGAATACATTTCTTCCACATATTTCAAAATCTGTCTTAACATAGTCTGTTTTGCTCCTGATTATTTCTGCAAGTAAAGGGGTTAGGCAGGCTCCAGCATACTTCAAGAGTACTTTATAAAGCCTCTTTGATTTAGCTCTGAGGTTGTCAGCAGGTTGGGTGAGGATGACCTTCCGCTCTATGAAAGACAAGTGAAATGCAAACCTGCCCACACTGTGTTTATTTGCACTGCAGTTTGTTAGAAAAACATTTATTTTTAATGCCATTTATTACTAACTATACTGTATTTTGAAGGAAAAAATTCATTCCAGGCCTGGATATTTATTTTCAGATATTTCATAAATTTCTCAAGATCTGTCTACAAGACACTGTACATATGCACATTGAGGGGAAAGGATGTAGAAAAGGACTTTATCTTTAGCTTAAGATAGTAAATGCTCTATCCATGCATCCCTTTCTAGCCAGGATCAAGCTTCAGGCAAGCCTTCCACCCAGCCATTTTACGAGTCTACCGAACAAGGAAGGCAAACTGAGTAACATTCCTCATCTGTATAGGAGAGACCTGCTTTTACCTTCTTTCTTCAGTGGTAAGGTAAGCAACATGAAAAAAGGTAAGAACTCAACTCACAGAACTGTATAAATCTAAAAAAAGAAGCAGGTAGTCTAAATTAATCTTCTAATCTCCCTATACAGTTCACGGTGTGACGCTAAATCAGTGTTTTACAGGCCTGGAAAAAAACCCATCTAATTATCATGACTGTGCTAGTGAAACAGAGGGGAGCTTGAGAGTGTAACTGATCCAGCTAAGAGAGAAATGAGCCAAGCTGTAGTCCATTAAGCAACTAACAAAGGTCTACAAAGGTAATATTGTAAGATGTGCAAACTAAGAACTATCAAAACTTTTCAGAATGTATATATAGCATGAATTAAATGCAGTACACTGCTGTTCATTGGAGTCTGAGCATGTGTGCCTGGAATATAAGTAATTAACTAAGAACTGAATTACTATTACACAACAGAGAAATTATAACCACTAGTTTATATACATAGGGGAGTTTAAGCTTGGATTCTTTGGACGTGGGCTGGTGGATGGCTGAATGCTTCTGCTTGCTAGCTGGTGCCTAGAACACCAAGTTATGCTTGTGACTTGCAAGACAAACTACATAACGAAACCTGGGTGAAAATCCAGCCTTGAAACAAATCTCCGCTTGAATGATTCATGGTGATGGAAAAGACGCAGCCTCTGGAGCAAAGTTACTGCTGCCTAGCAAATTAATAGCCAGGCCTGGAATGAAAGTAAAGTGTTTGGAGCGCAAGAGAAGCAAACTCTAGAAAGAAGACAAAGTCAATAAATGACTAGGTGACTCCAGGGGATGTCACTGGCTCCAGAGGGAGCCTGCTCATAGAAATTCAGCTACAAGCTTAATTTTTATGCAGCTGAAATTGTGTGAGAAGAAATCCACTCCAAGTAAGTCTCTACAATAAGCTAATACAGGAAATTTTCCCTCTCTTTTTGGAGATCAAGACAGTTTTCACAGAGTCTTGTGCATGTTATCTGTTTTGGGAATAATGGTTGCCAAAGCAGGCAAGGTTTTTACAACCAAAGTGTTCCATATTGGACCACTATTTGCTTCCTAAAAAACACATTATTACAATGCAAAAAATCATCATTCTAAGAGCAACACGGTTCACTGTATACCAAGTTTCAATTCAAAATGAATATTTACATCAACTGAATAAACTCCTGGAAATGGGTAGGAAAGGGAACTACAGAAGCAGCCTTTCCTATAGCAGCTTGAATGGTGCTGCTTTAATGTTGTTTAGAATTTTGGCTGGAGGCACTGAGAACATCAACTTTTTAATGAAAACTCAAAGCGTCCACAGCACTGTGAAAATACTAACATTGTTGTATTCCCGTATCACTTTTTAACAGCTTGAAGAGAGAAAAACTTCATTTTAAATGATTCTTGGTTAATTTACAAAGAAATTAGTAGAAGCAAATTTCTAGAAGGTAATAGAATAGCATTACTTGTGCATGTCACACAACATCAAGCCTACAAAAGTTGCTATCAACTACTTTTTCTTACACCAAAATTATCCTGCCCTTTTCAGAGCCACTTATCAGAGACTTGTAAATTAAGATCTGGTTTCAGATGGACTAATGTCGATCAGGTGCCATGAGGTAGTGTAACTCCTTTGACTTTGCTTGCTGAGGTTACGGACAACATATAAGTTCCTAGAGGAAAAGTGTCATATGGATGAATGAAATGGTGGAGTTCAGGATCCTGCGTGGAGGAAGCAGGGCGATAAGCAGGATCAAAACCTTCGACCTCAGGAGGGCTAATTTTGGCCTCTTCAAGGAGCTCCTGAGAGGAATCCCGTGAGCCAGGGCTCTCGAAGGCAGGGGGGTCCTTGAGTGCTCTTCGCTGTTTAAACATCACTTCCTCCACGCTCAGGAGCGGTGCATCCCCCTGAGAAAGAAATTGAGCAAAGGAGGCAGGAGACCTGCATGGTTGAACCAGGAGCTTCTAGCAGAGATCAGGCAGAAGGGAAAGGTCCATAGAATGTGCAAAGAGGGACAGGCCACTTGGGAATAATACAGGAATGTCGCCAGAGCATGCAGGGATGCAAGGAGGAAGGCTAAGGCCCACCTGGAATTGAAGCTGGCAAGGGATGTCAAAAACAACAAGAAGGGCTTCTTCAACTACATCAGCAGCAAAAGGAAGGCTAGGGACAATGTGGGGCTGCTGCTAAATAAGGCGGATGTCCTGGTGACGGAGGATGCAGAGAAGGCAGAGCTACTGAATGCCTTCTTTGCTTCAATTTTCAGTGCCAAGTCAGACCCTCAGGAATCCCAGGCCCCGGAGGTAAGAGAAGAAGCCCACAGAGAGGATGACTTTCCCTTGGTCAAGAAAGACTGTGTGAGGGATCACTTAAGCGATCTGGACACCCAGAAATTCATGGGCCCTGATGGAATGCACCCACGAGTGCTGAGGGAGCTGGCGGATGTCATTGCTGAGCCACTCTCCATCATCTTTGAGAGGTCCTGGAGGACAGGAGAGGTGCCCGAGGACTGGAGAAAGGCCAATGTCACTCCAATCTTCAAAAAGGGCAAGAAAGAGGACCCAGGGAACTACAGGCCGGTCAGCCTCATCTCCATCCCAGGAAAGGTGATGGAGCAGCTTATCCTGGAGGCCATCATCAAGCAAGTGGAGGAAAAGAAGGTTATCAGGAGTAGCCAGCATGAATTCACCAAGGGGAAATCATGCCTGACCAATCGGATAGCTTTCTACAATGGCATGACTGGCTGGGTAGATGAGGGGAGAGCCGTGGATGTTGTCTACCTCGACTTCAGCAAGGCTTTCGACACTGTCTCCCATAACATCCTCCTAGGGAAGCTCAGGAAGTGTGGGCTGGATGAGTGGTCGGTGAAGTGGATTGAGAACTGGCTGAATGGCAGAACTCTGAGGGTTGTCGTCAGCGGCGCTGAGTCTAGTTGGGGGCTCGTAACAAGTGGTGTCCCCCAGGGGTCAGTGCTGGGCCCAGTCTTGTTTAACTTCTTCATCAACGACCTGGATGAGGAGTTAGAATGTACCCTCAGCAAGTTTGCTGATGACACAAAACTGGGAGGTGTGGTAGATACACCGGAAGGCTGTGCTGCCATTCAGCGTGACCTGGATAGGCTGGAGAGTTGGGCGCAGAGGAGCCTGATAAGGTTCAATAAGGGCAAGTGCAGAGTCCTGCACCTGGGGAAGAACAACCCCATGCATCAGTACAGGCTCGGGGCGGACCTGCTGGAGTGCAGCTCTGCGGAGAGGGACCTGGGAGTGCTGGTGGACGACAGGTAGACCATGAGCCAGCAGTGTGCCCTGGCTGCCAAGAAAGGTGATGGTATCCTGGGATGCATTAGGAAGAATGTGGCCAGCAGGTCGAGGGAGGTTCTCCTTCCCCTCTACACTGCCCTAGTGAGGCCCCATCTGGAGTCCTGCATTCGGTTCTGGACTCCCTACTTCAAGAAAGATGAGGAGCTACTGGATAGAGTCCAGCGGAGGGCTACGAGGAAGGTGATGGGACTGGAGCATCTCCCCTACGAGGAGAGGCTGAGGGAGCTGGGCTTGTTCAGCCTGAAGAAGAGAAGGCTGCGAGGGGATCTAATATATGCTTACAAATATCTTAAGGGTGGGTGTCAGGAGGATGGGGCCAAACTTGTTTCAGTGGTGCCCAGCGACAGGACAAGGGGCAATGGGCACAAACTGAAGCACAGGAAGTTCCAGCTGAACATGAGGAAGAACTTCTTCCCTCTGAGGGTGACGGAGCACTGGAACAGGCTGCCCAGGGAGATTGTGGAGTCTCCTTCTCTGGAGATATTCAAGACCTGCCTGGACGAGGTCCTGTGCAGCTTGCTGTAGGTGACCCTGCTTCGTCAGGGGGATTGGACTAGATGATCCACAGAGTTCTCTTCCAACCCCTACCATTCTGTGATTCTGTTATTCTGTGTGATTCTGTCAATTAGTCATCTGCTTTAAACTGGAGTATTTATTCAGTCATTCTAATTGGCAAGGGACTGATCTCCTGAAATCCCCATAGCTAAATAAAAGAGGGCAAGAATTGCAATACTGAGATGGTTATAAATATTTTGGAAAGTGGGGAAGTTAATGGACAGAAATAAGTTTTTGTCTACTTGAAGGAGCACAGTGCAGGAGTTTCTAAGCATCCAAGTTTAAACCCAGTCAGCAACTAGTCCCCACACAGCTGCTTGCTCACTCCCCACAGTGGGATGGGAGAGAGAAGGAGAAGGGTAAAAGAGTGAAAACTCATGGGCTGACATAAAGACAGTTTAATAGGTAAAGTAAAAGCTTTGTGCACAAGCAAAGCAAAATATGGAATTCATTCACTAATTCCTATCGACAGGTGAGGGTTCAGCCATCTCCAGGAAAGCAGGGCTCCATCACACATAGCGGTTACTTTGGAAGACAAATGCCTTAACTTCAAATGTCCCTCCCTTCCTGCTTCTTCCCCCAGATTTTATTGCCAGGTGTGACATCACGTGGTGTGGGACATCCCTTTGGTCAGTTGGGGTCATCTGTACTGGGTGTGTCCCCTCCCAACTTCTTGTGCAGCCCCAGCCTACTTGCTGGTGGGACAGTGTGAAGAGCGTAAAAGGTATCACCTGTGTAGGCATTTCTACATAAAAACTAAAACGTCCCTGTCCTATCAACACTGTTTTAAGCACAGTTTCAGAACATATCCCCATACCAGCTACTATGAAGAAATTTAACTCTATTCAAGCCAAAACCAGTGCAAAAACCAATAAATCCAATGCTAGTAGCCACGGCAGCAGGCCCACCTTCTTCAGGTCTCACGGATGTCTGAAAGTTGTGTAGGCAGACTGGCACAAACACTTCTTTTTTCAGGTGATGGGTGGTGTGAGCATGACTTCCATACTGACTTTGAGTGTCTGGGTTCCTCAGTCCCCAGTACAGGTATTAGATTAATGTAGGCATGCCTGGCTCTGCTGTCTGCATACCCACAAGTTCCATCACAAAAAGCAAAGCTTAGAGGAGTGTAGAAGTTCTTCAGCATCCAGGACAAGTGGTCTGGTACCTTGCAGGACATGGGTCTTAAATTGCATGGCAGAGCAATGCTCAGACAAAGCAGGATATACTTCTCCTTTCTGATTATTTTGTTGTTGCTGCAGCTAATCCAGCACTCCTCTGATAAATCCTCTCAGTAGCTGAAGGGAGGATACACTTCAGGAAGACTGTGGTGGGTTTTTTCTTAATACCAACGATCTCATAACCCCCAGAGCAACGTGGCAAATTGCCTGGACATTATCTGACAAGGCAAAAAAGTACACTTACCCGTGGGAAATGGGATTGGGAAGGGTAGTGAGGATGACATGAATAAAAGAAGCTTTGGCACAAAACTTAAAATCAAGTGGAGAACTGAGGATACCCAGAGAAAGGTTCGCCTGCTGCTCCAGGCGACAGGTATTACACATGAGAAGATTTTTGCCTGCACAATATCAGAAGAGAGGTTGGAATTAAAGCCAGAGGGACAGAGAGGGGAATTTACATCTGGAGCAGGCAGCCCAATCCCAAAAGACTGCCTGAAAAAGGCTACAGGGGACTTTTTAATCTGATTGTCTAAGGAAATTATATTTATGCAATCACACTGTCACTGTGCACACACTCTGTTCTCCAAATTCCTTCCCTAGTACAGCTGCAGAAAAAAATTGCAGTCAGATTTGGCATTAGAGTTGAACTATCAAAAAAAAAAAGTTCTCAGTAGCTTCACGGAAGTTGCGTCCAAGTGAAAGAGACAGAAAAAATAGTTTTTTAACTACCAGAATGGATGCAGTGCAGAAGATCTTGCTGTTAGACATCAGAGACTACCTACTGGACAGCAACCACAAGACACAATGGTGGACTTCATTCCACTGCTTCTGGATCAGCCTGTTAAAACCAGGTGGCAGTTTTGACCTGGACTCAGAAATGCAGGAGATGCAGGAGTTTGTTCCAGGATGAGTTAATACTGTTTGGGGTTGTTCCAGGATGAGTTAATACTGTTTGGGGTTTTGAACCTACTATGAACAGTAGGTTCATAGATGTTTAAAGCCAAGAGAATTGGTAAAACCTTGTCGGACTTAGACATAAGCTAATATGACATAGGGCAAGAAACCTTACCTTAATCATTTCTTCAATAAGAGTAGATAGGTCAGGTCACAGAATAGTCTCAGGAGAGTAAGAAATGGTTATATTCTATCTGATTTCAGGGAACACGACAACTAGAAAGAATTTTCACAGTGAACTTACAGTAAAAAATGTGGATTTGGCCATGAAAATTTATTCATACAATTAGTGGACTTCACTGAGTATTTTCAGGCCTTAATCTTGGATCAGCTCGTTCCTCTGTCTGAGAGGGAATCAACTGATTTTTTTCTCAGAAGTAGCATCAGAACTGCAGGGTGCCGAGAAGGTAGGGAATTAATCACCAACTCTTCTGTTAATGCTTTTGTATTTTATATAAATAATCAAATGTTCCCTGGATCACAGCCTAAACCCAGGGATCCTACTTCCAGTAGGAAGCAGATCCTACTACTGGTAATGATCCCAGCCTCTCCATGCACTGCCATATTCCCTCTTCACAACTTGGCTAGTGGTCCTGGTGTCCGGAAGAGTCCTGAGGTGCTAAAAGCAAAGGCGGAAGCTCTGGAGAAAGCAATACATTCTTTAGTAATGACTTTGTCACCTGTTTGTTCCTAGTTTTCAAGCAACAGGATTGAGATACCAGACCTATAGATCAGACCATGGAAAGCCAGACTTCTGTGTGTTAGGGTGATTTTACATCATTTTTTAATGCAAACCTATATGGCTTCCTGCTCACCGTTGCACGGGAGCGTAGTAGTACAGTGAAGTTTATTTTTCAAAAATGTTTCTCTCAAGTTCGTCTATATATTTTCCACAAATGTATTTCCTTTCCTTCCCTTTTTTGTCTACACAAACAGACACTTCCCTTCATCTCAGTTTAAAAGAGGCTTTTGTTAATTGGCCCAGGGTCAGACCATACCATTTAATCTCTGCATTAAAGGGGCTAAAGAAGCATGCATCTTCAGGGGCATGCTGTTCTGTGTGGGACAGAGCTGTTCTCTTAAAGATAAACCAGCTCCACTTGAACACCATACCTCAAGCTCACTACATTTTTAGGAAAAGAAAGAAAAAAAAATCACAGCTGTGCTCCGCCCCCCCTTTTTCTTTTTTATTGTAGCAGTTTCTTATTCAATCATCTTCATGAAAGTGCCACGCATTTCAGCAGTCCAGCTGCTCTTAAGACTTCCAAGGAGGATTGGAATGAGCCTCGTGGGGAAGGTTAGAAGCAGGCTTGAATGCTGAATTTTGTCAGTCTCATAAAGGAGAGGAAGAAATATGTACCTACTTGGGGGTAATTTGGAGTTAAGAATAATTTGGTGCCTTTGTAAACAATAGCATCTTAAGTTGGTTTCCACAAAGCTCTTTCATTTTTCACTAAAAGCTTTTCAACATCAGATCTTTTCAGTAGTGAGTGTGCTACAGTTCCCCTCCTTTCCCCCTCTTTTTCTTCTCTCAGTAACTTTAGTTCTTAAAAAAGTATTTTTCTACTTTTTTGCATATTTCAAAACCTGGGGTTTTTTTATATCTCAGCCTTCATCTTCTCTGATTTTGCTTGTTTTTTTCTAAGTATGAACAAGAGATAATATTATGTGAAAAAGATGCACTTAAGTAGTATTAAATATCTCATCTGAATACTTATTCAAAACAGAATTGTGCCTCTCACACTTCATGTGTTTATTTAATATTTCTACAAATAACTTCATTGCAGTGTTAGTTTTCTGGATGTAAAACAGCCTTGAACATTGCAGAAGCAAGAAGCAAAGACCAGAAACACTGATTTGTCATGGTACTTTCAGATTGCTGTTACATCTGAAAAGCTTTCAAAGCAGCACACACCCACTAAGATTTAGGCAGGGAGAGATACCTAAAATAATTTTCTCCTTGTATTCAGATGCCTACTTTAACACTACCACAAATATGTTTCATACAATAATGAAAAACTTACCTGCCATTGAGGGCTGCTAGTCAACCTCCAGTGGAGAGAGGTATCATGCTGAGATTGCCTTCTGCAGATTATTAACCCAGGTTTCACAGCCAATAGCCTCAATAGCTGGAAAAGAAGCTACTGTGTGTCAGTCTTTGAAAACCAAGATCTTGATTTGAAATTTCTTCTCTTGAACAGTAGTGTTCACAAACCTGTGCACCTATTGCAGAAAATCTGTATATAATCCTGGATCCAAATCCTCAAAAGTCTGTTGGAGACTCATTCACACAATTCAGCAGAAGACAGGGCCCCACCTGAATAAAAACCTTATTCAGAGAGGCTGCTGAGAACCCAGCCACTGATATGGAACTTTTTTTAGGGGTGAGTGAAAATCATCATCCTTGTACAAAATAGATCAAGGAGCAGAATGGAGGTGAAGCAGTCAAATACGTGACAGGTTGCATAGTCACAGGATGAAATAAATGCTCACATTAACTGTCCTTGACGCCCTACAAAATGCAGTGCAGGCAGATCACAACAGTAAATAACACACCTAATCTGCAACGAGTAAAGACAGAGCGCTATGAATTATCAAACAGGGGATGTTTGAATGGGCCAGAGCAGTGTGGTAGAAAACTCAAACATTATTACATGGAATTTTCTTGTGTCAGATCATGAGCTGGTGCAAGAGGCAGTAAGTTTAGTCATTTGAACTGGCTGTTTGAGTTTATAAACTGCCGTTTCTCCCCTATGAGACATACTTCCCCTCTTTATCTTCTTTTCTTGTTTTTATTTATGATGACTAGATTTTCTCCCCTGTGTGTTTTGGAAATCAACGTCTTGTCACAGCTTTCAATCACACTTACATGTGTGAACATGAAGAAGAGTTTTCCACAGCCAAACTTGGAAAATGAGAACATTTTCAAAACCAAAAAACATTTAGCTGTTATATTCCTGTGTTCTTTCCTATTGACAATGATATTTGCCTTACCTCTGCCAACAGAGCTTCCCCTGCAGTGAATTCATAATCATGTGTTACAGAAATACAGATGTTAGTGACAGAGGAGAGCAAAACAAGATAGTTCCCTTTCTTGTGAGTGTTTTGTCGTCTCTAGTGCCAAATGACTCAAGTGACAAGGCTTCATCTGCACCCCTTGGGACAACGTTCCACAGCCCAATACACCTCACTGTCAGGATATTTGCACAAAGATTCAGTGAAAAAATTCCTCTTGCAATTCTGTCCCTTTACTCCTAGTTACAACCCTGTCTGCTGCACTTCTGTCACCTGCATCGTGTTGATGTTGTGGTATGTTATCCTGTGCCCTCTGCCAAGCCAAACTCATTTAGCTACTGAGATCTTTCTTTTTAAGTCAACCACTTCCGAGTCCCTCGATCATTTTTCTTACTCTTCTCTGAACTGCCTTCAATTTGTCAGCCTTTTTTTGAAGAAGTGGTGCTTAGAAATGAATGAAGCAAAGACCACAACCTCATGCTTCACCAGTCCCATTGATGCAAATAGGAATGATTACAACCTGCTGGATAATAGAGACAGGAAAAAAAAGTAAATTGGAGAAAAATTTTTGTCAACACTGAGTTGATTGAAAAAAAAATTGTACTGGAATTTTGTTTCATTAGAACTTGTTACTTCAGTGTGTATACAGAGAGGGAGTGACTGCATTTCTTCAAATTTTTGGTAAAACTATACTTGCTTTCTGCCAGATCTCTAACATGGTCTTCACCTATCCAACCTGTAAAAGAAAAAGACACTGAAAATACTCTTCATGGGAAAATTTCAAAATTTGTTCTTTTATTTCCAAATGGAATTCAACCAGATTTGGAATTTTATATGAAAAATTCTTTTCTTTCATTCCTTATGTCTCAAAACAGTAAGCACGCAAATGAAACACATGAAGGTAGAAACCCAGCTTAGTCTTTATCCAACAAAGACTTTAAATAACAATACTCAAATACTTTAAGTTAAATATATACAAAGATTCTGTTAGATCTATGTTTCTGAATGAATTTACATTAGCACTGATCCGTTTGAGAATTAGTCATCAACAAAAAAGCCCTTTGTTAATTTTTCTACAATAACAGACATTTCCTATTCCTTCTATCAGGTAGTATGTGACAGTTTCTTAGACTGGCAGCTCTTAATTTTCCATCTTAAATGGGTGAGAAAAATACAGAAGAGCTACATGAAAAAGCCTAGACACCATCAGTACTGTAAAGAAAACAAGTACGTCTATAGTCCTCAGAAATTGAGTACATTCATATAATCAGAGATTAAGGAAAATCAGATAAGGCACTTTAGTGGAGATTCTAACAATTTACATGGGGTTTTGCCAGAGAGAAGAGACTGTGGGAAGAAATAGGTGAAGAAATGCCAAGCTGCTGGTGTCCACACTTGTGACTAGAAAGCTGGAGACAGAAATACAACTTTGTAAACTTTTTTATGAATAAAGAGCCAAATTAGGAGTCTTGTGAAATTATTGTCCAGCAATAACTTTTGAAGCAGGATTATTTCTTCCCTTACAGGTGCAAATTGCAGCTTTCTATTCATCAGCCCATCATTACTTACATTGCACTGAGTGTAAAAACCTCTTTATCTGTACAATAAATAGTACAACAAAGATTATATTCTGCTTGGAAATTCTTGAGTGAAACAAGTAAAAATATTTGGCTTTTTCAAAATCCTTAGGTATAACCATCAAAATAAATACTTAAAAAAAGAGGAGTCTAAAAAGAAAAGATACATAGTCTTGAATAAGAAAATGATTAAAAACTAGGAATTAGGGTAGATTTTTATTGGTGAGGGTGAGGCTAAATTGGTATTCAGCTGTATGTCTCACAAGCTGTACCTTTTCACCAATGCCTTTCCCTAAAAACAACACAAAAACCCAACAGCAAACAAATCAAAAAAGAAGCACCTTTTTTATCCAGGCTGGAAGCTTTCATATCTGATTTCACTGTGTTTGTGCAAGAAACAGTCTTCCCCTGGCAGCTGGCTATAGACGAGGTGACATAGCAGATCTCTTCCAGCTCTCATCTCCGATTCATTTATCTTTCAGGCATGTCATGAGCTTTTCATCATCATTTCTGAATTATCCAGTGATCAACATTATTTCCAAACAACCTCACATGGTCCCCAGTACTTTTCCGTACAGGTTGAATTTCTGCATCATGTCACTGACTCTCTTGATTGATTGAGGAAGACAAACATGGCACCAGCGCTTGCCCCTCTCCATGCAGAATTGCCAGTGAAGCCCCATGAAGTGCCTCTGTAACTGGCAGACAGGAAAGCATTTGTCCCCATCTCCTGACAGGTACACCTCTGAGAAAAGGTGATGTTGCATATTCATTCATCAGAGGTCAGCATGGAAGACATAAACAGAATGTATTTATATGTATGATGCCTCAACTTTCTAAAGCATTATTTAATCTATTTCTTTCATGAGTATGTATTGTGTTGAATATGTATGGGTCTGTATAAAGCATTTCTAGTGTCTTCTCCTTTAAGAGGTTAGGGTAGCAACTTTGCATATACAGAGAACAGCAATAACAATCACCACACTTTATTAATATACTTCCTAGCTTGAAAAGAGATGAAAGAAAAAGCCAGGCTGCTGTGGAAGAGATGGGAGAGCTCATACGAGAGTGCTGGACCAAGATTACAGAGCCAGTACTACCCTTCGGCTTCTTGGGGACAGGGGACTTAATTGTAAATTTTCAAAAGCAGACACGAATTTTTGAATATTGGCTAGAGATAAAAGTAATCTGGCTCCCAAAGATTTGTGTAACTCCTCTTAAGTGGAGTGGCCTTTTACTCAGAACCTCTGAAAAGTGCCTAAAACATATATGAAGCCTGGCATACACAGAAAGAGGTTTAAAAACTATCCAGATGGACACAGCTGAAAATCTAGGCACTCCTTTCCTGCATTTTTCTTTTTCAACAAGCAAAAGGAATGACTGTACTTTACAGAAGATAATCCGTAAAGTTCACTGGTGATAGAAAACAGATTTTTACAGTGAAAGGCTATTCACAGAATTGCAATTCAATCATAGTTTCCCACTCCAAAAAGGGCTTATTGTCAGGATAATCCTTTGGCTGTACAGTGTTTCCCCACCAGGCAGACTATGCTGTCTCATGGAAGGTCAGGTTGCCAGGACTCAGTACAGCATCAGCATCCACCTCCATCCCTCTCCTTCACAAGAACAAGGTAACAAGGTAAATTAGACATGCCTGTTAGGAGTGAGAACCTAGAAACATCTGAGAAATGCTTGTCTAAAGAAGCCACAGCCTGATTCTTTTAAGTTCAGTAGACTTTCTTTAAACAGTTCTAACATAGCAACTTATCTTTTAAGACAGATAGGAGAAAAGGTGTATTAGATGCTTGCTGGGTATGTGGAAGGATTAACTCCAGTCAAAAAAGAAAGCATGAAGGCAAAGTTGTGAGGAGAAAAGAAAAATTAATGTGGACGATCTGGACAGGATACATAGAAGGGGAGAAGAGAAGCAGATACTAGTGGTCCAAAAGCATATTGAAATCATGTCCAAAAGTCCACTATTCCAGTTGTGGCCCAGCTGTCCTGGATGTCAGACAAACACAAAAAATAACCAGTCTAAGAGAGGGTAATGTATTACAAATGTATTACAAGCAGAAGGGAAAGATGTAGTAGCTGCCATTTTTCTTGCTTGGTTTGTCTTCTTGTTGTGGCATTTCTTGAAGGGCTGGGAACATTCACTCATTTTGTGTGTTTTGTGACACTGTTGAAGATTTAGAATAAAAAGAATTCTGATTCTGGGTTGGACTGAATGAGATTTTCCCATCCCATCTGTATTTTCAATCTCTCTGAGACTGAGGAGGTAGAAATCTTACAAGGAATGCCTGTCCTTTACTCATTTGGATTTAACAAAAGGAAGAATGTAAAAAATATTTTGGAAAACATTTTGTCAAAATATTTGAAGATGGTGGGATTTATTTATTTTTGAGTTGCTGTTGCCCGTGAAAGCTGTTTGCACCATTTTCCAACAAGCTGCAGTCTTCTGTGATAGTAAGGAAACTGTCCATTAACATTCTGAATGGACTCCAGGAGGATGACATTACAGTATTGGAGGTCACCCTGATGGTCATTTCAAGCAATAATAAGAGACATTGGAGGTGATGGAGTTGCAAAAGCTGACAAAACAGAATACAATCAAGAAAATCAATGAAATCAAGACTGCAATAACAATCGGGGGTGTTAAAGTATCTGATAGGTCACAGGCCATGAAATTGGACTATGCTTCTAGATGCAGGCAGAAAGAACTCTTTAGAAATGTCAGTAATGTCACAGAAATGTCAGAAATGTCACACTTAGTTGTGTGAAGAGAGTTTATAATGGAAGTGGAAAAGAGAAAATTCACATGATAACAGTAAGCAGTATATTCAAATTGTCTGGAGGTGAGAGAAGAAAAACACGATGAATTGTTTGAGTACAAACCAAGGGCCAGTGTCCTGAGGTGGATGAAAATTAAATGGGGACATAGCCACAAAAGTACTGAAGACTAGACTGATGAAGAACAGCTGCTTAGAATGTAGGGGGCAGATGCCTTGTCTCACAGTATACTTTTTATAGGCTCGAGACGTCGGTGCACAGAAAAGAAGAAAATGATGTATATAGTGTGTGATTTATGTAAATAATAAGTACCCATGGAATTCTATCACTGCAAATCACTGCATTATAAGTTTACACACGGAGCAGTGAAACTGGCCACATCTATCCTCCCACTCTTTTGAACTCCAGCTAAAAAAAAAAAAAAGTTGGAAATGATTGTCTGTCAACTCCAATTCTAAATACTAGAAATATTTCCTCCAATCATTGTTTACAGTCACCATTTGATCTGGTCATGAGAATTACAGTGTACTGTAGGGAAAGAAGGCAATGTTGCGAGCAGAAGAGGAAGTAAATGAAGGACAGTCCACCACTGGGAATTGAGTCAGTGATTAGAATCTCCTGGAGTCAGCTGCTGTACAAAAAGCCAACCTTTACTCAGTTTCATTTAAGCAAAATAGTATTAGCACAGAGAAGATGGATCCAAAGTCTGGTATGTCTTTCTTTTCCTGTCACAGATTATTTTATGGCTTTTCAGATGAAGCTATAATCCATTAGAAAAAATGTGCTTAGAAAGACATAGATTGAAAATTGTTTTAATGAAAGTCTGTTTTCCAGCACCACAAAATGCAGCATTTCTTTAATTCACAGTAAAAACAGCAAATAGATGGTATACGTATAAGGTCTCCAGTATCACTGTTTTGAATTTGCTGTTCTTAAGCAGGTAAAGTTATTTTAGAGCTCAGTTTGCTCAGAAAGCAAGCTTGCTTTGAAAACATACAGAGGAGCTGGCACAGATATAGAAAATCATATCATAAATACAAGGTGCATTTTTAACCTGATTATAGCAGCCTGTGTTCTTGATTAGACTTATCCTTAATGATGATTTTTGTATTAATATGTTATTTGTGTTACTGTAATCTAGAATTTATAGGATCCTAGAACAAAGACAGATGTTACCCCAAGAGAGATATAATTCATATAAAAGGCAATAGAAAGCAGAAAGCTATAAATAGACAGATAGAAAAACATGGAAGTTTTGAGAATATACAGTTAACATGATGGAAAGAGACAAAAAAAGCAGCATTAGCAGCATAGGATAGGTGATTTATGTGGAGGGGTACCATGCAGAGGAACAAAATGCTTTGTAGTTGTTTACAGGTAATTTCTCCCACATACAAAGGACAGCATAGGCGATAGTCCCAAAATGCTCTTTCGCTGTGTAATAAGTGAACCAACAATCAATGAGTCAGTGACCATCGACATCATCAGGCAGAGGCAGGAATCAAAAATTTAATAGAAAAAAAAAGAAAAGACAGGCCATAACGGTTCTTAAAGACAGGGATAGAAAGCGTGCTTCAGACTGAGCAACCATCAGGGAAACTGAAACAGAGGGAGTAGGAGGTGGTTCAAGTCACAGATTAAAACAATAACTTTTAAGGGAGCAGAATTCAACATCAACAAGGCCAAGGCAAGGTCATATCTCCCAGCCAGCAAAAATATCCCACTGCAATTAACGCATGAGAGACTGGAAGACAGTTTCAGTCATGTGCTTGAAGGCCGTGGGGAAAATAAGCTGAAAGATGTTGCCATATCCCAGTTGGACGAGCTTAGAGAGACATTCAAGTTGAAGCTAGTGCCCAAGTTACATACCTGAGTGACAGTCAACATGACAATCTAGTCCTCAGATGTCAAAAGAGAAGGTGGAAAAAAAGAGCTCTGTGACAAAAATTAAAAGCTCTGTTTTGACCACATGGAACCTGCAACTAAACATCCGTAAGGAACGTCAAAATATAGGTGGATCTGTTATCTTTGACATTCTGGTTAGGCCCAAGGTAGGTTCACCATTCCTCACTGAGATCGTTGCTGCTGCCGGATGCCCAGAAACAAAAAGCACAAGCGAGAAAACTTAAATTGAGAGCAGAGAATTCGTTAAAAAAAAAAAGGGCAGCAGAAAATGGCAGAACTGTACAACTGATGTTAGATATGCTTTAGTTCTTTATCATGAAATTCAATTCATTTAACGCTGCAGCACGTTGAAAAGTTCTTCCTTGGACAGATGCCAGAATGTTTGGTATCTTTCAGAATGAAGTCAGTTAAAATACTAAGGTTCAAAGGAAGTATCAAAAAAAAGAGTAATAAAGTGACAAAGAAATATCTCCTTGGAAACAAATTCAAATTGTTATAGCCTATACAAATACAGCACACAGGAACGTTCTTAGCCACTGCAGGCTGCAAAGCACATTTTCTTGCTATCTGAATCTTGAACTATGATCAGGAGTTGACAGAGCAGAGGCTGACATTTTAAGCCACTAACACAATGCAATTTTCCTCTCCTCATGCCTTTTTTTTCCTGGTTGTAGATTTTGTTTATATTCTAAAATGAAATCTTTGCCTTCTCTAAATTGGCATTTTGTTTGAAGCTTTCCTTTCGAAATAAATCTTGGCTGACTGAGAATTATACTGCAGACTGCTGTGCATTTTTGTTAACCACCAGACCTGTTATTTTCATACTACTTTGAATGTTTCTGAATTTTTTAAGTGTCAAACCACATAAATTTCAAATGTCCCTTTAAGGTATTTAGACACTTTTCTCATTAGTGATGATGAGTTAAAATCATTTTTGGAGGGCACACTATATGGGTTTATTCTGTCTCATTTACCCTGGATATGAGTTTGTTACATTCCCGATTTTATAGGCAATAATGCAGCTGTGCTAGGCATTTGCCAATTGTTACTAAGTGGGTTTTTGTTGGGACTGTTTTTGTGGGGTTTTTTAAACTTCTGTGCTAAGGGCTATGAGGATTTTAACACTACAACTACCTGATGAAATGATACCTTTTGTCAAAATACGTACAGCACTATATCTAGGGAAGATCAGAGTTTCCAGAATATTACAGAAAGCTTATATTATCAAGTCAGTTTTGTTGCTGCTCTTGACTATTTGTTTTTATAAGTGGATTTGGGAACATTCTTGCATTTTTTTTCCATTACAAAAATACAATTAACCTAGCTACACTTTTTCCCCAAAAAAATTTCCTCAGAAAAAAGAAGCCCCTTATGAAGATGAAATTTATGGTCAAAATGATGAGTGAACACAGACTACTCTTGCTGACAGCAGGAACTTGAAAGAGGATTACCCACAGCTCATATGAGTGCCTTAATCTCCAAGCTATAAAGGCACCTCTTCTCACGTTCCCTGGCTGGAGTGTTCTCAATTTGCATAAACAGTTCAGTAACTAACAGGACAGCAGGAAAAAATTAGGCAGCACAGAAACACTCACCGGGGTCTAAGCACTAGAGTTCATTTCCTTCCTTTACATGACTACATTTTAAGACTTTCTTTTCATTCTAGAAAGACAGAAAACAGGGTTAAAACACTCATGTGTTTCACAAAACATTCTAACTCTTGACTAGTTGTGACTATCATCATTCTTAAAGCTTTTTAACTCCATCTAAAGGCATAAATGAAGAAGTATGGACCACATCATGAACATATTTAAATACTTCAAACCAAGTTTGAACTTGTGTCACACTGAAGTGAAAGGAACACAGTCCTGTACATAAATGCTTTTCTAAATAAACACACAAGGGGTGTTAAATCCGGAATATTTCCGAGAACAAAGAGAAGAAACAATATCCTGATGCTCCTATATATCATTATTGAAGGAACGTAGAGTTACCAAATAACAGAGGCTGAGATTTCTGTGGCTTACATAGGTCACAGCAGTAGGGTATAAAATCTTAAACAACTTTTTCTAAATTTGTACAAAGAAGCATTAGTTCCACACTTGACAGTCACAATATGGCAATAGTAACACTTGAATAATGCATGTAGGATCCACATCCCGAACATTTAGTAGTGTATGTTCACTATATGGTCAGTGAAGAGAGAGCATGTCCAGACAGTCCTTTGAACCTAAGACGTAAAAAGTACACTGTGAAGGGGCCTCTCCCTCTCTGGTGACCTCAGAGGAGGTTGAGGCTCTTTGGTTAGACTGAAGTCTTTAATTCAGGCTCAGGTTTGAGATGCCTGTGTTCAGGTAGGATAAGCCCTAAAACTGAAAAAAAAACCAGATAAGCAAAAAAAAATCTTTTAACCGTTAAAATTAATTGAAACCAGATGTATATTTTCCACAAAGATCATTCAAAAAATTAACAGAGAGATTAGATTATTTTAGTAGAGACTTGATGCTGTTCCTGAAGACCTAAATGGAAAAATCTTCCACTGACTGCAGTAGATACAGAGGTATGCCTCTGATGAGCCATACCTGCATTAACAAAGTATGCAAAGATGATTAACTCTAACCTATATCACTAGAAACTGGAGAACTTGGATAAACAAAGCATACTGTCTCCAAGAAGGTTGCATGCTTGGACCCACTCTGGAAAACTCAGTTTTGCACAACTTTCCATACAACCTGTAAGAATCTTACACTTAAGTCAACAGACTTCACATCCAGCAAAACTGCTTGTGTTAAAACCCTGTAATCCAGACTGAACTAATTGATTATCTTTACCAAGGCAAAAGCAAACAGCTGCAAAGCTGTAAAGTCAAAGAAAAGATGGGTCAGCATGAGTCACTGGCATTTGCATAATCAATTTTTCCAGTACTAGCAAGTTTCTCTGAATTTTTAGACAATAACTGTAGGCTACCACACTGTCTTTCATATCTACGTGACTCAAAGCTTCACCTAGGTGTTGCTTTTCTTTCTTTCTTTTTTTTTTTTTCCCCTCCTATCTGAAAGGAGGCTAAGGAAACAAAAAATAAAGACAGAAAACTCACCATCTGAAATTTTGGGATTGTAAACAAAAATCACCGATAAAGGCCTATTAAGCCATATGCTGTCATTTCTATTTCTCAGCAAGATTAGAGATGTTTTCCCACTGGCACATAAGTAAGCAGATATTTTTTTACTCCCAATAAAGACTGCAATACAGTTGTACTGCTATAGTCGGAATTGGTTACATTATTTTATACTTACCAACCAGTGGTTCACTAACCAAAAGAGAAGTAACAAAAAATCCCACCTGTTTCAAATGCAGTAAATTATCATTTGATTTACAGGTATCAGCTAGCTTAATTTTCACTCATTTAGAAGCTTTCTGGTCATAGACACCCAAAGGAATTTCAATAAATAAATTATCAGGAATTATTGTGAGTAGGAGATGGAGAAGCACTTGACTTACAATTTCTGTGACCAGACACTATCACTAAACCAAAACAGAACTCTGTTTTCCAAAGCTGCATATTTTAAAACTGAATTTTTGAATTCCATAACAAAAATGAATTTCTGGGTACATCGTTAAATAGGAGAACTCTCTTACTGTCATGGTTTTTTCTTCTGAACTTATTTATTTTTCCTGAAAGCAGAACCTCTCCAAAAGAGTGTGAGAGATCAAGGATATCGCCCCGTTCCCTGGACCATGTCCTGCATAACACATTTATTTCAAGCCCAAACCTTCTGCATCCTGTTCATCTAGTCATTGTGCCTCCCAACTCAGTCATTGGAAAGAAAGAGGCAA
Source organism: Opisthocomus hoazin (assembly GCF_030867145.1). NCBI lineage: Eukaryota > Metazoa > Chordata > Aves > Opisthocomiformes > Opisthocomidae > Opisthocomus > Opisthocomus hoazin. Next base: position 16,186,306 of record NC_134414.1, on the reverse strand, counting down.
GTCTGGGATGTACTTATCAAGACTACTCTATACAGCCTTTGTAGGGTTTGGGAAGTTATCCTATAGAGATGGTTGACACACACTATTTTCTGGGGAATGAGTATAGACATCTCAGACAAAATATTTTGCTTTTCGATATCTTAAGTCAGGTATGATGAATTCCACCATAAACTTTTAAAGTGGTAAGTTTATATGAGAAAACAGAGCATTATGAGGAGAAATACACTGAAGAAGATGAGTCAGATGTATACTTTTATATCATCGTACACAATGATATACAAGTGTACAGGCTACAACCATTGCAAAGAGTTGGAAGCTGGTAAGGATTCCAGCTGAAGCGTAAAGCTGGCTTCTGGTTTAGGAACATGAAGTAGCTTCCACTTGAGGCCATTTCTTGAATTCACACTTCATCACAGTTCACATGGGTCCTTCAGATTTGCACAGCAGGGCAGCAGTTATACTGTAATATCTGAATTAAAGCTGTGTTTACTATTAAAACTTGAGGCCATAATAACAATGAGGTATAACAGACTCCTAAAGCAAGTACACACTCAAAACTTTCTAAACATAATAATGCAGTCAAGTGACTCTACATCGATGTTTCTGCCTCCAATTTCTGTAGAAATATTTGTTTGTTTTTCAGGGTTCATAATGCATTAAACTACATCTCTATGTTTCTATGTTTCTTGGGGTTCAAAGGAAATATCTGAGCAAGCTTTAAGAAAACAAAGTCGATATCAGCTGTCACCATCAGAAAATAAAACCTGTATTAGCTTTTGAGACATAATTATCACATCAATCATTGTTTTAAATGCTGAAGACTCTATCAAGCACTGGAAACAAGTTCTGTGGCATTTCTCAATCACTAAGTACTTTTTCAGAGGCAGTAAATCATTTCTCAGCCTTTAAATGGTAACTCTCATCAATACCGTGAGTTGAGCCGCAGGACTGACATACATAAACCTTCACGCATTTCCTTTTGGGAGAGAAAATAATTGTACTAGGAAGGAACAGGTCAGAAGAAAGGGAAAATATTCAGAAATGATCAATTTTTGTAATCTTTCTTTTCCCCTGAAACAGAGGGGGAAAGTACAAACAGGCGCTTGCTGCCATGTGGGTGTTTCGATAAGAAAAGGCTGTTATCTCAAAGATAGCATGTATGAAGTATAAAGCAGTTTCCAAGGAAACTATTTTTCAAATAGCTCTCTCTACAGAGATTCATTGTTTTTATTGGCATCAATCTCTCTCACAGACACCCTTCTCCTTTAACAGGATGATAAAATCCAAATGTTTCCAGATTCTGAGTTTTGGTTTTGGCTATCACACCATCTTTAATGATTGACTGCTCACAAGAAGTTACAGAAAATTGAACACCTACTCTAAATCCTTTCTTAGTATAGATAACTCAACTGTCCTAATGCAAACAATTCAAATCTAAACATAAGTAGGACTTTAGTACCAAAGGGTAGCCCACCTTTAAGCTGGGAATCAAGCCATTTCAAAATCTGAAAAAAAAATCTAAATTACACATGCTCTAGATAGATTTTCTCTGATTTAAAAAACAGTCAGATAAAAAAAAAAAAAAAAAAAGATACATTTATAACAGCAATAATGGATATATGTTCCTGGTTCGGTAATGGCCAATTAGAGCACTAATGACTTGAGGCAAAACGATGGCTTTTTACTTTTTCAAGTCAGGTATAATGTGACTTGCAAAGATCAGTAGTTCAAAAGCTACTTGGAATGGTTACATGACTAAATGTACTTCATGGTCATCCATGGAGAAAAAGCTGAAGAACTGAGCTCTGAAAGTGACAGGCACCTGTCTTCAGCTAACTAGTTGCTTCTACGCCAAGGTTTACATCAGATGCATTGCTGAATATTAGCAAGGCAATACCATTACAACCACAGGAATAAACGCAGCTTCCAACCCAGTAGAAGGCAATGTCTTGGGCTTACATTCTGAAGGAACGTAATGATGGTGATATTATTTCATTCCTTGTTTGAATAAGACCTTATAACCTTTCAAGCAAACCACTTGAGCACATGCTTAACTTCATTGGCTGACTTATAAACAGCGTTCAGTGGTAGAACTATTCACTGAAGCCGAGCAGATGGTTATGAGTTTTGCTGGATGGAGGCCTAGATGCTTAGAAGAATGTTGGCAAAGTGTTTTATGACTCTGCTGAAGTCATTTTTCCCTTCTATTTTGTGCTTGGATTCTAATATAGGAAATATTTTTTCTTTAATCAAGTGTGTACCTTCAGACTCCATCAGCAGCCTTTCATTTTTATTATCTGAAGTTCACTACCTTGCAAAGTTACAGAGAAAGATATATTAATATTGTATCAGTAAAATTTTTAACATTATAAAATAATATAAAATTTAGCATAATCAAATTAGGAAAAAATCAGTCATACAAAATTGATCTTATTGTCAGTACTAGCACAGTACTCATTAAAACTAGTTGTCTAACAGGAGTTTCTTTGTGCCAGGGATAGCATTAATGCAGAATGAAATCCACAGTCTCTGTGCAATGAGTTTCCAGTCTGAGTATCAGAGAAAAGTCAGTCGATGAAACAATCAGGTGGCTGAGGACAGAAAAATAAGAAAATATTAGTCAACATGACAAACCGTGGTCTCAATGGCTCTGCAATTAAATCTTGCAAAGTATTCCTAGTTTTCCTTGCAAAGCAGAGTTTGAATAGACATCTGAATGGACATATGGCTCCAATCTGCTGGCCCACAACTTTTATTTCTGTGTGGCATTCATATCAGTAGATTTGGGCAGGAGAATGATAGATTGTATCTTTCTGCATGGTCATTATGCATAATTTGAAGACAATATTATTTGAGAATATAAATGACAAATTACTTCATCTATTCATTGAAGGCAGCGTGCCATGCTATCAAGAGGTGCCCACTGAAAAGTTGTGAATTTGCTGCTTCTGGAATAACGAGAGAACTCTAATTAGAGATGTTGTGGAACATTTTCTTATCACTGTAATCTTTTATTCTCAAATGGAAAGTTGCGTAAACTTCGGGAATAGATAAATAAAGATACATATCTGTGGTGGGCTGGCCTCGGCTCACAGCCAAGAACCCACACAGACACTCACACTCTCCCCACCCCACTGCAACCCAGTGGGATGAGGGGAGAAATAGAAAGAAAAGGAGCAAGAAGATTTGTGGGTTGAGGTAAGGATGGTAAGATAACATAACAGTTGCTGTTGCAGCCAAAACAGACTCTGCTTTGGGGAATTTAACTTAATTTATTGACTATTGATATAAATATTTGGTAATGACTTGAGTATTGTTAAAAGACAACAATAAAAAAGAAGGTTTTGGACACTTAGAAAAAACACCTTTCCTCCTCCTTTCCCAGGCTCAGCTTTACTCCAGACTCCTTTCCACCCAGTTTTCTTCTGCTGCAGGTTATACTCGGCACCTTTAGTGAGGCAATCAGTGATGCAGGGGGTCAGGGTCAAGACACAGCAGTTTCTCTCTGCTGCTCCTTTCTTCTCACTCAGTTTCCATGCACCTACATGTGTCCTCTATGGGCTGTAGTCCTTTAGGGGAGTATCTGCTCCAGCATGGGCTCTTCTATGGCTCTCTTTGAGGACCAGCGTTTGTTCTGCCATAGAGCTTATCCTCCTCCTCAACTTCGATTTCCTCTTGCTGTTTCTCACATTTTTTTTCCCCTTCTGCCTTTGTCTGTGTGGTGCTTTCTGCTCTTCTGTACGTATGTTTTCACAGAGGGGCCACCAGCTTTGCTGATGGGCTCAGCTGTGTTGCACAGTGAGTCCACTTCAGAGCCACCTGGAAATGGCTATGTTCGGCATATGGCAGCCCCTGTCCTCTTCCCACAAAGGCCACCCCTGCAGCCCTCAATTGCCAAAACCTTGCCACATAAACCCAGTTCAACATTATTTCTAGGTTTCTTTGCTAAAGCTAACAAAAATCTCAGTCCCGGTGAATCCAGAAAGGTTTGTGTGTATATATGTGTTTGTGCATATAACTTTGGCCCCAAGAATGCTAAGAAAATCCTAGCTCAGGGTGGATGAGGGTCCTTCTGTATCCTGACTTCCCATCAGATAAGACTCAGGCAGAAATAACATACAATTGTATTCCAGTCTCTTTGCAAGTGATATTCAGGTATGGGCTCCTTGTGCCCTCCTAAGAGGTGTCCAAAGTGGATGATGAGGGTCACACTCCAGCCATGCATTTCATGCAGGCAGATTCCATGAAGACGGGAGAACAAGCTCAGAGCTACTTTTTCTTACCAGTTCCAAAGTCTGTATCTGGGAACTGTTGCTATCTGATTGCTGTTGAGCCCTCTCTTAAGAGAGCTATTGTCTCAGTCTGGCAGCTCTTTGTTACTCAGAGAACACAACTGGGAGGCCACCCTGCAATGATAAAGCTCTGAGTCCAAATGGAAAGGAAAATAAACATTGCAGATTCTCAGTAGCATGACAGGGGGCAGTCCCTTGGCTGGACTTTTCTACAAGAGAACTTATACCAAGCCCCAGAAACTTTCCTGTAGCTTCACACAGGTGCTGAAGCCCATTAATACAGATCACATGTCCACTTCCAGACCATTGTTTCTGCCTCTGCAAGGATTTGCTTTCTTTAACAGCCCATCTCAGTGGCATCTAAAGAGGGAAGAAGCATCTCTCAATCCAGGGTCTGGTATGTAAGAAGGAGGAAACACTGTGCAAAATTCCCACTTTTCGGACTTCAGGGGAACAGAACAAAAATCAAGTTCATTGTCATTGTGGATAAATAGAGGATATTGTGAAGTAAATCTGCTTTGTAATCAGCTTATTGTAATGAGTTGGAAGTATTTTTAAATTACCCTATAATTTATATGTTATTTGCTTAATGAGGTATTTCCTTACGGCTTGTTAATGACTATTGTCAGGAAGAAATCTAAAATGCAGACTCATCTTGATCTTGTGGTATATCTGTATATGTTTACCTTAATGAAAAGGGACAGTTGGCCTCTTGCATCTCTAACCCCCAAATCATCTATATATTTTGTAAAATTCTTCTTGTTGTTGTTGTTATTTTTAGATCAACATTTGTAAAAAAACGTCAAGGAATTTTTTAACATTCTTTTCTGAATTCTTGATAGCATTTTGAAAAAGAACACATAAAGACCTCTTTTATCTTGTTGCTGGCAATGTCTACCAAAATACCTGCACAAAATTTGGTATTATGATAAGCCTTTCCTATGTCCTGAGAACATCACTGGGACACCAGCACACATGAAATAAAAGAATTGGTTACAGAAATAGTTTTACTTTGCCCTTTCTGGCTCATTTTTGAGTTTCTCTGATAATACCCAGTTCAACTTGGCTGCTGTCATTGCTTGGGGTTTTTTGTTCATTTCTTATTTTTTAAATCCACAACTTTTTTTAACCTTTTTTTTTAATAAATAGCTGTTTCTGCATGTTCAACTGTCAGATCAGTAGGCTAAGCTGCAACAGAGAAGAGGCTTTGTGCTGTGCCAGGCATTGTCAGTGGGGCTTTGAAATTATTTCTTTTTAATGGGCAGTACGATTTTAACTTTTTTTTGGCCATACTCTGCTCCTTTTGATTTATTATCTTTGACAGGCTTTTTAGTGCAAGTCACTGTTTGGTGCATACAAATCTTAACTGGAAAGACCCCCCTCAAGTTTGAGAAGAAAGTGTTGACCTTGGCAGTTCACTTCTTGCTTCTCTGTTGAGAAGACTTCAAACCAGACTGTGACTAAGACTGCTAGTTGTGTACTTGTGCAGTGTGTTTTGGAGAACAGAAGCACTACAGAGCAGTAATCAGGAAAAAATATGTGGGGATAAACTGTTTCTCTTTTAAAGGATGTATGCATTTATTTTTTATTTGCTTATTTTACGTCTCCTGTAGTTTCTCACATTCGCTGACACAAAAGCTTTGTCTGCCCTTAAGACAAATGCTATCAGCTGACAGAGAAACCCTGTATGTTGTGATCAGCTGGGATTCTGCACAGAACTCGAGTGTATGGAACCCTCAGCTCAGTCTCCACTTCCTACCTTTTTTAAAAGTTATGTAATGGTCAATCCTCTGGTCAGCTGTGTCACTTTTCACAAAGTCCATGCCTTTGAAGGATCTAAATATTAGCAAATCAGTGGTGGTCTCCTTTACTCTGGGTAAGTAGGCTTTACATACAGATGAGGAATAGCAGTCCCTCAGCAGCCACTCTGCAGTGCCTTGTCTACAACAATCTTCAAGATAACAGAGGCACAAAGAAAACTAAAGCTGTATAAACAGCAGACAAGGCACAAGTGTGCTGAAAGCCTGTCAAGTCCCCCCAAAGAAGTGGTACATGCATCAGCTTCTACTTGCCCCTGGAACCAGCACAGCCGCCTCCATGCAGTACGACCTCGCAGGGTTCAGTACTCCAGCCTCAGCACCAGCCTCTCCAGCCACATGGCAACAACCATAATCCTTCCTCAGGGCATGATCATCTCACCAATCAGAGAGCACAGCTGATATACTCCTGGATATCTGCTCTGGGCATCCCCAAATTGCTCCAGAGAAAGTGTGAAAACAAGTGATCGTAGTCACAACACATTCTCCTTCTGATGGAAGCAGCAAGGCTCCTATTCCATATAACAAGGGCAACAGAATCACAGAATCACAGAATCACAGAATAGTAGGGGTTGGAAGGGACCTCTGTGGGTCATCTAGTCCAACCCCCCCGCCGAAGCAGGGTCACCTACAGCAGGCTGCACAGGACCTTGTCCAGGCGGGTCTTGAATATCTCCAGAGAAGGAGACTCCACAACCTCCCTGGGCAGCCTGTTCCAGTGCTCCGTCACCCTCAGAGGGAAGAAGTTCAAGTTGTATGACAACCCTGTCTTAGACTGCTGATGCCAAACTAGTTAAACCAGAACATTATATGTTTGTCCTAAATGTTGCTTTTTTTCACAAAGCTGTCTTTTTGCCAAAGCTGAACTGCCTGTATGTTGTACAAAACTCACAGATCACTCTTCTTCCAAGAGTCAAAAGCGTCTTCCTCCTCCCAGTCACAGCTGTGCTTGGGGATTCAGGATTTTATTGCAAGGTGTGTAGCAGACAAAATTGGAACTGATGTATATTACTTCTGAGGATGCTAATCCCATTTCCAGTAATTACTGACAATCGCTACAGTAGTTACACCAAGTCTACAAAACATGTCCAAATTTAAGTACTGGTGAAACTAAATGTGATATTATTCATGTTCCCCTGCATTTAAGGAAGAAAAAAAATAAAGAAAAAAAAACCAACACAAAAAAAACCCAAGGGAGAAAACCCACTAAAAACCCTAGTGAATATTATCCAAGCAGCCTAAAGCCATAAACACTGAGAGCCACGGAAGGATGTGATTCAACTATTTATAGTTCAGCAGTGGGTGTTTTTTTTCTCTAATAGGTTGTATTGGGACTCAATGCAAATTACGCGTTTTCAGATGCATATATTTTTCAAGTCTTTAGAGTAACTGGCATACAATGGGGAACAGTTATCTCTGTATTTCATGCCTACAGTATACCAATTTATGTTTTGTGGAATTTGTTTCTGTTAATTTTTTTCTAACCTCCCAAAAGAGCCAAAGAAATCTGAAAAAGTTTCTACCTGGATCCAATGGTACTCCAGGTAAATAAGAAAGGAGGTTGTTTTATTGCATTATGGAAAGAAAAGAAACATTTTGGGGGGCTTGACTTATGACTTCTCTGAAATGTCCATAAAAAATTCCTGTGTTGCCCACTGCTAAAATATATCCAGTCTCAAATAATGTGGATACAACAGACAGTGCAAGGACACAGGAGATAGCTACCATATATATAGGCATGCAGTAACAGTCAAAAGGGGCTCACAGAGCAATTGCACCTGACAACTGGCTGACAGGGTATTTACAACATTCAAAAAATTTGGAATGAGCAAGAGGACTCAAACTTTAGCAGGAAAATCTGGCCTTTTCTGAAGTTTGGAAATTAGTAAGTCACTTAGAAAAGAGCCTTCATGGATATTGATGCATATCTTATTTATAGTTAGAACCAAAGCACAAGCCACAGACCATGAAAAAGCTGCTCTTACAGTGCAATCACCCAGATCTGAGACAGCTAGAGCAGAAAGCTGGCAAGAAAGTGCATATATCTTCTTCTCCTTCCCTCTCCCCCCATTACAGTGACAGCAAAGTGGAGATGGTTTAGTGAGGATACACACTGCTACACTGCAGCCAAGGAACATAAACAGAAGAATGAAAGGCCTTCTGTCTCCAGTGGGGCTCAAAAAAGATAGCTAGGGAAGAATATAAGAACAGGGTAGCTATAGACTGATAATTTCCCAGAATCCTTTCCCAGTGTAGAACAATTTACAGCTCAAGACTTCTTCAGTTTCTTTGTGAGAGAGTAAGCAGAAGGCTCCTTTCTGCAGAGCTGTTCACAAGCTTTGGTAATGTCCCACCTCCAGACTGCTCCTCTTTGACAGCCCATCCTTCGGCTACCTTCATGACCCAGCATCCTCCCTCATCCTTTCCTCTGGCCTTGAATCCACTTCCACACACACTGCAGAAAGTCCTGTGCCATATTTCCCTAGCGCCTGAGAACTTGGTAAGGATATACACATTTGTTTAGTCTTGGAGCTTTTGTGGGGGAAGGTATAAAACAGACATAAGGTTACGGATTGCGATATAGCTCTCCAAGTGTATTGACAGGAACTTGGAGCAGTACATCTATATACAAACTGATCACAAAAATGGTGGATGATGTACAGAGCTTTCACACATAGTTATTCTAGGTGTTACTTCAGCCAAAAGATCTACTGTAAGTCACCAAAGGTCAGTCAGAACTGGGGCTGTGATCCACAGTACTGTGGAAACACCAGCTTAGCACTGAAGGCAGCTCAGGCAGTGAGAAGAAATGCTAGAAATTATAAGAAAATTAACGGAGAACAAAACAGAAAATATCATGCCAGATCGCATCCATCTCGTGATACTTTTTGTTCCCATGCCTGAACAACAAACACATGAACAAACCGTGGCAGCGCTGTAATAGGCTCAGAGGAAGTCAACAAGGAAATCCAGGGTGCAGAACTACTTACACCCAAAGGACAGGCTGGACTCTTCAGCTGGCAAGTACATGTCCTGCAGTGAGATAGAACTGAGGGTTTCAAAATCAAGACGGTTTCCGAAAGGTCAGACAAAGGTTGGACTTTCACTGCCTTCTCCAGTACAAGAACTAGAGGTCATAAGATGAAGATAATCGGAGACAGTTAAAAGTGAAGGTAAAAACATTTTTTCACGCACCATATTGCAACTAATTAGTGCAACTCCTTGCCAAAGGATGTCACTAATGCAAAAACCTTGGAGAGTCACTTGTTCTGTTGAATGCTACTAGATCAAACACAACAGCCTCAGGTAATCCTGGAAGATTAAAATAGATAGAAGCTGGGAATATATAAGGTGAAGAATACTTGCCTGGTTCTTGTTCTTCCCCACTCACCCTTCAAAGACAGCCTACTAAGTTAAGTGAGGCCTTATTCCAAAGACGAATGGTCATTCACATTATTTTATGCTATGTCAACATTGTTCTCCTTCACCAGTTCATTGACAGGCAATGGGAAAGAGGAATGGAGAAAGAAAGATGAGCAGAAAAAACCCTTCACCTCCCAGACATTCACATTCTGCTATAGGAAATGAGAACAGGGAAATACTGCGGACGGAGGTAAAATTATCTTTGCTTGACCATTTGGCATACCTGATGAGGGCCAAGTTAAAGAGAAAGGAGTCTTCAGAGTAGAATAACTAGTACAGATCTGCATCCAGGTGCTCAGTGGTGCAGAATCCCTCCTCTCCAAACTCACTTTTGGAGGTGGCAATTTTGTCCCAGAGAAAACACTTCTTCCTTAGACTAGGAAGAAAGAGGCTTATTTCCATGAACAGCACCACACTGTGTCAGATCTCAGCGCTAGCAGCCCAGACATGCTGAAAGGATGCCAGCACACTGGGAGGCTGCCTCTTGCTGCTGACAGGAGACTTGCACAGCTCCCCAGGCTCAGACTGGATGCTTTCCACTGTTGCAGAAGAGGAGCAAAGGTGTCGTATGCTGTGGTCAATGCTGCTGACACCATTCTCATAGACACAGTGCTAGGAAGAGTCACATTAATGATTTCTTTGTTTGGTTTCACCTAATGAAAAGAAAGCTCATTAATGCAATGGAAGCTCTCGTGAGCAACACTGTCAAAGCAGCAGTTTTCATAGTTTAGGAACAATGATCAAAGTGAACATTCCTGAAGTGTGCACCAGATAGATAGCTATTCCATTATGTGACAGTGTCCTAAAATAGAGTACAATTGGGAGACAAAAGTACAAATGGGAGACAAAAGGTATTTTGCCCAGTGATAAAACTGGTCATAAAGTCAGAGAAAAAAATCCCAGTTAGAAATGGGAGGAAGAAGGGAGTGGAAGCTGCACAGGCTTGCAGCTGCGTCACAGGGTAAGGAACTTTGTAGCAGGCAGCGTTAGAGAGCGGACCTCCCATCATACGTCCACCCATGCCTGTGTAGTTACCACTAGTAAGTGACCTACTGGCAAGGCTGCTGCTCCTTTCTCAGGAGAAACCTTCAGCAGAAAGGACAATTTAATGGCCTCATGTTGCATCAGGGGAGGTTCAGATTGGATATAAGGAAACATTCCTTTACTGAAAGAGTGGGTAAGCATTGGGACAGGCTGCCCAGGGAAGTGGTGGAGTCACTGTCCCTGGAGGTGTTCAAAAAAGGTGTAGATATGGCACATCAGGACATGGTTTAGCAGACATGGTGGTGTTGGGTTGATGGTTGGACTTCGTAATCTGAGAGGTCTTTTCCAACCTTAAAGAATCTATGATTCTAATCAGGAAAAAAAAAATCCCATTAGGATGCCAAAAACATGTATGACTACATATCACTTGCGGTATTGTTCCTCTGCCTGACATAAAGAATGTCTTGAAGAAGATTTTTCACTGACCTCATAGAAAATAATGGCATTATTTAAAAAGCCTGTTGTGTGTTGTAGTGTCTCAGCAGGAGAGTGTCTGAAACAGTACAAGACCCTGGGCCATCGCATAGCAAGAAACAAGACTTCATCAGATAATTTGACTAGTGCAAATCAATGAATAGCAAAACAAAATAAGAGAAATACTAGAGTGGATTCCTAACCATGTTTTGAACCAACCAGTACAGTATTAATTACAGCAGAGGGCTATTATTTTTAATAAAAAACATCCCCTGAAAAACTATTTTCCTTATCTGTCCATTTGCAAGATATGAAATCACTTCTTGGCTATAAGACTTATTGCTTAATAACATATTATCTTAACTACTAACCTCTTCTCTGATTCAAACATTACTTGAAAAAGTTCAAAAGATTAGCTGTTTTATAAGCAGATTCAAAATGTAACCAGCAAACAGAAGAAAACTGTATTTAAGTTCCTTCATGTTCCTGTGTAATGCATAAAAGCAGCTGAAGGAAGACCTGAAGTAATAATCATTTTGGTATTGTTTTCCTTGAAAAATCTCGACATATATTGGCCACTGTTTTTTGCCTTCAGTGATCACGCCTTATATGATTTTTTTTACTCTGTGTCTTACTTTTTAGATGTTTCAAAGATTAAGTACAGGATAATTTTCTTAGCCACAGTTAAAAAGATAGGATTGGTGAACATTTGACAAAGAAAGCTATTCTGCCAACTGTTCCAGTCAAACAGATGTTAATCACCTACATACTTTTTATGTCTGGTTTTCAATCATTCCAACAGCCTTAAAAAAATTAAATGTAAATGTGATTTTCAAATACACTTCTAAAGCAGAAAATCAAAACAGAAAGAATTTGACATACAATTTTTAGAGATCTTCATTCATCAGCAAGAAAATGGATAAAAAAGCCTTTAATCTTTTCTGCCTGTTCTTTGTCAACATGAAAGAATACTGTTTTTCTTTGGTTCTGAAATCTGCTAGGGACTGCAGTGCAACTGTACATCCTACCAAGGAGACAGACAAAAAAAAAAAGTCTAAGAGAACTCTAAAATGTCTTGATGTTCCTCTATCCCAGTGCTCTCCAAAATAATCCAACAGCTGAAACATTTCTTCAGAACAGAGCACCTTTCACCAGTTACTCTTTGGGAGAGTTTCAGACTCTGTCATCCTTTTGACAGCCTCCATCCCCAACCCTGCAGTCTTAGGGCTGGTTAAGTCAGCAATATATTGCTATTCATTCTTCTGGTAACATACCATTTTCAAAGAGTCTCCCCAAAGCTACTGAGTGGAGTATGGAGCACCTCTGAAATGGATGCAGAGTCAAAGTAACAAAACGATACCCCAAAAATTTGAAGAAAAATATAAATACACAGCTCTTACGTGTTTAAATGTGTTGACTGATGAATGCACACCCTGAGATATATTACTTGTTCCTGCTGCATGAGTCATTCAGAGATAGCTACATTTACTGTCTGTAATAAAACATAACAAAAAACCTTAGAAAATTGCAAAGCTGGATCATAACATTTTCCAGCTCCAGAAAAGTATTGCATGTTGTTCTACTTCATCTAGAAATGCTGATTATCTGAAGATTTATTTTGAAAAGTTGAAATAATGTTAAGCAAGGACAAATTTTTAAAAATTGTTCAACTATTGGTTTTAAATGTTGGCAAAGTTTCAGAGATAACTCAGTGTTACCAAACAGATGTCTTCAACAGGGAAATACCTACAGAGAGGGCAAAAAAAGCACATAAAATATGCCTCTTCATTTGTATTTTCCAATCTTCTCTGATGCCTAATCCATTACAGTCTCATTTGTCTGCTACCTTCACCCCCAATATAAGTCTAAAATGAGTACTACAAAATACTGAAATCTTAGTTGCAGTTGCTGAAAATGGTTGAGCTAAGGTGAAAATAGCTTTTCCCTTTCACTGCTGTGGAGAGCTGAGCTAGCATCGTGTCTTTTTGGAAAGAATAGATATTGGCAACAATTTGCACATTTACACATACTTGTGTGTATGTGTACACACATTTGTTGATATACATTTCAGAAAGCTCTGTTTTCTTGGAAAACTACTGAAATTTGGGTGAGGAGATAGGTACTGAGGCTCTGGAGCAGTCACACATGATTAACATAGATGGAAAATCCTTTTCTGCCTCTCTGTTTAAAACACTCTTGATTTGTTCAACCATTTTTTAACCAGAAGCACACTAGAGAATGACAAAGAATTTTTTTCTATGAAGAACTTAATCTCTCAGTTAGGAGACAGGAATATAAACAATTTTGATGACAACTCCAAAGGGTCATTCAGAAGCTCTCAAGAACCTCACAAGTTCAAGCTAGTCCTTTCTGATATTCCTAAGGAAATACATTACCAGGCCGGTCTTCATATACTAGAATGTGGAGAAAGCAGGGAACAAAAATGCAAGCTGAATACAGACTCATAATGTAGATTACCACCAGATTATGAGGATTATCGCAGCTTCCCATGTTGAATATGTGATTATTTATTAAATAGCTATTTGCCTCTTGGCATTTTTAGTTTTCTGTCCTCAGAGACTCTAACACAAAGATACCTCAGTTTGGTAGTAAGAATGACACCTCTTCCAGTTACTTCTTAGACATGCCCAAGCAAGCAAGCCAAGACAGCCACACCTTTGCTGGGAACACATTAGGTACAGTGGATGGATCAACCCTAAATGGGGGGGATGGACTTCCAGCCCCTAAAATGAAACTCTGGTCATGATGTAAGGTCATCAGCAGAAGACATATGTTTGCCAAAGGTACAGCTCAAGGCTATAGTAAACCCATACAGCGTGAAGCATTTCCAGGAAAAAGCTGACTCTTTGCTGGCTGCTATGTGGTCTCCAAAATCTCACCAGTGCACTGCTTCCATAAACACCACTTTATCAAGTGCAGCACGTTCTGCAAGAAAGCACAGCTGTCTACGAAAGATAAGTCTTTTATTTTACTTGTTCAGCACCGAGTGTGTGTGTAAGCCACCCATTGTGTGTTTTAGTAGGTCACTTTTCTTAGCAGCCCTGGTTTAACTCCAACAAACTGATAGTTAACTCCAGGCTACAGACATGAGCAAGGCAGGAACCCAGAACGAATCTCCCATGGCATCTCCTGTGGCACCTCACCAGCAATGAACAGTCTGAGCCTTGAAAGACAAACATCTAAAAACATGATTTACTCACAGGTGACAAACGGAAATACGCCTAAATTACTTCCAGTGCGGAGCCCACAGGATGACTTACCACAGAGACTCGGTTACACACCCATGTAAACTAAATCCTAGTCCAAACATACGACCTTTATCTGGGGTTTTCTGGCTGATCTCAAGGGGTATCGGTATTACTAGATATATGGACAGATGTATAAAGCTTTAGGTGCATTTATCTGGCTATTTTTTATCCAATGGTATGGACATTGCCACCTTCAGAGACTGAACTCTCCTAGGAAAAACAAATAGCCTTTGAGACAAAAGAAAGTTCTGTGCTACCAGAACTTGCACACACTGGAAATTTGATTGTTTTCAGCTATTTTAGTACAGAAATGTGAAGCACTGTCTTTCACCTTCAACATGGAAATAGATCTCACAACATATATATTTCAAAATAGCAAATACCATCTCTATTACATCTTCTATCATTTTGCAAGAAATAAGTTACTTTTGTAGCCGTCACATATCTGTTTTTATAACCACATGGGATTTATACTTATTTTCATGAGATAAATGTGTAAGCAAAATAAATCAGTTTTGATGTGGATTATTTAGCAGAACTTCGTAGCTCTACTACTACTACTACTACGAATGAACACACTTTTGTACATTCAGTGATTTACCGAGGGGAATGAGACACGTAGGAGCATCATGGCTTCAGCATCACATTGTGTACTGCATAGAGCCACATGTTCAGCAGTGTTTCCTCCCTTGCTCTCTCTTACCTCTGACAAGTTGCTGAGGACCTTGCTGTAGGTTAGATAGTAAACTGTGTGTAGTAGGATTACACCAATATACCCTGTCCTCCACAGACCACATGTGATACAGGGAAAGAGGAAAGGGTAACATAGATACTTTTCTGTACAATTTTCATCCCCAGCTCATCCTACACTGGAGGAGTCTATAAAGTGCCAAGTGACATTCGAAATAAGCCAGATGCCCTCTGGCAAAAGACCCTGACTAACTGTGACCCTTCACCCCTGCTTCACGTCTCTTTAGAGGTGCTACACTGGGGAAGACTGCTGTGATTCCAATGATTCAGGCATCAGTAAAGAGCTCTCTCCCAGGCAAGGCAAGGTCAAGGACAAGGTTAGGTACACACCAGGCTACCAAGGTTAGGGCATCTCCAGGCACCAGTACAATGCCAGAATGAAATAAAGACAGCACCCCTTAGGCTGTCCTTTTTTGTTTTGACTAAATGACCAGGGACAGCCTTAGGGCTCAGTCGACTCTAAAAGGCCCAGGTCAAATACAAGTCTAAAGTAAAGCCTGAACTCAGCTCTGCCACTGCACCCCCAAAACATGCAAAACAGTATTAACCCTAAACCTAACAAACCAGAATATGTTTTGTTCTACCTTTCTACAGTCTTCTGATAGATGATTTTACCATCCTCCTTCCATCATGATGCTAAAGCAGCCCTGTGATACCATACTCGAGCCATTAATACTTGCATCCTCTCTGATATGATCACACTAATAATACCTCTTCCTCTTCTTGTCTTTTTTCCCTTTGAGACACAGGAAGTCTGAAGGGGGCTTTCCCCACCTTCTGCAGGAAATCCATTATGACAACCGCTCAACGACTTCCTAGCCTAAAATCTCCTTGCATTTTTTTTCTACAGTTTTTTTTCTGTCCTTTGCAGAGCCCTGTAATTCGACCTCAAAACTTCTTTGGAGATCCTTTTATAAACTCTTGTTTGTCTAGGTGAGTATAAAATCCTATGCACAGATTTTTCTTCCAGAAAGTGAGGAGGAAGGAGGTTTAGTTGCCGTTTATATCCCCTGATACAAGGAACTGCATTTTTAGAAACAGTCAAATATTTCATCTGCTTCTCCAGAGACTGTATTTTCCCTCTTTTGGGGGGACAATCAGTTTAAGACTATGCTTGACCAGTGAGTTCTGTAGGTCCAGGACATGGCCTATTACCATTTAAAACAGACAATTGTTAGCAAGAACCCATGGGTAGGATTTCTGCCCCCTTTCTCCCCTCAGCACATAAAATTGTAAATAAAAAATGTCCCTCATAAAACTAGCAACATTTCCAAAGTTTACAAAATCCAGCTGTCCCAATCCTGGTATAAATTATAGCAGTGTAAGTGCAGCTATAAGAAGGTATCATGGTCCCTAAGGAAAACACCTTTGACAGAGTGTTGGGAGAAATTATTTGCTATGACCCTCATTATTGTCACTGTCTGCAAAGGAGAAAATTAAAAAGAATCATCTGTCTCCAAACATTATTTCCAGGTTCGTTGCACACAACCTGAGTCAGGATTCGGATGAAATGTTCTCCCCCTTAATGAAGTGACACCAGCAGTTGCATATATAATACCACTTTCCATTCTGGGAGTTAGTGGACACTGGATTTTTTTCCTCCTCTCTTTACTTTCTGTGTGATTAATTGAGAAACCTCTTCCCTGGATGGCATCAGTTCACCATAATCTCTGCTGTCTATTAGACAATTTCATTCCAGAGGCTCATTTTTTATGTTTGAGGCATGAATGTAATCAGTCCAGCCCAGCTGCTGGATACTTGTGAGAAACAACTGTCAAAGGCAACAGCCATTTTTCTTCACATTTGATGAGTTACCAACGGTGGCAGTTCATAAAGACTTCTATCTTGTTCTATTGCTAAGTACCTGTCAAATGCACAGTGTACCTAAGGACAGAGCAGACTGGCTTTGTTAAGGCTTTCGTTAAGGTTTTGTTGTTTCTTTTTTTCTAACACACTGATCTTATCAGATCTTTACTAGTTTTGCCATACTTGACTAAACCTTTGTCAGCCTGGCTTCTATGAAGTATCTCCTGGGAATGGTTCTGGTTTTTATTCATCCTGGGACTGAGATAATTAAACAATCTATCAACTGTGAGGCTCACTGGGTTGTGATGCTGTCTTGTTGCCTTGACCTTGATGTTTTGGATGCTCAAAGCTATGAAGGATATACCAACCGTCACCATTCCCTCAAGGCTGTGGGCAGTTTTGTGCACCCAAGACATGAACAACAGAAATATTTATACTTTTCAAATTACCCAGTGTATCGCCATCTGTCTGCAGTTTCTCCACAGACCCCTGGTCTACACTGTTATTTGTCCTGCTGTGTTAAGTACAAATGCAGCAAGACAAGAAATGTGTATCTCAAAGTCGGTTTCTCTAGCTCCTTGCTGTTGATTTTACTCAGCTCCTAAAAAGGTCAGATTATCAGAATTGCAGTGCTAAGAATTCAGACTGTCAGAAGAAATGTAGGATCTCCAACTGCTTGGTGATGGCTGCTTGTTGTGGAGCCCTCTCACTCCTGTGACTTCCTATTATAACAAGGCCCTTTTAACTCCACAGTGTGTTGTGATCATGAAAGACAGTGAAATATATTTCATCACAGAAGCAGGCTTCAGAAGGAGCTCAGGGCTGAGAGAGAAGGACCCAGGAGCACTTTTGCAGTGGTGCAACTCCTGCAGCAATAGCCATCTCAGCGCAGCTGGTAACCCAGGTTTTCAGGGGAAGACACTTCCTCTCCTTTCACAATGAAGAGCAGAGATTGCTTGTACAGCAAAAAGTCATGTTACACTTTAGCATTAACAGTTTGTGGAAGATTGGTGTGTAGATATTTTTCTCTGTCCTAATGACAGTGAATGGACAGACTGTAAGGTCTGATGAAGTTCTGCCCAAGGAAAAACATCCCAGGATGTTCTGAAACTAAAACGACCATGTTGACAGCCAGCCCTGGGAGAAGATGAGAAGTAACGGTTAGAAATACTGCAAACCCATAGATCCCATGGAAGTTAATACCAAATGCTAGTGCTCGGTCACGGAGTTAGATGTGGGGAGTCAAAGCCCAAAAGCACTGTTCTCAAGTTTGGATTTTGTACCAGACCAACAGCAGAAACTCAGCTTAAACCAGAATATTTTCTCCTTCAATATGGGAGAAGACTCTACTAGTAAAAGTAGTTGAAATAGTCTCTGCTTCTCTCCATGTCGGTACAAGCTCATCAACTGCATTAGGAGGACATGTGTCAGAACTTACTGAAACCAGACATATAAAAATGTACCACAAATAAGAAAGTGAGGAGAAAGGTGCTTTAAGCATGCTTAACAAGCTATCAAGGTATTCCTTCATACCTTCTCCCTGAATTTAAACCTCCCAATTATTTAAACTAAACACTTTGAACATCCAGTTCATTGAGTTTGCTCAAGGTAGCCTGGTTTTCCCCATGCCCTCGCAGTTCTGGGAGAATCTCAATGACTGTGAATTAGTGCAGTCATAGAAGATATATGGTATATTTAGTGATTTTCTTAGTATACTCTGAGCATACTTAATATGGATAATAAAAGTATACATTGTTTTTATTGTGTAACCTATCAAATCATGCACAAATAAATAAATAATATAAAAGCAAATACATTTTTTCAAACTGTCATTAAATGCTCAATATTTAAAACAAATGCTTGGAAAAAATATTAAAAGCTTAGCTCTAGAAATTGAAGAGACACCATGCAAATGAAAATCTCATTTCTCCCTGAAAATCTAGTGCCTGTTATAGTTACAAGAAACTCCTAAAATGACTATAGGTGAAAGAAGAATGTCCTCTATTTCCTGCAGTTTTTTATGCCGTGCATTTGACAGCACTTTGTGGGTAGTTTATTATTAAATCAGTTTCTCCTCTGCTGAGAAGACTCTTACCAATACCAAGAAGGGAACAAAACAAAAGAAAAAATACGTGTGTTTTTAAAAAGGAAGTTTCTAAATCATTTCCAAGACATACTAGCTACATTTAATCCATGGAAATCAATGAATATATATTGATTATTCTCTCAGAGTCTGGCCTACCTGTTAATAAATGGTGTTTATTAAAATCTTTTTACATCAGAAGGTATATTTTCAATACACTAACACCTCTTTAATGTTTTCTTGTTGTTTGGCAAGCTAAGAGTTACATGTGAAATACAGCCAGGAGAAGATGCAGAACGGACATACTGGCACAGCTGTTTTATTTCCCTTTAGACATAGCCTCTGGTCAGTTAGAGGTCCATGTCTGGGGAATCCCTGCCCACCTGTGGCCCCATGGTGTGCAGTCTGCCTCCCTGGAACAGCAAGGACAGTGCAGGATGGAGGCAGCTGGCTCTGCAGAAGGCTTTGTGCCTTCTTCTCTGTTGAAGATTTTAGGGTATCACACTCACTCTCCAGCTGACACTCAAGGTGAGGTGTCCCACAGAGCCTGTGTCTTATGCACCAGCCCCATAGGGATATGTTAGACACTGCAGAAACATATTGAAGTCCCTAAACTGAGGTGCCTCATCTGGATCCAGGTCTCAACAGTCAGTCCGTGTTCAAAGCAGGAAATCCTATAAACGACTCCATGACAGTCACTGGTGGGTAGCACAGCAATCATACTAGGACACCACATGCCTCCTTTTTTCCACAGGAAAGAAAAGGAATCTATATTTCCTTCCCTACTTTGTCTTCTTCTTCCTTTTAAAGTGTCCTATAGTTTTTGTCAAAGCTTTTCACCTTCCACATGTCTTCATGTATCAATGCTTTCCACAGCCAGGTTGTGATATGAAGGATGTTTTATCATCCCTAAGGGCTCATCTTACATAGGGATTCCTGTAAACTTCAGCCGTGTCCATGATATTGCAGAAGACAGTCACTGCTTTACTTCTGATTTGAAAAAAACCCCACACCACCCCATATTGAGCAAATAAACCTTATCGAGAGGACACTATTTCAACGTGACACTGTATCTGCAGGAACATATTTCCCAGCCTGCTATTGAAATTCTATAAACTGAATAGGAGAGGTACAGATGAGTTGGAAGGAAGAATAAATCTTTTCAATTGCGCTTCATTTTTCACTTCAAAATTATAATGATTGACTGCGATCCACAACAGACGGATCATTACCCCAAACTGTAATAAATCCTCAGCTTTCAAGTCAAAGTACTTACAGAGCAGAAGCTCAAGAAAAACCTCTACTTCACAGACACTTCAGATTACTCAGGATATACTTGGATCACAGCATACTACAACTAACACATATTTTTATGCAGGGGTGAGACTACATCCCAAGGTCACTAGGTACAAAAGGCCAGTGTAATTTGTTCTCTGCTTTCCAAGTAGGTGCAAAGACTTGGACTTGTTGGCTGAGCATTAACAGACAGGTCTGAAGCCAAGTCTGCTCAGCAAAGCTGCCTTCACTTCCAAAGTCACTCAGACCAACTCCATATTCATATGAGATGGATCTAGCTAAGCACTGGTTTTATGTGTTTTACAATTCTTACTAGTACACTAAATTTCCTGAATGAGGTTTCAGAAGTACGTGTTTGCAATTTATTTGACAGATTTCTACCAGATACAACACAACACCTCTGGGACGCCTGGTCCAAGAGCACTGCTTATGCAGGTTAAGCTTGTGTGCAAGTTCTGCCCAGCACATAGCCTGAAACTATTTGTATGTAAATGGACTCCTGTGAAGAGAGACAATCACTTTCTTGGGAAGGAGGTATTTATAACTTTTGCATTAATGACTGTTACAACACAATCTATGTAACAATAAATGTACGGGAGATTCTGTACTTAACGACATACTGAAAATTCATGAAAACAAGGCTGAGTGGACCCCTGTACTTCAGAGGAAGAAGGGACCACTGCCACGAACTTCAAATGCCTCCTGAGGTTTTCACCGGAACTCGGATGACTTGTTAACACACATCCACACACTCTCACCATCCTGCTTGAGGAAAGCAGAAGCTGTCAATCCTGGGAGCCAGGGACCCCAGAGAAGTAAGTCTGACACCAGAGAAAAGGGACAAATACTAGTGAGAGGCTTTTTCTAATAAAGATTCTGAGTGTGTGGGGCTTTTTCTGTATTATCATGGCCCGTAAGTATTCATATCACTGTGATTGGACTAAGAATATGTTTGCTAAATATTGATTAGTCAGTTACGATATTTATTAGACTAACAGTACATTTTATTCTCCATGTTTACAAAGTATGTTCCCTACAGTTCCGAAGTCAGATTCTCAGTATAACAGCAGGAACAGAAACAAAGTTGAGAAGAACCACAGAAACACCATGCATTGACAGGGCTGCTGTCTGGACCCAAATGTAGTTGCTGAGGCTGACTGGCTGGATCTCCCCAGTAGCCAAAGCTCAGTGGCATTTACTGTGCTGAAGAACTGCCTGCAGGCACAGCATCTTGGAGGGAGAGGCATGCAGAGAGCCCAGTCAGGGATTATGCACATAATCTCTGAGGTCCCAAGTAAGGCAGGGGCTGCCCAGATTTCTCCAGCAGTGGGCCAGAAAGGAAGTGCAGGGCAGAAGTAGAGGAGGACACAGGCAGTGTTTTGGTCATAGCTTTTCTTTATAGCAGCCAGTACAGGTGGCTGAGACTGAAGAAGCCCTGAGAAAGGTTTTTGGGAGTATGAGCCTTTCCATCATACCCCTGCAAAGCCACTCCATTCTCTGGAGAGGGATGTAACATGAATGCTTTGGCTGGTACTCTGCAAGAATTAATTCTTCCTCCTCTTTTTTCATCGTATTTCCTTGAATAAAGTTTCAGTTACCAGTGTATAAATCAAACACACAGGGAATATTAGTCCCATCCTTATAAAGAACAATTTACTGTGATCTGTTTGTCTCAGACTTCGGTGCATGATGGTTTGTTGCCTGTTCCTGTGCAAATGATACAGTAAATCATGCAGTCGAGCAGTGATTTCTCAGCACTGTCTTTATATTTTACCTGTGCAGGAGCAGTGATTCTTCACTAGCAATATCGTTTTCAGCCGTGTGCGGAGAATCTGCAGTATGAGCATCTGAGCCTGCAACCCCAGTGAGCTCTGCTGGACTCGGTTCCATACTGGCTCTCCCGTGGTGAGGACAAACGACCACCGTGTATAAGGACCCAAGGGGCTTCACGAAATAAATAGGATCTATGTGGGTCTGAGTCCAGGAAACATTTGTTTGTTTTAAGCTTACAGGGTTAATACAATGAAGAAGGTGAAGGACTACAGCAGAGTAATTTCATTTTGGTGAGAGAAAGAAAGGGAGATCCTTTACTGTTTTATTCATTAATAAAAAGACAAATAGCTTTAAAATACTGCTAACCTCAATTTTTAAGGGTCTGCAGCCAGGGTTGTTGCACTCTTTTTCCCGCAACATTAGTAGCATAAACAGCACCGTGAGAAGGATCTCCATCTATAGATACGTATTTGACTGATCTGTTGGCTTAAAACAAAGTATATTTTACACTGTGCTGAATTACCCATAGTCTTCAGCAACCTAACTGTATTACCCCACAGGACAACAGATTGTTTCTATTATTTCTTTTTATTTTAAACCTATATTCCTTCTGGAAACTGTACTCTGTATTTCACTGTAGTTTCACCTCTACTCATCCCTGAGTTGTATTATCCTGTGATGAAATACTAGATGTTTATTTTCCCTTTTAACATGATTAAGGCTTTGCATTGTGGGCACTATAAACCTTTTAAGCGCCTACTAAAGCCTAAGGACAGAATATAACAACACAGGAAGGAACTGTGTAAGAAATTTTTCCTGGAGTTACTCTAAGTGTCCACGTCATGATTTCTGTTTGGTTCATCATAAACCACCACACCAGAAATTGCTGGAAACAAACCTTTTCAGTGTGGCTTCTCCCTAGATACCAGTCCATTACTAACACCTTGATACATGTATTCTCCCTTTTTCTCATTTCCAGTACATCACATTGCCCTGTGGGAAGGAGAAAAATAGCAGAAGAAAAGCATTTGGAAGAATAAGCAAGGACAAGACACCCAGGCAGAAGCACCATAGTGTCCTTAAATTTCTATAACTAGAACCTCTTATGTGACAGCAAAGACACGAGACATTTGACAGTAGGTGGAATGCGGCAAACAGGACCAAAACCTGTGGTGAAAACTGAAAGAAAGAACTCCATGACCTATTTCTAAAGTGTTTGCTAAAGAGAAGCTAATAAAACAGCCAATACCACCCAGAAGACAAACTAGCAAGCAAGCCAACAGAAAACAAAAGAGGAGATGGTAATCAGATGTTACTCTCATCCCAGTTGCCTCAAAGTTTCCTCAGAGCTACTGTTGGAAACCAAGATGGTCCCCGACTGGCGGTTATCAGACTATAAATAAATGATGAGAAATCAATAAGGTATAGAAAATAGAACCTAGAAAGACCTGTCCATTGTATTTTCTGCAGAGAAAGGATCATGTCTGATCCTCTTCATAGATACTAACAGTCTCAGTCAGTATCCAAGTTTTGCTGTTACCTAACAGTAATGTAAGGAGCAGCATCTAAAAGAGCAAAGCACATCCTGCTTCTGTCGCTGGGATGCAAAATTCAACACTGACCTTTTGGAAAACCATAAGCAAAGTAGCTGTGGATGTTAAATTAGCAGCTACTGTCTATTAACTCAGCTCTTCAACATTGCATCCCTTCTACAAACATGCGCACTCCTTCTTGACACTCTCAGCTCTGCAACTATTTCTTTAGGGTTGTTTGTTTTATGCTAGACTCAATGTATTCAGAATCACAGAATCACAGAATCACGGAATGGTAGGGGTTGGAAGGGACCTCTGGGGGTCATCTAGTCCAACCCTCGCACCGAAGCAAGGTCACCTACAGCAGGCTGCACAGGACCTTGTCCAAGCGGGTCTTGAATATCTCCAGAGAAGGAGGCTACACAACCTCCCTGGGCAGCCTGTTCCAGTGCTCCTTCACCCTCAGAGGGAAGAAGTTCTTCCTCATGTTCAGATGGAACTTCCTGTGCTTCAATTTGTGCCCATTGCCCCTTGTCCTGTCACTGGGCACTACTGAAAAGAGTCTGGCCCCATCCTCCTGACACCTACCCTTCAGATATTTGTAAGCATTTATAAGGTCCCCTCGTAGCCTTCTCTTCTTCAGGCTGAACAAGCCCAGCTCCCTCAGCCTCTCCTCACAGGAGAGATTCTCCGGTCCCCTCACCTTCCTCGTAGCCCTCCGCTGGACACTCTCCAGTAGCTCCTCATCTTTCTTGAACTGGGGAGCCCAAAACTGGACACAGTACTCCAGATGGGTCCTCACTAGGGCAGAGTAGAGGGGAAGGAGAATCTCCCTCGACCTGCTGGCCACACTTCTCCTAATGCATCCCAGGGTCCCATTGGCCTTCTTGGCAGCCAGGGCACACTGCTGGCTCATGGTTATCCTGTCGTCCACCAGCACTCCCAGGTACCTCTCCATAGAGCTGCACTCCAGCAGGTCTGCCCCAAGCCTGTACTGATGCATGGGGTTGTTCCTCACCAGGTGCAGGACCCTGCATTTGCCTTGGTTGAACCTCATCAGGTTCCTCTCTGCCCAACTTTCCAGCCTGTCCAGGTCACGCTGAATGGCAGCACAGCCTTCTGGTGTATCTACCACTCCTCCCAGTTTGGTGTCATCAGCAAACTTGTTGAGGGTACATTCTAACTCTTCATCCAGGTCGTTGATTAAGAAGTTAAACAAGACTATTGCTTATTGGTACAAAAGCCTTCTCAGGAGCATTGAATCAAGACTCTTTTTCATGAATAGGTAACCAAACACAGATTCAGACTTTGCATGAGGAGTCTGTTATCAGAGACAATCCATGCCAGTCATGATCAGCTATCACAGAGGGTCATATTCAACTTGCAGCTGAGAAAAGGTCTACATTTTGACATACCAAATCAAGAACAGCATAACACCTTGTCAGCAGAAGACAGTGTCATCAGTAACAACAACTAAGCTGCTGATCACCAATCCAACCACCTGTCCTGATATTTTTGACCTTTTACATTGCCAAAACCTGTTCCTAGATTGATCCATGACAGCATGCTGCCAGTCTTCACAGAATCCAACACGTCAAACCATGCTACAGCTCTGGGTAAGTACAAGTGACAAAACACTGCAAATGCATCATCTGTTGCCTGGCTTGGCAAACCTTGCTGAGGAACCCTGAAGGTATTTAGATAGCAAATATGAAATTGAATTTGGTGACACTTGGAGATATGAAAAATTGCATGGAATTAGACCTCAGTGCTTTGCCCTGTTCAGGTTTGTATATCTTATTAGGCTTTCCTTTAGCTCTTGACCTGTCTATTTACTCTTCATTTTAGTTCCCTCCAAAACTGCTGTGAGTCCTTCAGATTTATATTCATCCAACTAGTATTCAGGCAAACTCTCCATCTGCTAGCTGAAATATTGGGCTTCTTTAACATTTTGTTAAAAATCCTTTCAGTTCTCTAATCATTTTTTATTTTCATCCAAGAAAAATCCCCAATTCATCAGGATCTATCAGGCAGTTATGTGTTCCAGACAGAACACGATGTGCGGGCAGAGGTTATACCACAGCAATAGAAAGAAGAAATATAACTCTACCTCTCTGAAACATGCCACCTCTGAACATGAAACTCTGAATCGCTCTGGCCTTTTTTTACTGTCTTATTATACTGCAAAATTACCTGCAGGCCCTTTCCATCGCAACCACTTCTTCTGCTTCAGTTTGCCACTGAGCCAAACAGTTTCAGACCATTCTTTCTGCAATTTTGTGTTGCATGTTTTCAAATTGTAATGAGTAACCTGAGTTTTTTGACCCTGCAGATGTGTAAAGATTGTCAGATGTACACTATCATAAACCTGTTGTCCTAAGTGATGTTATGACAATTCAAACTGACTGAGAATCTATTGTAAAATACAGCAGTGCATGCTCTTGATGTGAAACAACCACTCTTCACTGGCAAGTGCTCCAGCTACATTGCCCAAGTTGCGGAAGGCAAAGGCAGGGACTGGGAGGATGAAGAACCGCCCACTGTAGGAGACCAGGTTCAAGACCATCTAAGGAACCTGAAGGGGTACAAGTCCATTGGACCTGATAAGATGCATCCATGGGTCCCAAGGGAAATGGCAGATGAAGTTGCTAAGCCTCTATCCATCATATTTGAGAAGTTGTAGCAGTCCAGTGAAGTTCCCAGAGACTGGAAAAGGGGAAACATAAGCCCCTTCTTTAAAATGGTAAAAAAGGAAGACCTGGGGAACAACAGGTCAGTCAGTCTCAACTCTGTGCCTGGCAAGATCACGGAGCCAATCCTCCTGGAAACTATGCTAAGGCATATGGACAATAAGGAGATGATTGGTGACAACCAAGATGGCTTCACTAAGGGCAAATCATGCCTGACAAATTTGGTGTCATTCAGTGATGGAGTTACAGCGTTGTTGGGTAAGGGAAGAGCAACTGATGTCACCTACCTGGATTCATGCTAAATATTTGACACTGTTCCACATGAGATGATTGTCTCTAAATATGGATTTGATGGATGGACTACTCAGTGGATAAGGAATTGTTGGATGGTCACACTCAAAGATTTGTGGTCAATGACTCATTGCCCAAGTGGAGACCAGTGACGAGCAGTGCTCCTCAGGGGTTTGTACTGGGGCTGGCACTGTTTAAAATTGTCCTGGTTTTGGTCAAAACAGAACTGATTCTCTTTTAGAGAATCTTCCTTACAGATAAGTTCTTCTAAATAATTGCATTTTTCTGAAGTTGGCTGCATATTTTACGGCCAGTTTAACCAAAATCAGGTGTTGTGGCTTTGCGTGCCAAGGTTTTGGTAGCTTGGGGGTTATAGGGGTGCTTCTGTGAGAAGCTGTGAGAAGCTTCCCGCATGTCTGATAAAGCCAGTGCTAGCCGGCTCTAAGCTGGACCCAGCACTGGCCAAGGCCAAGTCAATCAGCAACGGTGGTAACACCTCTGGGATAAGATATTTAAGAAAGGGAAGAAAAAACTCGGCAGTGAAACGGCTGGGTACTGACAGAGGAGTGAGACTTTGTGAGAGAAACAACTCTGCAGACAGAAACACAGAATCACAGAATCACAGAATGGTAGGGGTTGGAAGGGTCCTCTGGGGGTCGCCTAGTCCAAATCCTCGCGCCAAAGCAGGGTCACCTACAGCAGGCTGCACAAGACCTTGTCCAGGCGGGTCTTGAATATCTCCAGAGAAGGAGGCTACACAACCTCCCTGGGCAGCCTGTTCCAGGGCTCCTTCACCCTCAGAGGGAAGAAGTTCTTCCTCATGTTCAGATGAAACTTCCTGTGCTTCAATTTGTGCCCATTGCCCCTTGTCCTGTCACTGGGCACCACTGAAAAGAGCTTGGCCCCATCCTCCTGACACCTACCTTTCAGATATTTATAAGCATTCATAAGGTCCCCTCGTAGCCTTCTCTTCTTCAGGCTGAACAAGCCCAGCTCCCTCAGCCTCTCCTTGTAGGGGAGATGTTCCAGTACCCTCACCATCCTTGTAGCGCTCCGCTGGACTCTCTCCAGTAGCTTCTCATCTTTCTTGAACTGGGGAGCCCAGAACTGGACACAGTACTCCAGATGAGGCCTCACCAGGGTAGTGTAGAGGGGAAGGAGAACCTCCCTTGACCTGCTGGCCACACTCTTCTTGGTGCACCCCAGGATCCCATTGGCCTTCTTGGCAGCCAGGGCACTCTGCTGGCTCATGGTCAACCTGTCTTCCACTAGGACTCCCAGGTCCCTCTCCATAGAGCTGCTCTCCAGCAGGTCCACCCCAAGCCTGTACTGATGCATGGGGTTGTTCCTCACCAGGTGCAGGACCCTGCATTTGCCTTGGTTGAACCTCATCAGGTTCCTCTCTGCCCAACTTTCCAGCCTGTCCAGGTCACGTTGAATGACAGCACAGCCTTCTGGTGTATCTACCACTCCTCCCAGTTTGGTATCATCAGCAAACTTGCTGAGAGTACATTCTAACTCCTCATCCAGGTGGTTGATGAAGAAGTTATACAAGACTGGACCCAGTACTGGTCCCTGGGGGACACCACCAGTTACCAGCCTCCTATTCCATGATTCTGAGATCCTGAGCATTATCACAGCCCTGTTCTGGGCCTATCCCATGGCTTTATTCTGCAATATTTCTGATAAAGGTTAATGCTGAAGCAAGCCTGCAAACACCTCTTCTCTCTGATACTTCTGGAACCACAGAGAACACTTCTCCTGTTCATCCTGATCAGAACAATTTTTTTGAAAAAGATCTAGATTTGATTGCACTAGTCTTCCAGTTAGCCTATGGTAGCTCCAAATATCCCTTCTTCCAAGGTACTTACAATAATAACAGATGTAATCAGAACAACACATTTTCATTTAGGGAAACATGGTGAAAGAAAGAGATGCCCAAGTTGACAAATACTTGTGGCTGAACAGCTACAAAGGCCTTTTTTTTCACTTGAAAAGTGCTTGGTTTCTTAAACACTCCATACTCCATATATATGAGTAATTAAGAAAATTGAAATATTCATAATTGCTTATATATAGGTGTGGGTTACAGAACACTTCAACAGAGAGAACACTCATGTTACACTGAAAAGGCAGCATGACTTAAGAAGCAGTACACTAGACTCCTGGGTAGCCATTCCATATTTTCTTCAACACCTGCCTTAAGCCAGAACAAAAAACAATTTTCTGTATCCCAGTTTCCCTTCTGCAGAAATAAGGGCAATAGTCCACAAACTAGTCACAAGAAGTGCAGTTTTGTCACGGTAGTTCCCAGTGCCCTGCTTTACATTGATCAGACAATACTGTGGGATTATAAAATGCTGTAAATGTAGCTTTAAAGTTTTGTCAAATCACCTCAATAAGAGTAACACACCAGCCAACATTCTCTTCCTACAGGGTATGAAGTGTCTCTAGGGACAGAGCAAGAGAGAAAGGAGTGGAGACGTACAGTCATTAAAGTCTAACTGCTATATGGTTACGGTTTCTTTAAAGCTGGTACATCAAAAGCAGCCATCTTCTTCCTTTCTTGGTTTAATATCAGTAGTAAAACTGCACACTTTTACCCTAAAAGTTTTAGCCCACATGAAAGTAAAAAGAAATTAGTCACAATTAATTAGCATTCTGTACAGTCCATAGCACTCAATTCATGCTTCTTCCAATATTCCATACAGCAGTTTAAGAAAAAATAAAGGAGATAAGCTCAGCATCTGAGGAATGTCTCTGAGTAATTTTAAGAAACCCTTGGCTTTATTCAGAGATAACTTACATAGGAACATATCTATCTAACTTTTACTGTTATGATTCACTTTACTGGCTCTTAGAAGTACCTTAATCCTATAGACAGACCAGCTGAGTTGGTGAGACGTATGAAACTGCTACAATCCGAGCCCCACTCTGATGTCACTGGGGTACATTTTAGTGTGTGTTATTTTGTTCATTTCAGAAACCTTATCCATTAAGGAATCAATTTCATTTCCCCAGTGTCCTGCATATTGCATTTTGGAAAAAAATAATGTACAAATAGAGTTAAAAGGATATTAGTTCAAGAAGTCAAATTTTGAACAATTTTTAACTTGAAAGAGCAATCCATAGACTTAAATTTCCAAAGCAGTCAGAGTAAAGATTAATGATATATTAAAGTACTCAAAACATCTTGCATTTTGAAGCTATGACTGTTTGATTCTAAGACAAATATCCCACAATCAATACAATCTTCATGAATATATTAAATAGCTGTTCCAGTCCAATTTAATAAGCTCCCAAAACATTTTACTCAAGATACCAAAATCATTTCAGCAATAACTCCACAAGCATTTTCATATTTAGTAGATCTCCAACTGAAGTTCAGAGGGTAGTTTTAAAATATCTGGACAATTCTTGTTCTTATAAATGGAGACTGCTGGAAATATAGCACAAACTTCATTCTGATCTTGAAAGCCAGCTTATGCATCCCAGGCTGTGTACAGCCCGTTGCTTTTTCAAGAGAATCCTACCTTTCTTCTGAACCAACGGGGTGGTGCAGGCGCCATGGGACAATCCCACACCCTTGACTGCAGAAAGGAAGTAGTCAGCTGGGATCAAGTTGGCCACATTCCTCCAGAATACAGCTGCATCTATCCTCCAAGGCAGATGCAGGAAAAGGTGATAGTCGTTGTCATCTTCCACCAGTGCTCTGCTTCTGGCAGTCCTTCTCCCCTTGGTTCTCTGTCATGTGGTAGTGACCTTTCAGCTTTCACACACATGGCAACTTCTCTATGTTTCTCATGGTCCAAGAAAGTCCAATTGTCTTGCATGTGGTAGTGACCTTTCAGCTTTCACACACATGGCAACTTCTCTATGTTTCTCATGGTCCAAGAAAGTCCAATTGTCTTGCAAGTGAATGAATGAGCTGTTTTATTGTAAGTGCATACAGGGACATTTTTGGAATTATATTCCATGTGTGGACTGTCTTAGGCCACACAAGTAGCATTTGAGACTACTGGAACAGTGACAACTGATATCTCCAATATTCATGCTCACTCTGATATTGGGCTGTGTCAGTCATGCCCTGCAGTTTATTTCTGTCTTTAAACCTAATCTAATGCAATCTATGAGTTCTCTGTTCTTCCATTCCAGCACAGACTCTTTTTATTCCTTTCATCTACCCTTAGTCTGGCTGCAGGAATGCATCCTGGTAAAATGAAGAATCTGAAAAATCTCCCAGACACCCAGGGATCTTTAAAATCCTGAGAGGAGAATTGAGGCAGGCAAGGAACTTTGCCTCTTTTTGATATCTCACCATGTTCATTATTATCATAAACTGTTCAATGTACCCTGACAATGATCTTACTATGATGTTTCCTCTGTGCTTAATAATAATGTAAAGAATGTTACTACCTATGGCTATCTACCTGTTATACTTTACATGTGGTATTTTGCTTTAAGGATAAAAGTAACACAGTAAACTGAAAAATAGATAAGTTTATCCCACAGGGGATTAATATCTGATTACACTGAAGTATCAGACTTTTCCAGTCCAAATTTTCTAACCACTAAATATCAAATAAAAACTCTCATGTTTGGTGAAAATGTAGTTCTAATAAACCTAAAAACTTCTTCAGTCACTGCACAGATCAGTGATGGCATTTTGTTCAAAGCTTGATAATATTTTTTAAGAAGAATTTTTTTTAATTGTTTAATAACCTTTGCCAGAACACAAACACCAACTGCCTTGTAAATTGTCTAATCTTTACCTGACAGTTTTAAAATGTAGCTCTATATTTATCTATAATTTTTGTTAGACATTTATGAATTAGGTAACAAATTACCTGTCAAGAAATACTATTGTGCACAGATTTATGTATCTCATTGTTCTGATATATATTAAACATTTGCTTTCATGTTGTATGGTGTTGTCTCATTTTATATGTAAGAAAGACACAGATTTTGAATTACTTTTAGTGAATTTCTATCATACAGAAATATAGAAGTCCAAGGTTTGTGCTGATCAGTCTTTCCACTCTATGTGTATTTCTATGTTGGATTTTAAAAATAATGATTATTTTTAAGGCTGGACATTTTTATTAAATCATGCACAATATTGCCATCTCCGGTCATTCAGCCAGAGAGCTAATCCAAAACTTTTCTTCCTGAAAAGTGCAGAGATCTCATACAAAAATACTGAGGAATGCGTATCCAGCTGATCTGACCCTTTAACTTTCGGAACAATATTTTTCCTGACATCAGTTACATTTAGCATGCTGCATGAAGAGATCTATGATGAAAGGACCACTTGTGCCAGGCAGTCAGATCATACTGAAGAGAGCAGAGATATCTGTGACCCTACAGTGGAGGGATGTGATATGCTGTCAGTTCCACCAAGTCAATCAACCAACAAGGGAAGGACTGAGAGCCACCGCTCCAGTTCTCATGTTCCCTGTCGCATTTTATTTTCCTTTTCCTTGGAGATGCTGAGATTCTTTGGAGGAATTATCTCAGATTATAAAATTTTAATCCTGGTTTGCTCTTACCCAAAAGCCAAGAGGGAACTCCAAAGTTTTCCTCTCTCCCACTATGCAAGTCAGTCATAGCCTAGCCCTAAAAGGATGTCTTCTCCAGCAGAGCACTGTGAAGCTGGCACAGACCAGCTTCAGAAGAGCTATCTGAGGCACTAGCAGAAGCCTCTTTCAACACAGAGTGCCTCACAGCATGATTTAACATATGCTTTGGACTGTTGCCAGCTCCTACATCTCTAATTTAAAGCAAGTCTGAATGTTTCTCTGATGCATAGTAATTTTTTCCATAGCTGTGAGATGAAAATCCTTTGAGCAATAGATGTACCAAGGATCAAGAACTTCCACACCCTAAATGACAGCGCATGCACTAAGGCATCTCTCACCAAAGAGACATTACATGTCATTGTGCAGCAGAAGACATCATTCTTAACTGTGTCAGTATGCAATTGAAAACTAGCAAAGATCGGGAAAACAATATTTTTACTGACTTACTTTGATACTTTCAAAATCCAGTGCTTTATATTGCTGTTGGATAGCAAAAGCTCCGTATAAATATCCATCATTATCATTGGTTTATTGAGAACCACCATGACTGCAACTGCTGCCTAACACAGGCAAAACAACTCTTCTCCATACTGAACTCTAATTTTTTCTCACACTTCTGTGCCAAATGAGAACTCTCTGCACCATTATTTTGTAGCCCCTGGTACAGTTCCACAGGCAATAATCCTGGGGTGAGAAAAGGTAGTATCCAGAACTCAAAGCATCATCAGGTCCTTTTTTTTGTGAAAAACAAAGGGAGCCATGATGTGAAAAGCCTCATTTGAAAGGCTTCTTCTAACAACCAAACACAATGTCCTGGTTGCTGGAAGGCCAAAGACTTCTGATAACCCTTGGCAACCATGTTGCAGCTCTCTGTGTATTGGAGACGTATGAGGTGAATACAGAAAATGCAGAAGAGTATACACAGTAAATTCATATCCTTACCTGAGTTAGACACAGCAGATGACAATGTTTGACAAAACGCCATAGCAGTGACTAGATTTACATCTCAGATTTAACAGAATCACAGAATGATAGGGGTTGGAAGGGACCTCTGTGGGTCATCTAGTCCAACTCTCCTGCCGAAGCAGGGTCACCTACAGCAGGCTGCACAGGACCTTGTCCAGGCGGGTCTTGAATATCTCCAGAGAAGGAGAATCCACAACCCCTCTAGGCAGCCTCTTCCAGTGCTAAATCACCCTCAGAGGGAAGAAATTCTTCCTCATGTTCAGATGGAACTTCCTATGCATCAGTTTGTGCCCGTTGCCCCTTGTCCTGTCACTGGGCACTACTGAAAAGAGTTTGGCCCCATCCTCTTGACACTCACCCTTCAGATATTTATAGGCATTTACAAAGTCCCCTCTCAGCCTTCTCTTCTTCAGGCTAAACAAGCCCAGTTCCCTCAGCCTCCCCTCATAGGAGAGATTCTCCAGTCCCCTCACCATCCTCATAGCCCTCCACTGGACTGTCTCCAGTAGCTCTTCATCTTTCTTGAAATGGGGAGCCCAGAAATGGACACAGTACCCCAGATGAGGCCTCAATAGGGCAGTGTAGAGGGGGAGGAGAATCTCCCTCGACCTGCTGGCCACACTCTCCTTAGTGCACCCCAGGATCCCATTGGCCTTCTTGGCAACAAGGGCACGTTGCTGGCTCATGGCCAACTTGTCATCCACCAGCACTCCCCGGTCCCTCTCCGCAGAGCTGCTCTCCAGCAGGTCCGCCTCAGACCTGTGCTGGTGCATGGGGTTGTTCCTCCCCAGGTGCAGGACCCTGTACTGGCCCTTGTTGAATTTCATCAGGTTCCTCTCTGCCCAACTCTCCAGCCTGTCCAGGTCTCACTGAACAGCAGCACAGCCTCCTGGTGTATCAGCCACTCCTCCCAGTTTTGTGTCATCAGCAAACTTGCTGAGGGTATGCTCTGTCCCTTCATCATTGATGCATAAATTTAAAAAGACTGAGCTCAGAACTGACCCCTGGGAAACACTGGTAGCTACAGATCTCCAACTAGACTCTGCTCCACTGATGACAACCCTCTGAGCTCTACCATTCAGCCAGTTCTTAGTGCATCTCACCATCCTCTCATTTAGCCCAAGACTTCCTGAGCTTCCCTATGAGGATGTTATGGGAGACAGTGTCAAAAGCCTTTGAATTGATCTGAAAATTTGAATAAAAGTCATTTCATGTGCTTTTTTACCAATAACTATAAAAAATAATATAAATTTAAATAATTTGAATGTAAATATCCACTATGTGTGTTGTGGGGCTACATATTCTGGGAGTTCTGTTGTTCAGAAATGGCTTGGATCTCAGGGTCTCACCCAGGTTTGGGACCTTAAGCCCCTGTGCAAAGCTTATATCATTCATCATGACAAGATTCCTCAGCAGCATTGCTGTCCTTGCAGTTCCATATTTCTGCTGCACAGCTGAAACACAAAGAGGTTAACACCAAGAAGGTTGGGATTAACTCTTCTAAATACATCTCATGGTTTTATTATTCCTACCTAAAATAACTCCTGATGAACTGCAAGTCCTCCCTGCACAATTCTACTGAAAATATGTAGGTGTCATTACACTTTTTGGTCCTGCATGGTCCTGAAAGCACTCTGATGCCTCCAAGGCTTGACCTCACATTTATGCTTCCCTTGTCGAGAGACAAAAGTCCTGGCTGAACTTCATGGTGTCTATCAACCTTATCTACCCTTGTGATAGGCGAGTGTAAAGGTGCAGGAAAGATCTTGGGCCGTTCTGTCTGGCTGATGTCAGTGTTAACTCATGGAGCAGATGGAAAACTGGATATAGAGAATGACCGGCCATCTCCATGATACCCATAACCTTTTACTGTTTTCCCCAGGAGAATGGACTGATCTGCTCCTGACCAGCTTCAAAGGCACCCTGGTAGATAAAAAGCATTAAAATGATCAGCCTAGATGTTTTTGCTGTCCATTGAGTTAGCTGTCACTGAGAAGTTCCTGCTCAGGAGAGGTTGGTGGACTACCGCAAATTCAGGGAACCGCACAAGGCACTTCACTCCGCCACCCTCCTCCAGCAAATACTGACCATTGGAGTGAATTTCCTAACTATTTCACACTTCAGTGACTCTGAGAAACCATCTGCTGCAGGGAGTTCCTGAAGCAGGCGGGAGCTCAAAAGATGGACAAAAGTAACCCATTGGATGCTTGCCCAAATCACCATAATGCTTTGGGCAATCTCTCTTTAGCTGATGTATACTTGGCAGATTTGCCTGAGCCTCTTCTATTAATCCCTTTCATAGCTGGGTGAATCTCTGCTATATCAGCACAAAATCTCATCTCAGCCACTGGAAACACACGCTGGTTGCTCAGGCAAATGCCTTTGAGACCAAATCTGTCTGCTCCCTATTGTACCCTCATGGGCACTTATGTCTTTTCTTAGGTGTGGTGTTCAGTGTTGTTTATAGTGCTCTAGGTGCAGTCTAACTACTTTATATACAATAATATCATCTTCTCTGATTTGTACTGTATTCCTGGCAATTCTTTTCCCTTCTCCAATACAGAAGAACAGAGGGTTGAAGGCCATAGGGAATATCTCCATAATAACTCCCCAAATTTATTTCAAACTCCTAGTAACACACTGCAGTGACATTCTATTTGTTACCTCGCTGGATTCTTTACTATTCTACATTGTCTCTTAGAAAAAAGCATTTAAATGATTTAAGCCCTCTGTGTTGAGCTTCATTGTTCTTCATTATGTGCTGTATTTCCTGCATTAGTATCATATCCACACCTGAAAATTCAACTTTCAATAGTATTAGGTAAACCGTTAGAAATAACAGAAAACTGAGGAGGATACACTGATCCTAGTGATTTTTTATACTTTCTATTTGCAGTAAATCAGTCCCATCCTTTCCTACAGAGGACTTTGATTTTTTTGAGTACATGTTCTTTCTTCTTCCAAGGCTTAGGCTTTACAAGAATTTCTTTATTCTTGCCTCCATGGCAGACTTTTTTTGTTCTCTACAGAAAGATAGAGGCAATGGCCTAATCAGAATTCATCAAAATGTGTATTTCGAACATGCAATAGCCACTCAGTGATACTGGAACAGTAGGGGTTTTAATCCATCTATCTAAACAAAGATTTAAGAGACTTGTTATAGTGGCAGAATACTACGAGTAACATTATGAATTATTTTAAATATTTTGTCCCCATAAATTGTGGTAGAATATTAACTAGAGCTGAAAAAAGTAGATTTCAAAAATTGAACCTTAAACTTTAAAGCAAAATGTAATAAAAATTTTGCAAGCAAGCTAGTGAAGCAGGGGTGTGTCTGGAGACAGGGTGATTCTCATGTAGGATGGTTTTCTCGGCTGATGCCACCACTTGCTATGACCAGTACACTGGAAAACTTAGAAAAGGTGAGCTGAAAGGAAGGTAAAAGTTGCCACAATGGAAGACCAAGTTTTTAGAAAACTAAAAGACTTTTTAATATGTCTTAACAGAAATATGAGCCCATGAATTGCCCATCAATATTTCCACTTTTTAAAATGGTATTAAAACTCTGGATTTGGTGTCCCGTGGTAGACCAGTAAAAAGTGCAGTTGTTAACATCTACCTTACTGTACTCTATTCTCTCCTGCCTTTAAGTATTTGTGGGAGTCAGACTGTAATTCAGTATATTAGGGACCAAATAAACAGCACTCCATTTGCGGATGTGGCTGTCCTTTCTCCCTGTGGGCAGTCCACCAGTAACAAGCCAGGTTCCTCTCCACAACAGGCTATTCCTTCCAATGTCAAAGACATTGGTTTTTATCTTCAAAACAACTAAAAATCAATTCAAATTACAATAAAGATGAAATTCATATCTTAGAGTCATTACAATATTTGCACTCCCCAAGAAATGGCGCAAAACAGAGTGCCCATCATGAATTATACAAGACCCAGTCAGCCCAGCCACACAACAAGCTTTCAGTGGAAAAGAAACTTATCTATGTGGTCTTACTTTAATAATTGTTACATAACATGACCTTTCAAGAAAGACTTTTCTACAAACATAATTTCTAGCAGAAAAATGCCAATTCTCTCATCCCCTTCCACAGTCAAATGGGAATTGACCAAATTTAAAACAAAATTTGACCCTAAATAGTTTTTACAAAGAAAAAGTGTAATAGGGGATTTATGGGCACAAAATCAAGAAATAGGGCTGAAAAGGACCTTAAGTGATCATTTTCTACCACAGTATGTGATTTTCTACCTGTTTCATAGCATGCAGTACACTTCCTCTGCTACTGACGGCACAGAAAGTAATTAGATGCTGCATTGTGGTGTCTGGCAGTACGAAGGTAAAAAACATTTGCTAAAGAATTTGAACTTGAAACTTCATATCGGGGTAAGTATAGTTTGTAAATGCTTTAAGGCTGTGCTTTTTTAAAAAATTTAGCTGCATTTATTAGACTGTTATCCTTATTGGGGCTCTAGAGTTTTTAAAGAATACAAAAATGACTGTGCTGGTATTTGGGGAGCACCTACATCAGCATGTAACACCAAGTACCCCACCTCAATAATTATCAGAGCAGGGAGAAATAAAGAAGTCTTCTCATGGAGACTTCGCAGAACAATTCCCTTCCTAACCATTTCAGTGTCATATTTGACACGTTTCACATAACGGAAAGCAACTGTTTTGGTAGAATCAGCCTTTGAGGACTTGACTAAGTAACTTGGAAAATGGTCATTTGGTATGCTACAGAAACTGCTTCAGTGAACAGCACGCAATGTCTTTATCATCAAGGAACCTTCTGCTGACAGGGTGCAGCAATGGCTGGCTGTTTCCAAAGGGGACAGTCCATGAGATGACGTCCTACAGGGTCCAAACAAAGAAGACAGAGCCAGAGGCTGGTAACAGGGTCCTTCAACAGTCCTGGACATGGCAAGCAATGAACCAGGGCCGGGGTCCCTCCGGGAAGGGGGAGGGAAACAGAATTAGATTGGAGGTAGAGCTGGAAACAAGGCAGGGCCTCTCCAGGAAATGGAGCCACAGTCAGAGCTGGAGATCTCCACTTTTATGGTGTTGCTGGGACAGGGACAGATGGCCACCACCCAAGCTAAAAATGGAGTTCCTGCACCCATGGACAGGGAGCGGAGGAAGATCCCAGATGAGGTATTACGGGTGCCATCAAGACCCTGACACTTGCTTCTTAGGATTCAGGTCACTATTCTAGTGATGTGCCTGCACCCATGGAAGTCATCACCCTGCTACTTAATGACTAATGGCATTGGGAGTTTTGCTAATTAGCAGATTTACGTTGCATGACCTACAGTTACACACACAATAGCAAATAAGATTTCTTCATGTATACTGTACAACTGTAAGACAAACTTCAGGGGCTTACACACTAATGAATACTATATTATCCTTAAAAATATCTGAGGCAAGTAGGGACTAAACTACCAGGACACAGTTTCAACATAGCAGGGATTGAATCTTGACTTTCTGAGGCCAATACCAAAGCCTATCCTGGGTTTGGCCAAGACAGGGTTAATTTTCACCGGAATCCAGGAAGGGACACAGCCGGGAGGGCTGACCCCACCTGGCCAAACAGAGCAGGGTATTCCATACCATGTGCCGTGATGCTGGGTTTCGGTGGGGGGGAGCTGGGCGACAGGAACTCACTCGCGGCTCGGGAGCGCAGTGGTGGCGGTTCGGGAGAGCAGCTCTGTGGGTTGTGTGGTTTGTGTTGTGTTTTCTCCTTATCTGTATCGTTGTTGTTCCTGTTCCCTTTGTTTGCTGTTCTGTTAAACCGCCCTTATCCTGAACCACCAGTTTCTGCCTGTTTCTTTCCATTCTCCTCCTCACCGTGGCGGGGTGAGGGGCGGCCGCGTGGCGCTTTTGTTTCTGGCCGCAGCCAAACCATAACAAAGCCGTAACCACAAGCTAAATTTTCTTTTGTTCTTCAAGTGATTTCAATTTATTCCCCCTAGATGTGTAACTGAACCATTTCATTACTCAAGTGAATAAATAAAAATGTTACCTTGTCCACAAGACCCTGCCATTACAATGTCATTCCAATTAATACAATGTAGAATGATCAAAAAGATTTGCCACTTTAACTCTGGCCTTCAAAGCCATGGAAAAATACATTCCTGTTTCACACATTAAATATTGCAGCTGCTGTAAAAAATGGTCTTAATCCTGAATCAAATTCTATTGACACTCATGGAGTGAAAGACTTTATAATTTATTATTTAAATATGAGGTATTTTATCTGAATGTAAAATAAGCCTCAATTCTGAGTCAGTCTCAGACAGGTAGTAACAGTGGCATTATAATTTATATTGGAGCATGGACAAAATTAAATATAATTTCAAGGGAGACTCAAACACTGAGAAAAAGGAGATTGAAAATGAGAAGCCATGGCACATCAGCCCGAATCAAGCAACTTGTAGAGGAAAGCTGCTAGATTGCAATGGTTGGTAATTAGTCTCAAATATGGACAACTGTCTTTCTTTCTTCTCAAAAACCCCCAAATTCACATCTATATAGGAGCCTAAACAAGTTTTACAATCCACTGTATTCCAAGAGAAAAAGTGGAAAATTTGTCAAAAGTTAACACTTATCTTTTATTTTAAGAGATGCCACTTTCAATTAACCTCAACATGTCTAACATAAACTCCCCCCCAGTGTGAGAGCATCTGTTTTGGAGTGGTCACCTTGGAGACTGCTAGATTTCTGGAAGTGCCTATAGGAGAAGAAATCCCTGTGACTTTGGACAAAGGTGTGAACAGACTTTTGTGTACTTCTACTGCAAACCTATAGGCTTGCAATTTATCATGGGAGAAATATTTGGCATTTATCTTTTTCTTGCTTTGAAACAGCCAAGTTTTACAAACAGTTGTATTTTTTGCTCCGAATTCACATCTAAACAGAGATCAAGTCTGAGACAAAGTTTCAACTTCATTAGCTAAAGACTTAAAATTTATAAGAAATCAAAGTCAGGATTTCCTCTAACAATGTCAAGGTTCTGTTCTCTGTTTTATTTTAACCATTGCAACCCACCACTTTAGTATTCAGGGCTTGGTTTCATCCAGTCTAAATTAACCTGAAGTCCCAGCTCTTCATCCTCCCTTCAGCAGGCTCCAGGCTTGACCCACTCCCTACTCGATAAGCAAACATGGAGTAAAGCCACTCAGAAGATATTTAGGCCTGGTAAATGTAGATCAATTTGTTCTGAGGGCCCTGATAGAACGATCATCTCACTACCTCTGATAATGTAAATTTTGTTGGTCAGAAAATGTTCCTGGAAATATGACTGATCTGGTGTTTCACACCTGCTATTCTTTTTTCCCTTTAGCAGAACTTGCTCATTCAGTCTACTCTGGAAAATGAATGTCATTACGAAAGAAAGGGAGACAGGCAGTGCTGTTAATGACAAGACAAATACTACACACGATGTATGGAGAAAAGCAAACACAGAGTTGTCATTTATAAACACTAGGGTAATAGTTCACCTTGGGAATAAAATTGGTGAAAAAATATATCCTGCCAAACTGACAGGAAAAGTAAGTTACTGCATAGTATTCACTTGCAGAAGTATAGGAGGGAAACTGCAGCTTTCTGCTTTCTCTCTTATAAAAGCATTTTTCTTTCATATTTATTTGCATGCATGCAGAGAGACCTTGGTTTGAAAGATTTTGATAACACCTATTTAGCACACAATAGTTTGCCCACTCAGTACCAATTGGATGAAGAGTCAAGATTTTAAGCCCAAAGTGACAGAATCTACTAGGAGGTCTCTGTTGTGATTAATACAAAAGCGTATTTCACAACCTGCCTGGACTGTGGGAAACAGCCAGCAAACTGCTTTACATCTTAAGTGACACATAGAGACGAGAGGAAGTCAGTGCCTTTGAAGATCTCCAGAAGGAAATCCAGCCCATCTCAGTTAAGTATCTATCTCCCTTCATTGACTTTGAAGAATCAGGTAAGAATTTTCAAAGCCTGAAACATCTGTTCAGCATCTTAGTGTCATTACCCTTTTTAAAAATGAATGCTTAGTGGTTCAGGACCACCTTTTTGCAAAAAGATAGTGGCAGCAATAACTTAGTTTTGTGAAAAAAACTAATAGTCAGAATACATAAAAAGAGGCAGGACCATCAGGTTCCAGGCTGACCTGGGAGTGTTTGAACACCTGTCTTCAGTGAGTGCTTCAAAGTGTGTGGGATGAAGAACTCTCTGCCTCATTTGATGAAACTAATCTATCATGCAGCCAAGACAGGCTTTGGTACCAGAAACAAAGCAAGATAAAGAAATCATATCATAGAATCATAGAATCATAGGTTGGAAAACGCCTCTAAGATCATCAAGTCCAACCATCAATGCAACACCATTGTGCCTACTAAGTCTGATAAACGTCTGATGCGGAGGCTGGTAGAAAAGAATAAAACTGGGCTTTTGGCCATGTGATGTACATGCAGTTCACATGAGAACTGGATTTTGCTGTTTGCTAGCAGCATCCTGGGCTACATTAGAGCATTGCCAGCAGGTTGAGGGGGGTGACTCCTTCTGCTCAGCCCTGGTGAGAGACATCTGGAGTGTTGTGTCCAGTGCTGGTCTTCCCCCAACATGAAAGACACAAATATACCGGAGTAAGCCGAGCAAAGGGTCACAAAGGTAATTAAGGGACTGGAGCATCTGTCATACAAGAAAAGGCTGAGAGACCTGGGACTGTTGAGCCTGGAGAGGATAAGGCTTAGGGAGATTTAATCAATGCAATTAAGAGCTAATAGGGGTAGTATAGAGGACAAAGTCAGACTCTTCTCAGTTGTACCCAGTGACAGGAATAACAATCATGTGCATAACATGAAATACAAGAAATTTCCATTTAAACGTAATAAAAAAACCCTTTTTCATGGTGAGGGTGATCAGGCACTGGAACAAGTTCCCCAGAGGGGCCGTGACGTCTCAACCCTTGGAGATATTCAAAACCTGACTGGACACAGCCATGAGCAACCTGCTGTAGGTAACCTCACTTTGAGCAGAGGGCTGGACTCCATGATCTCCGGAGGTGCCTTCCCACCTCAGTCACTCTGTGATTCTGTGAAGATTAAAAGCAGTCATGCAAGCAGGGACCAAAACCTGGGATTTGATGGTGGATGATTAAAGCTAGAAAACTTCCAATTCAAGCAAGGCAACAGCAGGAGGGTTAACCAGTTCTTGGAGCTAAACGGGTTGGATTGCTGTCCAAGAATAAAGGTAAGTAATACCCACTGGCATAATGTGCTGTAGAGCAGTTGTACAGCTGAGAAAATTCTTCATAAAAATTTTCCCAACTGACTGTACTGCTAGTCACAACCTCACGATGTTCCTGAAAACTTCGGCAGGCCGCAAGCACCCTTCCTCCCACCCTGCATAAGATCCAGACAAAATATTGCCTTGCTATGTTTCCATAATGCATATTTAACTGCCGTCACTGTTATTTTGCCTAAATTACGTGAAAATCTCAGCCGCTGGCTCTTTACGCAAATTTTATGCTGCAGGGCAAGAATAGCCAGCTATGTCTTTCTGCCTGATACTGCAGCTATGAAATCAGGTGCAATCTTTGGCATAAAAGCAGCGAGGATACGGTGAAGAGAAGAGAGGTTACTACTATGACACATAGAATTAATGAGACCTTTTCTGAAAACCTTTGCTGAGCCTTATACTTAGTAAAAAGAGGCAGAAAATTTTGGAAAATTTTAGAAAAAGAAAGCCAGAAGACGGAACTGAAGTTTCAAAAGCCACATTTAAATATAAGAAAGTAAAGACACTTCCTTCATTTAATTTCTCAAAATATGGATTACACCATCACTTGATCACAGCCCACACGTAGTACACAGGAAAAGATTTCAAAGAGCAGAGGAATCCTGCTAGTAGACAAAGAAATTTATTACTTGAAAGCTGAACCTGGATAAATTGGAAGTAAGAAATAAGGTGTCAGTCTTCACATGACAGTAAGTACTCAGTGAAACAATGCAATGACTGACACAATGGATTTTCCATCATCTGAATTTAGTACATCACCACTGGATGAGAACACTGTTACCAAATATATACAACAAAGGTAACTGCTGGAAGAAGGAAGTGAGCTGACAGACCTCTCTAACGCCTGTTTTAAACACTTGATTGATACATCTGATTCCAAACCTGAGAGGATGGGTTTTTGGAGAGGTTTTACCTTACCATTAATTAATGTGCCATTAGTAAACCTCTGATGATTAGTTTATACTCAAGTTGTTTAGCATAAGTAGTAGCTGTTCTGCAAATAAATAAATCTAATTCTATGTTAATGTGTATAATAATGAAAAGTCTTTCATTTTCACAATCCATTTTTGGTTTGGTTTTTTTTTTCCCTCTCCTCTTGGTATTACATTATGACTAAGAAACAGAGACGAAGTTAATCCTTAAGTCTATAGTGTCCCTAAATACCAATCACTAGGTCCAAATACTAATAAGACAAACGCAAGATGACCTTGTACTGCCTAAATAATACATTCAAGATAATAAAGATTGAGATAGAGAGATATTGTGGGATGATGGCTATGCAAAGAGCAAGCAGGTGCATGCAAGTGAACTGTTATTGAAGTCACCGTATCATTTTTAGAAGCCTCAAGGCCAGTCTTGTTTCAGTCAATGCTTTCAGAAGACAATACCTGTTTGGTAATCTGCCCAGATTATTGTGTTTGAAAGGTTGTGGAGATGAGGGGAGGTCCCTGACAAATGGAGGAAGGTAAATGTTGCACTCACTTTCAAAAAAGGTCAAAAGGAAGATCCAGGGAATTAAATATTGAAGAGTCTCACTTCAGTCCCTGGGAAAATCATGGAATGAGTCCTCTTGAAGCACATTTCTGCACACATGAAGGAGACTAGTGTGACTGGGAACACTCAGCAGGGATTTACAAAGGGTAAATCAATGCTAACTAATCTAATTGCTTTCTAAGATAAAATGACTAGATGTCTAGCAGCGCATGTCATTAACCTCAATTTCAGCAAGGCTTTCAACATATTTGCTGTAATATTCTTGCATCCAAGCTGGGACATCACGGTTTGGGTGGGTGGATCAAACCAAGGCATAAAACTCTGGTTACACGATCATGATCAGATGGTAGTGGCTAATGAGTTGTTCTCCACCTCAAGGCTGGTAGCAAGTAGAATACCACAGGGGTCAGTCCTGCAATCTGCTTAACATTTTCATCAGTGACCTGGAGTATGTGACAGAGTGCACTCTTGTAAAATTTGAAGATGACACAAAACAGGGGGACCAATGAATATGCTGAAGTGAAGGGCAAGGCTAATATCCAGATGGACCTAGGCAGGCAGGAGGAGTGATCCAACAGGAACCTGAGAAAATTCAACATGGACAAATGTAAAGTTCCTCACCTGGGAAGGACAAGTCCCTGCAACAGCACAGGCTGCGCAGTTTCTACCTGTGGACAGTTCTGTGGCAAAGGCCCTGGAGGTCCTGATGCAGCAAAGCTGAGCATGGGACCACAGGAACACTGGCA
Organism: Opisthocomus hoazin; assembly: GCF_030867145.1. Lineage (NCBI taxonomy): Eukaryota > Metazoa > Chordata > Aves > Opisthocomiformes > Opisthocomidae > Opisthocomus > Opisthocomus hoazin. The sequence continues at coordinate 16,141,740 of NC_134414.1, read as the reverse complement.
ACAGAGAAGTCACCAACATCCTGGGTTGTAGGAGCAGGGAAAGAACCAGGACAGCCAGAAAATGCATGGTCACCCTGTCCTCATGACTCATTACGTCACATCTAGACACTCTGTCCAGTTTTGGCCCCTCTGATGCAGGAAAGACATCAATAAACTGGAGGCAGTTCAGGGGCAGGCACCATGATGGTGGTGCCTGGAGCACTTGCCCTGTGAGAAGTGGCTGGGAGAGTTGAGCTTGTTAATCTTGGAGCAGTAATGGGTTCAAGGACCTGATAACAGCCCCCAGTGCTTACGATAAGGTCATTGAGTTGACAGAGCTGGGCTCTTCACAGCAGTGTGGGGCAGCAAGATGACAGACAGTGGACATAAATAAAAACAGATGTTGAGACTAGACACAAGAAGAAACTTTCTCACAATGAGGACAGTCAGACGGTGGCACAGGTTGCCCAGAGAGGATGTGCAGTCTTTATCCTTGAAGGTTTTTCAAGACCTAACTGTATAAACTCTGGAGCAAGCTTGTCAGACTGCATTGTGGACCCTGAGCTGCCTTCCTGCTGGAATTATCCTGCATTTCCGTGATTCCACATCCAATAGCTCAGAAAATCCACATCCAATAGTTCAGAAATATAATTCGTTGTCCACAGATAAAGTTTAGAGCAGGAGATCAAGAAAGGTGAGATTAGGCAGCTGGGTAGAAAAATTATACCAGGAATAAAGTAGATTTATTAGAAGGTATTACTCATTAATTGCTTATAACAGATATGAGGGAATTAAAGAGAATTGTGTTATTAGTAAAATCTTGGCAAATCAAGCATCCTCTATGGCTGGCATGGTGAAAGGCTAGTTTTGTCTGAATCAGAGGAAATTAATAAAGCAGTGTGTGTTGTGTCACTATATTAAGCACATTTGGTAGCTGATGCTTTCCCAGCCACAGAGTCACTGCAAAAACACCAGGCTGACTGTAAAAACTTCTGCTCCCTCTCTCCATCAGCAATAGTATTTCTGCAATGCCATTTCCCCATGTTGTGCTTTCAAGCTCAACAAGAGGTAGATTCATAAGCATTTCTACACAGGTATTGTCAAGTAGAATTAACTTCATTAAATGACAGATGCCTATAAAGGCAATGTCTGCATTTGAATTGCTTGTCCCAGCCACTTTCAGGTCTATTTTTCAGCATCAATTTCTATCAGCCTTTTATCGCACTTGGGATGGGATTAATTGCACCCTAAATGTGCCTACCTCACTCTGGGTGAATTGCTCAGCTGCAAATACCTGCTTTGTACATGATTACATACGGTCAGATGAATCTTGCTTGAGGTGTTTTCCCTGCCAGCTGGAAAGTTTGACAAAAGCTGCATGTCGAGATGGAGGTGGGGGAAGGTTAAATGGTGGTAACGCTCTAAACACAGGCTGACCTACAGGTAGCCAAAGGCAAGACTGTTGTCCTAAATTTTGTGTGCCTGAGGGTTACCTTTGTCTCATACACAATGCCCATCCTCAGGATGACTCTCTTCAGTGCTGGCTTGCAATAACTCCTTGGAAGTCCGTAAGTAACTGAGCAGTCCCAAATGACAAGACACTGTGCAGACACTGTCCCCAGCACGCATCCTGGCTACATACCAAATTTCCACATTTCACGAATCATGTGAAAATACAGTATTAAGCCACTTCTGGCCCAAAAGCTGAAGAAAAAAAAAGTCCCAAGGCATTTAATGCAGCTTTAAAGACTTGATCGCAGCAGTGCCATGGCAGGCTGACTGGAGCCCAGACACTGGGGTGCAGACACCCCCTCACAAGTGCTAGGTGGTATAGCTGAAGTTGAAATCAGGGCTGGCTGTTCAATTTGGCACAGTGCTAAGCAAACACAGACACAAAGTTTCTGGATTCAAATCAGTATCTCCAGATGCCACAGAGCTGTGTTGTAGGAGCTCAGGGATTCAGGCAACACTGCATTGTGTATCATAGGAGAGGGTCTGCTTCCCCTCTCCTCTCTGCCAAAACCAGTGGCAGGGTGAGTGGGGTGGTGGGGTATTGTCCCAACACTTCTCGTGAAAGCATTTACAAGGAATCAACATGTTTTGAGAGTTAAAGTACATTTGTACAAAGTTTCTGCACTTCTACACCAAAGCCACTAGTGATTGTTTGCCAGAGAAGAATTTCAACAGAAGTGGACGTGGCATCATGAGCCACAGAAACTGGCCCTGGCAGTGGGGTGTAAACTCCCATTTCATGCTGAACTGCTCCATCTTCCCACTCTACTTGTATGCTGGTCCACCCCAAGAGCCTAGACCATACCCAAGCGCTCCCTTCCAGCTATCCAGATCAGAATGTAGCAGAAACGTGCTCTGACTCTTTTACATCCACACATTCCGTTTTTTGTCTTCCCAAGGAAAAGAGCGCTGTGGGGAGACATGGCTTTTGCTTGTCTCATCTTGGCACAGAGTCTGGGTGCAGCAGGTGGTGAATATGTGCAGCTGCACCTGGGAGCTGGCGAACATCCTAGGGTCTCACGGTGCAGCACATTCAGGGCAACTTTGTACAGTCGGTTCAGCAGGGAGTTCACACAAAGTTAAAAGGCAGATGCCAATTCTTACTCATTCTAGCAAGGGTAAAGATGAACATAGAACTGATATTTCTGAAACAAGCCTATAAAAAGAAAATTATTAAATGCTTTAACAGACTACCGGAAATCCGTGACTTGCTGGCTCTTGAAGTTTATTTTCCAGCTCCCCTTCAGTCATACAAATGCAGGAATTATGCCCACCTACTACAGCTCTGCTGTTAACATGTAATTCCTGGAATTGAACTGTGGAATGTAACTCAGCATGTGACTGTGGTCCCAATCCGCAAAGCATAATCTCTTTGTCTAGGGATTGCCTGTCATAATTCTCACCTAGCAGCTGGTTGTGGTATGGAAACGAACCCTTGCTGCTCTTCTCCACCTTGCCAGTTAGCTTTACCAAGTCCCACTGTAACAGCCTGGTGCAGTTCTGAGTGGGCACAGGCAGATCCATGTGGGAGTGCTTTTCAAACGTGCTATGGATGAGGTAAGTCCCTTTTGCAAGAGACCCCTTTGATTTGATTAAAATAGATATGAAATCATTGATAAGATTGTTTAACTGGCTCAGTTCCTGGTTAGCTCTGCTGCTGAATGAGAATCTTACATTTTCTCAAACATGGAAGTTCTGAACAAATTCACAGGCTCAGCCTTTAGTATGGAATGCGATATTTAGGAAGCATATATCTTGAAATTGTTCCTTGCATCCATGTCTTCACAATATAATTTTGTTACAAAGTGTAACTATGCTACCCAGACAACAGAAAACAGATTAACAATATCCTTACGGTTCATGCTTTTCTGCCATTTGCAACACCATGACTTGACAGAGAAAATCTTTATCAAGAAAATGCAGAAAAGCATAATCAGGATTGCCTGTTACAGTGAATGTTCTATTTCTACAACATTTTGCACAACAAAACCAAAAGCCTGTCTTTTATGAAGCCCAGAGATGTATCACGTCAGGATGATTTCTGTAGCCATGCTTCCCTAGAACACAGATACACTCTGAGGATTCACCAACACACTGAAATCAAACGAGTCAACAAGAAGAAATATTACAAATGATTATTACTTTGGGTTTTGACAAAATGTGTTTCAGAAACTGCTTAGAAACCAGAGAGAAGCCTATAATTAAGGAACAAACAGAATGAGTGGCACTGAATTTAATCTTGCTGGTATCAAAACAGATGAAAGGGCATTATGCATTACTATTGTTTAGAGCTGTAAAGTGTGGCTTTTTATAAACTAAAGGGAAGGCTGTTGAAAAAAATCCTATGTTGAAGTCGGAAAAACAAATGAAGTATGAAATAATAAGCAGAATCCAGTTAAAAGAATAACTAAGAAAGCATATAGAAATAGTGAAATTTGAATTTCCAGATATTCTTTGACCTAAAATAAAAGCTTTTCAAAAGTACATTTTCTACAGTTACTCAAAATAAACACATTCAGAAATGGTGGGGACTGATTAAGGAAATGATGCACTTGTTATAAAGACCAAGAGCTGCCCGTGTTTTGCCTTGTGCATGAAAGCGAGGAAAAGGCAATCAGAAAATCATGGGCAGTGAAAGCAGCAAAAAAGAGATCAGGAGGAGAGATGGTAGCCCAGTCTCCATGGATGAAGCTGCAAAAAACTGAATGCTAATGCTGTTCTCATGCAAAGTCCTGAAGCACTTTTGTAGAAGGGTTTATTGAACTTTTGCTAGTCCCACCGGCAAAGTGAAATATTGGCCATTTCTGTCTCTGCCAAAATGAAACAAACACAGTTCAGGTTTGGACTATTTATAGTCTTCCATCATCAGTCTACAGCAAAAAGGAACTTTATAATCACACAGCTAAATTAAATAAGAACAGAATCACAACTTAACAATTTATGGTCAACAATTTTTCTGTTCGCACTGGGGTGGCAATCATATTTTGCTTCTCTGAGTTCACTGCCATAACACTTCAGCTTGATAACCCCTGTGGCTCCCTGGGAGTCAGTGGAGTTATACCACAGTAAAACTACAGAAGCGCAAAGGAGACTTCAAATCATTTTTTTACTGACTGCTGTGGAAACTTAAAACAACGAGTAAAAAAAAAAATAAAGCCGTTCTCTCCCTGTTGCAAGTATGAACTCTTGCAGGATAAAAGCATAAGAAACCGTGGTTCTAAACTGAGTTTCTTCTGTGAGGTCTGTAAGTTATTCAACAAGACAGACAGTCTAATTACACTAGTCCAGCACGTTCTTACCCAAGTCCCCACCTTGTGCCCTCCCCACTACTATGCCAGCACCTTTGCTATTCCCAGTATATTCAATGAGAAAACTTCTGTTTATGGAAAAGACCAAAGCCGCTTGTCAGAGAGCTCCTTCTCTTTCTCTGTCCTTTCTCTATAAAACTTTTGGGCTTTGGGGGACTGTGACAGGTCCTGTAATGCCTGTTGCAGAAATATCTCCAAGAAGTAAAACTATACAGTTTTGCAAGATTCTGCCAGCTCACTGCTTCCCAAAACAAACCTCTCGCCCCCTTTTCTGGGTGTGCAGAAACATGCAGGGTCGTAACCCACCAGAGAGTGAAGGGTTTATATAGATGAGCAAAAATCATTCTGAGATTCTCTGGTCATGAGCTGATGTCTGTAACGGAGCAGTCTGAGATATCTTCAGAGAGTGTCTGAGAGATTTGCTGGGATGCTCTAACTTCGTTAACTGTCTGGCAAAAAAGAGTAATTTTATCACCTAATAACTGATAGGCAAATGACATGAGAAATCCTGTCAAATCAAAACTCTAGGCTACTCAAAAAAACTGGATACAAAATTATCACTTCAGTGAAATGGTACTGCTATGGATTCAAATGCAGATGGTGAGGATTTCTATAGACAAGCCATGTTTCGTCTCATTCAGGATGTTAATTTGGTCTCATGCCTGCTATTCTTAGCTATATAAGGAAATTAATAATCTGGAGAAGAGATTTTTATACTGCTACCAGATTGCTCCTGTGTGTTAGGGTCGCAGGATCTAAATCCGTACTGTCTGTTTCTAGAGTTGTTTTCAGTATGGGAAAAGTCATGCAAAATTTTAATAACAAAGCAGAAATTGGTTGTCAGGAAAAAAAAAAGCAGCTTTTGCCAAGAAGACCAGTGAGTAGTATCTGAAAGAAGGGCTTATTGTCTGTATGGAGACCTGCAGCAAGTAGACTTTGACATCTGCTGCGGTTCTAGGGGCCAGATATAGGTGGTTCTCGGATCTGTGTATATACATTAATTTGTGTAACTCTTTTAGACTGAACACAAAACTTCAGCCACTCAGTCATGTTTCTTGGTTTGTTTTGATAATAGCAATTTCTTTGTAATAAAGACTTCAGAAAAAATCTTGATTTTTTTTTAATAAAGACACAAGTACTCACTGTATATAAGAAAGATATATTCTCTGTAATGCTGTATTGTTCTAAGTTTCTATTAGTAAAGAGAAATATAAGAACTTTGTAGCAACTCTGTAAATTTGATCTACCCATTATTTTCACCGGCAAAAGAAAATATTTGCCTTAGCAGAACTCAGCAGAGTTCAGGATGAGATTTTCTCTCTCATACAGATGGAAGGATAGGTTTCATCTTTTCAGTTGTGTTGGAGTTTTTTCTTCATTTTTTGGTAGGAAGGAAGGGGAGTGTGACACCTTTCTGCCTCAGTACTTGACAGGTACTTGCAATTTTTGTTCTTGCAATGGCAAAATTAAGTCTACAAGCCAGCTAATAATGTTCATGTAAATAAGCAGCAAACTTCTGAAATTATCAACTCTGTCACTTACAGTGTCTCTGAAAAATGATCCTACAGTGCTGCTTTGCAGATCATGCTATAAATTCACATACAAAAGATAGTGATTAATAGAGTAAGGATGGAGTCCATTTTATCCCATTTTAGTGATCTCAAAGTACAAAGTCGTTATCTAGGGTCACCCTAATGGTGTCCAAGGTCACTACAATCAATAGCAAGAGACACTTCAGGGAATAAATCTCACCAAATTTGAGAGCTTTTTGTGAAAGGCCACATCACCCTGCAGAGCTGCTTACCTCTCTGTTACAGCAGAAGCAAGGAATGGATTCAGCCATGCCAAGGTGCCTCTTACAATTAATGAATGGGTCATTTGACATGTCTGATCCAGAAAACCCAGAAAACTCTAGAAAACTGCATCATGGACAGATGCTTTTTCTTGATTTTTTCGTTTGTTGGCCCAATTTACTGTTTTGTCTCCCTTTTGGAAAAACAGTAGGAAATAAAAGGTGGAAAAAAAACTTGAATTGCCAAACCTGAGAGGTTTTCTGGGGGGAAGTTGTAGCTGCGCCTCCTGCACCAAACTGGCCAGGCCACTGGGAAGTCCTCCAGATGTTGCTGAGATCTCCATTACATAAAGATCAATAAAATACACTTTTAGATGTGAAATACAGCAACAATTCTGAAAGAATCAGAGTGAAATTAGTCAGATATCCCCAAGTTCTCCTGCACGATCACATATCTTGCCTGTCAGCCCAGAACTGGAGGCAGATGTATGGCGTGGCTCTAAAAAAAACGACAAACAGAAGCCCTGTCAAATCCATGCCACTGTTCCAAGGCCATGAATTCAATGAGCCTTTTGCATCAATTGTTTTCTCGTGGGTCAGTGCATGACATGTAGCACTGCATGCGCGGAGCTGGGATAAGACCCTGTCACTCTATTGTCTTGGCCTCTGCTGAAGAATCTCATTATGAACCTGAAGAGCTCAGCTAATGGAGTTTAAAGTGACAGAGTCTTTTATAGCGCAATAAAACCTTTTAAGATGTACTTCAGGGGCTTCTAATTCTCTCAGCAACACAATAAATATAATGAACGTAAAAATTATCCTTGCAGATGTTGTGGTGTCAGTAACAATAACAAAATCTCAGCACGGCACAAAACCAAAATAGCATCTGGGATTTTGATTCACTCAATTTAATCACACAGTGTTTGAGCAGTTATGGTTTTACAGTTTTTGTTTATTGATTTACAGTATTTTAATGAGATTACTGTGAAAACATATATGCTGAACTGGTACTTATATGGGACATATACCAATGCCCATCACTTCCCTCTTTGCTTTCTGCAGACTACTAATTTGCAGCCCTCTGGAGCTCACAGGAAGATTTAACATTAAACAGCCTGCTGCCTAGTATGAGGGGAAGGGGATGACTAATAACTATTTCCCAAGCCCATCAAAAGACCATGAAGTCTTCTAAGACTTTGCAATAAGGGAAAATAAAAAATACAGAATGAAGCCATTTATATTTCTGCTGATTTAAAACTGAATGGGGAAGTATTAGCAAAGCAACATGCTGATCTATCGGTCACTGCTCAGGCAATTTCCAAAGTATTCGGAGTACAAAAGACTTTTGTTGCTTTGTGGCCTACACACAAGTGCCAGTAGTTTCAAATCTGTAGCGAAAGGCCACAGGGAAGCAACTCTTCCCACATCCATGCACTTGAGCATGCACACACCTGCAGCGAGGGATTTGTCCTGTGTAAGTTTTGCCATCTAAAAGTTAAGTATCTCAGTCAGGTGGCTGCCCACACTCACAGGGTCACTGATTTACACATCAGTGACTTCCATGTGAAATGGTGGTTCACATTACCTACTAAAATGCTACCCAAATCTCATACAAAGGTACCTCTGTATCTCTCTCTTGTTATCTCCCTTTCCTGATCATCTCCATTGGCTCTAGCAGGTGCCCAGCCATTGCCTGAGACTGTTCTTCACTTTTGGATGGCTAAGGCTGGGGGAAATGAATCCCAGCTTTGGGTATTAAAGACACAAGAAGCTGAGCATATAGAACTACTCTATAGACTTTTCTGCAAAGGTGATCTCTCCACTTGGTGACCAGGGTACACTGGGAAGCCAGTACAGGTACACATTTTCTTCAAGCGAACAGAAGGTCTGGCCTCAGGAGATGTCACACCTTTGCCTCACCTGAGAAACATGTTAAGTGACCTGGAGTTTCCTACAGATACCAAATAATTATACCCGCCACTGGTAAGGCCGCACCTCAAATACTGTGTTCAGTTTTGGGCCCTTCACTACAAGAAAGACATTGTGGTGCTGGAGTGTGTCCAAAGAAGGGCAACGAAGCTGGTGAAGGGGCTAGAACACAAGTCTTATGACGATCGGCTGAGGGAGTTGGGACTGTTTAGCCTGGAGAAGAGGAAGCTGAGGGGAGATGTTATCGCTTTCTACAACTACCTGAAAGGAGGTTGTAGTGAGGTGAGTGTCGGTCTCTTGTCCTGAGAAACAGGCAATAAGACAAGGGGAAATGGCCTCAAGTTGCATCTGGGGAGATTTAGACTGGATATTAGGAAAAATGTCTTCACTGAGAGAGTTGTAAAGCATTGGAACAGGCTGCCCAGGGAAGTGGTTGAGTCACCCTGCTTGGAGGTATTCAAAATATCTGTAAACGTGGCACTTAGGGACATGGTTTAGTGGTGGCCTTGGCAGTGTTAGGTTTATGGTTGGACTTGATGATCTTAAAGGTCTTTTCCAATCTAAAAGGTTTTATGATTCTGTAAGTACTGAGTGTGGTCTGCGGCCCCACACAGTGTAGGACACCACTGCCAGCGATCTGCTCAGCACCAGCACCACTGCTGTTCCCAGTCTCTGGCAAAAACAATTCTTGTGAATAATTTCATTAAAGACAGGAGGAAAAAAGGCTGATTGGAAGATTATATCATTTCTGAACAGATCTAAATGAATGTTTGCTAACCCATGCAATTAGTTTTTCACCTGACATGTCGGATATTTTTTGTCATAAAAATGACACTGTGAAAGGCAAGGTTTTCAAGAAGACTTGCCAGCCCTTGCCCCAAATTTAAGATCACAAGAACCTCTGCCTTCTCAGCAGCTCCAGTTACAGGAACTATGCAACCCTCAACTAACAGCAATGGTAAGGATGACTCCCAGGTACTGTCATTTGGTGTAACTCCATGGCAAGTACACCAATTGCTGCAGTCTTGACAGGCAGTTGGATTAACACTGTGCTTTGTAAAGGCAGGAAACACACTGGACCAAAGAAAGACCTTAGCATTAATTTTTGAGCAAGAGATATTTAGAGTGAATGGTCATTCCTTACCTTACTGGAAATATTTTCTTTCTTCCTTCCAGCATGCTTGGCCAGACAGCAGCGCTGAGTCAGACTTTTGCTTATATACCTTTGTCCTTTATGTCTTTCAGGTGACCCAGAATGTGTTACCATGGCAGGCTGAAATTTCCCTGGCGCTGCTTGAGCCGGTACTCCTTCAGCTGTGCAGGTGCATGAGGCACAACCTATGTCCTCTTTATAATGGTTAACGCTCACTTTGTGCTCTGTCTGGCTTCAGAGTTTGGTGTATGTGGTTGGAGATATTAGATGAAATCAAGTTTCCTTTCTCTGCAATGGATACATATTTGGAGTAGGTTTTTTTTCTTGTGCTGGTTCAGATTAGTCAACAGCAGTAGTAAAGTGTTTTTTCTCCTTCCCAGATTAAATCTGTGTGCATTCTTTAGTTTCCCTTTCTAAGGGAGGCTTGCTAGTAATATCAGCTGACCCTATTTGGCATCGCTTGATGAATCAAGGCCATGATTATTAATATCACAACCGCCAGAGAAACAGAATATAATTTTTTATGCCCTCCTTTGTGGTTTTAATCCCTTCAAACAGCAGCTCTTTAGTTGATAATTCAGCAGCATCAGACTTTTCACTTTAGAGGCAATGATTCACTCCCACATTTTATTCCTTTCTGTCATACAACAAAAACAATTCATTGCTGTGCTGCTTCAGGTAGGTAACTTAACTAAACAACTACTTTGTTGAGAAGAGAAAGCAGACATGTCAAGGAAGACAAGAAATTGAGGATTATTTAGATTTTTTTATCATTCATTTTTTCTCTTTAATAATGTCAATTTCTTTGCTCTGAAAAGGGAAACGAAAAGAAATGTCAGTTATTACTATGAACAAAGCATAGTTTATTTTAACGATGAGTTTCACCATTATTTCTTAGTCAGAACATCCCATGAGCAATAAATTTCAGTATCTACTGACATTAGCAATAAAGGCCACTCCAGGTAGAACATTCGTTTCAGTCAAGCATTATGTATTCTTAAGCTGTCAAACATGAGAACTGTCAGAAACAGAGGCTGGGACACTAGTGACAGCTACATACCAATACATCACGATAGGCTTCTCAGGAAAAAATTTTTAAAATATTTCAAAATCATTGAAATGATTATTATGCTGTGTGGGCCTTGCATTTTCCTACAATAGTTCTATATTGAAAACTCTTACAATTCAGCAATGGCTTAGTGGATGCAAGCAGCTGGGTCCTTATTATTAAAAAAAATAGTACTCCTAAGGAGTCTGATCCCTGAAAGATAATTACTTTTTATAGTAAGAAAACACTGTTGCTTTTTTTTTTTTGCAATTACATAAACAAATATTTAGCCTTCTGCATATCATTTCTAAATACATACTTGCTTTGATGTCTCAGCACTAGGACATAAATTCTTTGTTGAGTCATATGCTGTCAAATCAATGCAGCAATTGCATGTAAACTGTTATATTTGAAAGCCCTGTCTATGCCAGTCTTGCAAACTCAGCTCTATGTTAATGTAAGAAACAGTCTCTTACTTATCTTGCCCATACTTCCAAAGGCTGGGGCACGTGTTCCCACTCAACGTCATGCTCCTTGACGGAATCCTGATCTGAACTGTGGTTCTAAGAGCAATTCATCATAGACGTTTTCTTAATTTTTGTATTCTTTTTTTAGCTTATAGGGGAAATTGGTGCAATTTCATTGGGTTTTTAATCCAGTCATCTTTTAAAAATGAAAGCTGAGAGTTAAGTGGCATGTAGTAACAGCTGAGGTGAGTCATTCCCCATCTTCAATCTGTTTCATATCAACTCACTGTCCCCAACATTTCCACAAAGGATCCTGCAAAACACCAACCTCCAGAGTGCTGCACAAGGATAGAGGTTGGAGTCTACTGAGCAGCTCTTGCCATCCGGCACAAGATCCAGGAAGGCCAACAGCATCCTGGCTTGTATCAGGAATAGTGTGGCCAGCAGGAACAGGGCAGTGATTGTTCCTCTGTAGTCAGCCCTGGTGAGGCTGCACCTCAAGTACTGTGCTCAGTTGGGCCCCTCATGACAAGTAAGGCACCGAGGTGCTGGCACGCATCCAGAAAAGAACAAAGTTGGTGAAAGGGCTAGAGAACAGGTCATCAAGGAGTAGCTGAGGGAACTGGGGTTATTTAGCTTGGAGAAAGGGAGGCTCAGGGGAGACCTTCTCACTGTCTACAACTACTTGAAAGGAGGTTGTAGCAAGGTGGGTGTTGGTCTCTTTTCCCAAGTAACAAGTCATAGGACAATAAGAAGAACCTCAAGTTACACCAGGGGAGATTTAGATTGGTTATTAGGAAAGATTTATTCATCAAAAGGGTTGTCAAGCACTGGAACAGGCTGCCCAGGGAAGTGATGGAGTCACCATGCCTGGAGGTATTTAAAATACCTGTAAACATGGCACTTAGGGTCATAGCGTAGTGGTGGACTTGGCAGTGTTAGGTTTATGGTTGGACCTGATGATCTGAAAGGTCGTTTTCCAACCTAAATGTTTCTAAGACTCTATGATTCTACAACTCAGCACTGGGTGACCTTCCGCAGCAATGGAAGGATGACCCATCAACAGATTCAGGAGAACAGTCTTAGGAGAATCTGGCTTTTTAAGCCTCCTTCATGAAGTTACAGAATTATCACTCACAGCCTGATATGGTAGTAGAATCCGTGCTTATTTCGCTTTCATTGGGGCATAATTGTCATCACTTCTTGATGGTATTTCCTTGAAAATCCATTTACATCAGACAGGGCAGGAGGAAGATGTTTTATATAATACCTACAGTTGGTCAAGCCACATCAGAAGATGCAAAGAAAGTGCTGATTCTTCAGAAGCAATTCTTGGCACAGGAATATGTCAAGCTCTGACTAAATTTCACTGGGAGAAGTTTCTTAGCTCTAGGAGGATACTCTTTCCCTCTGTTAGAGCTGTTCCAGACTGTATGTATAATTAAATATTCATTGTGTGAGAGAGACAGAAACACAACAACAGATAAATCAGGAAAGAGGCTGCCCCCAAAGCTCAATTGCTAGAGCAGTCATCTTGTACATTGAAAGCGTTGAACCCAGAGGTCAACTTCATCTCTCTCAGAGTTTACTGCAGATATCACAGGTAAGGCAAAAGTATATATTAGATACAGTAAAGTGCAATTCAGAAGACTTTGTTTCCTCCCTTAACATCTCACTCTAATATTCCACCTAAACCCAAATCCAGCACAAATCTACCCATCTTTTTTAATGGTGTGTGGCACTTTGGGGCAGTTAGCTTAAAAATCAATTAAAATTACACCTTTTGTAGGACTTCTGTAGAGAAAATATACCATTTACATACATTTTTAGCCAAATGCTGACATTTGGTTCACCTATTTAATCATGCTATGGATGGATTTTAGAATCATAAAATACTGATGTCGAAAACAGAGGTGGCCACTGTGAAATACGTTTCATTTGCTATCTGAAAACCACTCACATATTCTTAGGAACTCTGTTATTGACCAATTTATAAATAGCTGTCATTTTTACATGCCAGGTTAAAAAAAATGTTATTGTTATTATTACACACATTTATAATGTTTCTGGGGTAATTGTCCCATCAGGATAATTATGACTCTCATTTTTCCTTCTTCCTTGCTGCCTGCAGTAACTGGTGGTTATTTTCATTGTCTTTTTGGTTTATTTCAGAAAGCAATGAAACAGTTAAATACCGTCGCTGGACCTGCGTGAAGCAGAAATGGACCATTAGCCGTGACCAAAAGACGACGGAAGGGGGAAGCACTAGTCATCTTCCAGCAGCAGCAGAACAGGCAGTGTCCCTTCCACTCCTTATGCAAACTCAGGTCTATCCAGAAGTGTTCCAGTGCACAGACAGTGGAACGAAATTTGGCAGAACTTGTGAAAGCAGGTGGAGGAGCCACCACTGAGCCTGGCAAAGCCTTTTGGGCTGAATTTGGGTGCACTAATGCCACTGTCTAGCCCTGGAGTGATCAGGGTGCTGCTCAACTCCTTTCTCATTACCCAAGCGTCATCTCAAACTTCTCACTTAAACGGTTAACCTCCTTCAAGTCTTTGCTTGAACAGTTGGTTCAGTCTAATTAGTTGATTTTTTTTTTTATATGGCAGATGTCTATTCACACATATACACCCATCCCTTCTCAAAGACATGTATATACATATACGTGCATGTATATAGACATAGTTAAATATATACACAATTAAAATAAAGTCATATGCATATATAGCCTCTTCCTATTAGCTGAAAGAGGGAAGAAAAGAGAGGAGACAAGAAAGAGAATGAGAGAAAAAAAGAGGAAGATATTTTGGGAAGTCGGGAAGGTGGGGAGGAAAGACAGAAGAAAAATATGAGACCCAAAATCCAATGGTCTGTTTTATTGTCTCTGAACTTCCGAGCATCGGGTCCTTCCACAGAAAGGCACATGCTCTCTGAAGCGACAGAACATGAGACCATATGGGCCATTTCTTCAATAGATAACAATCTCATTTCTGATTTTTAAAGATGTGGTTTTCCTTCCGCAGCACTTGATAAAATAGCCTTTAAAATGTTTTGCTGTCTTTAGTGTACCATCTCTAGGTATTCTCAACAGGACTATAAATAGGAAATCCTTCTTTTTTTAACTGGAAGCAAGAAACTGGAAGAAATCTTTGCATGTGAAATATCATAAATTATTGTGCTCTACTATCTTGAAAAAAAACCCAAACCAAAAAAAACAAACAGCAAAGGCTGAAGCAGAAAGAGAATAATTGCATTTTATATAAATGGATTGTATAAATGTAAGTGTTGTCTTGAATCTCAGAAGGCTCCATATAGTTTATACAACACATCTTTCAGCCTATGCACTTCAGAGAAATTAAATCATATTCCATTTCCATGAAACAGAATAGGGAATTGCAGGCAAGACTATTATTTAATCAGGTATGGATCTTTTCTTCGGTGTGCATTAAAAAACCCAATGATGAGTAATGTGATTTTACTCTTCTGAACATGGTATTAAACAGACCAAAATACGCAAAGTGATAGACTAAGAAAAATTTAGCTAAAAGAAAAGAAACTTTGTTTTAAAGTGGCTAGGGTTCATATGCAAACAACCGACATGAGCAATGAAGCAGAAATTTAAGACACTTAATACCAACATTATGCTCTTTCACCCACAGGTCCTCACCTAACCATCACTATGAGTATCCCTTACAACAGATTACACATTGCTCCACTTAAATCTATGCAAAACTCAGGGCTGTCTGCAGCTGAGGAAAGGTGCAAATGGTACAATTTTGGGAGGATCTAAGCTAATTCACAGAAAGAAACAGCCTCCGTTGTCACACCTGTTTATATATACCCCTCATACATTTGCGGAACAAGAAGTGTACTTACAAAAGACAATCTCCAGTGACATTTTCCACACTCTTTTGCTCATTAATGACTTTGAAAAAAGTACCAGCTATCCAGAAAAAAATAATTTAAATGTATGTTGCACATTAACACATCCTGAGTATACTCAAGATATTCCAGTCTGATAGTGTTTGTGTAATGGCTCCATATTTTTAAGAGATATTAATCAGTAAAGAAAGGTGAACAGATAAAATAGTTTCAGGGAGAGAGCCACATTTCAAACCTCTTTCCTAGTAGCAAATCATGAATAGAAATGAAAATTGCATGAAAAATTCAAACGCCCTGGGAACTAGACCTGTCTGGAATTGATACAGTAAAGCTTTAAAAAAGCAGATATCCTGCCCCATTTTAAACATATTTTAACCCTTCAGTAGACAGAGTTTATCAGCACATGGTAATGGAAAAGATACCCTACAAAGGAAAAAAAATGCCTATTTATAATCTATTTCCTCTACAACTTAATACAACTGCGTGTAACTTGGAGGATACTAAAAATGTCACGTATAATCTTATAAACTCTTACAGGAGGGGAAATGAGGAAGAATCCCTTTTGAGTTTCTTAAGGATTTTCTTATGCCTTTTTCATTCCAGTCTAAGCTCTGTGGATTTATTCTGGGCTAAAAGACTCCCAGCTTGTTTTCTCCAATAAAATCAACTCAGGTCTTGGCAGTACTGGAGCACAGTGGGAGATTTTAAGTTAGGGGACTAGCAGAGAATCTAGAGGGAACAAAACACCACTGAGACTTTGTGGAATCTCATCAAAAAAGAGGTTTTTATTTTTCCTCTACACAGGCTTTAATAGACTTGGTGTCAGTAGGAAGCACATGCCATCTCTCTTACTGTCTAAGTAATTATACAGAGCTATTAAGATGTTAAATATTTCAGGCTTTGGAGAAAAGAACTTAGGTTGTTTATTTTCATTGTGAAAACTCACTGGAAGGAAAGCAGTGTGAGATATCCCTCACTATCTTGGCCGAGATAGCTAGGTAACCAATGGCTCAGTGTAAGAGAGGTGAAAAATACACTGAATTACTTGTTCAAGCTGAAGAAGAAACCTTTCGTCAGAGCGAGACTCCGACCCTGGACTTTGCTACATACTGATCTAACTCTCCATCTTCAATGCTTCGTAAAAAACTTTGCATCTTCTGTGGTGCTCAGAATGAATGAGTTTACTCCTAAAATTTTGCATTTCTTACATAGCTTTCTTACTGCACCAGAGGTCTAGGTACAACGGTTTAACCTTAGGGGTAATGCTGAGGGCTCCACTACTGCATAATGAGTTGATGCGAAGTAACCTCAGTGCCGGGTGTCAACTTGTTGCCTGGCTGAAGGCACAGAAAGGAAAACAGATTTTGGGAGGCATGCTGGACTGCCATCCAAGAGACACACGTTGAAATGCCAGTTATTTCTATGGTCTTTGTGATTTCTGGCAAGCCACGTAATTCCTCTGTACCTTAAGTCATTCGTCTGCTAAATGGAA
This sequence comes from Opisthocomus hoazin, assembly GCF_030867145.1. Classification (NCBI taxonomy): domain Eukaryota; kingdom Metazoa; phylum Chordata; class Aves; order Opisthocomiformes; family Opisthocomidae; genus Opisthocomus; species Opisthocomus hoazin. The sequence continues at coordinate 16,125,177 of NC_134414.1, read as the reverse complement.
ATCTGTTTAAAATGTGCTCATGGGAGGATCGAGATCATCTCTTTCTTCCACATTCGGATGCTTGGATTTGTATCCACATCCGCCCACCCATCTGTCCTGTGTTCCCTATTGGCATCTGTTGCCAAACCCATGGGATGCACCAGGCTCCAGGTGGATGTAAGGCTGCCTGTAGTGAGCAGTATGCCTCATACAGTGGACCTTTAAGTACATCTTGAGCTGCTACTCATCCATTTCACTCTACACAAAAAATAGAATTTCAGTTTTAGGCAGCTGTGTCACTTGTCCAGCTGGGTACAGATGAAATGTGAAATCTGCCCAGAAAGCAGCCATTTCCTCCTCACAGCCATGCTCTACGTAGAAATCTATTTTTTTTCTGCATCATACATGTGCCTTTCCCAAAAAAATATGAACATCCCATTTGTATTTTCTTGAGCTGCCCTCTGTTTCCTCAGTTTCCTTTCAATAACAATAATCCAAATTTTCTGTCAGAGTAGTTAGACTAACCTAGTTAGCGGTCAACACTTTCTTTTCGGTTCTTCTGCAAGCTACAAAATCAGCAGTTTGTCAAAATGCATGAAACTTCATATTCAGGTGGCAAAAGAAGGCAAGCCTGAACATGTTGTGTACATTTAAATGTGCACTCAAGCAGTGACATGGAAATCAGTAAAGCAGCTACTAATGATCTGGTTCCATTAACAAATGCTCATTTGGATGGTAAGTGACCTGAGACAGAGAGGAAATGCAATTTTGGCTGCCAATACAATAAACTGTGGCAGCTATTAGTGCTATATAGGGGTTATAATCAATTATACCTTTTATGGGCTCTATTCAGCTACATTGCAACAAATTAAACCTCAGTTTTTTAATAGAATAAGGAGTATAGTGGGTTTTACAAAACCACCTCATGTATAGTTCCTAGAGCTTATGTTATTAATATCACCTTGGTTACTGGGTTGATGGATCTTATTCCTGACATAGTGTTTTTAGCTTTTGCCTTATTAGTCTAAAGTTTTCTAAAACACTTTTACCAGCAGGGGAAGTATCTCTCTTCTGGACATCAAATTAAACTTCCTTCACATAACACAACATGATCACTCCAGCCAATGGCTAGAACATAACCTAATTCTGCCACCCTACTTTATGCTGAGTAGGAATTTATTCTACTGTTGCCTACAGATGCTTACAAATATCTATTATGACATTTATTATTATGATTTAAAATGGATTTTTTTCAGTAACATCTATTAACCAAAAAGTTTAAACCCATTATGATACACGCTGCAGAAATTCATGGAAACCTATCCATTTCCTCAAAGAGCTTTAAGTCTGAAAGTAAAGTGACCATTTAGAGGGTTACTATCTCTATCACAGCAGTACCACTTTGTCCTTTTGAGACATCAGTCTTAGAAAGCACAGATCTTGCCCACTGAAAAATCCGCTTGAAATCTCTGTGCTAAGAAGACAAAGTGTACTTGGCCCCAAGATTAAACAAGCAAAACTTTACAAATAACCTTTAATTCATGGCCCTAATCTGTTCCTCAGATCTCACTGACAGACTTAAAAGCAGAGTCTGATTTTAAGCAAAGATTGAATTCTGTATTTCTAGCTGGGTTTGGAACTGGATCAGTCCTGATCTCTAAGCTTTGCAATCACATACAAAGATGTGACTATTTTATTTGTGAGTGTCTTTTCCAGTTACTAGCCTTTTTATAATGGAAGCCCAAAGGAATAAAGGGAGCTGTTGACTGTAGTTAGATAATAATGTGGGCAGTGTGCCTAATGACTATGGGATGGGCTACTGAGGAGCCGGTGGCTGAAACTGGAGTGTGCTGGGAGGATCAAGAAGGATGGATGAAAATAAAGGAATTCAGAAGCAGGAAAGTGAGGCTGGAGGTGGGAGAAGAGTGAGAACAGGAAAACCAGTAAGGAGTTTTAATCATAGCCCTCGAAGGAAGATATGTAGTTGAGACTAAGCAAATTTGCAAGTAAATCAGAGGACCTTTCCCTTCCATGATATTCTCACCTGAACTTTTGAAGGAACGAGTAGCTTAGAAGCACAGGTGAGTGCAGTGAAAGCATGAGGAGGCAGCAGGACGAAGACCAGGTCCCCTCGAAGGCCTGTCCTTGTAGGTTCATCCATCTTGATGAGTGTTCTAAAGCCAATGCAGCATTCTGCTTCTCACTGATATTAAATCAGAGCATGCTCTACCAGGTCACACTGAATGTACAAAGACTTGAATGGGAAAGCTTTTAATGAGTGCCCCAGTATTGTGCATTAAGAAGAAACAACAGTTCCACGTCATCTGCACATACCCACTAACTTCAGCAGGCTTTGGACAAAATCTTTGGGAGGAGCTACCGTTTATCCATACTGTCATCAACTAGCCAACAAGTCAGGGTGTTTTCGCCTCTCCCTTCTACCAGTAAAGGCACTTCTATATTAAATATTTTATTCAAGACTGATTCCTGGAAGGACTCCAGACTCCAGCACTTGAGGAGATTACCATCTGAATGGCTAGCTAGAGTCCCAGTTTGAAGAATGCTTAGCTATTATCAAAAGGTTGCACATTCATCGTTACCCTCACTGGGGTAAATTTCCATCCACAATATTATTCCCACACATCTTTGTCATGGTTTCTATTGACTGGGAGTCAGTCGCTCAAAAATAAAATATCCATTAAAATATTCTCTTACCCTGTAACCCCTTCTGGCTAAGTAAGCACAAGCTAAAAGAGTCAAGCTACATTTTCATCCTGAGCTCGATTTGATTTTCAGTACTTACCACTAATGAAATATCTAAAAGTGATTTATTGGAACATACCAGCTATATTTAAGCAGAAGCCAAAACAATTACATTTAATTAAAATTAAGGTCAAAGAAACACAACAAACTAATGTGACACTTCAGACATCAGCCTGGAATAGATGTTCTGTTGGCTGATTATCAATTAGGTACAGTAAACACAAGCGTGTTCAGCAGGTAATTCTCAGTGAAACCAGTTCAGACAAGAAAACAAGTGCTGTGCCTGAAAATTTTCTCACTTTCTCTGGATTCAAAATCATCCTGCACACTGTGCTCTTCTTTCTATCCTTAACCTACTTCAGTGATTTATTCTTTTTCCTCAAGGAAAAAGTATTCTGCCAGAAGCAATCACTGGAGAGACAGAGAAATGCAAAATTGTGGGGGAAGGGGTTTAGTTTTTATTGTGTTGTTTCATCTCTTCACCTTGAAAGCACATAAAGTCTTCTCATCACAAGCCTTAGGCTAATCGGGCTGTGAGAGGTATTTGAGCATCTTCTACATGGTTGCATATCAGCAAGCTTGGAAAAAGGGTTTACTCTGAAATGATTAGTTGCTTAGTTCCTTCTGTAGCAAGAATTACACAACCGTGATTTTCCCTGTGTTTGCTTCCAGCATAAGCCATTGCTTATAAAAGTGTATTTTAAAACTGGGTACTTTCACACTGTATATTTATTTAATGAGAAAAATACCTTAAGGCTTGATGGCAGTTTTCTCCTAAGCTTCTTGATGATCAGAAGGAAAATGTACTGTATGAAAAATGCACTGCTCTCAGTGTCCCTTGACAATGGGGATTCAGTCATGTCCAAAACTCCTTCAAGTCCCTGACATCTGAAGTCAAGACAGTGATCTGTCAGTGGTGTAAATGGATGCAGGGTCTGTCCTTCAGTCTCCTTGGATTTTTTGTTTCCCAGAGCTCTAAACAAAGCAACAAAAAGAAGCCTTGCCAAATCCATCTTTCATTTCCCACTTATAAAAATAACCATGGAAATAATACAGAAATAATTTCTCCTGCAGACTCTGTCTGTCTGGCAGGGACAGTGAGTATGTCCACACCACTCAGTGGAGCACACTGCCCAGTGGATCCTCAAGCTCACATGGGTTGTTTGGACACATCCACACACTACAGTGTGTACACTGCATAGAAATGCTGGCTGATATGCCAAAACCATTATTCCTACTCAGCTGAAACCTGCCCCCGGCTCACCAGTTCCCACTGCAATGTCTAGCCCAGGTGCGAGGGTGCTCATTCAGCTCCCCAGCTTGTGCTTCCAGAGGAAGTATGAGTGGTACTATCTCAGGGATCTCTGTGCAGCCAACAGACGCCTGCACAGACCCAGCACAGTGGATTTCTGCTGTCCACTGGGGCCTCCTGGTGATGCCTCAGTCCAAATAGCAGTGTGGGAATTTCTGCTCTGAAGGCTCAGACTTTTAGGCACGAGGCTTACAGGCAAACACAAATGGAAATCCGAAGCTTAGCAGAAGAGCAGAGGGGTAAGGATGACTTATCCCTTTTGTACATTCATTGGAACAACACATCTTTGGGGACATGCCAGACCCAATCTGAATACAAATCAGAAAGCATTAGCATAGCAGCTGGGGCTACAGACCGCCAAGTTAAAGTGCAACAGGGTCGTTGCTGAGGCTGCTGGAAACCATGTAGTAACTGTGTGGAGGGAAGTTACCAGTAAAGCAGGAAAAGGAAAAGCAGAGAGAAAATCACCCTGACTGCAGAGGAATAGAGGCAGTGTTTCTGTATTGGTGACTTTTTAATTCTTCCTGTAAGAAAAAGATACTAAAGGACTTATGTGGGTTTCATAAAGCAACAACGCTTATTACTAGTGATGAAATGATCAGAAAATTATTTTCTTGAACACCTTGCTGATGTAATCCTTCCTTATCTTGATCAAGACAAAACATCATGATGGAATAAATACCTATCCGATGATAAAAATACTTCAGCCTTCAGCTAGGACAGGTTTATGCTCTTCTACTTTATAGTGAAGATGGAAGAAATCTAGTCATGTCTGCAGACAGATTCAGACTGGACTTTGGTCCTTCAGGCTACTCTGTGTGCTGCCATGTAGCTCTCAAATGTGTCAAATATGGCAGTGATGGAGAGACGATACAAGCGTACATTATGCTGAAGCTGGTGGGATGTGGACTAGCTATCTCTCCTTTCAGAAGACCTGCCTGATTAACTGCTCCAAGCTATCATTCACAACATTTCAAAACGTCCTTGTGGCGCTCATATGTCCCAGGAAAACAGACGACAGGTCAGAGGGTCTGGAATGGACCTCCAGAGATCATCTGGCTAAACCCTGCTCAAAGCAGGACCAGTTTCAAAGTTACATTGGTTTTTGCAGGTTTGCGTCCAGCTAAGCCTTGACGCAAGAGTAGTCTTGAGGATGGAGGGTCCACAGCCTCTCTGAACCCCATTCCAGTTTCTAACCTCCCTCTGTCCTATATCCTGGATATTTTCCTTCTATCCAGTTACATTCCCTGTGTTGCAATTGTGATTGTTGCCTCTCATCATCCAACACCTCTCATTAAATATCTGCAGAAAGCTTTTAGGTCTCCCCCAAAGCCATGTCTCCTCCAGGCTAACCAAGCCCAGCTCCCCCAGCCTCTCCTTACAAGGCAAGTTCTACAACCACATTAACTTGAGGACCTCCTCTGAACTCCCTCCATCTCATCAACCTCTTTCCTGCACTGCAGACCCAAAACTGGGCACAGCAGTGATCTCAGAAGTGCCAAAAAGAGGGAAGGAATAATTTTACTCAACTTTCTCATGATAGGGCTTGTCAGCTTGGGGAGGAGGACCACAACTGAGTTATAGATACTCTCAGAGACAGTGGATAAGTTGAATGCAGAGCAGTTATTTATCAAATCCTGCAATGCAAGGACCAAGAGATATTTGCTGAAGCTAGTTTAAAAAATATCAGTTTAAAACAGTGAAAATAAAGTATTTCTACACACAGCAGGTAGTGAATTTGTAAAATTTACTGCCACAGGAGCTTGAGGAGACAGCATCAACAGGCTTACAAAGGGAGCAGACAAATTCATGAACAGAAGGAGCTAGAAATGTTGGGCAGGGACTTATATACTGCTGCTATTCCAGCTGCAACACTTGTGGATGCTGGGAAGTACATAGGGACCACAGAAAGTGGTCAGGTTTTCATGCCACCACTGAACTGCATCTCATCTGGTCACTGTTGGAGACAGATGGACCTCCAGTCCCTTCACAGAATCACAGAATCACAGAATAGTAGGGGTTGGAAGGGACCTCTGTAGGTCATCTAGTCCAACCCCCCTGCCGAAGCAGGGTCACCTACAGTAGGCTGCACAGGACCTTGTCCAGGCGGGTCTTGAATATCTCCAGAGAAGGAGACTCCACAACCTTCCTGGGCAGCCTGTTCCAGTGCTCCGTCACCCTCAGAGGGAAGAAGTTCCTCCTCATGTTCAGACGGAACTTCCTGTGCCTCAGTTTGTGCCCATTGCCCCTTGTCCTGTCACTGGGCACCACTGAAAAGAGCTTGGCCCCATCCTCCTGACACCCACCCTTCAGGTATTTGTACGCATTTATAAGGTCCCCTCGCAGCCTTCTCTTCTTCAGGCTGAACAAACCCAGTTCCCTCAACCTCTCCTCGTAGCGGAGATGCTCCTGTCCCCTCACCATCCTTGTAGCCCTCCGCTGGACTCTCTCCAGTAGCTCTTCATCCTTCTTGAACTGGGGAGCCCAGAACTGGACAGAGTACTCCAGATGAGGCCTCACCAGGGCAGTGTAGAGGGGAAGGAGAACCTCCCTTGACCTGCTGGCCACACTCTTCTTGATGCACCCCAGGATCCCATTGGCTTTCTTGGCAGCCAGGGCACACTGCTGGCTCATGGTTAACCTGTCGTCCACCAGGACACCCAGGTCCCTCTCCACAGAGCTGCTCTCCAGCAGGTCTACCCCAAGCCTGTACTGGTGCATGAGGTTGTTCCTTCCCAGGTGCAGGACCCTGCACTTGCCTTTGTTGAACCTCATCAGGTTCCTCTCTGCCCAGCTTTCCAGCCTATCCAGGTCACGCTGAATGGCAGCACAGCCTTCCGGTGTGTCTACCACACCTCCCAGTTTGGTGTCGTCAGCAAACTTGCTGAGGGTACATTCTAACTCTTCATCCAGGTCGCTGATGAAGAAGTTAAACAAGACTGGGCCCAGTACTGACCCCTGAGGGACACCACTTGTCACCAGCCTCCAACTAGACTCAGCGCCGCTGATGACAACCCTCTGAGTTCTGCCATTCAGCCAGTTCTCTATCCACTTCACCGACCACTCATCCAGCCCACACTTCCTCAGCTTCCCTAGGAGGATATCATGGGAGACTGTGTCGAAAGCCTTGCTGAAGTCAAGGTAGATAACATCCACGGCTCTCCCTTCATCTACCCAGCCAGTCATGCCATCGTAGAAAGCTATTAGATTGGTCAGGCATGATTTCCCCTTGGGGAATCCATGCTGACTACTCCTGATAACCTTATTTTCTTCCACTTGCTTCATGATGGCCTCCAGGATAAGCTGCTCCATCACCTTTCCCGGGATGGAGGTGAGGCTGACCGGCCTGTATTTCCCTGGGTCCTCCTTCTTGCCTTTTTTGAAGATTGGAGTGACATTGGCCTTTCTCCAGTCCTCGGGCACCTCTCCTGTCCTCCAGGACCTCTCAAAGATGATGGAGAGTGGCTCAGCAATGACATCCGCCAGCTCCCTCAGCACTCGTGGGTGCATTACATCAGGGCCCATGGATTTGTGGACATCCAGATCACTTAAGCGATCCCTCACACAGTCCTCCTCGACCAAGGGAAAGTCGTCCTCTTTGTAGGCTTCTTCTCTTACCTCCGGGGCCTGGGATTCCTGAGGGTCAGTCTTAGCACTGAAGACTGAAGCAAAGAAGGCATTCATTAGCTCTGCCTTCTCCGCATCCTCCGTCACCAGGACACCCGCCTCATTCAGCAGCGGCCCCACATTGTCCATAGCCTTCCTTTTGCTGCTGATGTAGTTGAAGAAGCCCTTCTTGTTGTTTTTGACATCCCTTGCCAGCTTCAATTCCAGGTGGGCCTTGGCCTTCCTCGTCGCATCCCTGCATGCTCTCACCACGTTTCTGTACTCTTCCCAAGTGGCCTGTCCCTCTTTCCACATTCCATGCACCTTTCTCTTCTGCCTGATCTCCGCTAGAAGCTCCTTGTTTAACCATGCAGGTCTCCTGCCTCCTTTGCTAAATTTCTTTCTCAGGGGGAAGCATTGCTCCTGTGCATGGAAGAAGTGTTGTTTAAAAAGCAACCAGCACTGATGGACCCCCCTGCCTTCGAGAGCCCTGGCCCACGGGATTCCTCCCAGTAGCTCCTTGAAGAGGGTAAAGTCAGCCCTCCTGAGGTCCAGGGTTTTGATCCTGCTTATCGCCCTGCTTCCTCCATGCAGGATCCTGAACTCGACCATTTCATGGTCACTGCAGCCGAGTCTACCTCCAACCTTCACGTCCTCCACCAGTCCCTCCTTGTTTGTTAACACGAGGTCCAGCATCGCGCCTTTCCTTGTTGGTTCCTCCACCACTTGCATCAGAAAGTTATCATCGATGCTCTGTAGGAACCTCCTGGATTGCGCCTGCCTAGCTGTATGGTCTTCCCAGCTGATGTCAGGGTGGTTGAAGTCCCCCATGAGAACCAGGGCCTGTGACTGTGAGGCTGCTTGCAGCTGCCTGTAGAAGGCCTCATCAACCTCCTCCTGCTGGTCAGGTGGCCTGTAGTATACACCCACCGTAATGTCACCCGTGTGAGCCTGTCCCTTAATTCTAACCCACAAGCTTTCAACTCCTTCTTCACTTGCCCCCAGGCCAAGCTCAATGCATTCCAGTTGCTCCCTCACGTATAGAGCAACTCCCCCACCTCTCCTTGTTGGTCTGTCTTTCCTAAAGAGTCTGTAGCCATCTATGACAGCATGCCAGTCATGCAAGTTGTCCCACCACGTTTCTGTGATGGCGACCAAGTCGTAGCCGTCCTGCTGTATAATGGCTTCCAGCTCCTCCTGTTTATTGCCCATGCTACGTGCATTGGTGTAAACACACCTGAGCTGGGCTGTCAATCTCACCCCTGGCCTTGGCACGCCAAGCCTAGGCTCATCCCTAGTGAGCTGGGCAATATCCCCTTCCCCCTTCGAACCTAGTTTAAAGCCCTCTCAATGAGCCCCGCCAGCTCGTGGCCAAGAATTCTTTTTCCCCTTTGAGACAGCTGAGTTCCACCTGTCGCCAGCAGGCCCGGTGCTGTGTACACACTCCAGAAGGAATTTCATTCCTTGCCAACACTGGCCCAAATTTTAGCCCAGACTTTTATCATGGTCAAAAGGAGTGGAGGGGGCTAGGTTTGTTAGCAAGATCAAAAGACTGATGAAAGAACACATTTAAGTCTTCTTAGCACACTGACATTTGCAACTTGTATTGGAATTTAAAAATGCTCAATAGGTAAAAATCTGCATACAGATACAGATGTTATTGCTTATGCTGTAGGAAGTGACCACTGTTCTGCGTTTCAGCTCACCCTGACAGTAAAAAGGTTAGCTTAAACTATCTATTTGTTGATTCTTTTTTTTTTTAATGAATGCAAAAGGTATTTTTGATTTGCTGGTGGTTTATTGTTTGGTCTTTTTTTTTTTAATGAATGCAAATTTTTTCCCCAGATATACTGGAAAGCTTCTTGTTCTCTTCTTCATCTGAGGCTGTGGGAGACTACTGAGCTGACAACTATTAAATAGGAGCAACATAGGGACAGTAACTGAGTTCTGTTACATGAGAGATCGATCTTGCTGTGCTCAGAATCATCAGAAGTTATGACAAACTGTATCTGAAATTGTTGTCCTGTTGAAGTTTGACCAGAAAACCAGAAGGTGTAGTTCAGGTGATGATTTACCGCTAGTGATTTCCATGGACTGCAGGGGTCTGACTGAGCTGCTGGATGTGGTACTAGTGGCAGGGATGGTAAATCAAATATATCCTACTGTCTATCATCTCCACAAAAATAAATAGAAGTCACTGGCATAAGAGTTGAAAACTAAATGAAACAGCTCAAAATATTAAGCCATGACAAGCACATGTAAAAGTGCAGATCTGAGGGGGTTTAACACAGAAAGTTTTGATAACATATTTCACATTTAGGGATGCTTTCCTTTTGCTTTCTGTTGCCAAAAAAATTTAAAACATTTTTTATCAGAATCATTTAAATATGTGTCATGGTATTCATGAATTGCATTTTTGCAATCCTATCTGTGGGTTTAAAAGAAGTAAAACTAAAATTTCCCCTAAAAAGACTCTTCAAATGTGTTCTATTACCATTAAACAGAAAAAAGGCTTGTATTGTTTACATTTATTTGCTGCTGTTAAAGTAATTACTTGTTCTTTGAATAGGTAGTCAAGTGTGTTTACCCTTCATTTGCAAATTTTGGACGTTTTAAGGCTTAGTCTACATATATAAAAGCAAAGGTAATTGAAACAGTAAAAATGTCCATATGGGACAGATGAATCTGGAAATTCCCTTTTCATTAAATATTACTGCAGAACGAAATACAGAGAACACTTTTTTTAGGTAGGTTCAAAGAAATTGTTTTCAGCAAGTCAAATCCGAGAATGTCCTTAAAGACCAAATCTTTTGCTAACAGCAATGCACAGCTCAAACTCCATGATGTATTTCTCAGCTGAGGAGCTTTTTATAAAGGAGAATGTCAAAATACGTCAAGAAGAAGAAAAACAAACCTTCAACATGCCATGAAGATGGAAGAAAGTAAGTTGAAGTTTCGCTCTGAACTAGACACTAGATAAGGAATTATAAAAATGAGAATTTTCTGATTCCCCTTCCCCATTAAGATAGTGCATGGATTTCAGTGTGGTTATACAATAATTTACTGGAAGCAAAATCATGATTTGTGTATGTGTGGTATAACCTAGAAGAAGTTTGCACCTCATGACACTGGAGGAATTTCCTGGTATAAGAGCTACTAGTGAAACTGTGCTTTCTGGTGTAGCTTAAACCAGTCTCTAAACAACGTGAACAAGACCATGTTTTTTTGTTAATTCCAGTATATCTGGGGAAAAAATTTGCATTCATTAAAAAAAAAAGACCAAACAATAAACCACCAGCAAATCAAAAATACCTTTTGCATTCATTAAAAAAAAAAAGAATCAACAAATCGAAGATACCAAATCCCAAATAAGGTTGCTATGCTCAGCAGAATATTTAATGCAACTTGATCTAGGTTTCGTTCATCCAGTTCCAGGCACTATGATGACAGTAAAGATGATCACAGCAATTATGTTAACAAATATTAAGCAATTATTGCTTATGCTGTAGGAAGTGACCACTGTTCTGCGTTTCAGCTCACCCTGACAGTAAAAAGGTTAGCTTAAACTATCTATTTAGATTCTAATTTGTGCTGACTGCTGCAGAAGTGGTTTAAACTCCCTCCCTCAGCCAAAGACCGCTGAGAGCAGGCATCTGAGCAGTTACCACGAATCAGCTTGAGAAATACTGTAAGAATTACTTGCAATCGTGCAAACATAAGTAAAAACTGGACTGAGAATTAAAAAGAAGGTGGAATTATAAACCGTAAGGATGAAAGAACTGAGAAATCAACATAAAGTCACAGTTCTCCAAGGCAGACGAGATGGCCTGTGAAAGCCTCGATTCTGACAGTGCTGCATGACCATCAATTACATGCTGTTGTACAGAGCTCTAAGTACTGTCTTATCTATTGACTAAACACCCTTCTCCAAGGAAAATGAGCCATCAGTTTGAGAAATTTTCCTAGTTATAGCTGTGTCAGCCTGCTTAAAATGACCTTTAGAGGATTCGCATGAGAGGAAAGGACATCATATTATTCAGCATGCATTTTTGTGAGGCCAAACCAGGAACTGCCGATCTTAGACAAACCACAAGATTTCTTCCTAACAGAATCTCTGAGGATTTGCAATTAATCACACTCTCAAGTAGTTTATAATGTAACAGCAGAAAACACTTGGAGGAAAGTTAATCTCTGAGGCAACCTCATTTTTGTACAACAGGGTAAAATTTGGCCCAATTGAGTATGTTTCTACAGGCCAGTGTAGGCTATGCATGCAGGGGTGGAGAAAGTAATTTGATAAAGGGAAGGGAAGCTGTAGGTTTTTTATGTAGAGCGTGAATTTCTTGTGTACATAGGCCAAATAATAGTCTTAAAATGTCTGTTGTTATAATAATATGTTTGTAATATCAAAACAACATTACTATGCCTTTTGTTCCATAATTTCAAAGCAATTTTCAAAGCTTAATGTGCCAAGATGTAATAGCAGCATGGGGAAGATTAATACATTGTACTCCCAGTTTATATGAAGGCGAAGTTCAATCATGGAGCTGTTCATGAACATGATCCGGATTCTTGGGAGGAGAATTTGCAGCTCCAGATTCCCACTACAGCTATTGAATAAAGCACGGTAGGAAGTGAAGGAAAAAAAAAAAAACAGAAACTATAACCAGTAGTGCTTTTTACATATAGAAACATAGAATATTGGAATGATTTCGGTTTGAAGGGACCTTTAAGATCATCTGGTCCGAAACCCCTGCAGTAAGCAGGAGCTTCTTCCACTAGATCAGGATGCTCAGAGCCCCGTCCAACCTGACCTTGAATGCTTCCAGCGATGGGACATCTTCCACCTCTCTGGGCAACACGCGCCTGTGTTTCATAACCCTCATTGTAAAAAATTTCTTCCTTATAACCAGTCTAAATCTACACTTTTTCAGTTTAAAAACATTGCCTCTTGTCCTATCACAACAGGCCTTGCTAAAAAGTTTGCTCCCATTTATCTTATAACCCTCTTTTTAAGTATTAAAAGGCTGCCATAAAGTGTCCCCAGAGCCTTCTCATCTGCAAGCTTAACAGCCCCAGCTCCCTCAGCCTTTCCTCACAGGAGAGTTGCTCCAGCCCTCTGATCATCTTTGTGGCCTCCTCTGGACCCACTCCAACAGGTCCGCGTTTTTCCTGTGCTGAGGGCTCTACACAGTGCCTGACAGTTGGCAGTTATAAAGAACTACTTATTCATGAAAAGTGACCTGAAAAACTGACTTTGGCTCACTGAAGCTATAATGATATCCCTCAGCCTGTGTGATTTTGCTTATCTGAAGATAAAAACTTTCTTTGGACTGATTTTGACTAATGGCAGTGAGCCACATTAGTCTTGGAAAGACAACAAGATCATAATACGAAGTGATCAGGGAACATTCAAGCATTGCATCCTAAATAGCACCAACATGATTTTGATTTCAGAGTACATGGATGGCAAATGGGAAGGAGGAGAAGGAAGCAGGGAAGATAAGACTTCCCATGGGCTATGTTTTTGGCCCTGATTTCCTCTGCCACTTACTGCACTATGATAAGTAATTTTTTCTTTCAGGTATTTGTGATTTCCAGAACCGTACATTGAAAGGGGGGGTAACAGACACTTGATACTGTTAATTCTCTAATTTGCCCTGAAACTAGTCAAGGAGCAAAAAATAGGGGTGATTGTGTAGGACAGGAAGAGCAAAATGAGGTAATTACAGCATTGTTTCAGTATCTACACTTACGGCGTGTACAGTACATCAGCCTGCTTTTGATGGGCAGAAGAATTCACTGTACTTTCTTATTATAATAAGTAGTAATGAGTAACAATAAGACAACAGGAGTCTTCTCTCTGTACAGTGCCATTACAGGCAGGAGTGGATAAACAGATTTCGATTGAGCTAGTCCCTAGTAAATCAGGGCTGAGTTTTTTTCTATGCCATTTGAAATAGCTTCTGAGTCTATTTTTATCCTCACCCCATCATTTTGCAGTTTCTTATCTTCCATACTTGTTACCTTAGTGATTTCGAAATCCAGGAGATTGCTAACTACTTGTGTGTCAGAAATTGTTTCAAGGACCTTCAAATTTACTAGTGGAAGATGGAAAGGAATGAGCGAGATTTTGTCTGACTTCACGCTTCACTTTCACCAGTGACCTATATACTAATAGGAAAACTTATGCTGTTACTAAAAGAGAGAATGTTCTGGAAAATTTTGTATCCATTAAAAAGGCTTCACAGAAAGTGCAGCTTGTTCTCAGTTGCAGATCTGAAGCGACTAACACTTCCTGAAATCAGTGTTTTGGGAAGAGGGGTGTTTGGGTATTTTCCTCCTGGTAGATGAGAGGTTGGGTCACAGGACAAAAGTCAAAGTGAACATGAGAGGTTGGCTGCAACATATAGGGTGATGAACCCAGAGTAAAGCAGAGAAGCCTCTCTACTTCCTGGAATTGTCACATGTGAGATAGATGCTTTGCCATGTGTGGCATGTTGTCCATCTTTTCCAAAGGTATCCACTTTTGTAGACATCCATAAGCAAGAGGGGAGACTCATACCTTTCATCAAGTGGGAGGCTCCTTCCTCATTAACATCTGCTGTCCTAAAGAAACATATTGAAGATGCATCAGCACAAAAAAAACGGAATAATCTGGTCCCCACAAAGCACCAGAGTCCTGTGGTGGAACTCACTCTTGTGCCTGAATCAAGGATGAACCAAAGCTGTGCATACATGCAGTATATAGTACAGATGTGCCCTTAAATGACAACTCTTGCCCGTCTTGCTACTAGGGCAAGGCAGTAATGTTCTCCTCTTCACATGAATCAAGAGAATAATGCAAAACACAGCCCAGAGAGCCAGGGGTGTGCTTAGTTTGGCAGACATTCAGTAAACTTAACTAAGGAAAAACCAAGTGAGGACTTGAGAGCAAGGACAACTGTAAAAAACCCTAGAAGTTCAGAAAATCTACCAGCGCACTAATGCTGTTCAAGCACGATTCAGCATCTGTCTTTCAGTGTTAGGTCCGCTTTGAATGAGGAATTTTGAGACTGTGATAGTTTCTACTTCTAATGATACATTCAGTTCTATACAAAGGTTTCATCAGCAGAATCATGTCTCTGAAAGTGATGAATCAGCTGAAAATTGCAATTCAACCTCTACTCCATTTCAGAGGTAATTCAAACACAGTCTGATGATTCTTAAAAGAAGAAAAAGACATTGATGAGCTGATTATTAGATTTCTTAGGATATCTGTGCATTCAAAAGAAGTAGACTTTCTGAAAAATTTAGGGCACTATTCATCTAACCAAATGCAGAAGTCAGTAAAGCACTTAGATGTAACCTGGTCATCTAGATTTCTCCTGTAGTCAGAAAAGAGATATAAGCTCCTGCAGGTCACTACCACCTCACCTGAAACAGATATTTAAAACAGATGACCAAACAGTGCCAATTTCTTCCGTAATGACTCCATTGTCAGTGAGTAAAATTAAGCGGTATCTATCTTGCCCTTTCTCATTAAATACCTGAAACAGGTGAATAGCAATTGAACTTTTGAGGTTTTTCCAATCACTGTAAGCTGAGGACCACCAACCTCTGTGCTCTGAAACTCTTGCCTAGACTGCACCCATCCGTAGCCTATGTCCCCCAGCACCACGCTGCTGACATGAACAGCGCCCAGATTCAGAAGGACCATTTTCATGGCAGGACAGCAACGTATGTTGGTCCCACAAAAAGCACCCTCCTAAGCACCACCTACAGGTACATCATTTACTAACTAACAATTTGTTTACACACCAGCATGGATAACTAACCTAAGGATATAGACCTAAGGATAGGTTAAGGACCATATTTTTGTGCCAAGGTATTGTAGTTTCCCTAGAAAGCTTTTCCCAATACCTCTTGTAATCTATCACTCTCTACAAACTGGGGCAGTTCTGGAATGGGAGTGAGGAAAAGGTTGCAGCCATTGTATATAACAGCACATAGATAAAAGCTATTAAACAACCAGGAGATTTTAAAATCCCCCCTGAGTTTAAAAAGAAAAAAAACCACATTAATTTTAGCAGAGATAACAATATCATATACAAACACTCTGCAGAATAGGGGGGTGGCCTAACTATCGTTGCTTATTGAGATCAGTGACTGGGCAAACCTTGCCTTGTAGGGACAGATTAGTCTGACAAGCACAAATATGGCTTATTCTTTTGATTTAACTTCATCAAAATGTAAGGAAACATTTCCCTTTTTGCTCATTTTCCTATCCTCTCTTGATCTTCCTATCACCTTGAGCACAGCACCCTAAAGCCATTCAGTTTTATCTAAGGCAGCACAGTTTCTAGATGGAATTAGGGTGATCACTGAATGCGTGGAAATGACTTAGTAAGCATTATATTTTTCAAAATGTCGTTTCTTTGTATTCAGGGTTGAGGATAAGGGAAATAATGGTGTCTTTTTTATGTCTTTCTCATATTTTCTGTATAAGCATATCCATTCTTTTTACAATGTCTGCTTACATGATTTCTACATGTTTTTGCATATAAGAAAATATTCTAATAGACTTCCTTCACTTCCTTGATTAAAATAAATGAGGATGGACATGCTTCTTAAAAAGCTGTGGAATAATTGAAACAGGGTTGTTTGTAATAGAACTTCACATCCCAAACTCTCTCATATTGCCATGCAAAAGTCAACTGATTATTTCTGAGTGAAGTGTGCTATGCTGTTACTCTAATTGCTAGTAGTGGCATTGCTCAGCCATAAAGAAGTTCACTGCATCAACAAAATTTAATTGGGGCATCTCAATAAACCGGCATTTTCTTGCAGAGCTAGTTAAAATGAATACAGAAACTGTTATGCACAAGGACTGAAGTGTACATTCTTCAACAGAATAGGAGAAATTCACAGAGAAACTCATTTTACAACACCATGCTGTGATTCTGTGTCCTGCTCTTTCCTTCAACAATCATTAGCTGAACCAAAAAAAAAAAAAGTCTGTTTTACTTTCTCGTATGACTCTTGGACTATTTAACTGACCAGGTGATCAGCTTTACTTTCATGCAAAAATTTTAGACAAGAAAAGAAAAAAGCAACAAACAAAAAGGAAAAAGAAATAAAATTGGTATAGCCATTATGTCCAAATTTAATGTCATTAGATACCAGAATTGATCAGTCTGGTATTGTTGATGACGTCTGTATCAACGTTCTGTTGGTTTCATAATGTACAGCTGTGCTTTGAACAAAAATGACAAAAAAAGAATAAATTGATATTAAAGCATAAAATCCCAGCAATATAAAGCACTAAAAATGTTTTGCTTTTATTATTCATATTTTTCCTGGGAGGTGGATTCATTAAGATAAGGGAGAAGCCTAAAATATCTACTGACATTAAAGTGACCGACAGACAAAAAAGTAAACAGCAATGTTAAAAAAAGGAGAAAATTTAATTCTCTCTCTGTGAGAAAATTAGTGAACCACAGTTTAAAGGAGTAATAGGGCATTTTCAGAAGTGCAGTATGAAAGCATTTGTTGAAATGCTGAACTTCACCTTCCCTCATTAATTTGATGCATTGCACAGATAACAAGGGAATAACTGGCAAGTGCCGACTGCTGTGCGAGCCTCCACACTGCACACATTGGTCATTCTAAACTTTGAAGAAAACATGCCTACCCAGTCTTGTCTTCGTGTCTCTTTTACCCCACCATCATGCTAAAATTGATTTTTTGTCATCATGGTTTAGGAAAGCCACTGCATCCTACCAGAACAGTTTCAAGTACAGACTTGGTAGAAATATGGCAAGAGAGACATCATAGAATCATGGAATGGTTTGGATTGGAAGAAGCCCTGAAATATCATCTAGTCCGACCTTTCTGCCATGGCCAGAAACTTCTTTCACTAGACCAGGTTACTCAAAGCCCCATCCAACTTGGCCTTGAACACTTCCGGGAAAGAGACATCCACAACTTCTCTGGGAAACCTGTTTCACTGCCTCACCACCCTCATAGTGAAGAATTTCTTCCTTATATCCAGTTTACATCTACTCTCTTTCAGTTTCAAATCATTGCCCCTTGTCCTGTCACTACAGACATTGTCAAAACATCTTTATCCATCTTTATTAGAAGCCTCTTTTATATATTGAAAGGTCGCAACAAGGTCTCCCTGGAGCTTTTCCTCATTGGATAGGTGTTCCAGCCCTCAGATCATTTCTGTAGCCTCCTCCGGACCCGCTCCAACAGCTCCATGTCTGTCCTGTGCTGAGGTCTCCAGAGGTGGACACAGGACTCCAGGTGCGATCTCACCAGAACAGAGTAGAGGGGCAGAATCACCTCCCTCGACCTGCTGGCCACGCTTCTCTTGATGCAGTCCAAGATACGGTTGGCTTTCTGGGCTGCAAGAGCACATTGCCAGCCCATATCCAATTTTTCATCCACCAGTACCCCCAAGCCCTTCTCTGCAGGACTGCCCTCAATCCATTCATCACCCAGTCTGTACTGATACTGGTGATTGTTCAACCCAGATGCAAGGTGCTGCATCTTGGTCAGTGAATCCCCGGTATTAGTACAGACTGGGTGATGAACAGATTGAGAGCAGATCCTTGAAGGGGCAGAACCACATGTTGTTGGACACAATTGAAATACTCTCCTGGCCTTTCAGATTGCCAAGAACTTCAAAAGAACTTCCTTGTCTAGAAATTCTCCTGAGAGCAGTGCAAAGCAGGCCCTAAATCTGCTTAGTATAACTATTTCTCAGACGGACTTACTTCAGAAACGAATAATTGGCACTGATTAATCGAAAATGAGGTGATGTCTTTTAGCTTGACTAGGATGAGTTAAGGGTCAGGGGACTATCGATTGTTCTGATTAATACACTGCCCTTCCACAGCTGGGAAATAGTAACTCAAAATGAACAGGCTCTATTCTGCCTTGCTTTTGTGAGCTCAATTCCCCACTGAAATCAGCGTCTCGGAGAAAAAAGAGAATCAATGGCCCCAGGCATTAGTGAAGGTCAGAGTGCAAGACATACAGGGCAAATCACTGGCCGTTGTAAACCATGGCCACTCTATTCATTCAGTGGATCTATTGCACTTTAGTCAGGAAGTTGACCCTGAGTGCAATCTGTGTTTTTCCTTCACATTTATTGTTTCCTTACATGATTTTGATTATTCTTTGATTTTACCATAGGTGCTATTCAAAATGGATTACAGTCAGTGTTCTGTTAATTTCTAATATTCACAAATCCTTTGAGAACAAAGGTTCAATATTTTCTATGCCTTAAAATTAATCTTTGAATGCTGCATAGGTATATATTCCCTGCCTTTCACTGCTCAGAGTATCTCTGATCTGGAAAGATGCTGGGAACATAAAGGAAGGTGTGAGTATTACAATTTCATATTGAAATGTGGAGAACACTCAGCATCCTGTAAATATGCACTCCATTTGTTTATTTCTCTTGGATTTTTCTTTTTCTGATTTTTGTATTTACTTCCTATTTTTCAAATTTCTTACTCTTAATGTTCTAAGAAATATAGCATTTACCTGAATTCTGCCATCCAAAATTCAGCAAGTTCTCTATGAAAAATCATACATTTTTCTCTTTGATATTTTAGATACAAAGTATTTTTTACTATTTCTCCAAGGAGAAAATCTCTCCAAGGAGAAAAATATAGCTCTTAAATATCTATATTTATGCACATTTTTTTACGAAAGTATGAGCTCACAAACATACCCTAGGTCTGAACTTTCATTGTAAGTGTAAGGACAAAAGAAATTCTGTTTGATATATTCATCCCAAATTTGCAGAAGCAGAAAACTGGGATGGCTCAGAAAACCTTCATTGCTAATTGAGTTGGCTTCTAATAATTAGAGATTCAGTTCTGGAGTAAGATGGATTTTTAAGTGATTTTAGTGTTGTCTTTTAACATGAAGAATGGAGGAAGCCTCTGTTAGATATACCTCAGAACAAATTCTGACACTGCAATTTCCAAAGGGTTCGTAAAAGTCCAATTATTCGTCTCACACTAAAAGACAGCCTATGGTCACAAGTAATGTTTATAGTCACCTTTGGAAATCCCAACAAAAACTCTCCTAGCTCCATTATCTATTACCTCTGTATGGATAGGATAGAGAATAGGAATAGGATAGAGAATGAAATACAAATAGATGTGGATGGATGAAAGTCTAATTTAATAACTACTCAATGTAACTGCCCACTGTCTGATTCATTGCTGCCTAATGTGCTATGGATTTGGGGAAAAAAAGATTATATGATAGCTGGGAGCAAGTGCCAGGCTCTCTTCCTCACAAGATTTATTGTTTTTGATAATGAATAAATACATTTCATGTATGAAAAGCTAGTAAGGCTTTTTCTAACCTTCTTAATTTTGTCAGCTCAAAGGACAAGCCCCCTTATAACTTCATGGACCCTGCTCACAAAAAATATGCATGTACTGCAGTCAGCTAGTGAAAGCTCCCACAAAGTAAGTGCCAGTAACTTGAGCAGACAGGAGAGGCTGACAGAGCATCCCTTCACATACTGGCTTTCTTATGGTACACATTGTCTGATATTCCATAAGCAGCATAGAGGTTTTCGGGCTTCCCTTTGAGTCGGTATTGAATCTCTTGACGAACAAGACACTAATTTTCTGGCTAGGCCAGGTAGCAGGTACTTCTATGCTAGTTATTCCTCAAAGGAAAATGTGCGCTGTCTCAGGACTTCTCGCTGATGGTTATAACTGATATCTTTCATCAGTTCAGTGCTCAAGGGGCTGTCTGGACCAAAAAGTTGCATTTATGGCAGTGAGGGGTAACTCATATTTAGAGAGAGATTAGGTCTGCCAAAACCCTTCATCTTCATCTTCACCTTCACCGTCCTATTTGAGATTCCTCTCCATCGACACTGAATATCATCCTGGGCAACTTCCTGAGCCATAATATGGCTTAATATGGCATTGCTTCCAGCTCTTCAGGCAATTCTGCAATAAGCTGGCTAGTGAAGAAGCTCCTAATTCACTGTTTTCCCTAAGAAGGATTCCACTTGGAATGGTCCCATCAGATACAAGATGTTACCATCCTTATTCCCTTACCCTTAAACTGCTGCCACCTCTTAGCTAATCTTCTTGTCCACCTAAATAACAAGATTTTAGCTCCTTGGATTTGAAAGATACTGAGCCAACAATTTTGTCTGCCACATCATTTAACTGGAAATGTTTAGAAGCATATTTCACTGCAATAGCAGATTTCTATCACTGATTCCTACATATTTTAACCAGATTAGGATGGATGGGAAGTGGAAAAATAGCTGAAGCTTATCCTCCATCCCCATGATGTTACAGACACCTATATAGAGCAGTGCAACTATATCCTGAAAGGCACAGCTCTTAAGAGTTGTCTTAAAATTATATCTACAATAATTAGGGAAGTGTGCCCACAGCTGGGAAAATGCAAAGAAGCTTCAATTCTTATCCAATGTTTTTCTTTGGAACACATCTTATCTTTTATGTGCATATAAATCTATGTAGGTAGATATAAATGATAGAGATATAGCTGTAGATATGGACGTAGATGTAGATGTAGAAGGAAATGGAAATGTAGATGTAGATGTAAATGTAGACATATGTATATATTTAACAATGAGGATAGGCTGAGCCCCAAATTTCATAAACCTCAATATCTTTATAAAATATCTGCACTTCTAATTCACCGAAATTAGAAAACCTGTTGAAATTAATAAAAGGGTACTTAAAAGCTGGGTAAAGCAATCTGAGAGCCACTAACAATTACTCTGGAAAGCTCATGGAGAACAAATTAAGTGGCAAAAGAAAAAGGGAAAAAAAAGCTCTTTAAAAAGGGAGAAAGGGAGAATAGAAGAGGATGTCATAGTCAGAGCTCATCAGCTTAACTTCAAATTCCTAGAAATAGACTGAAAAAATAAACAATCTGTAAGTTTTGGGAAGATAATAAAGCACCGAGCAGCAGCTCCACACAAATTAGTGAAAATCAATTTTTTTTCCTTCTCTCATAGAACAGCAGTTCCAGTGAATAGAGACAAAGAGCTGACATTTTGTCCCAACTTTAGCAAGGCTTTTGCTACTGTTTCACACTAGTGTTCTGAGGTAACCTGGGGAAATATGGACAAATAGACAGAGAAATTGAAAGCTGCTTGGGTATGATAATCAGAGAGTAG
This sequence comes from Opisthocomus hoazin, assembly GCF_030867145.1. NCBI lineage: Eukaryota > Metazoa > Chordata > Aves > Opisthocomiformes > Opisthocomidae > Opisthocomus > Opisthocomus hoazin. The sequence goes on along the minus strand of NC_134414.1, from coordinate 16,103,332 downwards.
TGCTTAATTATTTACCATCAAAATGGAAAGGTACAGTGGGATAATTGGGGATCTTCAACCAGTAATAATAAATATTTTCATTGCAACTTGGATGACAATACCAATTTAGGGAGGATCCATGCAGACAGGATTAGCATCCATGGTGATCTTGAGAATTTGGAGGGATTATCTAAGTCAAATGTGGGTATTTACTCAATGTGAGTAAATACAGTTCTACACTTAACACTTAACTAAAAATAATCACCTCCTCAAATCTGGGATGATGCTTAACCTAGATGGCAGTGTTACTGAAAAAAAATCTGGAAATCCTTTGATGAATAGGCATCAACAGTGCTATCTTGTTGCAAAACCAGGTAAGCATTCGAGAAGAATTTGAGAAACATCTTCTGAAATACACTTGATGTAAACTTTCCAATTTATTTGTCATTGACCTCCCTATTAAAGTATTACATTTATTTGGGGACACTGGTCTCTGAGAAAGACGTGGGCAAGGAAAACAATGACAACACTCTGAAGTGTAGAAAATACAATCTGTCAGGAAAAATTACAAGGATGGGAGTTGTTTCAGCCGAAGAGTACAAGATTGGAGGGGCAAATGACACAAAATTCATCAACCACATAGCAACAAAGATGAGACAAAATGACTGAATATTTTATGGTTTAATAGAATAAAATTCATCAAAAAAAGATTTAAGGTGGTTTCGGGAAAACTTGGATAGTAGAACAGATTGCTTAGGGTCAGAAGATGGAAGATGGTTTTGAAATCTCCTTCACAGAAGTTTTTTAAGAACAGGTTAGACAACTTTCTGCCAAGTTTACCCATAGCTGGTCATTCTTTGGGGTAAGGGAGTGAATGTGAGAATTGCTTTAGCCCTACTTTCTGTTATTACTCTGTCCATTCCTTACTGATAAAAGTAAACACCAAGTTTCTGTAACATTTCTAGAATTGACTCACTACTTGGTACTCAGAAGTAATGTTATAGTACTTTTCATTCAGTTTCTGTAACTGTTGCTCATTTTTATAGAATTTCAGGATTCTGTAGGATCCTTGAAGCTGATCCACCTCAGAAGGAATGTGACTAGAATTACCCATCTCAACCTTGTGCTCTTTTGCACATACAAAAGATCCCAGCAATCTACATCTTCCACTGACTGGAGTGGGATGTCTGGGGAGCCCTTGATTTTGTTTTGGGTAAGAAGGCACCAACAAGGTGCTTACCAGTACTTGTCTTCTTGCAATATGCAGTTCTTTGGAATACAGGATTGTCTTCAGTGAATTCACTTTGTCTCTCTTACTCAGAAAAGCAAAATAATGCCTGTCTTTTCTATCTACAAGACTGCTGCCTTCATGTCCCTGCCCTGCCCCCAGTGTCTTCAAAACCAAAACTTACTCTATCGGTACTTATTTAAACTTAACCCTAACACTGGTTGAAACAGAATTTTGTCACTATTTGTACTGCTTTCTGAGAGAAAAATCATGAAGTCTATTAGTTGCTGATGAATTCTCTTTAATACAACACTGATTATTTCAGATCTTGCGTCAAGTTTAGTTCCATGTACCAAATGATTCAGCTATTTTTATTGTTTAAGAAATGTGCAGGTTGAACCTCTCTTCAAGTCAATAGCATCCTCATTAAACCCTCCAGGAATTATTCATAATTGTTTCCACTAGTCACCAAGTTATGAGGTCTAAGGATTACTATTCATCTGAGTGTAGCAAACGTTTTATAATGACGATGTTTTCCAGTTGATGTTTTCCAGCTGACACATGCTCTGACAATTCTAACTGGATAATGGCTTTAGAAAACTGAGGGATATTTCTAATTTTGTATGAATGAAAATCAATATATATTTCTCTGCATTTAATGTGTATAATGGCTTTATTTCTAACAGGCATTTTGTCAACTGTTGCTCTAGGTCAGTCTGAAGGAATTCCTAATGTAAGACAAACATTGGAATGCTCCCTGAGAAAACTGATTTCATTTCATCCACCACATTGTCCAGGCAGAATTGTCCTTATCAGTGTGATTAAGCCAGTGGAAGTTGCGTTGTTTGTTTTCCATGTATATGACAAGTATGACAGTCCAGCATCAGCAGCAACTGCTACTAAGTTCAGGCCAACAGTGCTGCAGCATAACATTTTGGGGGGGCAGGAGCTGATGTGGTTCTCAGCAGCATCATATCTATCGCAGCCAGATGCCACAGTTACGTAGTCAGAGAGTACATGCATGGGCACTGTATTTACAGCTCCAGCTCTGAATCACAGAGAAAGATGTTCATGTGGCAATGTCAGTAGACTTAGATAGTCTTTTACTGCCTCTTTAGATGGCAACAAGATGTGTGACTAGACAGTCTCAGTGAATCATTTAAACATACCTTTAATAAAACTTGAGGCTAAATGCTGCAGTATACCTGCTGTTGCTCCAGGCACAATTACACATATGCATCAGAGCTGTTTTATAATTTTAAGTGTTTGACTACTCAAAACAGGATCAACCCAAGATATTGTGGGACCCTATTCCTCTACTGAATCTGTTCCATGAGGACAGACAACAAAACTGAGGTTCAAGAGAATTTTATCTCTTGGGGTTTCACTTGCATCTTTCGGTGGCCTCTGTCTTTACTGGTTTGGATCCATATGGAGTGGTCTCTCACTTGCCGCAATGTTTCCACTCACTTCTCTCTTACCAAAGCTATGCTTTAGTGCACAAGAGCCATAATAGTCAGGGTATAAGAAAACTAGGACTGCAGGGACGGGCACTTGGTACAGCCAAAAAAGCAGAAGCAATCAAAGAAACAAAATTTTAAAAGACTAGACAAGCTCTCAGTCTCAGAATCCCGTTATTACCCTAAAGCTGTTATCTACATTTCTCTATATCACATTTTATCTCATACAATGGCATCTTAAGTATTCTACCTTATGTAGATAACAGGCTAATGACACAAGACTTCTTTTGCTTTGGTGATGTACCTCATTTAAAACTTCTCTTATTTCCTCCCAGGCTCAGCTCAGCATCCATAGCGTATTTTATACTTCCATTTCTTCAGTGTTTGCACCTCTTCAGTCCAGCTGCTTCACAGACTGATGGGGATGTGCTAAGCACCTTTTCACGGTGTCCTGGGTTCAGCCAGGATAGGGTGAGTTTTCACAAGAAGCCAGGAGGGGACACAGCCAGGATGGCTGATCCAAACTGGCCAAACAAAAGGGGTATTGGACACCATGAGCTATCATGCTCAGTTCTGAGGGGGAGGGGGGTTTAATCACTGCTGGGGAGTGAACTGGGCATCAGGTGGCGAGAGAGTTGCTCTGTGCATACCGCTGTTTCTTTTGTATGTTCTTCTTATCAATATTGTTGTTACTACTGTTTGCTTCCTTTCCTGTTCTGTTAAATGGTCTTTATCCCAACCCACAAGTTTTGCCGTTTTTGTCTGATTCTCTTCCCCAACCCACCGGGGGGGGGAGGGGGGGAGGGTGGAGTGTGGGGGCGGTGGACAATAGAGCGACTGCCAGGTTCTTTGTTGCCGGCCAGGGCCAAACCATGACAGATAGGTATAGCAATACAGACACAACCACTAATTATGTATCCCATTAGTTTTTAGCTATGTATTTACATCTTTTGGTTTTGTTTAGGAGAAATCATGTCTCATTTGCTTGTTTTCACTGCAGAGAAGTGGCTGTCATTGCCATGTGGTAAACAAAAGCACTGTGTTCTACCTAATCACTTGAAATAACAAACAAATCACTGATGACAAATCCTCACTCCTTGAAATTACCCTGTATACGACTATTGTGCAAATAACTTACTAAATCTGGGGACATAGCTGTAAAGACACATTTTGCAACTAGATTAGGTTAACTGCACCGATGTCCTCATCATCCAAAAATTAATTCTCTGTTTCCCTGTATAAGGAAGCAGATTTAAAAAGCCCTGGAGACAAAACTAGAATGATTTTTTCTGAGATATCTTTCACCTTAGTCTAAAAAGGAAACAGAAACTGAATCACGGTAGATTCACCATTTCTTTAACAACAGAAGAGAGCATATTGAAGTGTGCTTATTTCTCAGAAGGGAAACCTTGTGCAAATTATTTCAGGGTCAAACAGTAGTTTATAGACCTAGAGGGAATGCTGAGAAGAGAAATCTTTGTCATTCTTAACAGATAACAGACTATGAAAATCATATTATACATCCACTGGTTATCTTTAATTGAGAATCTCTGTTACCAGAGTTAGTGAAGAGCAGAAACAGAACTCAACAAAGTGAAGATCTGCTAATCCCTCAGGTGATACAGATAAATCTTTTGGAAAACAAAAATACCATGAGTAAATGGGAAACTCATTGACATCAAGGAATCATGTGTGTTGTATTCTGATTTTGTATGACTTTGTCTGCAACCGACATTTTCCTCATGAGCCAGAATGACTTGACTACTTGAATTTTCTTTTTGGAGCCAATCTGGGTATGAGCTGAGAAGTACAGCTGTGCTCATTCCAGTTCTTTGTTCTATGTGAAGTCTTCCCTTGCTTACATGCACATTTCATTCAGGGAACTACAGGCCGGTCAGCCTCACCTTCATCCCGGGAAAGGTGATGGAGCAGCTTATCCTGGAGGCCATCATCAAGCAAGTGGAAGAAAAGAAGGTTATCAGGAGTAGTCAGCATGGATTCCCCAAGGCGAAATCATGCCTGACCAATCTAATAGCTTTCTACGATGACATGACTGGCTGGGTAGATGAAGGGAGAGCCATGGATGTTGTCTACCTGGACTTCAGCAAGGCTTTTGACACTGTCTCCCATAACATCCTCCTAGGGAAGCTGAGGAAGTGTGGGCTGGATGAGTGGTCGGTGAAGTGGATAGAGAACTGGCTGAATGGCAGAACTCAGAGGGTTGTCATCAGCGGCGCTGAGTCTAGTTGGAGGCTCGTAACAAGTGGTGTCCCCCAGGAGTCAGTACTGGGCCCAGTCTTGTTTTACTTCTTCATCAACGACCTGGATGAAGAGTTAGAATGTACCCTCACCAAGTCTGCTGATGACACCAAACTGGGAGGTGTGGTAGACACAATGGAAGGCTGTGCTGCCATTCAGCGTGACCTGGATAGGCTGGAAAGTTGGGCAGAGAGGAACCTGATGAGGTTCAACAAAGGCAAATGCAGGGTCCTGCACCTGGGGAGGAACAACCTCATGCACCAGTACAGGCTTGGAACGGACCTGCTGGAGTGCAGCTCTGTGGAGAGGGACCTGGGAGTGCTGGTGGACGACAGGTTAACCATGAGCCAGCAGTGTGCCCTGGCTGCCAAGAAAGCCAATGGAATCCTGGGCTACATCAAGAAGAGTGTGGCCAGCAGGATGAGGGAGGTTCTCCTTCCCCTCTACACTGCCCTGGTGAGGCCCCATCTGGAGTACTCTGTCCAGTTCTGGGCTCCCCAGTTCAAGAAAGATGAAGAGCTACTGGAGAGAGTCCGGCGGAGCGCTACAAGGATGGTGAGGGGACTGGAGCATCTCCCCTACAAGGAGAGGCTGAGGGAGCTGTGTTTGTTCAGCCTGAAGAAGAGAAGGCTGAGAGGGGACCTAATAAATGCTTATAAATATCTGAAGGGTGGGTGTCAGGAGGATGGGGCCAAGCTCTTTTCAGTGGTGCCCAGTGACAGGACAAGGGGCAATGGGCACAAACTGAGGCACAGGAAGTTTCATCTGAACATGAGGAAGAACTTCTTCCCTCTGAGGGTGACGGAGCACTGGAACAGGCTGCCCAGGGAGGCTGTGGAGTCTCCTTCTCTAGAGATATTCAAGACCCGCCTGGACAAGGTCCTGTGCAGCCTGCTGTAGGTGACCCTGCTTCGGCAGGGGGGTTGGACTAGATGACCCCCAGTGGTCCCTTCCAACCCCTACTATTCTGTGATTCTGTGATCTGTGATTTTGGTATGTATGATAAAAGCCAGAACATAAACGATACACTGACAGTTGTAAGTAATGTCAACATTTTTATATATTTTTCTATATACCATGAATATGCATTTGTGTATGTAAATGTATACAGCATCTCCCTAAAACTTTAGGAGATATACAACATTTACATGTCAGAACATAAATACACATGAAAAACCAGAAAATAACTACTCTTTTGGGCCATACATCCACAGTAATCACTCTGAGAGAATCATAAAAATAACTCCTCTCAATACCTTTAGACTAAAATCAACCCCCTACATTTACATTGAAATGAGAAACTCAGAACATTTCCTTCAGTATTTCTATTCTAGCACTAATGTAATCAAATGCCACAATCCTGACCTGGAGAATCTTTGAGAAGTGCTCAGGAGGAGTTTCAGGGTCATACCACATCTCCTCAGATTTTTTGATCTCTCATTAGTAGGTCTGTAGTTAGAAATTATGCCAGTAGATTAGGATTTCCACAGCTTTAAAAGGAGCAAGAAACATCTCACAAGCAGACACTGAAGAGAGACTGAATATGGGTACATTTCCTCTCTCCACATCAGTGCCCGAGTAGATATTTTGTTTTATTTCTCTCTCTCCTTCTTGGCTTCTCTCCATGGAATGTCATAATTGCCCTTTGGCATGTGATCAGACACATGAAGACCTCTATCTTCATGTTCTGACATAGATACAGTTTTTAGAAATGTGCTCAGTAGTTGTGTCTCAATTGGAAAATGTGTTTGAGCTATCTAAATGATTTAGGCCTATGAGAACCAAGAGCCAAAATCATTTTACAGTGGTGGACTCTAACCTCTGTGCTTGGTTTTCATCCTTCTGCAGCAGTCTACGGCACTTCCCAAGCGCAGAGGTACATAGGGAGGATATCAAGGTTGCAACATGCTCTGTAAGGAAGACCACGAAACTACCTTAGACTGTGAAAATATCCTCTCTTTTTAAAAATAAGTCCTGAAAAAGTTAGTGTTCCGTATATTATATTCTATGACAATTAACCTAGACACGGGGTGTATCTCCAATTGTAAGGTAATGTAGCATTCCTTCAAGGAGGTGTCAGAAACAATCATAGGCTAATGAGATTTTACACGAACCACCTGCTGGTTGCTTTCAATTAGATAAAACACCTTTGCTGGAAGTGAGGAAACCTCATTTTCATTATTTGCAAGTGAGTTACACAACAGAAAGCAATAACATGAAAAGAAATTAAAAACTAATAGAACAGTCTGAGCTTCTCAGCTCTACTCCTATCCCCAAAATTCCTCTCTGGGAAAACAAAAAACAAAAAAACAAAAAAAAAAAACCCAAAAAACTACACCAAAACTAATGATGGCAAGACTGCGTGTCAAAAGACACTGAGGAAAAACAGAGGAAAGCTGCATGAATGAATGACATGTCAGGTCACTGTCATCCCTAGAAAAATGTTAAAATAAATTGCTTTGGGTCAGATCAAGCATGTTGTTCAATTCAAGATGAATAATTTTGCTTTTCAGTTGTCATTTTTTTAGAAGAAAGATGGAATAATCTTTAAAAAAAAGGAAAATATTATTTTAAAGATTACAGTTATTATGTTTAAAATATTTCAGTAATTTCAGAATATCTGTAGAGAGCAAGGAGGTGATTGAGAAGAAAATCTTGACAAAGATTTGCAAAATGTCACTGTCTAGCCAGATCTACATTTTATACTTTTGTTTACTTAAGAAACCTTGGGCCAAAACAGTCTATTCCGTCCCACTGAGATTTGCGCTTTTCAGTATAAGATCAGAAATCAGTCTGGATAAGGCTAAGTTTAGAGGAAGACTGATGTAAATCAGAGGGTACAACATTCAACATAGACCCCTTCGAATGGAGGAAAGGGAGTACAGGGCAGAAACATGACACATTTCTTCCCTTTTATGTTTGTTTTATAGGCCTTTCATACACGCCAGTTCCAGAGATAAAATGAGACAGCACGGAACTAAAGGGCTTACACTCATTACATTTCCACCTACCTCATACCAGGGTGTAATGGACATTGACAACAGAATTTGTGAGAGTATCATTTAGACATAAGACCTTCATACTGGCAAGAAACCTTGAAGTTAGATGCTTTTTTTCTCACATCATACATAAAGGTTTCATTTGTAATATTACAGCACTAGATTTTTTGAAGCATTGTGGGGAATTTAAAGACCAGCCTACAGCACCTTGGAAGATGTCTCCTGCAAACAGCTTTGGAAGCCTGTACTGTGGATGTGGATTTCTAGGGAGTTTGGGTATTGATATACTTCTGTTAGCTCTGTTAACAATATGATTTTTGGATAGTGTATTTCTTAAAAAGACTTCCTACGCATTCCCCCTACCGTCTGAATCCTGACTATTATTTTGCTCCCCAACCCATCCTTTCACTATTGAAAAACATACACAATACTTTCCACAGTTCTTGTTCTACATGAATAAATGAGCTTTTCACAAATTAAATAAAAATAAAATCAGTGAATGCTACCCAGTTCTACAAAAGAGGCAGAAAACAAAAAATACCTTCCCCACCAGCTGACATTTGGGATGGGAAAAAGAAAATCAAAGTGGAAGGAAAAGAACAAATGTCATAACAATGACAGAACTACCTTTCAGGAAAATAAAAAAAGAGCACCTTTGCCTTCCTAGGTGTTTATGATGAATTACCTTAGCTGAAGGAAGGTTTGAAGGGTCCCTGGATCCCACCAAAAGCCAAAGAGCCTTGCAGGGGGAAGAAGCCTTATCCCCTTGAGATGTGGAAAAGTGCTTACAAAAGGATTCTTACTTTCAGTCAACCGAAAAAAGGTCAGATCCATCAGTGATGGATAGAAGCTGAATGCACTGTCACACTTCTTGAAGTTTCAACATCTGTATACCCTGAAGATATTATTCAAAAAGATGCATTTGGAATCTGAGTCACAGGCAGAATACAATTTGAGAATCTGCTGTGGCATTGGAAAAAAAACCCTCACACTTTAGAGGGTTCATCATCCAGAACCATGGCTTTAATACAGACTGCTGTGGCAACCAGGCCTTGCCTGCAGAATCTGCCAGCGATGAGAGAGCGAGGTAATGTATCATTTAGAGGCTGAAACACTGCATGGATTTCCCAGTTCGAATAAACCAAGCAGACCACACACACACACAAAAAGAAGTGTTGATGCCAAAGCAGGATGAAAATCAGAAGGTGACTAAACTTGCTTTTTCATAATGTACCATATGCAAATTAATTTAAAATTAAGGAAATGAAGCTGTGGGTGAGTCTGATTTTTCAATATTTAAAAGCAAGAAAGGATTAGCTTTAAATATAGTGCAGTAAGTGGACTTATTTATCATCATTTGCAGTTCATTAGTCAGTAAAGGTCAGATTATGTCCCAACAGCACAAATCTACTCAGTGTCACACTAGTCTCAGATCAATCCATGGAGGGGACTGTGGTGCACTAAACCTCCGTTCCCCCTGCTTTGTAGGATAATCTTTTTCTTCTGACTCAGGTCAGCAGTAAATAACCAGTCTCTCCCTCCACATCCCTTAGCTTCCCAGCCTGGCAAGAAGGCTGGGGCATCAATGCTCCTTTGGCTATGATCCTCCCTTTCTGATGAGTCTTCCCTACATCTGCCACTTCTGAAATATACATATATATATTTAAAAAAAGGTGCCCCCCTCTGAACAAGTGATTTGGTTTGGGCATAGACAGTTATTTCAAAATGACCCCCTATGTTCACATCAAACGTAGGTCATTTGTAAAACAGTTTCTTCTGGGGAGGAAGAAAACTGCAACTTCTCTCCCTTGCCTTTTTTGTCCATTCATGCCCACAGATAAAATTCAGAAAGTCAAATCAAATTTGATTCCCACTTACACTTTTGCAGAGGCACTTCATCCAAGCTGCAGTCTAGCCCGAAAGAAATAAGAACAGTATTTCACTTGTGACAAGGCTGGCCAACGTGTCTAGCTTTTAAATCTCATATTTAAGCTGTTTCTACATGAAGTTTTCCTAATGAATTGTATTATTGGTGTGTTACCTTCCAGCACTGCCTGCCCGGACACGAGCAGATAGCATATCCAGAGCCACTCCAGCAGACTGATTGAGAATCATTAGTGAGACAAAAGGGCAGATGACAGGCATTAATGTGAGGGAAGGAAACATTACATCATGCCAGGTCCAGGAAGAATTACAACTGAGTTGTTTCTAAATGGAAAGGGAGAAACCACTTGAAAAAGGGATGTCTACTGATATCCTTATATTGACTACCAGGAGAACTGGAACATCATTTCGCATTGTAGTTCCTACTGTGAAATAGTGCAAAGAGTCTTCTCCTACCCTCTAATGTGCATTCTTGACTACATGGACTACCCGTGGATGAAGAACAGCCTGGTGGTGGTTGCCTTGCTCCATGGGCTTTAAATAGATCTGTGCCCTCTGTGGCTTTCCAGCCTCATGCTCTGACGTGTGTATAAACCTGCTGTGTCCCTGGGATCTGAATGGAAGGTCCTCACAGCATACTCAGGTCACCCTCTGCAAGAAACAACAGCTAGCTCAAGGAGAGACAGCTTTGGAGAAAGAGTGTGAGAGAAGAGGTTTCTCTGTCCTGTTAAAGTTTCAAATAGCTTGGCAAATAGGTCCAGCCCACAGACAGACATGAGATCTTCTCCAATCTGTTTTGTCACCTATGGACACACCTGCAAAAGACAGGGGCAACACATTGGTTACAACTGTATGCAGAAATCACACCATTTATCCCCAAAAAAAGCTGTGTGGACTGCAGCAGAGCCACAGCACAGTCACTGCTCCCAGATGTTCTAAGACAGGGAGCCACAAGGGCTGGAATCACGTTCTCGTTCTGCATCCATGGCAGAACAGAGCAATCTCGACGCTGTCATGAGCAGCTGGGGAGAAAGGAAATCCTTTCATCCTGCCAGTGACTGCACCTACCTTTCTGGGCTGCCTTGCTGAGGATAAGCTTAATTTTGATTCACAGAAACACAGAATCACAGAATGGTAGGGGTTGGAAGGGACCTCTGGGGGTCATCTAGTCCAACCCTCCTGCCGAAGCAGGGTCACCTACAGCAGGCTGCACAGGACCTTGTCCAGGCGGGTCTTGAATATCTCCAGAGAAGGAGATTCCACAGCCTCCCTGGGCAGCCTGTTCCAGTGCTCCGTCACCCTCAGAGGGAAGAAGTTCTTCCTCATGTTCAGACGGAACTTCCTGTGCCTCAGTTTGTGCCCATTGCCCCTTGTCCTGTCGCTGGGCACCACTGAAAAGAGCTTGGCCCCATCCTCCTGACACCCACCCTTAAGATATTTGTAAGTATATATTAGGACCCCTCGCAGCCTTCTCTTCTTCAGGCTGAACAAGCCCAGCTCCCTCCGCCTCTCCTCGTAGGGGAGATGTTCCAGTCCCCTCGTCATCCTCATAGCCCTCCGCTGGACTCTCTCCAGTAGCTCTTCATCTTTCTTGAACTGGGGACCCCAGAACTGGACACAGTTCTATTGATTCAACAAGAATTTGTCCTGCTACTCGTCAAAAACTAGTCTCTGAAAGACAGCGCTTGTCTTAGTTCACCAAAGGTTATCATTGTTGAACAGAATTTGCAAGGCTTTTGTATTTTCACTGATCTTCTCAGATCTGTTGAATGAGAGCTCATAAAAAACTGTGTATCACTATTTACTTTTTTTTCTACATATTTCTAACTCATCAGCTGTTTGTTTTACCGTGGTAGATCTTGATTCTTTCATTCCTTATATCATCTGTGTTGTGCTTTCATCTGCCATATTGTATACTCTTTCATCTGCCATATTGTATCCTCAGAGCTGTCAGAAAATGTATGTCAGTCCTTACATTTAGGCCCAAGTGGTGTGTATACAGATCAAGTTGAAAGATGCCAAACATATATACCCAAATGAATTTTCTTTTTTTTGTTTGGACTGAATCATTAATATAGTATGGTTTCAAAAATGCTGTCCTTGGATCTCTTTCGTATTGCATACTACAGACAACATAATTGCATACAGACAATTACTTTACAATCATTCCATCTGCAAATATACCGTATTGCATAATACAGACAAGATAAAGTAGACAACACGGACAGTCTTTTCTCTTCAAATTACAGGCTACCACAGATGCTATGCAAGAACCACTCATTCATCTTGAATACATTTCTCGAGCAGTCCACTAAGTAAAAGTGGCAAAAGATTTTAGTGACAAATAGAGGAGTGAGCAAACTCACAATGCTGGTTCAAAGAATGTAAAATTCTTGTTTGTCCTTCAGCTGCAGCAATGAGAAATGGTAATTCTGAAAGAATATAATTTTGTAGTTGGATCCAAGGATGACAATTGTTTTGTACTACCAGCTATATTACTGTGTTAGTTAATATTATGGACTATAACCCTGGATATTCAAATCAAGTACCTGAAAGGACAAAAGCTAGGAAAATATATCCTTCTGGTACGTGTTACTGGAAACCATTTCCTCTGTATTCAGCACAGTATGACTTTGAATAAGCCCACCAAACTGTGACACTCTAGCTTTGATTACAAGTGTCTGTATACATTAGACCCCCATTGTCAGGATCATTTCACATGTCACTGAAATGCAAACACAGTTGAAGAAAAGCAAACTCTTAACAAAACAATATATTAGCTGTAAACAGGCAAGTGTGAGACTCCAGGGAGCCAAAAACAAAAAGACCATGACCCTGAGCTGCAGCTCTGCTTAAATGCATTCACAGAAAATTGCCTCATTTCCCCCTTCCTCCATAACATGAATGCAGCAAGTTGCAGTGTTTTCCATGGTGTGGTTCTCCAGCTTGAATATGCAGACAGACAGCTCACACATGCAGGGCCAGATCCAGCATCCCTGATCTGGCCATGCTCCTGGGAAGAGCACATGGATTAAACACCAGGGCAGAAACACGCCACAGCAAGTTACTCAGTTCAAGCTATTGATGAAGCCTTCTTACTCCAGCTACAGGAGGCATCATGCTCGCAGGCACTTGTCCTGTTGCAGAGCGTATGGAGGATATCTTCTAAAGGTAGGTAATAGACAGCCCTACCAGAGGGGTTGCGATACTGAACCTGTTGGTCACCAATGCAAGGGAGCTCAAGGTGACATCAAGATTGCCTTGGCTGCAGTGATCTCGCACTGGTGGAGTTCACAGTCTTGAGGTATAAGGGTCAGGTGAAGAGTAAAGTCAGGACCCTCAATGTTAGGGAAGCAAACTTCCAGCTCTTCAAGGAGTTAGTCAATAGGACCACCTGGAAAACTGCCCTCAGGGGCAAAGAAGAACAACAGAGCTGACAGATCTTTAAGGATGTTTTCCACAGAGTGCAAGAGCTCTCATTCCCCAGATTTAAGAAATCAGGAACTGTATGCAAGAAACCAGCATGGCTGAGTTGAGACCTGCTGGTCAAACTAAAGGACAAGAAGGAACTGCACAGGCAGTGGAAGTAGGAACATATATCCTTGGGTGAGTACAGGGACACTGCCTGGTTGTGTAAGCATAGAGTCAGGAAGGCCAAGGCACAGATGGACCCGAACTTGCCAAGGAACGTAAAGAATAATAAGGCGGTCTTCTGTCAGCCAGAAGAGGACAGTCAAAGAAAGCATACCCCCCTGATGAGAAAGACTCACAAACTGGTAACAATGGATGAGGAGAAGGCTGAAGTACTCAGCAGCTTTTTTTGTCTCACTCTTCAGTGGCAGCTTCTCTTCCCACACTTCTCCAGTGGATGGACTGCAAGACAGGGACTGAGGGAGCAAAGTCCCTCCCACTAAAAGATCAGGTTCATGAACACCTGAGGAACATGAACATACAGAAATCTACAGGACCTGGCCAGAAGCATCCCAGAGTTCTGAGGGAATTGGCTGATGTAGCTGCCAAGCCACTCTCCATCATATTTGAAAAGTCATGGCAGTCAGGTGATGTCACTTGTGACTGGAAGAAGGGAAACATTGCACTCATTTTCAAAAAGGGTAGAAACGAGGACACCTGGAACTACCGACCTGTCAGCCGTATCTCTGTGCCTAGGAAGATAGTGGAATGAATGGACCCTCCTACAAGGTATGCTAAGGCATGTGGATGACACGGAGGTGGTTTGAGACAGCCAGTATGGCTTTACCAAGGTAAGTCCTGCCTGACCAACCTAGTGGCCTGCTATGATGGATTGACAGCATCAGTGGACAAGGGAAGAGCTACAGATGTTATCTATCTGGGATCTGATGTGGTCCCCCACAACATCCTTCTCGCTAAATTGGGGAGATAAGGATTAGATGGTTGGACAGTTTGGTGGATGAAGAATTGGTGGTTAATGGCTCAATGCCCAAATGGAGATCAGTGACAAGTGGTGTCCCTCAGGGGTCTGTATTGGGACCTATACTGATTAATGTCTTCATCAATGGCATAGACAGCATGATTAAGTGCACCCTCAGCAAGTTTGGAGATGACACCAAGCAAAGTGGTGCAGTTGACATGCCTGCAAGATAAGATGCCATCCAGAGAGACCTGGACAAGCTCAAGAAGTGGGCCCATGTGAACCTCATGAGGATCAACAAGGCCAAGTTCAAGGTCCTGCACCTGGGTCAGGGCAACCCTCGCTATCAATGCAGGCTGGGGGATGAAGAGATTGAGAGCAGCCCTGCTGAGAAGGACTTAGGGGTACTGATGGATGAAAATCTGGACATGAGCCACCAATGTGCGCTCACAGCCCAGAAAGCCAACCATATCCTGGGCTGTATCAAAAGAAGTGTGGCCAGGAGGGTGAGAGAGGGGATTCTGCCCCTCTGCTCCACTCTGGTGAGACCCCACCTGGAGTCCTGCCTCCACCTCTGGAGCCCTCAGCACAGGAAAGACATGGACCTGTTGGAGCGAGTCCAGAGGAGGCCACAAAAATGATCAGAGGGCTGAAGCACCCCTCTTATGAGGAGAGTCTGAAAGAGTTGGGGCTGTTCAGCCTGCAGAAGAGAAGGCTCTGGGGTGACCGTATTGCAGCCCTGCAGTACTTAAAAGGGGCTTATAAGAAAGATGGGGGCAAACATTTTATCAGGGGCTGTAGCTATAGGACAAGAGGTAATGGCTTTAAACTGAAAGAGGGTAGATTTAGACTGGATATACATTGGAATTTTTTAAACAATGACGGTGGTGAGGCACTGGCACAGGTTGCTCAGAGGAGCTGTGGATGCCCCCTTGCTGGAAGTGTTCAAGGTCAGGTTAGATGGGGCTTTGAGCAACCTGGTCTGGTGGAAGGTGTCCCTGCCCATGGCAGGGGGGGGCGGAACTCGATGATCTTTAAGGTCCCTTCCAACCCAAACCATTCTATGATACTATGGCTCATTTATTTTCAGGCTAGAGAATACACTTTTGATCCATGTATTCCTTTCCCGTCTCCTTCATCTTTCCTGCATAATTAGGATAACTCTTCAGGTTTAAAATAGGGCTAAAGATACTTTTTTTTTCTGAACTCTGGTCCTTTCCAACACACAAAATTGTCCAGCAGAATGGCACATGGGACTTCAAGCAGCTGCAAAAACATACAGAAATGTCTTTTCAATGTGGCATTACAAAAGGTAATAGTGAATGCATCTTTGTAAAGTCACATTATCTAGGAACTTATTAATAAGGAACCATCTACAAGGCAAAAGAACAGAGAAAACAACGAAAAGTCTAACCTTAAAAACCTGATACCAGTCATGAGAGCTGATGGTAAATAGATAAAAATTAATGAAGTGAGAAGGAGGTAGATGATAGCAAAGGTAGTTTACTGCTACGAGCTTAAAATTATCTCCAGAGGTTCTTTGAAACAGAAATAGCAGAGACGTAACTGCTTTCCCCTTCCGTTTCACCGCAATGCAAAGGTGAACTTGATGACTTTGGAAATTTTTTATATTGAAACAGGCCTAGAGTTCCTTAGGCTATCAATCAGCTGAGCAGGGAGGGAACACAGAATGTAGCGATCTACCACGTCTTTAGGAAGCTTTAGAGAAAAACATCCAGCTTGCAGTAGGTGCAAATTAGGAGAGACACAGTGAACACAATGGTTAATTTGCGCACCCTTGTTGGTTTGTTGCCAAGAGGGAGGTGTTTATGCTGTTGTTGGCACACTGTATTTCAAGAAAGAAGATTTCCTAATCCAGGGCTGATGAAACCTGTGAATGATAGTGTCCAAGCTCCATGTTAGTGTGCTAGCTTCACACCAAAGCCTCAGCAGAGATTTTCACAAACATAACCATGAAGTTAGACTCCTAAATTTGCAGTTAGGAAAGGTATGCAAAAAATTGATTTCCAATTGCTGAGAATCCAATTGCCTCCAGAAATGTTTGCAAACATTAAGTCAACAAAGTCACTCCATTTCTTTCCTAGCAGGTGTTAAGGACCTCTTATTTATTTGTGTTTTACCTTAGCAGGTCACCAATATTCCCTTTGCTGCATCTAACCATAATGGATTTTGACAGTTACATTTGAGCAGAACTTCTGATCTAAAACCCCTCATGCAATTAGCACATCAATTATAAAGACAGACCAACAATCCATCAGTATAACCCAAGAACTCTATGACTATGAATCACTAACAAATGAGAATCAAATAATAATTTCAAAGCCAAGACACAAAGGATTTCGGTAATCTTAAATTGCTTAAGGTCCTAGAGGCAGACAGTGGCAGTGACAGAATGAAAATAATGTCTTTCCTGTTAATGGAGGACAAAGTCCTCCCAGATTCCTTACAGTCTCCATTTTTAACATGAGATGATGTAATAAATCCTACCCTAGTGAACAGGGAAAAAAAACTAAATGCAACGAGCTTCTTTCTTTATAGTCAGATAAATCAGAATGAGAAGGTGCCAAGGTCTGAAGTGTACAGAAGGCAAACACAGTTCTTGTAACTGGACTCCTTTTCTCGGGGCGTCTCCTCCAGCTGGGCTCACTGTTCTGCAGCAATCACAGGAATACTCTCCTTGTATTCAGTATGACGTTTCCCCTGTGTATGACTTATTTGTGTGAAGTTGCAGGCTACAGCAAAAATAGAAGCTCAGCCTCTACCAAGCACTCTCTTGCAGCTAAGTAGGAAAAGTAGCTTACAGCCTTTTAGCTATAAGTAGATCTGATTTTGACTAAACAATCAGAATACAAGAGTATCAAATCTAATTGCAGTAGTCTGGGTGACATTACTCAAGTCCTTGTTTCCCAGTACGTTTCAGTAATGTACTAAGCATTTGCACTGTCCTGTCAAAACTAAAACAAATCAAAAGCAGAAGAAAGAACTGAACCCACATCTTCTAGAAAAAAGAAGTCAGGGTTTTTAATTGGGATTTCAATTCTGCCTAAGCTTTCTGCCTAAATGCTTCACAGGCATTGGTATAGCTAAAACAAGTGGCATAAAATACAATCAAATAACTTCAGAAAAACAAATTGTTCATGTTTCAAAAAACAAATGACAAAACATTGCATTCAAAAATATTAGTTTCAGGGAACTGTAAAATCAACCATATGAAAAGAACTCCAGTAAAAATTAGCTAATAAAGTTGCTGTCATTTATTAACTTATAAGGAGCGATATTTTTATCATTTTCTGAGGGGCTATTGTTAAATTGTACAGAAATATAGAGAAAGAATTATTGTGTTTGCAAAAGCTACAGCAAAAAGGAACAGAGTGGCAGAGGCACAAGCATTTTACTTATTTGTAAAGGTTAGAAAACTTACAAGTAGTTACATTGCTGCTTATGCCCTCCAAACACGTTAAATTAGGTGGAGACATAAAGGCAGCTGACCTCTCATGGCTGGCCATTTTAGTGGTCTTGTGCTACAACCAGCTGGTGCTTCTTACTACATGAAATAAAACTGATGGTCTCTGCCCAGGCTTACAAGAGGATGGCAAAGGCAGCTGGGAGCTTGAGCTGACGCCATGAGGTCCCACTAGTTTTTTCGTGTAATTCACTCAAGTTTTTCCACACTATTTTTCTACCAAGTCACCAATTTCAAACAGATCTTTGCTGTCACATCTCTGTAAGAGGGATTCTGGCATGCGGATGATCCCTGTCTGGTCCACAGTGAGCCCTTATGCAGAAATGTCACCCTACGCACTCCCTATTAGAATCTGAAGGAATCTCTGCTTCTAAACAGTCTATACTGTGGTGTCTTTGTAAGAGATGCTTTGAGATCTTTATATCCCTGTCCTTCTCTCATGACCTGCTCGTTTTTTCATAATATAGTACCATGAGAAAAAGATCCCTCCCAACTCTTTTTTCTCCTTCTCCGATTTCAAAAAGCTGCCTTCGAAAATCACTTTTGTGATCTTTCAGTAGATGAAGAAACATTTTTCAATGGCTTGCAAGCATCTTTTCAGCTCACAATCTGTTTCCACAGCACATGGTACATGTTAAAATTCATCATGTTACATATTTTCATCTTTATTTTTACAGTGATGTTGCCAAATTTCCAGATTTTACAGAACCTAAAAAGTATTGCTCTACTCTTAACTCC
This sequence comes from Opisthocomus hoazin, assembly GCF_030867145.1. Classification (NCBI taxonomy): domain Eukaryota; kingdom Metazoa; phylum Chordata; class Aves; order Opisthocomiformes; family Opisthocomidae; genus Opisthocomus; species Opisthocomus hoazin. The sequence continues at coordinate 16,084,911 of NC_134414.1, read as the reverse complement.
ATGAGCTGTTAACCAACACAAGTTCTCCTCATATCTGTCACAGAAATGATTGCTTCTAACCATATATTTTTTACTTATTTCAAGTCCCAGTTTGCAGTTTGTATCTCCATTTTTATCATTTTTAACTCCTTCTCAACTGGCCTTCAACAACCACTAGGAGCAGCCAACCCTATCTATCTTCCTCTTTAGGTACCTGTCTTTTCAGTAGATACATAACCTCACCAGCAAAACACGGGTGATGCATCCTATGTGATATACCCGTTGTCTGCTGTATTTCCACCCTGTTACAGGCAACCAGGTTACTCACTATCCAGTCCCAGGTCTAATTTGAAAAACAAAGACAGGAGAAAAATTTCCTTTTTTTGCCTTCCTCTAATAATCAAGCCTGAGTGTTTGCTGCTAATGCAAACATGATACTCTTGCTACTAATTCACATTTTAGTAAGATCATAAGTTCATTGTATATCCTTAGCAATATCCTTGCTCTTCAAAATCAATACGTTACAGAATTGATGAAATAAGCTTCTATTAGCCTCTGATATTGCAATCACTTCATTGCAACTTCTTTTAGAATGAATTAAATGAACCACACCCATCCACAAGATCTTTCTCACCTGCTTCTTTGATCCCTATGGATATTACCATTGAAACTGCCCCATCTGATATTCAGAAGAAAGGGATAGCCCTAAAGTCCTCACTTTCTCTAGTATCACCCTTCATTGGAAATGATGCATCTACCTTTGAATGTTTGTGAGGAAGCATTTTCCAAAGAATAATGCAAGGAGGTCAGACACCACAGCGTGTGCTCTCCACCTTCAGCACTTCTGCGATGTGATCTAGTCTGGGAGAGATCACAGATGTCTGTCCTTATTTTTATTATGGCCCTCTTTTTATTTCCAGTTGCCTGAAGTTACCTAAATAATCTAAGTTTACACTCCTAATAGATTTATTATTACCATCAATTATGGTACAGCTACCAGAAGCAGGCAGTGCAGTGACTCATCTTTTTCACTAAGATTTTTTATCCTCATTTTTAATGCAGTTTCCGCAAAACATATTTCCTCTGAAATATCATGCACTTTATATGCACCATTGCTTCTATGGAATCCTTAAACTCTGCGAGAAGAGCTACCTTCCCTTGTAGCTGATCCGTATCCAATTGAGACAAACGACTTTGCAGAAAAGAGGTTTGAATAAAGAGAGAACAGTACAAGGTAGATTTCCCCTTAAGGTTTGTTTAGTAATGGTTTGTCTTAAATGGTTTTCTTCAAGCCCTGAATGGCCCATCCCCTCAAAGAAGATATCCTTCAATTTCAGTGTCAACACAGAGTTCATCTTTTTGAACTTAAATCTGTGGTTTCTAGAAACTTGGATCATCATATGAAATTTCACAAGTTTTAGGAAATTTTAGTTACTGGAGACAGGAGAATTGAAACCATTTTATCTCAGGTGAAAAATGAGGAAGTTTAAATCACAGGCTTTGAAAGTACCACATGGGGAGATCTCCAAATATACTCGACATCTCAATAAAAGAGAACAATGCATTGCAATGTAAAATGAAGCACATGAAAGAAGGTCAGCACTGCTACCTTTCGATTAAACTTGTGCTTCAGAAAGGTTGAGGTGAAGGACCTCAAGGCCTCCCATATCAACTTTTGATACTGAGTGTCCATATTGAAGTTTGATCTTGGAAAAGAAATAACTGGACATTGTCTTGTAACACATGACTGATACCACAGATTAAAAAAAAATTAAGGGTCTGATTCACTAATGATTTTTCACCTTTTTGGCTGTATTCTGAGCTGGTGCAAATCAGCTTAGCCCATTGATGTCAGTGGAGTTATGCCATCTCTGAGTTGCTGAAAGGCCTATGCTGAGCAATGATTTACATCTATGAAAAGTGGTTTAAAGAAAAATTCATAGAAATTAAAGCAAGTGGAAATGCAGCACCTCTCTTTCCACCAAAACCAGAGGGAACCATTTCTTTTTCTGGCTTGAAGGAAAAGACTCTCTGTCCTTACTGATGGGTGGAGCAAGGATTGCCTTTTCTATGACAGACTAAATTAGCAATCAATCACTCATTTAAAGAGCCTTTCCACAGCTATTTTGATTCATAACAAGATTTACCACAGGAGGATATGAGGGCTGTAATAGCTTTTGTAGCAATGCTCAGTGCAGCAAATACTCTGTACCAGAAGGTGCTGAACCACCAGCAGTTTCCCTCATGTTCCATGAATATCACAGCTTTACCCATCCCTGTCTGTGACTACAGTACATGCAAATTCATTCAAAATATGGCTTCATATTTCATCATACACCAGAAATCTGCACATTCCAGTAGCTACTTTGCATTTAATTACTTGGAAAAATAAGGTAGGAACAATGAACGTATAAATAGATACTGCATATATATAAACAGATATTTTCAAAAGTTGCTTATATTTATTTGATATCTGAATTTCAGATCATGCCAGTTGACTGTCATTCTCACATACACACACATTTACGCACACATGCACACCCCACAAGTATAAACATAAACCCCACAGTCATGATTAATATAATTTAGAAGTGTCTTACAGTACTTTTTTTAGCAAACACGAAGATACTGAAAATCAGAAGAGGGGATGATTGCTTTGGTAACAAAAAGCTACACAAGAATAACTAACAAATTGGTGAATTGTAGGCATAAAAAAAATTTTTTTGGCATCCAACAAGAATATTTAAGAGAAATAATATAATAAATTTCAGGTGGATGGTATTGTCTACTTGAGGAGAACATGTCTACAGAAATGTGGATTATCAAGAACTGTTAAAATGAAAGTAACACTTCTAGTAAAAGGAGATTATTCCTTTTATAGGTGCTGTCATTTACATTTTATTTTCTATTGAATGATATTTTAATGAAAAATTGTACATTCAAAACTTTATTTAAATAATATTATGTATTAGTATATATTAATATATAAGTATCCAATATAATACATTTATACAATATAATATAGTTTTTTCACATAATAATGCTTTTCTTATGGAAACAGAAAACAAGCTAAAAATCAAATTCCATACAAAAAGCTGGTATGTTTTTGAACTATAGCCGTTTTAAAAGCAAAAGGTTGGTTTTCGTGTTTCAGCAAGAAAGGTTTTTATTTTCTGATGACACAAAGTCACTGTTGTCAGCACAGTTTTCCATGGGGAAAGTCACGTCTAGGAAAAGACATCTCTGCAACTGCCATTTCAAATCCTAATTCACCATAGATAATCATGAGCATTCATTGCAATCAGAGATATCACCACCATGACATGACCCCTCATGACCTACAATGTAATACTTTACAACAGCATGTAGGAGAAACTTGATTTGATAGACATTTTTCATCTGTTAATGACAAATTAGAGGCACTTTTGAATTATTCATGTACAAGCCTGCATATGTTTAAATCAAATTGATGTCATGCAAGTTTCAAACTTAGTACAAGCGAGATTTTTGCTTTTGTCTGTAACTAATGTCAGAGAAATGAAGTAACAAAACTCTACCAGAATCAACAAACATTTGAATTTCATGACTGTTTGCAACACTTGCAAGCAATAAGTATATCAGATTCAGTGCAGCCAATGATTTACCAGACTTCATTAAAGAAAGTTAAAAAATGAAAAAAACAAAGCAGTGTTTCACTGTTGTTTGTTTATTCTGCTAACTTGCATGTAACTAAATTATGTATAGATGTTTCAAAGAAAATATATGACTTTCAAAGAAGTTGTACAGGTTGCTATTTACAGTATTCATTCAAGCAGATATATGCAGAAAATGTAATGGATTTAAAGAGAGACAAATGCCTGTTTAATAAAACCAACTGATTTCAATGAGGGTCAATATACTTTTATATTGATGATTTCATTAGCACTGGAACATTCTATTTACCAACCAATAAACACACCTTCATACTGAGATTAAAAATCAGATTTGTTAAAACAATTCAGCACTAGGAATCAATACAGTCTCTGGTTCTGTAAATCTTCTGTGACAGACCTTTACTCTTCTCATGAATCTCCAAATGCTGTAGTCAACCTCACCAACTCCACTGAAGGCTCCGATCCATTCCCTCTGTAAGGACAGGATTCATTGCAACACAGCCCAAAAAAAATCATCTGACAAAATTCTATATCCAGGCTAATGATATCTAGGCTAAGTCTGTTAACAATGGAGAAGGACAGAGGTCTCCAGAGGGTGTCTTGTTCCTCCTACTGCAAACACAGCTTAGCAGAGTCTAAATTGCCATCTTTGGGGTTACATTGTTCTCCACTGTTACGGACCTGGCCTAGATGTCTAGCATCTACCATTTGGATGGCACTGGGCATAGTCTTTCCTGTTCTATGCGCTGCTTACTGTATGGTGGAAATGAGTTTTTGGGGACAAAAGTTGAAACAGGAGAAGTTCAGACTGGATATAAGGAAAACTTTTTGCCTACAAGGACAGTCAAGAAGGGGAAGAGGTTGCCAAAAGTTGTTATGCAGTCTCCAGCCTCAGAGGTATTCAAGGCCTGTCTGTATAAAAACTTGGAGTAACTTTACCTGACCTCATAGCTGACCCTGCTGTGAGAAGGAGGTTGGAAGGTTGGACTGGAGATCTCCTGAGGTCCCTTCCAACAGGAATTATCCTTTGATTCTATGGTATTTATCCAGTATTATCTTTGTATCGAACTGACTCCCCTGATGGCATTTTAGGGGGTTCACAGTGAAGGTCAGTCAAATGAGTTGGAGTTTTTTTAGACGTGTCAAGGATTTCACACCAGTGCTTGATTGACACCTGTTGAGGAGGCACATGAGCTTTTTCAGACTTTGGGCTTATTAACAATACAGTGATGAAGGACAAAAACTGGATTTAACTCACTTTCTTGCTCAGCCATCTTTAAGAAACATCTTAAGCTTTGGAAGCCTACAGATGTTCTGTGATGAGCCATGCAAGAAAATACAGACCTATGAAATCAAATTGTAATTTCTCCAAATGACTGTCCATTTTTTGAAAATTCTTTGCGCATTTTGCTCTATCTGCTAGATTCTGCTTGACTGCCAACAGCTGGAAGAGAGAGGAAAACTCATCAAATACCTCTTCTTCTTCAGTCCAGTGGTCAGAGACAACTGCAGTTTTTACGTTGCCTTAATGCACGTGAGGTCTTGGACACCTGGAAGGGAGAGGGCAGCATGTGGGACACAGACGCAATGGAAAGATAATGCCACAAGTGTCTGCATGTGGGAATGATGCTGTGCCCTCTCCAGGGGTTTCAGCGTCAGCACCGCCAGCAGTGATGGCTTTGGGACCGGGTACCATGCCATACAGCACGGCACAGCACGGCAGCTCTCTGGGAAGCAGAGCGCCTGAGCCAGTTGCAACATGTTGCTCAGCCCCTTGGAGCAGAGTCAGCAAATCTGTGTGCTTGAAAAGGCAGAAGAACTTGAAAGAAGATATTAGGATCTAAGAGGCAAAATCAGTTTAGTAAGATTAAAAAATGATTAGGCATTTATGTGAAGGAGAATATGCCTTACAATTACGCTAACTAGGCTAAAAATTATAGGGCCAACAGCCTTTATTTCAGGCATAAGATGATCACCAGCTGGGGACAGACAGAGATTTCATCTCATGGTATCATATTACACAATCAGGTGCATTATGAGGGTATTTTACCTTCCTGGGAAACATCTGGCATGAGACACAGTCAGAGACAGGATGCCAGACTAGATGGACCATTTATCTGTTCTGGTGCATAATTCTTATGCTACTTTAGCTTACAGACTTAACTGACTGCTTGAGAATATCTACAAAATTGTAGGGAAGAGAAGAGAGATGTTATTTCTAATTGAAGAACTTGTTATCTCTCACCACCTGTTGTTTGTACATAAGATGATAGGGTTCCAATCACAAGATTAATGCCCAATTTAGACTGGAAAAATACCAGCAAATCTGTCTGATTCTCTTATTTTAAACCCTTTCATGATCTTCAGAAATATTTTACAGTGCCAAGAACAATTTCAAAAATAAACCACAGGACTTAAAAAAAAAAACAGCCAAGTTCATAAAGCTGCATCTGTCATTTACTTATGCAAAACTTTCCCTGCAGAATCATGAATAACTTTGGTTATGTAATTGTTGTAAAATTTATGGGGGTTCTGATTATATGGAATTTTTATTTTTACTTTATATGGCAGAAACATTTGCAACTGACGTGTTGAAATAAACTGCAGAGGTAAAAAACTGGGCCCCACCCTAACTTTCTCAAGCATAATATTTTGCTCTATACTAATTGCTGCTTTCTTTTTTTTTCTTTACTGATCCCCACTCAGAATGTCAACATGGAAACATTTACTTCCTTTTAGAAAATGACAACCTACAAACTTATCAAATTAAAGTTGAAGAAATTCCATAGCTATCACCACCTCTCCCTTAAAAATGGATATAGCTTAAAACCAATTTTTCCATCAAAAAACATTTCCTATGAAATTTCAACTGCCTTAATGAATACTTGCTCTGCTAGCATTTGACATCCATTTGCAATGCACGTTGTGGATCAGGAATAGAGCCCAGGTCTTCATTTAACTAATGGAGTTTGCTAGGAATAACAAGATGCTTCCACATTCTTGACTGGTTTCAGATTTTGCTGAGAGATCACACTTCTGTGAAACCACTTTCACTTTCAAACCAACTTTCTGAATGCCCTTACAGGTAAACAGAGAGAACCATAAATAAGCATTCCTATACCAAACTTCAGCCATTTAAAAGTTAGGTAATGTGAGTCACCTGTGCTTCTCCATAATCAGTCAGACAATCTAGGCACTTCCAGAGCAGAAATCATACCATCTTTGCAAGAACATCTAAAATAGTGGGGTACATCCAAAAAGGAGATTCTTCTCCACCCGTTCCCAACTAAGAAGCCTAGAAAACTAGTTCAGATTGAACACCTCGTGCTTAATTCAGCTGACTGCACACAAGCTTCTAAAGAGCATACAGGTATAAAGACTGATCTACAGACCAATGGTCCATCTAGTCTGTTACTTTGTCTTCAGCAGAAGAGGAGAGATGGTTTGGGAAGAACCTGTGATGCCCCTAGATAATCAGTGTTTCCACACCAGGCTCATAAATCTGCCCAGGCCTACAGGGGAACTTTCCTTCTGGACAGGCAGTGGGAGATCAGCCAGAGTAACATCTGAAATAACTCCAAATATAATTGCACATAAGAAACTAAGATGAGACTACTTTTTAAATAGCTAATATTATATGAGATGAATCCCATATTATAATATTAAAATTTCATTTGCTGCCTGGGTTTTGTTGTAGTCATGGCTGATATTCCCATTAAGGTATCCAGGTGTATGCCTGAAATTTCCCTTCCAATATGGCAACCTTTCCGGAAGCTGAAGGCACATGTAATAGAAATAATATTCAGGAAAAATTACATGGGTGCTTTTTGTAATCACAGCTTCTACTTTAAAATCTTGCTGTTTAACTTTGACAATAACATCACTGCTGTCCCCATGTCCCTTTGAAGAGCAACACACTGAACTTCTCTGATGCCCTCAGTTTATTATTCCCGGTTTTACCCAGCTCATCTTAAAGTCAGAACAAGGATGAAGGGTTTGTAAAGCTGTTCCCCCCTTAAAATAGCGTGCTTAGTTTCTTTTACAGAATTGCTTTAGTATTTCATAAATGCAGATTAGACAGAGAAAGTTACTGTTCTTAAAAAGAGAGGGGCTTTTGTGAAATACTCAACTGTGGTCTGTCAGGATCCTTTTGGGGGCCAATTAAGTAGTCTCATCTAGAAGTAATTTTTTCTCCTTGAAAAAAGGAAGTCCTGCAAGCTACAGTAATGTAAAGAGATCTGCTTACTATTAACCAAACCCTTGTACCCCAAACCAATTGCTCTTAGGCTCTGAATCATATAAGCATCCTTAATCAGGAAAGTAATTGTGTGCTTAGGATTTCAGCTTGAAGTCAATGGGACTTAAGCAGATGTCAAGACTAATCAAGTATTTAAGTGACACCTTACACAGGTGAAAGCCAGACACAGTTACTTGCTTTCCTGAATTAGAGCTTTGAAAATGAGCAGAAACACAGAGATGAACTTGGTACTGCACCTCTAACTTATGTTAACATCCATTTTAGACCTTGCAAAATGAAAGAGTATGCATATTTGGAGACACTTTCATAACCTTGTAAAACTGGACTGATCAAGATCAAAGCATAGATGAGTCCCATGTTCAGCTCCCACCTCAGAGACCAGTATTATTCATAGACCAGAGCCTTACGTAGGACTGCCACAGCCCAAAATGCATGTCACCTACTTCACCCACATGCGGAACATTAGGAAAAGCATTCAAGAGGGTAGCCGTAGCACCGTCTTCCGCAATTTATAGACTCTGAGATCTTTACATGGCTGAAGGGAGGCCTTGGAGGGTCTTCTAATATCATGCCACAGTGATGATACAACAAAGGGTTAGGGACCTTTCAACCCAGTAAATACTGTCTTTATTCAGTGAATAGTAAAAGCACTTCTGCTTTGTAATTCAAAAGAAACTCTGAAAGCCTGTTGAAATGAACTGTTTGGCTCAATAGTTATCTAGTCTCTACAGCAGAAGATACTTAAGCTATGGATAGATTTGTTGGGTAGGATTATCTATGTATTATATATCTAATGCCCAGAATAATAACAATTTTGTCTGCCTTTCTTGAACAGAAAGAGTACTGAATTTGTAAATTATTGTAATATTTTGTTAGTGTCTAACTGCCTGTTGAATATTTAATGGCCATCATATTCTAGGAGAAAGATAGCAACATATTTTATTATACTTTATCTTCTGTATCACTTTTGTTAAGATACCAATTTTCCTTGTACAAAAAAAAGATCCCAGGTTTACTATGATTTAGTTTAATCAATTTAAAATTATTTTTACTTCTTTTTCTCTCTTTTACTGATCGCTTCAACTGTAGGAGAACATACATTTTTTTTTCCAAATGAACAAAATAAAATGGAAAGAAGTTCATCTCAGGCTTACAATTTTTATATCCAACACACACATTGAGCAATAGGAATTTTTATATTTGACTCTGAAGGAGAAGACTGCTATTTGCAAATATTTACAGTTTAAGAGACAACTATTGAGGGAAAATTAACACTCTGAAGACTGAACAAAGAAAATGGTGAGCCACAGGTAGGTTTCTAACCTTCTTTCAAAAATAATTCACATAACATAAGTTAAATAATTAAATAAATGTCTATTATAATACACTGCCTTCATATGTTAATGACACCTTCAGACAGTCAATTTTGGGAAGAAAGTATTCTTTTTCTAGCTTACGAACCCCCAAAATGTTGATTTTTTTTTATAGCTTAATGAAACTTTGCTTCTAATTCATCAAATAATCATTTAAAATAGATTTTCTAAAGATTGGGTGTGAATTATTTCATTACAACATTTTCTCTTCTTCGGTCAGTTGGTTGAGCAGATCAAAAAATCTGCTAGTGCTTTCTTCAAGAAAAGCTCTCCAAATCAACCTTTGAGGGAAAATTAATAAAACACTGAGTGGAAGGTCTTCCATTTTGAAGAGGGATGAGAAATATTTCAGGTCACACAGTTGAAAAACATCTTCTGATTACACTTAGTAAAGAATTCAAGAACAGTATTTTTTACTTTAAAATCATATTTCATCTGGTTTATCAAGAAGTTAAAGAAAGGCTCAATTTTTTTTATCTACTATTGGAAGCATACACAAAATAATGTTAAAACCCTCATGTTTAATATTCAGGAGAGGAAAAAAAGTATTATCAACCTGTAAAAAGCTGCAGAAATGCTTAAAGAAACATACCCTGAAGTGATACAGAATATTGAAGGCAACAGAACTGATGATTTCCGTTAACTAAGCACAGAACTGAAGACTGATACTTTACCCCAAATCAAGACAAATACTGCAACTTAGTAATCCAAAAGACTGTGTAAGCTCTCAATAGCAGGTGGAGTTGTATGGTATCTCACATAGATTCCTTTAACAGATCTATAAAAATGCACGCATTCAGATATATTCAAACTATTACCTTTATTCATGCACGTTCATGTATAAATGCATATATGTCTGCATTCAAAAATAAAAGCTATGACTTTTGTTGACATCCCCACATCACTTCTATGTTGGAAATCTTTTTCCTAGAATTTGTTTCCCGACTTTTATTTATGATGTTTGCAGAGATCACTTTTCACTGCAAGATCAGCTGTAATACTGTTGAAAGCGATCTGATAACGCAAAAACAAAACAGTACAATGTTCTTTAAAAGCATATGTATTTCATTTCCGATTTATTTATCATTTAGCTGGAGAGTCCATCAAAAATCCATTTATAACCCTTGCTATTCCTGAGAAAGCTGAATATCTCCTGATTTCAGTAGGCACATTATACATTCTGGAGTTGAAAGCTCTGCACATTTAGCATCAGCAAGTTTACCCAAGTGCTTAACTAAAGACTTCAGATTCTGCCTTTTGCATAACGATTAGAAGGTGCCCTGCTTTCTGCTGAGATCCTGGAACTGCATCCTGTGTAAATGAGGTAGCCCTAAGGGCTATTGTTGTTGCATTTGGGGAATTAGAATATAGCCTAGGCATTTTGTTTGTCATCCTTTTCATTCCCAGATCACACAAAATGTTTGAGGTTGGAAGGGACCTCTGGAGGTCATCTGGTCCACACTGCTTTCACTGCTAAGAGCCCAGCACCCGCCTACCCAAAATTCTAGCCACTCCCATTTTGAAGAAAAAGCTCAGGAATCAAGGGCCACTGTCACCGAAGTCCCATGTCAGATTGCTGGATGGGCTGGGGTCATCTTTTCCACCTGCTGGCACCCCAGATGGGAGAATTAGCACCCAGCAAATCCCACATATGATACTGCAGGAACAATTAGGATAAATTTTCCCTCAGTACTGGCCCAATAACTTTGCTACCTTCACAATATACGTCTCACAACTCAATGTTACTCCCCAAGAAGGCTGGGCTCTTCAGCTTAGACAGGGCAGAAAACTGCTGAAACTGTTGTCTAATTTAAAGCCAAGTAATGAACGGCTATCAAACGGCAGTGACTTTCTGCCATTACCAACTTTGATTTGAACAAATGAGCTCATGTAGAGAGGGTCTGTTTCTCGTTGCCAGAGAGTTAGGCTTAAGCAATCACTCTTTTAAGGTTGTCTGAAATAACAGACCTAATTCTCAACTCTGGCAAGTGCAAATGAACAGTGACTCCACTGAAGCCCATAGACACGCTGGTGCAGAACTAGAATGGAAATGAGAGTGAGCTGGCACACACTGTCACTATATGCGAGCCTACAGAGCTACCAACCAGACAATACAAATGCATGAGCAGTCAGGAGCTTGTATGCTTCTAGTGATTTAACCTGCAGAGCTTTTAAACGTCCCACGCAATGCTGTGTGCCCTTAGAGGCAACTCATGTCCCGGAAGAACATGTATCAGCTCAGGCAACAGCACGTTCACTATAGAAGCAGAGGGAGAAAATAGCTCACTCCCAGGTGTAGCTGCTCAAACACACGTGCTCTCTGCTGTGTTTGACTTACAGGAATATTAACTAATAAATACACTTTGTTTTCTTACCTGAAAAGCCGAAGACTAGCTGCAGCATAGGTGAGTGTTAGCTGCATAAAAAAAGCTTCCAAATCTTTCAGCCCTCTGAAGAAGCAACTAACTTTTTTTCTTGCTTTCCCATTAGAGACCGACGATAGCAAACAGTGTACTCTTTCTTGCAACACAGCAGCATGGAACCCTCCACACACTTTAAATGGCATTGGAGAAGCTTTTTCTAAGCAGAAAAAATTTAAATGTTTCTGCCTCAAAAAGCAGGCAAGCAAATATGGCAATTTCTTACTGAACAGTTCTACTTAATGAATATAGTTGGAGTCATCTGCTTACTCCAGTAACTAAAATTTTTTTATTGCTTTTTGTTCCTGTTATCCTGCTGCTCCAATGCAGTTAAGAGAGACTATTCTGAATCCTGCTCTGTTTTGTGCAACATAAACAGAATTTATGCTGCAATTACGAAGTCAGATTCTGCCTGCAGTTATACCTTGTAACTCCCATGAAGAAAACAAGTTGAGTACAGCTGAACCCAGAGTGTGGCCTCTGGAATCTTTATTGCCAACAGCAAAACAAGATCCAAGGAGAACCCAGCTTGACTTCCAGGCACTAGGCTGAGTTCACCTTGGTAGCCCTCCTAGAGACTAGTGGTGGATGCTTTATGATAAGAAACAAGGGCAGGTGTGCCGACAGGGATGGTGTTACATACAGCTTTGTAGGGTAGGAATTTGCTACAGCAGAGGAGAAGGGTTCAAACTCTTTAAAGAGTATTTTCCAAGAAATACGTGTATGTTTCCCGCTGATAAATGGGAGCCTTGCAGCCACTTCTACTCTCCATTCTGAAAATATAACATATATCTCCAAATATTTTGGTTTATATCTGACTATGAGAAAGGTATAATTTAGGGCTTGTCAACACAGGGAAACTGTCTAGAATATCTATTTCAGAATAAACTGTCTTAATATATCTCTGTGAACTTGAAGATGTTATTTGTTCTCTGACCACCACTGGATCAAGATCATGAGCTACATCCAGTTTCTTCTCCTCCGTATGCTCCAGCAAGTCACTTTCAAAAAAATTACAAGAGTTCTAAAGGAGAGTAAAACTTTCATTGATTATTAGAGATTCTTAGGTGTCCTTACATCAGGTATCTGAGTTAGAAGACTGGCAATGATTTGCTTTCCAGATAGTTAACATGGAGAGAGAGAAGCATCCCTCTGTCAGCCTATTCCTGATACAAGACACTATCTTAAGCTGTATCTTAAGCTGTTCTGGAAGGATTTGTTTCACAATATCTGGCATGCCTCAAACACAAAGCCATTGTCTGCAGGTGTGGTTTCAGATCTGCCCACTCTTTCACGCTGGTCAATGTGCACATTATGCTCCCTCTTCTTCCTGAAAACCAACACTGGTGGCCATGAGACACTGCAACTGATGGCTCAGGAACTGATCTGGGTGAACAGTAACCCTACAGAAAAAAGAAAAAGCAGCCAATTTTCGTTTGGGTCAGATCCCTGAACAGACTCATCACCCTGTCAAATCAGAGCTGGAGCTGGTATGAAGATGGTGGGGGAGGATCACACTGTCATATGTGGAGGGCAAGACTGTGTTTCTGGGTACCAGCCAGACTTGGATCAGCTCAAGGCAACAGTGAAACTGCCTCCAGAAGCTCTGGAAGAGAGCCAGGCTAAAAAGCCAAAATTTTGAGAACGTTCAATATGTCATTTTAAATTCTTACCAGCTCCTTCTTTACATATAAAGTCTTTCACTTCGATAAGTTTTTTTTGCTGATGCAAAGAGCTTTGGAAACAAGACATTGTGCAGAGGGGGGAACACGAACTTTAAAAGCCTGAGACAGGTCCTATCTAGAAAGCTCCAGCCTGGTGGACGATCTGAGGAGTAAAAAGCAACAGAAGAAATAGGTTTAAAAATACTAGAACTGATGAGCAAACTGCTCTCTGCCTCTCTGTCTCTCATGCATGTGAGCTTTTTACAGCTGACTGCAAGGTGGTTGCCTTGGCTGCAGCATGTAACTGCAGGGTTCTGCAATCCACACTGCCACCTTCCCCCACGCTGTGCTGCACTACACAGGGTGAATTCACTTCATGCTCCACAAACCAGTAAAATGGACTGCAGTGATTCTGTGTATCAGAAAATGACTCAAGGAAAGGTAAACAGATGAACTGCCTGAGCTTTCTCACTGAAGTCTACAGCTCTGAAAAGACCCCCCCTGTACGCACCTGTGTGATGCTTGGGCAGTTGTGTGCATGTGCAAATCACTGTGGAAGCAAAAAGAGCAGTGAGATCAAAATTCCTGCTAATATGAGCCATGCACATCCAGCAAAATCTCTGGTCCAGAGTCTAACACTTCTGAACCACCAGCAAGTCTGACTGAGCCATTGATTCATTCCAGTCTGCAACTCTGTCCACACAGGTAACACTGGTGAAGTCAGAGTTTCCCCATGCAACTCCTTAAAGGGCAACCATTGGGCTGGAAACTCATTTATTTTTGTCCATCTTTGTGAAGCAGTTTGAGAACGTTTAAATTCATAATGATAAAGAACTAATGAAGTGATAATTAACTGCATATTTCATATATTAATTGTTAATAATGGGTTTTCATTAAATTAAAAGGGGAAGTCTGTTTCATTAGCCAAATTTCGTTTCTTTAACTTTTTAAAATTGTCGCCTCTTCTTGAGGCCCTCTGAAGCGATTCAGCAGCACCTCTCTTCTGGACTGACCCCATGCTAGGTAGATATCTCATAGCTCAGGATGAAGGTGTCCCACTAAAAGGGGTAAAGGATTCTGATAAGTGTCAAGAGGAATGCTCTCCCATTGAGTCACAAGGTTCAGAGCAGGCCTCCTTGCATTCTAAACTGTCTCTCAGAGGAGAGTCTACGTGCGGCTGGATCCACTGCTAGTCCCAGACATGGTCAACGGTTTGCACCTAAGGAGTTAAGCATGTAGTCCCTTACCAGATTCAACGTTTGCCTGTCATAGCCCTTCCAAGGAATTTCACTGAAACAGTTTTGCAAAGTTGAAACAACAGGCAATTCATTCAAGTGACAGATATCACAGATTCAGGATTGCTGTTGATAAACACACTGTCTACAAAAGTTGAGATCAAGGTAATAGTTTACCACTTTAGTTAACAATGTGGTCCCGGGGATACGTCTGACAAAGACAGATGCACTACTCCTACCAAAAAGGTGTCCCTTCTTGAGGGGGGAAGAGAGTTTCAGGCCCGTCGACCAGTCTGTCAGGTAAGGTTTTTGATTGGCTCCTCCTCCCAAGACAGTTCTGATGTGCCAATTTTGATACTTTTGAAAATCCTTGGTGAGGTGGGACTAAGTCAATTATTATGTGTCGATTGGCTCTTGGCATGGTATGTTGTGTCGTCACAAGCAGGACTCAGCAATTCAACATGCCTTCAGAGTGGGGATCTTGGTACGTGCTCAGGGGGGCCATCTGTTTTTTATCTGAAGCAATCTCTGGCTGTGCAGCCTCCATCGCATGCCAGTCATCACTTGATTTACAGTGGTGGGCCACCACCCCTTACTTCTGTCTGATAAGTGCAAGTAGATTGTTCCCTTTGTTAACTCTTCGGCTCTTGACGTGTGAGTCCGAGCATATCTTTCCTCTTGGACTGACAAGCCTAGCAAGGCCATCAACCTGCAGAAGCCTTGAGGAGGCTTTCGTAACTTTGAAAGAATCAGGTGAGTTTTTAGGAATACAGAAATAGGCATCAAAGAGTTTGTCAAAATTAATTTGTCTGAGAGATTTTGCAGACCCTAGTAGTTTGGAACATTATAGCCTCTCCCCACAGGGACTTTGGAAAAGTCTTTCTCAGATTTCAGTCTTCTGCTGTAGGCAAGTTTCAAAAATCTCCTTCATTTTTCACGGTAAGATCTTCTCTTGTTCTTTTTCTCTCTCTTCCAATCTTTCTCCTACATCTTTTTCATTTAATTACATTTTTAATTTTAATGAGGCTTGTAACTAGTGGTGTCCCCCAGGGGTCAGTACTCAGCCCAGTCTTGTTCAACTTCGTCAACAATGACCTGCATGAAGAGTTAGAGTGTACCCTCAACAAGTTTGCTGATGACACAAAACTGGGAGGAGTGGTGGATACACCAGAAGGCTGTGCTGCCATTCAGCAAGACCTGGACAGGCCGGAGAGTTGGGTGCAGAAGAACCTGATGAAGTTCAACAAGGGCAAGTGCAGGGTCCTGCACCTGGGGAGGAACAACCCCATGCACCAGTACAGGTTTGGGGCGAATGTCACAGAATATGCTGGAGAGCACCTTGGTGGAGAAGGACCTGGGAGTGCTAGGGGATGGAAAGTTGACCATGAGCCAGAAGTGTGCCCTGGCTGCCAAGAAGGTCAATGAGATCCTGGGGTGCACTAAGAGGAATGTGGCCAGCAGGTCAAGGGAGATTCTCCTTCCCCTCTACTCTGCCATAGTGAGGCCCCATCTGGAGTACTCTGTCCAGTTCTGGGATCCCCAGTTCAAGAAAGATGAAGAGCTACTGGAGAGAGTCCAGCGGAGGGCTACAAGGATGATGAGGGGACTGGAGCATCTCTCCTCCGAGGAGAGGCTGAGGGAGCTGGGCTTGTTCAGCCTGAAGAAGAGAAGGCTGCGAGGGGACCTTATAAATGTTTATAAATATCTTAAGGGTGGGTGTCAAGAAGATGGGGCCAGACTCTTTTCAGTGGTGCCCAGCGTCAGGACAAGGGGCAATGGGCACAAACTGAAGCAAAGGAAGGTCCGTCTGAACATGAGGAAGAATTTCTTCCCTCTGAGGGTGACGGAGCACTGGAACAGTCTGCCCAGGGAGGCTGTGGAGTCTCCTTCTCTGGAGATATTCAAGACCCACCTGGACGAGGTCCTGTGCAGCCTGCTGTAGGTGACCCTGCTTTGGCAGGGGGGTTGGACTAGATGACCCACAGAGGTCCCTTCCAACCCCTAACATTCTGTGATTCTGTGATTCTGTGATTCTGTGTTTCTTTTTTCCCCTGTCTCTCTCAGTTGTTGAGTTTCAATGACCCCTTTTCCATTCAGATTGCTGATGTGTCCCCATTTCCCCTTGATTCCACGTCATGAAACCAGGATCTCTACATCCCTGCAGTGCACACCACAAATTGCCTCCAACCCTCTCATCTTAGCACTTTCCAGCCTAAATCTCCTGTAGTCAAGGCCTCTTTCACTCTCCCCTCAATCTTCCACTCTCCTCAGTCTTCTCTAGTTTTCTCCTTACCTCTCTTTCTCATGTATTTCTGCAGCATTACAATTACTATGGAATTCATCCTGCCTCTCAGGGTCCATCACAAGGACAAGGGGGATGTCAAGGCAGTCAGACACCCACAGCTCAACATTATTCTGCATTTCGCCACTCCCTGCACAAAGATATGCTCAATGGCATCTGTTAATCCTCTCTACTTTTAATATCTCTGTCCCATCCTAGGGTTTTATCCTATGAGCTCATCAGTACACTGGGCATGACACGAGGTGCCACTTAAAAAAGCACAAGTATAACGATCCCTCTTTGGCGGAAGCTCTCTCTGTGTTTCAGATCTGGTGTCAGTGCTGCACACAAGCTGTGCTGACAGTTTCATACCCGTGAATTAACACGCAGGTCTGCCAAGGAAAAGCAGCTGTGTAATTGGTGAGGTCCCGTGGTTTGATGGTTCGGCAGTGTCGAGGCACTTGGGGCATCTATTGTATTTATCATTGCTCCCAACGGATAACATAGAAGCATCATTTTAAATTGACAGAACATGACAGTTAACACGAAACCAATGCCAGATGTACCCAGACATTACTAAACTCCTTACACTGCTTTATAAGGGTGGGGAAGAAAAAGAAATTCTTTTCCTTGAGTTTTGTTCTTTTAAAGCAACATGCCCTTGCCAGTAACTCAAGGTAAAAGTGTTTAGGTGCATGTAAAGGGACACCCAAATTTTCACAGAGCCAGATGTGAAACCGTTTCTAGAAGCCCTCCATGTTTTTGTTCCATGTATGGTCCCATTGCCATTGTGTTAAAATAATCATCACATAAATCCCTGAATATACTCTGAAGGGGGCAAGAAATAACTATTTTCCCCTTCCAGAAACAAAACGTGTACATCTGATCCAAAATAGGCAGCTATTTGCAGTGACAAAAGAGACTCAGTTGCAAAAGGTCATTTTTTAGATGCCAGACTGGACATTCCCTCAAGGGGTCTAATTGTCAGAAAAGCTCTTCATTCTGTAGGAAACCAACTTCTTTAAGGAGTCTCCACATAGTTAACAAATGAGGAAACTGGAATTACTAGGCTTTAGTGAAAGTCACCTCTGTGTTCCCCTATCCATCTAAATAAAACAGAAATGTTTTTCCAAGAAAGAAAAATCATATCAATTAATTTTCCTGTAGGGGAAGCAATTGGTTGCTATATTTCTAATACATTTTACACTGACTTGCAAGCACTTTGCATCATACTAAATGAAGGCAGACTATTTCTGAATAGCTTTTTCCACATGTACTCTGATTGTATTTTGCTTTCTTTGACAATTTTGTTGCTATGCTATTGATTTTTGTATTTAAACAGAGACACCATTCCCAACAACATACATGTTTAAAAATATAGAAATCATTCCTCTTTCATAATTAGTTCCCCCTTTTCTGACTCCATTTCATGAAAGCCCAAGGGCCAATTGCTACAATTGTTATTCAGGCAAAACCCCCATTAATCCATATACGTTACCATAATAATCTGTTATGAAAATAGCAGTCATATCAAGTTATAGTTTTCTAACATCATTACGTGGAAGAGGAAGGAGAAGGGGATGGCTTGTGCGGAAAATAAGCTTTTATCGTAAACTAAAACCATCCAAAATAATTAGCTATATCTGGGAAACATTCATTATTACCAAAAGTAAATTGATTAATTTTAATTAATGTGTCTGTTTTACCATGGCATCATTCAGATTGCAGAAGGGACATTTTCCCTATTTATTTCTTCCATGGGACTGTCTTTCTCCTCCTCCCTGCCATCTCCAGCAATTCCAATCGTTTTACTTGTCAGGCTGATCAAAGTATGGCCGTTGGTGATTTCATGTCCTAAGCCCATTCATCAGAAAGTCTAATAAAAGTGTTGAACTCTTTTATTGATAGACAGTGGCACAAAATATGGGCCATGGGAAAGATCAGCCACCTCTGACTTTCCCTCCTCAGCTGTCATATGAAGGTATTGCTTACCCAGTGACAGAGGGGCCTTTTTTTGTGCCCACAATAAAATGAATCCTGCTGGAAAATAACACTAAAGATGGCTATTCTTCTTCTGAGAAGTGTTGTCCATCACAACCTTCCAGAAATCCTCAAAGGCCAGTTCAGCTTTCAGCTATGGGCTGCCCATTGCTTTATATGTCAGAATGAAGATTATCAAATAAGCAATCAGTGGGATGTCACGGGTCATCATAATTTATAGCACTACAAATACATCTCGGGCTGGGTCTACATCTTCTACTCCAGATTGAAGGGCTGTCTTGTTTCTGGGGAAGAAGAGACAGCCTCAGCAAATCTAGCAGCACAGATATATATCTCAGCAGAGGGAGGGCCAGAGGACGAGCAGCAACTTCCATGGTTAGGGGTGGTTAACAGATTCCAGCTAACCCTATTGTTGATTAGAAAGCTGTTGTTTTGATTAAACCATAGCTCTCTTTTTTTTTTTCCCCAAGAGTCAATTTTCTGTGACACATGATTTATTGATTTCTTCATTTTTTGTAGATGTAAGCATATTCTACTGCTTGCATGATAGTGAACTGTAACTACATAAATAGGGAGCCTGTGGTCCATCACAAGAGATGAAGTTAAGACAGTGGCACCAATTTACCCCAGAGATTGGGAGCACCAGATAACACAGCAGTATTTTATGTTAAAATTATTTTGGTAGAACTGTTTTTTTTTCAGTATTCAGATATTTGCCAAGGAAATGAAACTTTCTGTGGGGAAAAAATCCCGAACTCTCTAATTCATATGAAATTGCAAGTGAGGTGTGTTCATTTCACAACATAGACTGGATCAGTATCAGCTGTTCATATGAATGTCTCATACAGTATTAACACTAACAAGTTCAATAGCAAGACTTCAGCCTGCTTACTGCTGCAACCATAGCACTTTAAAATACTTTTCAAAATTCTATTCAAGATACAAAAACATAGCTGAAGTATTGCCTGCTAGCAAGGAAACAGTTCTGAAAGTTGGGGCAGCTTTAAACTATAATAATTTTCATTTCTCTCAGAAAAAGACTGTGAAAAGGCAGAATAATATCACTATACTAGAGGGAAGAAAGAAGTATAGTAAGAAACAGTTATAGCTGCATCAGCTATATAAGGAGACTTCTAATGACTTGAAAATTTAACAGAAATCCCAACCGTAATAGAAACAAGGACATGACAAAGAGCAGCACAGATACTTTTGCCATCATTCTTCACCAAAAATTATAAAGTATGAAGAGACATCTAAATAAACTAGTTTAAATGAGGTGGCAGCAGTACAAGCCGAAGGAATAACAAGTTAATGAATGCTAAGATAAATTAGGTGTATCTTAGTCAGCAGGAATTGATGAAATTCACCCCAGACTACTTAGGAATATAGTCAATGTAATCTCTGAGTCATTAATAACTATCTCTAAAAATGCAAGAAAAGTAAGAGTGACCACAGAGGACTGCAAATTAGCTATTATGGTACCTATCTGTATAAACAAGAAAGGAGGGAAAAGATCTAGAGAATCATAGACCAGCTAATCTAACACTGATTCTCAGAAAACTATTGCTTTAAAATTATGAATCCATCGATTCATAAACACTTAGCACATACAAAGCAGAATACATGTCATTGTCAAGAAAAAATCAGGTACAGCCAAAATAACTTCATTTGGTGGCCCAGTGGAAGGGGGAGAATGGGAGCTGTGAAACATCTAGACTTAAGTATACTTTGGACATTGTACCACAAAATAATTTTAAGAGCAAACTAAGAAAACAGGCTCAGAATAAGACAGACACACATTTAATTGAAAAACTATATTCAGTGAGACACTAGTTCACTATTGAACTGGAGAGTGAGGACTCTTGGTGAGTCCTCAGCCAAATGAGTCTGGCTGGTATTATTATTGGTATTATTGGTATTTTCACTAGCAACTTGAATGAATGTGTTTGCTGGTACTATAGAGCTATAGATAGCTGTGGGCAATGGGAAAGACAAGATTGGTCTTGAAAAGTACCTTGCTAAATAAAAGTTGTCCAGAAAGCACGAAGACTGAAATGCATAAGCATAAATGCAAAATTATGCAAAGACAAATATGTGAATGTGCAAATAAATAATAGAGAATATCTGTCTATGCAGAAAAACTGCAGGAAAGTGTCAGCATAGTAGACTCAGATTAAATGAGTTAACAATACAATGCTGCTACAAAAGAGGATAAATCTAATTCTCAGCATTATTAGCAGGAATTTCCAACATAGAAGACAGAAGACAATTACTGGTTCTGAGTGAGCCACAAGATGAACAGCTGTGTTCGGTGGGGGGACTTACTCTCAAAGAAATGAAAGGAAAAATTCAAAGAACGAAAAGAGATCATTAGGAATTATGTGGGTTAAAAACCAGTAGCAGTGATGGAAGGTTGAAGGACCTGAATTGCAGTCCAGAAAGAAGACTGACAACAGTCTTCAAAGATATAAAAGCCCATTATTACAAGGTTGATGGCAGTCAATAATTAATCCTGTTGTAGGATCAGGCATAATCAGATTAATTTCTATGCAGCAGATTGAGGTCAGATTTGTGGGGACAGCTAACTAAACAGGTAGGGAACTACACAGTACTTAGCAGTTCGAAAGGCTTGGCAAAACAAGCAAGGTAGAACATGTCTTAAAGAAGACGCTTTTTCTGGCTCCTTTGTGAAGAGGGGGATTTCAAGTAAACCACTTTAAACCTTGTTTAACAACATTTACAAACAATCACTATTCTTTAACTAGTCTACTATTTAAATGCTAAAGCAGCAGATAAGGCACTCCTTCTCAACACCCTTCTTCGCCTTTCACTGAGCTGCAGAGAAAGCATGCCTGGAAAACTTTTTGTTGCACAGTGCTTTACACGCAGAAAAGCACAGGGCAGCGTTTGCAGTTCTGTCTCCTGCCTTTCACTTGCAGCTCTGTGCTTTCCACTTGAGCTGCTGTGGCAGGGTTTCTCCCGGGCAGGGTTTTTGCCTTGTTCTCGTGCTGTTGTTCTCAGGCTCCTATTCTCATAGTTCTGCATTTGCAAAACCCAATATTCAGTAGTCTTTCTCTGCCTTTTCCTACCCCCTTCCTTTATAGATTCTAGTTTATATTAGAGGATTACTCCAAATGGAAGTGTGAGTAGTTCCCTGTCAAATTGTACAGTGCTAGAGAAAAAGCACAGTGAAAATTCACCGTGTCATCTTTATTGTCATCACCTGCTGCACTGTAACATTCACTGTTAGAATTGATGTCTGCCATCAGCCGTGGACATCCTAGTAAAGTTTTGTGCATGTAAGCCTGTCTCAGCATGCTTTGTCCAAAATTTTAGATTATATAAAAATAGAAATTGCTTGAGGGTAAGCAGAAAATGCCAGCTGAGATGCTGAAACTTTTATTAGTAGAAGCCAGGACTTTTTTCCTTTAGACAAAACAAAAGAAAAAAATTAATGGAAAATGGATAACCAAAAAGCCAGAAATTCTGCTCTTAGTAATGATCCTTACCCAAAAATGCTACACAAAACCAGCACAGCAAATATGTCATCAGCCCTACCGAAAGCCAGCAAACTTCTGTGAGCTTGGGCTGTTTCAGAAATTGCTTGTAGCTACTTCTGTGTTTACAGCAGTACTACAGAATCTGCCACATTTCTGGCTGTGCCAAAACCTATTTAAAAATACATAAAGAGAGAAGGAGAGTAAGCAAGACAGAGGAAAGCTATTTTGGGAGTGGGAAGGAAGACACAACAGCAGTAATCAATGCTCCCATTAGCAGTGTGGTGAAGAAGATCACGATGGGTGCCTTCCTCTGCTTCACTGTGATCAGAATGATGAAAACTTGATCTGAGAACTGTGGCCTGATGTCTCTGAAGACAACAGATTAACAGTCACAGAGATAAATATTGCTCCCATCAGCACAAATCTCACGGTGTCAGTGTTGTACCAGGAGCCCCAAAAGGGTGTGATCAGTAAAAAAAGCACCATTCTTTCAATGTATTTGTTAATGACTTAGACCTTTAGTTCTGGCACAACTATATTTGATCATGATTTGCAGTCCTATCCTCTTATTTAGCAGCCGTGGTGTCAACATAGCCTTTTCATCTAAGGCGTAGACCTTTATGTATGGACTAATTCCATCCTCTCACCTATTTCTTTGTCTGCTGTTACAGACAACTACAGGATGGACTGAGTTATACTTCCAGCATTTGGGACAATTTCAAGTATAAGCCCTTTCACAATAGGAAATTTGTCTTCAACCAGTGTAATTTACAGAAATTACTATTTTAAGACATATAATTATTCCGTTTCTCTAAAAGGCTGATTCTAGTCACAGCAGCTGCAAGCAATATTATAACAAGAATCTTTTCTACCCTTCGCCTGTACTTATGTAATTTATATCCAAAATTATTAGGAAGTTTAATATTTATATGTAACTAAAGTTTGAAGCAGAAAAGTTTATGTTCATACAGCAGTAGTCTGAGCTGCAAAATGACTAATGAAATCATAATTTCTCATTGAACGTGAATTTGTGAGTGTGGTAAAAGTTCTGTAATACATTTAAACTGTATACAATAAAACGATCAGTAAATCATATATAGCAAAGTACTACACAAAGATTACAGCTAATGTTAGTCAATGGTTTTTTAGTTAATGGATTCTTAGTTAATGGATTACCTTACAGTACTCTAGAAAACACCACAAACATTGTTTCTCTGAAATACCAATATATTATGCAAACTTTTTCTACAGACATAGTTGGTTTCTTTAAAATCAATGTCTGTGAAATAAGTAATCTAGCAAACAATGTGTGTCATGTTTCTCTTTATCTAATTTAGGCCAAATCTTTAAATTATTAATTCAGAGAATACTAAACAAAAAAAAAAACCTTTTTTTTCTCTATATGAAAGAAATGTCAATAAAAAAAGGCATGCCGTGTTACAGGCAAATTTTAAGGATAGCCTGGGAATTGTCCAATGCAAAATGTGTGCTTTACCTGATTTTCAGGGAGAATAATGGGAGGAAATGGAGATTACTGTAAGCAAACAGGAATTACCCCAGGGAAGAGGAAGCAAGAAGCACTTTGGGAGGAAAATCAACTTCCAGTTCACAATTTCAAGAGAACTGGCTTCTGCAGCAAAAATTTTTAATAATTCTGTCAGCAGGGTTATAGTGGACCATAAACTCAATCAGCTGACAATGACCTGTCATTGCAAAAAAGTCTCTCGATCCCAGCAGTATTGAGAAAGTACCTCGTACTTGATGAAACGTGGTTATCCCACCACATGCTGTTAGACTGTGTCCTCTTGTGGGCCTCACACTAGTAAAAATGCAGGAGATTCGGTAAACTCTCTACTGGGAGAGAAATAGTGCCAAACAATTTAGGCAATGGGATCTATAAGGAAAGGCTGAAGCAATCAGTCTTGGTTTTGCAAGCAACAGGACAGTGTAGCTCAAAGATTGTAACAGACTTCTTACTGTGTAAAAAGCTGTTGTGAGGAAGGCACTGATGTTTGTTTCTCTGTGTCTATTGTAGGTTTGACAAGAAATAAACCTCTGAATCTTCATGTGATGTTTCCGTTCAGATAATAGGAAATGCTTTCTGCTGGCTCCTTGTCATCTGAAGCTTTAATGAACACATTACAGCGTCACTTATCAGCCTCAGGGAAGAGGTATTGAATCCTGTCTGAGCAGGGATGAATTAGGAGACCTCTTGAGATCTCTTCCTACACCTATACAGCTTTCGTGATATATATTGGGAGTAGTACCATAGACGAATAAACATAGTCTTTCTCTTTCGCTCTTGTTCTTGCTCTCATTATTGTTCTCTCTCTTGCTCTAGCGCTATGCCTTTCTCTTACATAGAATTTCAAGTTAAAGAAAAAAAATCATAAATTCATACCAAAATGTTCAAACCATTCAGCAGAGCCCAGAGAAGCCTGGAGTCCTTGTTATGTCTTCAGCATAAGAGCACACTGTACCGTATTTAAGAAGATGATAGTCTGAAGTTTACCACATTCAGAATATGTCTATGATTTATATAAAATTCATAACTAAATTCTGCATTTATATAAAAGAAATATGCATATTCTATGAGTTCCTTAGATGCTGAGGCAAGGTACCCAGCTCCCAGCTACGGGGAATTCATACCTTATTCCCTGAAGTCAACTGTATGTTATTTGACAGTAAGATGACAATTTGCTATTTTAATGTCATTTTTGTGTTCTGCTAGAAGATTTGGACATGTACTGCTAGGATTTCTGAGATATTAGGGCATGAAGTGATGCAACTTTATGTTTTCGGAAAACCCTTATTGTGAGATTTTCTAATATTTCGGTACTACGACTACTTCGTATCTTGTAGTTGGCTGTAGAGTATGCAACAGTACTTGAAGGTGGGAACTAAAGCAGAGTTTAGTGCCATATTTATCTTCTGCAAAGCATCATTAGCTTTATATTAGGGCTATTGAACCAGACAAGCAATACTCTGCTGTCAGAGAATCAATGCTTGTGTTGACAGTCTGAGGGTATACTCACCACTCTCCTTGGTAATGCTGGCTTGTGCCCAAATTATGTTTATATAGACTTCCATCACTTATTTGGTGTTCTCCAGATGCCATTCATAGCTATCAGTTCTTCACATGGTACCTCAGATAATAGTTACTCACTAACCTAATGAATAAAACACTCACTGTGTGCAGTTTCACTGTAACATCGATTCTTGATTACACGAGTGAAATACATCTATAGCAGCATTAAGCGATTTCTTTCAGTCCCCTGTCCCTTGCCTGGAATTTTGAAGAGGATGAGTCTGAACTGCAAGCTTAATGTCATTCCCCTAAATGCATTTATGAGTGGTAGAAGATAGAATGCCACAGGAATAGACTGAAAGGTATTCCTAAAAGGAAATCCACCCTTGAACATTCCTGTGAGGCTGAACTGGTGGTCAGTATAGATGTAGAGCTGGATGTTCTTTTCAGTAATACTAATGGATAGAGTAATGATTTATCGTGTTTGACAGCTTTCTGACAGGGAGCAATATGTGTGGAGAGAGGATAAAGAATTTTCTTTAATTTCTTCAGGTAGCCAGAGATCATAGATGGTCAGTTCAAGGCTTTGATGGCATTAACCAAAGTTCAATTCCACTTCATAAAAATAGGTCAGCTAAATCTGGCTTAAGTGACTGAAAGGAAGAGCCATGCTAGTGACTTGTGCCAAGGACTAAGTGGCAATACCCTGCTTAGAGGTTGAATAAAAGCTGATCTGTTTGATTTTTTTCATTCCAAAATAAAGAATACCTTAACATTGATGGTTGTCTTCTCAAGAGGTTTTTTACCAGTGGGTTAAATTATTACAACACTCAGTTACGGCTTTCCTTTTCACTCTGAATTCTTGAGATGCTCTGAAAAAAATGTCATCAAGTATAGCAGCCTTTCATTGATTCAGTCTGTTACTCACCTTTTGTACTACAAGAATCCTGAAAACAAGGAAGGCATCTGACAGCTTGGTTTGTTTTGATGGAGCTCTTTGTAGACTTTTCTTCAACAGGATTTATTTACCAGCATGTTTCTGTTCCTGGCAAGCTCTATGGCTATCACATTTTTGTTTACTTGCACCACATTGCTGGCATCTTGTTTCACAGCACCCAAAAGCAAGGAAGCAATCAGCAGCTCGACTTTTTAAAGTTAATGTTTCCCATGGCATCTTATCATTTTGTTCTGTCCAAGCTTATAGATTTTAGGAACAAGATTTCTGTGCACTGGATCATTCCCAATTCCAGTGTCCTTAGAGTTCTTCAATTTTGGTTACCCAGGAGGAAGAGCTGTACTTTTTTAAGACATTCCATTAAGGCCCTAGGAACTGTCAGGTTCTGCTGATCTCTTCAAAATATTAAAAAGCCCACTTAAGTTAATCAGATCCTAAGAATTTTTATGATGTTTTCATAAGTATCACAGTCTGCTCACTATAGATTCTAGAAAGGCTTAAGCACTCATGCCCTAACCTGATAATATATGAAAGGATATGCTGATATCACTTCCCAGTGTGTGTGTGTGTGTGTGGTTAAGCCAATTCAGTCCTTCAACACAATATGAAGATCAAACATTTAGCATGTTCTTCAGCAATATCTGATTTTTTTTTTCTTGTACGATAGACTAGTCCTTGGTCATCCAAAGTTATGTTTAAGAACAGTTCTCTCATGTGACTAATATTAGCCCTATAAATGCTGTGTCCACACTTAAGGTGGCAGTGGAGGAGGAGAGCAAGTGAAACAGATACCCAGAGATCTGTTAGAGATAATCTGTTAGAGATAGGTTCAGTAACAAGCAGGGCCTTAGAAAGATTTCTAAAGACAAAATAATTAAGGACACAGTAGTATAAGGAGACTAGGACACAACACAAAAGAGTTTTATCAAAGGTACACTATTCAAGACTGTTCTTTTATGTTTCTTTGATAAAATAACTGACTATCAAGACAAAGAAGTCATATAAATCCCAGCTAACTGAGGCTGAGTGAAGCATTTCCTGTGATGATACATGGAAAAGGATAAGTTGAACTAGGAGTTAGTACAAAACACAGCATCTAACATGAGAAAAAAGATAGAAAGGAAAATAATCACATGTTGGGTTGAAGCGAGTTGCTAGTAAAGTTCCTCAAGGATTAGTCTTAGAAAAATATTATTGAGTTGTTTTGCTTGTTTGTAATAAAGAATAGCCACGAAAACCACTCATATAAAGTATTAAATACTATTTTCATTAATTAATTTAATAGAGATGTACTCACAAATCTTGATAACAGCAAAGCTGGGAGTCGCTGCCAGTGTAGAATTATGTTACTCGTGAAGTAGCATTTTGTGACCTTCGAACTGGAATAGTAGTAATATAATAATAGCAACAAGAAGAAATCTAATAACACCAAAAGCAAGGTCATTCCCTTAGGGACTATTCACTTGAACTTTAGCTATGTAATTGTTGTTCATCAGTTGTAAATGGCAGAGCAAGACTGTTCATCACAGGATGTCCACACGCCAATGATCTGATGACCTGGAAAATATAAATGTGTTAGCTGTATAACTCAGGTGAAGTACTTTTAACAGTCAGAAGTCATTTAAGAGTCAGTATCATTGTATGATTCTATGTTAAAGATGTCCCTGCTCACTGCAGGGACCTCTGAAGGTCCCTTCCAACACAAAGCATTCTATGATTCTATGATTTTGAGTCTTTTATGCAGCCCCTAAAAGTATGAGAGGGATAGAATTTCCTCTCCACAGCAGTAATATATTCCCAGGGATAGGTGAGTGATGAGTTAATGAAGAAGTCTCATCTGGAAGACTATGCAAAATGTTCAATAAAGATAAATCTGTATAGGGCTAGGTTTAGACAAGGGTTGCCAGGGAACAGAGAGACCATCTCTTTAGTGAATACTAGACATGCTTGACATGTTTAGCCTATGGAATAATGCCTGAGCAGGGAAATGAATACTCTTCATAGATATATCAAGGACATAAATACCAGAAAATAACTATTTGAGTGAAGGTGCAAAGTTAGCACCAAACAAAATTATATTAATTTGCTCTGGAGAACTTGAACCAGGAGAAAAATGAGACTCTAGAACATCCTTCAAGGAGGAATAGTGGTTGGAAGCAGCCCACCTTAATCAGTTTATAAAAGTCATAATGAAAGGTTTGTTTGAAATAGCAGTAAATTGTGCCTAACAGGTCCCTTTAAATTCTATGCTCTGATGTCGTTCATTTTTGTAGTGAAAGAAAACAAATCTTTCTCTCATAAATACGGATCAGAAAAGTTAATATAGATATCAGGCTTTCTTTTCAAAACTGAGAGATAAAATGTTCCTACTACCTAGTGACAGTACATTTTCTCTAATAGAGTTAATTATCCCTTTACTATTGGTTATCATTAACATTAATTATTGATACCAAAATAGCATCAGGAGGTCCCAGCCAAACTCAAGGCTGCACTGTTCTGGGGGCCTGGGAAAATAAAAATAGCAGAAGACAGTCTGTTTTTCAAAGAACTACAGCCTAGCTTCCCAGCTAGAGCCTCAGGCCAACTACGGCATGTGTGTGTGATAACTCCGCACAATAAGTAGCACATTTAATTTAATAGTGCTGCTCACAGTACGCCAAGTCAGTCAGGTAGAAGTTCTAGCAGACTGGAGGCAGAACAGGAGGGACAGATGAAAACAGGAGGAAGAAAACTGGATTCCTGTCCCCGAAATTTCATTCTTAAAAAAATAACAAAAGGACAGAAGGCCAGGCGCTGTAGGTCAGACCAAAGTGAATTTGACAGCGGTCAGAAGCAGCAAAAGAAATTAAGGAGGAAGGAAATATCGAGTAATCACTTTCCTTGTTACCCAGCTCCTGTTAATCTGTTGTGAGAGAATATACTATGTTTTAAGACATACCAATAAATCTGAGCTTAATAGACTTTAATGAACCATAAATTTGTCCAGTCACTTCTGGAACTCATGAGTGATTTGGCCTACATAACATCTTGTGGCAACGGTTTATACAGCTTAACTGACTGCTTCCTTTTGCTTAATTTTAAATCTGCTGCCTTTTATTTATACTCCTAATTCCCATATTACAAGAAACCTTCCATAACCATTGTATTATATGCATAAATATGTATATCTTCATAAACTATAGGCTTTGCAGATAAAATGAGGTACAGGGGGGCAGTTTTCGTAAAATCATTGAGAAAGTCCTTGGAAAAGTTAAGGACAAGACACAGATGTGTTGCACTCCTGAAGAAACCTCCCAACTATGACACTATCCTTCCACACACCATGTGCAGGTGTGCACTTACATCATCCAGAGACAATTAGACTTCCTCAGGGACGCTATTAATTGACAGCATGAATTAAGCAATCTCATACTTCTGCTAGATGAAGTATTTAATAATGTTCCTTTTTAGGATCATAGTCCAGCTAAAAATCCAAGTAATTTCTTATAAGTTACTTAATATATCACAAAAGCCTTCCATTAAATTCATGACCTGAGGTGGACATAACAAGATTTGTTGAGAGCAAGGCAACAGACAATGACACCTTGTTAGGTAATACACCAAACTCATTTCTTGTTTACACCTAGATTCAATTAGGCCTCTATTCAACCAGGCTCTGGATTACACCCTTCAGCTCATTCTGCTCAGACCTGCACTTAGAATCATAGAATCATAGAATGCTTTGGGTTGGAAGGGACCTTTCGAGGTCATCTAGCCCAATCCCCCTGCAGTGAGCAGGGACATCTTCAACTGGATCAGGTTACTCAAAGCCCCATCCAACCTGATCTGCGATGTTTCCAGTGATGGGGCCTCCACCACCTCTCTGGGCAATCTGTTACAGTGTTTCACCATCTTTATCATAAAAAATTTCTTCCTTGTATCTAGTCTAAATCTACCCTCCTTAGGCTGCTAGACGGTCTCCCCGCAGCCTTCTCTTCTCCAGCCTGAACAGCCCCAACTCCCTCAGCCTTTCCTCATAGGAGAGGTGCTCCAGCCCATGGATCATCTTTGTGGCCCTCCTCTGGACCTGCTCCAACAGCTCCATGTCCTTCTTGTGTTGGGGGCTCCAGAGCTGGACGCAGGACTCCAGGCGGAGTCTCACCAGAGCGGAGCAGAGGGGCAGAATCACCTCGCTTGACCTGCGGGCCATGCTGCTTTTGACGCAGCCCAGGATACGGTTGGCCTTCTGGGCTGCGAGCAACATTGGTGTCTCATGTCCATCTTTTCATCCAGCAGTACCCCCAAGTCCTTCTCAGCAGGGCTGCTCTCCATCCCCTCATCGTCCAGCCTGTATTGATAGTAGAGGTTGCCCCAACCCACATGCAGGACCTTGCACTTGGGCTTGTTGAACCTCATGAGGTTCACACAGGCCCATTTCTCGAGCTTGTCCAGGTCCCTCTGGATGGCATCCCGTGCTTCTGGTGTGTCAACTGCACCACTCGGCTTGGTGTCATCTGCAAACTTACTGGGGGTGCACTTGATCTCACTAAGCCATTGATGGAAATGTTACATTTAACATTAATTGTTTAATGTGTCCCAGTATGGACCCCTGAGGGACACCACTTGTCATTGGTGTCAATTTTGACATCAAGCTTCTGATCACTACCCTCTGAATGAGACCTTCCAATAAATTCCTTAGCCAACCACTATATTTCTCCAATTTAGAGAGAACAATGTGGTGAGGGACTGTGTTGAAGGCTTCGCAGAAGTCCAGATTGATCACATTCATAGCTCTTCCTTTGTCCACTGATCTAGTCACACCATCATAGAAAGCCTCTAGGTTTTTCAGGTAGTACTTGCCCTTGGTGAAGCCATGCTGGCTGTCTCAAATCATCTCCCTGTCATACACATGCCTTAGCATAGCATATAGGAGGATTTGCTCCATGATCTTCCCAGGCACAGAGGAGAGGCTGACAGGTCGGTAGTTCCAGGTGTCCTTCTTCCTACCCTTTTTAATAATGGGTGCAATGTTTACCTTCTTCCAGTCACCAGGGGTTTCACCTGAATTCCATGACCTTTCAAATATCATGAAGCGTGACATGGCAATGACATCAGCCAATTCCCTCGGGACTCTGGGATGCATCTCGTCAGGTCCCATAGACTTCTGTATGTTCAGATTCCTCAAGGGGTCCCAAACCTGGTCTTCTGTTACAGCGGGAGGGGCTTTGCCCCTCTGGTCCCCATCTTGCAGTCCATCAACTGGGGAAGGGTGAGGACAGTGGCTGCCAGTGAAGATTGAGGCAAAAAAGTTGTTGAGTACCTCAGCCTTCTCCTCGTCTGTTGATATGAAGTTGCCATTCTTGCTCATCAGGGGAGTATTCTTGCTTTGGCCATCCTTTTCTGGTTGACATACCTGCAGAAGCCCTGCTTGTTATTCTCTGCATCCCTGGCCAAATTGAGCTCCAGCCGCGCCTTTGACCTCCTGACCTCATCCCTACACAAGCGGGCAGCGTCGCTATACTCTTCCCAAGATACCTGTCCCTGCTTCCACTGCCTGTGCAGTTCCCTCTTGCCCTTTAGTTTGACCAGCAGGTCTCAATTCAGCCGTGCCGGTCTCCCCTTCCTGATTTCTTACACGTGGGGACTGAGAGCTCCTGCGGTCTATGGAAAATGTCTTTAAAGATCTGCCAGCTCTGTTCTGCCCCCTTGTACCTGCAGACCCTTTCCCCGGGGGTCCTTCTGACTAACTCCTGAAAGAGCTGGAGGTTGGCCTTCCTAAAACTTAGGGTCCTGACTATACTCCTTGCCTTTCCCACATCCCTCAGGACGGTGAACTCCACTTAAATACGTATGAAGCTGCTACGATGTCCTTATGTACTGAATAGGGACAGATGCTGAAATAAAAGCAATAAGTAGCATGTCTTGGAAGTGACCAAAAATGGAGTTTCTCTCCAGGTTTATCAAACAGCTCTTAAGTACTTTGCCATGTAGAGATATTGAACCTCATGAAACTTTAGTACTGATCCAGGTACGTGGGACTGTCTCGATTTGTTGTTAGGATGTGGGATTCTGAAAGGAGATAAAACTTAACGAATGTCTGTAAAAGGCCTCAAATATGTGCTGCTGCAATGGGTGACATTGTTTCCTTTGGTCTGTGGCTGGGAATTTCACTTTTGTTAGCTCAACAACAGAGGGTCTCCTTGTCAGGCTTTCACACCCAGATACGCACAAACACCCAAGCTCACATATACTGCATAGGACTTGGCAAGTGTAACTGAGAAAACTTCTCTGAACTGCCTGACAGCTGTACTCCTGTGCAATGTGGAGTAGATCTCACTCTCTCAAGTTCATTAAAAACATGAGATGGTGCTGCAGAAGAGAGGGGAAACTGGACAAAAGGAATGGGAAACAGGCAAGAAAACGCACAAAACGCAGAATGACTAACTTCTCTACTGAGAGCTTCCTAGTAAACATTTTTCTAGCAGTTTTAGATTTGGTTTGAGACATTTAAAGAAATCATAGCTATTTTTTTTTGCAATATGCTTTCCTTTTTTATACTTGGTGAACTTCAGTGTCCAGAAAGATAGACAGAACAGCCATGGCATACTGCAAACATTTTACAGAAATGCCTGACAACAGGTTTCTCCTGGCCCAGAATAAATTTCAGATGTGCCTGCCTTGCAGAAACAAGGGGACAAGCATGCAGAAATTGCACTTACTGCTTTTATTTCTTTAACAAAAGCAATGCTATAGAAGCAACATTTGGAAGACTTACACAAATCAGACTTTCTGCAAATGTTTATTAATGTCCTTCTATAAAAATAAAACCCCTACACTGATTAGCTATATCGCAGTGCATTTGACACCTGTATTAAAACAAGGTCAGGAGACCCTGTTATGTATGGGATAAAGTTTTGGGAGTTGCTGTTGATTGCAGTCACATTCAGTTTAACAATGTTGCTCCTCATAAATATCTTAATGAGTCTCAGGATAGTTTTCTTGGCCTGTGAGATTAGTAACATCCAGAAAGAGCGAGCTCTATGCTCAGCAGGGAAATAGGTTCAAGCCTCCATCTAGTTTAATGGGCTGCTTAAAAAGCAGCTCCTGGAATGCTCTTTTACTCCCGATGTCACCCCAAAACTGAGTTGACTCATGAGATAAGTAGGCACATGCAGGGAAGGGGGCTGTGTGTGGCAGAAAAGACTGGAGTTTCTTAAATATTAATGCTTAAAGCACAACTGCATTTTAGACTTGTTTTGCTGTTCAGTAAAGACAGTCAGCACAAGTAAATAAGCTCTATAAAAACAAACCCATTGAAATTTAAGAAAAGTATCATATTTGGAAGAAGGAAACTCACTTAAACAATGTGCTACATCTGTTAATTTTGAGCCACGAGGTCAAACAAATTCAGGGGCAGATAATTGTGAAGACCAGTGAAATACCATATCCCTGTCCTGAACAGTCTAAACAGGATAGAAATGCAAGCACTGTGAGAACTCTTCCCGGCTTCCCAGCTCCACTGTATAGACAAGAAGCTAAAATAACTTCTCAGAAATCACCAGAGAAAGCCTAAGGGACAAGATTTTACCAACACATTCTTAACCCTGCACTTCACCTCAACAATATCAATCTTTCTCACATACAATTTATTCTGGTGCTCTTACAAAGAATTTTTAAATGTGAACATTTAAATCCAGCTTCACTAATAGTGCTCCATGCTTTTGAAAGTCCTGACTATAAATCTGTGATAATTTTAACACAAATATTAGGAACCAAAGAAAAGACATTGTTGGCTGTACTATAAGGCAAGACTGCTGCAACTAAAGATTACATATTTATAAAAATAAAGTGCTCCCAAAATCATGAGGTATGTGTTATAAAAGAAGGACATAATAAGTTCATGGATTGCTCTATTTGTCCAACCAGATAGTCTACTTTAACCCTTATTAATAAATTACAAGCAGATGTCAGATACAATGCTAAAATTATGATCTTAATACGCATTTAGATTTGTAGTGCCAACAAAAGTGAATTGGCAAATGGTAATTTAAAATCTAGACTAAATATTATTGTAAATCTTCAATAGATGGTGCTATTATCTAAGTTAATATCTTAGCTGATTATGCAAAGAAGCTCAAGACAAGTGTGTCTGGGATTTGTCTGCGAGGAGAGACAACCATCTTTATGATGTCCTTGATGTTCATGGTACATGCTCAAGAGGACTTCCGTTTGCTTTCCACTCGAGGATAGTGATCACAAACATAGGCAGGTATTCCAGTTACACAACAAAAGTAGGACTATATGAAACAGAATCGTTGTCTGCAGAAAATGGCATACCTTTCATCATTTTTCTTCTGTAGTTTGAAATGGTTGATATCTGGAGCTAACTAAAAGCATGAAATCCAGTTTCACAGCATGGCAGAACACTGCAGA
Source organism: Opisthocomus hoazin (assembly GCF_030867145.1). Lineage (NCBI taxonomy): Eukaryota > Metazoa > Chordata > Aves > Opisthocomiformes > Opisthocomidae > Opisthocomus > Opisthocomus hoazin. The sequence goes on along the minus strand of NC_134414.1, from coordinate 16,050,152 downwards.
CTGTTCTTACACAGCTCAGCTTTAAGGAGGCAGGATGCATACAGCTGCAGACATCTCACTGACTTGACTTCTCGGAAAGCAGCTGTGTGGTGGACTAACCCTGCCTGGGCACCAGGTGCCCACAAAGCCACTCCATCACTCCCCTTCCTCAGCTGGACAACGAAAATACAACGAAAGTCTCATGGGCTGAGATACGGACAGACAGAGATCATTCACTAATTACCATCACAGGCAAAAAAGAGTCAAGCTGGGGAAACTAGTTTAATTTATTACCAATTCAATCAGAGTAGGATAGTGGGGAAAAAAAAACAAATTTTAAAAAAACATTCCTTCCACCCTGTCCTTCTTCCCAGGCCTAACTTCACTCCCAATTTTTTCTATCTCCTCCCTGCAAGCAGTGCAGGGGGGACGGGGCGTGGGGGTTGCTGTCAGTTCATCACATGTTGTCTCTGCTCTATCAGACATGAGGGAAGCTTCTAGCAGCTTCTCACAGAAGCCACCCATGTAGCCCCCCTGGCATGCAAACCCAGTACAGTTTCCCCCAAAGTGAATTTTCTGGTCGTTCCTTAATTTCTGTTTTTGATTACAATATCCCATCTTTTCAGGCAAGCTCTTCCAAACACCTACAGGAAGGTAACTCAGAAAACCACTGTGATCTGATTCTTGATCTGTTTCTATGATTTAAATCTCTCAAAAGGAATCACTTATTCTACCATCTAGGTTCCAGGACTTGGAAAGCTTTAAAAAGACAGAGAAATAACAGTATCATTCAGGAAGCGAAGCACCAAAGAGTGAGGTACCATCAGTTTCCAATTAAAACATAGTACATATTTACTCATTCCCTAATGGTTGAAATGTTCTCTCCTTTAACAACAATTTCAGAGTATAAATTAAATTAAACCATTAGCTAATTCCCCATTTTATATCCTATTTCAATCACATTTACTACTGTTTGATTGCCTACTCGATGTTATCTGCAATACTATACACATATTGATTTGTGGACATTAATATAAGATCAAGAGCACACTAAAAAAGTAGCTAAAAGAAACCACAGAGGAATAATTAGACTATTACAACTTCCTAATTGTCCTTTTTCTCCTTTGAGTATTTAAGAGAAAACAAGTTTTAAATATGTTATCAGTAAGTCACTGAATGTTAGGAAATAGTAATAATCAAGTTACTGTAATTGTTAATCAATATGATAAGAAAACACAAACATGGCAACAATTGCTGGTAACAATAACAAGGTGAGGTCTGGTCTTGAGTTTTGTTTGGACTCTGGCATCCTGACTCACCCTGAACAACAACATATTCTGGGAAAAATCCCACAGCGCCATGCACTGTGTCTGTACCAGGCTGGAAAAGTGATGGTCAGCACCACGTAGTGGATGTCATGCCCATGATACCTCACAGATTGTCTGCCCAAAAAAATCTCTACCTCTCTGACCAAGCTGGGTGTTTGGGTTGAACCCCTCAGACAGGCTGGGCTTGGACTCAGAGAGTAAATACTGTTATGTTTCAGACTGATGGATTATATCCTTTATTATTTGCTCAGTTCTAATTCAGACAAATCACCACTGAACAGGCATTGGTCACAAGAAGTCTGTTTAGCATATTAGTCCCTTGAAGAGGTACTGGGTACTTAGATGTTTCCAGCTGTTCCTCCCGCAACTTCGTAAGGTAATGTGGGTTTGCATCCCAGACAGTAGAGGAGGGAATTCAGCTGGAATATCCCAGCTAAGACAAATCATTTCCAGCATCAAGGCCACCATCATCTGCATTTTCCAGTGATAACAGCCAACACTACTGAGTTTTCTGATTAAGTTACTCCTGTCAGTTGTTGGGTATGCACAAAGTTTGCCTCTTGGACTAAACTCATTTGTACTACTTAGCTAAAATTATGTGTAGTGTGTGGTTCTTGAATGACCTGTGACGTTCAGCCCTGACAGCATGGATTCTGTTCTGTTTGGGGAGTTTAACTTATGAAAAATGAACAATTACTATTTTCTAGGTATCTTTCTAGAAGGTTAAAGAAGAGTTTTGCAGATCATATTTGCAGAGCAAAGCCATGACTTCTGGTTGGCTTAAAGCATGCCAAGCAAGTTGTAAGAAACTTCAAGCCTAGATAAAACCCTGGCAGGTGGATTTTACTGAAAGATTTGGGATGATCGTGTTATGATCTGCAGCAGTCCCATTATGACTGAGTGTCCATTATAACTGATGCTCAATCAAAGAAATTGTGCACCCATTTTGTATTCCCAAATATTTTAAAGTACTCTTTCTGTAAGCCTCCATGTGTAAAAATCCTGATGGAGTCAGGATTTTTCTAAGAATAATCCACTTCCAAAGGATAAAAAAGTGACAGAAGGGCTCTTCAGACAATGAATCTGACACTGCTTAGACAGCACAGGAAAAATATTTATTTTTGCCAGAGCCCAAGAAAACATGAATGAGGCAGTGAAAAATGAAACCAATGGAATGAACACCAGCTGCTTTGAATGTTCTATTAACAGACAAGTAACTAAAGGACTAAAATCCAAACTGGAGAGATATGGGAGGTGTGTAAAAATCCCTGCCATGATAGAACAGCTACAAAACTGTATGAGCAATGGCTGTTAGGGGTTTTAAATTGGAAATTAAGCAAAGCTTAAGTCATCAGTTTTTAAACAATTAGAACTGCATTTGAGAAGTAAACAGATGTATTAGTTTTGAGCAATATGAGATGACTTTATGAAGCCAAATGTAAGCAGTGGTGTAAGCAGTGTGCAATTTTCTATTCTTGGGCAAATATACTTCGTCAGAACTGAAAGAAGGTGAGGCAGCAGGAAACCTTCTCATACAGACTGCAACATTTTAAATTACTGCAGCACGCATATAACTAGTAAATTAGAAAGAGATATTTCTATCAATCAGGAGGGGAGCTGGGATCTCACTAGCTTTCCAAGTCAGTGTTCTTCCCCAGTCAATTCAGGGCAACAAAAACTGTTCAAGATGAGGGAAACTGCAGTACAAGTCTGAATGCTCCACTCACGTCTCCTCCCTTGCTAAGTTATCTCCTGTTCAGCATTGATACTAACCTAAAGTTTTATGAAAGTTCAATTGATTTTTTAATATTTTATTAAATATCCTTTCCATAGGACTTGAAAAGATTATTAGGCTGAACTCTCTTTCACTTCTGACCTTTCACAGACATTGCACCTTACATTGATTTTTCAGGTCTTTGATACTGGCTGAGCTACAACAGTTCCAGCAAATAGGAGAGGAGGGGGAATCAAATGCCATTGCATTAAAGAACTAAGAAGAAATTAACTAAGTTCGATTACCAACGATTCAACTGTCCTATCTCCTCCCATCAGTACAAGACCTTCAGAGATGTCAGCAAGAAAACACTTTTCCTCATATTCACCCCAGATTCAGCAGCCTTAACATTGCTTCCAATCCCCTTTATCAATCACTCTTAACAGTAAAAACAAGTATTAAAATAAATACCTGAGATGAGTCTTTAGGCAGTACTAAATATTCTCTTTCTCTACTAAATGATTTTCTGTCAGCTGGCTCGTCAGGCTCCAGAGGGAGCAGCAGGGGATCATTTGAAAAGAATTATGTTGCACCAGTGATAAATTAAATCCACCTGAATCAATAGCATTTAGATTTTTAAAAGGATACAGCCAAGACACTATCAATTAAAGCAAATTCTGACTCAGTAGGCTTAGTTTTCACATCAGGGTCTTACTTAAGCCAGTCTCCTAGAAGATAGGTGGGGTAATTTTATCTCCAATTTAGACATCTGACTGATGGACGCGAACACTTGACCTATTAATTCCTGGCTCTTTTTATGTCAGGCATGAAGTAAACGGTTTGTTTTCATTGTCCACCAGAAAGAGTCCAGTGCCCCCTGAAAGATATTTGAGACACCCACAAAGCGATGGGAATCTCTCATATGACCAGTAGACCTGTGCCCTGGCAGGACACCCTCATGCGTCTGAGGCGGCACTGAGTGCTCATATGTGGGCCACTGATTCAATCAGTTCATGCCATCCTAAGATTAAATTGCAAATAGATCCAATGTAAGGAGCTTAGTGTGAGTAACTCAGACTCAGCCATCAAAATCATTTGTACCTAAATTCAGCAAGATTCCATCTACTGGCAAAATTTCCCACACAAAGTTGCTTTAGTGATAGTTTTAGTAGTACTTGAATTAAAGAATTTACAGAAGTCATTCAGAAAACCTTCAGTATCATCCATAGGACATGATGTGGAACATTACCAAGAGGATTTAGGGGTCTAAATCTGGTGATCCCCGTTGGTATTTGGAGGGTTTTTTTCCTCATGTCTCAAAAGACAAATATTAATCATGTCAATAAAGGCACTAAGGGAGGATTTGCAGACACTGCCATTTGTTTCTTGGTTAATACTCAGGGATTTGGGTTTTTTCTTGTTTGGAGAGACATGTTTTACTCTTGATTCCAGCAGCCATAAGTTAAAAAAGCCTCCAATCATAATTTCAGGCAGAAATGGTGCCCTGTTTCTTCCATTATCTGATTTCTCCTTTTGCCTTACAGCTGAGAAATTTTGAAAGAGTGTGAAGGTAGATTAGAGTTGTATTATCTTCAGTTTAGCCTCCAGAAGACCTGAAGGATGACTAAGTCCCAAGTAACACCTGCTCTGTCCTCCACTGTTACATTTTGGGAACCCAGGTGGATGCACACCAGCAGGATCGGCATGAACTGCGTGCCTTGCTAGCAGTAATTCTTCTATTTATGTTTCCAGATCCCTCATCCTATCCAGTCATGTTAACAGAGGCAAAGAAACACAGCTTTTAATCTCTGAGCTTGTGTGAGTAAGCAAGCAGCTAAAATCTCTAAGGTTGAATTAATTATGTATTTTGAAACTCTTCGTAGGCTCAGTTCAGGCTGTTTTCAGAGCATGAGATTATTTTGACAATATAATATCTTACAGGATAAAGGTCAGCAGCACTTGCTTCTTTCAAGAGAAATTTCGCCGCAGGGAGAAGTTCAGATCCAGGCCCCTTGTAATTACTGTGGATGTATATAGGACTTAAATAACATGGGGTCAACAGGGTTTTCCTTGTAGCAGTATTCACCATCATCAACCAGGGAATTACTTTACAAAGCAAACCTAGTCAGTCAAACCTACCAGTTGCTCGTAACTTCTTAGCCTACACATTTTAAAATGCTTTATTTAGAAAGATGACTGCTGAGAGAAGCAGTTTGAATTGCTTTTTAATAGTCCATTTTTAATTTCCCGATTCTTATAAATCTCAGTTCAACTACAGAAGAATTTGGTCTGGAAGGGACCTTATGAGGTTATTTAGTCCAATTCCCTGCTCAGAGCGGAGGCAGCATCAAAAATAGAGAAGGCTTATCAAAGTCAGTCCTCCAGAACATTTTAATAATATTTGGAGGGAGTTTTTCAAACAGAACATGTACTTCAGTACATATCGAGAAGAGACCAGAATTGAATTTACTTCTACACAAGGTCACTTTTGATAAAATTTATTTGACCTGCTTTAGTTTATTTATTTCACCAGTATACTTAATGATGAATTGGGCTCTGCTCACAAGTGTCTCTTTCTTTGCAACGGCTATAAAAGAAGCCTTGTTCAGATGTAGCCATCTCCAATTAGTCAGATGAATGCCACCCCAAGAACCAAATACAACCATTCAGTTATGTCATGATCAGTTGCAACATTTGTGTACAAAGGGGAAATCTAGATGGCAAGGTGACCATCAGCATTCTTCTATAATGTATTCCCAGTAACTGTTTCCCCAAGGATTTATTTTAACATGCCAGGTCTCTGAGGATCTTTTAAAAATCTAATTTGTTTACATGTTCCTAACACTCCTAAATGTACTGTTATTGACTGAAGTACAATGACCTGAATTATTAGTGTTTTATTTCACACTGTTATCAAACAGAAAAAAGGCCAGAAGATACTCCTGGAGTTTCTTATACTTCTCACTGAGCCCTGAATGTATTGAGCCTCAACGCAGACAAATATTTATCGAAGGATACAAAGGCATCAGCCGAATTAAAAAAAAAAAAAAAAAAAGAATGCCCGTATACAGTTTGTTTCTAAGAGTACATATCACTTCCAGGATATCCAGTGGCATAACATATTGTAATGGCATTGATCTAAAACCTGCCAGAGCTGAGCATCACACAGAGTCGAACTGTTTGTAAATCAGCTTGCCAAATGGAATACAGTTAAATCATATACATGCCACTCCAGTTCTCAGGAAGAAGGAGGACATTTTATTAAATGTTTTTGCATTTCCTATGGTATAGTTGCTGAAAAGAGAAAACAGGATTTCTCTCCAGAAATGTGTTGTGATGTGTTTAGGAAAAGATTAAGGCACTTCAGAATAGCTGGTATGATGAACTCCATGGGACACATACAACCAGGAAAAACTCTTAACAGGTCTGAATCCCTACATAAATACCATCCAGAATGATGAATTTCAACACATTTCAAGCCAGCAAAATGGAAAGATGACCTTGACTTATTAGTTTTTTCTTCTGAGAAATTTTCAAGACAATTATAACTCTCCTAATGACAAAATATTAGGTCCTTAGAGTAGATGTGGAAACTAAACCTTCTCTGCTCTCTTTATGTGTTTCATTCCAGGTTTTGACAGTGAAAGATAGCATAGTGCAGTCAACTTCCTCTAGTGTTACTACGATTTAAACATTAAGCACATTTTTCTGAATAAAACAACTGGCAGTGACCTCAAAGTCATTTGTATAATATGACGGATGGTTTGTATAATAAGATGATCTAAATATCTTTGAATTTGAAAGCTAAATATGCTCTGCAAAATTATTTTAATGCTCCATTAGCTTGTAATCTTACTTTTTTCCACTACTATTATTACTAAAAAAAGAAAAATTCAAGAAGAGAGTGCAAGTCATTGTCATCTACCACAGGATTTCACCGTGGTTTGTGCTATATTAAGAGTTGTGCATATGATCCTACAGGACTTGGATCCCTCTGCCTGTGTAATTCACTGTGATACAGTGGAAAGCAATACATGCTTACACATTCTTATCATTGATTTAAAAAAGAGATAAGGACCTGCAGAGAAAGCTATCAGAACATAGGAAGAGTGCCGCACAGCACCTAAACCTTAAAATGCCCTTTTCTCTAGGGTTTGCAAAAGGGACAATACTCATCTTCACTTACTCTTGCTCAGCCAGAAATGTCTCAGGGCTGTCCCCTGCACTGCCAGAGGGCACAAGTCTTATCCATGCAGGCCCCAGGATGCCTTTGTGAGATGATCAAGATCTTCAGTGCCCAGCCAAAGGCCTACATCTGCAAGACTCTGACTACTCCCTAATCCTCGCCAAGGTAAAAACCATAATCACTAGAAAGTGCTTGGCCCAGGAGGTTTGTTAACAGGTCCCAAAAACCCTTAGCAAGGGTTTGGTAAAATGTTTTTCACACCATCTTTTTCCGCACTCATCTTCAGAAATGCTACCAAAAAAAAAATCACATAATTTTACATAGTAGAAATAACCCATCATTGAGTTTTTGTCGGTGTAAAGGCAAAGACGAATATGAGGAGGGGGAGGAGAGAGTGCTCTTTTCAGAGTTTGTGAAAAATTGAGGCTGTTTTTATTCTCAGTTCCCACGGAATTAATTTCATGACTATCCCAGACTGAAGTCTTCTGGTATTTAAACTTATATCAGTTCAAGCTGCCAATATGAGGCATCACAGAGAAAAAGGTCCTAAGGGTACTGTTGAATAACTCAGTTTCACACCAGCGAAAACATTTCATTTGGAATGTACCTATCTCTCCTATAAACGACTGCAAATATCATTCATTTTCCAAGAGGCAATTGTGGAAATGACTGTAATCAGGTTGCCTTAACATGAAATCTTCAAATGAATGTATGCAAACATAGTTTGTCAGTGTCACTGAGGATAATCTGTTTGATTAGTCCCAAATATTTAATGAAAATAATTTATTTCTGCCACACATCACAGTATGTATGCACCAGTTGTAGGCTCTGTCATGGACTGGTGAACAAAATCAAATCTAATGACAAAGGACAGGGTATTCATTATTGCTCAAAATAGCTAATCCTGCATCAGTGCTAGATTATACCCACAGCTCATCTTCAAGGACCTTTTGAATCAAAGTTGATGCAACATAATTTCTAATCCATCTGAGCTCTGTGAGCTGCAAATAGTATGAATACATAATAGTCATTTCCCTACAACATGTTTGTTTTAAAAGTCCAAAGACGACTTCTTTTGCCACAGAAAATAAAACACTAGGTAATTTTTATTGTTTTCTGCCTCAAAAATAGCAGGTGGCTGATAGAAAACTGCAATGAGTTCTGTTTCTGCTCATCCATCTGCGGCTCAGTCTATTGTACAGCTCTTATTTATTGACATTGTATGTCAATGTCAAATATGTTTGCAGGCTATTTAAGCTTTTATTATACTACACTTCTATAGGATTAAAAAACTATCTTTGTTTTAACAATGTCTGTATGATTAGTTGATGGCCCAGCAGTAACACTGAGCAGCTTCACTGTATGTCCCTAGGCTGTAACATATGTTTTTGTCTTCTGCTTTCTTTTAGTGTTTATCTGGCAAAAATTGAATATTACAAATATTGAAGTGTCACTGTTGATGTCTGCATTGTTACAATAAGGGTCTCTCAGCATTTCAACTTCAGACCTTCATTTGATCTTGAAAAACGTGGTAAATTTAAGTAATTTTTTTTGTTTAGATAATAAACTGAAAAGGAAAGCAACATTACAAAGGTGGACACATTTTTATAATCTATGCATAGAATAGAATAGAATAGAATAGAATAGAATAGAATAGAATAGAATAGAGTATTTCAGTTGGAAGGGACCTACAACAATAATCTAGTCTAACTGCCTGACCAACTTAGGGCTGACCAAAAGTATGTTATTAAGTACACTGGCCAAACGAGTCTTAAGCACAGACAGGCCTGGGGCATCGACCAGCTCTCTAGGTAGCCTTTTCCAGGGTTTGATCATCTGCTCAGTAAAGAAATGCTTTCTAATGTCCAGTCTATACTGTTTCCATTGCTTATACACACAATTAGTACTCTGAGGACTTCTAACTGTACACAATATATAGGTAGTGGGTTAAAGATTTTGGGGAAAGAAAAGGTTCTGCTTTGTCCTTCCATTTCATTTAAATAGTCAGTGAAGCTCCTGTTTCCATCCCAATCAACAGCAATAGGAAAGTTTCTAAGGAATTTGAAAACTTTGTTTATTATTGTTTGGGGTACGCAAAACAGAAAATTAAAGTTCTATCCCTCATGGTTTCTCTCTCCTGTCTTTCTGCTTAGATACAATTCACTTTCTCTAGGTCAACTGTACTTCATAAGTCACAGTTAAAGTCCTTCAAGTCAAAAACCCATACATTCATATGCCTGTGCATAAATAGCACACATGAGCACACAGAGCATGATTATACACCTTAGGTTTAAAGACACAGATACATATTTCAGCATCCAAAAGAATTCTGCAAAACACTAGCAGTTATTATTCAAGGTATTGATTTTAATGAGAGCCAAAAGTTTCAGCATCCCTGGAAATCAGGACACTTATTTAGGTCATATGGATATTAGCCAACATTTTCAAAAATAGCTGTCTAAACTTAGGAACAGAAAATCATATTTAAGCATCAGCCTCAGCAGTTCATTTTTTTCAGTTATTAACCACTTGCAACTGCTAGCTTATTTTCCTAAGTCCATAGGCCACAACTTTTCAGAAATTACTGAATAGTTACAATGGTTTGATTTTGGACGTCCAACTTCTGTGACATGTTCAAGGGCCAGATTTCCAAAGAGCAAGACTTAACCATTTCTAATTAGGCTGATCTAGGCATCCAAAATATCTAATCTTTTCTCAAAATGTTGGATTTCTGAAGTAAAGTTTAGGACTTCTAAAATACTTTAGCATTACTGTTGTGGTGCTTTTCCCTGTTTCACCTATGCACAGTGATTTTGCAATGCACAGTGTTATGGATGTGTTTTGGAAATCTAAGTTAGGTGTACAGCAGCAGCTGTGGGGCAAGAGCAGTCAAGCTGGGGGCCAAGGGTGACAGCCCTTCCCGACACAGTATCATTCCACAGCACCCAGCCAGAGAAGCAGAGGGGATGGGGAGGTGACCAGGGTCAGCCACAGCCCAGGGATGGCCAGACTATCCTGCAGCTATGTCAAGTTTGAGGTGACACCAGGGAGGACCAGGGTGGGGATGGAGCATGTCCAGGCACAGGCATGGCTGTGACAGGGCGCAGGCAGGGACAGCAGCTGGACCCCAGGTTATGCTGCACCGTGTCAGAGCTGGCCTGGAGCACAGCCACCAACCCCTGGGGAGTGGCGAGAGGTTGTGGCACCTGTTCGTGCCCTCGGGAACCTGAGAGCAGCTTCATCTCACCCCACTTCAGAAATCTGAGTGTTAGATATCTCAAATGGAGCTAGCTGCCCCAGATTTTGCACAGTCAGTGGATAGAAAAAACCACCTCCGTGGGGCAACACTGGTCTGTTTTAGACACCCGTCCTTGGATAAGTTGAATCATGAAGGCACTGATTTCTCTAACCAGACAAATGAAGAATCTTGTATGAATCTAGCTTTTAGGTACCTAAATCATGAGATATAATCCCTCCCGCCAATTTGATTTTAGTGGAAGAAGGGGTTAGTCATACCCATATTTTGCCTTGAAATATTCTTGCTGTCATCCGTATGTGACAGCAGGTACACCTTCTCTCAGCTCTTTTAAGAAAAAGTTATTTCTCTGTCAAAACTAACTTTTGTTATCCTTGTAACCATTATGAAGAAGAAGGTGTGTCTAGCCTCCAACTTTCAATTATTAATCCATAGATTTTACTTTTAGCAAAACATATGAGAATAAAGTAAAATATGGTGTTATGCGAATGTAGGCTGCAATGACAGGCTATAATTCAGATCAAATATAGTTACTAAAACCAGTGTGAGAAAAAAATATTAGAATTCAGCATATATTTGTAACTTGCTTGTTTTTTACGATGTCAGAATTTGAAAAGAAAATTTAAAAATGCCTGTTTCATTTTGATTGTGTAAACCTTCTCAGATATGAACTTTGAAAGGTTCTTCCTCATACTGTTATGCATGCTCACTCTCTCAGCACCAGACAGACACCAAGCAAAGAACTGCAGCTTTTAAAAACAGTATTAGGATGCATGGCAAAAAACACCTGCTCCAGCTGCTTTTTTAATGGCAGAACAGCTATACTGGTTGGGAGATAGTGAACACATACCTCAGGAAAGAGGCAATTTACTGTAACACTTCTGTAACCCATGATCTGAGCAATCAGATTTCCCTTTCAGCAGCAAGTGCAGGGCTGATAACTAAATGAACTGTTATGCAAGGTGTCAAACTTGTCCCTGTGAAACCTTAGGGTTACACCAAAGGTGAGTTTGACCTGTGGGACTTCAGCACCAGAGATTCAGCATTTCTATTATTAGATGATGTGTCAGCACTAAAAGTACTATGGATAATGTAGCCACAAAACTGAAACAGACAATAAGGAAGGGAACTTCACAATTAATGAAGAACTAATTTAATGAAGGCTGTGAAAAGAAACTGTGATGCATGTTTAAAGGGCAGGGAGAAGAGACTGTGAAGGGTCATTGTAGTCCTCTGCTCTTCGTATTTATCTCCTTGATGACTTATTTCACATATTCATTAACACAGATTATCTACAAAACTGCCTAGATTTTTATCTAATAGTAATATTTAATAGAAGCTGATCCTGCATTTCTTGTCTTGTTTCATGACACCAAGTCTACCTATATATATGTAGTGCAGGTGGCATTTGGAGCCCCATACAGTCCTGACAGTCAAGTTGAACAGCATTGTCAGGAGATGCACATGTTTCAAAGACAAGAAACTCATGTCGAGATGTTAAGCAATAATTCCGAATCAAAGAAAGATGTTCACTACAGCCTGATCTTAAAGATATTGAGCATCCATGAACATATGGTAAATGAATAGAGGCTTAACACCGCTGATGACCAGAAAACTTTTGTTTTGTAAGACATATAAGAAATTTGAATGTAAGTGATAAGATACACAGAACGAGTACCATAGCCCTGAACCTGAGCAAGCATCACAAATGTAGTAACAGAACAGACGGGTAAGTACAGAAAACAGAGAAGAGTGAGCAGGAAGCTCTGGAGAGTAATATTTTTTGGGAGATGCAGGAGGAGGAAGAGTGGTTGGGGACTAGGGACTGGGAAGCAAGAAGACTTTAGGGAGCTTTGGTTTGTTTGATTAGGGTTATTCTGAAAGCGGTGGCCGAGGCTTTTGGACACATTTGTAAGTGCAGCCTGGAATAGCTGAGGCTGCTTTGAGGATTTGCTGTGTGTCTGCTGTTCAAAGGAAGGTTAGCAGAGTGCAGATGGGACTGGGGTAGCACCCTGTGTGATCCTGATGAAGAGGCAACCGTTGCCCACACCTAGGCAAGGTTAAGAGGCTAAGTGGCTGAGTCAACAGCAGAGTTTGTTCTTAGAACCTGTACTGCAGAGAGCACAAGGAGCAGCGTATCACCTTGCTGCTTATTTTGTGGAGGTTTGGTTGTTTTCTTTGATGTTCTTCTGTATTTCTAACATATTGCTAACCAGTTTTATTAAAATAAGAGTATGAGCAATACTGATCACTCCTTCAAAGAAGAAGGTAAACTAATAAAAGCTTCTGAAAAACACCCAATTCCCTGTTCATAGTATGCTATGGATGAACAGGAATTATCTAAGTTTTGTTCACAGAGTGTGAGCAGTATCTTGTCCTGACGGATCTGTCCTCTTGAGATGAGGAGGGTTGAACCGAAGAAACGTACAGAACAAAGGTTCCCATTGGAAGCCTATAGCGTGGTCAGACCATTCCCACCTTGGCTGTGTCACCCCTTGTGCCAACATGCTCCCATGGGAGTGCAACTTTAGCAAATCCCATGAGATTGCCACATGTACCTGTGGTGTACAAAATGAGTTGTCACTGTCCATGTTGCTACCACTGATGCAGGGAAGGCCCAAGGGGGATGTTCTGGAGGCTAAATTTGGGGTGCCAGGAAAGACACAGAAGTCCAGGACCTTATTGAAATCATTCTCTGAAAAACCGCCAGCTCCATGCATAAGACCAAAGATGCAGGCAAACAACCACAGTGTCTATGAAAGAATGAGATGACAGTATAGTAATTAGGGACTTAGGCATCTGAGAAACTGGGGAAACCTGTATAAGAAGAATGAGATATATGTTAATCATAACAGAACCAGGCTGCTGGCACTAAAATTTAATATACTGGCGAGAAATGGTTACAGAGGGAGCAGACGAAAAGCTGACATTGTAAGAGCATCTCTCTTCAGACTTATTTGACCTATGTGGTGGTTGTGGCTAATGCTCAGTGTACCTCTGAGAATAACGGTAGAATAATTTCTGCACAAATACAATAAATAAGGAAGGTGAGTTAGACCACTTACAACGCCATTTTGCTGGTGTGTGCCAGTTTCAGGTGGCAGGGTGAGGGCAGAACTTGCAAAAGTTTCTACACCAGTGCTAAAAGCATAAAAACAAAAAGATAGGAGAACTAAAACTTGTGTTTTTTCAATAATGGGATGGCCTAGATGGCACCAGGCTTCACAGAATCACAGAATGTTAGGGGCTGGAAGGGACCTCTGTGGGTCACCTTGTCCAACCCCCCTGCTGAAGCAGGGTCACCTGGAGCAGGCTGCACAGGACCTTCTCCAGACGGGTCTTGAATATCTCCAGAGAAGGAGAATCCACAACCTCTCCCGGCAATCTGTTCCAGTGCTCCATCACCCTCAGAGGGAAGAGGTTCTTCCTCATGTTCAGCTGGAATTTCCTATGCTTCAGTTTGTGCCTGTTGCCCATTGGCCTGTTGCTGGGCACCACTGAAAAGAGTCTGGCCCCATCCTCCTGACACTCACCCTGAAGATATTTATAGGCATTGATAAAGTCCCTCTCAGCCTTCTCTTCTTCAGGCTAAACAAGCCCAGCTCCTTCAGCCTCTCCTCATAGGAGAGATGTTCCAGTCGCGTAATCATCTTTGTAGCCCTCCACTGGTAGCTATCCAGTAGCTCTTCATTTTTCTTAAACCGGGGAGCCCAAGCCAGGCTTGCTGGAGTCAGATGGGATTCACCTTTCTCACAGGAGGAAGAGTGTCTTTGCTCATGAGCTAGTGGTGCTCATTGACAGAGCTTTAAACTAGGGTTGAAGGGGGAAAGGGATAGTATCAGCCCTGCCCGTGGAGAGCTGTGGGATGACACGCCACGGTAAGAGGGATGGGGTGCTATTGGGGGCCCTCAGCCTGTTGCTCTGAGACGTGCTGGCTGCGCTGCAGCACACCTGAAGTCTTATAAAGATGAGTCAGGAGCACCTGAGGTAATGGGGGCCAATTATGTGGAATGAAGGGGTGTTCCTCTAAGAAGGAGACACGGCCAACAATCCAGCTGAAGTTCAACAAGGACAAGTGGAAGGCTCTGCACGTGGGTTGGGGCAATCCCAAACACAAACACAGGCTGGGTGGAGAATTGCCAATGGCCTACCTGACCAAGCTAGTGCTCTTCTATGATGGAGTGACTACATCAGTGGACAAAGGAAGAGCTACGGATGTCATCTATCTGGACTTCTGTCAGGCCATTTACACAGTCCCCCACAACATCCTTCTCTCTAAATAGCAGAGATATGGATTTGAAGGGTGGACTGTTCAGTGGATGAAGAATTAGTTGGATGGTCACATCCAGAGGGTAGTGGTCAAAGGCTCAATGTCAAGATAGAGATCTGTGACAAGTGGTGTCCCTCAGGGGTCTGTATAGGGACTAGTACATAGTGGGATTGAGCGCAACCTCAGCAAGTTTGCAGATGACATCAAGCTGAGTGGTGCAGTCGACACACCTGAGGGATGAGATGCCCATCCAGAGGGACCTGGATAAGCTTGGGAAATGGGCCCATGTGAACTTCATGAGGTTCAACAAGGCCAAGTGCAAGGTCCTGCACATGGTTCAGGGCAACCTCCGGTATGAGTACAGGCTGGGGGATGAAAAGATGGAAAGCAACCCTGCCAAGAAGGACTTGGGGAAAATGTTGGATGAAAAGCTGGACATGACCGAGCAATGTGTGTTCTTGCAGCCCAGAAGGCCAACCGTATCCTGGACTGCATCAAGTGAAGCAAGGCCAGCAGGTTGAAGGAGGGGCTTCTGCCCCTCTGCTCCATTCTGGTGAGACCCCACCTTGGCTACTGCATCCACCTCTGGAGCCCTCAGCACAGGAAAGACATGGACCTGTTGGAGTGGGTCCAGAGGAGGCCACAAAAATGATGGGAGGATTGGAACATCTCTCCTATGCAGACAGGCTGAGAGAGTTGAGGTTATTCAGCCTGGAGAAGAGAAGGCTGTGGGGACATCTTATTGCAGCCTTTCAGTATTTTAAAGGGGCTTGTAAGAAAGACGGCTCAAACATTTTCATAGGGCTTGTTGCAGTCGGACAAGGGGTAGTGGTTTTAAACTAAAAGAGGATAGATTTAGACTAGATATAAGGAAGAAATTTTTTACAGTGAGAGTGGTGAAACACAGGCACAGGTTGCCCAGAGAGCTGACAGATGCCCCATGCCTGGAAACATTGTAGGTCAGGTTGGACAGGGCTCTGAGCATGTTGAAGATGTCACTGCTAATTGCATGGGGGGTTAGACTGGGTGACCTTTAAACGTCCCTTCCAAGCGAAACTGTTTGATGATTCTATGAAAATTTTCAGATCAAACAACAAACCTAACATAACAGGCACCTCAAACACACAGTGGAGGAGCAAAACCATAGGGATACGATGTCATCAAGCAACAAACCTTATGGGAAGAATGTGGTAAGATGTAAACGCGGGAGAGTGACCTGTATGTGACAGACAATATTAAGTGTAACAAAAAAAGTTCTATGGACTCCTCTCAGGTGCAAATTCCTGATAGCAGCATATGCTGCTTGGATTGCACAACCAACACCCCACACAGGATGACAGCAGTGATTAAGAAATTTTGTGTGAGATGAGAGAAACTGTAAGTTTAGGAGAGGCAGCAGTAGGTAGGAGATTTCAGCTACCCAGCTATGAACTACAGCCATGCTTCACTGTGATACAGAGATAACTCTTTTGAATACAACAAATGACTGTGTAGAACAGTTGGTCCTCAAAACCACAAGGAAAGATGACCTTCTTCTGCACTTGATCTTGAATTGTGCACAGGACCTAGCTGAAGGTTTACCCATGGAGAAGTCATGCTGTAGCGGGTTTAATATGGCAGCCAGAGAAAGCAGAACAACACCACACTGCACATGAATATTGAGCTTGAAGAGATGGAACTATATAAGAATAAGTCAGACCAGACAAGGTGGAGGACATGAGGAAGGCAGAGAGTAGTCAAAAGAAGAAGAAAGTCTATGAGAAGCCTGAAGAATATCCAACAGTAGTGCATTCAAAGTGGAGGTAAAATATTTGTCATAGTTCAAAAAGACGAAGCGGTACAAGAAAATAACTTATGTAGCACAATAGGACATGTAGGGAGACTAGAAAATTGACTGGTATTTAAGAAATAGGACGTTGTCTCAAACAAGCAGAACAGAGAAGTCCATAAAACATAGCAGATCGAATGTAAAGAGGAAATGCTGATAATTAAAACAAAAACCAAAACAAAACTGAATAGTGCTTTGCTCTCCTTAAACTAGTTTACTCCTTGAAGTACAATAAAAATCAGAATCAGACCAGGAAACTGCTACAGCTGATTGATGGCAAAGGTGTAAAAGGAACATGTGGGGACAATAAGGGAACAACAGGGAAGCTCTGTAATTTCCTTATATTTTTCTTTACTGTTGAAGACGATGAGCTTTGAAGAACTGACACCTTTGCAGCACATTGGTCAGAAGGGTGAGATGAATTTGGAGTAAATATGTAGAAGTCTCAGACCAAGCAGATAAATTAGATTTCAGTAAATCACTGGGACCAGATGGTGTTAACGCCTGAGTCTTGAAGGAGCTCAAACGCGAAATTGCACAAGTGCTCGCCGAAGAGTGCAATGTGCCATTGCAAACAGCCACATGCCAGAGGACTGGTGGTGCACCAGCTGCCACCTTGCCTCCCGGCTCGAGAGCCACTCCGGAGGGAACGGGGCCAGTGACTCACCTCCACATCACGCAACATGGTAGAGCCCATAAGCAGAACAAGATCACTGAGCATGTGAACAAGAGCTATTTTGTGGAAAAGAACATGGGCTCTGCATAAGGAAAGCCTGCCGCAGAAACCTGTGATAGCATCTCCTGGCACCAGTGTTGGAGGCAAACTCAGAAGGGCACTTCTCATGTCCACTTTGGCAGTGCCTGAAGAGTTTAAAACTTCAGCTACTATGTCTGCAGTGTCTTGTATTTTATATGCTCCTGATTCACTGATAACCCTGCTATTCCTTTTCTTTCACATCACAAAAATTTCCAAGGCTTATCCATACAAAGGATCTCTTCTAAGGCTTATCCTATGCTTCGACAAAACATTAGTTCTGACTGCATTTGCATTAATAGGTCCTCTCTAGATGTGTCCTTTATTTTGTTTTGGCTTATAAAAGGCTTCTGCAGACTACTCTATCCATAAATATAACTTAGAGTTACATGGCCTATAGCATTTATCTGTATAGATTGTCACTCTGCCCCTTGTCAGACTCAGCTTAGTTTTGTGCAAGGTCCTTTGAAACCTCACTCTCTCCACATGAGCTTGAATGAATCAGAGAAAACTTGCCTCTGTTGGTATACAGAAAATTCTCCCTTGCCCAAACCACTTACATGGAAGATCCAGCTTCCCAAGAGGCAGTCCTTCTGTATTTTACCTTGAACTTTGCAGGAACTCATTAAACTCCAAAAGAACTCATTAAACTCCAAAAGAAAAATCCATTATGCTGCCATGTCTCTCAGCTTCAAATGGGAATTGTGCATTGATGGGCAATGTCCTATCACATCATTTCTTAATGGTTGTTGTGATTGTTATGCACAGCTATGAATGTACAAAAATACACTTAATGTCACTATAATATATTAAGGAAGTAGTAATAATATATTACAGAAAGTAATTGCATAGCACATAGATAATACTGACAAATTTATTTTAGCAAATTAAGAATACTGCAGAGGAGCTATTTTCCAGTTATCTTGGATTGAAATATTCACTGTTGGAAGTCTAATTCAAATTTTTATGATTAGATTATGATAACCATTGCAAACTCCATACTAAAAGTATATAGCCCTAAAAGTCCGTCTATCCTGAGATTCTTTGAGCAAGAAAATGTGTTTACCATGGAATATTTTATTAGCGCTTCATTTTAAAAAGGTGCTTCCCCACAGGGCAGAGTTTTCCTCGCACTGGACTCTGAAGAAAGTTGATGATACCACAGTCTCTTCCTAACTGGATTCACAAGCTACAAAGCAACGAATCTTGGTTATTTTCTGTCACTTGGCTATGGAGACCCACAAGTCTCAGCCTGAAGAAGCTGTGGTCATAGATTTCCCATCCCTGATTGCATCCAAATGACTAATTACCTGTCAGTTCCTATTGAGAAGGTAAAAAACGCTGTTCTACTTTTATTTGCTAGCAATGCACCATATATTTAAGTAAATATTGATTTTCTAATCTCTAAGATAAAGTACCACAGAATGGCGATTTTGAAACAGTGGTAGTGCATATAACACCACACGCTCCATTAACCTGTTCCTCCTCCCCTGTGCCAAGGTTTATTATTAGTCTGGGTAGCCCAGTTCCCAAATATTTGACTTTTTATTTTTATCTAATTGAACTCAAAACCCCAAATACCTCTTCACATCATGTCTACCTACCTTCTGTCATTCCTTGACACTGAGACAGCCCTTTCCCCCTCTCTTCATATCACCTTTCATGCAATTAAATAGTAAATATGTTGGGCAGGAACAACATCCTCTCATCTCTATCCTGCCTAGCTGTGTCAGTATAAACACATTCATGCTTTTTATTAATGTCTCAGTTTATTTAGAGGTACACGTCCAAATTGTCAATCAGTACCATAGAAAACATCTGTGGCAGGATAACAAGGAAAGGGAAATGCTGGAGATGACTGTTACCTTCTCTGGGACAGAAGCAGCAATGCGGATATAATGAGATGCAATCCAGCCACCAGGTAAGTGGAGGAAAGGTGGGAATCCAAAGCCTGAAGTCAATCTGAAAGAACATGCAATCTCTTCTTTCTAAAATCCGTAGTTGTAATGCAACAAAAAGGGTGCTGAATAAGCACATTCACTAAATGCTTCTGCTCTGATGATTTACTGGCTGTTGCCAACAATGTCTATTTAGTCAACAGCGGTATTATTTGATGCAGTTGTTATACTGCAGAATTTAAAATCTGGCAAGGTAGAGAAGGTAGTTCAAGTTCATAAATTCATAGATAACTCCAATAACCTATTCTGATTTCTGAACAAGAGCAAACACGCTTCACCAGGGAAATTCTTAAAAGCAGTTGAGAATCAAGGTTCATATTATCATTCAACCAGCACTAACAAGGACATCTAAGTATGATATTACTATGGCTTAATATAGCTATATATCAGCTGGGTGTCAGCTGCACTAAAACACAAAGGAGGTTTATTTTCTAACGATGCCATTGATTTTTTTTGTAGTAATACCAGTAGCAGTAGTTGTAAAAGAACAGAAGGTCTCAGTTTTGACCAGGGTGAGGCCATGCCAGACATAAAACAACATAGGGAAGTAAAATCATTACCTGAAAGAGTTTTTAGCTCAATTAAAGGAGAAAAAGACAGAGGAATGCAACTTGAATGCAAGCTAGTGAACAACTGAACCAGTGCAAGTTCACTTTGCAGCAAGGCAGAAGCAGGAGATGACAAGGACCAGTCAAAACTTGCTGGCACAGTGGGTGCTCCACAGCTGCTGAATGCTACCAGCCATCTGCCATTGCTCACATGTAAGTCCAGTTCAGTTCCTCGTCACAGGTCCAGGCACAAACACATTGCTTTCTTTTAGCAAGTGTTAGGGAAGTGCAATGGACTCTGTAGGGTCTCAAACCAACCCTATCCAAGCAAAACAGAGCACCCTCAGTTTCTGTGATCAGCAGTGTCAGCCAAATGGAAAAAATACTATTTCACTGCTTTGCACAGAAAATGAAAAGATTGTAACTTTTATAACTCTAATGATTTTTAGATAAAAAATTAAATGATACAAGAAGCAGAAAATATTAAAAATCTATGTGGAGACCATCTATTTGGAGAGCAGGTAGACATCCGAACTCCGTGGAGTTTCAGTGATAAAGTTTACAATCTACAGGTACATTGATCTCGCTGTCAGTATGTTATTAAAGAATCATAATGCAGTAATCATGTTATAGCAGCTAGGAGGCAAAGTGGCATCTCATGTGTATAAGGAGTTTCTGAATATATTTGGTCATAGAGTTGGCTTATAATCTGTTATATTCGCTGTGCCTCAGACTTGATCTTATTATTCAGTCTGGAGGAAAAATGTGGAAATGCTTGGTCAGGTATGAGTGAGTAAAGAACGATTTGGTAACGTTCACCATGAATCTAGGATAGATACAGCTAAATAAATGTGGAAAGAAAGTCAAAATGTCTACTGGAGGAATGTGACTTAGGTATTCATACAGGTATGTGAAATGAAATGTCATTTCTCCTTTAGCTTGACACCATGACCCAGGGATTCATCTTTGTTCTCTGCAAGAGGTCTCACACCTCTTCTGTCTTTCATGCCAAGGCCTCCTAGCTGCAAAATGCTAACTGGGCACTTACGAACTACCCTGCTCAGAGAGTGTCCCTTGGGAAGCATCTTCTGGATTACATTAAAACACACCCACTAAGTATGTTCTTGGTATCATCCCAGATCACCAGGGTCACAGGAATTAAACCATTGCTAGTCCTTCCCCTAGTGAGTTTCAGATATCTGCTAGAGATCACTCAATACAAACCATTATATGTTAGCTCCAGTGAGTCCTGCTCCCTTCTGCTCCTTCTCCCCATCCTAGGAACCATGTCACCTCTGTAGTATGCTCCCCATCACGACTAGCTCTTTCTGCTCACATCAGAACCACCTGTATTCAGCCTTGGGTCTCCTTCTCTATCTCACAGAAGCTCTCCAAAGTCATGAAGTAAGCAAGAAAAAGTATTAGAAGGGTAGCACAGCACACAATGTTTTTATACCCTAGTTTGTAACAAAAGGACAGTCTACATTTATCTGGAGCCTAAGATAAGGGCTTCTAATTATTAGGACATGGTTACTTCTAAACAGTGAAGTGTAGAAGACATGAAGTTACTTGTGCCAGCTGGCCAATCACAGGGAAATGTGGGTTTCTACACATTCAGGCAGTATGTACTAGCATACAGCTCACACATGTATGACCTGCCAAAGGACAGTTATCATTGTATAGAACAAAGCAGCTGCTATGTTTTAGTTACTACCACCATAAGCCAAAAACCTCTAGTAATCACACTGTTGAAGTGAATGTATGTTCTTACACCAAACTCTCTTCTAGAGGCCAGTCTGAAAGGTGCTAGCCTCCCATCAGGGCTTTCTGAGTAGGGATTTTTACTGTTGTAGACTGAGTGATTAATCATATTTAGAGTATCATTAAGTACTTCTTCTAACAATGATAGATGATAATATTTAATAGCTACAGGAAAAAAAACCCAAACGGCTTTGATCCCAATTAAAATATAGCAGTGTGTCTTTTCACCACAGCACGTTTCTTGGAGGATTCAGAGTTGAGCTGTGGACGTATGCACTGCAGTGCTTCTAGAGCCAGCTTTGCCTCAAAGTTACATGGTATCCTAAATATATCAAAATTATTTTTCCATCTACTTTCCGATTAGGATACATATCATTACACTACCTGCTTATAGCAACACAAGCCTTTTCACATAAGTTCATTGATTTTCTTAGTGTTTCATGCACTGAATATGCTACCAAAATGTCTTGCTTTTATTATTTTGTTCTTAAATTTGTGCATTCATTCATTTCTCATCTATCCATCTGTACTATGTCATGTGTGCATTTCTCCTTCTGAGGCTGAATTGCTCTTGTCACCGATATTAAGGTAATTGGTTACTCCCTGGCAGAGATCAGGGAACAAGTTGATGTATGCAATGTGAAGACAGAGATTACTAATTAAAATAATTAATAATTATTATGTTTTCATTACTTTATATAAGACATAATACATGCATAGTATATAATGAACAATATAAATGGATGCATTAGGGAAGTGTGAGGAGAATGCAAGAAGGTCATACCCCAAAACCCACCCAAGAGATTTCTCAGCAGGGGCAGTGGCCCATCTGATTTTTCAACCTTCTTCATTTTGTCGTAACTTACCCCCAAACTCTGCTTATGTCCCAAAATGTGAATACAATTATACCAAAACTAACAAGAGAAAAAAAAAACCAAACAGTAATATTACACATCTTTCTGAACTGGAGTAGCTGGAGAACTATTTCATTTTCAGCAGACCAGGCTTTTTTAGATTAGAGAAATAATCTATATAGTTTTACTTGTCATTGAGAGACTGAACTTTATTCCACTGAGACAGAGAGTTAAGTGTCAATAACTGGAGAGGTTCTTAGCACCATGCATTTCCTTCTAGGGGCTGTCAGCTGGCATTAGAGTCTACATTAGTACACCTACAATAAATGTGTCCCTGCAGAGTGCAGAATAATTACACGCAAAACATAAACCATAGAAAGGTTGAACATCTATATTTAAATAGAATTCTGATATTCACAAGGCAAAAAAAGTTCCTTCAAGGTCATATGGGAACCCTAGGGAAAAAAAGAAAATTACTTGCCAGGTCTAAGTTAGACAATAGTTAGCAGGGAACATGTGTTTTGTTGTCCTACTAAAAAGCGATGCCAATAGGTGACTTCCATCAAATTAACTTTAAAAAAACTAAAACACCTTGTTCAGTACTTAGCTTACAGTAAGCATTAACTTGACCCTTTAGCAAGAACAAAACCTCAATACATGTTATATTCCTTCCTGACATTGAAGGTCAATAAGAATTTTGCCATTAACTTCAAACAGGAAGAGAGCTCAGTCTCCTCCACTACTCTGCTCAAACTAACTTGCCCTTGGCTCCCCTTGTTAGATCTTGTTTTAGCCAAGATCCTGCCTGTCCACTTTTGCTGCCACTCTGGTCTCAACCCCCTGGATGTGGTGCTCTGCAGTATCTTCTTTTGCAACTCTCTCTGCTGCCTGCCTGATTCCCATAAGCCATGCCCATGACTGTGTGTAGGAGACCGCTATGAACTGCTTTTTGTCTCGACACTGCCGTTATACCATGACCACTTCCTGACCTCGACACCCTGTCTTTGAAGAAACCACCACAACAACCTGCAGGAGAGTACCACACTGCGCTTGCGCATGGACCAGCGCGCAAACCGGCAAGAGAGGGCTGCCTAGGCGGGCAGCACGTGTGGCACGAACTGCACGTACATATACACGCTCTGCACATGGGCAAACACCCAATAAAAGGACCACACGGTCTCCTCTGGGGGCCTTTTGTTTTTGTTCTCCCGGTGTTTTCTTCCAGAACCTGTCCTCTCTGGAATTTCAATGCCTGCGTAGAGACTGAGCCAACTGGACATCGTTGGATCCGTGGTGGCGGTAGCTGATCTGCCCTGCACCCCTTTCCCCGCCTGTTCGGGTTGTCTGATTTTAGTCTCTCTCTTCTCTCTTTCTCTTTCTCCTTTTCTTCTCTTTCTCCCCACTGCCTCCCTGCCCAACCTCCAGTTCCCAGCTCAGTGAAAAAAAATTTGAAAGGTTGTAGGTCATTTGACTCCGTTTGTGTCTTAATCTCATCCTTGGGATTGTATCGAAACCTTCCCAACATTGGATCAGGACACCATGTTTTATCAGTCCTTTCTGCACTCTGAGCTGCCAGCATGATGCTCTGCAGAGGAAAGCAACAAATTCACGTGACTTTGTGGAATCACTCAGCTAGCACATTTCCTTTGACTACCTGCAACAGCTGGACGCTAAGAGGGACCCAAACAAACATGCTGAAAATGCATACCTGCAAGTCACATTAGATGTGGGATGTAATGGAGCATGGTGGCTTAGGGGCTCATAAATAACCCCTATACCACCTTCCCCACCACATTTTGGTTCCACAAGCCAGAAACCTATTAAAGATAAGTAATTATCACCACACCTCCCCAGGAAGCATTCTCCACAAAATGGCCCTCAGACAGATTAATGCTTCCTTTTTTCTGCAATAAAGTCTTGATTTTCAATTTTTGGTACAATTAAGGAGCACTGTAAAGCATTTTTATTATCTTTTTGTTCAGACTGAGAGACAATAATTGCACTGTTTGTATATGCAGCAACCTATTCAAGTATTAGTCATTTTCCTTGTTATTAGCTTCTGCTTTAAATTGCATGATAAAGAATTATGGCCACATTTGTGATCCCACAGTGTTTGTTTTCATTTTTTATGGTGTGGCAACACAAATGAAAAGAGACAGCTAATGGCCTGGGGAGGAGGACGTGTGGTCTCAATGGAAAGGCTGCAATGTCAGGTATGAACACTCATTTCAGAAGTAGGGTGAGACGACATTGATTTTCCAGAGAAAAATAGTTTTTTATCCTTCCAAAGATCTCTTCCTGTAATTATCTGGTGCCATGTTCATTCTATATGTGTTAATTGAAACAAATTTTCATTTGCACAGGTGGCAGCTCAGGACATCCTCTCACAGTGTAACAGCATCAAGTTACACAAAGAAGAGAATATGCAGCACAGCATCTGCCCTTCACAGGACTGCAACTTTGTGTACCAACAGCCAGAGGTGGCCGAGCAGCAGCTGTGACTATCACCGGGGTCTCAATTTGCTAAGGACAGATTTGTGAACACACCAACCAGACCTATGTCTCTTCTAGTAAATGAAATGGGCCAGGGACCACCCTCCACCCTGGAGGCCAATTGGCATAACACAACTTTCACCCTTTTGGCTAAACTCTCTTATCTTTAAAAACAGAATGTGTGCATTCAGGCTGTTTGCTGAAAACTGTCCCTGGCTTGTGCCGTCTCCCCAGCCTTGCCTGCGCATTTTCTTGAAAATCAGCAAGCCCAAGCTCTGCTAGGACTGGGATGACAACAGTGAAGCTGAACATGCACCCCTGCATGTGCCCATGGCCTGACACAGTTTAGTTTACAGGCATAGGCATAACCATGGAAACTACTCTCAATATTTGTGCAGAAAAGGCTAGTGGATGAATAATAAATCCAGCACTGTAGATTTGCAATGTAAAGCGCACTTAGAGAGCTTTGTAAGAATTTGATGGATTGTAGCTGTAAAGTGCTGCTTAACTGTGAAAATGAGTTATTTCTGTGCTATCCTATCATCAACACTGTTTTTAGGAATTATGAGTCCTTTTATGTACTGGCTAAAGTGACATAATTGCTTAATGGTGACTTTAAGAAAATCAGATGTCTCTCAAGCAACAGTAAATAGCAGTAGCCTTGCTTTTACCCCCTCCTTCAGTGATAAAGACTGAATAGCCTCATAGTTAGGAATCAACATGTTGTAAGTGCCATATTTCCATTCAACCAGCATAAGATTTTCCAAAACACTGTGCCCACAGCCTCCCCACGGACACATCAGCTGTGCCCTCCCTTCCATCCCCTCGTCCTGCCAGAATGGCCAGAGGGTTTTTAGTGACAGAATAACCTGGATTTGTGTATGCCAGGAGTCAAAAGACTTCTCTGCTTCAAGTCCTGCAGTCAGAGCTCACCGAGAGTAAATCCTAACATAACCAGCAGCCTTCACTGCAGATTTCCAGTGATGGGGAGTAGCTACTCACTCAGGTGTCAGCCTTGATACACGGCATATCATAACTAATCACAAATTGCTTATATACTCTCTGCAGCTACTCATTAGTTTGACATCTTGTACCCAAGCATGCAAGCTTTCTTAGCAATCCTTGGAAAAACACAAATCTCACCAGATCAATTATACTACAAGTTAATTTCCCGATTTCTGCTGGTCTTTCTCTCTAACCATTATTATCTTTGTCAGCATCCTTAGTACTTAACTTCACATACAAGATGTATGCAATTAGATACACAATTTTAAGTATAGATATCAATTGGTATGCTTATTCACAAATAGTTAAATAGGCTCAAATAATCTTGTGTGAATAGCTTACTATTACCGAGTTTGCTCATGCTTACATGTGTAAGCTAACAGATAAACCATCAGTCATGCTTCACAGTGAGGTATGCTTTTCTTTCTTTAATCCCCCCCTTTTGGATCTTTGAAGCCTCTTGCCATTATACATTTTTTAATTTGAACAATAACACCAGAACTACATTAATTCCAGAAGCAAGATTGGCAGCTGACATCACCATGCCACAGAATAATTCAAGAGGGGCTCTAGACTAAACTAAAAGTAGGATCTACACTGAATTCAGACTGTGCTGCTCAGAGGTTTACCCTGCTGGGTCTTGAAAATGTCCAAGGACATCCTACAATCTCTAGACTGTTACATTGTTGAAAAAAAATTCCTTCTGTTAGTATCTCTCCATTCAAAATTTTACCTATTCTCTGTCATCTCCCCACCTGCACCACTGCAAAAACAGGATAGGATAGGACAGGATAGAATAGAATAGAATAGGACAGGATAGAATAGAATAGAATAGAATAGAATAGAATAGAATAGAATAGAATAGAATAGAATAGAATAGAATAGAATAGAATAGAATAGAATAGAATAGAATTATTTCACTTGAAAGGGATCCTACAATGACAATCTAGTCCAACTGCCTGACCACTTCAGGGCTGCCCAAAAGTAAAGCAGGTTATTCAGGGCATTGTCCAAAGACCTCTTAAACACTGGCAGGCATTGGACATGAATAACCTCTCCAGGAAGCTTGTTCCAGTGTTTGACCAGCCTCTCCTCAAAGGTCAAGAACTCCATCCACCATCATATTGATAGCCCTCCCTTAACTCACTCCAGTTTACTGACGTCTTTCTGCATCAGAGGGGGCAAAACTGGACGCAATATTCCAGATGTGATCTGACAAATGCCAAGCAAAGGGAAATAAACCCTTCCCTGGGTATCCTGACTCTGCGTCTAGTTACTGCAGCCCAGGATGCTATTGATCTCTCTGCTACCAGTGTCCCTGTGGTTCCATGCTCAGCTTTGCTCCCAGCAGGACCCTCAGGGCCTTTGCCATGGAGCTGCTCCCCAGGCAGGCAAAGCCCAGCCTGTGCTATTGCAGGGGCTCCACCTTCCCATGGGCAGGAGATGGCATTTCTGCTTGTAGAGTTTCAGGAGGTTCTTGTCAGCCCATATTTCTAGCCTAAATCCCACTGAGTAGTTCCTGCCTGCAGACATTGCTGTTTCCCCTAATTTGTTATCATCCGTAAAGCTGATGCAGATATCATCTGCCTTTTCTTCCAGATCACTGACAAACAAGTGTCTTGGGTTTGCATGGCAAGATTTTGGTAGTGGGAGGCTGCAAAGGTGGTTTCACTGAGAAGCTGCTAGAAGCTTCCACTGTGTCTGATAGAGCTAATGCCAGCCAGCTCCAAGATGGACCTGCTGCTCGCCAAGGCCAAGCCCATCAGAAATGGTTGGTAGCGCCTGCGGGATAACATAGATTAGAAGGGGGGGAAAAGTTGCTGTGGAATAGCAACCAGAAAAGAGTGAGAATATGTGAGAGAAACAACTCTGCAGACTCCAAGGTCAGTGAAGAAGGAGGAGGAGGAGGTGCTCCAGGCGTCGGAGCAGAGATTCGCCTGCAGACTGCGGAGAAGACCATGGTGAGGCAGGCTGTCCCCTGCAGCCCATGGAGGTCCACAGTGGAGCAGATCTCCATTTGCAGCCTGGGGAGGACCCCACACAGGAGCAGGCTGATGCCCCAAGGAGGTTGTGATCCTGTGGAGACCCAGCACTGGAGCAGGCTCCTGCCAGGACATGTGGACCCATGGAGACAGGAGCCCACACTGGAGCAGGTTTGCTGGCAGGACTTGTGACCCCGTGGAGCGGCCCGTTTCTGAAGGACTGCACTCCATGAAAGGGACCCATGCTGGAGCAGTTCATGAAGAGTTGCACCCTGTGGGAAGGACTCACACTGGAGAAGTTCATGGACAACTGTCTCCCTTGGGAGGGACCCCACAATGGAGCAGGGGCAGAGTGCAAGGAGGCCTCCCCCTGAGGAGGAAGGAGTGGCAGAGACAATGTGTGATGAACTGATCTCAACCTCGCTTCCCTGTCCCCCTGCATTGCCCAGGAAGAAGGGAAGGGTGGGGGAAGGTGTTTTTAAGTTTTGTATCTGTTTGTCATTACCCCACTCTGATTTGATTGGTAATAAATTAAACTCATTTCCCCAAGTCAAGTCTGTTTTTCCCATGACAGTAACTGGTGAGTGATCTCCCTGTCTTTATCTCAACCCACGAGCTGTTCATCGTGTTTGTTGTGTCCTCTGTCCAGTTGAGGAGAGGCAGTGATGGAATGGCATTGGTGGGCACCTGGCACCCAGCCAGGGTCAACCCACCACAACATAATAAGCAGGACAGGTCACAGTATAGAGTCCCAAGGAAGTCTACATGTTACTGGTGTTCATGTTTAGTACAGCCCATCAATTTTTGAGCCTGATGATCCAGACACTTGCTTTCCTCAATCTCATGGCCCACCAGGCCAGCCTGTAATAGCCCAACTTGGATGAAAGGAAATTGTCAGAGACAATGTCAAAAGCCTTGCTAAACTCTCAAAAGCCTTTCTAAGCTCAAGGTGGATATCATCATATCTCTCTCTCATCAGCAATGCTGGGCTTTTATCCTTTTAAGAATCAAAATATTCCCTTCAACCACAGTATGCTCAGCATACCATATCCTCTTCAGAGTTCTTGCTCTGAGACTAGATTTCCCCCTCTGCCGGTAGCCATGTCATTATTTGATCCTCAGTATAATGTTAATAACTTCACTTAGTCTTTAACTTTGACCATGTTTAAAATGCGCAGTGCTGGCTAGAACACAGCTCATATTGAAATATCAAGACCACTGTGTTTCCCTGACCTACTCTTTTATAATTTCTGGCACATTATGTAGTATTTCTTAAGGAGCTGCCAATCAGACAAAGAAATGGAAGTGTTCACTTTTTTTGTTATTGCTATCGTCTCCTCTGGATAATGCAGGCTTTACAAGAATCACCAGGAGCTACATTTTAATGAGGTTTTGTTTCTGTTTATCCAGAGGCACATCAGCAGCACCACTAAACCTGAAGACAACACAGACTGGAGACTTTCTACTAAATATGTAGTTAATTCTTTCTGTTAACAGTCTTTCTGCTGGCAGCAATACCTATTCATGTCTTTTTTACCTTTTGCTCTACCTAGAAGTTATGATCTGTGTGAGCCTTTTGTCCGGTTTGGTCTGTTCCATGCGAAACCAGAAGAGGAGACACTTTCCTTGATTGCAAATGCAGCAGAGAGAGATTCTGCCCTAAGGAAATGTTTATAGGCAGGATGCTAAAGAAAACTCCTTTCTTGGGTTCCTTGCCTCATTTCCAAGTTAACTGTATAATTTTTTTTTTAAATATTGTTGACACTGAGTAATGCTAGTAGTAACTTTTTCATCCCCAACAAAATTCCCAGTGAAATACATGAGCTGCTGAGATAGAATTCATCGCCCTCCAGGCTTGGATTCAAGGTTAAGAAGTGTCACTTAATAATCTCTTACATAAAATCTAATGAGAAAGTCAAGAATATGTCTTAAGGAAAAGTGTAATTTAAAAAGAAGAACCTGTATTTTTTCATCTGAATCACATTTATAATGCACAGGAAAAAAAAATTGTGTTTCATTTCCTGTGAATATCTTTACTTTTGGCCTTACGAGATTTCTTTTTATACTGGTTTTGGCTTGAATAGAGTTAAATTTCTTCACAGCAGCTAGTAAGAGGCTGTGTTTTGGATTTGTGCTTAAAACTATGTTGATAACACAGGGATGCTTTAGTTACTGCTGAGCAGTGCTTACACAGAGTGAAGACCTTTTCTGCCTCTCACCCCACCCCATCAATGAGTAAGCTGGGGGTGCACAAGGGGTTGGGAGGGGACACAGCTGGGACCTCAACTGACCAAAGGGATGTCCCATACCGTATGACGTCACGCTCAGCATATACAGCTGGGGGAAGAAGAAGGAAGGGGAGATGTTCAGAGTGATGACGTTTGTCTTCCCAGGTAACTGTTACATGTGATCGAGCCCTGCTTTCCTGGAGATGACTGAACACCTGCCTGCCGATGGGAAGTATTGAATGAATTCCTTATTTTGCTTTGCTTGTGCAGGCAGCTTTTTCTTTCTGTGTTAAACTGTCTTTATCTCAGCCCATGAGTTTTCCCAATTTTACTCTCCCCATTCTCTCCCCCACCCCACTGGTGGAGTGAGCAAGTGGCTGGGAAGGAGTTAGCTGCCTACCAGGGTTAAATCATGACACATTTCAGTGACTTAAATCCTGCATTTCAGACCAGTGTTCTCTCAAATTCCCGCTAAGGATGTCTGCGTCTGAATCAAAATAATGAATTTTTACTTTTCCGCTATGGCACCAATAGGGTAGAGGAACTCCTCCTTTCTCTCTCACCAAAATTAAATAAAATAAAACCAGAAAATATGAGCACAGAACTGTTTCCAACACAAAGATATGTCTGAACTTTCCCACTTTTCATATAAAATGACTGAGTGAACATCTTCGTTAATTTGATTCCCATTTGCTTTGCTGTAACATACCCTTTGTAAAGGTTAGAAGTCCATCTGCTTATTCTTCCATCAGAGACTCGGCACAGCTCCAGCTGCAGATGTGGCAGCTTCGGTGAAAATGAGCAACAGCTTAAACAGCCTCTTTTCCAGCCCAAATGTGAAAGCTTTTCCTGTTGAAGGAAAAAAATACATATCCCAAATCAGAATTTTGTTAACAAGTCCAAAAAAAAAAGAACACTAAACCGGGCAGGCTTGTCAGAAATTGGCTAAAAATGTGATTCAGGGAGCCCTGATAGACAGATCTCCTGCTTTCAGTAACTTCCAGAATCACATTTCTTCACCTCTTATACCAAAGAAATTTTGAAGAACACAAAACAAAGACTAGAATTCAGATGTGGAGGGTGACCCCAGCAGCATGTGTCCGTAGGAGTTGTTTTTAGTCATATTTTGCAGT
Organism: Opisthocomus hoazin; assembly: GCF_030867145.1. Classification (NCBI taxonomy): domain Eukaryota; kingdom Metazoa; phylum Chordata; class Aves; order Opisthocomiformes; family Opisthocomidae; genus Opisthocomus; species Opisthocomus hoazin. The sequence continues at coordinate 16,018,875 of NC_134414.1, read as the reverse complement.
ATGAAAGACCATCTCAATCCCCATTTCCATTTTGGGGAGGGGTAAAATCCCACTGTACTGAAGTCAGATCACTAATGGATCTTTTCAGTGAATGATGATGTCAGCCACAGGACTGTAATGTGTATTCCTGCTCAATTTCCTCATGCAATGAAGTGATTTAAATTTTGTTTGTAGCTGTGCTTTGGAAATCATTGATGCTGGAGGAAAGAAGGAACCGTGCTGTGCAAGGTGCTGAGCACAGCTGTGATCTCCCTAAAGCTTTGTTCTCATTTCTGTGGAACTCCACCAAATAAAGCCTTTTTCTCAGCCACCTGGGATGCCATGAAGATGCAGCTGACCTCTCATGTCTGAGCTGCGTACCTCAGGTGCCAATCTCCTTTAAGATTACATGAATCAGGAAATAGCTATTGCAATCAGTATAGCTTCACCGGTATAAAACTTCAGCCACTAGGACCCCAGAGTAAATAGAGAAGAGTCTTTTCAGCCAAAATCACATCCACATAAGCCAACTGGCCCCATTGCACTCACTCTCTACAGCAAGACAGGAATGTGCTTGTAACTTCCATCTCCCTCCCATCTCTGCCAAGCAAGCAGCACAAATGCAAAAGCCTTCTAGGGTGAATGCAGAGTCTTGTGTAGTGCTGTCTCCGCAAAAACCATGGTGCAGGGCAGCAGAACATGAACCAGATAAATTGCACAGGGAGAACTAGAAGGCAGTTTCATGGGAGCAATCTGGCATCTCTGTGATGTCCTGTTGTGACAAGCTCTCCCGGAGGGCAACAATAGACCTGCACCACGGCAGCATAGTCTTCACAGCTCCTGTACCAGGCACGATCAAAACTCCTTCACTTACCTGAAAGAAAGCTGAAAAAAGCAGCGGGCACTCCAAAATGGTGTACAAATCTGGAGCACTGAATAAAACAGTCTAGAAAATATTTTGGAAATATTAAGGAAAGCAACTTCACCTAGACTTAGACCTTTCCCTCAAGGCAGTATTCACAGTCCTCACTTTTTCTCTTTGTGTTGTTTGTGTTGGTTTCTGGTCTCCAACTATTAGTCCCCCTTGTGAAAGTCTGCTTCCCTCAAAAGCTCCACTTCCAACTCTTTTTCAGACTAACAACTAAAGCTGCTCCTTGGCCCACACCCTCGAAGACAAAAGGACCTCTAAGATATTTCCCAAGAAAGTTTTTAAGATCATTGTGGTCTTGCACATCTACTTCCACCTTCACCTGGGTCAGGGCAACCCCCGCTATCAACACAGGCTGGTGGATGAAGAGATTGAGAGCAGCCCTGCCAAGCAGGACTTAAGGGTAACAGGGAATGAAAAGCTGCACATGACCCAGCAACGTGCGCTTGCAGCCCAGAAGGCCAACCCTATCCTGGCTGCATCAAGTGTGGCCAGCAGGTCAAGGGAGGGGATTCTGCCCCTCTGCTCTGGTGAGACCACACCTTGACTCTCCTTCCCCTCTACACTGCCCTTGTGAGGCCCCATCTGGAGTACTCTGTCCAGTTCTGGACTCCCCAGTTCAAGAAAAATGAAGAGCTACTGGAGAGAGTCCAGTGGAGGGCTACGAGGATCATGAGGGGAATGGAGCATCTCTCCTATGAGGAAAGGTTGAGGGAGCTGGGCTTGTTCAGCCTCAAAAAGAGAAGGCTGAAAGGGGACCTAATAAATGCTTACAAATATCTTAAGGGTGGGTGTCAGGAGGATGGGGCCAGACTCTTTTCAGTGGTGCCCAGCCACAGGACAAGGGGCAATGGGCACAAACTGAAGCATAGGAAGTTCCATCTGAACATGAGGAAAAACTTCTCCCCTCTGAGGGTGACGGAGCACTGGAACAGGCTGCCCAGGGAGGTTGTGGAGTCTCCTTCTCTGGAGATATTCAAGACCCACCTGGACAAGGTCCTGTGCAGCCTGCTTTCAGAGACCCTGCTTCGGCAGGGGGGTTGGACTAGATGACCCACAGAGGCTCCTTCCAACCCCGAAAATTCTGTGATTCTGTGATTCTGTGACTACTGCCTCCAGCTCTGGAGCCCTCAGAACAGGAAAGTCATGGATGTGTTGGAGCGGGTCCAGAGGAGGGCCAAAAATATTATCCGAGGGATGGAACACCTGCGCTGTGAAGAAAGGATGAGCAAGTTGGAGCTGTTGAGCCTGGAGAAGAGAAGGCTCTGGGAAGACCTTATAGTAGTCTTTCAATATTTAAAAGAGGCTTATAAGAAGTATGGGGACAAACCTTTTAGCAGGGCCTGTTGTGATAGGACAAGGGGTAATGGTTTTAAACTAAAAGAGGATAGATTTGGATTAGATATAAGGAAAAATTTTTTTACAGTGAGAGTGGTGAAACACAGGCACAGGTTGCCCAGAGAAGTGGTAGATGCCCCATCCCTGGAATCACTGAAGGTCAGGTTGGATGGGGCTCTGAGCAACCTGATCTAGTTGAAGATGTCCGTGCTCATTGCAGGAGAGTTAGACAGGGGGGGTTAGACTGGGTGACCTTTAAACGTCCATTCCAACCCAAACTATTCCATGATTCTATGATGATTCATCTCTCATTCATCTGGAAAGTATTAACCCACACTGCTAACTCTCTAGAAGTTTGGCCTCGTTCTTAAGGCCAGTCCTGGAGAACCAACCCTTATGCACAACTTTTTCAGAAACCCTCACCTGCCCTTTTCTGTTGAATCTAGACTACTTAAAAGCCAAAGCTTTGTACTTACCCTCCTGAATAGTACCTCCTTCTGTATGGAAGCCACTCAGCTCCCCCACAGAGGGAGCTGACCCAAATATCCCCTTTGCAGAGACTATCAGATGCTTCAGCTCCATAAATGAGTTTTATTGGCCATTGAGGGTTTTATATAGCTTCTATAGAGTATATTTTTTATCCTTTTATAGCCTGTTATAAATAAGACAATGGTTAGTTTCTATCGTTTCTAGAATGGCTTCCTGTCTTGGTAAAGGTCAGGGAACAAATGGGTTTGCACCACTTGTAGCTTCTTGAGAAGCATTGGTAAGGCAGGGAAGGAATACCTGAGCAGAGATTGCTTCAGCTCTGCCTTGAATAGAAAAAGGTCTTTAATTCTGGCAGCATACACAAGCATCACTTTTAAAATAAAAAAATCTTCCCACTAGATATTGAAAATTGGGCAAGGGCCAGCAGTGTTAAACAGAAGGCAGCACTTGTTCTGCTCTCGAAGAAGGGCTGATATGGAAGAAGTGTAGCACAGCCCCCTTAGTTCTTGAGGCACAATATGTCAGCAGCATGCGGGGGAGAGAGAAGGAGAAACAGAAGCTAAAAAGCCAATAGTATACTGTGGTCAGGATCACGCAACTGATTATCAGACATTCAATCTTGAAATGGTAATAGGGAAGAAAAGCAAGGGAGCACAGCGAGATGCTATGGGCTATTAGAGATAATAGAAAATAGTCTTCTGACAGAGCAGAGGGACTTGTATAAACCATAGATTAAAGTCCACCTTGCTGCACTGGAGAGATGGAGCTGGTTAACCTAGTGTATGTTCCTGCTGTAACAGGCACTAGCACAATAGACAGACTAGAAGTCAGGAAGAGGGTTTGACTGGGAAGTAATTTTGAAGTTCTTCGCTTTCCTCTCTGAAATTTTACTGGAAATGGATATTAGAGAGACATATATGCATAAAAAATATTTTCATATCAGATGCATTAGTGACTTTTTGTTGAAGACAATCCTTACCTACACAGTAATAAAGAGTTAACAACAGCATGGGGAAAAAAGTATGCTTCTGGTTATGTATTTGACACATACCAAAATTATAAGACTATAGAGGAAAGAAAGCTGAGATGAAAGAGAAAGTCAAGTGTGTTCTGAGCACTTTCTGGGGTCCAAAGTGAAAAAGAATGGAGGCTAGCACAGAAACAAAATGGGCTTCTTCAGAGGTAAAGGTGGAAGGCATGGAGTTACCTGGTGAAGAAGTTTCACACCAGCTTTGCTGCTGAAGTTTTTCTATAGAAAAGAGCAGACAGATACAAAGGTCTAGATGAACCCTATGCATGTCGAAGCAAGAATAGCACCCTGTGAAGTAACAAGGCAGATATGTTCACATCTCAGCAGTGTAAAGAAACAACCTCCAGGCACACACTCCTCTCACATCGGGCTTTCTTAAGGATTAAGTTTCATTTTCCCCAAAACATGCAGTGTCGCCTAAGCAGAAGATGAAGGAAGAAGACAGAAGCAGAAGGACGCAAGGGGTCCTGAGTTTCCAGACATGCAGGTTCCCACATTGAGTCCTAAGTAAGACTGCATCTTCTTTCCTTTGACTGTCTTTTCACTGTTTCATCACTGCTTCTCCCTCCATCTTCTCTTACTCACAGTGCTGTTTTGCAAAAGACACAGCCTGGAAATGTACCATTTTTGTGGGGGTTTTTTCCCATATTTCCTTCTGTGCTGATACAATCATACTGCTCCCCCTGTTGAGCTGCCCTGTGCAGTGATCTTTGTTTCCAGACCGCTGAAGGGAAGCAAATTTCGTCTTTCGTGTGTTTTCTGTGACTTCAGTAAACAAAAAAAGTTTGATAAACTCCATTTAGGAAAGCAGGAGATGTGGAGCACAAGCCTCTCCTTAGGTCTACAACAGCCCTCAGGGTTTTATGATCCACTGAAAATGAAAACAAACCCTTTTTTTTGATATGGGATTGCAGGTCTTTCCCTGCTTACCTCAGGGGAAGTTTGTGTCATAATATGAATTTGAGCCCACCTCTCTCTGAGACCACTCCGCTTTAGTGACTTACTCTGTTCAGCACAAGGAAGAGGTTTGCATCTACACGGTCATTCATCCCCCTGCCTTACCTGTGTTCTGACAAATAAAAACCTTTAGCAGCAGACACGGTATTAATTTACACGTGGCTGGGATTTATTCAAAAACAGAACTACCTCTTCATTAAATATCACTTTGAAGTCTTCCAAATTTTTTTTTTTTTTGCTATAAGTTTTATCAATTATTTTGCACTTTTAACAACTAAAAATCTGTCTTTTTAGCATGTATAACTTAGGCAACATGAGATCATTTTGTTTTAACCAAAGACTCCACCCAGATTATTATATGATACAGCGGGCTTCAGCTAAATGCAATTTAAACTAGTCAAGCTTAAAAAAAAATCCTAACACTGACTGTCAGATTTGTTAACAGTAATTTTTCCCTGTATTATTCAGAATAAAATTTAATAAAAACTGCATAAATCTAAAATATTATATCTAGCGTGATGCAACATTTTTGTATCACCTACGCATACGATATACTTAAATGCAAACAATTTTCTGTAGGAAAATTTCATTTTTTAGGGCAGTTATAAGTCTCTAAGCTTTCATTCAGAATCAGTGGTAGGGACCACATCACAGTAAATACCTGAATGAATGAGCACAACTAGCACAGAAATATGAATATTATTCAGTCCAATTTCCTTTGATTTTGACATAACCAATTTTGAAAGTCACAAAGTAGATCAGAGTGGTGTGTCACCTCATTGCATGTAATATAAATCTAGATAAAAAGGTTGTATCATTTTTAATATATCAACGTACTTAGAATGCTTTTTGGCTGCTGACACATCAGCTAGATTGCAGTGATCAATAAAAGCAAAGAAAATGCTGAGATATTAGAATCTTTGAAATTCCCCTAGTCAATTTTTCACACAGTACTTAGTACCCAAGTTTTATGTCTAAACTTGCCAAGCTAAAATGTAATTCATATGATAATGAAATGTCAAATAAGTCTTGAGCTAGAGGTCTAGATATTTAAAGTATCTGATTTTGTTACGAAGCCATTTCTTAAAGATATAAGGAATGATTAGATGCTCTACTCATCTTCTGTCAGCATTCAAAGAGAATTGTATTTGTTTTACTAAAATTCATCTCCCTCCTAATAAATCACACTCCAAGAGCACTAACATATAATTAACAATTTACACTTATAAAGCATATATTCCCGTAACGAAAATGAAGCCTATTAGAACAGACAGTTCACTGTGAGTTCAGATGCTGAAGAACAACAATGATGGCATGCCTTGAAGGAGAAAAAATCCTGGTTTGCAGATGTTAAGTTTGTTGATTTGATGTCCTGCTAGAACTGGACCAATTTGTATCAGACAATTTCTCTAATACACCCCTGGTTTTAGCCTGGAACCTGCCTGGAATACCAACTGTGTTGTAACTATGACATATTGCCAGAGGGAAAATTGGGCCCTGTGTACATCAGGGTGGTAAATGAAATCAAAAAGACACATCTTTACCCCAATAGATACAGGAAAAAGCTCATCAAATTTTACTCTAATTTAATCAATTTAATTATAATTATTACAGACATTGGAGCAAAAAAAAAATCTGGTAGTTTTGTTCAAAATAGAAAAGGTGCTGGTACAGCTCGCAACCCCATGACGCATTGGTTTGCAGCACAGAATGCATAAAACATTTCACGACACCTATGCAGCAACTACTAGAATTTGGCATTGTGACAAACACTGCAATAAAAATGTAAGCTCAGTGACAACTCTAGCAATGGAAAGAACCATTGGCACATCCAGGGAATTGTAACTAGATACTTGCAGCTTACAGGAGTCCCTTCAGCTATGAACAGTGAGAGTGATAACATAAACCGAGATACAGTTTCAATCCAAAGATGTTGAAACTATAAGAAAAGGAAAGTCTTACGTGGAAGTATGCCAGTGTGGTAACCTGCTTAGGCTTCCACATTATTGCTGGAAGGTATGGGAGTTACTGGGTTGAGTTTGCATTACTTTTCATTGATATCTGAGGCTGTAGCCAGGGTGGAACTGATGGATCCTAAATGGAAACACATTCAGGATATTCCTGGCAATCAAATGGACGTCTTGTAGCATCACATCCAGTAGTTTCACTGGACGTTCTCGAACACACACTTCTCTGAATCCCTTCAAGGTGCCACCGTTCTTGTAATCACAGAGTCCTTTTAATGCCAAGCTCCCAAAACATATTAGAGATATAGCTGCTGAGCAGTTATGATGTCTGAGCTCGAGGGCTCTGCTGCAGTGCTATGTGCTGGTGTCATAACCTGTGATACTATACATCTTGTTTCTTCTTGTGTTTATAGTCACATCAAAGCAATCACATGAGGTCATTTGGTTCATCAGCTACATTCTTCCAGCAAGAGGAATATTGAAAGTAGAGCCCCAATTTTTACCCAGCCACCTTCTTTTATGTTGGTCAGACTCTGATGCTTTCATGGGATGGTGCAACTACAAGTCCTACACGACACTTGAGAAAACAGATATCTTCCTACAAATCTAACTGAGAAACACACAACCCTTCCTATGTCCAAAAGTCAACTAACTTATGCATAACATAATGCCTTTTCTTAGGCTAAAATATTTTCATTGCAAACACATAAATTATGATAGCAATGCTGACCACATGTCATCTAATTTTAGCATCAACAAACCGATGTGGATGTTATAAAATGAACTGGTCACTCTTCCTCTTCATTTGTTAACTGGTTTTGCTAAATGTCATGACAGAGAAGGAAGGTTTTTGCTTTTCGTAACAAAATAGAGTTTGCATTGCTGCTAGTGAGAAAAGTCATTCTTTCACCTGGAAGGTGATCGAGCAGATAACCACTAAAACACTAGAAACTTCTAGAGTAATTAAGATTCTTTCATTTAGATAACTCATTATTTGTCTCTAGCAAACAGAAGGAAATATTGATCCTTCATCCATTTTTCAGCTAATTAGTTATCATCTCTCTGCTTCTTACTAATGTGATGCTCTTTCTTCTGGATTTATTGTATGACCACCCTAATTAGCACTGGTACAGAAAAGCATAGAAACAATCAACACTCCCACTAAGAAATGGTTCAGCCCGACTTCGTGGAAGATCGGCATCTCCCTGGCACATGCTGTAAGATTTCCAGACCTCCATGGTGCAGCAAAGTGTTTGGCATTACAGAAATTGGCTCGTGGTCCATGTCCTATCATCTGCTCCCACCACGGTTAATACCACAGAGACAGGAAAGAAAAAGAAAAAAAACATCAGGTCTTGATTATTACACCTTGTTCCAATTGTGTATGGATCAAAGCGGGTAAACATGCAGGCTGTAACACCATTTGCTCACAAGCAGTACAAACACTACTGATACGGCACCGTCTGATCTGCGGCATTCCATCTGCCAGCTGCCAGAACGAAAAAGGGAGAGCAATTAAGAATATTAATCAGGGCTTGAAGTGCTGCATGATTCATGATTCACGTGAAGAAAGACCGAGATATATCAAAAGATAATGTGTTTACTTAAAATAAAATAGAAGCATGATTTCTTTAGTCCTACATATTTAATGCACCACTGTTTTTTTTCCTGACTGCACTGAACTTTCCACCAAATCTCTTGCATTTACTTTGAATAGTCAAGCACTTAGCTCAATCTATCTCAGTCTAATTCAAGCTTCTGATTACTGATTATTTAGAAGCACTGAGTTAACATTAGAGTATCAGCAGTTAGATTATTTCCCTGGTGATCTTCATTCTGGGATTTAATAATGCCATTTCATCCATTCTAATTAGACTTTTCTGCTAACAAACACAAAAAAAGGAAAAAGTTTTTTTCAGAATTCTGGGTAAATGTACAGAGTATAGCAGAGAATTTTATGCTTGCTGTGAAAGCAGTTGGAAGTATTAGCCACACCACTCTAAAAGTTTTATGGAGGAAGACATTTTTCTGTGCAGTGGAGGTATTTCTATACATAATTTTAGCTTCTGCTGAGGAGCTGTCTCCCTTTGGATAAGTGAAGGACAACACTCTAAAGATATTCAGAGTTCCTAAAGATGCAGATTGGTGCCTACTGGGATTTCATCTCTCCATGAAAGACCTATATACAAGCAGAAATCACTGTTCAAAATCTAAGGAAATAAAACATCTATTCAGAAATCCACCCAAGAAAGGTTGCTACTTGTGTGCACAAAAGCCACAGAAGGAGTCTAATACCATGCAGAATAATCCTTTTTACTGCCACTCTCCAAGTTATGTGGCTTTCTTACTGTGCCAGGCACTTGGGACACAACAGGCACTGCCAAAGTATGACTTTTCTGCACGAATGGACCACATCTCTAAGCTGAGGAAAAGAAAGGTTCAACACAATCTGTCCCGGCTGGCAGTTCGTCTCTGGGCCAGCACAATCCCTCGTGCACATCAGGGAATTGGAGGACAAGCCTCCACTGTGAAGGCCGACCCCAGGATACTCATGGAGGTTGTTTACCGTGCCTCAGAAAGTTGTCCTACTTAAAAAGCTGTTGTATCCAAAGGTGAGGAAGCAAAAGACAACCCAAACTCACTGGGGTACTTCTTACAGCTATTCGAGCAGTTGCAGACACTTCAAAATTAAGATCAGATTTCTGAGTTGTAGGTCTACAGTATTTTGATTCAGTCTTTTCTCCAGAACTAAGCAAGAATCAAGATTTTAAAGCATCACATATTTAAGGATGTCTCAGTCTGGAGCATAAAAATTACAATAATTATTTTATGCATTTGTAAGGTAGGCATTTTGTTGGGTTTTTTTTCCTGGATTTTAGGTTGTGTAACAGCTTGCATCTGTCAAGACAAATTAAGACAAAGTTGCATGCAATTTTCACATTAAAAAAATTATTTCCTAGCTTTGAAGTAGACAAAAGGAGCATTTATGAAGTTAAAGAACATCTGAGAGAGGCCTTTTAAAATTTAGGAGAGGATGATACGCTATCAAGCTCTGCAGTAGGAGCTCGACAACCTCAGACTTTGAAACCATCCAAACGGGCTTTAGCTGATTTGGAACCATTTAAAGAAGGTCTGCATAAGGACCTTGGTACTTGATGTCCTTCGTCATTAAAGGCTGAAGTATAATGTTAAACAAGTTGAAACCAGATGGCACACTAAAATTGAATGTGTAGGTGAAAAAAAAAAGCAGGGATATCTGGGGAAAAGGACATAGAAATATAACTTTTTGTGTGCAGACCATATGCCAGAAGGAAAATGGTACAGAGGGCATGGCATGCTCCTGTGCTGTCTTCACAAATGATCAAAGCTATTTGCAAGAACGCACAAAGTTTAATCCTACAAAATGCAAGGGACAGGCTGGGTATGCTGACTGACATTAAAGTTCTCCTCTTAGGAAGGGTTGAGCACCTGGATGGCCTGTTCTTTGCTCAGAGAAAGGAAACCTACATCAGAGAAATATGTTTCTCTTTTCACTGAAATACACATATGAGGAACAAGCCTTTGGGAAAGTTCAGTAAAGATTGAGCAAGTAGCAAAGTGGATACGAAAATTCCTCTGTGCTGGGGCTCTCTGAAAACATACTTTTGTTTTTAAATTCTCTGGTCACCATTTGTTTGCTACATTTCCCGCCATTGCCTTTCTCATAGCCTCTAACCTAGGTCTGCATTAACCCCTTCTTCAAGCACAATAAAAGATCTCAAAAGCTAAATCATTACATGAGCTCAACAAGAAGCTTCGTCCAACTGGGTGTTCCTCATCTTCTGCCCTTCAACAGACAGTAACGTCCTTCCCTAACGATGTGCAGAGGTAGGGCTGCACATGGAAACTGTAGGGCTGACCATACTGAAGTAAAAATCCTGACCAAGTAACTATTTAGAACCATCACCTGTTCTGAAATACTTCAAGGTCACCTCAGAGAAACTTCATTTCATGTCCCACAGAGTGGTCACCTGGGATTGAGGGCACAGGACTGAGGCTGAGGAGATAATTTCTGTCTATGCCACATGGGCTAGAGCAGGTAATCAAGAACAGCTATACTATACAAAATCGTGAGGCTTTCTGCCATATAAATTTAGACAACAAGTTCAGCAGTTCAGAAAGTCGCACATGATATACAGTAACTCCCACAGTGAAATCTCCATTTCTATACATGTATACATGCACGCAGAGTAACTCTGGGATAATGCAGTAACTGAAAGCAAAATCCACCTTAACTGCTGAGAACAGACCAATGGCAACAAAGTCCCATTTAGGAATTTAATCTCAGTAGGTCTTCATATTTTGATTGCCTTTATTTTCTGTTATTTTCCCTACAACTGTTTTGGGTTTTCCTTTTAAACAGGTCTCAGAAACACAAGAGGATACAGATCTAACAAGCTTCAATTAGAGAAGAATGTCTTGACTTCCTTGCTGCAAGCAGGTGCCTTAACGGTAGTTTGAGATAGAAAGGATTTCTTATGCCATTACCAAGATCTTTTCTGACAGCAGCTTTCATAGCACTGTCAGATTAGAGTCGCTCTCATTAACTGTCAGCCATTATCTGTTTTTCAGTGGGAGAGAGGAGAAGGAGGGAATAATAATTCTCGTATACACTGGATGGCCTCTAGGAGAGAAATGTCACTTAATGACATTTGTACAGCAGATAATACCAGGCAAAATAAAGGGCAGGAGGTTTTTCTTTTTCCTTTTTTTTTTTTTTTCTCTCCAGAACTACTAGAAGAAATGTTTGTTACCGTTATCTCGCAAATTGGCTTTGCAAGTGACTTGGAGGTTTTATGTCACAAATTACTCATAGATCATTAGAGGGATAACAGAGCCCCTTTTGCAGTCCCGAGGACACTAGAATATCTTCCTTTGCCCTTTGTGACTGACAGCAGCTTCCTTTCATCCTCAGTCAACGGACAAATTAAAAGACAGTCCTGGTCCCTGTGTTTTCCCCCTGACTACCGTGCACAGGCACGCTCTCAGCTGTCAGACTGTGCTATTACCGCACCTCAGCTACTTTTCTCTAGATGAAGAGGGGAAAAGCAGAATTGTCTGAAGGGTTTTTTTTCAAGAGACTTTTCCCTTTCCCTTAAGAAAGTTCTTCTGATCCCTAGCTGTCAAACCTTTGAACTCAGTGTATGCTTTGCACCCTGGCAGAAGCACAAGCTACTCCCAATCATCCAGGAACAGAGCTGATCTGGTGTGTCCTCCTTCCAGGTTTTATTTCCACCATACAGTTCTTGTGTATCTCTGTCTAGGAAACACCTAGAAATATCAAGTTAAAATTTAAAGATAATTAGAAAAGATCGGGAGCAAATTAGTAGGCACAACATCTTTATAATTGTACACAGACAGCATTTATCCTTGATTATTTCAACGATCTTGTCTCCTAGCATAGCTGAAAAGGCTTAGAGATTTCTACCTCCTCTCCTCACTCAGTGCATGGACAGCCCACTTACTCACGAAAGAGGTATGCAAAGGCCACAGTCATCATCATGTCTTTCTAAAATCACCTTCACTGGTTTTACTCAGCCTTGCAGTAGAGACAGAGAGGACAGCTGGCGAGGACAGCAGCAGTTAAAGTCTCAAGAGAAGTCACTGCCATCCTAAATCAGAGCTTAAGGAGATTCCAGCAAAAGATTCAAGGAACAAAGTTAGACAAATGATCATCTTTAGTGGCAAATTCTGTGCTGCATCTTTCTTGATAGCTCTTGTCAGTGAAGTAACTGGTAATATGCGGCATATGGTCTGAAAAAAAACTTCTTATTTCATACATGGAGTCCAGTTGTCATATGAGTAGGAGCTTTTTGCTTTGTCAGTATTCAAAGACTTGTAGTACGCTTTGCAAAAACAGATGTTTCTATATTTCTTGACGAGTCAGGCCTTAAATGTAAGCTCCATTAGTCAAAAGTCGCAAGGTGATAGAAAACATATTTTTCTACTTTTTCTTTTCTTGTCTTGGCCAGCACTTGTTCTTCATTTTCCTCAGCATTGCTGTCTGAAGCATCTTTTTCAGTGCTTGTTTTGATCTCCATATGAAATCTTCTTAAGGCAGACACACTCCCAAATCACAACAGAAATTTTCTGTGTCCTTGCAAGAGCAGAGAGAACATGAGCCACATTGTTGGCGTTTCTTCTCATCAACTTCTCACACTTCCTTGGCTCCCCTCATAGACACATCTGAGTCTAGGCTATACCACAGAAAGCCTAATCATGGCTACCTAATGATTTAGGAGGTAGAAGTCTGTCGTGAAAATTTGCAAGTTTGAAGAAAATTTCTTAAATGACTAGGAAGCATACTTGTAGTAAGGGAAGGGAGGGAAAAAAAACACACACAAAAAAACAAACAACAAACCACAACAATAACCAATATCTTCGGTCTTAGATAACATGAGAAAATAGCCTAATGGACCTCAAATTAAAAGAGAAAAAAAGAAAATAAAATAAAGATCAAGTCACATGAAATGTTTATCTTGTAGCTCATCACCTTGCAAATGACGCACATATTATACTGCAGTGTGCTCAAAGAAAGAGAGAGAAACAATGGGAACTCCAGCAGACAACCAAGAACCTCGACTACAAAAGCCGAAAACAAGACTGGATATGCTTGGGGATATTTCCAAAGCTGTTGGTTATCGCCTTGCATTCCTAGTGTTGGACCAACCTAAACACCTTGGGGAGATGGCTGTGAATACAGGGATTAAAGACAGCCATGGAGATGGTTCATCCACAAAAGAACTGAGTCCATCATGTTGGCTGGTCCTGGACAATAAAGGCAATAACTGACCTGAGGATTTTGCTGAAAGACTGATACTGCACATCGAGTGCATGTAAGCAGTCTGGCAGCTTGTCAGCTAAAACAGAGAGAACTGACCTTGGAGTTAATCTAATATAGAAATAGCGATCATCAAGGCTTTCAGTTAGTTCTGTGCATCTGTTTCTAAAACTAATAACCTCATTGTTAATACTGTTGTAATACATTCCTGCCATGCTTGTACTTCCATACTTCTGTATTTCTGTATTGTTTAAAGCAATTGCCCATTAACTGGCAAACAGCAAAACATTACATTCCTCCTCCTAGCAGCTGTCTTTGCAAACAGTCGTGTGCCTCTCGCTAAAAGTTTATACATAAGTTTCAGAAGTACCACAAGGGAAGGGAACATCCTGCTCACTGAGCAGCCTGAGCCAGGGTAGGTAACATCAGGTGTCAGTTAGAAAGAGACATTTTCCTGGTGACAAGCATTAGTCAGTGATGTGCAAAAGGAAAACAGGAGATTTGTGGAACCTGAAGGGCCTCCTGCGAGTTTGTAACAGTTGTCTGAATCATCATTTTTCTTCCCTTCAGCTGTAAGAAGAATGCAATCTATTAATATTAACGTACTAACCTTGATGGTGGCAAGACCAGCCACCGGTAATGAACATAGGCAGGAAGAGGCACTCAGTTGGACAGCATTTATATACTACAGCATGGGAAATAATGCTCTGGACCATAAATAGACTTTTAATTGCCTTAAGTGCATGGCAGGAAGGGATGTGAGGGAAAATTCCTTGAACTCCCTCCAATCAAGATACTATAACGCATTCTTTATAGAAACAACAAAATTCAGTCTTCTTGCCTTGAGGAATAGAAACTTAGCACTTGTGATCACTGACCATCTTCAAGAAAAACCTGGAGACCCTGAGGAGCCTAAAATACATCAAACTTAGGAGCAATTCTGGGCATAGCAGAAGACAGAGTTATTTGTCAGAGTAAGTTTTAGCACCTTTAAAATATAAACTGTGTTTTTTTCAACAGTAGTTGTCAGCTGAAAAACAGAGGCATCAGGGGCTTAAGAAGAAACAGTGTCTTGGAAAAGAAACTCCAGTCTTATGAAAAGTCAGCAATTGTGACTATCAGATAATCCAAACTTTAAAATACGATTGTAAAGATGTGTTACTGTAGCCTCAAGAAGCTAAAAAAAGGAGGGGGGTTATTATAGAAATGTTAACAGCCAACAGCATCCACAAAAACAGGAGTGCTGTAAATCAAGTGACATATCATAAATCTAAGCAGACAATTTATGAAAGCCTTGCTGAAAACCAGTGTGTCATTCCCTTCGTTCCAATGTCACCATTACCCTGCAAATATAGAACAGTTACAGTTAATTTCTTTTCATCAAGAAAAAAAAATTGTGGCCTCAGAACATTACTAAGAAAATATGACAGACGGGATAGAATTGGGTTAAGGGGAAAAATAAACTCTGGAGGGCAAAGTCTATGCAAGCTTGTAATAAACACACACAGATCTCAAAAATTCTCTGGGGCTGGACGCTCACTTCAGAATCTCGGTGCTGTTGCAGCTGAATGCCATGATTTTGCCTTAGCCCAAAGAAGAGATTTCTCTCATTTTACACTATAATTTGGCTGCAGTAAAAAGAAAACAGCACTGCCCTTGAGTGAACCCACTTTGGGAGCCTGGATTTCAGAGCAACCCAGACTCCATGCCACATGAGTGATGTATTCCTCATTGTGCGCATCCCACCACACTGGCCGCTCCACTCCCAGAGTCGCTTTCAGATCTACACTTCCATACCTATTTACTTATGTTGAAAGAACTGCTGTTCTCTGATTGTTCTGTCCCTCTGAACAAACACTAATGAGCAGTTTTTTTCACTAAACTTGCTAGAACTCCTATGACCATCTGAAAACTGATTTACAATATCACAGATTGGGCAACATAATCACCGTAGCTAAAGATAATAAATAATTATTGTTGCCATCTGGACGCTTTGAGAAGCGTCCTTCTGAAGTTTGCACTTCAGTTTCTGCTGGAATTGAGCTGGTACAAAAGTAAAGAACAACAACAACAAGTTAAATTTACGTTAGCAGAAGAATAGCTGCTAATTTGGAATCTACAAGGGGAAGCACTGACATTAACTTAAATGCAATTTCCACAGAAATATTCATGAAATTTTGTAGTTATTTTTTAGCTTGTCAAGTATATTGATGTCGTAGAATAGTTTCCTGATTATCAGTGCTTCTACTTGCAACAGTATACATCACATTATCTGAGAGATAAGGGTTTGTTTTGATACCTTTTCCCTATCTCTGTGAAACCGGTTGTCCTTAAAGCTGACAGTTGCAGCATGTATTTAGTATTTGGAGCATATTTCCCTGCTTTGTTACATTTATTGTGGTTTGCGTGATAGACTGATAGCATGGTACAAAATGTTTAGACCACCTTTAGCATCATGCTGCTCATAGGCAGGGTAGGGGGGAGTTCAGCCCTGCCCTGATACACAGAGTTGAGCATCAGCCCGATGCTGTCACTTACACACTGCAGCCCTGATGAGCAGCCACCAGTGCTAAGGAATGACAGCTTTGGAAGCAGGCAGAGGCGACCCTTTCTTTTGCTATTCTGTGGCTACCCCTGCAGGCAAGGAAGATGCAGTCTCCAGCTCCCAAAACAGAGGTGCTTGGAGAGTACGTGGCATTCAGGGTTGCTAATGGACATTCACCCAGTGCTCTTTAGAGTCAGAGCAGATGTCATTGGGGCATCAAGCAAGCAAAAGAGTGGACTTGTTCATGTGGGAAGCTGGAGGTCCAGGCCTTCCTCAGAGATGAGACACAGCTATGGGAAGGGATTACATTACAGTCCCATTTTTAGGAAAACATTGAGGGCAAATGCGATTTTTTGTAGCCCTGCCAACAGGTTTAAAAAAGGTCATGGGAGAGATACAAAATGTGCATGGCACCCACAGGGCATGCTCTTCGTTCCACTGAAATAGCAACCCAATGTCCCTGCACATTGATCTTATGATCATCGATGCAGTGTCAATTTGCCACAGAAGAGCTGATCAAAGACCATAACTTCAGAAAATGTTTTCATGAAACAAGCTAATTCCCTGTTATGGCTATTTATTCTGTGCGAGTTCACCAAAACAGTGAGTCATCATTAGCCCTCCAATTTATTTTAATTACATGATCAAATGTAGCATAAATAATCCTATTAGTATATTCTGAGTCAAGCAGGCCCGCATAATGTTCTTAAAAAAAAAAAATAAAGAAGAAGGAGAGAGAGAATCCTGCCTGGAAGTAGCACACTTTGAGTGAAGTTGGCTCTGATTTTGCAAGGATGACATTTGGATTGTTGTGAGCTTTCACAAGTAGGCCATTGCAAAATTTAACTTCTGTTAAACCAAAGTAATGCCCTGATTCTCAGCTGAGAACACGCCTCCTCCTGGGCCCTCTCAAAGATTCCTCTGTCTTGTACACCATGTTCATTTTGCAATCAATACCTGCAGTGGCAGGCTCTGTCCCTGGAACAAGCAGAGTGGGCAGTGTAACGGTTTGATCACATCTGGCATAATCAGTTTCCTTTGTAAAAGAAAACAGGTTCATACTGCAGTTCTTCTTTCATTTCCACTCTGTTCATAGCAAAACACTAGCTGAAAATTATGTCCAGGCAGCAGCTTTCAAATCTGAATTGCAGGGCAAGGAAATGCAGCTTGGGAAAATCCAACAGCTGGTTAGAAGTTTCAGCACTGTCCCCTGCCTGGGCTAACTGAAGTCCACGAGCGCTAGGGCCACAGAAACGGGATTAAACTCACCCTGCCTTGCACTGCTTTTGGCTCGGTCCCTGGGAGCCAGAGACTCAGTTTTGGATGCAGGACAGGAACAGACCCTCCTGCATCAGCTGGGAGAGGCTGGCAACCTGCAGAGACCTTGCTTCTGACCACCTCTGCTCGCCTCAAGGGATCCAGACCCGCAAGGTCCCCAGGCCATCTCACCACAGACTCTGGATCGTCTGGGAAGGAAGGGAGAAGACACCTTTCCCATGGCAAACAGTAGAGATAGTGAGCCAGGCAAAGGCTGGCTGTTATGCTCAATGGAGAGAGGGGCAATGAGGGGTCTCTTGCCACTGCAGCTCCCAAGCCAGGGGTGTCCGGCACTCCTTGGGATGTGCCACATGGTGTGCCACAGGGACTTTATTTTACACATGTTGTACAAAGGAGATTGTAATAATAAGAATAATTATGGTGCTGACTATGGCAGAAGAGGAAGGGGATGGGCTACTACAGAAGAGAAATTGAGACCTAAAGAACCCAGGAAGTCCTGTTCAGCTGAAAGTGGGAGTTGTCCCCCCAGTCACCCCTCAGCACACACTGAGAAGATTTTATTTCTTTGCTTCTAATTTTTTTATGTGCAAATCAGCTTTTTGGCCTCCCGAAGAGCTCCCCAGCTCATCCATCTACTCCCCCTGCTTTCCCTGGACCCAGGACAGAGAAGTCCCACAGGTTGGTCCCAGGGGTGCAAAGTGACAGGCAGAGTTCAGCAGCCCCGCAGGGGTGATGGCGTTTTCAAATGCTCTGGGTGCAAGTTTCCACAGCCACAAGGCACAGCGGGGTACATTGCACAGCAGTGCAAAAACGAGATCCTCTCCCTTGCCAGCAAAGCTACCTTGCCTCTGGTGGATAGTGACAAAAGCCAGTAACACCTGACAGGCTAGTGTCAAACACTCACTTTTTAAGTAGTTGATTAATTTACAGGTTTTCAGACAAGTTTGTCTACTTCACACTGCTCACTTGGAGTCAGGATTTCATTCCGAGTCAATGAGAATATTTCTACTCATATCAGAGGGCAGCGTTTCAGTCGGGTAGTAGGTCTGTTTCAAAGGTCTATTATTTAGATAATTTATGACAAAAACCTGTGCTGCATTTATGGAGGCAGAGAGAGCTGGAAGCCTACAGAGCTATTGGACAGGGTTCCCTCTTAGTGTCCTTGATGCTGAAGGTAGGTCTACCAGCGCAACGCAATACCACGTGGAGCTGCCCGAAATAACTGCGCATCAGAATGAATATACTCACCACCATGGAGATCTCTGCTTCACCTAATTAGCACTGCTGAGAAGCAGGGCTTATTAACCTGGGCAGAGCGCCACAAAAACTCGGCTATCCTGCTTCCAGCACTTCAGCGAAATCATTAGTGCTGTCTTGGGCATCGTTGCACAGAAACAAATTTGTGAATGAAGTCCTGAAGAAGGGAAGCCATCTGATAAATGCTGCAGCTGTCTGTGGCCCTGATTAGAAGTCGTTCAAAAACTGGGAGGTGGGGGACAATGTCTGTCATGAATCAGAGTCATACACCGCAGGTAAGTTTTGCAAAATGGAGGGCTTGTTCCCTCTGTCTCCTCTGGCATGAGCTGCCACCAGGATACTCTTGAAAATTATTTGCCACAACATGTAGATCCCGGTGCACACTCCTTGTGATTTCACATGAAGGCACAAAAGATCATCCGAGGTTTCCTGTATCACCAGAGGAAAAAGCCTCCCGCTTATAGACCACTTTACCTTCCTAATGATGTATATTATCTCATAGCGATAGCTGACCTAAAAACAGAAACAAAGAAGTATCGTGTGTGCTCTCATTATAGCCACTGAAGTAGTTATGGTCCCATTTCATGGAAGGAATATGTAGGTGATAATAACCTTACCAAAATGAAATGAAATGATGCTGTCACTAATTCCATTTAATGCTCCAACAGCATCCAAGTTAGATGTGCTTATTAGTTTGAACATTGATGGTTATAATTTTTAACCTCAGATAAATCTCACCACAGTAAGGAACCAATATAATGAGCTGGTAAGAAAACAACATACTTTGTAAATAAATATTCTTAATGAAAATCATATGTGTGCCATGGCAGCAAACTGCCCAATACTCTTGCCCTTCTGTGATTTCCTCCTACTCATTTGGGGTATGCTTTCATATTTCTCTAGAAATACCATTCTATATCACTTTTCCTCTATTTTGAAGGAATTTTAAGGGAAATTAAGTTCTTTTGACATATTGCAACATCTCTTAACGATTGTTGAGATGGTGTGAAATTTCAGTATGCTGTTATTCCAGAGTAGCTCATCTGGACATCATTCAGAGATGAATAAGAGGGTGAAAAAATTAGTCATACGTGAAGATTAATATTTGCAATAAAGCAATGCTGTCAACAAAATTAACAGCTTTCTGTCACACTTTCATTAGTATGAGTTCACTATGAATTTTGAAGAAAAATTAAAAACCATGATTCCACAAAAATGATTTTTGGTTTTTTCCCATGATTTTGTCTAGGAGAAAAAGGTGTATTTACAAAGCGAAAGTCACCCTTCTATAGGAACAGTCCATTGTGTATAAAGGCAATAAATCAGTAGGAAGGTTAGTGCTATTGACAAATATCAATAGCACCACATCAAAGTAACTTTATCAAGAGGTCTTTAGTACTCCCAGCACCAAGAAAAGGATACAGAAAACAAAGCACAAGATTTGACATCAATGCTAAAAGAACTAGAATTCTTGAGAGTCATAAAAGACTTAAGAAAATCTTCAAATCACAAAATAATTAAGAGATCATTTCCAAGGAAGAACAACTCAAAGTCTTCATTTTGCTACTCAAAACAACATCTCCAGGTGGTCAAAGTGTAAAGAATATATTAATCTTTTGATTTTCAGTGAGCTCAGCTACCCACAGTATACCAACAACCATCAACTATTTTTCTCATTTTCGGAGAGGAGGTAGCCAGTTCCACAGGTAACATGTCAGAAAGCCACCAAGAGGTCAGGTCTTCAAAAATCTGCTGTTGACTGTCGCTAACTTCAGCAAGACTGAAAAATTAGATTCTTCTCTAAAATTTTATTGGAAAGGGTTCATTCACACGTCAGAGAGAGAGAGCAAGAGGCTTGTGTTGTAATATCCTGTGGCTAGACTCCAGTATCTACAAATTACTTATTCAGATGACAGATACCAGTGCATCTGTAATGACCTGCATAAGTGAGATAAGATTTGTAGGATGTTGTGTCTCTTAGTAGACCTAAGAGACTGCAAACAACAGAGAAAGCTTTCAGGCACACATGCATGTCTCAGGTCAGTTATGTCATGTTTCTGGACCTGTATTTAGGTTCATAATCTTATATTTTGGTCTGAGAAAGGACTTGCGTAATTTTTTCAGATTTTATCTGTTGGTGTCCCCACAGGTAAAAATAAAGACTCCCTTCCAACCCCTACCATTCTGTGATTCTGTGATTCTGTGATTTCTTTAAAATCTAAGAAACCTTGACCTTTCCCTTAACCATGTTTCTGAGCACAATGGCTGCTTGGTCCCTCATGTTGAAATTGGATTACTGTATCAGAATCTGATGACAAGTCACATCTCCTAGCTCTTCAGGAGACAACTACCATCTTTCTCAATAGATGATGTCATGACAGTGACATCAATGAGTTTAGGCTCTGATCATTTCAGTGTTCCTTTTATCAACATGAGATCAATAAGGGCGAATGCAGACTTGCGAATCATCAGATTTACGTCCAGCTCCAGGCAATGGAGATCACAGAGCCCAAAACAAAGTGAAAGACAACTGAGAAGAGAGTATGTTTTGTTGTGGGGAATAAAATACAAGACCTTCTGGTTCCTACTGACATGTAAGGCTTCCAAAAGACAGTAGACAAGATAATGGAAGAAAAATTTGCCAAGGACTATTAAAGATACTTGTGTCACTTAGGTTTCTGAAACATAGGTGGTTGTACAGCTTCAGGCTTCTTAACCTCTCCTGTTGTTGCTATTGACCATTATCAAATACAGGACGAGCAGCCAGATTCACCTCTGATCTGGCATAACACTGCCAGCTGCATATCTTCAACTGAAAGAGAAAACGGCACAAAACCAGGATGTGACTGCTTGATGGAAGGCTGCAAAGCCTCTCTCCCTTGCAGCCTTTCCAGGTATGCGTGACATGAACGGCTCCGTCCACCCCACTGGTCCTCTCCAGCCCTGCAGCTGTGTAACCATGCTGCTGCCTTTCACTCCAGAGGTTTTCAAAGAACCTTCATGAAGAAAATCAACTACAAACTATTTTTTAATGATGGCCATAATTAAGTTTAAAAACAAAACAAAAACCCTGTCAGTAATATTACCTAAAAAGGGACAAAAAAGATTAAATCTCTGTGAAATCCCCCTTCAGCTCAGCTCAGACTCTGCATTGGTGTGCAGCAGGATAATATCCCTTAGTACGTTTCTAATTGCTCATGACAAAGGTACATTTCTGCCAGTTGGTACTGTTCTTCTTGACACTTATCCTGTCTCCCTCTTCTCTCCATGCAACAAATGATGCCAGTCACTTGTCTGCCTCTTTCACAACAGTTTCTGTATCTTCTTTCTGACCATACAAAGAGATTCCTAAACAATTTTCTGAATATTTTTTATGCATAATTTTCTGCAATTTTGGGACAAGACTTTAGGAAGCATGGCACTTTTTTACTCCCTATGTACCATTTTATCAAGACATAGGCATTCTTTTGTCAAGCTTTATGGTAAGGCTCGGAAAGTGGTAGGGAATAAAAAAGGGAAAGAACAGAGATATATAATTTTCATTAGCAGCATGGTTTTGTTCTTCATATTTCAACTTTTTTTTCTGAGTTTTTTTCTATCTTTATAGGTCATAAGCAATACAATGAAAACAGAACTGTCCCTGTCTACCTGAATAGCACCTAGCACAGTACACCATCATCTCTGACTGTGGCTTCTGTGGCTTTGTAGAACACTTTCCCACTGAAGATGTGATTATGCAAAAAGATACAATCTATATCAGTCTTAAACTCAAAATATCTCAACTCTGTGCTATCCACCTAATTTAGTGAAAAAAAAACCCCTCTGTATTTTAGTCCATTTTTCCTGTGGAAATGAAGCTAGATGTTTAGTCTGTGTGTTTGTCTGCGTATCTTTGGAATCCACAGGTTGATTTTAATGCAATTTGACATCAGTTTGAAAGATAGTTAGGTTTCTGTAAATTTCATGAAAATAAATGGATGGCCAGAAGCAGAGAGAGGATGCCATTTGTGGCCCAGCCAAAGGGAAGTCCAGGAGCTTATAGGCATAAGGGTATATACCTTGAATAAAGCCCAGAAAATAATTGTTCAGATAAAGTTCTTCTTTCCTCTCTTCTCATATCACCCTTCGCTTGATCAGTCAAAAGATACAAATCCAAAGGACGTCAGGTCTCAATGTTTCCAATGTTTATAAAAATACTCTTCTGCCTTCTACTTCAGTGAGCATTGCAGAGCCCAGCACTCAGCACCCAGCAACAGGAGAAAGGGTTGGTACATATTTTGGCTTATGCTTCCCTATATATGCATATATATTACATAAAACATTAAGGCCTAGAGATGATCTATGAATGAAAGTTAACATAGGTAGACCAGTGCAGTTACTTACATTACTTACTTGTCTGCTGTTTATGGAAGAGGATCTCAGTTGCTTCCAAACTACTAGCTGCCCTGTAATATGAGCAGTAAATTGATAGTGATTACAATTATGCATGAAGTTTTGATATGCTGTTTATGTATTAAGCTGTTGGTATTGACAAATCACCTTTCTTCTTGTAAGGAGGTGAATGCAATACAAGTTACAGACACTGCCCTTTAGCAAGCTCCAGATGAAGATTTCCACTTTGATTTATTTTGGTATTAAAGCTTTAGTTTTACATATGTGAAACCTAAAAAGCAAAACCTTGCAAGCTATTGCTTGTATGAATATCACTTATTTTTCTTCTTTCATTAACTGAATGACTCGAAGGCAATTAGTAATCTGTGCCAGAACAAGGATTTCTATATGGCCAAATTGGGCATTATTAATTTATGCAGACTAACATCTATTCACGTAACTAGTCATGCTGATTTCAGGAGGATTACTCACAGGAGTAAAAGCTACTTTGCTTATGGAGTTCTAAATTCCTATCCCAGCAGTATCACATTTCTGGAAGAAGCCGTTACTCTTCATTTTTTTCTTTGCTTTAGGCAGAAAACTGAACTGAGAGTGTAAGCTATCTTAATTAAATCTGATCAGAAGCTTTGCTTTTCCACTTAGTTCATGCATTCTGATATGTAAGTTATACCCTAATCACTCCTCAACATAGTCTTCTGCACAATGTTATATAAATATAACAATTAGTGCAGAAGGGAAAAAAATTAGTTCAGACTAGACAATATAAGAGAAAGATAAACTCCAGGTGGCACGGTTATTTTCTTAAAGTCAAAAAATAAATTCATCACTGGGAGGCAGACCTCATAAATTAGAATTCTATTTATAATGTGTCAGTGACATTTTCATATCTACTTATTTTAATGCCTATGAGCATTTAAAAATTAGTTGAGGTTGTATTGCTGTTACAAAGGTTAAATGAAGAGATTATGAGTTGCACAGATGTTTATGGTTTGGGTTGATAGCTCTGGGACATCCCATTCTAAAGGCATTGTGTTCCAGTTCATTTTAACAGTAATTAGAAGTACCCCCGTAACGAGGTGCTTGCTGCTGAAAACAACTTCATTAGTTTGGGTGATTTTATTGGTTTCCTTTAGGGTGAGGAACGAGTGTTAATAGTTGTAATTTAATAGGAAAATTACTGAAGCAAGGAAGATTTCACTGAATCTTAAATGAGGCATTAGACAGACGTTGCTTTTCCAAATAATGAAATATAAGGGAAGAGCAGCAACCTTAAGAATTATCATATGAATGTATTTACCCTAGAACAGATGAGCTATTTTGTTTAAATATTTTAAATATCACTTGAAGTTGTTAGGAGCCTGTAGAGAAAATCTCTATTACCTTAACAAATTCCAGGGACATTTGGCTGCACGCTTGGGCATTTGCACACATCGCAACTCCAGACTGAAAGCTTGCCAGTCAGAAAGGTTGTGTTCTCTTTCAGAGAGCGAGAAGGATTTTCTTCCCCTGGCAATGTGGTATTGCTCAGCACGGAGCATCTTCTTTAAGGTACCACCAGCTCCCATCGGGCAGACCTGCCCCAGTTATGCTGGAGCCCATGCCTTTAGGGGGATGACAGATTGGTGGCAAACTTTCTAGGCTGCCTGAGATGAGCTGTGTAAAGTCACATGCCTGCTGGAAACTTCCTTTCTCTTGAACAGGAGGTGTTACCTGATGTTGCCCTAGGGAACATCTTCCCTGGGTGGACATGTATTATAAATCACAGCTCGCCTAATCTCTGCCCTCCAGCTTCTGTTGAAAATCAATATGTTCTCCAACAGCTTGTCTGGAGGCCTTCTCTGACTCTCCTTTCTGCCTTCCCTCCCTCCTCTCAAGTCTCCCTTCTTCTGCATCTCCTCAGGAATCCCTAAAGACCTCCCTGACAGGATGATGGTCTCAAGAAGAGGTAAACAGTGTGAGGGTGTTCTGTGAAGATGCTGTCATGCCTCTGTGACCTGCTGAGTAGTTCGTTCTGGTCTCTGTCCAGAGAAAAACATCTTCTTTGATAATGTAATCCAAAGTCACAAAAGCAAACACCCGCTCTGAAGAGATGATCCACTAGATCAGTCGAGGCCAAGGCAAAAAGAGAAGCACATCCCCTGCCTAAAGGGAAGCTATATTTCCTTTACTAGGAATGTCAGACCCAGATCTATGAAATGAAGCCACTTCTGTCAGTCTTTCTGACCTGGACAAATTAAACATTACATGGATCTGGATGGGAAACATCACTGGAAGAAAAGTGCTATTAAAAATCAGAGTTTAAAAGACTTGGAGAAGGTTGAAAGACCACTTACTTCTGCATCTGCACACATATTATATCAAAAGAGAAAGAAGCGAAGCGAAGCGAAGCAAAGAGAAGAGAAGCAAAGAGAAGCGAAGCGAAGCAAAGTGAAGCGAAGCGAAGAGAAGCGAAGAGAAGAGAAAGAAGAGAAGCGAAGAGAAGCGAAGTGAAGCGAAGAGAAGAGAAAGAAGAGAAGCGAAGAGAAGCGAAGTGAAGCGAAGAGAAGAGAAAGAAGCGAAGCGAAGAGAAGAGAGAGAAGAGAAGAGAAGAGAAGAGAAGAGAAGAGAAGAGAAGAGAAGAGAAGAGAAGAGAAGAGAAGAGAAGAGAAGAGAAGAGAAGAGAAGAGAAGAGAAGAGAAGAGAAGAGAAGAGAAGAGAAGAGAAGAGAAGAGAAGAGAAGAGAAGAGAAGAGAAGAGAAGAGAAGAGAAGAAAGGAGTAGTTTTATTTCTGACAACAGACTTTTGTGAAGCACTTGATGCTTTCAAAAGCTTTGCAGTAACAGCAGATGTGGCTAACTGAAATTGTATTGAAGAAGTGCACTCCACATAAAATGACCTATAAAATTATTTTTAAAACAGAAAGTATAAAATAAAGGTCTAAATAGAAAAGGAACTCAGGTGGATAATGGTCCCTGAGAAGAGACTGTGAACACAAATTCAGACAAAACATTTATAGACACCTGTAAGAATTACCATACTATGCAGTAAGATTTTGAAAAGTGCCAATACATAAAGGGACACATGAAGGGACAAGAGCATCCTGAGACTACAGACATTAAAAACAATTCAAAATACAACTCAGAAAGACATCTGAGTCTGAAAGTCAGAGCTCAACTCAGGGCTTGCCCTGCTGTAACACAGCCAAAGCCCACCCCTGGAAATGGGGGATGTGTTACAGTGGTTGCAACACTCTTGAAGTGTTAACTAGTGTCTGAAGATGTCCACAGCATGAACAAACAGGATGGCAACCAGCAAAACTGTATTAATTACCTGATTATTTTTTCTTATGGAGTTACATTGATTAAAAGCATAAAAAAAAAAAAAGACAAAGACAAGAACTATCACATCTTTGTCACAGACCAGCTATACAGGGGAAAAAAAAAGCAGTTATCTTGATGGATATGATTCAAAGAGTCACTTAAAAAGATAGCCTAACTATATTGGCAAAATTTCCACACACAGCCTTTGCTAGTATTTCTTCTCTTTAACAGATAAAAGCAAGTACGATAAGCCTAGAAAACAAATGAATAATGTAATATTTCTACTGCTAACATTTAATATTCTTCAAAGATCATAACAAAGCCATATTCAACTGTACTCATCAACTATTCTGTTTATCACAAAGAAAAGCTATCTAGTAAATACTTTTATGATCTAGGAGTGATCCAGCCATATGTAATCATGTTTGAAATTAAAGTCTTTTATTGTGATGATTGTACTCCAATGGTGCTGCATATTCTGACAATGTTATTAAATACTTGTACAGTTAATATCTCCTGACTCATAATTCGTTAAACAAAGAGATTCAGCGTCCTTTTTCTGTGAAAGCAGGAAGAAAAAAAATCAACTCAAATTTCAGCACTGAGAAATTCCTTAATGAAAGGAAATCCAAGAATTGGTGTCAAAATAAGCTTAATTAAAGATTCCACAAAGAAGCTTTTTGCCACCTATGAATAACACAACTAGGAAGGATCAAGTATGTAAATGTTATCTTTGGTCTTTGTTGAAGTCAAGACAGTAAAACCAAATGTGTGCATTGCTCTCATCAGAAAACTCTTCTAGCCTACACAGGCACAAGACAAATTCAACAACTCATGTCCAACATCAGAAAGGGGAAAAAAAATTTAGTCTTCTAATATTGAAATGCATATCAGCTTGATAAGCAGAGAACACTCTGAGGGTGACGGAGCACTGGAACAGGCTGCCCAGGGAGGTTGTGGAGTCTCCTTCTCTGGAGATATTCAAGACCTGCCTGGACAAGGTCCTGTGCAGCTTGCTGTAGGTGACCCTGCTTCGGCAGGAGGGTTGGACTAGATGACCCACACAGGTCCCTTCCAACCCCTACTATTCTGTGATTCTGTGATTCTGTGACTCATATCCACCCAGCACAAGTGACCTTTGGAAGTCCTTAAAGGACCTGAAGAGACTGCATTCAGCTGAAAATAAAGCTCTAAGAACAAAACATCCTGCGAGGCTGCCAAGTGTGCAAAAATAAGAGCTTTAATTGTCATGCTGCTCCTTGGTGGAAAGGAAAAAAGCTCTCACCATCTTTTCTTTCCCTCTTCTCTCTGACTAAAGGACCTGGGCTGAGCTGCAGAGCTCTTGGAGTTACAAAGCTCCAAATCAAGCTGGGCACAGAAGAAGGGGTACCCTCAGCACTGAGCAATCACGAAACCCTCTGAGTTCACCTTACAACATGTACACTTTGCACCCAGGGAACAAGCCCCTAATTTCTGTTTTGGGGATTTATTGAAGGCAAAAGATAGTGTCCCCCCAAATCCCCAGCATAGACCAGAAAAGAACTTGTTGACTGCATGACTTCTTCATTCCCTACCACCAGCCACTTCAGTGTCATCATGTATATTTCCACACCAAACGCTACCAAAATATTCTTCTTCCTGGCTCCTAACTACTGAAACAACGTAGCTGGGGATTTCCCATCTTCAGCAGCCTATGGAATTTTCCAAACACCACCTAAAATACTGCCTTCTACAATTCTTTGAATCTACCACGTAAAGTGGAATAGATTAGAGACAGATGACTTTTTAAATGATGAATTACAGAACAGAGAGGATGACAAAAAAAAAAAAACCTCTTAGTTTTGGCTAAAGCAAAAAGAGAGAAAAGACATGGAGAAGAAGTTGTAAAGGTAAAAGTTGCAGGGTTCTCCCACCCATCAGATATAGTGGGGGTTTATGCTAGGCAATAGGAGATGACTCCTTTAGACACGTACTGTTTGAAAGTGCCATCTGAGGTAGCCACCCCATTATCCCACTGTAGTCAATGAAAAGCAATAGACATTTTCAACAGATGACTCACCTGATCCATTTTAGAGAGCTGCTTCAGACTGAGATAAATTGAGGCTTAAAAGGAACTATTTCTGTCTGCTGACCATAAGAGGAGAGGAGACAAGTTCATACATAGGCAATTACATTTGATCAGGCGACTTCCCCTTCAAGTTTCTAAAACACAAAGTGGCTTCATTCAAGCAGACTTTCTGCAGAAGCATCGCTGTTTGTGATAGCTCGCACACCATGGGCAAATATATTGATGTTCTGGTGTCTTCCAAATTGCACAGTCTCCCACAACCTTCCACAGCCTGTCATCCTCCATCCACATTTCATGAAGAAACAGACAACTGGGCTTTCAGATACTCTCCAGACATCCTCCATGTTCTTCACAACCAAATATGGGTTACTAGGTATAGGACTGCATACTTTATTAACACTGTATTTTTCTGCATCAAATATCTTCAATGGACTTAGAAACCAAACCCTGTTTTCTATAAGGGAGGTGCTGATAATTTGCACTGAGTACTGTCTCCGCTCTTACTTTGACCAAACAGGGAGTTTACTAGACTTCTTACTCAGCAAGTTTACTTGACTTCTTACACATAATCACCTAGATGGGTAAAAATATTAATTGTCCAGAAAGGATGTGCAGTCTCCATCCTTGGAGGCTGTGAAGGCCCAACTGGATAAAGACCTGAGTAACCAGGTCTGATCTCATCACTGACCAGCTTTGAGCAGGAGGTCAGACTAGACACCTCCTGAAGTCTCTTATAAACTAAATTATGGTATGATATCCTCCTGTGTTATTACACAGACTAAAAAGTGACAAAACCAAGAAAAAAAAATCTATTAAAGGCCTTTGAATTAGAGACTTTAGTTGCCAAGTTCCAAAATTATGAAAGTTTGGTTTTATAACAATTTTTATATATTCTTGCCCTGTTCTAACACTTTACCCTAGTCATTTGTCATTTGCCATGGTTACTGATAAGATACAGCACAGACAGACCTTTGGTCTGACATAGTAGAACTTTTCTGATGACTGACACAAGGGAAAATGAGGTACTGTGTATCTGTCAAGCCGAACAGTAATATGTTGTCAGATGTTTCCATGGAATCAGCACGGCATAGTTCAGTGTCAAGAGTGCTGCATAAATAATGCTTTTGGAATACTCAAGCTGGAGATTATTAGAAAGACAGAAGAAAGTTCACATCACAAATCTTACTGTATGGCAGGGAGATAACTAAAATACAACCTGCTGCATCATACCAAAAAACCCACAAGGATTTCAGAATGTTAAACCTAAGTTTACAGCTGCAACTAAATTTGTCCATTGAGTGCAGAACTACAAAAACAGAAACTATCCTCAAAAAAAGTTTAATAGTGTTCTAATTTAACAGTTTCAAAGTTTTCATCTGTTTATTGTTTTAGCCTGGATCAGAAGTGCACTTTTGAAGCAATCACCTTCACCTCCAGGCTTCAGTTTGCATGGCAGGACAGCCTCAGAGAGCAGCTGGATTCCTCACCAATGAAGTCAAGCAAGCAGCCACCGCCTCCTGCACACCAACCACAGCTGAGCATTAGGCTCACAGGGTGGTCCAATGTAAACCTCCAAAATGTATACAGCGTGGACATCGGGATGTCTGCAGGAGCTGGAGCTGTGTAGAACAGCTCCACTGATCCACCCCTACTGCTGGTATAAAAATAGCCAGAGATGCTGAACACCTCAGAGCAAAGAGAGTAAGGAAAGAGGCCCCCAAGATTAGATTCCGGGATTCATCCCTCTGGAGTAAATAGCTGAACCTCAAAAATCTGGGGGACTTAGAGAATACTCTTTTGGGACGCTTGCTGTTTACCAGTAGTTTGGGAGTTACTCCATTGATGCACATGCTCCTCGCTCTGCTGCAGACCTCTGTGTGGTGACCAGTGACACCAGTCCCCACAAGCAGAAGCCATCTCTGCCGGTAGCCTGCTGCCACCTACTCTTTGCAAGGAGGGTGCTTATGATTCAGAGAACATCCCTGAAAGTCACCCTACAACTGTCCTTTGTTGGCTTCCTCATACAAGTCTCTAAATGCACTATTTGACGGAATGCAGTAAAGTATGAGAAAAGAGTTTTGATTAATATTAATACAATCACTAGGAGTTTCGGTCAGATCAGTAAATTGCAGACGCTGAATGTTTGGGAAATTCTTCACCTTTGAATCTCCAATCACTTCTTCAGCTGACTGTGTATTTACCAAACTCCACAAAATAAAGTACAAGAGATCTTGTAAACTCTGACACCCCTGGGGGTCTGAAGGAGGAAAGCTGAGAGGGAGGAAGAGGAGCAGGGAAGTCAATCCCATTCACACATTTCTGGGAGCACTCAGATGTGGTGGTGAAGGGCACCCTGGGGTAAGCTGAAGAAGCCCAAAGCAGAGCCTGGGCCAGCTGACCCAGCAGACCCACAGCAAGTCTCTTCCACCTCTGACCAAGACAAAAACAGAGCAAGACTGATCAACAGAGGACTAGATGAACTGTTTAATTTAACTGAATTTAACATTTAGGATCAACTCAAAGGTCCTGCTTCAATGCTTAGCAAGCCAGCAGTAGATGGGGACTTTAACCACATCTGACATTTCAGCAACCTCCTTCGTAAGTGAAGGTTTAATTTGAGAAATACTAATCTTCAAATGTTTCAAGAAAATACTCAGAGGTCAACCGTTTTGTTCCATATGGATTTTACCACTCAGATTATTGTTCACTTGCAATAAAATAATGTGAAAAGTTAATCTGCCTAGTGTGGAGCAAAATAATAGCCATAATATATGATTTAGCATATAAACTTTTTTTTTTTTTTAAACAGGAGTATAGATAAAGGCAAAAAAATTTATTTCAGTAGACTGCAATTAATTGCTTTTTCTTTCATAATATCTGCTATAGGACTATGACCACAAGCCTCATATAAAACAGCATAGCAAAATATCCTGGAAAAATACTAGCCAAAGCTGGATCTGGGCTGGTTTATACTTACAGCAGCAACAGAAACTGCTATAATATACTACTGCAAGTACCAATATGAATGGTAACATTTGTTGTAACAGACCTCAGCAGGTCTGAACAGAAGATGGTTGGAAAACAGAACACCTTGCTAGAATGATCATTATTGACAAAAACATAATGGCTATGGTTTTGGATCAACAATGTATAATCACATCAGAAAAGTTAATACTTCTCTCTGAAATGCAAAGGACAGACGTGCAAATTCCTGAACCGAATCACAAGAGGGACTTGAGCCTGAATCTGTTCATCTGTGACCGAGTTCTCAAGTGATCAGGCTAGCCAGTACCCCCAGCTGATCTTCTCTAATGTGCTTGGATTTTCAGGGATAATAGCAAAGCATTTTAATTTCATTCTGCAATGGAAGAACTGCTCTAAAATCCTTATTATTTCTTAAAAACTCAAAATGTTTCCTAATAGTCAATTTCCTTTTTCCCAAATAAATATTGGGGAAAGCTTATTTTTAAGACAGCTCTGCAGCATTAGGGATTCAGATGGAGAAGTTTTAGAGAAATATCATTGGTAGTGCAGAACTTTTTTTATGCTATCATAAAGCCAGGAGAAGTCAATTAGGTCTAGTACTTCATTAATGATGTTCACAAATCACATTTATGGCAAGTTTCATATCTGTTTCTCTGTTAGAATATGCCATTTGGAAGGACTAGATTTGACACCCTTATATGATGGCACTGCAGCTACTGCTGGGGTAATTAATTTTTACTTGTGCTCTGGAGAAACCAAGCAAAACTTTCTAAGACATTTGGCCAATTACACACTCTTTAGGGCAATGAAGCCATTGCAGAAATCTTGGCTTTATATTACCACTATGATCAAAGCTTTAATGAAATTGCTTCCTGACAGAAACCACTGGACTACTGAGAAAAAGCTACAAAAATAAATTAATGCACAATTTTTAATCTGAAAAAAGACGTATCTTTCAGGTTTCTGACTTTTTATTAATGTACTCCACCAAGCAGCCTCCCCTGTGTACTGTTCTAACAGATATTACAAGAACACCTTTTCCTTTTGATAAATGATAAAGGCCATCCATGGGATCTTCATAATGGGAGCACTGTATTCCCTTTGTTTTATTACAGTATTTCCAGAGGAAAGGTGTTACTCTGTTCTCATGGGGCAGGATTGGAGTACTGGAGTTCTTTTATGGATGCACTGGCATAAAAAAACTACAGAGGAACCTGGGGAATTGCAGGCTGTTTTGCAGCTCTGATACAGCACATCCCCACTAGTATATGTGTCAGAGTATTGTAAAAAATATAGCAGTGAAGTTTAAACAGAGCAATGAAAACTGTAGTTTAGGAAGGGACAAAACTTTGAAGATCCTTCCTGACTACGGCTCCGCTGTGCACACAGCCCTGCACCAACGTGACACCCTCACACACGCACACAGCCCAGGTGCACGCAGCAGGGTGCTGAGCTTGCACAATTTCTTGGCTGCAGACTCATCTAGAAGGTGTTTCTGAGTCACACAGGTTGCTAACGACTTTTGTGCTGGGTTTGGCTGGGAGAGAGTTAATTTTCTTCACAGTAGCTCGTATGGGGCTATGTTTTGGATTTGTGCTGAAAACAGTGTTGATAACACAGGGATGTTTTGGCTATTGCTGAGCAGTGCTTACATAGAGCCAAGGCCTTTTCTGCTCCTCACACCACCCCGCCAAGGAGACTGGGGGTGCACAAGGAGCTGGGAGGGGACACAGCTGGGACAGCTGACCCCAACTGACCAAAGGGATGTCCTGTACCGTATGACATCATGCTCAGCAATGAAAGCTGTGGAAAGAAGAAGGAGGGGGGAGATGTTCAGAGTGATGGTGTTTGTCTTCCCAAGTAACCATTACATGTGATGGAGCCCTGCTTTCCTGGCGATGGCTGAACACCTGCCTGCCGATGGGAAGGACTGAATGAATTCCTTGTTTTGCTTTGCTTGCATCCACAGCTTTTGCTTTCCCTATTAAACCATCTTTAACTCAGCCTATGAGTTTCTCACTTTTACCCTTCCAATTCTCTCCCCCATCCCACCGGGAGGGAGGGAGTGAGCAGCTGTGTGGTGCTGAGCTGCTGGCTGGGGTTAAACCACAACAACTTTCCTGAAATGCCAGTAGAGAGAATAAGGCACCCACACGCACACAGACACACTGCAGCTCAGCCAAGCATCCTTAAATTCCTCAGAGGTCAGTGAGCAATCTCATGTGCCTCCGAGGTTAAAGACTACCCCAGAACAGTATGAGGTTACCAACTCTTACAGTGACTTGCATGTCCCTGATCAAGTGACCACACGAGTCCAGCTGGGGAGCTACCCTGAACCCCGAACCGCAGGCCAGCTCCGCAGGCAGTGCAAACCGGCAGCGTCGGAGGCCAATGGACACAGCAACAGGACTGTGAAAAGGGACAGTGAGGGGGTGGAGGCGGGATGCGGGGCTGAAACTGACAGTGGGGAAAAGGAAATTCTCAAATAGAAAGCACAGCTTTGCTGGTTTTGTTTGCCCTGCCTTTTCTAAACTCACCCTTGATAATGATTTTTGAGATCCTCGAAGATAAAACCCAAGTATAAGACATTTATGAAAACCTTTCCTCAGCAGTGCAGAGATGAAGCAGGCTCCGGTGCAAAGCGTTCACCCTGATTAAGTCTCCTGAATCTGCACTGTGCTGCACGGCTATCTATGAAGGCATTCAGGTGTTGGGATAACTCAGTAAATATGCCAGTGTCTATACAAGGAGCCCAGAGGCACATTTACCCCCTTGTCTGACTTTCCTGAGGTGCACTCCCAGCGACACAAGATGGGAACACTGGGTAGGCAACTTGCTGGTCTGGATCTTGGTGAAGATCTGCACTTTGGTGACAGGAAAAGCCACCTCAGCTGACTGTCAGCACAGATAACAAGTGGAGGAATTAACCATCTTACTGGCTGTGACCCCATGATAATTACATATAAACACAAAAAAACAAATCACAGCTCTTGGTCAATGCTCTCTAACATAGCGTAGAAACATTGCTTTGTTCAGTGTTTCACATAGCATCCAAAATATCCATATTCCCTTTCAGGATTGTGCTTTTCTTATATTTGATTGGTTTGCCTTTACCAAGCAGTCTACAAGAAAGGTATATGCGAAAATTCTGAAATATAAATACGTTTTCTGATTTATGTTAGTTTTACCGTAACTTATTTAAAGAACAAATAATACATAAGTTCTTACTTGCTTGTTCCTGTTCTGTTTTTCATTTTCAGGCCAGGAGAGCAGCACAAGGCAGCAAGGGGGACACAGGATGGCGCAGAAGTGGTCATCAGTAGTAGCTACTGGGGACCTAGCAAGAGCATCTTATCAGGATACCAAGGCTTGTTACAGGGGGGAAATAAGGAATTAGAAATGCAGTCCTCGTGAACAATTGTGTTAGAAGATAAAAGGTCTGATTCCTGTGCAGCTCAGAGACACAGTGGCCCAGGGATCAGAGAAGAGCTTCTGAAGTCTAGACAGGAGCTCTCATCCCTGCTCCGCCACTCTTGGGCGACCCCAGTGAAGTGTCAGTTTGCTGGTCTTCAGCCAGCCAAGTCTACTGCAGTATTTTCTGTTAAAAAACTCGCAGGCAAGCTACAGCTGCAGAACACAACATAGCAATAAGTGGCAAATCAGACCCTGCAGGCTTCACAAGGGTTCATCCTTCAGCTTTGCACTGATTTTCAGAGATGAGCCCATCCCACACCAGAGCAGAGGTGGAACACGGAGCAACACTCAGCAACAAGCAGCACAGCCTGAGGGATGTTCATCCTGTTAGCCAAGAGCTTTAGCCAAATGAGCCCTATTTGCGCAAGATGCGTCTGCTGGAAGAGCACAAGCCTCTGCGATAACAGAGCACACTCACACTGTGTGTTGCAGGGAAGCTACTGCAGTGTCTGAGCTCCCTGGAAGACTCATAAAAACCGCCAGCCAGATACAGAAAATAATAATGTTTAATGTAGCAAAAGGTTATTAGTGGTCCTCAGAGTGCAGTTGATAGGGAGCATGGCTTGTTGCAGGCCAGAGAGATGCCCCTGACAGTGGAGATCCAAGGCTTGGTGCGGCAGGGCTCCTCCACTCCCCCTTTCAGCGATTCCCCACCACGGAGGTCACTTCAGGCCCATCAGCTCCATGGCACCTGCCGCCATTGGGAGGGTAAGAAATCCCCTTCTGCAACTGAATCTTCTCCTAATGGTAATGAGGCACTCAGAAAGAAAGCATTTACTTAGACAAACATCATCATCTGTCAAAGCCATGGCAATAATAAAACCTCTGTTGCCAGAATTCACTTACATTGAGTGATGGGTGGGTGGATTCAACAGCCACGAACTCTTAACTAAATGCATTTTTCCTATAAATTCCCCTGGTACATTAACTCTTACTGATAGCAAATAGCTGCCCCATCTCTAAGGAAACCCATATTAATCTTACAAACCTGCAGGACAGAAGAAAAGAAGCAACTACTGCTGATTCAGACACATACCACGGCCCAGCTCCTCCAGACCTTTTCAGCTTCTGTTGACTTTGCCACAAAATGTCCCCAGAGAAGACAACGACCCACTTTGCATAGGTGTAGATGCTCATCTAGACAAAGCCCTGGAGTCTGTCAGGCAAACAATCTGAGGCACTAACTCCAAGATGTGTGAAGCAGTCTGTCGATTATACAAGTTGTTGAAATCGGCTTACTGACGGCAGTTTAAATGACAGGTTCCTCAATTATTTTCAATGAGAATTGTAAGAAAAAAAAAAAAAGAAAAGAAAAAGACATCCAGCCAATACATTTATTATTATTTTCATGAGACCAGGGCTGAAGGAAGACATGGGGAAACAAGCCAACACGTGACTTCTAGCTGGTCAGGGTGGCTGGGGTGGCTGGGATGACCAAGTGGTAAAACGAGGTGCTGCCTCTGGTCCCTGTGGCTGCAGGTCTGCAAAGAAGCGACCTGGTCACCAGCTCCTCTTCAGTGTGCTTGAACTGCTGGGTAGGCACTGAGGAGCAGCATAATTATCCTCCTAACCCAAACCCCCACTCCGTACAAGTCTGTGCGAAACAATCAAGAAGAAAGGAAACCCTGGAGACAAACACACATTAAAAAAGACCCTCTAGGAGGTGAAGCAAAAGGTCTGGAGACTTTACCTTTACTTGGAAATTTGTATTTTACCATGGTTCTAAGACATTTCCTGGGGACAAGAAACAGTATTTTTTGCAGCCAGTCCTACAGAATTAATGAAAACCTTCAATTTCACAGGACCCTGGGATCCCCTGGGGGCAATCGTCCCAATTAACATTTTCTTGATTGCTTGTCATTAGGCTTTCAGAGTGTGAAAAAGTGTTGCAGAGAAATCACAGTTCAGCCACGCAACTAATCCAGTGGAACATTTTTATTGTTGCATCTGAGTGAGGAAGCCATAAAACTGAGAGAGAGAAACTGTGCTGAATCTTTCCAGCTCTTTGAGCAAGTACCCCCCGAAGATTTAGCCTGATTTCCCCTCTCCCAGCTGTAATTTAAATAGCCCAAAACCTATGGCTGGTGTAGGAGTTTGTTATATACTTTATTCTCTCATAACTTACACTTGAGGCCTGGTGGTGCAGAAAGTGTTGGCGAATTTAAGGCTCAAGGGGCACCAGGGAAGCTCTTCCAATAATCCCAGGGTCAATCAAGAGCTGAACAAAATTGCTGATGGACATAATAATTATGAAGATGAGGCATAGTCGCTCTGCCTTTTTCTCCTCCGCTTGCAGAGCCTACTTGCACAGACCTTTGTCTTTGCACAAGGACTGCCTTGAACATTCATTAGCATGGATGTGACCATTCAACGGGATCACAGAAATTTGAAGCACAACGTTCCCATCAAAAATCAGTGGAACCTGTACTCTTAAAATACACAAGCCTTTTTGAACCTCCTGTTCTTTGAGCACTGGCCTGGCCTCTGCTGTGACTAGCTCTCTCAGCTAAGGTAGACCGTGTGTAGAAGGCAAAACAAGAGTCACCTGAGGAACAGAGCTGCAGGGCATGAATGAGTGTATTCCAAGTTACTGGGGAACCCAAAACCGAACACAGTGCTCCACATGCCACTCATAAATTGCAAAGAGAAGCAAAGGATGATGTCCTTCAACCTGCTGCCTATGTTTTCGCTAATGTGGCAGAACCCTTCTTCACTGTAAGGGCATGTTGCTGACTCTTGTTCAACTTGTTGTCCATCAGAACACCCTAATCCTTGTAGAAACAAAGCTGCCCACACCATCCAGTCCACACCCAGTCTGCATTGTTTTGTAGCATTATGCTGCCCAGGTTCAGGACTCAGTGCTCCCTGTTACCTTATTAGATAACCCTACAAAAGCAGCAGTTTTTGATACATGCTATATCCACCGAAACAATAAGGGCGGAGTGAAAATGTGCTCCAAGAGTGAGGCTAACCAGGCTGCTCAAGGATACACACTGGAGGGAACTCCAGTGGCTGGACGGACAAGGGACTTTCACCATGCTATTCCAGCTGCAGGTGCCTCCTGCCATTCCCAATGGTCAGAAGTGGTCAGAAAAAAAAGCCATCTAATGTCACTGGGGCACTGTGAGAGGACTGTGTGGAAACAGCTATTTACTCCAAAGGGATTAATCCTGAAGCACTGTGAGGGTGGCCACAGCAGGCTCTTATTGCTTGTACCTTACAATGCCCATTCTACTGACTGGATGAAAGCCAGCAAAGGAGCCAGAGGATTAATTATTTTTCTTCCTCTCCCAGTAATTACTAAACAGCCATATTGCATAATGTCTGTCCCTAATATTTCTAAAAATTAATAACTTTACTTGCAGTTGTGCTTAGAATGCAAAACTAAAAACCTGACATCAAGCATCCTGACTCTTTCACGTGTGTACCTCAGCAGGGGAATAGACTGCAGACAAGAATGTCTATATTTCCTTTCCAGTCACTGGGGTTAACAGAGATGAAATAGAAGACACCAAGAATGCCAGACACAGTCTCTGTTACACCTACCACACTGAGCACAGCCAGGATCGCTGTGTCCAGCACCTGCCCGCAGGGACCAAAACGTCTGAAATGCAGTAGCCCTAGCTGCCCAGCAACCCACCAGGCCCATATAGAAAGATGACGACTTCTCTGTGTGGCATGGAGCAAAGAAAAAGCATGCTTTTGTTTCTCCTTTCTTCAGCTCCTAAGCCCCAGCAGATGAAGGGCAACAAAGGCAATGACTTCTGCTCCCTGTCTTATTTTCAACTAGTTTGCCTATGCTGGACAAAAATCATGGGTGCAATGATTCTAAAGGCTCCCAGAGTCAAACATTCCTAAGCTGTTTCTTTGAGCTTTGCTTCCCTTTTTACTCAGCATTTGCTGAGCTTGACACCTCTCAATCCCCAGTGACCCATAATTACTCACTTGGATACTATGCATATATCTTTTCCCACAATTAAACGTCACAGTGCCACAAAGACATGAATTTGTATGTTCATATATGTCCTCAACATCACTGATTTAGGAGTGTTGAATTACTGTCTGACTATTAACATTCAGCTACAGCTATGAAAGCAGAAGTCATATAACTATTCAATGGGGAGCCCAAAACCCTACCGAACTGTGCACTAAGCTCGATAGGCACGCTCATCATCCACCAGCAGGTGAAGAAGCCTTCTTCCAAAATTAGAATGGACTCTCAAGTTGCATTTAAACTAATAAATAATATGAACCAAGGAGCAGTGTCTCCACCGAGGCCACCAGGCAAGGTACAGATCTGGTGCATACAACTCAATTCTCTAACCTCTGATACAAGGTGAACCCTGGAGATGGATATCAATCTAAGACAAACATGAGACCATGCCCAAGCTTTATGATGCTAATAGACAGGGCCAGAATCATGCCAGGAATTATGCTAGTAATTTAACAGTGTGCACAACCAGGTTTCAATGTCCAGGCCTGTGGCAAGGTTAATTTTATTTTACTAGTGTAAGCACAGTCTCAGATCTCCATGACATGACATTTCAAATCTAGAAACTGCCTTTAAAATTGCACCTGGGACACAACAACCCTACACAACAGTGCAGGCATGGTGCAGACTGGCTGGAAAGCAGCTTTGCAGAAAAGTACCCTGGGGTCCTGGTGGACAGCAATATGAGCCAGCCACGTGCCCTTACAGCAAAACAGGCCAACAGCCTCCTGGGCAGATCAAAAAGGATGCTCTTTCCCCTCTACTCAGCACTCATGAGACCACATCTGGAGTATCATGACCAGATCTGTACAAGAAAGCATAAACTGGAGGAAGACCAGTCAAGGGCTGGAGCTCTTGCCCTATGAAGAAATGGGGCTTGTTCAAGCTGGAGAAGAGAAGGCTCACAGGGGATCTTGTTGTTGCCTTAAAAAGAAATAGGAAGTTGTGGAGAAGACAGAGGCAGACACTTCTCTGAGGCTGAAGCTGACAGCAAAAGGACTAAGGGTAGCAGTCATGAGCTGCTACATAGGAAATTCCAATTAGATATCAGAAAAACATTTTGATGATGAGGGTGGTCAATTATTGGAACAGGCTGCCCAGAGGGGTTGTGGGATCTCTGTATTTGGAAATATTCACAGCTTGACTGCACAAGGTCCTGGACCTGCTGTGAGCAGGAGCTTGGACTAGAGGAGGTACCTCCCAGCCTATATTATTCTAGTACTCTGTAATAATTCTGTCACCAAACTTTCCTAAAACTACCATGAAGGGAACTGTTTTAAAACTAAATATAGCTGCTTTTAACCTAAGTATGGCAAAATCATTTTTGATTAAGGATTTACTGAGCTGGACAGATTTCAGACCTTTTTCATCCTTTCAGATTCCTTACTCCATTTCATCTAGGAAGAAATTATCTAAATTACGTACTCTTTTCCTTTCTGTACATCTGAACAAATCTTTACTTTACAGTTGGCTTCTAAACAGTAGAATCAAACCCTCAGTTAAGACTGCAGGAGTTTTTTACTCATTTTGGCTCTATTGCCCTGCTTCCCACAGGCAGTATGCAATTACTTTAAGGAAAATAAAAGATATTACCCAGCAATGGTGCATGACACTTCCTAGTCCCTCCTCCTCGGAAGCACAGCACTGCAGTAAAGCACCCATGAGTAGGTAGAAAGTCACACGGACGAATCTTCGGTGCTTCACTACATTTTATTTCCACAAAAGTAACGTGAAGGGACTAAACTATGCGGTGAGCTGTTCTGATTCCCAAACCCTTGAAACTCCCAGGATTGCTGCATGTGTCTTTCCCCATCCTCTGTAAGATTTTAAAAGGTTCCTCTAAACATGATGGCTAATAAGGTGCAAACCCATCAACTTTTATGAAAGCATTTACTCATTTTATATTACTTGATCTACATAATATATATTAGTGTGGGAAAGGAAGGAATTTCAAGGGGCCAGCAGCTCCTCCAGCTTTCAGACAAGCTCAGCCAGCCTTAGACCATCTCTGACAGACTAAATCTTTCTTAAAAACTGTCAATGCCTGGGACCACACAGAATCCCAAGGCAATCTGTTTCAATGCCTAACTATCTTTATAGTTAGAAAGTTTCTCCTCATATCTAACCTAAATCTCCCTTGCTGCAAATTAAGCTGATTACTTTTCCTCCTACCCTCCACGGACATGGAGAAGTATTGATCACCAGTCTACTTAAACCTTCAATATGGTTGAAGACTCCACTCCTGTTCCCCACTTTTCTTTCTCTTGTCTAGACAAGACAATTCCTCCATCTTTTTCTCGTAGGCCACATTTCTCTCTGTTGAGCCCCTGTCACATTAGTCTGCATTTTTCTTAAAATGTGACATCCACAACAGTACCCCAACATAGGTTTTGTAAATGTGAAGTAAAAGAAATTACTTGACGTCATGTCTCACAGTTTTGGTTTGGCCTGGATAAATGCCAGGTGCCCACCAGAACCGCTCTATCACTCCCCTCCTCAACAGGACAGGTGAGAGGAAATATGATGAAAGGCTCGAGGGTCGAGATAAGGACAGGGAAAGATCACTCACCAATTACTGTCACGGGCAAAACAGACTGAAACTGGGAAGAGAACGGAGTTTAACTCATCACCAATCAAATCAGAGTAGGATAGTGAGAAATAAATCCAAGTCTTAAAACACCTTCCCCCCACCCTCCCTTCCTCGCATGCTCAACTTCACTCCCATTTCTCTACCTCCTCCCCCTGAGTGGCACAGGTGAACAGGGAATGGAAGATGCGGTCAGTTCATCACACGTTGTCTCTGCCATTCCTCATCCTTCCAAGGGAGGACTCCTCACACTCTGCCGCTGCTCCAGCGTGAGGTCCCTCTCATGGGAGACTGTTCTCCACAAACTTCTCCATCATGAGTCCTTCCCATGGGCTGCAGCTCTTCAAGAACTGCCCCAGTGTGGGTCCCTTCCACGGGGTGCAGTCCTTCAGGAACAGGCTGCTCCAGCATGGGTCCCCCATGGCGTCACAAGCCCTGCCAGCAAACCTTCTCCAGCAGGGGCTCCTCTCTCCACGGGTCTGCAGGTCCTGGCAGGAGCCTGCTCCAGCGTGGCCTCTCCATGGGGTCTCAGCTTCCTTCAGGAATCCACCTGCTCCAGCATGGGGTCCCTTCCATGGGCTGTAGGTGGAGATCCGCTCCACCGTGTACCTCCATGGGCTGCAGGGGAACAACCTGCCTCACCATGGTCTT
This sequence comes from Opisthocomus hoazin, assembly GCF_030867145.1. NCBI lineage: Eukaryota > Metazoa > Chordata > Aves > Opisthocomiformes > Opisthocomidae > Opisthocomus > Opisthocomus hoazin. The sequence goes on along the minus strand of NC_134414.1, from coordinate 15,976,840 downwards.
AATCACGAGCTGCAAGGGAAAACTCTCTGTTCTGGTGTCTCGAGCACCTCCTTCCCCTCTCACACAGTCTCAGTCCTCTCTCCTCACTGCCACCTCACTGCAGTTGTTTTTTTTTTCCCCCTTCTTAAATATGTTATCACAGAGGTGCTACCACTGTGGCTGATTGGCTCGGCCTTGGGCAGCAGCGGGTCTGTCTTAGAGCCGGCTGGCACTGGCTTTATCAGACATGGGGGAAGTTTCTCACAGATTCTCACAGAAGCCACCCCTATAGCCCCCCCGTTACCAAAACCTTGCCAAGCAAACCTGTAACACTGACTCAGGACACAGCTGTCAACGCATTCAGGAGAGACAACAGTACTTTTTACGCCAACTTACATTGTTGACCCATCTTCAGTCTATGATCCAACACCACCAACAGCACTGCTGAGCAACCACTTTCCTCCACTCTGTACTGGACTTTTCTTTCCTAAAATATAGGCTTTGAATTGGCTTTTATTAAATTCCACTTATGTGATTTTAAACCATCTACATCTGGTTTTAACAAGATTAATTTCAGTTTTAAGTCCATTCAACAAAATGCTTGAGGTCCCTGTCAGATTGTTATTCTAACAGATACATAGATTTTTGTTCTTATATTCCTTGCTATATGCACTGTATTTCATGCTGTTCTCTTATTTTGACCGTAAGCCTTGTGATATTTATTATCAGAAATTTTTTTTTTCATATTTTTCTATTGTTCTTTGCTTTTTTTGATCTTTAGGAAGTTCTAATGTAGTCACAAGTTTCTTGTTACAGATGCTCTTTTCTCCACATCTGCAAAGTTGATTGGTGGGCTGCTTCTTTCTCTTCTTTCTCTTAAGATTGTGAATCATAACTTTTGGGGATAACTATTCCCCAGACCCCTTCTGATTTTAATTCCTGCTAAATTAATAATTCTGTCCACTTTAAACAACACGAATACATGAAAAATTGTTTCAAATTGCCTGCTTTAGGTGACCCTGCTTTGGCAGGGGAGTTGGACTAGATGACCCACAGAGGTCCCTTCCAACCCCTAACATTCTGTGATTCTGTGATTCCAGCCATATGGATTTCCAAATCCATAATTGGGTAGCATGTGTCCAGCCAGGCTGCTTTTTCCAGGGAACTTTTATTCTCTGGTTCTCACCACTACCAGTCTTGCTCTTTGAGTGCTGCTCATGCTGTTAAACACACTTCACATACTTCCCCACCTGCTCAACCTAGCAACAGCAGACTGCAACAAGGTGACACAAGACGGGGAGAGTGGATCGGAGGATGCGCAGTTCCGCGTTTCTGATGTGCCTTACCCAAATATGGGCAGAGGTGATATAAAGTTCATTTGAGGAAGGGGCTTGAGACCCCCTAAGAGACCCATCGCGATGCCTTGCCCCCACTGGCACCTGCGCAGAAGATCACGAACTTTCTAGAATTGCCATACAAGTCGCCAAGAGGTGTGACTAAGGGCTGAGACTGAGTGATAAAAGACACACGTGCAAAGAGCCTGGCGCGCATGCCAGCCACCAAAGGATGCCATGGCTGTCGTCATCATCATGGGATCCTGGGGTGGTGGTTCCTTTTTTGTTGTCCCTCTTCCTTTTCTTCTCCTGTCATTTACTCTCCCTCTTACAGACATTTTTTATAATAATCCACGTTGACGATGCTTTCCATGTTTCCAAGTTACCTCTAAATAAAAATCTTAACTGATAGTTTGGTGTAGTTTCACCTTAATTTGGTCCACGAGGATTCACAGAACCTGAGTTGCTTTCCCCTCCCCATAGGTGGGACGCGACACCTTGCGACACAAACCCAATACAAGTGGAGAACACTTTTTACAGCAGCATTCATGTACAGATATGGATTACAGTTTCGATTAACTTTATCCTATTCTATACTTTAACTATATGGCCACACACTTATAAACAAAATGAGTATGATTTTTCTTCACTGCCATGGCACTAAATATGTATTAATCACTGTTAACGTAGGAGAAGGGAGGGCTCGCTCATGATTAGTGTATGTCAGTGCTACTGAAGGAAGTTCAATGAGCTCTACTGGGCTTTCTTGTGAAGTAAGTCACTGCTGTGTGTGGGCAAAGGTACCACAGCCTCTCCAGAACAGCAAGAATAGTCAACTTGTACAAAGCTTTTATCCAAGGAACATGAAATTAGTTACCCAATAACTAACTCTTGTGGTGTTCCTGTGTGGTACATCGCTATTGTTATTCACAAACAAAACAAACTTTGCTAATTTACCATCAAACTGACTGAAGTAATTAACATAACCCATATGCAAAACACATGATTGTTCTCATTCAAAGACTCTCAGCATTCAAAAAGATCAAGATAGTCACATATTTATGGATTTCTTTTCAGTTCAAACGCAGCGTTAATTAAAAAATTCTCGCTGAAGAACACGACCCTGCCCCTCCATCCTGAGGTGTGAGTGGGCCCAAAGCCATAGCTGTCATTTCTTACTTCTGAAGGGTATTTTTCCCATCGCACAGAGCAGGGCAGGGAGGCTGTGCACGCCAGCTCCGTGGGGGCTGCAGCCAACTCACACGTGCTCATGCTGCCATAGGCGCTAGTGCATCTTTCCCAAGGGGCAAGCCAAGGGGCACCCAGCCCGCAGCGCTGCCAAGACACCAGGAGCAACCCGGGGCCAGCAGAGCAGGGGACTCGGGGGGTGTCCCCACTCCCCAGGTTTCGCAGAGTCCAGTTACCCCAGCAGGACAACGCCAAAATGCGTGGCCACTGGGAACTCAAGTGGTCCAGCGGTGCCCACACGGATGTGCTGAAACAGAAGTCCTGCCTAAATAACTGACGGCATTTTTGTTTACCTAGAAGCATAAATTATGAGCCCCCAAGGAAGCTTGTCTGTACAGCCAGAGATATGTAATAACTGCTGACAGTCTCACATGATGTATAGCTTTATTTTGACATCTAAAGGATTATTTTCAATTATTTCTTCCTGGACAATTATGCTTATTCTAGCCCCATAATGCATTGTGTCAGTCATCTCTGGACATAAAACACTTTAATAGTGTACTGTAAGCTTTTTCCTTCCACACAAAATATCTTTGGACCTGTAATTACATTTCATAAAACCTCAGTACCATAATTTAGCAGATCTTTTCATAATGTTAAGTCTGTATTTGTACAAAATAACAAAAGCGCCATATATATGCTTTATCTCTAAAGCTTTAATTTATTTCTTGTCTATACAGTGTCCAAAGTTTGGTCAAAGTAGTGTGTTATGAGGCAAGAACTAAGCTAGTATAACACCTTGACAAGGCCATTCCACAGCTGGCAGCAATACAGGATTAGTTTATGTTTCAAGTTAGTTAACTTTAGCACATAACTTTGCTAATAGTGGATCAATAACCTCCTGGCCATTTATTATCCCACTTACTTCCAATGCCAAACTATTTCACAACATTTTAGAGGAGGACAACCTGCCAGCTAGGGCTGTGCCAGAGTTTTCTGCTCTGCTGCAGATCCCTTTTATAAGCTCCAGCAAATCACCAGGTGCCTCCAGGACCAGGATAACACATAGGTTTTGTCAAGGCAGCTATAGCAAGGACCACAGCAGGCTCAGATACGTCAGTAGGGTTCCTGTATAGCAGATAAAGCAGCAAAACTCAAAGCAAAGCCATACAGAAGGGAAAGTAGAGTATTATTTTCAAAGAAACAGATTTCTGTCCCTCACATCCATTCTCTCAAACTTTTCTTACTCTTCTATGTTTATAAGCACTGAGATGCATGCATCCAAGTAACCTGTCCAGGATGACTTATGGTTACACAGAGGGTGAGGAGCACCAGCTAACAAGTCCTCATGTAGTCTTCTGGGTTCATCCTGATCAGTGATGAGACACATGAGCTTTGGAGCCTTCACAGTCTCTCTTGCCAATGAAGGCTCATGTCCAGCATGAGTTGCTTTGCACCAGTGTGGCTCCATATCTGTGATAAGGTCTGTGAACTTGGAGCAATCATCACTGCTTCCAACACTTGCCCTTGCTTTTATTTACATCCTTCTATTTCATCTTGCTTTTCTCAATCTTTTGACTTACAGTGTATACACCATTATTTTAAATACTATTTTGACATTTATTCTGGTGCCTTTGCACATGCACCGTCTCTTTCACACTCTGTATGCTGATTTGATATACATAACATAACATCATGATATGAAGAATTGATTTGCAGCTTTCTACACCTAAGAACGTACTAGCAGCAGTAAGGGCCTCACCTTAACATGTAGGGCAAGAGCACATTCTCACCCAAATGCCATCTTTCACAGCTTTCAGGTACAGGAACTGGAGATCCAGGATGTGGAAACCATTCATTCTAAGAACAAGCAAAGCCGTATAGGTACAGTGGAATGAGTTTGTGATATATAGCTCTATCCATCACCTCAAAGGCACAATTTTCATTCAAGCCATGGCTCACATTGCTGAATAGGGGTTAAATCAGAGACATGAGCCCAAATTTTCTACCAAAAGATGGAATTTCATAGGAAGACAAGTCACACTGGAATTATTGGTTACACAGGCACTGCAGGTGTTCAAAAGCAATTTCCAAATCTTATGGTTAGGGACTTCTAACAAGTGTGGTTTAGTTGATCATGATTTTCTTCATTTATTGACCCCAGATGATACTTTTGGGTGCTTGGAAAAAAAAATCATTCTCCTATTACTCATGAGACCAAGGGTAGAATTAGGATCCCAAGTTTGTACAATCACTTCTGGACACTTTTGAACATTTCAAATGCAATTCGTATTTAAGAAAAATGCTTCTTACTGATTTAATGAGTGTTACTAAGTAGCTCAGTCCCTGTTGCTCCACAATTCTCCATTAGTCTTATGCATATAGGTAATAGGATATGAGATCATTAACCTGTAAGTCATTGGTTCAAATCTTGTACAGGTCATTAGTGACAGGAAGGCATTAGTATCTAATGACTGGTTTCATTCCAGTGGACAAATACTCACTGCCACAGCTGGCATTAGTAAATTATTTCAGTAGAGACCTAGGAAATGTACCAGGTCCGATTTCACTTCTGCCAATTTGATATCCCAGTCAGTCGCCCTATTAAGCTTTGAAATTAATAATTTTTTTGCTCACTTGTTTAAAGAGCAGCTCATAGAACATTGTTGGGAAATGACACAACACTTTGAAAAAAAAATCATTTTTTAATGTCTGGATCTATTTTTCCAGAGATTTCTGCCTTCTAACTCTGTAACTGTGGTCTGAAAAAAATCCAAAAGAACAAGCAATGCATTTCCCACAGCTGGGACATCTCATAATTTCTCTTTCTCTCCTCTGTGGATTTTTCTGCTTGATCAACATCTGGAAATCACAGTGGTCCCTGCTAATACACAGAACCATTCTATACTGTGTCCCTCATACATCCCGCAGCAAGCCTGTGATGATGTGACTCAAGGGCTGGAAGGACTCTGAATGCCACAAAGGTTAGACCCTTGCAATCCAGAATAGCCCAACAACATCCACGTCACAGGCACTGCCAGACACATAACACTTCCACTGGCCTCTAGCAAACTTCATGGAAGTCAGGACAGATTACAGAGAAAAAATACACCACTATTGCTCAGTTTCTGCTAATTTAAGCATTCTTACTGGGAACACAGCACTGGGCGAAAAGGACCTTTGGTCAAACGCAATATAAGTTTTCTTCACCAAGACCAGAAATACAAAGATCAAAAATCACAAAAACTGCAATATGTCATAGGAGGAAAGCAGCAGAAATTAGGGATATCATGAACGCCTGAAGCACTAATAAGGTGGGTTTTTTTTCAAATTAAAACAGTCAGTAGACCCCAGGTGCCAGATTTTTATAGGTGGCCATCTGACTACACAGGTAGTAGTAGCCTTGTACAGCCACTCTCAAGTGTTTACAATGAGTTATTACATGAGTCAGAAGTCACATACTGACCTTTGCAGTCCATTAATTTTATTTTTTCCTCCTGTTCAATTAGTGCAAGACTTTGAGTCATTGTGGGTAACCCCAGGAGAACTGCAATTAAGAATTAATATAAAGCCAACATGTGGTGCAAAGCTCTGAAGTACTTTTGTGACCACGTGTTTATGGTAATGAAACCATGATGAAGATTATATCGCTGAGTAAAACACTTTTGAATGTACAGTCACTGACCTGCAAACTGTTCACATGGCGAATGTATTAGGACATTTTCCTAAAGATCTCTCTCACAGCTGAGAAATAATCCAGGCTGATTTTGAATAGGATTTAACAAGCTAATGACCACCTACAAGTTTTGCAAACTGCAAATCCTCACACCTCCTGCTGCAAACAAGGCTTAGGTATTCAGCATGTAAAATCAATTAGTAAATAGTTTTAGAGCATGTGTGTTTTAAGGTATTACCCATCAAAAGCAATAAATCAGGTCCTCATTTCTTCTGCACTTATATGTCTGGGTTAGGACACATTGAAAATACCACTCCAGCAATAACTAATTGTAGAAGTAACCAGAGAAGCCAAAGTAGCATTTGCATTTCTTCCTCTTACCTGCAGTCAGTCAACCAGCTCTTCAAGCTGCATGCTGGTGCAGAACTCTGTCATGCAGCAATGCAAACAGAGAGAGGAAATATCTTAGTGTGGGCTCGACCCTGAAAGTCCACAGCACACTCGGTTATGAAGATGCATGGTTAAGTCTCAACACTGTCCGTGCAAAGTTAAAAATACCCAATAGAATAAAAAGAAATCAGTTCGTTATTTATTATGTACCATAAGGTTCCTCTGGCTCATGTTACAAAAAGGCAGCTGGAGAAAAGAGAGCCAGTGCAGAGATGCGCTCCCTCTCCTTCCCACCGGATCTGTCCCCAAAGCATGAACAACCTTCAGCTGCTTGTGGGATTTGTCGGCGGTCCGTGCAACTGTCCTGCCTGGGTGGAGCGCAAGGACAGGCTCGAGAATGCCGTGTGTCCACCGCACAATGTGCCACAAACCTGCAGACCAGCACGGGCACCAGCCAGCCAAAGCTCCTTCCTGGACCTGTGCTTTTACCTGGCTTCATGCCCTGATGTCCTGGGCTCTGCCCACACCAGGCTCGGGCTTCGTGGGGCAATATTGCTCTGCACCTGGCAGAATTAGGCCCTGGAGGGCACAAAAGGCATAAACAGTTGCTGTCCATATTTCACCTCATCCGCACAAAAATAGATCACTCCAGTTTCCAAAGCAAGCAGTTAATCTTCATAAGAATAACCTGTATTTTCTGAAGGAGGAGAAGAAAGAATATTCTCTGCAAGTTTGTTATCTCTGACACATTTTTCCTAAGCTGGATGATTGTATTAAGAAGGCATAAGAAGACACATATATTAAAAATCATGCATTTAAAATTTACTTTTTTTGATCTACAACAAACTTACAAACCCAAAAATTTCAGTCATAGATAATATTTTATTTCAGAAAAGGAACAGAAATCTAAGACACAGACTTAGGACAGCAGAATTGTGTCCAGATGAAATTCTTAACTCATGTTGCATTATATCCAACAATTAACATTATAATCTGAGGCACAAAGGCCAACAGTTCTTGTATTTTTCTGAATTTGTTTACTTAGGGCTTGAGAGTGACACTCCGACAAAGCTCTCAATAGAGGGTAACATTTAATTATGCCACATTAGGAAGGAGCCTTGGGAGGAATACACTGCTTCCTATTTTGTCTTGATCAGAGAAGAAAGCATTTCACTGCATGCTTGAAAAAGTCTCTTGCTTATTCCTTTCTTCTCCACTTCAACTTCTCCATTCCAGTCGTGTCTAACATCAGACAGAGCCAAGCACTTTGGAGGAATGTTGATTCCCCCATCATAACAAGGATGAACCTCTGGGACCTAGAAATACCCTTTACAGCTAGCTAGAATCAGAAAAAATTATTCCCAGGCTGTCTCTTTCTTCTGTAAAAATAAAACAGACAAATGCTTTTCTATAAGCCCATCCTACAGCAGGTACCATAGCCTGTACCCCAGCCACTACGGTAAACCAGAGAAATAGCAGGTCTAGCGAATAAAACCATCAAACTGCTTTTAAAAAACTACATATCTAAGCCTCTATGGGGTAAACACATGCCTGATCACACAGAAAATAAAAATGGCACATGAAGTCACTAGTGGCTTAGCCACAAAATATGTTATCCAAGTAAAATGGCTAGATTATACAGCACAGCCAGTTCCTGCCCCTCCAACTCAACTTCACAGAGCCCCCATGCAAGTTTATGAACCCTTTACAGTGGGACCAGCTTAGCTGCAATTGCTGTGCTTTCTTTGGGCATAAAGCACATAAGATATTACAAGGGATGGGAAATTTGTGCATAATGCACTTCAAAGGCATTTTCCCTAAAACAAGGCATTTTCCCCAGTTCCGACACACCCACTCAATTCTGTGATCTTTAGATTTAATGTCATATATTAACTTACAGTTGATTCTTTGGTTAAAGCAGGAGCTTTTAACCTTTAGAGAGGTATTTTTAAAGGAGAACAAAGGAGGGCTCCCCTCCCTCAGATTTTTATTCAAGCACACATAGTCATACTGATGAAACAGCTTCCCCTGATGTTAGCAAGGGTAGTCACAGGTAATAATTTGCAGCATGAGGCAAGAAGAGACACTAGACTAGTGGGCTATCTGACATCAAAAATGAGTGCGTGTGCATCAAAAATGCTGGCCTTGAAAGGACAGGTCCATAAAGACCAAGGGAACAGAAGTCTTTCCTTTGTGCCATGGAGCTCTACCCAGGCTCCCAATCTGAATAATACAACCCGTGCACGCCGAGAAAGACTATTTATTCAACATCCCTTTTTCCTAAGAGGATAAATGGCATACTGGAACTCCTAGCAAACTTTGCTGGGGGGAGAGACGTATGGGGTTTTCCAAATGAGCTATGAAATTGTAAAATTTATGACCTGGAGGCCACAGTTCTTGAGTCAAGAGTCCAAAACAGTTCTGTTGCTTTGACATTACAAGTCCCAATTGTATGGAAAATATTCACAGCCAATAAGAATATAAGGGGCTTCCATGCCAGCTCTTGCTAGGTAATGAAGCCTCTCTAGTGAAGTGTTCACAGCCAATAAAAGTAATAGCTGAATTTCACTTATTTCCCCCATGCATCAGCAGACTTCTACACTTTTATATCTCTGGAATGTATGCATTATTAGATCCTTGTATGTTCCTGTCACTGTGGTGTTCAAGCGCTCTTCATCTTGAACCAATGCACACTATCCAAAACTCCTGATATCCAGCTCTAATTTTGCAGTTTCAGACCATTTTTAATTGTTCCATATGCTTGGAAATGAGCCTGTGAAGCTATCTTGGCTTTGCTCCCACTCCTCTCCATATTTGGGCAAGTTGTTTAATTATTTTAAATACGATTCAAATAATGTTTTCAAGGTGCTGGGAAACCTTCTGTGCTTAAGACACTAAAATTCGTCATAATAGGTCTTTCTCATCTCTTTTAGTTATTAGCCTATGAACAAATTTGTGACCATTGAAAGTTCATTTGCACATCTCCCAACAAGAGCACACAGCCAGCTACACTATATGGACCTTTCTTGATCCATATAGTAGTTACGTTGCCTGCACTGTGGATCAGTTACTTTTTTGAGACCTGGCTTGCGTTATTCCAAACTGATCTTCCCCAGTGTCAATGAGAATTGCACAGGATGTAGAGGAGAGATCTGCCATACGGATGGGAACATCCACAGAGCAGAAGCAGGTACAGAAGTTTTACAAGTGTTTATAAACTTCGGTTTATAATCCATCAGCCCCATCCACCCAGCTGACAACTGCTGCCTGTGCTTGCGTTCTCCAGATTGCACTTCTTCTTCCACTCCTCCTGAAACAGCTGTTTACTCAACAGATTGTCACAACCACGCATCCCTGCAGACACAGGCAGCAGCTTTTCAAATTTGTCTAGGAGTCTAGCTTTGACTAGTCTTTCCCAAGGGGTGATTTCAAAATGCAGACCTGCTTCTGCTTGGTGATACTTTCTCCTAGGTTGTTAAGCAATTTTGTGCAAGCTTCCATCTGCTTTACCCTTTAGGGTAGTTCTTTTTCACAATATGGTAAATGTACCCTTGGCAAGGCACCACAGCAGAGTGAAGCCCCTTATCTGCAGAAAAGGTACATTCAGGGCAACAGCAGGGAAAGCTCCTCCTAATGCTTACGCTTTCATCCTGCCCTGGAGAGTTTCCTGGCATTGTTGTGCTCTTGTTAATGACAGTTGTTCAGCAGCTGACCATTATACTAGCACAGATGGACCCTAGGTATAAGCAGCCAAAAGTTATTGCTAAAGCCATTCATTGGTATATCTTCAGTTTGCAGTTCATTCTCAAACTTGCATTCCAGCAGCTTCTGCTCCACATCACTTGCATCAGCTGGTACCAACATCTGGCCCAAAGTTTAAAGCTCAGGTCTGGCTGAATCAGTACAGACTACAGCAATTTCTCTCCTACACAAGGGAGTCCTGAACACTGTACTAAAATGAAAGAGTTCATCAATTTAATTCCAACACATAACATCACACATTTGGACTTTATGCCGAATTTCCCGTGGCCTAGCACAATACTACGACCTGCCAGGTAGGCTTTCGGGAAGTGCACGGTCAGGAGTAGACTGGAAAGGACCCTCACAAGTCAGCTGGATGCATGGAGAGCAGGTGGGCTTGCAGGTCCCTGCGGATGGCAGGCAATACAGCATTAGTAAACATGCTTAATTGTTGTTAGTACCAGCAAAGAAACAGAGTCATCCATCTATTACTTTCTCACTTAAGATATTATTTTAAATTATTGTGGAGCAGTTTCTGCTCCGACAAAACAAGTCAGACATCCAGCATCTCCGTTTCTTCCTGCATTAGCTGTACTAAACACTGAGCACTAAATGAAGATGGTTCCTTGCTGGGTTTGGGATAGTCATTAGTCCTTTAGTGACTGATCAAAGATTCTTGGGTTTAGTTTACTTTGTTTACACAAGGAAAAAAGGAAGGAAAGTCTGTCATGTTTCTTAAAGAACAGTTTTACCTAGATTTGTTTTTAGTTACACTGCTGTGAATCAGAAATAGGGTGCTCAGTTTAAGTTCCCTTAACAACCCCTCCACTCCTTCATTCATATTGTGCGCATGGAAGAAAAGGCAGAGATGGAGTTAAAGTTGTCATGACAACTTTGCCTGTAAATTATCTGTCTTTTGCAAATTGGCTACTTTGGGCTACATGTTGCTCAGCAAAGCTCTTGACACAGAATGAGTTTCATGGAAGCAGTCTGACAAATCAATAACCTGGCTTTAATTTTAACAAAAATGCATTTCTGCGTATATATAGCCAGACAGAATAAAGACTGACCATATGATGAATCTGAGCATCAGCTAAATCAGAATATGTTGCACACTCAATCAATACAATAATGCTAGAAATATTTTTATATTTTATTTTTAGTATCCCTCAACCTTCATAGAGAACACATTTAGGTGATGTCTGAACTGCCACAGGTGACATATTCATTTACCATCATCACCAGTCTCAAACATTACCAAGCTATTTCATTTGATTTTTTAGAAGCATTATCAGAAACTGCCTCCTCACAGAGGAAACAAGATAAGCCCCCAAACACTACACAGAGACTTCTCTGCAGTGAAATCAAATCTCCTTGCATAGTATTAAATATTATTTCCTTGAGTATTTTTAACCTCTGGACTTCACAGCAGAAAAAGAGTCCTTCACAGGTCACTCTGCTTGCCTCATATTCCTAGGACCACAGCTTTCATACAGCCACCATGTTTGTAAAGTTAAAAAAAGCAAAACAGAACACAAGAAAGCCTTCACCTTTGGCCCTGTGTTCTTGAAAGTCCTCCACGAAGAATTAAAAAGTTCTCATTTGATCTTACAACAGATTTCTCTTGCAAAATATGATTTCAAGTGGTAAACAGTGATCTTTAAAAAAGGTATTTCCTCTAAAACACTTTCAGAATCGTAACTCGAAGTCAGACAAGGGTTTAAATCCAGTGTCCGTGGAGACTGAAAACCTCAAACTGCTTTCTGATTTGACTTTTCCTATCTGGTCCTGAAAATGTCACCAAGACCTGCTGACAAAAGAAACTCAGAGAAGAACTGCGAACCTATTATTTTTTTTTCCTCCCGCTCACCTCGAACAGATAACCTTCATCCAGGAGAGCCTTCCCTGAAATAGGAGCTCTGCTTTATGGCCAGTGCGTGTAGCAAGTGCAAGTTGTAGTTCACGACTGTGATTCCTGGGTACTGCAGTGATGTGCTTAACAGCGAAGTAACAACTGCAACAGCACAATATTAGCAAACACCAGTAAACTCTGCATCCAGTCCAGATTTTCTCATTTCACAGAGAGAGTTTATTAAGTGGATCCACAGCCCAAGATCTCCACCTTCTCTGCATTAGACCTACAGAGGTCCACATTTTCACTTTTCACAACTATTTTTTGCTACCAAGCATACACAGAGCACCATGGGATCAAACGAGATTATCCAAGTGCTACTAAAAGGCTGCATCGCCTGCTCCCAGGGGGTCCCTGTAACTTGGCGTAGCTGTTAAAAGCTGCTGAAATGATGGTGCTAAAAAACTGAACAAGCACCACAGAGAAAAAGCTGGCTAAAATAACCGAACCGTGAAAATAAAGTGAAGACGAATAAAAGAATGGGGGAAAAACCCAAACAAATAAAAGCAGAAGAAAGATAAAGGGCAAAGACATAGGCAGACCTGATAATCTTCTGAAATCAGCTTTCTCTCCTCTCCTTACTTTTTTTTCCTCCTCGCCGTTCCCCATTTCCTAACTTTTCAACTCCACTTGCACTACTCCTCGGCCTGTCAGTTTAGCATTACAAATCCTCACACTGGATTTCATGAAGTCAACCAGGCTCAGTGACGATCACTGGGCTCAGCTTACTCCTGGTATAATCTCACCCAAATCCATGGAGTTACATGAAGGATAAGCCGGAATCAGTGATGCTTCCTGAATCTTCTGACATCCAGCCTTGGAGCTCTGTAACTCCAGACTGATGATACACACTGAAGGATTTTCCAAACACAGCAGGGGAGAAACTAAAAATATGAGCTCCTTGAGTGGTTTTCATCACGGCAGTTACACTACATCTGCCATATATCAGAACTGTTCCCGTGTTTCCTACCCAAGATTCATAACAGCTCTAAAAACACCACCATACTTCACCATGTTGAAAAACAAATTTCTCCATAGCTGAAGAAATATAATTTTCTAGGTGCAATGGCAAGGAACACAATGTCCTTTAGAGCAACTTAAGAAAAGAAATTATCTAATTCCTGGAAAGCCTTTTGCAGTCTCTGCTTTTTTATCTGCAAACTCTCTGCAGTTGTTTACTCGTGAAGTGATAATCCTCTCCCTTTGTCTCAGTGAAAACTTCTTCCTGGGGGATAAAAAATAGTTTGTACAAATCTGCTGTATTGCTTGTGAGTAGTAATAACCAAGTCGCATCAAGGCTGTATTTTTTTATTATCATTTGTTCTGCAATAGTGCTGGGAGCCCCTTGCTGGCACTGGATGTCACTGAGTTGGAATTGCGTACATACAAGATCAGAGACACTGACTGATCTGATCGATCAGATGCACTGCATTTTAAATGGAAGGGGCAGGGAAAAAAGAATCAGAAAACAAGGCTGCAAAAGACCTCAGGAGGTCATCTAATCCATATTTGGATGCGTGGCAGACTCACTTATGGCTGATCAGCTACTGCTATAGGTTGTTTCGTCTGACGGAAAAATAAGAGATTGTGTCGTGCCCAAGAAGACTACTGGCCGGCTGTGGCAGAAGTGGAAGTTTAACCCAAATCTCACAAGTGCTGGTTGATTGAGTCAATGAAAATATTTTATGTTAACTGAACTAGGGAGCCTCTAAGGAAAACAATCATAAACCTGCTATCATATTTGCTACTGCAAAACAGTGTGTTAAAGAATATCTAGCTATCAGCTACAATTTTTTATTTGCTCTTCTGCACTCAGATGTACCTTTAAAAAAGCACACAAAGTCCACAAATAGCTATATATATTAAAATATCTCCACCTCATTTATCACACTGCATTAGATATTCATTTTTCCTTCCCTACTGGTAGAAAACACTATTCTATGCCAAATATAATATATGAAAGTCACACTATACAAAAATTTACAGAAGATAAAATACTAAGATCAAAAGCACTCCATATCTGACAAAGGCTTTTTACACACTGCAATGCATCTTTTCCCATGTATTCTGTCTATTCCTTGGAGCAGTATACATGCGTAATATCAGATAAGCTCATCCATTTAGTCAGTTATTGTAGATACCGAGTTTTCTGTTTCAATGCAGAAGAAAAAATAGTTCCAAGTTACAGACGATTCCTTTTCTATCACCATGTTATCATTTCTTCTCTGGGCTGAAGTGTAGTCACCCTCTTTCATAGGTTAATGTATCTACCTCCTCTTTCAAATAAGTTTCATACATTGATGCAACCTAGGCAAGATTAATATGGCTTTCCTCTTTAATATAAGTCTTTTGATTTGTTGCTGAATGGACTGTTCTCAAGTATTGCTATCTAACTGCAAGGGACAATGCTGTTTGTCATTTCCCCCTCAAAGCTGCCATCCAGATCTAGATATTACAGTACTTTGAATTTAGAAACCATGAAATATAAACGTGTTTCTACCAAGAGTGAGTAGGAATTAAATGAATGTTTATTTTACATCTGAAGTACCTTCTACATTTACTTCCCATCTACGACATCTAAATAAAATTCCCCACTAAAATAGATACATAACACTGAAGATTTCTTCCGAATAAGAAACATGCAAGTTCAAAATCAATGAAATGTAGATCATATAAAAGAAAAATAGAAGTAATTACGCTTAGTAAAAAAAATAATGGAGCATTTCTCCCTTCGAAAATGTTGGGCTTTTTTAAGCTAACACATCTTGTGAGAACTCCCTGACAAAGTCTAATTTTTGTTTGGAAAAAAGACCTGGAAAATTTTTTAGAATACTTCAATGTACTATTTGAAATTATTGCTTGAAACATTTTTACGTGATATGGTCTATACATTAAAACCAAAACAAACCAACTAGCATGATACCTTCATTCACGTTAAATTTCAATTTTCACCAATTTTCTTTCCAACGTGGAAATAAGACAACATTTCATAGCTGATAAGGTTCCAGTTTTCAGAGAATACTTACTTTTTGCCATATGAATGGTTCCTTCCACTAGCCAAGCTGAGTACTAGAACACACAACATACTTAAACACAGCAGAAGGTAACGAAGTAATGATGTCCTTGGTTGCTGACAGCACATCGGGAGCATGAAGAACATTAAATCTCTTTCCCATGCTATAGAATCAAGTTATTTAATAGTTTTTGACACAGACTGGTATCATCCTAATGACTAACCAGGGCCAAGCCTGTTTATATCAACCGAAGTGTTCATGCTGTACATGCACCTATCTTAGCTTGAACCAACAAGCCACATTGCGATGATGCTTTGAGATGTACCTTTCTGTGCCTTTTCCTTGAAGCCAGGAGACCCACAGGGCTTGTGAATGTCCTAACAAGATTCTGTTAGAGCATACCCCAGAGTATTTAAATTACTCAAATGGAGGAGGAAACCCAGATCCACTGGGCAACTGAATAAAAATAAAAAAGGGATGCAAGGCAGACTTCCTCTTGTCCCCTCCTTGCAGAGTGACTTCTTTTCTTCAGGCTCAGTCTCAATCCAGCAGACTTGCTGGGTTAGAACAAATTATGTGGTCTCTTTTCAACTCCAAAAAAAAGTCTTTTTCTTCCACCCCTTCTGTGTCCGCTCCTTGCTCTCCTTGTCAATCTCTGCCTCTGCCCAGCTGATCATGTTGAGTTACTCTGAAAGTCTGGAAGCTCTCCCTCCTTCCAGAGGGCTCCACCTGAACCAGGGTCTAGTGGTGAGGCCAGGCTGAGAGGCAGACCTCCTCCTTACTGCCCAGACATGTTCTTTCCCCAGACGTCCCTAAGCTCTACCAGAGGTTCTCAAATGTCAGCCAAGGAGGTCTTACCTCTGCAACAGGACAGGACAAATAAAACTCTTTATCTGTAGTCTAGAAAACCATCCTCACTCTTGACCAAGGGAAACACTCTAAACTAAAGGAAACAAAAACAGCTTTAAATGGGTGAGTGGAGGACCCATTTATAAAGGATCAAAAGAAGGATCAAAGTGGATGAATGACTGCCTAGGGATGGAGGGACTCACGAGCTAAGACGGTTGTTGTTCATTACTGATGGGTGCCCCCAAAACGCTAAGCAAAGACTTAATCTTAGTACCTGAACTCTGGGAAGGCTTATGGCGGTACTGCGATGAGTACAGTTTATTAAGCTCAGAGGGACAAAAGGTAACTGGTACTTTTTTTCAGATTCTTAATCCATGCTTCTGGGGAATGACACAGACAAAGGGCTTCATTGCACAGATGAGGCTCCTTTTCTTGAGAGAAAGGGTAGCAAAATGGAAAAGTAGCAATTTGGCTATCTGAGAGAAGAAAAGTGCAATAGTTCACAGTGAGGAAGTGTAAAACTGAGTATGGGTTTTGAATCCCTGAGGTAAGAACCTGGCACCTGTTCCCCCCCTCAGCGTGCAACTAAAGGACCAGGTGTAGGAGAACAAAGTCTATCAGACTTTTTGATCTGGAGAGGCTCACATCTGTCAGAAAAGTGAAGTTTAAAAAAAAGTTCAGAGGACAGATAAAATTTTTGCAGAGCATGAAGAGCAAGACCCAAAGAAAGAGACAGAGAGTTGCACTTGGTGCCTGAAGGAAAGACAGAAGTGCTCTAACAGGACAACTGAGTTGCTTATGACTGACCCAAGAGTGATGTTTAAAGGACTAACGCTGCACCATTATTGGAGAGGATGTCTCCTGTGTTTCCACTGGAGGGGAGATGTGTAATGGATAGTATATGTTGTAGTTTGTGAACTTTCTCTAAGGCCCTTGAAACAGGAGCAATGCCTTTTTTTCTCATCAAGCCCCCACTACAATGTGAGTGGCACAGATGTTTAGGGGGGTCTTCTTCACTGAAGACTCAGTTACTTCATCACTGTATAGAAGTACAATATCATTCTTTCACCTCCCTTCCCACTGAAATCAATAGCAATATAGTCCCTTCACAAAAAGCAAGATTTGCTTGGAGAGCTTGATCATGCAAGGAGGTAGTGTCACCTAAAGAAGAACCTACAAACAAGATTAATCTGAAGCATGCAACTAATGTTATCGATTTCAGTGGGATTAGTCATATGCAGGAGTTAGAACAAAATATCTGCTCCAGTGGAAAAAGGTGTATAAAGCACAATCTGCTGTGCATGCATGCTTTTTAATGTGTACCCTTCCTGTTTCAAAATTGCAAGACCTGACTATAACCAGTGGTGGTTATAATAAAAGACTCTGCCATACTGCCTTTGCTGGTAGGGAAGATTCTTTTGTGGTTACTCTGATAAAGGTTATATTTTAAGTACAAAACAACTTAATTATGTTCCCTATGTCACAAGTTGGATATTTAGTTGGAAGCAGTATGTCTGGAGGTAAGCAAATGGAGAATCATTACAGGTTCATTTCACAGTTTGCCTTTGCTGTATCTGAAAAAGAAATGGGCATAGGTTAATCCCCTTCTGCTTAGAGGAGAAGCAAGCAGAAAGACTGCCTAGAGCAAAATTAAGAAACAATTTTCTGTTCTCACTGTTCCCATTTTATCTCATCTTTCCATCTCATCCTGAAGCTGCTGCCAATAGTGTTAGTTGTCCAATTAATGTCTTGCCAAAATGGTGAGAAAAGACTTTTAAACAGTGAGAACTATTAAATTATGCAGTAGTTTCCACAAAGGAAAAGATGGGAGCCTTATTGCTTAAGTAACTTGAAAAAAGGCATGGATAGTTCAATAAAGGGAAGTGCGAAGTCCTGCACCTACAGAGGAACAACCCCAGGCACCATATAGTCTGGGGCCATTCAGCTGGAAAGTTGCTTGGCAGAAAAGGATCTGGGGATCCTGGTGGACACCAAGTTGAACATGAGCCAGCAATGAGCCTTTGCTGCAAAGCAGGCCCATGATATCCTAGGGTGCATAAGGTAGAGTATTGCCAGCAAGTAGAGGGAGGTGACCCTTCCCCTCTACTCAGCACTGGTGAGGCCACACCTGGAGTACTGTGACCAGTTCCGGGCTCTCCAGTACAAGAGAGATATGGACATACTAGAAAGAGTCCAAACAAGGGCCGTGAAGATTACGAAGGAAGTGGAGCATCTCTCCTATGAGGAAAGGGTGAGTGAGCTGGGACTATTCAGTCTGCAGAAGAGAAGGCTCGAGCGGACCTTATCAACGTACATAAATACTTCAAGGGAGGGTGCAAGGAGGACAGAGCCAGGCTCTTTTCAGTGGAACCCAGTGCCAGGACCAGAGGCAATGGGCACAAACTGAAACACAGGAGGTTCCCTCGGAACATCAGGAAACAATTTTTTACTGTGAGGGTGACTGAGCACTGGCACAGGTATCACAGGGAGGTGGTGAGTCTTCATCCTTGGAGATATTCAAAAGCTGTCTGGACATGGTCCTGAGTAACCGGCTCTAGATGGCCCTGCTTGAGCAAGAGGATTGGACCAGACGATCTCCAGAGATCCCTTCCAACCTCAACCTTTCTTTGATTCTGTGAAAGCAAGCACTCAAAACTATATTATAGAACCAACATTATATTCATGTACAAAAAACCAGGGTGATAAGGCACCAAAACTGACCTTTAACGATATCTAATATTTGTAATTAAAGCTCTTATTTATGCATACCATTCATTGATATCAGTTACCTGTATTGCATGAACTAGCTTAGATGCCCTGACTAATTTCAGGGAAGAAATACAGAACAGTGCTTGTTACTGGTTGTTTTTCTAAAAAGTATGACCAAATAACAGTTAACCAAACCTATGAAGCACACTTCATAGACCCCCAGCTGTAATGTTAGAAGTTCCAAAAATAATGGAGGGTCAGCTTAGTTAAGTTTTCTTAACTGAGAAAAAAATGCCAGCAAATTATTTGCTTGATGGCCTTGTCTGTTCTTCTTGTCCCCGAGGAGACTGTGAATTTCTAAAACAGAGTGGAAAGAAAAAGCTAAAAACATTCAGTGAGATACTTTTGACCATCTTATCACTGTATATCGCAATAATTGAAACATCTTCCATATAGCATTAGTAACAGCAAAGGTGCCATTATCTCTGTGGACCTTCTATCTGCTTTTGCTTGAGACCCAAGCATCTTGGTTGATTGGTTACTTTGCTGATTTTTTTCAAGGTTTACAATTAGTATGTGAAAGGCTGATGGCCCCTGGAAAAGAGGGTACATAGGTGGACAGTGCAGAGTTAGGAGTGACATTTTAGCTGTAGTAGGAGGTCTTCCTAAAAATGGGCAAGATTTTGCAGCACTCTGAAAAAAAAGGCCTGTCTTAGCAACTGTCTAATATTCCCAAGAAATTTGACACCCCCCCCCCCGACTAAATCAGCTTAACAAGTTTTTCATATTTAAAATGTGAACTGTTCTGAGTAGACTCCCTAGTCACATGGAAAGCTGCTTCTCCCAGATGAGAAGGATGCACTACCCAAATTGCTTCCTGTTGTGCAACCACAAAATTATGAATAGGAATTGCACTTTGCGAAAGATATTTGCTATTTGAACTAAATATTGTTTTGTCTCACGCTACTTACTGTTTATGCACTCTTTTGTTAAGAGTACTGGGAGAAAGGTGTGATCACAACCAAAGAGAACTTGCTAAGAATTTCACTGAGTCACAGAATCACAGAATGGTAGGGGTTGGAAGGGACCTCTGTGGGTCATCTAGTCCAACCCCCCTGCCGAAGCAGGGTCACCTACAGCAGGCAGTCTACTCTGACTATTGACTAAAAATATTTCTGTTGTCCTCACCAAAGCTCTGTTTGACATCTCCCCTTCTGGCAAAACAAATTATGTCTGACAGCAAACAACATTGGGTCTCCTGGCCCAATTTCATACTCTCCTCTATTTTATTTTAGAGTGTGCTGTCTTATTATTCTGCCTGAATACAAATCTTGCAGTTGATTTAAAACTGCATGTAACCCTGGGAAATCTGTCCCAGCATTAATGAGAAATGGCACCATGCATTTGTAGGGAGCTCCTTCAGCTTTACTGTTGACATGGGCACCTTCATGAGTGCAAGCAAAAATGAGGAAGGAAGGGAGAATATTTTCTGATGGTTTATCTTCTATCAATTATCTCCAGTTATTACATACAAGTAGTTCTCTTTTGGTTAGTGGATATACCAAGTGAGAAGTTCATGCTGCAAAAGCACCACCAACTAACACAGGTCTGGTTTGATTAACAAGAGAATTACGGTTTTGATCCCAGATGCTGTAGCTCATGCACATTACTGGCTCAAGTGTCAGCAGCATTTGACCTCAGAGCTGTATCCAGCAAGCCATCTGGATCAAGCTCACAGTCCATTTAACATGAGCTAGAAACATTTATCAGGACAATAAAGCTTTCAAACTAGCAGCCATCTCAGAGTAGGAAGCTTGTTATGGAACCAGCATCAGCACTGGAAGATGCCAGCACATTAGCCCCACTCCTCATGTATCACCTGAAAGGAGTTCTTCTTGAGGTGAAAGACATGTCAGATAGCACATGTGAGAGAGTAAAGCAGGTAACTATGGTCAGTAAACAGAAATATGTCTATGCCTGATAAGGTTTATTCACTTTTCAAAATGGGGTCTGCCAGCACAGATCAACCAGGAGACGAGCCAGGAAGCAGTATGTCATTGCTCAGGATTAAAAGCTCTTACAGCTCACCCTTGGTTCCACCTTCACTGATACCAGATATATGCATTACCGAACAGTAAAAAATTCGATCTGGGTCAGACAAGAGCACATTCTGTCATGTTAGAAAAAAATGATATGGTACTTATATCAGCTCTTTGCCACTTGGAAATGATAGTCAATACCCAGGCCGCTATAAAAGAAGAATGATATGAGACCATTTCTGCTCTGGAATAGAGTCCACTGTCACAGTCATCCCTTCAAAAGCAAAAAGCATTACATCTGAACTGACAGGATGAGCTTGCTTCAGTTCTGTGTTTGCACCATGTGTCTGAGGTATTTTTGGCTGTTTCAATCTTGTAAAGTGAAGTTGTACACCACAGCTTCAGGAAGCTCTAGCTATGAGGCAGTGCCTTTAGGATGCATACAGGATTTCTCTAATCTAACTTTAGATATCAATAAAGTAGGCATCTACATCTAAGCTAGCCATCAGTGCCTCCCATTATAGTGGAGAGGGAAAAAAGGAACATGTGGAGCATGACTTGCCTGGTTTGTTTTAGCAGCTCTTTTCACAACACAGTGACTCTAACCAGAGAAGCCACCATTTCTTTACATTCACCTGAAAGAGAACTTAGGTGACCAGCTGAAATGCAGTCATCTATATGATATGTATCTAGTCAACTGAATCCCATAAATGCAAATTTGAGTGAAACTACCAGTCCCTTTTGTGTAGGTGCCTCTGTATACTGTCAGGTGGCTGCTACTTTTCTCTGGTTGTTGAATTTGGCCATATTTTGTCCTTTAAATGAAAGTCAACCTTTCTTCCCAGAACCTTATAATTCATCTTAAAGGATTAGCAGAAATATTTTATCACCTGCTCTGGTGTTAAAACATTTCTTAAAACAATCTGCTAGACAGGAAGAAATGTGAGGGGGAGATCATTCAGGGAACTCTGTCAGAAGACTAAGTGGGCTGTGAAATACTCCAATATATAGTAATTATGAACTTAATAGGGTATGTATTCTGTTCCGATTGGCGGTGGGGAGTCATTTAAACAATTAGAAAGATTCCAATGTGTCAGTACAGCAATCCTGAAATTGCATTTAAAAAATACCGTGCCAGGACATTGGGAATTATAATTACTAAAGAATATGCTGTGCACTTAATTTTTTTAATGTTTCCTTGGTTTTTGCTAATGAATAACTGGAAGCACAAATGATATTTGAGCCAAGATTTTTTTTAAGGGACTAGTGATCTGTGGTTCCTCAGTTACCCAATGCCTGACTGAAACCACTTCCAAGGTGGCCAGTGCTAAGGACATTGGATGTTCAGCTGCTTCCAAATGTCCAGGCATTTAGAATGACTCAGGCGGCTTTCCTGAGCACTAAGCCATCGCTGTAAGGAACACTTCAAGAATCTTTGTCCGCTTACTTCCTTGCATTTTTACAAGAGACAGAAAGACTGCGGACCTGCCTCTAAATACAGATGGAGGCAGATGGAATCTCTCTCTGCCCGTGTGCTGAGCTGGACACACGCAAGCTAAATGCTGCTCAGCAGTTGTATAGCTGTATTAGCACAGCAGTGTCAACACAGCTACACAACTTCTGGAGCAGAACAGATGAGGGACAGCACTGTGCAAACACAGACAGTTTCTGGATGGTGTTTGGCGTAGCCAAGCAAATATGATTTTTTTGCCTTTCCTAGTAAAAGGCCCCACGTTTTTTATTGACCTGACAGCAAAGGGTTTATTTGGGTTGTCCTGGCCTAAGCTGATAATCACCTTGTTTTATTTAACTGGGGTAGCAATAGTCTAGCAGTCAGGTTTGCTTTGGGTTAGCTCTAGTTTATAGTGATAACACGTAGATTTTCTGTGTAGGTTAAGTTACCTGTGATCCTAGAATAAAATATGGGTTGCAAGAATGCAAACACAGGAAGAAATTGGAGGTTCCAGACTGTAAACACAAATCCCAGTGATTAGTCAGTGGTCACTGCAGGCATGCAACTGTCTAAACTAGTTTAGATATAACAAAGAGACCACAAAACTGAACAACTGAGAACTAAAGAAAAGAAAGCCCATGTAATGCAAGCTGTAGTAAGAAAACACACAAATATAAACACAAACTGACCCCAAAACAAAGGAGGAATGGACCTTCAGCATCAAACTCGTCCTGGGGAAGAACTGAGGACACTGACGGCCGCTGACACCCCCTCCAGCCCCTCTGCTGTCAGCCCCAGGATCCAGAGGGACACTGGAAGGATGGCGTAACACCATGGAAAAGGAGGGGATACTTTAATTTTGCAGTTAATAGGATTTGGGGCTTAACACTGGACTTTTCTGCAGCCGTCCTGTAGACTGGGAAGAAAGATGCTGGCTTTCTGCCCCAAAACACATTCACCGTGAGATTCATTTGACTTCATTTTAGATATTTTCAGTGTAGACATCTACATTTGATCTAGTCATCCTGGGCTCCCTTTATAGCCACTGGAGTGAAACAGGGACTCTAGGGCATGAATTATCCAATCTGTTTTAGATGTCTGCTTTTGGCTGACAGGAACTGCACCCTAGAAGAGGTCATTCCCCTCCATTGACTATAAAAGGGCTCAGTGCAATGAATTCCGAGAGGGACAGTTACACGGACTTTTACATGTGAGCACATGATTCCTATCTTCTGTGTTCGTGCAGTATCCCTGTCTTCTTTATTTACAGATTATTTCAATGAGTAATTCCTCATTGAATTGAAACCCCTTAGAAAGCATGGCCCCAGAATTTAATTATAAAACACTGTTAGAAGTACTGATTACTCATTTGGAAGGAATTTGCATTGTACAAATAATAATAACAGAACTAATAAACAAAGGCCATAATTGCAATTCTGCCAGTTTCAGAAGAAATAGATGGGAGCTACAAAAAATCAACATTTTCCAGGAGGTAATTCAGCATGTTCCTGAATCAGCTCAGCTATAAAGATTGTAACTTAAGAGCAAAGGCACAGCTACAGGAGCAGAAGGAGAGCTCTGGCAGCAAGTCCCATAGGAAGCAAGGAGGATTTGACATGTTTCGTACCTATTTTACGCTAAGCAGAACATTATTAGGGCACCACAGAGGACAGGACTGCCCTGAGCTTGGGGCTTCCCAGCAGAGAGCTCTTTGCTGATCCCTGGGCACTGCAGCCGGCTCCTGCCTCACGGCTGGGCTCAGCCTGAGCGAGGAACAGGCCGTGTGCGGCACTGGTTACCGCGCCGGTCCCCAGAGAAGACAGCTCAGCTCTGTGGCCATTTATAGCTCCATAAACGACAACAATACTAGCAATTTACTAACTTCTGGTAAAGACCGGCTTCTTGGGAATTGCTGATACCTCTATTTCTATGGGAAATAAATCTCTCTGGAAGCTTTGCTCCACTGCTTTCTGAGCACATGAAAGTGCTGCTGAAATTCCTAATTGCAAATTAGACTTTTGACAAGGGAAGGCAGAGCAGATGGATTGAAATAGCCTTAAAGTGCTTTTCTCTTCCTGATGGCAGAAGAGTTCATAATCCAGACAAATTAACCGATTGTAACAAACAGCATTAAGGCAGCACTGTGCAATGTTGTGTCTGGCAGCTGGTGGCCAGACACTAGAACATACTTAACCAATTAGCGCAGTCCCCCGCGCCGGCCAAAAGGCACATTAAGAAGAACTGAGATGTGATCTGGGACATTTTGTGGTCCACATACAGCAGCTTTACCAGGTGGGCCAGAAAAGTGAGATTCTCAGTGGATGAGTTAGCTGGGGCTGTAATAAACCTGAATCTGCTGGAAGTCGGTCTTTGCATATCTTATTGGCTGAACCACTCCAGGTTAGCTGAGCTGTCTTTTCGTGGCTTTAGAACACTTCAGGGAGATTTCAGAGGGGTTTTGTGATTACTGATGCTCTTCTATACTTCAAAAAAAAATAATAAATACGCTGCAGACCTTTCAGAATATTCTTTTTCTGACACCAGAATAGCTACTCTTACGGAACAATTATTCTTGGTACTTGTACAGTACCTTCCTTCAAGTTTCATAACAAGTTCCAAACATTAATGAGTTACAGGCTGAATTTCCAAACTCAGCTTCAGTGACTCAGCAATCCTAAAAAAAAATACAGTCATTTGACTGTGTTCTCTGCCTACAGCTTTAGCTACTTAACTCTAGTCACTCATAGTTGAAAACGTAAGCTGCAGAGACTGGAGGGAGAGGTGGGAAGAGATCACAGATCTCATGACACTCCGCCACGTATCTTCCCCAAAAGACTACATTTCATCTTAGGCCTCAATGACGTGAGGGAGACATAGTTTTTTTTCTAACAGAGCACAGGAATGCTGTCTTGTTAACACTCTGGCAGCACAGTGTGTGTGATGGAGAAACTGGGGATCTCACAGTAGCGTTTTCTCTCCCTGATTACCCATGGCTGGGGAAGATGGGCTGTCTTGGATTTCCACCTGCCCTCAAGGAAAGAACTCAGAGTGGCAATGACATTGTTAAAATCAGACTGTCTATTCACCGAGCACATTAGTTTAATTTCAGTCACAAGATGAACGAACTTTATTTTTGGTGCAGACTCATGATTCATTCTGAACGCTTTTGCTGCCTAGATACCCCCATCCTCACCCAGCCAGTGTGACCCCACTATCCAAACACCACAGAGTTATTAATGAGCTAGATTTTCACAACAGCTATAAGGAAGCAGCCGCCAGATGCATGCCCTTTGCAGAAAGAAAGGAAACCAGAATGCTGAAATCCTCATTTCCCTGATTCTCAGTGCCTTGAACCTGGAACACGTCACATTTTCTGTTAAATCAAAAGCATTCTACCTGATTTTAGTTGTGTATGTTACAGTAAGGTGACTCATGCCCTAGAAATGCCTTTTTCTTGTTTCCATCGACTACAAAGGGAGCCTGGGCAGATCAGCTCAGAAAAAAGGATCTCTGCAGTGTAAGTTCGTTGGAGTCACATTAAAAAAATACCAGTCACGGAGTGTGAGGGAGGCTGTAGCACTGTGCTGCACATGCCGCTCCAGACAGCAGGGAGTCAAAAGTGTGAGACATCACAGGTTCAAGGAGAACTCCCAAAGGGAAACTCTCCAGAGTATTCTGGCCAATTTACATATTGTACTACCCTGAAATTAAGAAAAAAAAAAAAAAGGCTTTGGTCACTTCACACATCGCTGAAATGAACTCCCTTAGGAGTTTGGCTTGGGTTTTCAGCTGTGTAAAAGAGAAAATCATCTGACTGCACTTCCTAAATAGAATTACATCAAAAAAAGAAGTAGAGGCAGAAGAAGGTGAGATTTCTGAGTTCCAAGCTATCCATTTGAATCAGAAGACTGTACTCAATAACTTTGCTAAAAATATCTTCATTAAAGCTATTCAGCATTTTTGTTGTTTTGAGTGTTTATCTACAAAGCAAAATATTTCAAGTCTGTTTCTAATTTACCTTCTGAGTTAACTTTAACGCCGTAGAAAACAATATGTAATAAATTGCTTTCCAACAACAAAACAAGTTTACTGACGCTTACCTGATGCCTGCCTAGGACTAAATTCAAGAGTATCCAACATAATGGCTTAACTCTGATTTAGCCTTCATTTCATAGACCAACACACCAGTCATTTGATTGGACTGAGTTTGAGACGGACATTATCTTACTTGCATAATGAAAACATTTACTGTTACTGCTGAAACTGCTGAAGTCCAAATAATACCTTCCAATGACTGAGGAGAGACTGGATCCTTCTGCGTCTCACTGCTCCTATCATCTAGCTGAGGATCTTCATGTTCTGTCCACTTCTAAATCAGGGGGAAAGCAGATTCTCCTTGCTCTTTCCCAGCCACCTGCCTCCACGGTGTGTTCATTTCTATGCTGCTTAATACCATCCATAAAGTATTGTTATTCCCTCATATTGTGTTACCCTATCAATACTTTAACTTCTTTCCTTTCCACCTTCCCTCAAGTTTGGCTAATACTGACATCTCATCAAGATTTGAGCGTACGACCACCATAATTCAGGGTGCTGCTTTGCAAACTGATGATACAATGTTCATGTAGGTGGTGGTCACCTAACCGGAGTGGGCTCAGTGCACTGCAGGGGTTGGGTTTAGGCAATACAAAGCCTGTCAGTGCCTCAGGAGCTGGTTTCACACAGGGAGATACCTGCTGCTCTATTTAGTTCTTTCATATGCAGAGGCCAATACTTTCCTAGAGATTATCCTTTTAAATCAATGTCAGCTGATTTATAGTCAGATCGGCTTACACAAAGTCTGATGGTATTTGAAGCTGTGGCAGGAACGTGTGTAAGCAGGGAATCCCATGCTGAAACTTGGTCATTAGCGTACATCCAGGCTCTGTTAAAGCATTTTGCAGCTTCTTTAGTGTCTACATACGACATGACAGCAGATTTACAGCACGCTGTGACAGCCCCTTTAGCAGGACAGTGCCATTAATCTCCAGACTGCTGAGATCAGCACTGCCTTTGCGTTCGGATCCCCTCATCCGGGACCCTGCGCCCAGCAGGACCCCTCACTGTGTTAGCGTGGTCCGGAGGCACAGGGCCTGATCTCAGCCCGGACTCTCTTAACTCATGTTTAATCACAATACTTTTCACAGTTCTTCTGCAAGCACTGTAATGCAGCGACTAAAGGCACAGTCAAGCATTTAAGTACATGATTAACCTAAAGTGCTTGAACAGAACTGTTGACTTCAGCAGGGCAGCTTGTACGATGAGAGTTAAAAAAGCACTCCAGCATTTCACAGATCAGTTAATTATCATTGAACACACACAACAAACAGAAACACAGAGATGACCCAACCACAGAAGTCCTGCAGCATACATCTCCTGGAGCACTAATAGCAAAACTTGTTTTTAGGTGCACCTTTAAAGTACGTATTTCAACATTAAGCCAAGAGGATATTTGATTTTTATAGAAGAACACAACAGTCCAAACATGCAGAACAGGAATACGGCTAAGGTGCTCCCAAGATGTTTCCATCTCCTACATAATAATGGAAATTGTGTATTAAACGCATGCCAACAGTAAATTATAGAACATTGAAAGCTTTGCAAGGCAAGGAGCCTTACAGAATCACAGAATGTGAAGGGGTTGGAAGGGACCTCTGTGGGTCATCTAGTCCAACCCCCCTGCCGAAGCAGGGTCACCTACAGCAAACTGCACAGGACCTTGTCCAGGCGGGTCTTGAATATCTCCAGAGAAGGAGACTCCACAACCTCCCTGGGCAGCCTGTTCCAGTGCTCCGTCACCCTCAGAGGGAAGAAGTTCTTCCTCATGTTCAGACGGAACTTCCTGTGCTTCAGTTTGTGCCCATTTCCCCTTGTCCTGTCGCTGGGCACCACTGAAAAGAGTCTGGCCCCATCCTCCTGACACCCACCCTTCAGATATTTATAGGCTTTGATAAGGTCCCCTTTCTACCTTCTCGTCTTCAGGCTAAACAAGCCCAGCTCCCTCAGCCTTTCCTCATAGGAGAGATGCTCCGGTCCCCTCATCACCCTCGTAGCCCTTCGCTGGACTCTCTCCAGTACCTCCTCATCTTTCTTGAACTGGGGAGCCCAGAACTGGACACAGTACTCCAGATGGGGCCTCACCAGGGCAGTGTAGAGGGGAAGGAGAACCTCCCTCGATCTACCGGCCACACTCTCCTTAGTGCACCCCAGGATCCCATTGGCTTTTTTGGCAGCCAGGGCACACTGCTGGCTCATGGTTAACCTGTCGTCTACCAGGACACCCAGGTCCCTCTCCACAGAGCTGCTTTCCAGCGGGTCTGCCCCAAGCCTGTGCTGGTGCATGGAGTTGTTCCTCCCCAGGTGCAGGACAGTCATCGCTGTCCCCTCAACACATGACAGAGATCACATTTTGTTTGATAAAAAATAAAAATAAAAGTCTGCTGCTTTACAAACCAGTCTGCCAGTTTGTCGGGTTGTTTTTCCCCTGGGCAGCATGGGAAGGGCCCCTTGCTGGGGTCCTGCGGACGGACCCAAGGACGCTTATCCTCGGCCCTGCCTTGCCGTTTGCCCTGAGCTGGGGCACGGGGACCCCCGGCCCCGGGACGCTGGGGGTCAGGCCAGCTGCCGGGGCGGGGCGGCGGGGGGCGGTGGAGCTGCGGGGCGGCGGGCGGCAGCGAGGGCTCCGGGCCTGCGGGGCGGCGGGGGGCGGCGGGGCTCGGGGCTGGGTCTCGCTGCCGTGTAGCGCGGGGTATCAGCGCTCCCTGCAGGCACAGCGCGGCCCTGCAGGCGCTCCCGGCCCCCCGGAGGGGTTCGCCGCTGTTTTCAGCTGAGGCGGGTGGAAGCCCCCAGGTGGGCCCGGGGCCGGGCCAGGGCAGGACAGCTCAGCAGGCCGCTGGCGGATGCCGCGAGTGGCGGCAGCAGTGTCTGTGTGTACATTTGCGTTACTCGTTCTCCTTGAAAAGCAAGAAGAAAGGGCAAGTGTGGATCACAGTTTCCTCATCCCTGTACTGACGGCAAATGATTTCCCGGGTGGATGAAGTTCTGCGGGCAGCGGCGGGAAACGGAGGCCAGGAGCGCGGTCGGCGGCTCGGGTTCCGCTGCGCCGGTCGCTGCGCGGTGGGGGGAGGGGCGGGGACAGGCACTTGGCCGCTCTCCGGCTCTAAATATTTCCAAAACGATCAGACGTTTTATTAATCAAGGTCAAAGTAACCTCGTTTGGCCAGCGCTGATGAGAACCCAGGGTACGTGCTCGCTAAGATTCGCCCGGCAGGCGGGGTGCGCGAGGGCCCGGCGGCGCGCGGCTGCGGTGTGCGGGGTGCGGGTGCCATCTACAGGGCAGAGCGCGCGCCGGAACAGCGCAAGCGCACCCTCACCCCCGGCCTTGCCTTCTACCCTCCCCCCCCCTCCCCGCCCGGCAGCTTTCCCGCTCCGCGAACCCGCGAAACACGTTGCGCCTTGGCCGGAGGAGCGCGCAGGACCCGTGCGGTGCTCAGGTGCTTTGCTTTGCTGGGCCGAGGGACGGAGATGCCCGTGCCAGTGCACTGAAGGCTCAGTGTAAAAATACTCGCACAAATCTCTCTGTAAATGCCAAAGAGAGAAAGGCATTTTGCAACAGAAACACAGCTCAGAGCACAAACACGATTCATAGCAGGAAAACCACTCCCGAGCATCCAACGGTCATCTTGAAACAGGAGACACTGTGCAGCACGGCCAAGTAACTGCTTGAAGTCACATTACCTGGGAGTATCAAAAAAAAACCCAAAAAGCCTCAAGGAAGCCCTAAATTATCACAGCTTTGGCTCACAGCATGAGCTGTGCACTGCAAGTCAGTGGAAGCCTTCCTACCCACTTCACAGGCTTCGGACTGGCGTCAGGCTGACGGCCCTGCCCGGCTTCTCCGAGTGTCTCTCACGTTTGACGACTCCGAGCCTGTTTTCCAGTTGCTCTGTTTCAGCACCGCACGTTCAGAAGCAGAAAGGATCAATCCATTGAATCAAGGGAGAGTCCCTACCTGGGGAGCTCCCAGCACCCAGCCCCAGTTCGAGCAAGCAGGTCCATTCAGGACAATGCGTAAGCAGAACTGGCTTTTTGGATCCTGGGCTAATAAAAATCCAGATTATTCTGCAAATTCAGCAGTCTTTTGTGAGCCACAGTTCTGGCTCTCAGGCCCCTTATCCATTACTTTGATCTGCTACAAAGCAAAGCTACCATGCAGTTTAAATTAATTTATCTTATATTGCGTCAGATTACGAGTACACATAAGGCCATTTTCTGTCTCCTTCGCCTTCTCCATCCCACTCTCTCGCTAACCCATCTCCCAAGGCTGTAGATTTATAGACAAACAATCAGACTTTTTGTTGGGTTTTTTTTTTCATTTTAATAGGACCAGTGGGAATTGGCCTACTTAATGAGAGAAGCTTTGAAACTTTTTGTGAACAAATCTTACTCCAAACTGTGAGGAATAGGCAAAACCTAAAAAATATTATAAACCCCTTTAAATCTGAACAAAAAGGTTAACCAAAATGGCAAAGGCTGATGCAAGGTACAAGCCATTTTACCTGGGTAATTTTGAATGTGTGATTTCTAATGAATTTTGTGATATGTTGTCAACAACCTACAGTTTCAAACAAAATCATTTTGAAACGTAAGACAGGGCTTTCTCAAATATTAAATTAGTATCCTGGTAATTTTGAAAAATGCTCTGAGCAATTTTCAAGTTCAGAAGGTAATTTCAGCTAGCCCATTTCTATGAAAAGTTTTGTACAAAAAGAAGTATCTCTTGTTTTTATAAACCTCTTTATTAAATAGTGCCCAAACCACTACACTTCTTTAGCAACTACTGCTTTTTCATCAAATCAGAATAAAAGAGCAAACCCAGCAAGACATCAATTTCCTGAGACCATATTGGATAAATCCAGAAATCCAGCTCTGCCCCAAAATATAATCAGTGTTATGTAATCTACAGTAAGTGCACCAGATAAAGATAAATCAGCACCTGTCAACTAACGAGGAAGGATTATCATTAAATTATCCCATAGTAACTGTTCTTTCTCCTTTCCTCAAAAATCACTTTTAAAAACTGCTTTAAATGCCTATTTTAAAAGACTGCTGTTATAAAATGTAACTTCCTATGCTAAAAAGTCTCTTCAAATTCTTTCTCTAGAACCACATTCTAATAAGCAATAAAACTGCACACACTGTGAAAGATAAAAATACTTTATGTTAGCAGTTAAGAAAAGGGCTTGTTCTGGGTCAGTTGTTCTGTCTGTTGACACAGCAGAAGCAGCCTGGGTGGAGACCTGCCAGATGCCTCTGGGCCACTGTCACAGGGGAGGAGGACACAGTCCCAAATGTCGACGTTCACGGAAGCTCTGGCCCCAGTCACTGGGTCGGGTCTTCACTGGCAACGGGACCTATCCATCTTCCAATTCTGCTTTTGACTCAAGCAGCACTGCCCCGCACTCTCGTTCACGCACCCCTGATAATAGATCAATGTTCAAGGGAACCAACTTTATTTTCTTCCTTATTGTTCTCCAGGAATTTTCCTCTGTTTCCGCCTCCAGAGGCCCCTTTTGCACCCTGGTTTAGGGCCCAGAGCCTGCATCTTCTGCTGTGCGATACCCAGAGCATGCCAGAAAACCTGCACCCCACAACAAGCTTACTATGCTGTATCACTATGAAATGTCCATCATTCCTGCTACCACCACCACCACCACTGGTTGCCATGGTCCATCTGCTCCCCTGGTCTCCTCACCATGCACAGACTCCCCAAATTGCCGCTTGCTTAGTCTGGTGTGGGTTACCATGCCACAATTTTTGCCATTTAGTTCTGTTTGCTCTCACACTGGAAGAGAGGCTTCTTTTCACCCCAAAGTATGTAGAAAGACCAATAGAAAGCAAAGCTCTGAATCTCAGAAGTATTAAAGCATACTATTTTTACTGAAACAAATGACAGTAAAGTAACTACATAGGACTCAGGGCCAGGTACACAAGGATTTCAGTGGAAAAATCAAGCCCCTACATGTAAGTCTTTAATGGCCCATAAGTTTAACTCCTAATTTTTCTGAAGTTAAAAACAAATAGTGAATGTAGAGTTTTTTGAATGCTATTCAGTTGTTTCAGAATGGATTCCTGGGATTCACATCACAATAGCATGTTAAGAAAACCTTATGTGAGAGTTTGTAAGGAACGATGTTTTAATATGTTTAATTCCTTTTGCCTCCATAGAAAGAAAAAAGAATGTTGTTATTCTTCCTACAGAACTAATTTACAGATTTTCTTTGAGGTGGAAGTATTTGAAATGTGAGTTACTGTTATGAAGCACAGATAGAAAACAGTCATCTCTGCACATCTGAACAGACTCCTGACCTTCTTTGTTGCTATTCCCTAGGTACCAGGTATGTCCATTACATTTGCTCCCAAACTTCAAGCCATAAGCCCCAAAATACCACGAAGTATTTGGTGGGAGATAGGAAGCAGAGAAGAGAAACAGGCTTGGAAACCACTAGCTCTGGGGTTATACAGTATCGAGGATGGGGGAGATGCGTGGTCGCAGGCAGAGTTCATGAACCTACACTTCAGAAAGCTTCCTTCGTTGCCTGCTCAGCTGTAAGAAGGAACAAAAGCAGATGCCAGTCCCACCAACAAACACCACCTAACTGAACATTAACACAATATTCAGGTACAGGATCAACTGCAGATCTAGAGGAGGGTGCTATGCAAAATTTTGCTGTTTGCTTAAATATAGCATTGACTAAAATAGTGCTGTCGATTTTGATTAAGCAAAACATTCTAGAGGTCTAAAGGAGGGTGGAAACTACAGCCAGGTTAGAGTGTAAATCTCTCCAGCTGCAGGATATATTATCAGCACTAATCGTTTAAGCATGTTGGAGTGAGTGGTCACACAGAGTTTTCCTGAATGCATATGTGAAGCAAGCTTATTTTGCATATACTATTCTTTGTAAGCACAGTAGTTGTCTCCCGTATGTATTAAATTTTTAGGAGCTTCTCTCAACTCCTTTTACCTCCTTTAGCTCCCCAGCTAAAATGCTGCTAGAACTGCCCATGTTTCCTACTTGTCTGGCACTGTCAGAGGGAGAAGGAATTGATTTAATAACTTAAGGCTACAGAAATGTTGCTTTCAGCCAAAACAGAAATCAGATTCCAAAGTTCTCTGAGATTTGATTCACGGTGTTTACAAAACTGTGGTTCTGTGACCTCTGCTTATCATTGCAACCATAAATACCTGCCTGTGTCCCTCTGCTCCTTTTAGTTTCCTTTATCCACACTCTGTTTCTTACTTCATCCTTAAATTTTACGTTCTAAGGAACAGAAACCATTTTTTCACAATAACCAACCAACACCGCAGGACTACATGTGAACTGGCAGGTGTTTCTCTAATACAAGTAATGAATACTCAGAACAGTAACAGCAAGTTGAAACTGAAATACCCTTTCTGTGCCTCCCCTTCAAGTAGTTAACATCAAAGTCATTGTGGTTTGAGTTACACTAACAAAAGGGTGAAATAGAGACCCAGCAACCATACAATTACTTTCTAATGCTCTGCTCTGCACTCTTCTGTTTACAAACAATATTTAGCACTTTGCAAATGTGATGCTTGGAATTTAACACGTAATTTAACCACCATTTTACCAAATTCGAATGTGATGTGCTTAAGTTTAATGGAGCCAAAAAATTAATACTGTAAGAAAAGTGTAATCTCAAAATATGTTATACTCTAGTGTTAAAGTAGGCACCTTATATGAAGGCAAAAATACATGTCATTGCATGATATTATTGTATTCATATGTGTCACTGTTTACAGAAGAAATTCATAGGTGTTCAGTATGAGCAATCATAGAAAGCTTAAATAAGTTTTTCACCATGAGCGGTTTTGCTCACAACTGGTTATACAGCCATTTTTTCAACTCATGGGACAGAAAGAGAGATTTCTCTTCTGACAGAAGAAAGATGTTTAAATCTTTATGAGAATTTATAATAATTAATAATTAGATTTTTAATAAGGATTTTTTTATAATCCCAATTACAAAAAAAAAAGGGGGGGGTGCAAAAGCCTTTCAACAAATGAAAATTACAGTCAGCACTAGTTTAAAAGTCAAGCTACTGGCAAACATCCGTCTCTAATAAAAGCAACTTTCCCAAAACTCCCTACCAAGAACTAACTTTCCCTCCCACAATATACCCATATGCTTAGAAAGTAGCCGTGACAATTCTTAACCATGTTGTGTAGCTAAAATATAAGACATCAGTTAATGAACTATGTACCCCTAGATCTGAATGGGAAAGTATGACACATATGCTTAGATAACATCAGAAATAGAAAAGTCATGGGAAAGGAACTTGGAAGCTACATTAGTCTAGGAAATCTAAGATAAAAAACTAGCCCAGACCTCTAAAGGCACAGGTCTTTGAGACCTCTCACAAAACCAAATTATTTAATCTTTTGCAGTGTTCAGGGGCAATTCAGCCCGTGATTGCTTACTTAGTAAGTGCAATTTTTTTTTTCAGGCCTATCTCAGTTTGCTGAAAATGCTGGTGTTCTGCACTAAGTACTGTTTGGGAGGGTGGGGAAAGGTGGCGGAGGTTAGGATGTTTCTGATCTATATAATCTCAAAGGAAGTGGATTACCACAGCAGCTCAGATCCTGTACTGGCCTCAACCTACTGCCCTGTGGTTTTGATAATTTTGAGGTAGAATTTCAAGACAGGATGTTTTTGTAATGCACTTTCATCTGGGTTTTCCCTTCGGCTTACCAGAGCCCACATCCCAACCTCAATGTCATGTAGCTGGGCTCATGTGAACTCAAAGACTATTTCTGGAGGGAAGGAACAAGCATATAGTAGAGGGGATGGGAAACTTTAAATACAGAGTTAGGGAGAGAAAAAGCCCCTCTGCTCCATCCGATCTCTGAAAAGACGGTACCTATACTAAGGGCACTGAGTGACCATATTTTGTTAAGAAAATAAGAGGTTATCGTACTTACAAAGAATTTGTGCTTAAGAATGTAATCTTTGATTACTTACTATATACCAGCATTTGTGTCTCTCTTGTCTACAGTTTGCTTCTGGGTACTTTTGAGATGTAATACATATAGAGTCATAGAATCATAGAATCATTAAGATTGGAAAAGACCTCTAAGATCATCAAGTCCAACCATTCACCTAACACCACCATGCCTGCTAAAACGTGTCCCAAAGTGCCACATCTACACATTTTTTAAACACCTCCAGGGATAGTGACTCCACCACCTCTCTGGGCAGCCTGTTCCAATGCCTGAACACTCTTTCAGTAAAGACATTTTTCCTAATATCCAATCTAAACCTCCCCTGACGCAACTTGAGGCCATTGCCTCTCGTCCTATCGCTGGTTACCTGGGAGAAGAGACAATACCCGCCTCACTACAACCTCCTTTCAGGTAGTTGTAGAGAGCGATAAGGTCCCCCCTCAGCCTCCTCTTCTCCGGACTAAACAACTCCAGTTCCATCAGCCACTCCTCATAAGATTTGTTCTCTAGACCTTTCACCAGCCTCACTGCTCTTCTCTGAACACTCTCCAGCAGCTCAATGTCCTTCCTGTAGTGAGGGGCCCAAAACTGAACATAGTACTTGAGGTGCAGCCTCACCAGTGCCAAGTACAGGGGCACGATCACGTCCCTGCTCCTGCTGGCCACACGATTCCTGATACAAGCCAGGATGCCGTTGGCCTTCTTGGCCACCTGGGCACACTGCTGGCTCATGTTCAGCTGGCTGTCGACCAACACCCCAAGGTCCTTTTCCACCAGGCAGCTTCCCAGCCACTCTTCCCCAAGCCTGTAGCATTGCATGGGGTTGTTGTGACCCAAGGGCAGGATCCAGCACTTGGGGTTGTTGAACTTCATATGATTGACCTTGGCCCATTGATCCAGTCTGTCCAAATCCCTCTGCAGAGCCTACCTAGCCTTCCTGCCTATTATATCATTAATAATATTCTTTTGTCCATATATCCCCAATTATGCTGAAAGATTCCCAGATTTTAAAGATTAAAAGTTTCCACCTAAATTCAGTATTGCTGTAGAACAGGCCACTTCTTGAATGAGAGGTCAGCAGATACAAAGAATATAAGAGGAGGCTAGGAGAATATTGAAGACAAATATATGTGCAAATTTTACAGTAATGAGAAAAAATTAAGGATTTCAGAGTTTAATACCTAAAGTGAAAATCCCTCTTCTATTTTAATGACTTTAACAATGCAAGAACTTGCCATAGGATCTACTTTTTTCATCTAGTCCAAATATGCAAGTCTAGAGTTAAAAATATATTTTATAATATATTTTTTATATATGTATTTCAAAGGATACCCAGGCAAATGTGCTTTCTCTTTAATGCATCTCTTCATGCACCATTTTTTTCCTCTGTTGATCTTTCAGGGTATGATTCTGCGGGGTTGAAAGCAGTTGAACTTTGGTTGTTGGCTCCACTGGCAGCATGTTAAGACCCAAAACTCATAATCAGCCTGCAACTGACTTGATATCTATATCTTTTCTGGTGCCAAGGACCTGAATACAAACAATAACTTCATATGAAGGGTTCTTTGTTACCTTTTAAAAAGTAAATCTTGGAGAAAAACCATTAGCCCTGGGATGAAAGAGTCCTTTATTCTGACTTTGCTATTATACAAATTAATTTAATAGATTTCTAACCTTTACAGCTATAATATGTAAATTGCCACTTCCTCACAAACAGGATTACCTCACCTTCATTCCCTAGATCAAATAAGAAGTAAGTGGTACAATAAGAAATTGTTTGTAGAGATGTCAGTTGATTTGCATATACTTTGGTATTCTCTTTGTAGTACATGCAGCCTAGTTTAGCTTGTCAGGTGCTCTCTTCATTATAGTTTAAATACTTACTATATTTTTTTTTCTAATATATAATGCAAGGAAACACACAAAAGAAGGCTTTTAATACCATCTAGTCAAGCCAGGCCAAAAATGGAGGCTAAGTTTACAGCTGAAAAGCTTTGCAGGTATGGAGATTCTGGTATATTATCATGGTAAAAAGTTACTGCAGACGCAGTTTATATGAGCAGATAAATGTTTTTGCCACTACAGTTTATTCTAAGCATTCCTTGTTTCTGCTGTCCCAGGTTAAATACATCAGAGTAGCTAAGCACAGTTTTATGGATGGAACTCCATCTACTCTTGGCAATTTTAATAGCACAGCTATTCTGGTCACACATCATGACTCATCACATTCTTCCTGGCAAAAATTTGTACTTCCACTAGAGAAATGCTGCCAAGCAATTATATGTGGTTTGTGACAAAGAGAAAAGAAACCACCCAAAAGCTGAAAGCAAATGTTAGAGAAATCTCAAAATGAAGGTGAAAAAGTCTGAAAGTAGGATAAAATACCACTCCTCTCATTGCACAAAAATCCTGGCCTTCGTTACACAGTTCTTGTAGATGCTAGTAAGTTCTGCCTTGAATTGCTCTTGCTCAAAACTCAGCACATGAATATGGTCAAGTTATGGCCAACACTTTCTAAACCTTGACGTTGTGCAAACAGAACCTTTCCAGCACTGGATAGGAATGCCTCTATCTCATACCAGCACCAGATAAACATCAAATCCTAATTACTCCTCAGTCTCCTACTTCAGCACAGAAGGATGTAATTCATACTCCACTTCAAATAGTGGTAATGAACCTTAATTACATTCAGCCTTGTACTTTCCTAGTATTAGACTGTATATACTTCAGGCACGGAAGATGAAGGATTGTAACCCCTACACACAAACAGCAAAGTAAACTACACATTTTATCAATTATTAGGACTTTTAAATAGCAGGAACAACAAGAACTCCCAAAGGCACCGCAGACAACATAAACATTCAAGTCATCTAGTAATTGTGATCCAACCTACAAGAAACACAAAGAAAACTTTTGTATATGGAACATGATTTCAGTATGTCATGAGACCAGAAACTCTCAGTGTTTCGAAAAGAGATTAAATGTTAACTCCATTGGTCTCTTTTGTCTGAAATTCACTCTTTCTATGAAATTCAACCCTGTGTAAAGAGCCAGAATCAGGATTAAGGATCTCATAAACCCCATTTAATTCCTTAAAAAGGCTTCTGTGCTGAAATGAATTCCAGTCTCTGAGAAAGGTTGTACTATTAACAAAAGTATGACAAAAAAAAGGATTTAGAATTAGTCTGAAAACTTTATGCTCTAGAAAACCTTTTGAATTTTTGGAAAAACTTTTCTTCTAAGTGGCTATTTACTTTCTTTAAAATGTACACTGAAAATAGAGTCTTAAAATATTTTCTCCTAAGAAATTATAACTATTAAGGTCAATTTCACTGTTGCTACTGGCTACTGAGTGATAGCAAAAATGACAAAAATCACTTCAAAGTCAGCCAGCAGCCATCAGGGCTTCTGGACAGGCTTATCATTTGCAGGGGTTCTCCCTCAAATTAGGGAAACAGTCTTCCATTGATGAGGAACAGGAGGCAGAGAAATGCAAGATAACGAGTCTCGTGTAATATTCTCTTTGTGTACCCTGTAGGAGGTTGAGTTCAACAAAGATAGAGCAAAAGAATGAGAGAAAAAGCAAAAGAACGAAAGAAAGGAAGAAGACGCTGCATTCAATTTCTAGGCTCCAGGCATAGCCTTACTTGGGGGCTTCCCTATGAGTCCTAGCAGCTCTTTCTGGCAATAAAACATTTATTGTCTGTTTAATTTATGTCTCTGTTTAACACATGACATAAATGGATGGAGAAGTGTGTTTGGTGAAGGGACAGGCAGTCCCTACTGACGTAAGCTGGTGAACAGTAAAAAGAACAGTCCCTTTTAAAGAACTGCAATGCTGAAACTCTTCCTGCTGGCTGAAAATTTATTTCAAAAGCATTAGAGCTCACTGTCGTGGGTCCCCTTGGCTAAACCTCTTGTGGTCAAACTCAGAGGTGACTTGCCATTACTGATCTAACAAGCTGATCTGTCAGAGAGCCAGAGCCAGCTTTGTGGCTCTGGCACTTCCAGACAGGCCAAAACTCCCCATAAGTTTGGGTGCATTCCTCTTTAAAAAATGAAAAAGAGCTCTTTTTTTTTTCCCCCCCCTTTTTCTAGTTGGGGTAAATTCCAGTATTATTATCTGAGCATGAGCCAGCCTAATGCTCAGCATGTCTGGGAGTCACAAAGGATTTACAAATGCTGCACTGCTGCAGGAAACAGTCCCTGGGAAATATGGGCTCCAAGTTTCCCATTGCTTACCTTAGGGAAAGGAGAATACCCCGGGCAGGAAGGATCTGTTTTCAGCAAGAGAAGTCCATATAATCCTGTACATCACTGAACCCTAGAAGAACTCAAACCTCAGAGAAACTGCAATGTGAGCATAGCAATAGCCAGACAACCAACAGACTGGTCAGAAAGCAGCATAGCAAATACTCAGCAGTGAAAATAGCTAGCAACAGAGGTGGCTAGTGGGGGCTGCCACTTAAAATAAATTGAAGTTTCCAACATATTCATTTCTCCATTATCTAAAATCATAGGGGTGGGGACTTGGCTACTCCAGTGAAATAGAGAATTCAGTACTGGGGAGATGCTGCAGGCATCACACGGCATGGTGATTCCATAACCACACTAAAATGCTATGGTACACATGAAAATCAATTGCATTTATTTTTCAAGTGACAAATGAGTTTGCTTAACGTGTAGGGAAATTTAGAAATTTAAGAAATTTAGAGAGAAGCTTCGAGGAAAACTGGCCTGTTTGGAAGGCTTGTATCTCTTGACTGGAAGTCCGTTTCTAAAATCTGAGGACACAACATGACCCCACAGTGCAGACTCCTCTGGAACTGGGTGGGACTCACCTGAAAAACCATCGGAGAAATCAAGACAAGATCTTTTGGCATCGTGCAGAGGAAAAACTTCTTAGCTGTCCTTCAGAAGCCGGTATTCATGACTGAAACTCTTCATGCCATTTAAGTAAAAAAAAAAAAAAAGTATTTTCTTTAGTTACATGCGATATATTCATTGTAATTACCTTCTTCCCGTCTGCTGTACTACAGTAGTAAGCCGACAAGGTTTTCTTCACGCCTTTTATCACTAGGTGGCAACCTTAGAAGCACCAAACGCGATGGAGACCAGGGCCAGGGCAGCGCCCCGAAAGGCGAACTGCCTCCGCAGCTCGGGGGAAGTGTTAGCTCCTGGGCAAACTCTGACCCGTTTATTTATTTGAAAATTCACTGACTTCAAATTTAAAGCAATTAAAATAAATGTCAGCCCAGGATTATAAATCCCTTAATGCAATATAATCCTTGAGCTATAACCATTCTAATCCTTGCAATATAAACATTTTGGTGGGAATTCAACCCACCATCTACATAAACACCTGTCCACACCTCTTCACCATGTGATATCCATAGCAGCGCTATGCAAGTAACATAAGAAGGACTTGTCTTTCTTTTCCAGGTATTTGATGTCCTTGTGGTTTCATTACCACCTATTTTTAATGAAATCTGTGGAGACGTTTACAAGATCTTGTTAAAACAGCACAAAAATGTCAGCAGAATGAGTTCCAAGGTAGCAATAGTTTTCTACCACAGACCAAGCAAAGCAGAGCAAATTTAAGGCACATATCTTGTTACTAAAATGCATCTGCAAGAGTATTAGCTCTGAACAGAATCCAGCATCCTATTCAATAGACATTTTAAGCAGAAAAACAACAGAAGCTCATTATCGCAGATGCTAATAGTTTTCTGCAAATGTTCATCCAGAAAATGTCTTGTTCTTTGAGCAAAGTAATGCAACTTACTTCCTTATGAATTTATTCTACTTTCACGTCCCAGAACTCCCACTATTCCCTGTGACTAAGACAACATTCAGGCCACCTCCCCTTCCCCTACACTCCATTTTGGGGTTCCCCACCTAAGGACCAGCCCCAGCAGAGAGCAGCACACGTGCTCAGTGATTCAGTGCATGCTGCAAAGTTGCTGTTACCAAGAGCCCCATGCTGAGCTGGCAGGTCTCTCCTCAAGCACCAGCACTAGCAGACTCTCTCTGTCACCCAGCCCCTGATTTTCCACGTGGATATGGCGTGAACCGCAGAGAACCAGAGCCCTCGGCGTGCTCCTGCTTCTGGCTGAGAGGCCCAAGGAGGAGCTGTAGGCACTGTACCTAAAATGTGATTTACAGACTACAAAGAAAGCATTGTTTTCTTCTAACAGGCCCACGGAAGATGGGTGGGCTGGCAGAGGCTTTCCCAAGCATCGACGCCCCTAGGATTTCTGCTCCGGTCAGGTTCTAGGCTGGCACCCCCAAAACATCTCCACTGTTACAGCTGCCTGTTGTGGGTTTGCGTGGCAAGGTTTTGGTAGTGGGGGGCTATAGAGGTGGCTTCTGTGAGAAGCTGCGAGAAACCTCCCCCATGTCTGACAGAGCCAGTGCCAGCCGGCTCTAAGACGGACCCGCTGCTGCCCAAGGCCGAGCCCATCAGTGACGGTGGTAGCACCTCTAAGATAACATATTTAAGAAGGGGAAAAACCTGCTGGGGAACGGCAGTTGAGAGAGAGGAGTGAGACTGTGTGAGAGAAACAACTCCGCAGACACCAAGGTCAGTGAAGAAGAAGTGGGAGGAGGTGCTCCAGGTGCCGGAGCAGAGGTTCCCCTGCAGACTATGGGGGACCCACGCTGGAGCAGCCTGTTCCTGAAGGACTGCACCCCGTAGGAAGGATCCACGTTTGTGCAGAGCTGCAGCCCGTGAGAAGGACCTGCGCTGTAGCAGTTCATGAAGAACTGTCTCCCATGAGAGGAACCTTCATGCTGGAGCAGGGGCAGAGTGTGAGGAGTCCTCCCCCTGAGGAGGAAGGAGCGGCAGAGACAACGTGTGATGAACTGACCGCAACCCCACTCCCCGTCCCCCTGCGCTGCTCGGGGGGAGGAGGGAGAGAAATGGGAGTGAAGCTGAGCCCGGGAAGAAGGGAGGGGTGGGGGGAAGGTGTTTGAGGATCTGTTTTCATTTCTCACTATCCTACTCTGATTTGATTGGTGATAAACTGTTTTTCCTCCCCAAGTTCCATCTGTTTTGCCCGTGACGGTAACTGGTGAGTGATCTCTCCCTGTCCTTGTCTCGACCCTCGAGCCTTTCATCACATTTCCTCTCCCCTGTCCAGCTGAGGAGGGGAGTGACAGAGCAGTTTTGGTGGGCACCTGGCGTTTGTCTAGGCCACACCAAAACACTGCCCCAACCTGCTTTCACATCCCCCATCATTTGGGGGTTGAACACAGTGAATCCAGCAGGTTTGTTCCCAAGGCTGCAGAGCAGTGCTGGTGGCTGTGAAGCAGCTGCTTCGGCGGTGTGAGCCCAAGGCGAGGCTGCTCCTCAGTGACCGGCCACCAGCGGTGGCCGCTAGCAGCCCCCGTGGGGGGTGCCGAACCTCTGAAGCCCACACAGATTTTCCTCAGGAATACATCTAAGGCGAGCAAAAACGCGATCACAGCCAAACCACGCTCTGACGCTGCGGGAGACCTGCGGGGTGAGGCCGGCAGGGAGCAGGACCGGGCGCCGGGGCAGGCCTCGAACCCGCACCTCCGGCTCTCCAGCACCGCCCCCAACCCGCGGAGCACAGACACACCACGTGACACACTTCCCCTTCCCCTCCGCTTCCGTAAACATCGCGGCACTGAGTGACAGGGGGCGGCGGCCAATGGCGGCGCGCGGAGTGCCGGGGGGCGGTAGCCTCTCCTCAGCGGCCTCAGCGCGGGAACGGTAACGGTAAGAGTAGTGGCTGCTGCGCGAGCCGCTGAGGTGGGGGTGTCTGTGTGTGCCATGGCCGCGGGGTGGGCTCGGCGAGCTCTGGGGCCCGGGCTCGGGCTCGTCCCGCTGTGCGGAGCCGGGAGCGGGCCGCCACAGCCGGGCGCCTCTGCCGCGCCTCGGCCGCTCTCCCGGCGGGCCCTCCGCAGCTGCGGGCAGCGGGCGCCAGGCCGCTCCGCCGCACCGAGGCCTGCTGCCGCTCCCGGTCCCGGCCGGGCGGGGCACGCCGTTCCCCGGGAGCGGGAAGCTGACTGCCTCAGCTGTAGGCGCCCGGTGCGGGAGGGGCTGATGGGATCTGCAGCCGCGCTTCAGAGCTGATTTCTCCGGTTCGTTCGCGCTGGGTGTGGGCAGGGCCGCTCTGCTACAGTTTTTGAGTCGGGTGGGTCCTCTCCAGAAGTTACTGTGCGTGCTTAGTTTTGTTAGGGGCTGGTTCCTGCGTGTATCTTGAGACTGTGAAGTCATAAGGTTATGTAACAAAATATGCATGCCCTCGTACTTTCGGGTTTTTGGAATAGGATAATGTAATATACGCTTTTCTTACTGGTTTGTACTTTGGTGTGTTGTCACAGCCTTCCAATGGAGATAAAAACGGTTGTCAGAAGATACGAAACAAGAAATAAGACAGCAGGAACAGAACTGTCATCATCCAAATCCCGAGTTGATTGGAGGCGCACTAAAAGGGAGTTCATACTGATTGACAGCAATGATGAATCCTCAGGTACCTCTGAGGAGGAAGAGCCTACCGCATCAGAAGATGAAGTGGACGAAGTAGAGGAAACTGTTGTGAAGAGCACCCTTTCAGATTGGGAAGAGAAAAGCCACGCTGGGGAAGTAACAGAAGATGGTGAGGATGAGTGCATCGTGCCTGGGAAGCGTAAAAGATTGAACACCTCTGTCTTGTATGACAGTGATGAAAGTGAGGACAGTGATATACTTGTTAGGAAAGTTTTTGCTAAACGCCACTGTATAATGGATGAAGATGAGAGTTCTGAAGAACAGCAACCTGATAAAACCTGCCCTCCAGAAAATGTTTCTACTAATAGGAAACAGAAAGTGTTTGCAAAATTGAAAGAACTTGCAAGACAAAGAGCAACTCGGAGATCCTGCAGCAGTGAAAACTGTGAGGTCTGGATTTTGTCTTTGAAATTAAGTTGGGGAAAATATTGAATGTAGGGGAAGGCAAAGACTAATAGATGCAAACCAGTAGGATTTTATTTATTTTGCTTTAGTTTTTATTCATGTCAAATCACTAGCTCTGTCATATTTTTACACTTGTCACATTATCTAGGTAACAATATTGACTACTGAAAACCTTTATCTTGAGTTTAATTTTAATCACTGAGGATTTAAGAATTTCTTTTCATTTGCTCTTCCAGGCATGCTGATGACTAACCAACTTAGAACGCAGGTATCTTTCTTCTATATGTAGTCAGAAAGGAAAAACTTTTTTATCATTCCTTTTTTTCCATAAAGAAGAGACACATGAAGAGAACTATCACATTATTTTTATCAAGAAACAAAAAACCTGCTGACGTATCTTAAAGGTCTCATGTTAGCTTAA
The DNA here is from genome assembly GCF_030867145.1 of Opisthocomus hoazin. Lineage (NCBI taxonomy): Eukaryota > Metazoa > Chordata > Aves > Opisthocomiformes > Opisthocomidae > Opisthocomus > Opisthocomus hoazin. Next base: position 15,932,149 of record NC_134414.1, on the reverse strand, counting down.
TTCCTACAAATAGATTGAAGAGAGGTACATGGAGATGGCTGACTTAAAGATGAAAGTGATGGTCATCTAGTACAGAATGATGTATTTTTTGGAAACATGATATTTCTTGTTAATTGAACAAATGGTGTTGTTAGAAGGTAAAAAATATCATCCAGTATATGTAGTATTTCATCAGTGCAATTACTGAAAATTCTTGTGTTTTAAGTACTTTTTTCAAATTTAATTAGGATTCTGATGATGAAGCGGAAACAGAAGAAGAACCACGCTGTCACTTGCCCCTCACACCAACAGAAGGTAGTGAAACTGACAGTGATAGCATGAAAGATTTTATAGTAGAGGAAGAGGAAGATGATGATGACAACACAGAGCACCTAAGGAGTGAAAACCAGCCACAACGGAAGGAACTGACGACATCAAATAGCGAGTTGCTGGCACACTACATCCCAAACTGTAAGACCAAAATTAGTTACAATTCTGTATGTATAACTTACTTGTGCTGTAATAAATATTAATGGACCGTAAATACAAATACTGTGTAATAGGGTATGATAGTTTAAAATTAGATTCCTGAAAGGCTTCAATTTATTGTGGCACTCTGTACTCTGATTTCCACAGTAAACTTTTACAGTCTTCCTGTATCTTACTAAAGAGAGGGTATAATTTGGGGGGAAGAATGGGAAGACCTATTGCACAGATTTTGTTTAAGTTGGCCTGGTTTAGGATGAAGTAGGCTACCGATGATGCAGTCATTCCTGTGGAGACCTAAAAGCATCGTGCTTCGTCTTGTAATATATGCTAAGAGCAGCTCTGTTAATTCTGGCCAAATTCTGTTCTGGAGAGTGATGTAAAATTCTTGCCATGAGTTTGGGGTTTTCGAGGCTTGGGATTTTTTTTTTTTTTTTTAATGTATTTTTATTCTGTACTGGTGAGACTTGGGAGCACAGGTCTGTAGGGGTTCCTGAATTCATCGGTAGATTCCAGATGAACCGCACAGAGCAAGAAAACTTTTCAAGTTGATATTTTGTGAAAACTGGTATCTGTGTGGAGCAGAAAGATTTGAAACAGAACTGTATACTAATTCTCTTCTTACGCATGTTGTTGTTCAGAAGCAGGTATGTACTGACTGGACAGGCGGTGCTAGTGTAGATAATCACAAGCATTTGTGGTATTTCTTCCCCAGTAAAGACCTGAGCAGAATTGTGTGTATTTGAAAGAAAGTTAGAAAAAAGAAAAAACAAACAAACAAACAAAAAAACCTCCATAAGCCTGGCCTTCTCTGGTTTACATCATTTCCTACTACTCATAGAACAAATTATTCACTTCTTTTAGTGTTTATAGCTCTTAGTGTGAGCTCTTCTTGCTGAAGGGACATGTGACTTTAGGATGTTAAATTCATTAAGATCAGTGGGATGAGAAGCACTATTTAAAGGCAAGGTCTTAAGGGTGTGAATGTTGTACATAGAATTTATTTTTAAATCCATATTTAAATTACTTTAAAATTCTAAATTTACAATAATAGAAAAAAAAAAATCTTCTTGCAGGACTTCTAACATTGCTTACATCTTTCTTTTTTTCTTTTTTTTTTTTTTGGTAATTTCTGGTTATATTGTTTTCTTCCCAGTGTCTCGCTGTGATCATTATGTGCATTTCAAAAGAATAGTAAAGGCTTTCCTCATAAATGCAATTGATGACACTTTTCTGAGCTCATTATATGGTAAGTAAATTGCATTAAATAATATGATAGTGCGTTCAAAGTTATACAATGACATTTATTCTAGGAAGAGATGTGTTTCCTGATCAGAGTATAGGACTGTGAGTCCTGAGATCTGTTCTTAGTTTTGCTGCTCTGTGACTTTGGGGGGGGGGGGGGGGAGGGAAAATCTGTCTGAAAATTATAGAGTAAACTTGGAAAAAAGTGTAGACTTACTTCTTTTTAGCCTAGAAGGCATTCTGAGATGTTGGGAAGTGTTACTGTGTTACTGATCAGTAGTAACAGTTCCAGCACGAAAGCAGAATTAATTTCAAAGTAGGTATCTCAGTGAAAACATTGCAAGGTTCGCTGATTTGTCAAAATGTCATGTGCTCCGTAGCTTTTTCAGAGGAATTTGATAGATTATAAATAATTTAGTTATGGTGATGACATCATATCTGATTCCCCCCCCCCCCTTTTTTTTAAAGATTTGTGCTTTCAGATTAAACAAGTTTCAGCTGCAGTCAGTACTTCTTGTCTTGTTCTTGCTGAGGAGGTGCTTTTTAGCATTTGGCCTAGTGGGGTGAATGGCAACCTCATGTGTAGTCTCAGATGCAGTCGAAAGATGTGATTAGTGAGAGGACTGTCAGTGTCAGGTTGTGGAAGGAGTCAGCAAAGCGCCAAAGAGAGGAAGTTTTGGTGTCATCAGGAACTAAGAAGGAATGGAGAAACTGAAGTACATCACAGACTTCAGAATAAAGACTGTGTTCTTGGAGCTAAAAATGTCTTTCATCTCCCACTGCTAGTTCTTTCAGGTCTTTGTTTTGTGTTTTGTTTTACCAAGTGAAAACAAACTTACGAAAAGTAATAAGTAAACTTTTCCAGTTTCATGCTGTAATAGCTTCGTTCTATTTCAAATTGTATCTGCTCTACAAACCTAACAACTTCTTCATAGAGTCATAGAATAGTTTGCATTGGGAGGGACCTTTAAAGGCCATCTAGCCCAACCCCCCTGCAGTGAGTAAGGACATCTTCAACTAGATCAGGTTGCTCAGACCCCCATCCAACCTGGCCTTGAATGTTTCCAGGGATGGGGCATCTCCCACCTCTCTGGGCAACCTGTGCCTGTGTTTCAGCACCCTCATTGTAAAAAATTTCTTCCTTATATCCAGTCTACCCTCTTTTAGTTTAAAGCCATTACCCCTTGTCCTGTCACAACAAGCCCTGCTAAAAAGCCTGTCCCCATCTTTCCTACAGGCCCCTTCAGCTACTGTAAGGCTGCTATAAGGTCTCCCCACAGCCTTCTCTTCTCCAGGCTGAAAAACCCTAACTCTCTCAGCCTTTCCTCATAGGAGAGGTGCTCCAGCCCTCAGATCATCTTTGTGGCTTCCTCTGGACCTGCTCCAACAGCTCCATGTCCTTCTTGTGCTGGGGGCTTCAGAGCTGGACGCAGGACTCCAGGTGGGGTCTGATCAAAGCGGAGCAGAGGGGCAGAATCCCCTCGCTCAACCTGCTGGCCATGCTGCTGGCAATGCAGTCCAGGATGCGTTTGGCCTTCTGCGCTGGGAACACACATTGGTGTCCAGCTTCTCATCCACCAGTACCCCCAAGTCTTTCTCCTCAGAGCTGCTCTTCATCCCTTCATCCCCCAGCCTGTATTGATGCTGGGGCTTGTCCCAACCCATGTGCAGGACCTTGCAGGACCCTGTTACCAAGGTACTGGAAGTAGATCAGCTTTGCTGGTGAGCTGGCGGTTGTATTCTGTCTTTCTGAAGAAGATTGTATAGTATCAACATAGCCTAGCATTGCAAAGATATATTTTTATAACACAGAATGGATTTTTCTGAGTTCATGGAGGTGAATGTTAATTATTTTGAATGTAGAGCAGGTACTAGTATAGAGTTCAGACTTGCTTTTATTGTGGGGGATTTTTTTTATGGTCTAGCACAGCCTCTTCAAGCTTGTAGTACAGCTGACTTACTGAAAATGTGAGTGTGTAAAGTGTATATGGAAAAACAATTAATTGTCATTATAGTGACTATGATGAAAATTAACTGTTTTTTATACAGAAAGCTAGATAGCCAGTGGTCCTTCTCAGTTCTGTTTCTTTGATAAAGAATTCTATTTCATTGCTAAAAGACTAGGGAAGGTAGCTGAATTAATCTGTATGTCTGTACATGCTGAACTCAAGACAGTATAAGCTGGCCTGCACCTATGAAAGTCTGGTTTAATTCCTGGTGTCCAGCACATATTTGGGAGACAGCTGTGGAATACTGGTAGTTTTACTCATCCTCATACTTGTTTATTGCTTTTGCTTGAGTAAGTATGTGTAAGTACTTCTGCTGCCTAACTCAAGGCACCTGACTGTGCTGTTGAAGTGTAAAGGTCAGTTTCTACGTGTTCTTTTTATGTAATGAAGAGAGTTGTCAAAATGTCTGCGGTGAAGCAGCTCAGAGCAGTTTGTTTTCATGGACTGCAACCTCCACCGTTAGACATTATGAAAAGCTTACATAAACTGGACAAACATCCAGACACTTCCTGCCCCCACCTCCCTTTTTCCATTGTTTGAAATGGAATTGGGTGAATGGGTCTCCATTTGGGATGACAGCTTTTGGCTTTGACCTTGCTTGTAGAGTTTATTCATGTACTTCTTCTGATAAACTTTTAAAATACTTAAATACGATCAGTTTATCAAAGATGCATGGATCACTTTTATGGATAACAGTAGCAAATGTATTCAGTAATAATTTGTTAAAGTCATTCATAGTTCTTAGTATGCAGAAGCATAATATCCTTGAAAATTTTCTTTAAAGAAACTTGTACGACATAGGGTGGTCAGCAAATTAGTAATGACTCTCACTGAACAGATGGAACAAGACAAAAGAAGTATGCGCAAGATATGTTGCTCTCGCTTCATTATTTGGATGACCGCTTCATTCAGCCTCGTCTTGAGAACTTAATCTCTAGAAGTCGCTGGAAAGATCGCTACAAGGTATGTAGCTTCTACTTTAAATATTGAAGTGGGCTCCAAGTCATATTATTACTGACAGATTTTTTTAATACTGTAATTCTCAGCAAAGGTACAATAATCACTACAGTTATATATACTTTTTTAACAGAAACTCATTGTTCTTTACCTTAAGTAACTTTTTTTGATAATTCTGAATGTCGAAAATATTTTATGCGCTGATAACCAGATAAACATTCAGTTTATCTGTTCTCAGTTCATAGAATAACAGAACAGTTTGGGTTGGAAGGGACCTTTAAAGGTCATCTAGCCCACCCCCCCTGCAATGAGCAGGGACATCTTCAACCAGACCAGGTTGCTCAGAGCCCCGTCCAACCTGGCCTTGCATGTTTCGAGGGATGGGACATCTCCAGCCTCTCTGGGCAACCTGTGCCAGTGCCTCACCAACCTCATGTTAAAAAATTTCTTCCTTATATCTAGCCTAAATCTACCCTCTCTTAGTTTAGAACCGTTGCTTCTTGTCCTATCTCAACAGGCCCTGCTAAAATTAGTTTACCTGAATGCTTCTGCTGCTGACTTCAGCAGATGGCTTTCAGAGGATTTTTTTGCTACTTGCTAAATGTTATAACAAAATTTCTTCCTCCTTCCGCAAAAAGATAAACCAGTATGTTCATAATGAACCTTCTATTACTTAAAAAAAAAAATGTGAAGGTGATATACAGTAACCTAGTCATTATATACAAATTACTAGAGTAGTGTGACAAGTGTGGTGATCTAATAAGCACTGTAATAATGGAGTATGGCCAGTGGAGAGATACAATGTATTTATTTGAAGTAGACCAACTGATACAATTGCACCCTCACACCCTCCAAAAAACAGAGATGAGAGAAAAATGCAGGAGCCATTCTTAGGTCTGAAGCTGAAAGAAAGAAATAATGAACTAGACCGGAGCAAAATGTTGGAAAATGATTGAGAAGGTGCATGTTTGCAACTGAATGGTGAAAGACTTTAGGTTTGAATCTCTTTGGTTTCTCTGCCCCTAATTTTTTGCGAGTACAGAGTACTCAGCAGCCTATTTGAGGCATCTTTCAGTTGACAGAGATTCTTTAATGTTATTTGAAATCTGTTTTTCAGGAGCGTGTGGATTGTTACCCAGATGTTCGCATAATCCTGAAAAATCAAAAAGCCATGTCTTGTCAGGCCTGTGAATTGAATCGGTATTGTAAGTTTAATGTGCTGCTCTCTGGAAAGCTTTATAATAGTAGAACTTTGGAAGCAGATGACTTCATGTCAGATGACAAGCAGGTAATTTCAAACAAGCACCCTATATAATTATTTCTAAGCTTTGTCTAGCGTACACAAAATCATACAAAGAATAGAAATCCTATCAACAGATCTAATGTCTATAATGCTGGAGGCAAGAGTTAAGGTACTGTACTCCATGTGTAAACCCTATTAATTTTTTAAAGTATGAAGACCATTTTGCAGTCTGGAAGAGTATAGTCTTGGATTTAGCTAGGAATTTTGAAGGAAGTTCCTGTGAAACTTAAAAGGATGAATAGAGGCATTCCCCTCCACCCACCACCATCCTTTCTTGTATCTTGGGAAAGAAGTGGTGAAAAGTATCCTCAAATAAACCTATCTTCTATCACGAAAATAAATCTGATGTTTTTCTGTGACCTTTGTTTTTGCTTGCATCACAATGATCGGTGTGCTGTTTCCTCCCCACACTCGCCACTTAGTACCTGTACATGGACTTGCACTGCAGAAGCGCCAGTAAGAATACCCAGCCATGAGCTGGAATTCATGATAAAAAGTATAAAGGGCTCTAAGACATAGGATAGGGTTTATTGATAACTCTTGCCTTCAAGTCAAAAATGACATTTGCCTCAATTTTTCCTCTGCTTCAAATCTCTGCAGTCTGAGTCTCATCCAGGGCAAGAAGGAAGCTCTAGGTACATGGCATCCTCCGCACCCTGCTTGGCATGCTTGTCTGTCATAGTGCATGGGGACGCAGTCTGAAACTGTGTGGTAAAGACGATTCACATACTAACCAGAGTTCTAATACGGGCACTCCATCAGTTATTTCTAAAGTAGTTTTTTGTCAGAGAACATCTAATAGCAGATTGACAATCCTAAAGCGGATGCGTGTATCTTAAAGAAAGGAAAACCAGTGGTAAAGAAATTACATGACTGAGTGATGCTCTGTACATGCCTGGCATTCCTGGTGTTCACCAAGTCACTGAGAAATACTGTTGACTTTTTTTCTATCTTGAATAGATCCTATCTCCATATGCCAGGAGTCTGAGGCTGTAAATCCAGAATGATATTTGCCTCAGATCTACATGTACTTTAAATATCAGAATGCCTTTTCACTGAAATTGGATCACTTGAAAGCCTTTCACCTTTATGTGTGCCTATAATGCCCTTAAGATTTTCCCAGCAGGAATCTTGCATTGATTAGCTTACAGGAACATATCAAAGTAATTTTCTGTATAATGGACAATCGTCTCCATTGAATGACTGTGTTGTCTGCTTTGCTGCAAGTAAGGTTTGTTCTACATTGGGTCACTAGGTTTGCTAATTCTGTGCCTGCTATGCCTCCAGCATTTGAAGCATCCATGTGCACTCCAGCTGTTCTTGTTTGCTCTAGGTCAGAACGTTGAGTGAAATAGTGCCACTGCCATTCTAATAGTCCAAGTACAGCCTAGTCAGAATTTACTGCTTCATTCTTAGGATTTTTTCACATCTGCTATTTCCCATGTAGTTATTCACGCAGGGCAAAGTATCTTGACTTCTCAGTTCCTTTGACACTTGAAATTGCTGATCTCCTTTGGAGAAGACTTGTTCCTAAGTACTTCAGTACATTTTATTACGGCCTTTTTTTCATTACTGCATTAACAGAACTACTTGCCCAAACTAGAAAACATTTCTATTTAGGTAGTCTTGCGTCTTTTTCTCACTTGTCTCTACTAGGGCATTTTAGATTGAACTATATTTTTGGAATGAGACACATCTTTCATGTTGTTACATAACGTTGCACTAGGCAGTCTTTAGATGACTTGAGCAGTCAATTTTGTTGTATTTCACAGCTGAGACTTTTGAAGACCTTGACTCTTAAGAACCTGGTGTTCCTAATATTTAGGGATCTTCCCTTCAAATTTACAGCTACCAGTAATTGTTATGATTAGGTATGCGTATGACCTTCTTAAGTAATGTAACTCATGACCTCTTAGGATAAACTCAAATCACACAATTTGTCAAGAATAAAATATTGCTACAGTTGTGTGCCAAGCCGATACCAAAGTTCTGCCTTTCTTCCCTTTCAGGAGGCGTAGAAGGTATATTCCTTTGTGAGTGTAAAAGAATTTTTGAATGCAGCTGAAGTTCCTCACAGTATTTGCTGAAAAGAAAAAAATGTCAGGACAAGTTGTATTTACAATATATTTTGAAAAGGAGTATAGTAGGATTTATTATACAAAAATCAAGTGAAGCCCTCATCAGACTGGAAGTACACCTTACTGAAGCTCAAGCCTGTGTCGTTTGGATCTTTGCAAATATTCTGCCTTCAAGATCTGAGGGGTGTCAGTGTGGTTATCATTATGTCATTATATTGGGCTCTGTGTGTAATGCAGAATCTAGGAAAATCTGTGCCACGATTTTTCTTAAATAGGTTACAGACCCTTCTGAGCAGCAGTTGTTAGCACACTGTTTTGATAAGTCTGTGGGTGCATGATAGTGAAGAGAGCCAGGCTTTCCCAGCAAGGCTTTTCCCCTTGTTTATTGCAGGAAAACAGGAAGTCCTTGGCAATCCTACCAGCACTGATTCTGCAGTCCATCGTACAGTCATTGTTCTTCCTTACGTAGGGGTCTTTAAATTTAGATCTCTAATTTAAAAATGTTCAGTTTTTCATGGGAATTGTGTACCTCACCTAACCAGGAGTAATAAGTGAACTAGCACAAGAATTTAATCTTTACTCAACTTCCACCTTAACTGTGGAAATAACAGTAGCGATTCCCTCATTGCTGTCCAGATGTTGTCCCACATAAAGCATTGGCTATTTTTCACTTTGGAAAAAACTTGACATATCCTGCTGAATATTGAACTAAATTGCTAGTTGATTTTTGTCCTCTTCAGCTTAACAATAGAAAATGAGAGCTTTTTTTACCCTGCGTACCCCAGCATCTGGTGAGGAGCCTGCTATGTGCATGCTCAGTGTAGCTCAGGGGCTGTAGAGCAGACCCAGGAGAGAGACTTACGGAGCACTTTCCAGTAATTTTTGATAGTGCCTGTATAATGAAACATTTGTGTTCTTGTTGTGACCTGTAATTTAGGCTGTTAAAGGTACTGTTCTCAAGTAGTCTTTGAAGTTCTGCTGGCAATGCGTTGATCAACTTGTCCTGCCAATTGAGAAGAAAGAAAGGAAGGGGAAAAAAAAGAAAAAAAGGCACACAGAGCTACATAAAACTGGCACTTCAAGAACTTAATTGACTGAAAAGAGAAGGCAGTTCAGCACTGGCAGATCAGATTGAATGGAAACACATAGTTGGACTCTTTTCTAAAGTTTTATTTGAAAATACCCAAAAAAAGTGGATGTGGAGAGAACAAAACCAGACCTCCAACCTTCTTCTGTATGAAACTGTCCTTTTCTCTCATCTCTGAAGTGTTCGGCTTTGCCAGTAGAAAGAGAAGAGAAACAGCTGTTCAGTTTTGCTTAGGCTTGCAGTGATTGTTCTGCGTGTAGCTGCCAATTCTCATTCCTCCATGGTCAGGGAGGATCGAACAGTTTAGAGGTATAGGTGTCCCCCACATTTCTTTGCTTCTGTATCACCTGGATTATAGACTGTTTTCTACTCTCAGCCTTGGTGTTCCGCTTCTGTTTTTAATCATGCTCAGAGGACGTGAATTCAGTCACTACATGTTGTGCTGTTGTCAGGCTGTGCTCCTGCATTCCATACAAAGTGATTTAACACAACTTTGGCTGATATGGCCAGCTTGAATAGATAAGTTAAGCGTTAGGACAGAGTCACTGAGAACTGCAAGGGGAAAAAATTAGAATGAGTACAGTACTGAGATTCTTTCCAAAGCTGCATTCTGAAATAGCATTGTATTTTTAGACAATCTTTCTTGCTTTAAAAACATGACACATAATTACATTACATGATATTTAGCTATTTGCCTCTGGCATTTCTCCAATATAGAAATACTTTACACCTCGCGCATAAATGAACTATGAAACTCATTGCCACGAGATACTTTGGAGGCAAAAAATGTTAGTGGGTCCCCAATCAGATTAGGTGGGTTCTTGGGGAAGCTTCTTCCACACTATGGAACATGGTAGTAGGGATGATACAGACAGTCTTAAGTGTCAACTGCTAGAAGCAGAAGCTGCATGGTGATGTTATGGACATTCTGGTGTTAATCCTGCGTCTTATACTAACTTCCTAAATCTCTCCTGCGAGCTGTTATTGCAGGGGGAGAACTGGGCCATCAGTTTGATGCAACATGGTATCTCCTATCTTACATCACATAATGTTCCAGGTGCTGCCCCTCATTGCTTGGGATACTTGAAAAATTATTAAATGCTTTGTGAAACACTGCAGCTCAGTTATTGATTGCTTCAGTATTTGATATGGTACTTCTCGAAATTTGAATTAATCAAGGTTGTGCACTAATTAATAGGTCTTGCACTTCCGAAGCACCTGTAGCACCATACACATGCCTTAGCTTTTCTGTTTTGAGGAGAGTAGGAAATGGAGCTGCACATAGGTACGTGTACGTGATCAGTAGAGAACTGCAATATAGAAATTGAAATTTTTTAATCTCAAGATGGTTAAAATTTCAGTTAATAACCATCTACTGTAGGTCAGTTCAAAAGTTCTTTTAAGTGAGTGTGTCTCTGTTGACATCAGTGATGTTACACCTGCTTATATCCACTGAGCAGCTGGTTTATATATTTAAGAAACTAAGTTTATTCATATATTTAAGAAAATATATAAATAATGCATAGAGATATAAATTTAGTTTATATAGTCTTTATAAATATAAATATGCTTTTCTGTTACTATCATTGTCAGTAGATACTGCTAGTGCTAGGTTGTACAAGTAGGTCAGATGTTTTGGGGAACTGCTCACAGATGCAAACATTTGGTCATGTATTCAGCAAAGCTTCCTGAAAATGTGGGTTGAAAGCATTGATTAAAAATTAACCTTCTCATAAAAGAATATGCATATTATTACCAATGGCAGCAATAAAGGGTATCGCTGTTGTGGCTCAGAAGAAATCGCTTTGCAATATATAACATGGTTGGTTTTTTGAGGTATGTGTGTGTAATCTGAAATAGCAATACAATTGCAGCTTGCATTACTGATGCCAAGAGCTTTGACCTTCAGCCACTTACCTGCTTGTTACTCACAAAGGTGTGACAAGACATCAGGCCAAAACAATGCTGCCCTTGAAGGATAAGTGGATGGGGTTTTTTCAGTAAAACTAAATCAGTTTCTCCTGTATGTATTAGGAACTGCATTTGTTTACACATGTATTAGTTATGTTGCTTTTGAGTGTAGAAGACCTGACCTCCGGAAACCAGACAGATGTAGATTTCTTATCTGATAGGCTTTGTCTCCATGGGTTGGAGCAGTAATCGGTACACCTGTGGGTCATGTACAGGGGATAGATTCCTCCTCTGATTTGCCATCGTATGTACTTGAACTACTTCCCTTGTAGAAATGGAATAAGACTTACTCTTGTGAAATGCAGGATGTCCTTAAATGCAGGTGAACCTTGACTCTTTCTCCCTCCCCACACCTCCAATTTCACATACTCTTAGTGTAAGGTGTAGGCTTGCCAAGGATTCTTGTAACCATTATATTACTGAGTATTTTCAGGTAAACACCTTCACCACTTGACATCTTTGTATAAAATCTGAGTGCAAGATACGTGCAAATACTTGCCTGTATTTAATGTTAGTGCCGATAGATTGTAATGAATTTACTCTAATCCATGCTTTGATTATGTATTTACATGCGTATTTACCATTTGTTTATCTATAAATACTGCTGTAAAGAAGACTCTTAAATAAGACAGTTCTGTCTTTTCTGCATGGAAATGGTAGAAGTAAAACTGGTAATAACTGGGAGAAGCAGAGGCTTTGATTTCTACAGCATTATGGCCTAGCTATAGCTCCCAGACAGTTGCAGATTAAGATTTGCATTGTATAAAAACTCAGTTTTCGGATTTTGTTTTTATGAAATTTAATGTCTCATTAAATACGTGTTTCTAGGCATATGTCTATTTGTATTTGTATGTATTTCTTGAAGAAATATTGAATATTATTTAGTCTACAAAATGCTAGAACTGGTATTTCAGGTCCCTGGGAAGTACTGCATATTAAGCAGAAGTAATCAAGTAATTTCTCTTCCTCTGCTTTCACAATATGATGGTTGTCTAAAACTCTTGTGATTTTGTAACAAAGTTCCACCAGGAGACAGGAACGATACTACCAATTATAAACATGGTTGTGTTTGCAAGAAAACAGTACTGATAAGCTGCCATTGCATAGACTTGCTGGCTGCCTGCTTGCTCAGAAATTGTTCTGCTGTGGCTGTGAAAACTACATGGTTTTGCGCTAATTTTATGCATGTAGTGTCATTCTGTTTATTTTATTATTCAAAGAATCTTCCTAGACTGACTGATAGAATCTTACTAGACTGACTAAGCCATTCTTTATATTGTCAAGGTCATCCCAATTCTATCAGAGAGTGATGTGTTCACTTTGGCCTAGGTTTTGAAGGTTGGCATGGTGTGTGCAGATCGTACAAGAGTTTATCATAATTTGAAGCACTTCAAATACAAGTTGTATGTGGATTGCAGCTCTGTTACCGACTTGGATGGGGTTCAGGATGAACCCGTCAAAGACACAGTCGAACGGCTCTTCACCCAGTTAGAAGGCAGTGGGTGGATTCAGAAGGTACGACTGAGTTATCCGATGTATTCTTTTCCAAGTAGATAAAAGTAAGCTGAGATAAAATGTCGAATTTAATTGATCAGTTCTGAATTACTGGGCTCCACTCACGTAACTCAGCTTAACCATTCATCCACTTCTGCTGACCCAGTCTCTCAAACAGTGGTGTGCTGCCGCATTCACGTGGAGTTTGTGCCAGCTTTTGACATGAAGCTTTCTGACAGCTGCATGATCTCAGGGCTGTGGCGGGCAGGCTCCTGTTTCGTTTGAAAGCAGCAACACAGCAAACTCAAACTGTAACTTCGACAGATTGGAAACACGTCCGTGAGGCACAGCAAGAATATTTTACTCTTCTGTTTACGCTGAAGTACTTTGAATTATTCAGAAACACTTTATAAGCTATTTGAAGACAACCTGTAGTATAATTGCATTTAGCAGGCTTTCAGATGTCATTGCTTCTGAGTTGTTATTTGCATGCTTCTTAATGTATTGAAGAAAAAGCAGTCTTTATCTAATTCAGTTATTAAACATTGATAAAATAATACAGGTTTTATTTTATTTGCAGAGGTATGGTGATCTTGAAGACTACATGAATGATGCAGACAGTTTCCAAGAAGAGAAAATGGATTGAGTGGTCATACAGCTCTTTGAAAACATCTTGTAAAAATTTGAATTGTCTGCTCTATTTTCATGCACTTTATCTCTGCTTGGTCTTCAGGATTCTTTTTAGGCTGTGTTATACTTAAATCCATATGCCTTTAAACTACTGTTTGAGAATGTGCTGTTTCTTTTTTTCTCATGTGTGTCAATAATAACCCAAAGTTTTACCAAATCAGTCCTTCCAGTCTCACTGCATAGGTCACTTTAAGTTTCCTTCTGTTCTTAAAAATAACATCCCAATATCTGTTTACTTGTGTAATAAAACTTCCACCTATTTATATTGACCTGCATCGTAGGGAAGGTAGGAGACACTGAGGCCTTTTGAAGTGGATATATTTGGAAAGGTAAGGCTATGTTATACAGGAATGTATGACTTGCATTGTACCTTCCTTGTTGCTCGTTATCTGCAAGTCCAACCGTTTAGAATGATAGAATAAATGGGACCCAAATGCAAAGATCTGTTTCCCTTCTGAGGAATCGGTATAGACTGTTGCAAGACAACAGAGGAAGTAGTCTGCAATCCTGACTCCATTTGCAGCACAGCAGCCATTCCTCTCTTTACAGAGTAGGTGATGAGTCACATTATAGGTGTCATACGGACGGAGTCTGGCTTAGCCATCTAAATGAACACTTAGGCCCACAGTGCTGTCTCTGATAAACAGCTGGGGCAATTTACTGAGACTTTCAACATCAAATTATGTTGCACAAACATAATGGCAACAACTTGCATTAACTGAAAAATTAAGTGAATGGATTAATGTGGTCATACAAGATACACAGGAATTCTTCCAGGTAACTTAACAGAAAGTGGGAGTTACTCAGAATCATGATGCATGGCTTACCTGAATTGCATGAAGCCCAAATCAGAGGTCTTTGAGGCCAAGGGAACAGATTTTAGAGGAGTTAGGAAGGGTTAAATACTGTATTGTCCATTCGGAAAAACTGGGCATGAGCTGGCAATGTGCACTTGCAGCCCAGAAGGCCAAACGCATCCTGGGCTGCATCCAAAGCAGGGTGGCCAGCAGGTCGAGAGAGGGGATTCTGTCCCTCTGCTCCGCTCTGGTCAGACCCCACCTGGAGTCCTGCATCCAGCTCTGGAGCCCTCAGCACAGGAAAAACATGGAGCTGTTGGAGCAAGTCCAGAAGAGGCCACAGAAATGATCCGAGGGCTAGAGCACCTCTGCTGTGAGGAAAGGCTGGGAGAGCTGGGGCTGTTCAGCCTGGAGAAGAGAAGGCTCCAGGGAGACCTTATTGCGGCCTTTCTGTACTTAAATGGGGCTTATAAGGAAGATGGAGAGAGACTTTTTTACCAAGGCCTGTAGTGACAGGATAAGGGGCAATGGTTTTAAACGGAAAGAGGGGGTAGGTGTAGATGGACGTGAGGAAGAAATTCTTTACTCTGAGGGTAGTGAGGCCCTGGCACAGGTTGCCCAGAGAAGTTGTGGCTGCCCCCTCCCTGGAAGTGTTCCAGGCCAGGCTGGACGGGACTTTGAGCAACCTGGTCTAGTGGAAGGTGTATCTTTAAAGGTCCCTTGCAACCCAAACCATTCTACGATTTTGTCCCTATACTTTGTTCTGAATATAAAATCAAGTAGGTGTGGTCTAAGATAAGATGCAAGGCATAGGGTTTTGAATCCTGTTGGGAACTGTTCCCACATGCTGCTGTATGCACATGCTCTTCTGTTAGTCTGTTGTAGCTGAGCAACTTAGTGAAAGGGAAGATCTTGTTAACACCCTAGATTCTTTTAACAAATTGCTCTCTCAGAAACAAAATTAAGGAAACCTAATTTCTGATTAAGAAGTTCCCGCATTCATTATGCTACTCTACTGGTAACAGATACGCTGACTGGCTTAGACAGCTGCTGCCAGGTGTATTGCTTAATGGTGAACATCTGTTGCTTTTTTCCATAGGAACTGGACCTTAGATTTGTCATTTAGTACCCTTTTCCAGCATTCATTGTAAGAAATGAACTGCTTTTATATTTTAAGGGCTTGAAATTCAGCAATGTTTTATATGCTATTAGAGTGAGCTAATATCATCAGTTTTCCATTGTACTACATACAGATAGAAGATGTACAAACCAAGATGAAAAATCCCAGCAAACAGATGGAGACTTACTCTCAAGTAAACTTATGTTGAGGATATTATTTCCATACCTTAACTGTGAGTTAAATATGTAAATATTCTGAGATTTAAGGTATCTTCTGCCTATCTCCCTGGTTACCAAAGCTGAAGGAAATCTTCTCTATTCTTTTTCCTTCTTCATCCCTGTTCTTCTGGGAATATTGGTGAGAACACATTCTACTTCAAAGTACTCGGGAATCCGTCTCAAATATGTCCATTTGAGGAAAAGTAATGCCCCTTGATGCCCCACTTCTTTCTGTTAACAAAATCTCTCTACATTTTTATTGGCTTCTATAGAATAATAAAATAACATTTATGTTTGGTGTAACTTTATTCTTACAAAGGAAAACCATTCTGAAATAAATAAGGTTCGTACCACATAATGGAGTGTGCTCTCTCAGAGCCTTCCTGACTGGTCTTGATTTCTGCTGCCCTCTGAATTTTCTGAAAACTCTTAAGCCTGTAAATTTTTATTTTAAAATTTTGCTATCAAAATGAATATTTTGCTATCGAAATGAAAAATCTCATTTTGCCACATTTAAACAATTTGCTACCATGTCAAAAAAAAAAAGTTTGGGAAGCTTTGGCTTGCTGGTTACTGATAGTATTTCAAGAATACAAACATTTTGACTGAAGTGTTCCAGTGATTAGTTTTACTCATTTTTTTATATCTACCACATCCCAGATCATGTATCTCACCTCCTATTTGTTCACCTAAAAAGTGTGAGCTATCCACTTCTTCCTTGTTCTTGCAGGCATTTTTTTCCAGATCTTACATTTTTCTGTCTCTAGCAGGGATATGAAAGTATCCTGTTAGAGTTTCTTGGAAGAAGGTGCCTCCATAGCTTTACTCACCTTGTCTGTGGCATCACCAGTTAGACTAAGAACATGCCTAGAACTGGTATCACTGATTTCTGTTTCAGTAGGAAGCTGATACTTGGTCTGGCTTGGCAGGAGCTGACATAATGTTTGCGTGTGTGTAGTCTCTCTTAAACTTTGATATTCCCCTTACCAAGATTGGAGGAAGTGATAATATTTTGTGGCTGTTTTTTTACCTGAAGAGTTTCTGCAAGACAGAGATTGTGAAGTATCATTACATTATGCTTACATTTGTCATCACCACAGGAAATGAAAAGATTGTTTAGAAGAGCTGTATATATAAAAATTTAGATTAAATTTTCCAGGACAGGCTGTAAAAGCTAGTACTTGTACAGTCTGAAGTAAAAAGAGGGCTCTTACCCCCTGAGACTATCTATATATAGAAATACTCAGTAAGAATATTTCTAGCAGCAAAATTTTGTGCAAATATCTAAAGATGGGAGAAGTCAGAAATGTGACTGGTCTTTCATACTTCCTTTCCCACATTACAGAGTTTGAGTGGAGTTAGGGGTTGAGAGACTATAGTGTTTGTTCTGGTAGGACATTTTTAGTTGTCTTTAGTGTTAATTTTTGAAGCAATAGCTCTAATTAAGATAAAGTACCTGTCTTAATGGAACAATGCAGAGAGCTCAGTCTGTGATTAGACTTGGCGCGGATGATTAATGATCATACCTGGAAATTACTTTAGTTCCTGTAATGTTTGGATGATCTGCTCTAGTTTAAAGTTCACGCAGGTATTTACGCACAGGATCTGGCTTACTAACATGATGTGCTTCTGGGAGAGAAGGCCCTTTTCTATGTTCTATGTCCAGTCCTTGCCATGAAGTATGAAGTGATTTTTCTCCCCATGTCCCTCAGTTTTTGGAAAGAAAGTCATCTGTGGATCAAATGGGGTAGTAGACTTTGCTAATAGTAGATAGCTGTCACTGTCATTTTTTTGACAGTGGAGGCTTCTGCTGTTTCCAAAAAGCAGCTATTTCTAGCAGTTCAGCAGGCAATTACAGGCAATTCCCATGCTCAGCTCCTCTAGTTTACTTTTATTTGGATAAACAAAGACTTGTAGTTTTATCCTTCTTTAAGTCTGTCTGGATAAACAGAGTGGGTGTGTTAGATAAACACATGTAAATACAATACCACTCCAAGAGAAATATCCAGCACACACAAAATACACTTTATAAAGTTGACTTTCTGATTCTGCTTTGAGAAATATGAAATACCAATTTCTAATCTGAATTTAGAGGTGAGACGAAAGAATGTAAGAAAGTGTGATCTACCAGCCAAGGAATAAAATGAGAAATACGTGAAATGGTGTTGAAAGAAACAGATAATGAACACTCCCCCCGCCCCCCCAGTGGCTCCACTTCCCTGAACAGTGTATGTGAATTTTGGTATTTTTCTAGGTGATAAGCGATGGCATGGGGTTGTTTTGGTTTGGTTTTGGTTTCCCTGTTGATTATTAAATAAGATGTAGACACAGTTTCTTTAGATTGCTCTGGGGGTTATATTCTTACTTAAAAAAACTGGTGTGTGTTTAAGATGGCTTATTTTACAGTTTAAACAGAGCAGTAACTGCATGCACCTTGTGCCCAAAATTTAAGGACAAGAAAACTGACTCAGGTGCAGACTCTGCTCCGAAGTTAAACAATTTACCAGGCGAGTGGCAGGGTACGCGAGCCTGCCGAGCTGGAGTACCCCAGACAATGCACACATGTGTAACTGTAGTCGTTCAAAATGGCCAAGAACTCTCGCTGAAAAGCAAAAAATGGAAAAGGCTGAAAATTCAAAGCTCCAGCCTGCAAAATCCTCCGCAGGACTGATACTAAGCATGTGCCATTTCGGTGGAGTTAGTAGAGCTTTGAGGTAACTTGATACGTGATTTCTAAACACAGATGAACAAGGTATGCGCCTAGATTTAAGCATGCACTCAGGTTTTTAAGTGACATGGGTTCAGCACAGTCTTTTTGTTCCATTTTTGGAAAGTTATTAGCACAATGGGACGTCTATGGGGAGAATTCCTGACTGTGAACCCAGCACAAGTAAGCGCTTTGCTGATCTGGACGGGGCTGCCAACTTTGGGAACTCGGAGCTTCGACAGCTGTAGTGAATTCACACAGAAAGAAACGCTCAAACATGAGATTACAGTATCGTGTACAAAGGTCACAAACTAATGGAGACAGAAGGAAAGCAAAAATTAAATTACTCAGGACCTGTGAATGTTTTGTCGCGTGCGTTCATTAGCTGCCTACGGCACGAATCGCGGGTGATGTTACGATGAGGTTAAGAACTGTTTGCTTTTGAGAAAACTGACAACTAGACCTGCCCGCGGTACCCAGGGGCTGGCGGCTGTCGCCAGGGTCTCCCGGACAAAGCTCGGGAAGCCGAGGGATGGGTTTGGGTTATTTCCCGCTCGGGAACACCAGGGGCAGCATTCGCCGCGTATTGAGAGGCCGGGACGCGCCGCGCAGCCCCGCAGCCAGCGGCCTCTCGCCCTGGAAGGGACAAATTCAACCGCAGAACACAGGAGATGCTGCTTGGCAAAAAGTGAATCTGCAGCACCTGAAGTGACAATTCAGAAATCTTGGTTTTGAAAGATCATTCTCTGAGTTCCACAAAGTCTTGTAAGAGAGAGAGAGGATTCCTGCAGCTACCCTCATGTCTTCCGGAGCAGCACCACCGATTTCACGCTCCCCCAGCGACGCTGAACAACCCAGCCAGGGCTTCGTTTAACACACCCTGAGTTGCCCTCCGTGGGGTTCGTGTGGTACCATGGCACAGGCACTCTGTGACTGACCCTCTTAAACCCAGCAGTGACATCTGAGCTATAAACAACGAATAAATGCCCTAGCGAGGCCTGAAGCAAAGGTAGCATTGTCTACTATTTTACAAACATTAAAATTCCATTGTTTTCCCAATTGTGCCAGGCCATTGTTCTCAACAGACGCAACTACCGTGAAACATCAAATAATAACCCACTCTTCCTCAGTTGTTCAAGGTTAGACAAAAAAAATCCCTTTTTCCTGTGAGCAATAATGCCTTCCCCTGAAGGCAGCACATCCACAAACCCGGCCTCCCCAGACCCGGTCCCTCAGCGAAGAAGCGAAGGCTTTGCGGGGGCGAACACGGGGCTGGATGTGCTGGCGGCTCCGGCCGCTGCCAGGCCCGGGAAACCCGCGCGGATGTTTGTGGCAGCGTGAAGGAGATGGGGATCAGGAAAGCAGGGGCTGTCGCATTTCCCGTGTGCCCAATGCTGTGTATTTTTTTTTTTAAGTATTCTGGAGGCATTTCCAGGAATGGGGCATTTCATGATCGGCATTCAAGGCATTTGCATGTATGACGCTGAAGGGAATAAAACCACCTGAGAGGGTTATCGTTACTCCCTCCTCATCGTCAGCTTAATGTATATCGTGATGGAATTTGTGTCTTTTTCCGACCGGACCCGCTGCGGAACCAAACGAGATGTCGCACCCGTGCGTTAGGGGCTGGGGAGTCCCAGAAGACCTTCCAGGTTTTCCACCCGGGATGCGCCTCCGCGCGCTGGGGGGCCATTTCTGTCCCCAAAGAGGTACTGGGGAATCCGGACGCTACAGCCACGGCAGCGCAACAGCTTAATTCATCGCTTCAAGAACGCAGTTTCCGCGCCCTCCTTCGCAGCTCACCCACGGCGGCGCGCAGAGCCTGGCGGCCGCCGGCACCCAACAGAGCAGCCGGGCAGGAGAGGCACCGAGACCGCGGCTTTCCCGGGGAGGGACCCGGCGCCCGCCCCCGGGCCTGGCCGCCGGCGGAGGAGGCAGCGGCTCCCGGCGCCGCGGGGCGCGGGGGTTTCCTCGGCTCCGTCCCCCGACGGCCCGGCCCGGCCCGGCCCGGCTCCCCCCCCCTCCGCCGCCGCCGCCGCCGCTGGGAGGCTCCGCGCCGCGCCCCGGCCCCGCCGCCGACACCCGCCCCCCGCCTCCCGCCCCCGCACCGCGCCGCGCGGCGACCGGCGGCTCGCGCACCCGGCGGCGGCTCGCGCACCCGGCGGCGGCTCGCGCGCCCGGCGGGCCGGGGATGGAATATACAAACACACAAAGGGAGAGCGGCCGGACTGCTCCGGGTGCGAAGGGCTGGAAGTTTGTAAGTGCAACTCCGCGTTTGTGATCGCTGGCTGAGGAGGGGCGGGCGCTTTTTTTCCCCCCTCCCTTACCCCCCCCCCCCCCCCCCGGTGCTTTTCTTGAAACTGTACTCGAAACTGCTCAATATCTGGGAGCAGAAGGGAAAGTACGCGAGAGGAGTTCTCCTCGCCTGGGCTCGTGGCTTGCTTGCTGTGTTACCGAGGGGGGAAACGAGCCCCGAGCGCGACACGGCTGCTGCCCGTGGCTGGGTCCGCCGGGTCTGGGAGCCCGCTGACGGACACGCCGCTCCGGACCGCCGGACCCGTCTCTCGCGGTTTTAGCGGAACTACGGCTTAGCGGCAGACAGCAGGACCCAGCAACAGACCGAGCAGCGGGCGAGAGGAACGAGAAAGCACAAAGACTAAACTAGCCCCAGCCGCCTCCTCCTCCTCCTCTTTGCCCGGCTCTTTATCTGCACGTTCACTGAAGACTTTAGAAAAAAAACCCAACAAACCCCGCTCCGCCAAACCTACCAGCTTTCTGGCCCGCCGGGGGGGCTTCTCCGTGCCGCCCAGCACGGCAATGCCTTAAATCGCCACTTCAAGGAATAACCGCCCCCCCCGCCCCAGCTCCCCCGAAATGAAATAAAATCAATAAACCTGCCAAGTCTCACTCATTCCCGAGGGAGCTCTCCTTCCTCCAGGGATTCATTTCGGAGGCAGCGGCTCGCTTTATTTTTTTTTTTTTTTTCCGCCCTCCTCCCCCGGCGGAGCACCCCCGTTTCCCCCCCCCCCCCCAGCCCCGGGCTCCCTTTTCGCCCCTCGGCGGGGGCTGCCCGGCCCGCCCGATGCTGGCACAGCCTTAGCGGCCGCCGGACGCCCCGTCCCACCCCCGATCTGTCAGCCCCCAGCGGGGCCGTCACCGCCCGGGGGCCGGCCGGGGGTGGGCTGGGGGCGCGGGGCTGACCGCCCTCCGCCCCGCCGCCAGCCCCCGGGCTCGGGCTCCCGCCGCTGCCCCCGCCTCTCCCTCCCCCCCCGCCCCCCCTCCGCCCCTCCATGCGGCAGTGAGGACCGACCCATCCGGAGGGCCAAGGACCGGCAGCCAGCGATGGGCGACACGGCTCCCCCCCAGGCCGCGGGGCTGGGGGCCGGGCTGCTGGGGGGGGGCCCGGCGGCGCCCCGGGTGCACAGCGCCATCGTCGAGCGGCTGCGGGCCCGCATCGCCGTCTGCCGCCAGCACCACCTCAGCTGCGAGGGGCGCTACGAGCGGGGCCGCGCCGAGAGCTCCGACCGCGAGCGGGAGAGCACCCTGCAGCTGCTCCACCTCGTGCAGCAGGGGCAGGGCGCCCGCAAGGCCGGCAAACACCCCAAGGCGACCGCCGCCGCCGCCGCCGGGTCCGCCGCCGCCGCCGCGCCCCCGGACTACCACCAGCACCTCCTCAGCAACGGCGGCATCAACGGGGAGCAGCCGGCGGGGGAGCAGCGCGCCTCGGCCCTGCTGGCGGTGAGTCACAGCGCCCCCTGACGGCGGGAGGGGACGCGACGCGCGGCCCTGGGGCGAAGCCCCCCCCCCCCTCACGATCCCCCCCCCCGGTGCCCCTCAGGGCACCCCCGCCCGCGGGTGTCCGTGGGGGGTGTCCGTGCCTCCCGCCAGGGTCCCTGCCGGGTGCCGTCGAAGGTGCGAGGAGCGGTGGGCAGGTCAGGGAGCCGAGGGACGCGTCCTTCTCCCTCGAAGGGGTTTTGGGACCGCTTGTGTTTTTTTAAGTCAGGTCGCCGCCCTGCAAGCGCGTCGCCTGCCTGCGCTGTCGCCCGGCCGAGGCGGTGACAGCAGGCAGCCCCGAGGAGAGGCGCAGGCGGCAAACGCTGCCAGCGCATCCCCGAGCGGGGGTGAAACTAGCTCTGAAGTATCGCCCGCGGTCAGAACTGCCGCTTCACCCCCTTTAGGGGTCCGTCCGTCAGGGCTGAAGGCGACTGTTTTCAGTCAAGGCAGCGGTTTGCTGCCCTGTGCCTCGAACTGCGCCAGCGTTCGGGCACGAGGGGACGGGCAGCGCCGAGATCGGCGAGCCCAGCTCTGAGGCACGAGGGGACGGGCAGCGCCGAGATCGGCGAGCCCTGCCTGCAGTTCGGCCGCGGGCCTCGGCGGGCAGCAGCCTGCAGCCCAGCCCAGCAGACCACAGGAGCCTCATGCCCGGTGCTCCCAGCACCCTCTTCCCCAGAAAAGGCCGGTTTGTTATTATCACCGAGTGCCTTCCATGGAGCAGAGTTACAAGAGTTTTCCAGGCACTGCCGCTTTGTAAACGATGTATTGACCTTTTTCAGCTGGAAATTGCTCTGAACATGTCAAGGAGGTGAAGCCTTGTCTCCTGTTACTTTACTAGCAGCAGCCCGTGTACCATGCTTTTGAAGTGTGCACTGCGCTGCGCTGTCTTCCAACTCTTAATTCTCGGCACACATGCGAAATATTAAGAGGAGCGACTGTGTCCTGATAGGCCTATGCTGGCTATTCGAACAGCTGAAAATAGATCGCTCCCTCCGCTCCAGATGTCAAACCTGTCTTTCTTAGTGCCTGACGTATGCTAAAATGGGACCTTCGTGGTTTTTTCTCCCTTCTTGCCCGGGAGTTCACTGCGGTCGCGTGGATCGACGTTTGGGGCTGCATTACGCAGCATCACTTGTGAGGGTGGTGATGTAAGCGTTAATGCGATAACGTTGTGTTCGAGGGGACTTTAGGCGCTTCGACCTCACTCAGTGTTCAGATTAAATCTCCCCATGTTCCTTGTCACAATCAAGAGACCCATTATCTTTTTTTCCAGTGTGTGTTAATGAAATGCTTTGCACTTGTCTTACGGGGAAAAAGAAAGGTTTTTGCCTAACAGTGTCCGTCCCAGAAAAACCCACTTTCTGAAATCAGGGAACAGGCCTGTGTGGAGTTTTTTCTGGTTTTGTTTTTTTTACTAGTTGGTACTATTATTATGAAATAGCTGGAGGCAGCTGTTTGAATGTGCTAAATGAAACAACTCCTAGGAAAATATTGAAAGATTTTCATCTTTTAAATGCGGAGAGGTTGTCCTTATTTATGAAATAGCGCTAAAGATTGTTAACCTGCTCTTCCCTGGAGAGTGCCGTGCACGGCCCTCAGTCCATGTTGCATGTTACGTTGCCTCCCAGGTAACTCTCCACATATGTGTCTTTGACAAGGGAAAGGTCTGACAAAGTCCCCCTCGTTTTTGCACGGCAGCGTTCAGTAATCCTGCTGACAAGGTACATGACTTCACAGAGCACAACGTTTGGGGTCCTGAACCATATTTTGCCACTAAGAAATGCTGGCTCATGAAGCAGTATTGTAATGGTATCACTGCACATCGCTGAGCCTCCCACTCTGTGCTTGACACAGACATTCCTCATTTGCTGCTCTGGTAGGACTGCCTAATTAAGGAACAGAGAAAGGCATCAGTTCAGAGTCACATCTGTGTGTCATAGAGGCACATGCCCCCCTTACCAAGAGCTCCTTGGCACGTTGTTGCAAGCGTTGAAAAGGAAAAGCAAACCACACAGTGTCTGAGTGGGATGAATTCAAGTGGCTGAGGGTCATGCAGCAGGTAGCACAGCACTGTGCTCCTATTCTTGAAAATTCAGAGGGCAGGTGCGGGCCAGGAAATAATGGGGTCTTGCTTTCGCTCTGGCCGTAGCTGGAGGAGGAATTTGCTCTACTAGTTATTCCAAGGATACTTGAAAGAGGAAGGACAAGGTAGACTAAGCCTATTGTCCTGTGCATTACCAATGGATGGGGAAGAGCACCATCTATAAGGCAGCAGAATTCATCCTCTACGGCGTGTTTCCCGAGAGGAAATCCAGTGGAAGCCTTGTTTGCACTGATGGTTATTTCTCTAATTCCAGACTTTTGGCTTAGAGCAGAGGGCAGATCTCAGGTGCACAGGGTCCTGGAGCAAGGCGCAGCTCTGAGCTTCAGTTGTGGTAGGTCCAGCTCTGGCAGAAGGAAGCATGAGACAGTTGCGTTCGTGTGAGTCTCATGCTGAGCATGGGAGGTTGGACACATCTCTGACTCCACGGGAGCACTGTAAAGCTTCACCTGCTTTGCTGTAGCTCCACCCTTTAAAAAAAACAACTCCACATGGATAAGCAGAACGCACTCATAGCTCTCTTTGGGGACTTCTGGCTGTCAGGACGCTCTTTGTCTGCAAAACCGAGATTGTCCCGACGCTTCCTCTCCTGAAAATAGCTGGGTTGTCTCCCTTGCTTTGCAGGTCCCGCTGCGCTTGTTACAAGTGCGCCTGCCACGTTTAGTGGCACTGGATGGGTCGTTTACACAGTTGGACTCAAGAGTAAATATTTGCCACTTGATAACATTTGAAACAATGTTCACTTGCACATATCAAAGCGCTTGAAGTGGTTATCTGATATTGTTGATACTATTATTTGATAATTACCTTTTCCCACTGGACATTTTAAAACCAGAAGAGTGAGTTTTTAGTGGGATTTGGTTTGGGCTTAATTTGACAGTGCTATTTTGATTTTTGAGAAAGCATCTTTGGCAGTAGCATTTTCTAATTGGAGAGTGGAGACTAGATTTTTTAGCTGGATTGATGGATGCGGGTGCGTGTCAAGGAGAAACGTATTCTTCGTGATTCAGCTAGGAAAGCTTTTGTACATTCTGCCTCCCTGCATTTCCCAAGAGATGACATTTGTTTATTTATATGGTGGTGTTACTTTTCATGGTGCAGAGTGGAACAGATAAAATATTCTGTCTTTCTTTTATACATACATCTATATGTGTGTATATGCCCTCCAGCACTTAGATGTGTATATTGTTTATGTTCTATATAAACAGTTAGCTCTGGAGGGCATCCCTCAGTGGCTTAAGCATTGAACTGGTAATACCAAAGTTCTGGCACTAAAGTTTCAAATCTGCGGCGGCCGATTCATTCTTTTTTTCTTCTGACATAGGCTGAGCACTGTTCATTTAGCTCTGTGCAAGCCAGGAACTCTGTTCCACAGGCATCGTTGTATTATTCTGGTCAAGGTTCTTTCATTGCAGCCATCACACCGCTGGCAACATCTTCTCTGAGTGTGTTAAATGATGTCTGTCATCAGTCACAGGTGACTTGTTCTACTTTCACTCATCTTGAAGTTGCACCGAATTTATCATTATAAGGATTATTATTATTTTCTGTACTTAGAAGAGTGAGTATGAAAGGGGCCTTCTCCCCAGATGTAGTCTGCAGGCAGGTGAAAAAGAAAAGGAAAAACAGTCCCATAAAGAGAATGTAGCCAAGGAAGAGGGGAAGGGGTTAATTACTCCTATTCCCCTAAATTCTCATCAATGGCAGTACAAATCTGCAAGAGTCAGTGGGTTTGTCACAGCTCCCTGAGGACCTCAGTGGAAGACAGAGTTGGCTGTCTGGTGCCAAGAGACAAGTTTGGCTTGTAAAACCTCAATTTAGGCAGTTATTTTACACAGAGATCCTTTAAATGATCACGGAAGCCCTGACTTTGTTTCCTAATAACTTTTTTTTACGATCCACACTATGCTTGCTGAGGTTTGGCCTCCCCTGTGCTAGCATTAAAGATCCTCAAGTATTTTAAAAGGAAGGATTGTGCTCTGGTGTCTGTGGCCCGAGTTTATGCTTCCCTCATCTCCTGAGCTCTTTGCTTTGTTTGCCAGTTGACTGCCAGGGTACCCTGCAGAAGTTAGTTGCATTTTCTGGTTCTGGGCATGCGTAGCTTTTGGAAATGCTTTGAAGCAAACAGTGTAAGGTGACCAGCTGTGGGGTGAAGTGACATTATGGTGCGGTCAGCACAGGACAGATTAAAGCACAAACCATTCTGCAAAGCCGGGCTGGGATCGTTTGACTGGCAAAATTGGTGCCAAAGCAATGAAATGTTCTGTTTGTGAGGTGAAGGATTGCTGTCTGCTCCTTGTGCTTCTGTGGGAGTGAAGCTGGGTTCTGATAAAGACAATCTGTGTAGCTGAGTCAGGTAAAATGAGTAAGTCACATTGCCTGTGTGGGTAGAAAACTTTGATCTGCTGTCATGGTCCCTCTGTCCTGCTGGGAACCATTTGGTTAGGATGGACATGGGCATCATTTAAAATCTTTGTTCCCCTTGGCTGTGAGAACGTTTCCAAACCCAAATCAAGAAAACTCTCTTGAAGCCACATAAAGGCCGTATTTAATGAAAAGTTCTGCAAGTGAATTTGTTAAATGTATGCTAGTATAGGGGCCTTTTCAGTACTAGCTCTCCAATCAAATCACTTGCCTCCTTTGAAGCTTTTTAAAGTTTGAATACACTTAATGAAACTCCCTTTCATTCTGAAGCTGTTCAACAGATTGTTTCCATGACCAAAGTTTCTGTAGGTGGTGAGCAGAGGAGCAGTTTGTCTGCCTGGACTTGACGTGCTCTCTGAGGCCAACCCACGGACTTCTTAACTTCCCTGACTGTTACGGCATGTCCTCTGCGAGAGCTCTCACATCCCCTGCGGTACTCAAATTGAGTCCCTTGTAAGTCCCTTGTGTGTAGCACCACAACAAAGGAGAGTGACGTACAGCTTCTCTTCCTTCTGTGCTGAGAAGTGTGACTCCAGCAAAAGCGTTAGCTGCTCTATGGGGAAATCTGAACATGAGAAAGGTACGTCTGAGTCAGAGAAGCTGCTTTGCTGAAACTTTGACTTGTCTCACTGTTACTGCTTCTCCGTTCGCAAAGAGCACTGCCTGCAGAAGGTGTATGTGGAGTTCGGTTAGGCTGCAGTGACCAGAAAAACCCCAGCAACTAGATTAGTCGGCAGGTTAAGAAAGGCTGTAACATGCCTTTCTTCCTCTTCCCAAGTGCTGTCAACAGTCCTTTCTACCCAGATATCGTTTTCAGAGGCCAACTGTAGTCTGCCTTTCTTATGGAGTCTGTTGGCTTATGAAACTGAAACTTCACCTGTGTCTCATTACTAGAAAAGAAGGGCTCCATCCTGGTCCCTCTGACAACTTTGGGAAGAGTAATATCTCCACTGGTCTATTTATATTGCACCTCCTGTGTGGTGTGGGAGGAGCTGGAAGCTGGCAAGCTGCTCCAGCTAACAAAGCACAGGCAGAGAGGTGCCAGCTCTGCCAGCAAGTGCGTCTGTGACCTGGCACATGTCCCCTGTTGTGCCACTATTTCCCTTCTATGCTTGAGCTCTTCAGGTGGCACCGTCTCACTGCCTAGCACATGGGACCCTGGTCTCCGTGGAGGGCCCAACTCTGCATGACAATGATCTGACAGCATGACTTCTGCGGAGTTCAGGAATGTGATTAAAGAAACCACTATATAACACTTTAGAGGGTGCACAGTCAACTACGTGGTAGGTGGAGGAGCTTTAGCCACCTGGCTGCTTCGAAGAGAAGAGGAGGAACAAGGTCTTTGCTCTTTGGCCTCTGTCTGGTGTCTGCATGTCCGCGTTCCGCTGTATGGCTTCCCAGTGATGGTACTCCCAGCAGCAGTAGGGTGAAGCTGATGGGATTCATGACAGGGCTGTGTCTTCCACAAATCTGTATCAGAGGCTGTAAACCCGAAAAAGATCTTTCCCGCTTCATGCTGCTACAGTTTAGAACAGCTTTGAGCAGCGAAAGAGGCAGTGGTCTTGACTGCAGAAAAGAAGGGGTTGGTGCCAAGTGAGATTTGGATTACTTTTTCAACTTAACAGTATTAAGAGACAGATTTTTTTCTGTTTTGTTTTTTTGGTGTTTTTTTTTATATGGAAGCATAAACTATTTATGCCCCACATTTCCCATGAAAAGCTTTCTATAGCTGCTTGAGAGCCAACTTGTAAATTTGTCATACCTTGTCAAGTTCTTCCTAAGTATTATTAGATGCACGTAATCAATCCATAACTGTACCGAAGTGCCAACACAAAATACCTGCAACTCTCAAGCAACAGTTCTTAGGTGAGTGTGCTGTAAACTAAAAACTCAGTGCTTCTACTCTGACTCTAGGACCTATTCAACAGATTACTCCCGTTATTTCAACTCCATAAACCTCAGTTTCCTCTATGAAAAATACTATCTATCACCTTTGTAAAGTGCATTGAGATCTGATGGTGAGTTTTATGGCGTAGAAGCCAAATTCATTATTGATGGAGCCTAAGACAGGATATTTGAACGTTTGCTTTGGCAAAGCTGCAGGCAACGTATGTAAGTTGATGCATTCTTCTTATTTGACTTCTGCGTTTTGTGCCTTTGAGGTGCACTCAGATCACCTGTTCAGCCTTTGACCCACAGGTACGAGTACTGGAAATACAAACCCAAATGAGCCTTTTACATAATCACATGACTCCCAGAGCTGCGCTTTTATGGCATCGTGTTGCCAAGATTCACAATAAAAGTGCAAGATGTGGCAGTTCCGCTTCTTTTTAGGAGAGAAAAGCATTTCCCAACTTTTAATTCATAATCATAAATGTATGCTTCACATTTTCTTGCTTTACTTGCTCTTGATTCTGCATCAGTTTGTATTCAAATTAGTCTCACAGTTAAGTTGTCTGTGTCCAGGGACTTGGTGTACTTGATGCTCCAGCAAACTGAGAGCGAAGTGGGACTGGAACTGAGAGCGTATACCCAAGTCATCTGCTCTCTGTCGAGGCTGCAGCTGCACCCCAGCGCTAGCAGGTGGGAGCCACCTTGTCCTGCATGTGTTGGCTCCCATCTGGCAGTAATGGAGAAAGGTTCGTGTTTATGGCTCGGGGTGGGAGGAAGACTCAGAAATATTTCTGAATTGAGTAACTACACAAACACAACATTCCAACACATTTACTGAAAAATTATAATTTATTTTGTTTCTAATTTGAAAATACCTCACGCCCATGGCTTCACTTACAGGTTTGGCATTTCCCTGAAGAAATTCCTTTTGTTCAGAAATGGCTCCTGTAGCTATTTTTTTCTGTGTCACTCAAGTACCATTCTGATGTGCTTGCAAACCCAGCTGAATCAAAGTGCAGAGAAATTAGTACCAATTAGAAATCAGCGTGGAAGTGCTTCTGACACAGTGAGGAAGCCGATCTTTCAAACCCACTTACCTGCTGCCAGAGCCTGAAGCTAACTGAACGACCCGGTAAGATCCTGGACTAGCAGATGAAACCCCAAGAAAGTTCATCTTGGATATTCTGTATTGAAACAAAACATGCTGTTGTGCAAGAGTCATCCCTGTGGCGCCCTGGCTTTATTACAGAGCTCTGCAGGCACCTCCCTAGAGTAGGTGTTATACAAACACCCAGTGAGAACCGTGCCCTTCCCTGCATACCTTAGGGCCTCGAGAGACAAGATAGACAAAGAATGGAAGGAGAAACAGAAGCACAGAAAGGTCAGGTGTCTTGCCCAAGGTCAAACGGCAGGTCAGTGGCAGAGCTGGGAACGGAGCCCAGATTTCCTGACTCCTAGTCCAGCACTCTATTAATCATCTCTTTGCTTTGTGTTCTGCAGCCTGTTACTGTCCATAGGAAATGTGAGGACGACTTTCCGAGAGCTTCAGAGTTACATCTTAGTTTTGGAAACTATTGATCATTAGCACGCTATTGAGATAAAGAGGTCATGTACTGGACATATGCACTAGCAGATTCAGAACTAAGTCCCCTAGCTATCGATTTCATTCCAGGACACTGAAAAGCCATATTTCATAATCCCAAATGTCTCTTCTAAGTCAGATATTTTAAGTCTCTTCCCTTACAATGTGTACAAAGTGGTTTGTTTTTATAGAATTACCCATTATGGTTGAACTCCTACATTGGTTCTTGTCCTATAAATTATTTCTTCCCTGAAGAAGAGTTACAACAGTTATTTAGGTAGTGGGGCTTTCCTTCTCCATGGACTTTACCAATGAAACAGTTAAAAAAACAGAGAGTCAACAGTCCTGAGACACTTGTGATTCTTACTTATTTTCATTCCTCACCATACGATGTATTCAATTTTCAAAGTCTTTCAATTGAATTATCTTGATCACAAAGTTAATTACACCTGTGAGATTTTTTTTCCTCCCAAAAATTTTGACTTGAGGCAAAACTCTGGCTGCTGTGGTAATGACTTATCGAGAGTCTCTTTAAAACAATAGTGTAATCACTTTCTTATAGTCATGGCAACAGTGTTTAAGCAATGAGCTTACTGAACACAATGTGCACTGTCTCCACTGAATAGCTGTTGCAGCGCTGAAGTGTATGCTGCTCATTTTCAGAGAACTCTGGGACATAAATTATTCAGCAAAACAACACTGCTTCAGAAAGCGTCTTTGAAATTGTTGTATTTTGTGCTAGCCAAAGAAGGATGCTTAGCGGTGCTGAAGGGGCTGTGTTTAATTGCTGCAGGACAGTGTACTCTCTGGGCCAGGTCCGCTCCCACTGAGTTAACAGGTGTCTGTCTCAAACCATTGGAGAGCTGTGCTACCTGTCAGGGTCACGCTTCCCCTGGTCATGTTTGCCGCCGCGTGAGACCCCTGACACAGAGGGCAGAATGGCTCAGGAGGATGCATCCTGCACATACGCATGGGGTGAGAGGCGGTGACTAGGCACAGAAGGAGGAATTTGCTTTAATGAACGAGGGGTTCACTCCAGCAGGGGCGATCCCTTCCTTGGCCCAGAGGATCACCTGGATTCCTGCTCAGTAGGTTGGGGAGGCACCTTGGAGAGTGGATGGCTTCACAGGAAGCTTCGGAGCTGAACCCCAAGACAAGGGGTTCCCTTTGATTTTTCTGTTTATGTTGTTTTTACAGCTCTCTCACTTAAATAACTAGACCTGGAGGAAAGACCTTGTTGGCAACAGTTGTTGTTTTGGGATGAGTCATTCTACCAGATTTCAGAAATGCCACCCCAGTGACAGTTGGCAAAAATGCTGCATGGGCTGTTCAGTTTATGTTTTTCACTTTGGAAAATCAGAGCATTTATTTAGGGTTCTGTTGCTTTAGAAACCATCTTGAGACACTCCAATATCCTTTCCCTTTCCCCTTCCCTTTCCTTGCCTTCCCTTCCCTTTCCTTGCCTTCCCTTCCCTTTCCCCTTCCCCCTTCCCTTCCCTTTCCCCTTCCCCCTTTCCCCTTCCCTTTCCCCTTCCCTTTCGCCTTCCCCCTTCCCTTCCCTTCCCCCTTCCCTTCCCCTTCCCCTTCCCCTTCCCCTTCCCCTTCCCCTTCCCTTCCCTTCCCTTCCCTTCCCTTCCCCCTTCCCTTCCCTTCCCTTCCCTTCCCTTCCCTTCCCTTCCCTTCCCTTCCCTTCCCTTCCCTTCCCTTCCCTTCCCTTCCCTTCCCTTCCCTTCCCTTCCCTTCCCTTCCCTTCCCTTCCCTTCCCCCTTCCCTTCCCCCTTCCCTTCCCTTCCCTTCCCTTCCCTCTTCCCTTCCCTTCCCTTCCCTTCCCTTCCCCCTTCCCTTCCCTTCCCTTCCCTTCCCTTCCCTTCCCTTCCCTTCCCTTCCCTTCCCTTCCCTTCCCTTCCCTTCCCTTCCCTTCCCTTCCCTTCTTTTTTTTTCATTTCCCACTTTTCCCCTTTTCATATTCCCATCTCCTTCCCTCCCTTTTTTTTCCCTCCTTTTCCCTTTTCCTCACTGCTATGGTATTTCAACATCTGAGCTTTTGAGTCTCAATTCTGACCTGACTGGCCACTCCAGAAGCCACCTATGGGAAATCCTATGGACGCGGCACTGTGGAACACCAGCGTAATGCAGGATCAAGTTCTTTATTTCTGGTCGTTAAGCTAGTTTATAGTCAGTTACTTTGTTTTCCAAAGAAACGCATTCACTCTGCTTCTCTCAAATCGTTTGGTTCGACATCCTTCCAAGCTAGATACACTTGCCCTTCAACACGGAGCTGCTTACCTCTATGGCCTGGTTCCCGGAAACAGTTATGCATGTGCTTAATTGTGCACACATGGGTAATCGCACTGAAATCAAGATGTGTAGAATTAAGCAAGTCTAGAAGTATTTGCAGGGTTTGGTCTTTGTTCAACAAACAGGCCTCTGCCTGGCCGAAGTCCATGACATGCTACGAAAAGAAACCGAATTCAGAAGTAAGTAGCGTATTAATTATCAATTGACTTATTTCCTTAAACCAGTTAACTCTGCACTTTTAAAAACTACTTTGCATTTTTCCTACAAATCCAATTGCCCTTCCTTTCACACTCATTTTTCCTCCTCACTGCTCAACTCCCTGCAGACCTGAGCTGCCAGCCACATGATCCCCTTTCGTAATGATTTGAGTTCCGATGTTTCTTTTTTCCTACCAACTTTGGTGTATTACTATAATGGTTCCTAGGACATATTTTGGCCAGCTTTTAGGAAGAGAGAGAGTCACAGTGTTTCAGACCTTCATTTCCAAGTGCAGTATTAAATATAATCCTTATAATTACAGCACTGCCACTTGGACCACTGTAGTTCAGGCTATGTCAATATGTCATCAAAAGCTCTCTTTCTCAGGAGCTGGAACTCAGTCATGTCGATTGAATTGAAATTTGATGGCCAGCAGCTGCAAACACACTCTGGCCCCATCCCCCTGCCTCCCTGCTTTTTTTTTCCTTTTACCACAAAATCCTCTTGCTTTCCATCAAAGCCATGTCAAAGCCATGAGTTTACGGAACAGAGATAATGGCTGATTCCAGGCTAAGGTATTCTGAGCCAGCCCTTTGGGTATGTCTAGACTGTCCTTTGAGGGGTGCCCTGAGGGAACCTGAAGGCACAATCTGCTATCTGTGCCCACGAGGGTGATCCTGAGAGCAAGGCCCCAGGCGCAACGCGAAGGCCGTCCTCAGACTAGACTTGACCAGCCTCCGTGTTGGAGTTCTTGGGATGCCATCAGCATTGCACTCGGTAGCTAAGCAAGCTATAGACACGCCTGGGCTGAAGTCTGTGAGGCTCCTGTGTGAGCAGGGCTGGGAGCACCGCAGTCCTCTCCCCTCTCGTCGCCTTGGTCAGTGACCATACAGACCTCGCTATTCATCTAAGCAAAGGCATCAGCACCAGGGTAATTCCCAGCAGCAGTTTACACCACAAGTTTAACACACACTTATTTAGCCCTGGAGGACTGGGGGAAAAAAATCAGCTTTGAACTGGGAAGAAAAAAAAAAAGGTATTCAGTAGTTGTATAACATGATCCTGTCATTTTTGGTACTTAAAAAACAAAACAAAATCCCAACATTTGTAACATGAGATATTCAAGATTTAAAAAGTGCCTCTTGCCAATACACAGTAACTACTTTTCGTAAGGCCCTTTAGTCCATGTATTTACAGGTGGACCAGAATAGCTCTGCAGAAGTTAATACAGTCCCTTGAGTATACAGCATGTACTTCTGAAACTTTCTATGTGTACCAACCATAGGTAAGGCCTCTGACATACGTTTGTACTTCTCACAATACACCTGAGGGGCCCTGATAGAGCCAGGATGGCTGGTGAGGTCGATAACCCCCTCGCTAGCGTACTGGATGAGTGTTCATTCTGTCAAGCCTGTGAAGGGTAACTGCATTTGGATGATCGGTGTGTCGAAAGGGAGATTTACTGCAACGGTCCATTATGGGATTCTCGGAGCTCTCTCCCAGGCTGTACTTGGGACTCCCAGGCTGTCATCAAAGCACAGGCTCTTTGACACAGGTCAGGAGGACTCTTCACCACAGCCTTGTGCTGCCTCTTTTGCGCACAAAAGTCACACACACACCCTTCCCCCGCTAAAGTCTTTCTCTGCTGTCCCCCTCCTCCACTTCCCAAAGCTATTAGCCATTCCTCCTCCTCCACATTCACCCCTCTCTCACCTGGGCTATTGCCCTCCCTCCTCTCCTTTCATGCTCCTGACACCGCTTCATAATGTTGTTTTTCTAGCTTGGAAGAAAGGGCCAGAGGGCCAGGCTAATGGAGAGAAGCTGAACACATGGTTTCCACATGTTCTCCTCATCTTCCCTCCTAGTGCTTCTCTAGCTGTCTTTCTTTCTTTGCTTCAGCTGAAAAACTAATGACCACGAGTGTATTCTCTCTTCCTCTCATGAGATTTATAAAGCACAAGCTCAAAGATCCTGTGTCATTGTCACAACAAATTGCGAGCAAAAACTTCTGTGAGATGACAATGCACTTGTAGGTTCTCTGGCCTCTCACCACAGGCCATGGGTGCCTACACACTGGACATGCAGTTGTGGATGCTCAGGCTCCAGTTCAGAAAAATACTTAAAGAATATATGTGAAGTTAAACATGTGATTAAATGCTTTTCAGTCTGAGTGCTTCTTCCTTGAAGTGGGACCTCATATTGAAGAAGGCATCCTTATTGGCCCGATTTAGCAAATACTTAAGAGTACACTTTTA
The DNA here is from genome assembly GCF_030867145.1 of Opisthocomus hoazin. Lineage (NCBI taxonomy): Eukaryota > Metazoa > Chordata > Aves > Opisthocomiformes > Opisthocomidae > Opisthocomus > Opisthocomus hoazin. The sequence continues at coordinate 15,897,483 of NC_134414.1, read as the reverse complement.
AGAATAGAAGTACATCCACTATATTGTATTTTTAATCACGCTTAAACAGGATAGGGTGGTGTGGAAAAGGCAGAGAATGTGGAGGCTCTCCTGGTCATCTCTTACATTTTGACCCATGCTCTGGAATCTGAGAGGAATCTAAATACGTTTTGGTAGTGCTGCTGCCTACATGCCACTGTAATGTTCTGTAATGTAATTGTGTTACGTGCTTACATGCAGGTTATTTAGAGCAATTACAATTAAATGAAGAGCAACTAAGTCTTAGAAATGAACTGTTCTTAGAAAGTTAGTGGTATTTCTATGACTGTGCTTGGTGGTGAGTTGGACCCTTGGACCTTGATTCGTCTCCTTAATCCCAGTGATCAATCTGGGAACAGCTAGGAGTCCAAATCTTTTTGACTTATAACGTCTAGGCATCTAATCTTCTCTGTACTGAACTGAAACCAATGGGAACTGGACGCCTAATTGGATTTTTGGATCTCAGCCTAAAATCTCTGGAGTTCTTTGGAAAATTTATCCCTAGGAGATTTTGCTTGAATCAAGAATACAGGCTGGGGACATTGCTCACAAAAAAGACCTAACATGTGACATCAGTATATCAGCCAATGAGCAGGGCAAAGCATTCTTTGTATTTACCTAAGAAGTAGTTACCTATTTACTTTCTGAAATGATGCTTGTAGTACTAACATGACATTTTGGTTTGCTGTACGGCCAAAACACTATTTTAAAATGCCTTGTATAAAGACAGGCCTTGTTGTTTCTTTAAAAGTTAGAAATACTAAAGAACAAATATAAAAGGCCCATTTCCTTCCTTGCTAGTTTGTGTGGTCTAGGAAAAATCCTGAATTGTGCCAGTAAGAGACCTTCCAGTCTCTTTTCTTGCTGATGATGTAAGTATTGCTCCTTTCAGAGAAGGCTGAATTATTATTTTATCATTGCCTTCTTCGTCACTGTTTCTGCTTTCCCTCTGTTTTGGCTTTTTGTTCTTTAAATATATTACTGAAAATATATTAAAAAAAAAAAATGAAGGCAGTAATTTATTAAAAAAGGAATTTACCTGTAAAGGACTCTAGGCGTACCACACACAGGCAGGTCCCAGCCAGGAAATCCAGTGCTAATGCTGAAACTCCATCTCTCGGGCTGACTGTTTCTCACGGCTGCTTGGTCCTTGCTGGGTGCTGGGAGGCCTGACTTCCCAGCACACGTGGTAACCATCGATCTTAGTGTGGTGTTGGAGGCCAGTGCTAGGATCTGAGGGCAGAAGCAGAAATGAAGGGCAAAGGAGCAGAGTGAAATTTTGCTGTCAGTGCCTGAGTGTCTCTCTCTGTGCAAGCCTATGACATGTAAGCAAAGGAAGCTTGAAAATTACCCTGGGGAACAGGAAAGCAAATCAGTACAGAGCAGGCTAATCATCCTTTCAAGGAGAAGAAAAAGAACTTGGCTCCTGCCAAGTCCTTTTTTTCATTTTTCAAGGAAAAAAACCCACTGATCCAATTTGACCAACTCCACAGCAGCAGTGCAACAGGCACCAACTGCCAGATCACCTATTTTATGAGCCCTATTACAAAACATTCACTTGCCTAAAACTTGTGCCCTTCCTTCTCTTGATATGCTTTGTCTCCTCAGATCAGGCTTTCTCCCTCAACTCTTAATCCCTCTTTAGCCGTCACTTTTTCCTGCCTTACAAACCTCTCCGTGTGCTCACCTCGAAGCTCCTGTTTGTGCCAACCCACTGAGAGTGCTTTGGAGGGGAGTCCAGAGCCACTGCCTCTCACAGAAGCAAGTAACTGCCTGTCAGGACTCCGCTTCTTCCGAAATAGTCTGTAAAGGTACGAGATTACAGGAGCAAAGGACTTGGAAGCAAAACAAAGATGCCTATAGCCAGACACATTTAAGTCCTGCATGAACAACTGTGCCGATCAGAGTCTCTCTTAACCCTCTCTTATCTAATCTAACATATCAGTATCTTTACTGCATTTATTACCGTGTTATCAAGGAATGACAGGAAGGAGACTGAGGCCTTGGTAAAAGCTTGAGGCACAGAGGCAGAAATGAGACGTACTGTTGAGCAAAGGTTAAAAGAGGTGTAGAAGCAGGGCACTGAGCACTGCGAGCAGCAGACCTACTTGTCCTTCCCCCATCTCACTGACTTTGCGATGGTGAAGACTTGGTTGCACAACCTGTTTGGTATGGGAGACTGTGAGACCCTATAGCCCAGAAATGGGTTGCTCAAAGGTTTCTTGTGTCTTAGAGGGTTTCTCCACCAAATTTCAAATGCAAGGCCATACATGTCAATAATACCTCTGATCATTCACTCAGGAATATTATTAATAAGATCATTTTTCTGAACAGGTCCTGCAGTTTCTGCACCCTTGGATTTCATGTGGTTTTCCTGATGGGAATGAGCTACAGCTACTGTCAGTGTTTATTTCCAGTTAGTTTTACTTGTGGCACTCCTCAGTGGCCCTTGGTTATGGTACTCCAGTTAACCAACCTTCCTCCTCACTGCCCCCCCCTTTTGTTTATTTGTCTGCCCTTGCATCACAGAAACAACTCCAGCAACTCCTCTTACATAGCAGTTACTGAGGCAAAGGACTGTCTAGTTACGCTCCAGCAGAAACTCAGGTGAGTAAATACTAAGAAAGGTGCACACTTTGCACGAGTGATTCCCAAACCAATCAGGACAGATCAGCACCCGGTGATGCTTGTGAGGGCCCAGTAAGGTCCTCAGGCTCTTTGAGACAGGGGACTGTACTCCTAGGACACAGCATCAGAAATAAAGAGTGGCCCCTCATGAACCAACGCGCAAAGCTTCCTGCCTCTTGGCCAGCTTTGGGGATGCGGTGGAGCTGAGCCTTTCTGCGGTTAGCAAGGGACACAGTCAGTGCCTTCCCCACTCACGACAGGCAGAAGAAGGTCTGCCTATTCATGAAAACGGTCCTAAAAAAGAGAACACAAAATGAAGCAGGAGTGTTTGGTTCTTACTTAAAACAGTTGCAACTTGCACTGGTGATGCTGCCCACCGATGTGTTTAAAGGCAGTGGGCCAGCAGTAAGTAGCACACCGATGTGGTGGGGACTGCAGACATGCCAAGCAGAGCAACTGGTACCTGGGGCTGTTGTGGCTAATGGCAAGGGACGCCTTTGATGTGAAGTGGGTAGGGCTGCACCGTACAGTAGGACGATGCTGTGACTTCACATTTGATTTCTCAGCGTGGGCTAAGTGATTCCTTGACTTGCACAGGAACACTAGGAAGATGGTTGAGAGCTTTCGCCCCATCAGTCTGTGAAAAGAACGAGTACCTGGTGCTGCAGAGTGAAAAGGTCTGATCTACTGACAGAGAACGGCTTTGCATGCAGAAAGGCACTCAAGTGGCTGGGTGCAAAGCCAAAAGTGAACATGTAGGCCATTGGCTAGGGCAAGACCCTTCAGTTTTATACCCACTCTCATTATTTTCTTCTGATTATCACCAAAGAGAGGAAGAAGAGAATCTGTACTGATAGCAACAAGGCTGAAATTTCATCTCTGGTTAGTAAGCCATTTCATCTTTGCTCTTGTGGTCTCACTGGAATCTAATCTGATCTCCTCTGGCTGAGGCATCCCCTTGGGGCTCACTTCCCGATGCACATCGACAGCCGTCACCCGTGCCACGTGAGGGAGTGATAGGTGCAACATCACATCCAGCCTTAGGCTCCCCAGCCTGTTGAAGGGAACCCACCAGCAGCTGAGGCAGACTAACACAAAGCTCCAGATTGCTTTTCTGGGTCTGTAGGTTTTGTAGGTTTTGAGATTGCTGTGGCAGTGCATCGCACAGTCCCTGGAGTCCAAGGAGGGAGCTGCTGTGTTGCTGTGTCTTGATGCGAGCCACTGGGGCTGTGTTAGTTACCCTGTTCACGGAGAAGACAGTGGTCATCTTGCCACTGAAGAAAAAAGGACCAGGTGCAAGCCTAATGCGAAATGTTATGTTCTTAAGCTAAGGAAAAATCAAATTAAAAATAATTTTCGTAGCAGAACTCAACTTAGATTGACTGGCTTTGTTCAGGTCATCAGTCCATAATCATAGGATAATCTCTTTTTTGTGTCGTTGTTCATGTTAACACGCAGAGACTTGCATGCTAACCACTGTTTTCACCACCACCAAATTCTAGAGATCAGGGACCTCTAGAATTAAATTTATGAGCTAGCATAGTGTGGGCTGAAGAACCAGCTTTTTTAGCGTAGTAGCTGAGAGACTCATTTCCTCTGTGGATGAGCCACAGAAACGAATGCATAACACACACTGACCAGCGGGTTATATTTTGGCACTTGTACTGTGCAGATGTAACCCAGCAGCTGGGGTGAAGCAATGTTAAAATGGCATCGAACATATGCAGATGTAACCCAGCGGCCAGGGTGAAGCAGTCTTAAAGTGGCATCGAACATATCATCAGTAGGACCTCATCACACAGTGGGCATCATGCGAAGTACTGTTGATGTTAATGAGAATTAAACTCAATGTTACTTAGGGTACCCGGCTTTGTGTTAGTTGCTGCAAATCCTGCCTTGAGCCGTATATGTGTCTATCATGTAGAAAGCTCATGTTTTTGCTTAAGCTATTTACTATCCACACCAAAATGTCTCTAATACAGGTTTGAACAAATTAATCTGGCTGAGGGCATGGTTTAGAGCAGTTCTGCACTAACTTGGACTGAAACCCATGTAACTGAAGTGCTGTTAGTGCACCAAAATCCTTCCCACAGTTCTTTTTTGCACCATTCACCCCAAAGGATGGATAAATTCTCCCCCAGGTTGTAATGGAGCAGGGCAAACTGCAGACCCTCTGTACGAGGGACCATGGCCCGCAGTGCCTCAGTCACATGTCTGTCGGTGAAGAAAGACTAACGGTGGTGAGATTTTGCCATGGAGACTGACACCGTCGTGTCACCGGTCCAGCAGCAGAGGTTCATACCTTCGGGCTGGCTGACTCTGAAGCCAGGCACACGGAAAGCACGGTGCTACCTAAGCCTCCATTTAAGCCTGAATACACATACTTGCTGTATTATTTCTATTTTGAACTTTTTCCAGATAAATTATTTTTTCAAATGTTATAAAAATAGCTAAATAATTTTGTGAAGCCTGAAGGACATTCTTTTACACGAGGATTTGAATTGGAAGTGGCTGTTTTGGGGCCAATTTACCTTCAAAATTCTACTTTGTCCACAAGGAGCTAGTTGCCCTATGGCATTTCCAGCCTACAAAGCTTTTTTACTTTAACAAGGGCCTTAAAACTAAATAAGCAAAATCATAGTCCAAAGAAATTATAATATTGCTTATGCCAGGAAAACTATATCCATTCTTGAGTTTACACTGCTGAGGTTTAATGGCCGAGAACTGCCCATAGTCTTATTCACACTATCACATATACCCTCAAGTTATCCAAAACCGGGGTAGCTTTCCTTGCACAGAGCAGGTTCTTGCCATGTCTACAGGGGAATATAAAGCCTGTGGACATACCTGTCAATCTTTTACAAATTGCAGTGCTCTAAAAGTTCTCCAATGCATATGAAGGTTCATTTACAACTAATTTAAGCCTCGTGGTAACTGATTTGCTTTTCTTGCTTAGCTTTCGCGGACCTTTCAGAAGTAGTCCTCAAACCCGTATGGATCTTCAGACCACAGCTTGAAAACCACTAGCTCTTTGTGTAAATAAGGTATTTTGGGGCCTTCTGGGCCTCGTTTTCTATTGCCTTGCAGCTTGTGAGGTCTTACACACCTATGCAAAGTGAGAGTAAAATGCTACCAGATGAGGATGGTGGTGTTCAGTCCTGGTCTTGGCCCTTATTTGGACAGATGTGAAAGACCCAGTGCGAAGCAGTGACAGATCAGGACCTAGCGCTGTAACTGCTACCCCCATGCAGTCCATGAGCAGTGCTACTCACAGCACAGAGCTTGGGAGCAATCCTATTTGCAGAACCATCAGTCTGCTCTTATCCCTTGAAAGCCAGGCATCAGACCAGCAGAAGTGTGCATGGATAACCATGGCAAGGATCAGGCCGTTAGACACCTTGGAGTGACACATGTTCCTCGTGAGCTGAGGGACCCACTCAGCATTAGACTCTTGCTTTGTCATGCTGTTTGCAGCCGTGGTCTGGCTCAATGCGCTCACACTTTTTGGCATTTCACGTCTTGTACACGCAGCAACAATCTTTTCGTTTAAGCAAAAGTACACCAAGAAGCGTTGAGTGTTTCAGTGCCTTTTCTTTCCTTTGATCTCACCTAAATCTCCACGCAGAGGGTAACACGGTCTCCGTCACTATCTCCTTTCATGCCCGATAATTAGCACAGGTCCATGGGCTGGGTGCAGTGCTCTCCTTCCCTGTGCTGAGAGGGGAGAGGTAGAAGGGGTTGGAGCGATTGTTTGCTGTGTTGATGACTGTGGTGTTGCCATGGAAAAGCTGGAGACTTCAGGGGAGTTTGTGTTTTGTTGGGCAGGGAGCCAACTTGCTCTGACTTATTACAACTGTGTGAGTGAGTGAGCCATGCAGAACTTTATCCCTCTGTAGCAATTCCAAGGCAGGGAGAAAAAAAAAAAGGACAGGACTGCTTTAACAAGGAGAAGTGCAGTGCACTGTGCTAAGACTGATTGCATTAAGTACAGGAGATGCAAAAAAAATCCTTTGCTATTTTCCATATTATTTTTTTCCCTTTTTTTTTGGCAGAATGTGTCTACTCTCGTCTAATGACTGAATTCAGAACAGTGCAAATAATGAGATCTCAAGTAATCCTCCTGGAAGCCAACAGGGCCATTTAATTGGCTGTATCTGTACAGAAAGGAGCATTTAGAGTTCTGCTGCGTCCGAGTCCATTAAAGTCTTTGATCTGTTCCAGAAACAAACGTGGAAGCAGATTATACTCTACCCTGAATGAAGTGCAAAAAGTAAATACGTAGAGTAAATGGGGAAAAATGAATCAAGTCCCAGGTCTGGCAGAAAACTATCTACATACTGATCTTCCCATCCTCTGCGTAGTGCCATCAGTCCCTGGAGGTGGAATTCATAGCGATGCATGCTTTACAAAGCACTTTCTATGGGCAGATCTCAAAGCAATTTACTAAAACAGCCAGTCCCGTTACTCCCACATTAGAGAAGGAATAACTGGGGCCACAGGGCTCACCCAGGAGACTAGACCCTGCCCAAATCCCTGGTTAGCTGCTACCTTCTCACCACACTCCCTCTGAGTATACAGAATCTAGGTATAGGTTGCCAGGGTTATTCTGAAGTATTACAACACAGCTGCATAGTTTTATTTGCTGGAAGTGCAACTTTTCCCTACAAACCTGGCTGCCATGCCACATTCTCATGTTGTATTTAATTGATAAAGAGACACATGCCTGTTCACAAAATGTATTTGAGCAGGTGGAAAAGGCAGGGTTTTGTTCTGGACTTTTCTTGCTTTCAGGGCTTCTGAAAAAGAATCCATTTTCTATAGGAAAGTACTGTCGTGGGGGTAATTTTCTGAGGTTCATTTTAAAATCAGAATTTGCTGCCTGACTATTCAATATTATAACAGATGCATCTAGGAAAGCTATTTTAACATACACTCTCAGGGAAAGGTATTATAAATGTTCATCATAAATTATCATTTCACAAAGCTCTCATTAAGAACAGGAGAAAGCAAAATTACTTTCTGTAGGATTTGGTCAGCGAACACACAGGGAAATCTTGGCTCTGCAGCAGTCAGTGAAAAAATTCTGGTGCTTGCAGTCCACATGGGATCATAGTCAGGAGGTGAATCCTGCAGAACCTCTGACAACATGAGACTCCTTCTATGAACTGCAGCCCACAGCATCACCTGTTTGCTTCCAAAGGTAAAAGACTGCTTGGGTACCATCGCAGCCTCTGGTGTTAGGCTGGCTTGCAGTGTTCTGTGGTTGAGCTGGGAGCTCGAGCTGAGAAGCTGGGGACAGACCTTGACAACATGGGAAGTGACAGAAACTCCTACTGATTTCACTGTGATCTAGATAAGGTCAGAAGATTAGATATCACCAGAGGATCCAGCCGTGGTTTGTCAGTGAACCCATTGCCCTCTTGCTGTATCTCGTTGCATTTAACAGGATTTGTCTTGGTAGATGATTTTCCAGTTACTTGGTGGCTATGATTTCTCGAGAAGTTTACCACTGCTGCAACAAGTGGACTAACTTTGTGATCCAAATACAGCAGGACAAACAATTGCTCTGAAGAATTGTGCTTGATAGAGCCGTGACAGTTTACACCAGTAGCGGAGTTGAAGAGTTGTTGTAAAGCTAATGGTCTGCTCAAAAGGGTTGCTTTTTTCCTGCCTTTTTTTTCCTCTTCACTGTTAGTTGTTTTGTGTCATTGCTGGTTCAGCACAGAAATTCGTGTCCTCCCCACAGAGCTGTAGTAGCTATGTGTTCCAGGACACTCCACATTAATGAGATCTGCAACATCTTTGATTTTTCTTCGCAGCATACTGTGCTTGGGATGCAGTGTGCGAGAAAGACCAAAAGTGAGGGACACGAGAAATGTATTCAGGCAGGAAACTGAAACTGCGCCGTCATTCATTCCTGTAGTGCAAATAACCCTTTCTGTAACCTCAGCTTCCTGATTCTCGTGTGGCCGGGGCCAGATTTGCCACTGGTGCAAACTGGTGCAGCACTACTGACATCAGCTGAGACGCACCGGTTTACTCCAGGAGACAATTTGTTCCAAGTCTTTTCAGCAACAAAACCAAGGGGACAACAGATGTAGATGGATCTAAAAGCAGTGAGGTCTTGTGATATGGAGGGATTGTTTTTAATAGTCGATGAGCATGAAGGCTGGGCTACTTACTGACACTTGGACCCAGTTCTACCACTGTCTTCCAAAAGAAAAGCTTCTACTGAGTGCACAGTAAAGTATCCACAAAGTTGTTTATCTTTCCGGGAATCATCCTTAAACCGAACCATGTCTTGAAAATGCATGGGTTTTTGTATGCTGCTCCATCCGAGGAACTGCTGATATTTCCTTCTCTAAGGACCCTAACATTTCTCAGCTTTTCCTCCACTAGCCAGATTGGAGCTGGCTGGTATAAACTGCAGCAGCAATTTTCTGGGGTCATGCATGCTGTGGTGTCAGAGAAATCTGGGAAGTCAGCTTCCGGAGCTCCTGTTTTATTTTCCTTCCCCAGGGGAAAAATGGTCTTAATAGCTATTGAGCCAGGCCCGGCTAAGGGAATGTTCGACAGCAGGTCTAGCTATGTTAGCTTATACTGTTTCCAGGCCCCCAGATACGGGTGTCAGTGGTGCTTATGTTCGTCTGCAAGCATGAGGAAAGGAAAGCTGGCAGAACTGGGGTGAGGTGGGCAGAAAAGGGAAGGAAACCTCTGCACGCTGCTTCCCCCAGCCCCAGGGGATTCACTGTGTTTGCACTGGGCAGCGGGCAGAGAGGAAGCTGGGGTGAAGCTGTAGACTCACTTCAAACCTAGCTGCATCCTCATCCTGACACCTTTTTTTATTAGGCAGTGGTGTACAAAGCTTCCCTTGTACACTCTCAAGTCTTCTCCGTTTGTCCAAGCGATGCATTCTCACTGAAGTCTTACCTCTTACCAGCTCGCAGCATTTCAGGCTAGCCAAGTGAGAAGGAAGGGTCGTGGTTAGGCAGAGACTAAGTACAGGGGCTAGCCAAGGGTGCCAACAGTAGTGCGGACAGGCTGTGGAGATGAGGGATGAGGAGATGCCCATATTCCCCAACCTCCTCCCCACAGGCCCTTGCTGCTCCAAAGAGCTACTCCAAACTTCTGCAAGGCCTGTGAATTCCTACGATATTTCTTTACCCCTGCCCCAGCCAGGTGGAAGGTCTGCAGAATAATTTCTGCTACACGTCAACACAGCTGCAGGAGTGCACCTTCCCTCTCATGGCCATCTTCTGCAGCCAAGCAGCACGGATTTTCTGCCTTCTTGAGATCACCTAAATCCACCTAATAGGGAGGAGAAATCAAAGATAAGCTTGTGAAGTGGATGTCCTGGAAACTCCTGGGTGCCTCGGAACTTCTCTATGCTGTTTGGTAGCACTTTTTCTTGGAGGTTGACCGACATGTAAACTGAAGTTCTTCAGATCCTGCCACATTCTTCACTCGAGGTGTTGCAGAGACTGCTGAATTCAGGGAGAGCTACACCAGGCCTGCGTTTCTTTATGCTGTCTTAAAACAGGCCCTCAGCCCAAAAGCACAACCTTAAGTTTAACTGATCTGAAACGGCTTTTGAGCTGTGCTGAAAGCTGGGCACAGGTGGGATGGCTCACAGCCACCCTCATTCACCCCAAATGGAGGACTTTTTGTTAAGGGCTTGGTGCAGCAGCTGGCTGGGTGGGCAAGGGCAAGGGATGCGGCGTAGGACTGCAGCCGCACACCGCAGGTGTACACGGCACGTACAGCTAAATGCGAGTGGGAGAGGAGAGGGAAGGGGAAGAGATCAGACCACTACAGTGCCCTGGGCTTCCCTGGCAAAATTGCAGAGGACTTAAGAGGAGCAATAGTCTAGGTGGAAGCAGCATTAAAAATAATTGCATTATGCTGCTTTGGTTATAACCTGTCCCTTGTTCATAACTCCATCCGTGACTCAAGTGCCCTGCAGTAGTTCGGACATGTGACAGCTAATAAATTCATTTATTGCGAGGGCTGTTTGTTTCAGCTTCAGAACTGAAAGTTCATCTGCAGGTGCAGCAGTGCTGTGCAGAGAAGCAAGCGCGGATTTACAGCTGTTGTGACTTACTCCTCTCTCTGCTACAACAAATCATTCCGTTCAGGAAAGGGGCTCTGCTGTTGGCCAACCAAGATGTGGTCAGGAATTTGAAACGCTGCTTTGTTAGTTTAAAAGAAAACATCGCCGGAGATGTTAGGGTGGGTGTTTTTTAAAGATTTAGTGAAATCTGTCATAAATCAAAGACTGATTGAAACTGAAAAGAATGTGCCTTGTTTTCCACTGTCATTTTTTATCTTCTTCCTTTGCCATTGTGAGGGTGAATCAAGAGTGAGGTTTTAAAGCATTCAGCTCCGAAGGCCAGTTATTACTTCCTCCTGTGATCCTGTTTGATTTTCTGAAAATGAGTCAGTCATTTTCTGCAAGAGTTTGGTGCAGGCTGAGCCTTTTCTCTGAGCTCCACTCTGCAAGACAAAAAACCATATTGCTTCACAGGCAAAGCAAGTCTGCACAATAGAAGACTTCCTTACAACTAGGCTCTGCCAAGTCTGCTCTCAGCCCTGCACGGAGTCATGTTACTCCTCAGCAAGGTCATACAGGCCTAAAATAATCACTGATGTTTATCTTTCCCAGAGGATATTAAGCACCCCCAAACACCAAGGCAAGAAAATCTGTTAACAAAAAAATAAGGGGGGTTAAAAATAGTTTGTACCTCAGTTATCAGTAGAAGAGTGTTATGGCTTTCCCTTCTCCCATTAATATTTTGTGATCTCACATGTAAAGTGCTGAATTACGCCAGCAGTGGGGGAGGAACAGCTTTGCTATTTTTCATAGAAGTTATAGCTCTCTATTTACTTAGAAGCAGGCTGTGTGCATTTCTCATCATTAACACTCCACGCTGGCTGCGTGCAGTTCTTACGCTACTTTCATCGTGGGGAGAACCCGAAGACAGAGTTGTTAGGGCAGTGCTGTGGCTGCGTGGCAGCCTAGATACTTGCCTAAAGGTGCTTAGCTGGCCACCAGCTGTGGCTTGGTGCTTCACGGATCTAGGTCTTTGCAACACCCTTGAGAGGGAGCAAAGTGCTGTCGGCCTGTTTCCACAGACGGAGAAGGAGGAGGCTTGGGAGGAGCGGGAACTGGCAGCTGTCTCCGCTCTCTGCCCGGCGCTGGTGGCTGTCACGCCGCAGCTCCATCACCTCGGCACTGCCTCGAGTGCTCCCACACGGGCTGGAGCAGCTCCAGCCGAGCAGAAAAGCTGCAGGAGGAGCTGGTGATGAAGAAGGGAAGGGTGAGCAGGCCATGGCCCGAGTCAGGCTTCCAGGGCAGGAGCAAGGACTGCTGGATACACAGGATCGAAGCCCACATCACTGAGGCTCCCAAATTGCTGGGATTTTATCCCGTTCAAGGGTGCCAAGCACTGCTGTTAATGATTTGCAGTGCAGGAAAGCAAATATCCAAACACTTTGCAGCCCATATTCCCCCGCCTTTCATGCCTACACCTTTGAACACCCGTTTGCTTCAGCCTTCCCTTCAAGACTGTGTACTTGGCACATCCTCTCATGTCTGCGTCCCCAAATTCACAAGCCCTCTCTGGCTGGCTGGGGAGCGAGAGACATTTTCTTGCCGCCGCGGCGTTCGTGGGAAGATGTGCACGCAGGGGGGTGCAGCAAGCTTCACGCAGGTTCTTAGCGTTTCGACAGACTTCGCCGGAGGATTTCGCTCCTGGCTTGAGCCAGACGTGGGGCTGGCAGATGCTGTACAGGCTTCCCACGCAGCGCTGGCAGTGCTGCTCCGGTCTGACCCGCGACCACCATCCCCCCCGGCTCCCCCTTCCCTCTCCCCTCCCAGCCCAGGCCGGCGTCTGTCTTGAGCGGAGAGAGCTCTCCCTGCCAGATTGCGTGGTGGTTTTCTGATGTGAACAGATGGGAGTAGGGGGGCAGGCTACATCTGTTCGCCGAATTCTTCCACCTTCGCAATTGTTTGCAAATGGGTGAGAGCTCGGGGAGGCTGGGAAACTATGGGTTTGGGCTCAAAATGCTCTTTTCCTGTAACATGCCCAAGAGCGAACCTACGCTGCGTAATTAAAAGTTTGAGGCTGATGAGGAAAACACCTGCTGGTGCAAACAGCTTACCTCTTGCCCTGCAGAAGCACAGATTCCCTGCAGGAGCAGTGCTAGTACTTGCTTCAGTCCAGTTTGAAACCGCCCATGTGATGAAACTTCCCTTGGTATGCCATCCCACAGCATCCTAGCATCAGGGTGTCTGTTGTGAGATTCAGCATTGATTTCATTCCTGTTTCAATTTCTCATTACATTTATGTAAATGATTTTCAGAAGGGCTCAGCTCTCATTTCCCTGTGTGTGCCAGACACAGGCAGATGTAAATAGCTAAAGGAGGCTGAACACTTAGTGTAAGGTAGGCCCTAAATTCTTTCCCTTTCTGATTGTTTTTTATGCGCTTCAAACATTTGCAGGTTGTTACCATCCATGTTCTTTTCTCCCACTTATTTCTGGCCACACTCTCCATACAGCTCCCCAGTTTTCCTCACGAATCACACTGTCTTGCCTCCTGGGCACAATCCCCTCTCTTTCATCGTGAGCTTGCCAGGGGATGAACAGTCCCACCTCTCTCACCCTGTCTCTTTTCTCCAGCATAGCATCGCCTTATGGGCCCCCTGAAGCCCTTGGGGCTGGAGCCGCACGTGCTGAGCCCGAGCAAACCCACTGCAGACCAGTGCCAGGCAGGGCAGCCCTACTGGCTCGCTGTCAGCCAAGGATGTCCTCCCAGGCACCCGGTGTTGAGGGATTTGATCAGTTGAAACCATTTTTTGTGACCGTGCCTGGTGCCCTTCTGCCCATCTCGTCCTAGCAAAGCAGTGCCAAGACCTGGAAACCAGTTGTCGGTGTGTCAGGCTAACGGACCCCTGGAATCCTGCCCTGCGGTTGGTGCCGCCGTGCCGTGGGACTGGTTTCTCAGGAGGACAGAGGTGCCTGCCTCCCGTAAAAAGGAGTGTGAGCTGAGAGCTTGGATACCTCTGAAGCTCTGGGGGTGCATGTTTGTAGCACTCATCTGCTCTTCCACTGTGCTCCCATCTTCTCAGAAGCTGCACTTGGACTCCACCTTGCTGAGCATATGTCAGCCAAGTGTTTATTTTCCACAGGCAACAAATTGCCATTTTTGTGCCCGAATTAAATTTCAGCTTCTTACACTTTCTAACTGCAGATTTCTTTCTATTTAGAATATTCCCCTGTTTTCATCATTGCTTGCAGTTTCTCCCATTCTGTTAGCAGTTGGCGATTTCATTCCTGAACTCTTTATTTCTTCTTTCAGATCATTAATAAATACTGAAAAAAAAAAATCCGCCTTAATACACTGATTCATGCATTGCCTCACAGGGCAGAACTCATTACATTTGCATGAGCATTAGCCTTTGGTTATGAACCTTCAGCCAGTTTTCAAACCACATCACAGTGGCCCTATTCTGGCATACCGAATTATTTCTCCTTTAAGATTTTGTCCATTGATAATTGTGTGTGTTTTAACAAAAAAGGAAACACTCATCTTAAATACATGCTGCCTGTTATTTGGGTTTCCTTTTGCCTCTAGATGTTTAGCAAATTTTTATGCCTTGACATCGTTTTCACTATATTACTGTGAAGAGTGGCTAGATATAAAAGATTACAATTACTACAATCACTCCAGGATCAAAAAGCAGTACTATGCTTGCTTTTCTTTGGTCTTTCACTTCCTTCTCTTTTTAAATTGACCTTTAAAAAAAAAATCAAGCAGTTTAATCAGTCCATTACTGAATTCCCTGAATGCTTTATGAAGCTGCTGAGCAGGGCAGTCGGCACTGTGGTGGAGCCCAGCGTTAGGGGATTCAGAACAACAGCTGCCTTTCATCCAAAGCCTGGCTTGGCGTTCTCCATGAGTATTGTGTCAGCTCACCCTCTCTGGAACACAGGACTATCCATATTTTGATCTCCCTGGTGAGATGGATTCCAGTTTGGGCCCTATCAGAATAATTACTTACGCTTCACATCAGGGCTGATCATTGCTCTTGTTCCTAGACCTGAAGGTGACTGAGGTGCTGAGGAAGGCAGGGTTGTATTCTTGAGTGAAATGTGTCCACTAAATTCCAAGTGCACCTTTAAAAACTTTCTTCCTAGTGAGTATCAACAATGTTTCAACTGACCTCAGTGCAGTTAGGTGTGACCATATTAGACACAGTCACTTTGGGAAGCACAGTCAGAAATGTTCTCCTGTGGCCCTTCAGTCCTCCTAGACGTGAGAAGGGTTGCTTATTTCTGTGGAGAATTCCTACAAACCTTAACAAAGTACTCAGGACAGCAAGGAGCAGAGGCTATGACAAAAAATGTCTTTGTCTTTTCATTAGGAAAAAGCTACAGGCCCGTAATTCATACAGCTATGGCCAATTTCTCACCGGTTTAGTCAACACTTGTTAAAAACTGGCTTGGGGACAGTGGTTTTCATGTTATCCGAAGAGTCCAAGAAGAGACACATGATGCTGTAAATGACATTTTAGGCAAAGTGATGTTTTCTTGAGCACAGAAACGTTTTATATCTGAGCTGGATGCAAAGCATGCTTTGTTGGTGGTTACAGATGTGGTTTTCCTTGTGGTTAGGGAGTGACTGTGGGGTTTGAATGGTGATGTGGGAAATGGTCATCTTTCGTTGTTGCTTAATGAGGCAGGTGCCAGTCCTGTCATAAAACCTTGCAGGAGGTCTGGCTTACGTAAGGAGATGTTATTGTGCGTGCAGCTACTGAGTCCTCCAGTGCCCTCCTCCAAAGGACATCTTAGACATCTACAGCAGAGCTGATCTCCTTGGATCCCTTTATGGTCTGCAGAGAGAAAGAAGTACCCCTTGGGTAGGATTTGATCTATGAACATCCAAAATAGATCTGAAAAATTGTACTTTAGAAACGCGTACTCTTTTCCAGTGAATAAAAAGAAGAGTTTAGGGTGAATTGCTCCTGCCTGCACCTCTGTAAATACGTGAAATATGCCGTACCCCTCGATGTTTGCCAGAGGAGGAGAAAGACAAATAAGGTCATTTAAGATAGAGGTAAAATATTTGGGGTACTTCTACAATATAAGTCAAACAGACTCTGAGGCAGCCTGTGAGGTTTCCTTTCTGTACTGACAGCAAGCTCATGTATAAGGCTTGGACCCAGCCAGAACGTAGCATTAAAGCTTCTGAGATGTCACCTGCCTGAGCTTGCCCTGTGTCTCAGCATGCCACCAGGCATGGCCAGACAAGCTGTGTGCCAGCCGAAGGGACAGGAGGTGGCCATGGGGCATGGCACAGAGCATTGTGCTGGAGACTGCATGGAGGCATGGCCTGGAGCTCCTGCTCTGAACTACTGTTGGCCATAAGGAGAGAAGGCAACCGCAGGGACTGATTTGCCTGGTCGAAGGGTACATATGCCCCTTTTTCTTCAGCTACATGGCATGTCTTGTACTCAGAATTTATCCTAGTGTCTTAGACTTGGGACTAGAATGCCCTCACATCCCAGTGACACCTCTAGAAGGGCACTGAAGGCTTCACAAAAAGAGGTCTCCGATGCAGCTCTTGCTGTAGACAGCTGTGCTGGACAGCGGTGATGGTTTAATAAAAAGAGTTTGATTCCTGTCAAATTTAGTGCACAGAGCAGAGGTTGAAGAAGAGGTGCTTTTTATGCAAAAGGAGAGTTTGTTTAGAGCCTTTTGAACATCTCTGTGTTTTTCCCTTCCTTGCCAGGCTTTTAATGGTAGGAGAAAAGTATCACACTAGCAGTGTTACCAGCTCTGTGATTTTATCATGAGCCAGTGTTTGCTATTTTGCTTAAAACCCCAGCTCCTAAAAACAATGGATTGTGTGAGAATCTCTCAGCTCTGATTTGAAAAACAAAGAAAATATCTAGTGCTTTTTGTGTCAGAATAATGGTTGAAACATGACCTCGATTATATCCGAAGAAATCCAAAACCATATTTGGAATTGGTTGCATTTTTATGTGCATGTTTTGAAGCCAATTCTGTAATTTTTCTTTTGGGGGGGGGGGCCATCTGACTCATGGTTTTTGAATGCTTGGGGAGTGGTGCTATTACATTGGGGATACCACTGATATTTCCAACTCTGCTGAATAATTTCTGACACAAAAAGCTTTAGCTCTTTAAAGCAAAGAAATGTTTTAAATTTGTAAAGCATATAGGACAGGACCGGCTTTAAAAATATATAGCTCACATGTTTTTTTTGTGCTTTGCTGAGCAGCAAAGGCATTGAGCAGATCCCATGCAGTCCCTAAAGACAAATTGTAATGCTTTTTGGTATGCACAGAGAATACCCGAGTTAACCACAACTGAGGCTTGACCAAAAGGTCCGATCCCATGAATGCTCAGTCTCTTTAGGGATGGTGCTGAGCTCCTGGAGTTTTCGTACTTCCTAAGAAGACCCTCTGCACCTTTCAGAGTCAGGGCATTTCATAAAGACTGCGTAAATGCTCCTCTTGGGCAGCGCAATTCGTTGTCACGGTTAGGCAGCAGTGCTGCCGGGGGAAGCAGGTGTGGTGTGAACCGCTGCTGTAGGATGCTGGGACTCACATGTGTGTGGCTTAGTTCTAACCGCGGCTGTGAGCCAAACGTTTCCCGTTGGACCCCTGCCTCTAGAATTCGATGGCCAGCCCAAAGGAGACTCTGTGGGCACACAGTTCAGGTGGGACTTGGACAGAGCTGAGCACGTTGTGGTACGTCAGGTGTCAGAAAGCAATACCAGCCTTTGAGGGCAGCAGTAACTATTCTTTGTTAGGGCGGCGTTTTTCAGTTTCTGTGTTTAAACAAAGGCAGATGATAGTGGTAGAGGACATAGCTAATGAACTTGCTCCCTCTGGGAGCCCTGCAACACACACAGCGCCGGCACCTGGGAAGTGATGCCGTCCACCGTGATGCCAGTGTTTGTCCAGAACACATGGTAGGTCTGGCACTGCTGCCGTGCATTTAATAGCAAACGCTACTAAAGCATCTTCTGTCTTTTGTATACTGGGAACGTATGCTCACTAGAGCAAACCTCCTTCAGAATTAGCCATAAGATGGGGGTAAGGAACATTTTTCTTGCTGAGAGCTCCACAGGCCTTTCAGATTTATTTGGTGAGCCACACATTTGCAAAAACACATCCTGGGTGCTTGCCAGCAATAATGTGAAAAATCACACATGGGCTATAGCTGTTCCCAAGGCCTAATATTCGTTTCCCCAATGTAATCAAAAGACACTGGCAGAGTCCAGAAGCCAAACTGTGTCCCTGATTACTTAATTTGATGGGGTTATGTACATGGCCCCATAATTAAATGAGGCTGGCAGGGCTGGTGCTTGGTATAAAATTCATTACACTTTTGGAACGGTTGTATCTGGAGGGATTTTGAACGATGTGTTTTCCACTCTCACCCCTTTCTTTGTGTACTTCTTCCATTATTCCTTTTTACCTTTGTTGTTTTGGATAAAAATTACCAGAGGTTAATAAGAAGGAGGCACAAATTAGGAGCAAGATTGCTTAATCCATAATTGCAAGATTTGGAATGCTTAGATTTTGCAGTGTTGCTAACAGTCAGGGTGCTGGCTGCTTAGCACAGGACAGAAGCAGATCTGCTGAGATCTGCTGTAAGTGAGCGCTTGAAGACACTGTGTGATGGACGAGGGTCCCAGCGTGGTGTGAGACACCCCTTCCAGCTCCGTACGGGGGTCAGAAGAGAGGTGCGAGAGGGGCGGTGGCAGGGAAGGCACCCCGTGCCTTCGATCGGTGCTGGAGGGTCACGGGTCTGCAGGCCAGCTGGGTCTATCCCATTTAGGCACCTAACCCTGGGATGGACTGGGGTCCTGATATCAACTTCCAGTGCCAGATTTACACTGACACAGTCAGAGATGGGGAAACAGTCCCTTGAAACACGTCTAGTTGTTCCGTGGGCTGTGAACAAGTGAGTCCTGGCTGCCTTGAGTGGATTGACTGATGTCTGCTAAGGAATGAGTCATCTTGCACCTTGGCCTCAGTGGGATCATGAATACACTTCTGCTTTCTCTATCTGTCTGCCTGCTGTCATTAGCCATATAGTTACCTAAAATGTTTTCCGATTCATTTATGTCTCAATGTTTTGTTAAAATTGGCCAGCAAATATAAAAATTAAGAGTAAAGGCTAGGCAGATGCACCTATTCACATGTAAGTACACAGGGGGTAGGACTGTGTGTGCTTCTTTGCCTTAGAAAACCAAGCACAAAAAATCCCACCCTAGTAAAAGAGAAGACCAAGGAAAACTATGATGTTTTGGTTTAAGGAGAGCTTTGTGGTGGGACTTTCTGGTTCCAGGGTGCATGAGGGCCTTGCCCTGACTTCCTCCACACACTGTAACCCCACAAAGCACCAGCGGTGACTCAGCTCCTGTACCACTCACTGTGGGCACTATCTGTGGTGAATCCTCCCCACTCCCACGTGTTTTCAAATTACATTTTTCTTCCTCAGTGTTTGGTATAGCAGGCTACAGAGACACTTCAGTGTAATGTCCTTTTTGAGACACACCCAAGACCCCTTAATACCACATTCCATCACTGCAGACCGCTGATATCCTTCTCATTGAAGTAATAATTGGGTGCTGGTTGACAAAAAGCTCAACATGACACGGCAGTGTGCGCTCACAGCCCAGAAAGTCAACCATATCCTTGGTTGCATCAAAAGTAGCATGGCCAGCAGGTCGAGGGAGGGGATTCTGCCCCTCTACTGCACTCTGGTGAGACCTCACCTGAGTCCTGTGACCAGTTCTGGAGCCCTCCACACAGAAAAGACATGGACCTGTTAGAGCAGGTCCAGAGGAGGGCCACAAAAATGATCCAAAGACTGGAGCACCTTTGCTGTGAGGAAAGGTTGAGAGAGTTGGGGTTGTTCAGCCCAACAACCTCTGTAAGGGGAGACCTTACAGCAGCCTTCCAGTACCTGAAGGGTCCTGCAAGAAAGCTGGAGAGGGACTTTTTGCAGGGCAGGTAGTGATAGGACAAGGGGTAATGGCTTCAAGCTGAAAGGAGGTAGATGTAGATTAGATATAAGGAAGAAATTCTTTACTATGAGGGTGTGAGACACTGGCACAGGTTGCCCAGAGAAGCTGTGGCTGCCCCCTCCCTGGAAGTGTTCAAGGCCAGGCTGGATGGGGCTTTGAGCAGCCTGGTCTGGTGGAAGGTGTCCCTGCCCATGGCAGGGGTTGGAACTAGATAATCTTTAAAGTCCCTTCCAACCCAAATCATTCCATGGTTCTATGGTTCTATGAATAACCCAAAGTCACATTTTTACCTGATGTATCTTTCATAGTTTATTAGCAAGCACTCTGCTTCCACAGTTGCAGCTGATGGCTGATACTGCTAGCATAGCTTCTTTCATTTCAGTACCCAGGAAGGAAACTGTACGTGTCTTTAGGAGTGCAGTTAGCCATTTTGCTGGCATGAATGCCATCAACAGTCCCTTCTGCAACTGCTGAGTCTGAGCCAATATTTAAGAAGACAAGCCATTGAGAAGAACTTATCACAGCAAAAGTTATGGTCTTCATTTTGCAGTGCGTACCAGCATTGATGAACAGACCGTGCTATTTGTCTTCACTGATTTCTGTCTTGATAAGGGAAAAAAATACTGAATGACGAGCATGCAGCAATCAGGCAGGTAGAGTAGATTGGCACCCAATCTAAAGCAAAACATCCCTATCGAATCCCCACCCCCAAATTCACTTCTAGTTAGCAAAGTTTTTCATCATACATTTAAGGAAGCTTTTAAGGCTTTGCTCCTTAAAAAAGTTTTTTTCCTGAATCAGGGACTGGGTCCTTTAAGAGTGCTGTCTTCTGTGTGACAGGCATATTCAAAACTGTAAATCAGAAAACTCTTGCTACTGTTTTTCTGGAGCAATTCTATTCCTACTCTGACATTTTTTGCTAATTTGCTGACAATTAGCAGCTGAGGTGTTTATTGTTTATTATTTTGCCTGGTTTTCCCCTCTTTTAAACAAATGATCCAAAGTTAAACCTTATGGATCACACTTCTTTGTTTGCCGTTGTTGATGGATCATTTTCTGCTCAGAATGGAAATGATTAAATCATATAAGAAAGGATCATGCATGCTGCTTATTCTCTGGCATCATATATGGAAAAATATTGCAGTTGGTTGAATTGTCTAGTTGAAATTAGCCTTTAAAGGAAAACAAAACAGAAGGGAATTGTGCAAGTGGGTTCATTAGGGCTTTATCAGAACAAGGAGTGAGTGGTGAAGAGGGAGAAAAGATGACGGAGTTCATGTTCCTGCAGATTAATTTATCAGTCTTTATGGGTACATGAAAAGAAAATTACGGCTACCTATAAAGGTCTAATTAGGGCATCTAGTGTAAATTCTCTGCAGCTAATCTGGTACAGTTCATAAAAAGCTAACAATAAAAACATAATGAGGTGTTGCATTAAATGGGCAATATTCAGCAAATGAGGCTAAATTAAAAAAGGTCTATTGGAAAAGTATACTCTTTATAGGCCTTAAATTGAGGATAACTCATTAAATACACAGCATGTTTTGCTGTTTAGCCGAATAGTGACTAATGTACATGAGATGTGCATTCCTGGGAATGTTTCTGGTCTTGGGAGCAAGTCAGAACTTCTGGTAAAACCAGTGCAAGACACACCATGAGCAGTTGGGGAATAGTTTCATTTTGTAACGCTTCTTCACAATTCTGAACTTCATTATGCAGCCTGAGTCCTGCTGGTGAGCATTGCTTGGTGTAAGCTGTCCAAACTGGGGCAACTTCTGTGACCTGGCCTTCGTATTCAGACCTGGAGAATGGACATGTGTGAACTAGGCAATGGCGTGAATTAAAAATCTTATGTGAAACCTCAGTTCTATCTGAAAGGAGTAATTCATAATTACTGCAATCTGAGAGTGCAGAGAGCTCACTCTGAAAACTCATTCTAGAAAGCCTCCAAATGTAAAAGCAGTGTGAACAGAAAAGCAAATGAATTTTTTCAATATGATGTCAAAAAGATATTTTTCCTCAGTCATTGCTTTGACCACACCATTGTCTTTCTGTCCGGTGATTGACTTCCCCTTCTCACTTGCACCAGACATAAGCTACTGGTCTCTGCTGCGTGGGCTGTCTGTTCAGTCCCTACCTCCTCTGTTTCTGCTGCCTCGAACTGAAATTTTTAGTGGCCTCATTGGCCACTAATTGATTTTTCGAGGAAGTCTCTGCAGTTTTGGGGAAGAATTTTTCAAATGTACCAAACACCAAGTAAATTTTCTCCCTTTACCTTCAAACCCTTTGTAAAACTGTCATGGACAGATGCTTAGACAGAGCTGAATGATCCCGAAGGAGCCAAGACAGCTTCCTGCTTTGCTGGCCACAGTGGTCTCCTGCTTGTCGTGCCACTGCTGTCCTCCTCAGCCAGTCTGCACTCAACAGGCTCATACAGCCTTTAAGGCAGTGAGAGAGGAACAATTTCTGGGAGGCTGCTGCTCTGTGATCAGCTTTCTTATATGATAATGTAACATAAAAAATGGTAAAAAATGCATAAGGAGAGGTGGGAGTTCATGAGGGTGGCGATGCTTTCAGGGTGTATTAGAGCTGCGAGTCCTGGAGCTGCGCAGAAAGTGGGGCTCCTGTGAACACTTCCTAGAAATGCCATTCAGCTGCCTTTGAGAGAAAGCAGCTCTGTTCCCACATCCCTCAATGACAGAGGAAGAACATGAAAAACTGACGAGGCCAAGCACACCTTATAGGTGGTAGTTGCCTCGCCAAACCTTTCACTGCAGACGCAAATACACTGATCAGCTTGCTGCACGGTATAAAAATATATGTGAGTGCATTTAGGGGGAAAAAAAGAGCAAGTAGCAGAGTTTTGTGCATAAATTAACCAGATGTTTTCCTCTTCTGTGTAAAAGAACCAGACTTAGCCATTACGGTGGCATTCATGTCTTAGTAGGCCATTTTAGCGGAGGTCCCTGCTTCCCTGGCGTGTCTGCCAACTCAGAGAATTTTTAGGTTGCGGATGATTGGTCTAATTGGTTGTAAAATAAACTATTTCAAAGACCTGGCAGTCCTTACATCTGCCGCTCCTGGCCTAATGTGTTTGTGATGTATTTGCTGGTAGAGAAAAATGTTGCTGGACGTGTGTGCATTGGAAAGCTGTAAATTGTTTTTCCTTTCTTTTGTTTCTGTTTATCTTGGTTTGCAAATATTAAGCAGACGTAGTTCTCAATATGGACAAATGTGCTGCAAAATGCCACTCAGATGAGGAGATTGTAGCTGCTTTTCAATTATTAAAAGCATATGCAGAGGAATAAACTGCACAGCTAATTTCAGAATGAAGGTCTACAGCAGATGCATGAGCCCTGGTGAGTAAAGGTTTAGGTAACAAAAATGCCGATGCGTTTCAATGCATGTAGTGAAATCCCCAGAGATGAGGAGGGTTGTAGGTTGTCACGAACATCAAAATAGAAACCTCTGTGTCTGAGAGTGGCTGTTAAATGCCACGTCCTCAATTCTTCCAGTTACACTGTTGACAAGTGTGGAGTTTCTTGTGTGTTTGGATTGGCCTAAAGAGAGAATATGTCCATACAGGTCATGGATGACCAGGAGTTCTGGGTACTTTGGTGAAGAGAGGCTTTTTTCTCCCTCTACACATACTGCTGTAAGGACTGGGCCTCTTTTTTCCAAACAATTCTGTGAACCAGGCACATCCACTAAAACTAAGCTCTGGAAGAGGGGCAGAGGTAAGGGAGGACAAGGAAAGACGTGGCTGCATTACCACCCTCCACCCCTAGAATTTCTCTTTAACAGCCTCCCTGTGAGAAGGGAAAGAGATAACCTTAATAATTAACATCTGGCTCAAACCCAGCACTTCCAGGAGCCCTTACCGGTGTCCAAGAGGATGTAACTTATGACAAAATTTTAGCCATCGGTTGGGATGATGTTCAGAGCAGCTTCAAGGGGTAGAGTTACATATCCCGCTCCCTCTGCTCCCTGTGAAAATCCTGGCCTTAAGCCCAGGAGAGTCTCACAGCTTCCACGGTGTAATGAGAGCCCAGGCAATGCTGACCCATCCCACTCCCAAGCCCTGAACAGTAGGAGAGGATGCTCAGGCTGTTCCTCCCACCACAAGGCACAGCTGGACCCCACGCTTGGAAGGGGAACCAGCCCCGTCTGTATACATGGGGCACTCCACGGCTTGCTCGTCAGCGGGCGTTGGGTGTCTCTGGGCAGGGAGTTTGGGTTGTTTTGGTGTTTTGGGACTCAAAATGTGCAAGTGACTTCCTTCAGCTGTGTGTCGCAAAGGACATATTGGCTTAATGGTGCAGCAGGATCTCTAAATTTGCTTTCTTTAGTCAGTTTGTGTCACAACTTTTGTGTTGTTTGAGTGTGTAGGAGAGACCGTTGGTGTCTACCAGAGCCATTTGTAAGCACTTTTTCTCCTTTTGTCCTATTAATTATGTACAGAAGTAAAGCAGTTTAAGTACAGCCAAATATCCAAAACCTCTGGCACCATTCAATGGATAAAGTAAATATTTCTATACCTTATGAAATCAAGGGAGTTCCAGATCCTTCGTAGTTGGCTAAGAAGTGATACTCCCTTTATGTGCTTTCTGCAATATGCTTGTTCATAAATGTGTCATCTTCAGGAAAAATTTCTCATACAGGTTTCAAGGCTTCCTTGCAGCCGCAAAATCCTGACTTTTGCTTGTATGACTTTGTGTGCTGCTCTCGGGCAGTGGAGGGGGAAGATGCACAGTACTCTGCAGAGCTGCCTTTGCAGGACAGCGCTCCCTTCTTCAAGACCAGACCTGGTGCTTGCTCAGGACTGAGCACATCTACTGCAGATAGACCTGGGCCAGGCTCGGGCTTCAGCCTTTCCAGAAAGGCTTGCAAAGCCTGCGTTGATTGCAGGGCTACAGCACCCTCAGGGGAGCTACGCAATCATCATCTCGCGGCCTAGAAAAAAGATTATTTTGATGCATTTTTCTAGAAATGTTTTGAGCTCCAGCCAACCACTTAGGGCCAAATGCTGCTCAGAAGGTTATAGAGACATAACTGGAAGTATGCAAGTCAGTATTTCTCTGAGCAAATATAAACCTTTTCCCTCTTTATCTGTCTTTGGATGCCAGTTGTACTGTGAGGGTTTGAAGATCAATTTTGTCGTGACAATAATGAGAATCAATAACAAGCAGATAATAAAATGGTCATCTTCAGGGTGTCTGCAACAGGCAGGCATTATCTTATTATGATTCAAACCACCTGCTAGGGTTGGCTTGCTCCAGCTCCTTGTACAGTCTGCAGAGAGAAAGAGAAGGCTAGCAGGAGACCAGTTGTGGTTTGTGCCTTATTTAAATGTCCCAGTTACTTCTGTGGCAGCTTTAAAGCTTTGTCCATTCAAATCTGTGGACCATCCAAACACCATCTGACCAAAGCCTTACCACTCTGCAGGTAGGTTTCTTAGCTCAGCATGAGCCAGAAGATACCACGTGAACAGATTATGTATTGATTGTGCCAAGAGCCAGGCAATGTGAATAGCAAACAACGTGAGCCCCTTTTTTGACCTTAGGTACCAAAATCCTAGGGTGCAACATTAGATACCTAGAGTAGGTGGTCTTACTACAGCCCAAAATATTTTTTAAAAATGATTAGCCTTTGTAATGGGAATGTACAAACACCAGAAGCTGCTTTCTCAGAGGAACGAGTGAAAGCTGTTGGCTGTGCTGTTCCACTTCCAGAACTGGACAGGATTTGGGCAGCACCATCACCACCAGACTACTGGTGTTCCCAAAGCCATCCTGCTGCATCCTGCCTTCACACAGTGCTGCCTCACAGCCGCGTTTGTGTGGGATGCTCCTTTGCTCTCACTTATCGTTCTGCGTTGTTTTCACCAAAGACCTTTCTTTCACAGACCAGAGTTATTCCAGTAAACTGGGTTTTATTGTCTCACTTGCAGATTTTGTGGACAATTATTCACAGGGAAAATATTTATCTTGTTTTTCCCAATCTCATTTTTACACCTGCCAAATTGCCTCACCCTTTCCAACTCCTTCTAATGCCCATGAAGGTCCCATTGTATCATTTTGGTCCATTTCGTCAGCTGAAGAATGTATCGGATTGGGCAGGTCTGGCTTCACTGCCAACTATGACAGCTTATTCAAATGTCTCCTAGTATCCCTGGGACAATATAATGTTCTAATCTTAACCAGAATGGCATCAGATTTCTGGCATGACTCTATCGTAGTCAGTGTCATTATTAGCAAAAAGGTTTACTCCATAATGACCATCTTAATTTGGTTTATGCACTGAAATGAGACATTTATGATGCTAAGTTCTAATAATACTATTTTTTTGGTAAACCAGCAACCTTGAAAGAAAGTGATAAAGTAGAAATCTCAAGTTTGTTCAAAAATATTTGACCCCATCATGGCTCTAGGGAAAAAGTGTTGTGAGCGTTTAGTCAATGTGTATTATAGCTTCGGAAACCTGGTAGTCAATAAATGTTGTACTCTTTTCATTATTTTCTTCTTAAATCTCCTGGATTGGTTTTTTTTTTTTAAGCCAGTCTCGTGATTTTGAGGTCCAACTCTTGCATTTTCAACCCTGGGGGTTTACAGTAATATATGTAACGAATTTTATGGCTTATTTTAAAACAAGTTGTATAAACTATGGCTCTTAGGCCAGCTGCCAGTTATTAGGAATATATGGTTACTTCTTGATAAAAAACTTGCTGTTGCTGAAGAAGATTTATAGTTGCAACAAGATATGAACTGATAGGGGTTTAAGTCCATCCCATGCAATAACAGAATTTATGTGCGGTTTCCTCCTGTTTAATCAGTGATTAGAGTAGGAATGTGATGCATTTGAACCAATTGGTGCAAACTGTGCTTGTGGGAGTTACTTATTTGGCATGACTGGGACTAGGTGTGACCTTCAGCTAAAGATTTCATCAGATTCTGCTGGGAACTGAGTGAGGCTCTGTGGTCCAGTCTGTCCCCTCAGCTGTGGTGCTTCTGTTTCCCATGTGCCTGGGGATGCTGAGCCACCTTGGTACCCACTGACTTTGAGCTGAGTTGTCCAGCACCTCTGAGAAGTCAGGCCGCACAGGGATGCGGTACATGGAAGCATCCCGAACTAGGGCACACTTTGACTGCCCTGAGGGCACAGAGCAGTTTGGGTCATTGCTCCCTCTGTAGCTGCTCTTCCCAGAACAGGGAAAGGAGCTGGCCCAACAAGAGCGGAAAAACCAAGAGAGCTCCAGAGGGAAGGGTCCAGTTTCCAAGCTCTTGTCCTGGGACAGTGGCACAAAAAGGCTGTGGGGCTGCTGCCCAGGGAGGCTGGTCTGAAGGAGAGACCGAGTGGCATAAATTGACCACGATCCAGCATTGTAACACATGGGGTGAATTCACAGGAGGAGCTCATGAGGCAAAAACTGTGAATGGATAGAAGTGAAGCCTTGACTTGTTTACGGAAAAGACAATTGATGAGTATGTTGAAAACACAAGAAGGTGAGATTACAATCAACCAAAAAAGAGGGAGGCATGCTGGCCCAGCAGCCTGTCCCTGATTCCAGCTGTGTCTTGTGGTTTGAGCAAAGCAAGGCAGCCAGGGAGAGAGGAAAAGAAAGCTGAAAGAAGGACATCTCTTGGAGCGATGTGTAGGAGGGAAAACGGGTAGTAACCTCTTTTCTTAGCTGACTCCCAAACCATGTTGGAAGGAAGGCAGGGACAGCCATCTTAACTCCATATGCTTGGTTACCATTTGGTGGACACCTGTACCTCAGCTGTACAATTTAGAGACTTCCCAGGCAGCGTTCTGGGAGCCAGACTATCCTTTTAGTGCCTTTAACTTTTTCCTTTCTCTCACACATGCCTCCTACCCCTCTGTATCATGCTACTGGTTCTGCAAGGGAAGGACTCTGACTGCACTATTCCCAGCTGGGCAAATCTGCTGGCTGGCTGCTCCCGTTGTCCCAGGCCAGCAGGAAGGCAGGAGTGGAAGGAAAGAAGGATTTTGATGGCAGAGAGGAGAACTAGTGGCTTGGAGAGAAAGAAAAAAACCTACACCTGAAGGATGAGAAAGGACCAAGGAAGCACAGCCACGTGAAGAGACTATCTTGTCTTCAGCTGTGTTTGCCACAGTACACA
Source organism: Opisthocomus hoazin (assembly GCF_030867145.1). Lineage (NCBI taxonomy): Eukaryota > Metazoa > Chordata > Aves > Opisthocomiformes > Opisthocomidae > Opisthocomus > Opisthocomus hoazin. The sequence continues at coordinate 15,869,631 of NC_134414.1, read as the reverse complement.
TTTGCTCAAAGTATAATGGAGAAGAAATCTCTGAGCAGCATTATAAACATATCTCGCAGCCCTGGTTATACACACACACACATGCATAAATGGCTCAGGTTTCACTCCTGCGGATTATTATTGTATCACTGCAACCTTGAACTATACAGTCTTGTAAGCTGCGGAATCGCAGACCTGCTTCTTGTTTTTCCCTGGTGTGAGGCAGTATGGCCTGGAGGGGTGATCATAGCTGAGAGCATCGGTGAAGGAGCTTGGAGTCTGGCCACTCGCTCTCTGTGTGGCAACAAGTGACTTTGTGCCTCTCTGCGCCTCAGTTTCTCCACTGATAATAACAGGAAGGATTGTTATCCCCAAGGCAATCGTAAGCACTTTATTAGAACTTCTTGTACCTTTGGTGTTCAATAGCTGCTGGTGGTGGCTACAATAGCTGATTACATGTGGTAGAAACAGCTTCTTGTGAGACCCTTTCTCCAGCCTCTGGTGACTGTGAGGTAGAGCAGCAGAGGACATTGCTGTGGGTGCTCTGTGTGCCTGTGCCAGGATCCCCTGTTCACTGGGATCTCTGGAGGGAAAACACGTAGGCTTAAAAGGCTGCAGAATGACCGATAAAGCTCCATATCGGCATACTTCAGGAAAACTAATTTTCTTTCAGAGACAGGCACTAGAGAAGATGAATTACCATAACCTTCTCTTTTCCAGCCACAGGTTATAGTGAGGACAAGGCAAGAAGGTGCCAAAGAGGGGAGCAAAGGTCTCCAAGTCCTTGCCAGAGCTGAGGGTGTCCATTAACAGGAGCACAGGTCTGAGGAGGTGGTGGCAGGCGCCAGAGCTCGCCCTGGGGTGGGAAGCTATGCTGATGAGGCCAGCTGCAGACTTCACTGCTTTTTATTTGTCCAACACAGAGTTTTCTCAGATTTCATGTAGTATGACCCTGTTGCCATCATGCGTGGCCCTCTGGACAGAGTCTTGTTTCACCAAGGTTCATTTGAAGTCTAAGGCCTGAAAAATCACAACATCGCATGGCTATAACTTCCAACTCCTAGACTGTCCTTTCCATCACCAGACAGGTGATAGAATCACAGAATCGTAGAATGCTTTGAGTTGGAAGGGACCTTACAAATCATCTCATTCCAACCCCCCAGCCATGGACAGGGAAACCTTCCACTAGACCAGGTTGCTCGAAGCCCTATCCAACCTGGCCTTGAACACTTCCAGGGATGGGGCATCTACAGCTTCTCTGGGCAACCTGTTCTACTCTCTCCTGTCTCCAAATGTGAAGCCTACAGAAACCTCTTCTTCCTGTAATATTTTTTGCCAGGCTTGTGATGCGCAGTAGTGTCCTCTTTGTAATATCTATCTCTGATGGCAACAGAAGAGTGCTCACACAATTAGATGATTACACATGGTTATATTCTTTTTATTTCTTCATCTTTTTTTTCAAATGAATAGCTAGCCCTTTTTTAACTTTCGTTCCCCTCAAAGCTTCTGTCACATCCCTAACCTTAGGGGCAGCTCAGAAGTAGAGAGGGCTTTCCTTTTTCAGCACATTCCCATCCTCCACCGTGTAAGTCCACAAGCCAAAAGATGATGTGATCCTAGCAGCCCAATTTTTGTGTTGAAAGTGCGCATTGTGCTAAGGCTCTTTCTCCCTGTACTCCTCTTTGTGCACTCCATGAAATGATGGCATCAGGGATCATAACTCAGCAGCTATTTAGTATGATGAGAACACCTTATCCTTGGTGCCTTGCCAGCTCGCCTGACGACGGCAGCAGTCTCGCCTTGGAGGATGGTCTCACTTCAATCTCCAGGTCTCTGAGTCCTGTGATTAGTCCAAAGGTGTAGGTCTTCCACCATGGCCCATGCTGCCCTGCAGCTGGAGCCCCATGGCCTCCCTCTCTCTCTCTGAGATCCCTGCGTCAGGCACAGCTCAACCCTGCTCCGTGGCACTCTCACGGATCACAGACAAGAAGAGAAGTTGTGAAGTTGCACTGCCGTGAGAGGGAGTACTTTAGGGGACATTTCTCAGTCACTGGAGCTACAGGGACTCCTCCTAGGTCACATCCTACATCTGACATCTAGATCTGCACCACAAGGAAGAAAAAAATCAGAAATCAGAGCTGTCCCTTTCAGAAGCAGAGAAGAGCTTGGAAACATGAATGCAGTCACTTCAGACCTACGAGTCCAGTAAAATACTTCCCTCCTCCATTACTACTTGTTTAAAAAAATATATATTAATAATTAGCGCTTTTTGAGCCAATTCCTGATTGTAAATATTGGGGGTGGGACAGGAGGGAGGAAAGGCTGAGTCACAATTTCTGAGTGCTCAGCTCTTCCATAGTGCTTCATCACCAAGGATCTCAAAGTGGTTTTGACATATGAATGAGTTAAATTTCACCACTTCCTACTCAGGCCAGGAAAACCTTTGTTGAGTTCATTCACAGATGAAATGGAGAAAACTTTTAGGTCAGAGTTTTCCAACCTGGATACTTCGTGTCAGATACCAAAGCTAGAAATAACATAAAAATGTAGTGGGTTTAAAGTGCATTTATCCATCCTTCCACTGTCACAGTAACAAAGAATTACCCTTTAATTAAAGAATTAATTTTGCATTTAACCAGACTGATGAATTCAGTGGCCTACTTCTGATCTGGTAACACCTCCTCTGCCCCCACCCAGAATTATCTATGAAAGCCTGAAGAGGAGGCAGCTTTAATAGTTTCTGCTGAAGGCAAGGCTTCTCATCACACAAAGTAGTAGTATCCTGCCTTCTTCCCTCTCTCCTTCCCTCCCTCTGGTTTTCTGTGTCCAGGACCAAGGCAAAAGCATTAGAGGTGCTGGAGCCTTCAGCACCTTCAGCTCCAGAGATATGTCCTGTCAGGCTTTCACTCCTTCTCCTTCTCAGAGCTCTTGCATTTAAGAAGCTGACCCTGTCCACGGACACCATCTGCACTCAGACGATAGAAGAGTTGCCACGAATCTGCAAAACAAAATAGTGGCTTGGACACAGTTAGGCCAGTGGAAATCCATGTGAAACCAGCCCAAGTTAAGTGAGTTACCCTCAGACCATTCTGGGGACAAGAGCTGTGAGTGGGAACTCCAAGGAGCCTGCAGGTCTCCTGGAGCTGCCTGTGGGGCAAGCCTGGGGTGTGCTAACCTGCTGCTCTTCACTGAGCCGTCGGGGCTGCTCACCCTGGCTGGGGTTCTCCAGAGAGCTGCCTCCATTTATCCACCTCCAGCTTCCCTGCCTGGACCTGGCCCAGCTCATCTGGGGGGAAGCTTAGGTACCCCCTCAAAGATCATCGAAATCTGTGGTCTGTAGCTTCAGAAGAGTCACTCTGGGTGTGCAGGACCAGACACAAACCTTTGGCTGGGTGCGAGACCTCCCGAAATGGCTGCATTCTCTTCTTTCAGAGCGTGTCTTGCAGGTAGTGCTGTGCTAACAGGATTTTTGTGAGAGTGGCATATTACAAGGCACTACGAGTATCCTCAAGGCTCTGGGCTGAAGTCTGTTTTGCCTCTGTATCCTGACTATCCGAGCAGAAAGGCTGGCTTAGCTTGTAAATGTGACTTCACAGAAACATGGCAAAAGACAGAGATACCTTAAGCCAGTAAATGTTTCCAGATGAGGGCATTTCTGGTGAACTTTTTACTTCTGCCTCTAAATGAGGCACTGTTAGATTTTTACAAAGATTGAAAAGATTTGAGCTTTAGGGCAAAGTGTGGTGGAACTCTTTTCTTTCCTTCTCTTTTTCTCTTTATTTTCTTCTCTTTCTCTCTTTTGCCTTCTTTTATTTCTGCTTTCTTTCTTTTTCTTTTCTTCTGTTTCTCTCTTTTGCTTTCTTTTATTTCTGCTTTCTTTTTCTTTTCTTCTCTTTCTCTCTTTTGCTTTCTTTTGCTTTCTTTTCCTTCTTCTTTCTTTCTTTTTCTTTTCTTTCTCTTTCTCTCTTTGACTTTCTTTGATTTATTTTTCTTTCTTATTCTCTTTTTCTTTATTTCTTCTTTCTGAGTCTTTCTCCATTTTTCTCTCTTCCCTTCTCTTGTGTAAAACAAGGCATCTAAGAAGAAAGAAACACTGCTGTTGTAAAAAATACAGCTTAGTTATTCCTAGAAGCCTATAAGCAGAGAAAGAACAGGCAAAAGAGGGAGAGCAAGCAAGTTTTGACAGTAATAGCAGTGAGCCAGTGGAACGTCTTGAAAGAAACTAGCCTTGTCTTAGGAAATTAAAAAGACATGTGTGTAGCCGTTAAAAAGCCTGAGAAAAGTGTCTACGGTTCTCAAGCAAGGCAGTCCTGCAGGAGGAAGTTTACAAGAGCTAGGAGTAGTAGTATCCGTGACTTTAATCTGGTCTTGGAAATTATTAGTTCTAAGCGTGCTGGAAGGAATTAAGACCAAACAAGGGTTTTCAGTTTAGAATCTGAGTCTTTGATGCTTTATGAAAGTAATTTGATTGCATCAAATGGGTCCCAGGGATAGGAACCTTAGTCCATAAATATCACCAATCCACATCATTAAAAAAACCTCAATCTGCACTTTTTTTTTCTTTCTTCTTTTTGCAGTGCTAATATTCTTTGGACATAAGAGGCTCGCAGCTGAATCAGCAGGGAGATTGATTTCTCTCTCTCCCTTTAAAAGAGGGAAAGAAGGTCCCTTTGGGTCAGGGTTAAGGGCTTGGAAGGGGCCTAATGGGAAAGTTCATCTCGCAGCTGCCAACGGTATATAGTACCAGGCCCATGGATAACAACAGGATGTGGGTTTTGAGCACTGTCAGCTCCTTCATGATATATTTCTTTTTAATTTTCTCCTTTAAAAATAATACACCAGCAAAGAACATTCTTTATTATCATAACAAAATCTCTGCTCCAGTGACTCTGAGATGTTCCTAATTGTTTTCAATCTGTCAGAAGCGCTTTCTGTTTGCATTTCTGCAACCACTCAAGAGATTGCTGCAAAAAAAACAAGCTCAAAAAATAATGGCCTGGCCTGACTCGGGGGTTGGGTAATGGGTTACAGCACTTTCACCTCGCTCACTGCTGCTGAGCAGGAACCAAAGGCTGAACTGGTTGGCCCTAACTCGAGTATCAGCTTTGCAACAGCCAATTTCAAGCTGTTGTTAGCACTGGAAGTCACCAAACAGGCACAGTGACAGTCAGTGAGTTAAAAATAAACTCTGGTGGTGGTGGAAGGCACAGGGAAAACACCCCATTCACCCAAGTGTGGAGATGGAAAGTGGAGGGGAAGAGTGCATGCAGCTCTTCGCGCTGTCATCCTATGAATGACAAATAGCAATGTGTTTCCCACAGAGAAAAACACATCTGATCTAACTTTTCACACTGTTTCATAAAAAGTGATCTCATTAATGTGAGAGCAGAGTGATTTCTGGGAACCAGCTTGCCCTGACTGGTGGCTGTGGAGCCTACAAGAGGAGGCGATGCAGGGCAGCCTCGTGCCACCGTGGCTGCGTCCTCCTTGGTGCGTCGTACTGGTCTGGCTGTGCGATGGAGGAGCGGTGGGAGCAGAGGGGCTGCGGGAAGGCGGTGTGCAGGAGGCCCCAGGCCCCCCACAGATGTCTGCTGGCAGAGCTGGGGCACACGGGCCGTGGGAGGAGCGCCGAGGAATTTTCCCAGCATCGTTCCCTGCGTGTGTGGGTGTTGCCTCCCACCACGGAGCTGGCGTCCTGTTATGCCTCTCGGTATCACAGCACGAATGGTGGGCCCCCACCCCGGAGGGAGTCCCTGCCGCCATACTGCAGGCTGTAGGAGACACATCCGACCTTGAAGAGCTGCAGAACTAAGACGGGAGAAAGAGCTGCCCTGTACAGCAAGAAAGCTGCGCATTGAAGGCGGCACTGATGTTACCCACAAGAAATGCCCATTATTTGTCAGGCCTGTCCTTCTTCATTAGTCGTATTGTGACCAACGGTCTACCTGCAGTTTGGATCACTTCTTGAGCTTGGTGATAAGATGCAGTGGTCATGATGACTGTGGCCCATAGCCTGAGAGAAACCTGAATCCTGATCTGGTAGACTTTGAAGGCAACCAGAGAAATGAGAGGGGCTGTGGATCAAGTCCACTGAGGTTTATTCAGGATCACCCAGGAAGATGAAGACAGGACTGGGAAGTGAGCTCCTCAATCACAGCTCAGTGCTGTAACGGCGTGTTGCACCGGGACCGTCCTCCCGCAGCTCTCCAAGGCCATCAGGGCTCCAGATGTCTCTCCATGCAGAAGGAGCTGAAGAAGAGTCAGGGCTGGTTTTGCATGCGTAAGCAAAAAAGCAGAACCTTAGGAACTGTCTATTGGTATGTTTGGAAGGCACTCATCACCCTGGCATCTGGTATGCCCTGAGCTGCTGTCAGCTACCAGTGCTGAGAATTCCACACAAGAGCTCAAGAGCTCTGACCACCCCTGGAGAAAGGTCTGGGTGAAGAGTGGGTCAGCACGGACTATGCAGAACCCAGAGCCTGAGTCAGGCTGTCATTATGAAGGACGGGAAGACATGCCTGTGTCAGAAGGGGCTTGTCCTGCCACTTTGGAAGTCATGGCTCCTTTTGTTCTGCCATAGACTTCCCACATGTGCCTTAGACATGGAGGTGTTGCCTTACTCTGCCTCATCAGGGAGCTGTAAAAGATGGTCTGTTTCCAGTCTGCAGGGGCTCTCATGGTTGCTCATGCATGTAACTTTAAAAACTTCACCGTGGAGCAAACCATCTTTGGGACCCCTGCTTGGTCTCAGTACTTGGGAGGAAGCCCATAGCGAGAAAAAACATGAGGTTTCCGTTCCCCACTGCTGCACAGAGGTGGCTGAGAAGTCTTTTAGTGGGACATGGTTTCCCACCTGTTTTGCACTGGCATAAGGAGTTCTGCTAAATGCAAGGCAGCAGTCAGGTCTGTGCTTTCCCACAGGAAGCACTGGACACAGAGATAAGGTCCTCCGCATTAACGCTGAGATAAAAAAATCTCTAACAACTAGGAACGTGAAGCATGGCAGCCACAGTAGCCACAGGGTGTGCGGGGGCTCTGTCACATTTTTGATGAAGAAGCAAAATTGCTTCCCCTCTCACCTTCCTGGGAAGGTGGAGACAGACCCTTGGCTAGCCTGGCTTGTCAGGAGCATTGCTGCTACTACTCCTTGTCCTCCCCATGCTCCTTGGCCACCTTCGCTCTCTGCAGCAGCGTACGGAGGCGCACAGCGTGGCTGCAGGCAGCAGAGGAGCAAACAAGCTCTAGAACAAAACAGAAAGTATGTTGTCATGCAATCCTCATTAATAATGGAGAAAGAGTGAAGAGAAACACTAAATATAAATGATATTTCTTGCTGAGAAGAGAGGGAACGTACTGCACCGCTACAAAGAGGGAACATGAAAGGTGAAGCCTTTCAGAGTTTACATCACTCTTCCATAAAACAAAATGTAGGCTATTTCATTTACCGCAAGATTTAGCCAGGCAGTGGGAAGACAAACATCACTAACAAATAAACAAAGAAATCCCTTGTATACTGAGATTTTTACCATCTCAGTCTCTTTTTTTTTTAATTTCAGTTTGAAGTCTCCAGTTTTCTTTCTTACTGCTGGTTCTCCAGGGAATTTCTAATTTGTGCTGAAATGATAAGGCATTTTCTCAGGTCAGGCAAGCGTGGCCCATATAGCACTGCTCAGCAAATGCGTGCCTCTTGGAGAGATACTGCCAGCAGTGACTGTGGCTTAGCAAGCAATTCATTATTCGGGGCCATTGGGCTACTCTCTGGCCCAACGGTCCAGTTAGGTGTTTTAAAGATGCAGGTAACTGTTAAGTAGAGAGCACACGTTACTCTGCCCGTAAGTCTCTGCCATAGTGTGACATGGAGACCTCTGAAGATTGCGGTCCCTGCGTTCTTTCTCTTTTATGCTGGTCGTTAATCTCAGAAATGCATACGAAATTGATTTCCTTTTCACGACATTGTTTTCAAATGACTCTTCTGTTTTCTTCTGCTTGGCTTTTGGCGATCTCAGTGCCTTGGGAGCTACAAGGAATATAATGCAGAGCTTTTCTGAATGCTTCAGTGCCGAAGTCGTCAGTGCTTGCTCCCTCCTGTGTTTTATTGGTTGAGGGTGCACCAAGGAGGCTGCAAAGGGTAGGGGCACCAGGGTGGTAAAGCTCAATGCAAGAATTAAAGTCATCATGAGAAATGAGATCCTTCTGAGCTGACAGAAGTAGAACCAAGAGCAGAACTTGGATGCTAAACCTGCTAGTTCTATGGGGTGATGTTGTTTTCTTAACTACAAAGTCCAGCAAGAGAACAAGGAAGAGTCGATTGCTTTAATACGCACTGCACTGCTGAACAGCAAAGTTCCCAAACAGTGAAACTCCCCCAACAGCTCTCCCTTCGCCTGCGAACAGCGAGCTTACATGCAGGGAGGGGGAAAAATGCAGCCGCATTCCTTTCGCACTCCCACTCGCCTCTGAGGTTCTTCCACTTCCTTCCTATGGCTTTTTTTAGAACTGTAGTGTTTTTCTCACGTCCGGCAACAAAGGATGTTTTGTGCTGCTCGCTGAGGTTGTTGGTTTCTCTTTTTTTTTTCTTAACTTCAGATGCAGCTATCATGTTTGAAAATATCACTCTTGTTTGTGTGGGAGCACAACTTTTTTTTGCTCTCTGATACCTTATAAGCATGATCAGTTGCTGGGAATTTGTTTAGTTGGTTAAATTCTCCCACCACACATTTGTCTTCTCCTGCAACGCTCTTATTTACTTGTGGAAAGCACTGTGCTGCAGCCCTAAAGGTAGAACAAAATTCGGGAGATTGCAGTTATTTCTCTGCCCTGTTACTGAATAAGAAATGGAATCACTCCAGAACTACCGTGGTGCAGCTGAGAGCAGAGCATGGTGCAAAAATTGGTTCATAAAATGCATAGCTCATAAACCTCACAAAACTCTTGTGATGTTTCCAGTAAAAAGTCCAGTGAGGGGACAAGGAGGAGCAGATCAATAATGGAATCACTGTCTCCAGCCCCTAGAGTCAGCTCTCCCGTTTTACGACGGTGTAACATCATGAGATCAGAGTGGAGAAATGCATCCAGGATTAAACCTCTGGGGTTTGATATATTCTTGTCCCCAATTACTATAGCTGGGCCTTTGTCACGGTGATGAATTGACTGCGGTCACACACATTGACATTGCTTACTTTGAGAAGTGAAACTCCAAACATCAGCCATCGCTGTGTCAGGGACCCTGGATATTGGATATTCAGGCATTCAGTGTTTCCAATTTATTATAATTTGTAGGCAGCTAGACAAGGTGGGGGGAAAGCCCACAGACAGCCTGGAATTGTACCATAAATCTCCAAAAGCCCTAACATAATCTTTAAGACTACCTTCAGTTCCTCAGGCAGGGAGCAGGAGTGATACAGTGAGCTTGATTTTGACCTTTTGCTCAGCAGTGCTGCACAGGTATTATCACACTGTTGGCTTTGGCTTCTGCAGGCGTCGGTGCTTAAGTGTCTTGGAAAGGAAGTATTCAGCTCAGTGAAAAAATGTAAGCGCTGCTATCTCAATGCCTGCTTCATCTCAATAGCCAGGGTGAAGCAAAGGGGAAATCAGAGGCTGCGAGTCTCCGCTGCCTGGTGTGGGAATCCCTCCTGGTTTGTGCAGATGGGGATAGAGTGAGGTACACAATCTGTCACACTGGAGATCTCCTTCGTACTGCACAAAACTTAAGAAATATGCATACCCATCTCACTTGCTGAGTGGTCTTTCCAGATTTCGGAGTAATACCAACACCAGCCCTCCAAAATAGTCAGCAAAATTCAGGAGCCTGCTGGAGCTCTTACAAAGTCAGCCCTCATTAAGAAAACTATTTGATCGCTGCTTCTGTGGCATGTCTGGTTTCCTATCCCTGCTGCTAGGTTTCCCAGAAAGGAACGAGGAATTCTCCCTCGTTGTATTGCAAAAGCCTTGTGAGAGCCTTGGAGCCTGCTCTGGTTGTGTGAGCCCACGGGTGTGCTCCGGGGAATCACAACGCCACGCACACGAGTGGGGGGTACCTGAGCAGGGTGACCCTGGGGCTTCTTCACAGTTCCACTGAGACTCTGTTGCCCGTCTTCCCCCTAACGCTGGGCTGAGCAGAGGGAGAAGCTTTGGGTCTGAGTGCCTTGAGTCCGTCTCCCCGTGAGCACCACGCTTGCTCTGAACGTCTAGCTCCAGGCAGTTACTCTGCAGTGCCATCCATCTCCCCTCTTCTGCTAGATTATTCCACCCCAGCCCCCCAGAAAGCCACACATACCCAAGCCACCGGCATCCCTGCAGCCCAGGGCTGAGTTGAGAGCATGGAGGATGCTTTACACCAAGAGGCCAGGCAGCAAACTGAGAAGCCCAAGGCAAGCTAGCTTGTTTTTTCCTGCCTATTCTGCTACAAGGGCTGTGACTCCGACAGAGTCAAACACCCGGGGTGGTAATATCTTCAACAACAACAGCGGTTTACCAAAAGTGAGTCAGTCTTCCATCGGGTTTGGCTAACATGAGCTAGCAAACCTGACTTAACCTTAGCCTTTTCCTTGGTGTAGGTACAGCTGCTTGCAGCTGCTTCCAGAAAGGCATTTTAGCTAACGAGCGGCTGGGTGAGAATACTACTGGCTGAAAGGTGGTGTCAGATGATGTCCATGGCGAGACCTGGCCTGTACAACAAAACCTTGCCAGCAGAAGCTGCTTTTGTCACTGCAGTGGGGCACGCTGTAACAGCCTGGTGAAAAGTCCTGGCTGGCTTGTCTGTGACCTGAACAGATTCACATCCCCGAGCCGTCAGCTGATGGTTCCTAACCCAGCAGACATCATGGCTTACGCCAGCCCCACGCCTCGGAGGGAGGAGGTGGTGCCCGTGGCCGTAGGCAGCGTGCTGCGGTGCGGCAGTGCTGCGAGGTCGGTGCTCATCCACACAGAGAAACTCAGCACTGGCAATGTAGCCTGGGAAAACAGCCGGTGGTCTACAGTCACCTCACTTCGCAAGTCAAGATAAATCAAAAAAATAGGTAAAGCTTGCTGGTGTTTTAACTTACAGGACAGAAAAACCCTTAACTACTTGCCCAAGTAGCACTTTCAGTAACAGCAGCAGGGAGGGAGATGCTCTGAAGGCTTTACCTTGCTCCTGTGCTGTCCTGGCCATCCCCATCGCAGCCTCCAGCTACCCGAGGTCACACTGGCAGCCTGGCCTCGCTGCTACTATTACTTTAATGTTGCTGGCTTACATTTATTTCCATCCCATTAGAAAAAATACAGTTTAAAGCTCTGTCCCTAGAGGCGGCTGTGGTCCTGTAAAGCCAAGCAGGTGTTGCTGTGACACCAGATGGGACCTGTGCTGCTTCCCCACTGCCGGGACATTCCCCAGATCAGGAGCGTGATGCCTTCGTGGCCATGAAGTGGAGTCTGGCACAAAGAGAGGAAATGCACCTACTTTGGCCCTTCCAGTAAATGTGATTTATGAGCAGGAAGGATCCACCTTTCAAGGCAGGCAAGCGCGGCGGGGCAGAGCTCCGGTTAGCCCAGCCAGGGCAGCACCCAAGGCTGCGGTGCTCCATCCCAACCACAGAGCTGCAAGGAAAGGGAGGCTGAAGTTGTGTGAGACAGCAAATCTGCACAAAAGCCCAGAGGAACTGCACTTGACAGAAAAACACAGCCCCTAGATCTACTCTACAAATCCTGAACAACCTCTGGATAAATTTCAGCTGAAAACTGGCTCTTTCATGGCTGTGATAACTGCACTTGACAGCCAAACAGAGACCCTTTCATATTTAAAAATAGAAAAGGCATTTAATTATTGGAGTCAATATAAGCCAGGAGCTGGCACAGTGGCAGAGCAGTGACTGTAGCAACCGGACTGTAGCAGAGGCTGTGGTGGCTTTAGAGCTCATGTGCCCGTCTGCCCAGGGGGATCCCTGGCCTTGGGGATGCAAAGCTGCTCAAGCACGGGTGCAAAGCAGATTCATGCCCCATGGCGGCGGGGTCAGTAGGCAGCAAAAGTGAAGGTGGCCTCTGAAACCTCCCAAGGAGCTTGGTGGAGTCAGCGCTGCTTTGTGAAACCCAGGCTAGCTCTGCATTTGGGCATACTCAAGCTGAAATGCTCGCATGTCTCTGGTTTACTCTTCTCCAGCGGCTGTGCGCAGCGGGTGCTAGCGTGTCAGAGGTAAGCCTGGGTGGTACAAACACCAGCCATGAGGTTACCAGGCGAGCCCTGAGAGACAGAGCCACTCACTTCTTCTCGTTCCCATAGCTGGATACTCTGCTTCAAGCATGGGATGATGAAGCATCTTTTTCTCTCCCAATGTTTTCCTGGGATAGGCCGTGGTGTGAGGTGGTGATGGGACTTGGGGACTCCTGGCGAGGTTGCACACAGGGTCTTGGCAGCGTCTGACCTTCGGTTGGCTCCACGTCTTTTGAACATGAATGAATGCCCCAGAAGTGAGCTTTCCTCATCCTCCAGGAAAATCCAGAGCTTTTTACTGCAAAGCCCAATTCTTGCCACTTGCTAGCTACAAAATGTCCTCTTGGGTTAGCAGCTCAGCGAGGTACTGAAAGTCAGCTGCCTTAGACACTTCATTTTCTGCTGTGAGATCCTTGCATGTGACCGAGCCTGCTGATGTTTGGTGAGCCTGAACTGAGGGGAGAAATGAAAGGAGAAGCAGGTCCCGAGCTGGAGGAGACTGTGGTTAGGAAACCGGGGTGGTGCTCCGATGTGAGCCGAGGAGAGACCTTTGAAGTGCCGTCTTTGGGCAGCTGCCTGGGCCCAAAGCAAACACTGCACAGGACTTCCACTTTGCTTACGATAATGAAAGCAGTTCCTGGAATGATTTGCTTGTCCTGACAGCAGCACAGTTTGGTTGAAATATGTACAAATTCAAAAAAAAAAAAAGAAAAAGAATAAAAGAGGAACTTGTCAGAGAGGCCATTCCTTGGACCGGCTGTTCTCACAGCCTCCTTTCGCTGTCCAAACCGGTAATTCACAGCAAAGCCTCGATGCAAGCACACGGTGGCTGCTCTTTTAGCATGATCAAAGGAATAATTATACGCGGTGGAATTCTCTGAACACAAAAATCGCGTGTGATCCTCCTGGCGTGAGGAAACGGCTGCGTGTCTGCAGAAAGCTCCCATTTGCTCGGCAGACAGGCAGCCTCAGGCTGCAGCCAAGGACAGTCCCTGCATGCCGCCATGGAACTCTTCCTCAGCTGCCTTCCACCGGGCAAGCTTGCTCGCTGCTTTTGGGCTGTCCGGGTGGCCGGGGGATGTGAAGATCCTTTTGTTTCTCAGTGTATTCAGAGGATGAAGGGGAGATTTCCCTAAAAAGCGACCACTGCTTGCTTAGTTTATCCTGGAATGGAAACTTTATTAATAGAAGCAACAGCAGCAACAGGCACCCTGGCCCTAGCAACAGCAAAGTGAGCTCCACAGTTCGTGATGGGAAATACTGCAAAGTGCTGTGCTTCGGCAGCAGACTTTGTTCATGGTGTCCCTCTCTGCCTGTCCCATCACTTCTGGGAGCTGCAGGTCAGGAATCCAGCCCTTTCTTCTCCCACTGTACAGGTTTCTTTTCACCCCCCTTGGCAGTCAGTGCAGCGTGGTGCCTCCAGGGAAGGACACTGCTGGGCTCTGTGGGCGAGGGGCTCTGTTGGGTTGTGAGGACACATGGTGGTGGTGCGAGCCCTGCTAGAGCTGCAAAAGGTTCCTCTGGTGCCTGAAGTCAACGGGGCAGCACTGGGCCGCCCTCGTGTTTGGGTGGTGCGGGCTGAGCTGAAAGTCACTGAGGCCCTCGACTCCCATGCTTTTCTACCACAAGCCTGGCTGTTGTCCAAGCCCAAAGCCTCCACCCTGCAGGACTGCTGCTGGGGCATCCAGCTGTTGCGCTCCAGTTTACCTGCGCCTGCTCTCCCCAGACCACACAAGCTCAGGTCCGTAGGTCAGGTCACTTAGAATGGGTGTCTGGGGCCAAGATTGCCCATGTAATTGATGCCTTATATAATGATATGGAGTTTTGGGGTGGCCTTGAGCTCAGTCAGTCACCCTCTACACCTTTCTAAAGGGAGTTTCACTTTGTCAATGTACATCATTGGCCCCATCCATTTGTTTTATCTCCTCCTCTTCATTCAGTCATTCCTTAAACTAGCCACTAGCTCAGACGAGTACTGTCAAAATGCTGTTGACTGCTTGGTGGTCCTGTTAAGATGCTGTTGACTGCTTGGTGGTCCACACTGCATCATCTTCATCAGTTTTTCATATCTCTTTCCACATGCGACTGTAGATTATCTGGGTTGTTTTTGTTAATAGGAGACAGATGGGAATTGGGTGTCAAGTTGCAATTCTGAAGCGTAGGAGCTTCATAGCCTTTTTTAAAATGCATGATATTAAAGATTATTTAAAACAAAATTAGTTCCTGGCATTCAACAATTAGTGAGGCAAAATAGATGCTCAATAGAGAGGCCAGAGGAGGGTAGTTCTTCAGTCTGAGCAGTCACCTCGGAACCCCAGGCTGACATAATCACATCTGGTACAAAAGGCCAGACTCTCACATGCTCTAAATCGCCCATGTTTGCCCTGGCACTGTGCAGCACTCAGGCCAGTGGATTGCATTGCCTTTCTCAATCAGGTGATATACAGTGCAGAAACAGTAGGGAAGGAGAAAGGCTGGCAGCACTGATATATCTAGGACCTTGTGCATTAGACAATCAGGTTCTGTGGAACTTACTTTGCCTGGGTCTGTTAGTCAATCCTTCAAAATCAAAAGCAAGAGGGATTTCTTGGACTAGGGCACACACAGTCCTAAAATGAACTGCAGGACTTTTACACATGGCTGAAGAACAGCTGTACTGGGTCTGAAAGGGAGATGTCAAGTCCAGGATCTTGTCCTAGTTCTGGCCAGGAGTGGATGCTGGAGGAAAAATGTATGAAAACAGGCGAACATGGCACAATCCTTTTCCTGATGCAATCATAAGGCTGGGAGTTCCTCAGCCAGAGACAGTATCTCTGTGTTTAGTAATTTCAATGGACTTTCCCTCCAAAAGTTTGTCTAACTGCTGTTTTAAATTCTGGCCTCTGCAACAGCTGATGGCAATGAGCTCCACTGTTTAATTTGCACTGGAAGTAAACATGCTTACTTTGGTTTGCTTGAAACCTGCTGCCTGCTAATTGCATTTAATGTCTTTTTCGGAGAAAAAGAAGGGGTTGGAGACTCCAAACTCACCAGATCGCAGGTGCCTGGTTACGAGGCATACGCAACCATCTCATGCTTCCCCTCATGCATTCGCTGCAGGGTCAACCTCCTGCCCTGACCATCTGCAAGCTTCTCACCAGCAGCATCTAGCAGGCAAAGCCCCCATGCAAGACCTCTGGCTGCAGTTCAGCAGGTGAATGGGCAGCAATGCCGGCTCCCAGTCCTGGTCCATCCTGTCTCTTACCGTTGTTTCTAGCTTAAAGTCAAGTTGATATTGTCTCGGATTTTTCATGAAAGGGCATGAAAATGGGACGCTGGAGAAGTGCCTCTGCTTGGGTCACCTGGAACAGAAAGGTATTGCAGATCTTGACTAACTGGTTTTCAGAAGCCCTCCAAGCACCTATTAAAATTCACTACCATGATTGCACGGACCACCACAGAAATCTTAATGTGGCCATGTGGGGATGTGCAGCAGAAGCTCTGACAGCAACTGTCTTCTTATTTACTTACAGAAAATAATTTATGCTCCTACAGTCGCTGTCGGCTCCGTTTTTTCTTTCTTAATTTATACCCCTGGAGTTCTTTTCTTGTCAACTAGTAGAAAATACCCTCCTGATTTAGACCCCAAGGTTAAATATGCAAAGTTGTGTAACACCTTGATGTCTCCCTACTTAAACTGCTCTGCTCCTTTTTGGAAAGGTGCCCTACTCCACTCCCAGGTTTCATACTGTGTCCAAGGGATGCTTGTAAACCGTAAGAGAGTTTTCTTGTATTGGTACAAAAATGCCATCAGATTATTCTGGCAAAGTACCCCTAGTGTGGACACATCTGGCAAAGCTGTACCGGTATTGGAAAACCTCTTTCCGCAAACAAAGCGAGTTCTACCAGTAGAAGTGTGGGTTTGTCACTGTAAGTGGGACTACACCAGAAGTGACTGGCTCAGGGTAGAGCTGGCGCAGGGCAGGGTTGGAGCAAGCTCTTATCTCCCACAATCTTGAAAAGCGGGTGGATAGTGAGGTGACAATGTTTGCTATTGATGGTAAGCTATTAAGGGTAATAAAAATGGAAGTTGACTGCAAAGAGTTGCAGAAGGCACTCACTATGGTTAGGAGTGAGGCAATAAAAGAGCAGACAAGATTAATTTAGATAAATGTGAAGTGTTGTGCATGGGAAAAACTCCTAACTGTAGATGCCAGTTGATAGACTGTAGGAATGAGATCCTGGAGTTGTAATAGCTCCGTGAAAACAGCAGCTTGTTCCTTGATACCAGCACAACACAAATCAAACGTCAGGAGTTATTAGGAAAAAAGAGGAAACACAGAGCCCTGCGAATTCACTAGTTCTGCCTTTCCTTCTCAGAAAGGGTATATTAGAAATAAAAATGTACTGAAGTTACAAGGATAACGCAAAGTATAGGACAGTTTCTAGATCTTTGGGACTCCCTTGTCAGAAAAGGGACTAAGTGAGAGGATATGGCAGAGGTGCTGACAACCATGAGTGCCCTCCAGTGAGTCAGCAGGGAACAATGTGGGCTGTTTCTTTCAAGACAAGACCTATGGGACACCCCATATGAGGAGGTGGTGCCGGGTGGTAGACAGGCAGAGCGGGAGGTCTCAGTTAAACTGTGGAACTTGTTGCCGCATGGTGCTGTACATGCTGAAGATTTGCAAGGTAAAAAGCAGTTACACATATCTCAGGAAGAAAAATCCATTGACAGCTATGAAATGCAACCACTCTAGCTCTACCTCAGGAGATCCATAAGCAACAAACAGCTGGCAACTGGTGGAAAATATAAAGGATTTAGTTCTATATGTTCACCCCATTCCCATCCTCTTCCCTGTGTACCTGCTGTCAGCCCAGGCTGGAGACAGCACGCTGGGACAAGCTGGCCTTTGGGCTGACCCACTGCAGAAATTCTGAAGTTTGGGATAACCTTAATTTACATCACTTTCATTCAGATGTAAAGCTGGGATCATGAGTTGAAGCTATGTAATAGTAAAGAATCAAAGCGAAAGTAAGGTTGTCGCTGCAAGAAAAATAATCTATACTTCAAAAATTGTTACATCATTAAAATAAATGTTAAAAAAAGCGTACAGTGGAAAACTGGAAATTTTAATAATAGTCATCTGAGCATTGGAAAAGTGTCTTGCTAGTACCCCTAATCATTTTCTGCTCCTGTCTGTCGTCAGCTTGTTTAACATGCAATCTTAGCTTTCAGTCACTTGCAAGAAATGTCTCACATCTTGAAAGTTTGCATGATGCAAAAAATGTGCTAATTGGACTGGTTCGGTTTTTCCAGCTCCTCGGAATGGGGAAGAATAGTTCTGCTCGACTTCTCACGGGATAGCCGTCTGCCCCTAGCCTGACAGCTTCAGTCCCTCGGGGCCGTGCCCCCTCGCATGGCTTTAGGGAGAGGCAGAGGGCTGGCACACACCGGGAGCGACACTGCGGCCAGACCCATGGAGATACCACTGGTTCTTGCTAATGTGGCTTCTGCTTCTTCTCCAGCCCTGAACTGCCCAGCCTAACGCCTGCACTGTCGAGTTTTCTGGGCACTGTTAGGGTTTGTTAGACAGCTCTTAGGCTTCCTCCCCGGAGTCAGCTGCATTTTGATGCTGGGCAATGGATCGTCAAGTTTAGAAGCGAACACCCAGAGTGCTTTCAGAACTACAGAAAATAGGTAATTAATTATTAAGAAGTAATTAGCAAAGAAAGAGGTTTACTTCAAAGTAGGGATTTAAAATTTCACTGGAAGACTGGTGTTCTTCCCCATAGAGGCTTGTAAAGACCCATGGAGTTGCTGATAGTGCCAGACAAGCACAGAAACACCAGCTTGTTGACTGTGGACTTGTGAGACGTTTAAGGACAACAGGAGGGGCCTGCACAGCTGATGTCCGTCACTTGCACAAATAGCTGAATAAACAGCGTAGATCCGAGGTAGCACGGAGCAGTCATTGCAAGAACTGGCTCCAGCAATGGAAAGTTAGGAAAGGGGAGCTCTTGGTTTCTCTCCTGGCCCGACCGTCTGGCCAGGCAGAGCTGCGGCACTGCGGGGCTGGTGAGGAAGGACTGGTGATGCCTCCCCAAGTGTGCTCATCCCAGCTGCAGTGTGGGAGGGCGAGGATGTTGGAGAAACACCTCTGCCCCAGGACGTCGGTACAGCGGCTCAGCCTCCTCGGGGAGGAAGTGGCTTCCATTTAAGGAGCTGGAGAGGTTCTTGGCAGGGATTGCTGCAAAGCATCCCAAATGCTGGGTCTCCTTGGCAGAAAGGCCAGGGGCAGCTCGAGCTCTTGCTTTGGAAATGCCTTCTTTTGTCAGCTTGAGATTTTCCAGAATTTCAAAGCGGAAAGAAAGAGAGGGGTACAAGGAAGCTATTAAAGACACATAAAATAAACTTGAAGGGGGGAGGAAAGCGTGTTTCATAGAGAAACCACGCACTTTATTCGAGGGAAGAATCGGTGAATGCTTATTATTTTAACAAAGACCTCTTCTGTCGCGAACAGGAGAAGCAGATGTTTAAAAGACGGACAGGAAGCGGCTGTGACAAATGAAAGGATTTTTGATTGAATTCATGAGCTGTGTTTC
Source organism: Opisthocomus hoazin (assembly GCF_030867145.1). Classification (NCBI taxonomy): domain Eukaryota; kingdom Metazoa; phylum Chordata; class Aves; order Opisthocomiformes; family Opisthocomidae; genus Opisthocomus; species Opisthocomus hoazin. Next base: position 15,850,880 of record NC_134414.1, on the reverse strand, counting down.
CTGCCAGTAATTCATTCAGCTGTAGGCTAGATCAAAACATAATATTATGGTTTAATCAGCACGCTTTTTAACATGAAGCCAGAATATACAAGCTCTTGGTGCTACAGGTAAAAAGCCATTAGTACAGTTGGCTCAGAGGCTTCTTTTAATTTAATTTTTCATTCTTTTCTTTTAAGCAAATATGTTGTCCATCCGCAAACACCTGAAAACTCCTAGAGAGCCGTGTTTTGGAATTTGCACAAGCAGGTGTAGGCAGGGTAAAGCACTTTTGGGGCACGGCAGATGAAATGGGCTGCCTAAAAGTAGAGTCTGACTTCTGTTGCAGCCTGAGAAAGCTCAGCTTCCTACCGACTTCAGGGAGCACTAGATCAAGCTGGTTATCCTTGGGGAAAAAACGTCTGGCATAAGGATTTTTGGTTTTTTTCCCTCTGCACAGTTCTGAAAAAGCAGAGTGTGTGTGTGTGCATGCATACGCGCCTGCGCATGTGTTAATTTTGATGTTTTCTGCTTCTTTTCCTTCCTCCTAATGAATTCTATTTGTTTACAGCCTCAAGGAAAGCTTGTCACTAGAAATTTCCTTTTGAGTTTTCAGCTCGAGATTTCACAACCACAGAGCCATTGCAACACAGTGATAAACAAGCTGAGGGAGGAGACTCTGGAGAATTGAGGCTTCTCTTTTTCACCATTTAGTTAAGTAAATAGTTACCAAATGTGCCGAGAGATAGAGAACTTTATCCCTACCTGTAATGAGTATTAGCAAAAGTGGATTTTTTTCCTATCCAGAAACTTAGAGTAGGCACAGGAACTATTTGAACAGCTTATCCTTACACCACACCTTGTCAGAAAGGGTCGGATGCTGGGCTGTACTCCTGGGACACAGCACCGGGCTGCCAACTTTCAGGGAAAATGGAAAAGAGGGGCTGCAAAAGCTGCACAAAGCTCAGGGTCACAGTCCTGGCTTTGCACTTCCCAAGGCAAATGCAGGACCTGGCTGAAGCCGAGAAATGATAACCAGGATAAGCCCCATGCCCAGACAGCAGCTGCCTTCCACCCCGCTTGGCTGGGCTTTCGGAGGAGGGATGAGGATGCTCTGCCAGGCTTCCTCCTCTGCAGGGGTGCCGTCGGCACAGCTGGGATGCTGGGCCATTCTGCACCGAGTGTCTCCTTTGCAGGTCTTGGTCCTTGGATTAAGCAGAATACCCATCGAACTGCCATGATAACCAGGCAGCCTTTCTCTGCTGCATTTAATCCATGGTAAAGTTTCTACAGGTGACCCCCTCAGTATATAAATATATTGAGGGAAGCCTTGCAGTCATGATTTCCAAGGTGCTCTGGGATAATGTGGATAAAGGCTGCTTTCTAGAGGTAGGGATGAAATTCTAGGGCACAGACTTTCCTTACTGCAAATAAAGTAGAGCTTTGGATCAGCCAAAGCTTTTTACCAATACTTGTGAAATTTAGCAAGTGGTTTTGGCGATGGGAGAGCAGGCATAGCTTGACATTTTCGAAATAACTGAAGCAGTTTGGTTTTTCACTAGGAAACAAAGTTTTGTTTTGAAATTTGTCTCAGCTTTGTAATAATAATGAACAGCAAGAAAGCAAATCCTTCCAGGGAAACAAAAATGTTTCAATTTAAGTCGATTAAATATTTTTCTGTTCAGCCCAAGTTGAATAGAACTTTTCATTTCTCTGAGGAAGAAAAAAAGGGGCTTTGGGCCATCCAGACCAAGAAAAGGCAGTCTAAGGAGTAATAGTAAAAAAAGTTTTTTGCCTGTTTCTGTTTGTTTGGGTGTGCAGTATAATTATTGATATGAGGAAGCATACCAGATGTGGAGGGCCAGATCCCTCACTTAAGCAGACAAGACCCATAACACAGTTAAGGACTTACACACTAGACCAGCTGAGCTAAGGAATAAAGACAGGGGAACTAAATGGACCTTCCCTCTCTTTAGCAGTGGAACACAGAGGAGCCACCTCACCTGTTCAGCGCACAACCTCATCCCCCATCTGAGCAGCTAAAGAAGGTGCGGTGGGATCTGCTGCCAGCCAGCTGTTTGAGACAACTCAAACCATAGAACCACAGAACAGTTTGGATTAGAAGGGATCTTTAAAGGTCACCTAGTCCAACACCCCTGCAATGAGCAGGGGCATCTTCAACTAGATCAGGTTGCTCAGAACCCCATCCAACCTGGCCTTCAGTGTTTCCAGGGATGGGGCATCTACCACATCTCTGGGCAACCTGTGCCAGTGCCTCACCACCCTCATTGTAAAAATTTTCTTCCTTCTATCTGGAGGTTAGAAAATGGTCTGAGTTTTCCAGTCTCCCAGCCGAGGCACAGCTTGCACTAATCCTCTCTGTGGTGTAGCTGGGGGGGAGGCTCCCTCCTCAGGTCCTTTTGTCCCACAGAGCATCTTCACCGCCAGAACTGCACCCAGTAAGTGGCGGCTCCTCGGTAAAGAGTATAATCATTAATTGTCAGCTACTGCTTACGCTTTAATTGCTTTTGAATTTTAGCAAGCAGCTCCTCATTCATAGCAAATTGGCATTTCGTACATTCAAGATTGTGCTATTAGCTGCACAATAGAGAGGCTGGTTTTCTGTAAATATTGAGATTTGGTAATTATAACCCGACAGTTATTAACACTCCACAGCAGATAAATGCTTCGGCTGCTGAATCTGCTGTGGGCAAACCTCCTTCCGGAAGGAGCGCCTTATCAGTGAGTGGAGGAAGGCTCTAGCTGCCATACTCCATTAACACCGCGTTAATGAGCCAAGAGCCCACGCACCACAGTGAAAACATACCCTGAAGTGTAGCAGATGGGCTCAGAAGCCAAAGCCACACAATGGGGAAACCTAGGAAATGATAGCTGAATTCAACAGAAAACAAAAGCTGGGCAGCTTGGCCCTCCTTGTAGTAAATATACGAGAGTAGCAGGCATTCTTGGATCTTACTGGGTGAAACTGTGGCTGTGCAGGACTTTCCATTGACTTCAGGAGGACGCAGGTCTCATCTGGTTACAGGCAGTATGTCAAAACCCACCTAGAAACCACCAGAAACCACTGCTGATCGCCTGAGCTCTGCGCCGGCGTCTCCAGTGAAATCCTTCAGCGATGCTCACGGAGGACTTGTGATTCAGTCCGTCAGATAACTGCACTGCTAACCCACAGCAAGGCTTCACACATCTTGTTGCTAGAACCGCTTAAAATAAAATAAACAAAAGCAAGTTGACATATGTGACTGAATCAGTGTGGAGGGAGCACTAACACGTTAATCGTGTAAGCGGTCAACAACTGTCGATTAGTCATATGTGAATGACACTTCCCCACATACTAGTGAAAGTTCTACAGCATAATTCATAATGGTAATGATGTCATAGCAGATAAAGTCCTCACACTTAAATGGATTTGCTGGGAGGCAATGGCTATTGCACATGGTTTTTCAGAATTTGTTCTTTTACAGGCTAGTGAGTCTGCCAACCTCCCCACCAGCTCTGCATCACTCTGCCTCATTGTCGTTAGTGAGGATGTTCTGTACATGAAGCATAAAATTAAAATTAAGTAGCTTTCAGTTGTATATGCCAGACAGAGCAAATGCATCCTTGAAGCCCCTTGATGAAGCTGTGAGTAGCTACTGGTTTTCCTGCGCTGTGCCTTGTGGGCAGCAGTACTAGTGTCGACATGAGCATTCTGCATGTCAGCCTGCTGAAATTTCCCCTGTTGCTGCTTGGGAATGCAGAAGGAGTTCAGACAGAGGAATTCACTGCCTGTCTTCCAGAGGTTCTGATGCGGTTGGGAATTTTTGGACAAAACTGCTTGCCTACCAAATTTTGCTACAGCGGTCATTGGGAAGAGTTTTTTGGTCAAAAAGGAGATTTTTCCGTCATCCAGCAGGATGCTACTTGCGTCTTGCATCCCTGCCCTGGTCTCTGTGTCAGTGTGCCCAGGACAGAGGCAACTGATCCCCTGTGGCTCCCACTGGACAATGATCTCTGCGCCGTGGAGACCCTCAACTCTGTGTGTGCCTGCTCAGGAAAGGAGCAAGCACCAAGGAACTGCCGTTTAAAAAATCCTTGTTAAAAATGGGGAAAGTGAGTGGTAAGGATTCAGTGTACCTGATCCTCCAAAGGGGCCTCCTGCTCAGCACGTGGCTGGGGCCGGTCTGGAAAGTGGAACACTTGGTAGAGCAGAGCTTGGCCCGAGTTCATGGTGCCAGGGCTGGTGAGATGGGAACACAACCTCAAGCACATACTTCCCCTTTCCAGAGGCCAAGAAGACCCTTTGTTTAATAATACAGGTGCCTGTATTAAATATGTTAAAGTGATAGTTCTCTCTGTGATCTTCTGCATCAGACCTGCCAGACAGTGGCGATGGTAAGGCACCTTCACCATGCCGTTCTGATACAGGATGCTTGTCAGGGCCGTTTTCTGATTAACTGAAACTTTCTTTTCCTCTCTCTGCTGCAAACAGGGCTTGTCACCTGTTTCTCATCTATGCTTGTTATAGAGGAGAAGTAATTGGTACATCTGGGCGTTATTGAAGAAATGCCTTGGCTGAAGCCATAATGTGGTAATTACAGACTGAACTGAGCCATGCCGATGCAGTGTAAATGCATTTGCCTGAGTGTGTGATATGGTCATGTGTCCATTCAGATGGCTTTTCTGGAGAAGAGGGAGGAGGGAGAGGGGCAGCGTGGAAGGCTGACCATGTCTGACCTATCCTCTGCCTGTGCGGTAAACCTCGAAGATACAAAAACCCTATCATCACAGCGGAGAAACAACAGGGTGCCCCACTGTAAAATGGACCAGTGGCTCATTTTCCAAGTGGCTTGTTCCTCTGGGGGTCGAATTACCCTGTGTATGACAACTTGCTTCTGGTCTTTTGTAACTGCAAGGAGACACCAAACCAAAGTAGCTCGTTTTCACTGTTCTGGTGGTGCTCTCTGCTAAATAGCAACACATGACTGCTGGTACACCACAGAAGCCAGTAACGTAATGTAAAGCGTGACGGCAGGCTCTGGCAGCAGCCTGCGCTGTCTGAAGGAGAGGGGAAGATAGTACGGGGAACCAGAAACCTCAAATGGCTTTGTGTGTGTGTGTGTGTGTGTGTTTTGAATGAGGCTCCTAAACACATCACTGCAAACTTCCAGCCCTCACTCCTGGTGGTGACACTTCCAGTGCAGGAGAAAGTGTTCAAAGCCTCGGTGGTGTTTTACATCATCGGTGCATGGCACATCACAGAGCCACACAGCGACAGAACGGTTGAGCTTGGCAGGGACCTCTGGAGGTCATCTGGTCCAAAGCCCCTGCTCAAGCAGGGCCACCTACAGCCAGCTGCCTAGGACCACGTCGAGGCGAATGGACCATGTCCATTGCACTGAGCTGGTAGCATCTTCTTTCTGCCATGGGGTTTGGGTGCAGCTCTGCCTAGCTCAGGTGGATGTTAAAGTTCAGAGGGTTTTTGCCTTGAGGGAGATTGCAAGCACCACTGTAAGATGCTGCTGCAGTAACTGAGCCAGCCCCCATACAAAACTGGATGGGTGATGGGACTTGGATCTTTGGCTATCTCTTGGTATGTCATTGCTATGCTGTAGGGTTAGAGGGGTATAGAATTTCAGAATACAGGGGAAAGGTAAGCCTTCTGGAGTTCAGCATGTTTCTGGGGACACTCTGGCCTCCAACCTGTGTCTCTTCCATAGCTTGGTGTACTGCATTTACAGGGAATGCTGTGGTCAGGAAGGAGGTTTTCATGGAATCAAGGTTATCAGGAGCAGTCAACATGGATTCACCAAGGGGAAATCATGACTGACCAATCTGATAGCTTTCTACGACGGCATGACTGACTGGGTAGATGAGGGGAGATCAGTGGATGGTGTCTACCTCGACTTCAGCAAGGCTTTTGATATTGTCTCCCATAACATCCTCATAGGGAAGCTCAGGAAGTGTGGGCTGGATGAGTGGTCAGTGAGGTGGATTGAGAACTGACTGAATGGCAGAGCTCAGAGGGTTGTCATCAGCGGCGCTGAGTCTAGTTGGAGGCCGGTAACTAGTGGTGTCCCCCAGAGGTCAGTACTTGGCCCAGTCTTATTCAACTTCTTCATCAATTATTTGAATGAAGAGTTAGAGTGTACCCTCAGCAAATTTGCTGATGACACAAAACTGGGAGGAGTGGTGGATACACTAGCAGGCTGTGCTGCCATTCAGTGTGACCTGGACAGGCTGGAGACTTGGGCAGAGAGGAACCTGATGAGGTTCAACAAAGCCAAATGCAGGGTCCTGCACCTGGGGAGGAACAATCCCATGCACCAGCACAGGCTTGGGGTGGACCTACTGCAGAGCAGCTCTGTGGAGAGGGACCTGGGTGTCCTGGTGGATGACAGGTTGACCATGAGCCAGCAGTGTGCCCTGGCTGCCGAGAAGGCCAGTGGGATCCTGGGGTGCATTAAGAAGAGTGTGGCCGGTAGATCGAGGGAGGTTCTCCTTCCCCTCTACACTGCCCTAGTGAGGCCTCATCTGGAGTACTCTGTCCTGTTCGGGGCTCCCCAGTTCAAAAAAGATGAGGAGCTACTGGAGAGAGTCCAGCGGAGGGCTACAAGGATGATGAGGGGACTGGAGAATCTCTCCTACGAGGAAAGGCTGAGGGAGCTGGGCTTGTTCAGCCTGAAGAAGAGAAGGCTGCGAGGGGACCTTATAAATGCCTACAAATATCTGAAAGGTGGGTGTCAGGAGAATGGGGCCAAGCTCTTTTCAGTGGTGCCCAGTGACAGGACAAGGGGCAATGGGCACAAACTGAGGCACAGGAAGTTCCGACTGAACATGAGGAAGAACTTCTTCCCTCTGAGGGTGACAGAGCCCTGGAACAGGCTGCCCAGGGAGGTTGTGGAGTCTCCTTCTCTGGAGATATTCAAGACCCGCCTGGACAAGGTCCTGTGCAGCCTGCTGTAGGTGACCCTGCTTTGTCAGGGGAGGTTGGACTAGATGACCCACAGAGGTCCCTTCCAACCCCTACCATTCCGTGATTCTGTATCATAGAATCATGGAACGGTTTGGGTTGGAAGGCACCTTATAGATTATCTAGTTCCAACCCCTGCCATGGGCAGTGACACCTTCCACCAGATCAGGTTGCTCAAAGGCCCATGCAGCCCGGCCTTGAACACTTCCAGGGAGGGGGCAGCCACAGCTTCTCTGGGTAACCTGTGCCGGTGTCTCACACCCTCGTAGTAAAGAATTTCTTCCTTATATCTAATCTACATCTACTCTCTTTCAGTCTAAAGCCATTACCCTTTGTCCTATCACTCCATGCCCTTGTAAAAAGTCCCTCTCCAGCTTTCTTACAAGCCCAATTTAAGTACTGAATGGTGGTTGTAAGGTCTCCCCACAGACTTCTCTTCTCCAGGCTGAACAGCCCCAACTCTCTCAGCCTTTCCTCACAGCAGAGGTGCTCCAGCCCTCGGATCATTTTTGTGGCCTCCTCTGGCCCTGCTCCAACAGCTCCATGTCCTTCCTGTACTGAGGGCTCCAGAGCTGGATGCAGGACTCCAGGTGGGGTCTGACCAGAGTGGAGCAGAGGGGCAGAATCCCCTCCCTTGCCCTGCTGTATTCCCAGGGTGAGGTTCGTCCTCCGCATCCCATGGGGTGCCGTGCCCTGAAGTTTCTCCAAATGCAGAGAACTTACCTGCGTATTTTGGGGTAGTGGCAGTTTGTGTTCGCACTCTTCCCTGTTTTCATTTTTTACATTAAATTGTCGTACCTCTGATCTGTAGTGAGCAATACATTATCAAAGATATTAAAATGGATGGGTATAATGGTCTTATCCTGTACCTATGGAAAAATCCAGTATGAGAATGGGGAGAGGTTTAGCCATAACACAGGCGAAAGTGACATTTGCAGAAGACAGAGCTGAGCAGGGCAGCGTTGGTGCTGGACGTCTGCAAGCTCCACGCCAGTTGAATATCCAGCTTTGTTTCCATAGCCAGAGACTACCGTTTCTATTTCTTTCTTTTACCTTTTTTTCCGATCAGGGAAAAATTACGTGCTTTTGGGTTTGACTACAATGGAGCGATCTGTTCATTTAGCTGCTGAGAAGGGAAATTAACTTCATTCTTATCCGTCTACCTTATTAGCACAAATATTGCGGCTGCATTATCCTATCCAACATAAAACCCTGTACAGTAGAGCCTTTTAATTGTCTGGCTAATTGTTTGGCCTCGGAGCTGTCTATTTCCAATTGTCTGATTCTCATTAGAATGCCAGCTGACACCGAGTCCTCCAAAGCTCCCTTTAGTTGCTTTTAACCACTTCTGGACTAATTTGGTGGTGTTGAAAGCACTTACAGAAAGGCAACCAACAATAAGAAACACAGTGCAAATGTTTCTCTTCTCTAATGCATTCAACATTTTAAATCTTGGCCATAAAGGAGTTTTGATGCTGGTTTAAATGCATGTATCCCTACAGAGTCACAGCATTGTTGTTAGCGTTCAGAAGTGTGGAAAATACGTGGACTGAAAATCTAGGCACAAATGCTTCACGCCTTGATATGAAATATCTCCTTCTGAAACCAGTGGGTTTTTCAGCCTATGAATAAGGAATAAATCAGGATGGCAGGGTGGCAGGCCCCCAGCAAGAGAAAGGACCGGTCTGTATTACAGTGCTCTTTGTTAACCCTACATTAAGCATTTCTGAGGACAGCCTACAAAACCTGAACAAGACAAAATCTTGGGTTCACACTCTAAATTCACTGCCACATATTATTGCCATGTAGCCCTTTTTTCACTTTGTGATGCTTCAGCACCCATTTCAGAATCTGGCTTAGTCCGTTGCTGTAGTTAGAAAATTTTCCTGTTGTCTGTTCCTTCACTGATCTGCTTCAAACAGCTCTCAGCAGTCTAGTGAGTCACTTGAGACTGGCCAAAGCTTGTCCCATGTTGCCATAAAACTGAACAAACACAAGCAGATAGGAAAACTCAGAGGGGCAGGGCTCCCTCAGAGTTGTGTTCACTGCCACCACCACTGCGCTGAGAGAAGATGGGGAAAAACATGTGTTCGTGCCGAGTTTTGAGTGATGTTTGCTAACCTAAAACCTAGAAAGGGATTAAAACATGGCCAGCTACTGAAACTGGAGGGTAGAGGACTGCTGTGGGTTTACTGCCAGTTTTAGCACTGGATTCCTTGATCACAAACATGGGAGAAGAGTAGGAAAGGCATCAGCACTGCTGAGATGGTTTACTGTCTTTCTGCAGGTAGGAGGACCTCTTGCTTGACTAGGGAGCCTTGGCCATTGGAAGCCAGTGCCCCAAGACTGCCTTTTGCTGCATCCTACCAGTTCGCTGGGCAGATCGAATGGTTTCAGAGAGCGTTAAAGCTTGGGAGGCTGTCCACAGGCTTTCCCAGCTTCTCCCTCCACTGCAGCCCAGTGAGCAGATGGGCAGAGACAAGGGAAGCCCTGGCAGCCTCTCTGCTAACAGCAGGCATGGCAGCTATCGGCCAGGGCACCCGGGACACCCAGGTCACCCGTCCCTGGCAGCCACGGCAGTGAGCGTTGGAAGCGTTGCATTTGACAGCTTTCAGAATTAGATACTGCGAGATTGCTGCTTCATAAAAATGTGGTCTTTGGGGATTTCCCTCACAATTCTTGGAGAAATTCTTGGAAGGGTCACGTATGGAGTTTGTGAAACTCCTGCATGTTGTCCCAGCCCACCCCAAGACTTGCCTTGTGTTCCTCTCCTGAAATTCCCGGCAGCACCGTCCCCCAAGATACGTTAGCTGCCTACTGCATCGCGATCTAGAGCCAAAGCTGTTAATGATATCTCCTGCTAGCAAGGGCAGCTGAGCCCTTATGTCTGGCGTGTACAACTTCTGTTTATATCTTGTTCAGAAGATGTAGTAGCAAAATTTTATATCAACAGTTCCTTCTTACTTGAAAGATAAAAATGGAAGGAGAATAAATCTTCTTGCATCTTGCAACTTGGGGTGCCTGTTCCGAAAACAGGTCCTGGAGACCACAGCCAGGATGATCATGGTTCAAAGAGCAATACAAGACCACTGATTCATCCTGGCAGCTCTTCCTCCCACCCTGAGATGGGGCATTTCCTATGTTTTTCAGTACAGTTCCACTGCCCTGATAGGCCTCATTTCCCAAGCATCATTTTTTAAAAATACTTGAACTGCTTTTGCCATGGATTTCTCTTCATCATTTTCTTGCTTTCTAGAAAATCACACTGTTCTCCACTGACATTTTCTCCTGTCTCATGGAAGAGTTACTAGTGTCTCCCTCAGCTGTGAACACAGATGGAATTTATGGCTTTCTGGGTTGTATTTATAACTGTTTTAAAAGCATGGCAAATGTCATCTACAAAAACTTCTTTTAGACTGTTTCTTCACCAGGCACTGCACGCTGCGCGGCTCCTGCAGCACGCGAGGCGGGGATCCTCGGCTTTGTGTAAATTGCTGCTTTTATGGCTATAGATGCTTCCATGCGTTGCTCAGGAATCTACCTGAACGTGACACTTGAATCATACACTTGTTGTGAGCCAGGTGCTTTCCATATAGAGGAACCACACACCCCACCACTCTCGCCTGTCTCACAAGGAGATAGTTTAAAATGGAAGAAAACGCCACATATTGTCTGTTGTACGCATTTTTCAGGTTTGTGGCTGCATTTAAACTTCTAATTGCCTTTAGGTCTCACAGCCTGTTAAATTTTTTTTGGCTTTGTCTTTTGTAGATTATTTTTATTGATTATCACTCGGTTCTCTAGCCTGAATTTTTCAGATATCCACAAGTATCTGATTGATTTTTCCTTTTAGCCTAGGTTCCTAAGGAAACAAATCTCATCCAGTCATGTTTCTTGTCCATAATCACTTCTGGGCAATTTTTCAGCCAAAATTGATAGAAGGTTGAAGGTCTGCAACACATGAGTTCCTGCAGTTTCCATGAAAATTAGCCTGGTTAGAAGAAAGAGGACAAAATTAAGCTGGCACTGGAGGAAAGGCAGCTGTCACTCCATTTTCAGTGGCAGTGGCCATCAGGATCTGGCCACAGCGGTTTGTCCCACCAAACAGGCTAGGGACAGGAGAGGAAGTTGAGCAAACTGCTGGATTGTGGTGGGATTCTGAGGACACGGGGCACCAGCCCTCAAAAAACTGGAGCTTACCAGATCTATTGCTAACGGAATGACTTTATTAACTAGGAAAGCTAAACAAACATTTTCCTTCCTCCTGATTTTGTGTCATTTCTTTTCAAGCCAAAGCTTCTGAAAACAAGGGTCTAATGTTAGCACAGCTTCCCCAGAAGAGGTTTCCAAGACTCTTTGCTCCCAGCAGCTCTTACTGAAATTGATGGGAGCTGCTGGGGCTCAGTGGTACGGATGCAGATGTCTAAATTTACGCTGTAGTTTTTGAGCATCTGGGACCTAAACCCATGCCTGAGCACTTCAAAACAAGTGGCCTGGTTTTTATAGGTACTGAACAGCCTTATTGAAGTCAAGGGACTTCTGAGCTGTATGGAGCAGCCTACATGTGGAAGTTATGGGGTAGATATAGGTAGCTGAAATTTGGGCACACAAATTGGAGCACATGGGCCGTGCACCTGAGAGCGGGGCTTTTCAAAGCGTTCAGCCTTGGCAGAGGTGATCTTAGTGTAGTTGCTGGAGTCCAGAGGGAAAGAGTTAAGTCAACACAGAGCACTTCAGAAGGCTCCCGGCTCAGCATGTACATCTGTGTTTAAGAATGATGCTGGAATAAAAAATACTTTGCAGGTGCAACACAGCCAAATTAGTGCGGTGGAAGAAACCGTAGGTTTTTAAAGCCCTTGGACTGGAGCAGCAGCTCTTGCAGCTTAATGCTACACACATACCGGGGTTTTTTGTATTTATTTTCCCTGTGTGCCTTGTTGTTTTAAGAAAAAGGAACAAACAGGGAGCAGTTGGCTGGCAGAGCCTGCGAACTCGGCGGGAGCTGCCAAGGGGCCTTGCTGGCTCTTTGCAGTGAAAGGAGCAGGCTTGTGGAGTTACAACTGCTCTGCAAACCCCTCCTGCCCCGTCCTGCCCTGGCTCAATGGGGCTTTGTGTAGAGGCAGGGGCTGCCCGGGCAGAGCAGCCTGCGGGTTCACTCCCGAGGATGGAGGTGGGCTGCCTGTAACCCTTTCCTAGCTCTACGGCGGGATTTTGATCCAAGCTTGCTTTTTTGGTTTGTTTTCCTTCTTTCAGCAAAACAAACAAACAAATAAACAAAACCCCCACAAAAACTCCACCCCCCCCGAAAACAACCCCAAAAACCCAACCAAACAAAGAAAAAATCACTTTCTTCAGGCCCTGATTCAGCACAAATTAAACAAACAGGAGTTCAGATGTTGCTGACGAGGGAGCTGATCTTTAAGCGTTGAAAAGTTCAGTCCGTAGCTATCACAGCCCAAGCCAACCCCCCGCCTGCAAGAAAGCGGGAGAGGTACCATGGTTGAACGAAAAGAGGCAGGATTTGTGTGATCAGAGGTAGATGATTTATCACCTCCTGTTTGACAGTTGCAGGATTAAATGTACGATTGAGTCAGAGGTGGCTGCCTATAAGGAGATTTACCTGTAAATGTGCCCCCAGAGTGAAACAATCTGGATTTAATAAAGATGCCAGATTTACCACAAGCAAATGAGAGGCTGCAGAGGCCCACATGATTAAGTGACAAAATGGAGGTGGAAACTGGGAGGAAATGAGGTGAAACGCAAGGGAACGACAGCTCGAAAATATGGACTGAAAAGCAGAGGGGATAGAACACCTGGGCAGGAGACTTGAGAGGCTCTTAGGTGCAAAGAGGTAGGAGGAATGCTGTTCAGATACCCTTATATAGCACTGGTCTTGAGTCTTGCCTGTCCTCCACTGGAAAACGTGGCAGAACATTGCCAAAGGTTCCTAGTGCTATTTATGGAAATGAGATAAAATTGAAGCCAGGTTTGGGATAAGCAAAAACTTCTTGTTCCAGAGCTGTAAAACCAAAACCCTGGTTTGGATTAAGGACCCGCTGGATCTGTGTCTTCTGAGCTGGTGAGAGGGGAGCTGATGGGCAAGCAATCCCGTCAGTGCGTCGCTCTGCCTTGGAGGGCTGCTGGGAGCCGGCTGTCACGGGAATGCAAGACTGCAGAGCTCTTGCGCTCTGCGTATTTGTTTAAACTTGACAAAAACTCAGGCCCTTAATCTGCAACAGTTTGTTTGAACAAGCTTGGAAGACAAGGTTATTGCTGTTGTTGTTTGAAAGCTCTGTAACTGAAAAGCTTATACTACAGATTTGCGGATGTGTGTGCACCTAATCATGTGAGGACCTGCGCGTGGAGTACCCAGCATTGGGAAATAAAAACTGTCCACATGGTGAGTGGATGGTGTCAAGGTCAGACTCCCAAAGACAGACGCTGAGGAGTAACCTGGAAGAGCTGTACAGGAGCACCCCACGCACACAGGCCATGGGATGTGCCTGTCCCCATGTCCTGTATGTCGGGGTCCATCTACCCTGCCTCTTCGCAGGTTGAGAGTGACCTGTCCCGTCGGCTGAGTTCACGTGCGTGCGTGCTCAGAGGACACATCTTTGGTGCTGCCTTCTGAAATCTGGCCCTAATTTCAGACCAATTTACTGTTCCAGTGAAATGAACCTGCAAAACACGTGTCACAAATGGCGTTCGCCTGAGCGGACTGCGCAGTTCAGGTTTGATTTGTGACTTCTCTTTACATTCCCGTTCACATGGGAGTCCGTGATAGGTCTTTAAACAGAACAAACAGAACAAACTGAAAGCCGTCCGCAGCTGCCTTTCATCAGGGCGCGGGCTGCAGATGGGCTCCGGGGCACAGCCAGCGTCGGGGGCACGCGCTGAGCCCCCGTGCAGGAGGGTGCCCAGCAGCGGCTGCGGCAGAGGAGGCACGCTGCTGGTTGGCTTCGAGACAGCCCCTACAGCCACTTGCAGAAATACATTCAGGGGGGAGAACGAGAAGAGAGAGAGGAGAAAGAAAGAAATCATTAAAAAAAAACCCCACCACAACGGAGATTTGGTAGTGGATTTTAAACCACATTTAGACATAAATCCTTTGAGTTCACAATTTCCATAGATTACTAGCATCTGTGGACCCCAGATAGACTATAATCACTAAGTTTGTTCTAATCTTCCTACGGGAGGTTTTTCAAAGGAAGTATTGAATTACACCAGTTCTTAGCAGGGCTGGGTTTTAACTTGCAAGAAAGTGCTTTAAAACCAGATACATACATTAGTGCCAGGCCTATGAAGTGAGGCTGTAATGCTTGTGACTTTCATACATCCTGATGTGTAATTTGTTATCTGGACAATAAAACTTCACAAGAGACACACATGCTGCACCCAGTATATCGCAAACCATCAGGACCATGTTGTCATCTCTGGACCTTCTGTGCCACAGTCCACTGAAGCACGTCCCTGCTCTTTGCAGAGAGCGATGCTTGACGCGTGCACCAAGGTTAAGTCATGCCCGAATCGAATCCTGCCACAAAGTAGCGTATCATGCCATTGCCCTCTGTACCCACACCTAAACCCAGCTCCCACCACTCTGTGGAAGTAAGCAGAGTTAAAAATGGTGTGGTTGTAAAGAGATCTATTTTCTATGAATAACTTCATACAGAGGGAGCAAAGCTGTGGTCCCTGCTCATGACCAGAGCATACAAGGGAACATCAGAGAGTATCAGCAGAATAAACTGTCGTAGTTTAACCTAATTCTGCTCACACCTGTATAAATGCAAGCTGCAATTGCTTCTACTGAACATGCTAAAGGGATGTGGGAAGCTAGTGTGAGATGGAAATCCCAATTGCTGTGTCAGATTCATCACTGGAACACAAAAATGAATGGAATTACACCAGGAATTATACTGTCCCCATATGGGTTTTTATGCTTGGTAACTCCTCAGCTTTAATGGGTATCAAATTTGCGCCTGCTATACTGGGTTGCACAGCTGAATGCTTTTGCTCCAGTGCTAAGGGATTAAATAGACAATTGAGGTTTCTCAGAAAGGATGTAGAAAATGTAAATCAAAAAGAGAGTCACTGAACTGGTTGCAGTGCTGACAGCCCTTGCAGTGCATGCTGCCTCCGACCGCTTGCAGTGACCGGCTGCCCCAGTGCCCAGGCTGATGCAGAGCAGCGTCGGGGCCGTACACCGGGAGAATGGGGCATGGGACAGAGAGCCCACGAGTCCCTGACAGCTTGCTCCAAGGGATGCCATCTGCAAAGCGGGAAGCTGAATCCAGTCTTCCCATGCAGCCAGGAGAGCTGGTGTGTCCCCAGCGTGGGGAGCTGCCGGGGGGTGGCTGTACTCTGAGGACGGAGCTGTGCTCTGCAGGACTGCGCCTCTCAGTCTCAGAGTCTGTGACTCTGCCTGATTTAAGATGCTGCTCGTCAGCCAGACACCGGCGTGGGGAAATGTTTGCCTTTGCATTGCATTTGGATAGCTCTGAAACTTTAGAGGACTCTGAGGCAATGCTATGCCTGCCCTGAGCAGAAATACACTGGAGGGAAGGACCTGACCTTGAGAACAAATTCATGCTGTGCTGTATTACTCCACGATAAAAATCATCCAATTTACCGGAGGGCAAACGTTTTTGTTACCTGCTTGGGAACCGCCAGCACTTCCTTTATGACAATGCAAATTTCCAGTTTTGGGTTTACTTAGGGGAAAAAACCCCATCTTTTTGGTTTCATTTGTTTTGAGGTTTCTGTTTGTTTTGGAAGCACACTGCTTCCCTGCAAGAGACCACAAATTCATTGTCCACAGCTGTGTGAAAGCCAAGCTGTGCAGAGAAAACCTGTTCCAAGCACTTGCTGATGTTCATGCAGACTCCACTTTGTGTGATGGGACAAGCAATGATCATGACAGAAGACTGTAAGGATAACTCCATGCATCAGTGTCATCTTGTCATCACCATGAGGTTGAGCTTGGCTGCCTTGTCTTAAGTAGAGGAAAAGAAGATAAGGAGGTTGGGAAAGACAGTGCCAAGCACCACCACAATGCATTCAGTGTTAGTAGCTGTTTGTTGTCTACCATGCCATGATGGTGTGAAATGAATCCCTTGGCTCCTTTCTGAATAGACCTGTGGAGTGCAGAGGGTGGTTTTGGTCAGCACAGTCTGCAGTGATGTTGAGGGTGCTAAGAGGAAGATGATCACCCTGTGATGTGGTTTCATGAGCCAAGGATGCCTCTGCACAGTTTTGGCAGCCACACTTACTTATTTTACTTTCCTGTGTGAGGTTAACAAGGTGATGACCCCACTGTGCCCCCATGTTGAACTCCTCAAGGTACCACAAAGCTTGGTGTGGGCTTCCTATCCATCCCCCTGCCCGAGGATCTGAGTATCAGTGTGTGCATGAACAGAGGAAGGCAGCTGTTGCTTGCGTTGTGGACCTCATGCTTGTCAGTGTGCTGGGAGTTTCTCCCCTCTGTCTCCCAAGGGAAGCTTGGCCTGATTTTGTGTGCAAAGCTTATCCTGGTTTCAGTGACAGTGAGACATTTCCCAGGGTCCATTAAACTGCTTTGGCTCTGAGTGGGCTTTCTCCGATGTTCAACTACTTGTTCACCATACGTGTTTGCTTGCACGTACGTCCTGGCTTAAGCAACTTGTTGTGGTATAACCCTTTCTGTAATGCACATTTGGAATGGTTATCTGTGTTCCCTCCTAGCTGAAGCAGTGCAACTTCTGTCCACGGGTCAGCCCTCTTGGGTGGGAGCTGCCAAAGTGACCTCTTGGGAGTGGTGGTGAGCACGGGGCTCCTTGAAAAGCAATCACACATTTGAGGAGACACTGCGCATCCTGGTTGCCATCAGGTGGGACCAGACTGGAGTGGTGGTGAGCTCCATGCCTCTGATAGCTGGGTCTCCACAGCTTTGTTGTGGAAAAGCAGCGTGCTGCTTTTCCTGCACATATTCTTGACATGTGGCTACTTCATTCCCATCTTGTTATCGGCCTCTCCAAGAGCACTAGACAGACATAAGTGTGTAGGAGCCGATGAGCTCTGTCCAGGTGGCTTATGTGGCTTGAGGATAGACCCGGGGCTCCTTGCTTGTGTAACCAGTCTTAGAGGTTGGATTCCTTCTCCAATGCCTCCTTGCTCTGTGGGTCTTCTCTTTTTCACCTCCTGTTTATTTCCTCCTTGCTGTCAGCAGATCAGCAGGACACGTTAGCTGATGCCTAATTCTGGACTAGGGCTGGCTCCCATCCACTCGGTTTGGAGTGGCCTCACTTCCCACAGCCATGTATGCATGTACAAAAATACTCTCCAACTTTAGCAAAGACCTATGGAAGAGCAGCATATACACATGCAACAAGAACAGCAATAAGCATGAGCCGCACGAGTTGCCACAGGCTTTGTACAGACCTCTGTCTCTCAGGTTGGACTGCATTCATGACTTAAATGGATGCTTTATGTTGATTTACTGGGGGTTCACTTACAAATACCATAGGATTATGAAATATGGATATCCTCAAGTAGATTATTCTTCACAGAGGGGTTATTTTCTCTGCCTCTTACCTTTCTGAGTTTAAAACTAATGATTTAGTAGCTGAAAACTATCAGGGGAAGACAGCGCTCCTGATTTTTCTCTGACATATACTATGGTGAATTAATAATAATTCTGTGTAAGGCAATGAAATGGTAATAAGAAGGATAAATCTTGGTGAGTAAGAAACATATGAATGCAAGTCCTATTTATTTTCCACAGCATTTAGGCAAAAACTTTACCCATTTACATGGCAGTTTCTACTTGGATCTAGTTCAAAAGATGCTATGGTCAGATTTAGGCCCAAATTTCCATGATTGAAGCCAGAACACCTTAGATGAGGAAGATTTCCCTGCTCATGGCAGGGGGCTTGGAACCACATGATCTTTAAGGTCCCTTCCAACCCTTACCATTCTACGATTCTGTGATTCTATGTGAATACATGCTCTTAGCCTGGAGCCAATGTAAAAGACTTATTTCAACCCCAGTTAATTACAGGCTAAACTAGGGCAAATTCTCTCGCTGCAGTCTCCCAGTACGTGCAAGATGAGTTACCATGGCTCAGCTGATTCATGTGGTAGGATTGCTCCAGATTGTAAAAACATCATTGTAGTATGTAAACTCCTGCTTTACTCAGTGGAGACCTAGGCAATGCAATGAGTAGAATCCTGGAAGCGATTCAGCTGACCAAACAATGTCTTTTCCTATGTGTGAATGGGGTTGTGTTCATCCATCTCAGCACGTTGTGCATATTAGAGCCTGCCCAAACTCTCAGCTGTCTGTTCATGGTGTGTAGCATGTCACTTGACTTCCACTGGGGCCATCTGTATGCATCCTGGATAAGGGTATCAAATACTGTGAGACAGTGAGATGCAAAGTACTGTGTCAGAGCACACTTACTTTTATTACAGCTGTTCCAAAGGGCTGCATACTATCAGTGCTTTGCACCTCTGGGGCCAAAACTGCAAGATGCATAGCAGGCTTTGTTGAGTCACTGGACAGAATAAATCAGAGGCATGCTGGATGAATGAAGCTTTTCATAAGATTATGCTCATGTTGATATTTTCTATCTGTGATTATTTGTGTCGCAGAGAGATGACATGACATCTTAAGTCCATGTCATAGGGAATGAACTGCAATGATCGTCCATCGACAGGTGGAGTGCACAGAGCCAGAGACCCAGCACCACAAAAAGTGGTGACACAGTCATGTCCCGAGGTACTAGATCATGATTGACTGTACAAATGCGATTACTGTTTGAATGGCCCGCGGCTGATTTCTGTCTCAAACTAACTCAAAACATCTCACTGGCACAACTCACCGTTCCCAATAGAGGATTTGAATGTGTATTCAGACCCTACTTTGGGAGTTAGAAGAGTGTAATGATTTGGATGTGGTCTATGGTGTGTTGATGGTGGTGAACATCAATCCCAGGGGTATTTAATTTCCTAGTAGAGACGTGGGTATATGGGTTGTCAATAAAGTTGCACGAAGAGTTAGCGCAGAGCAAGGAAACAAATTCAGATCTTGTGCCTTCTAAATCTTTGTCTTAACAGCAGTTTACTATACCTGGCAACTGGATGAAAAGAAAGCAAAGCATGGCTTGTGGGGAGATGGAAAAAGCCACAGCACTTCCTCCCCTTGGAGAGGACAGCAGGACAGTTGTCTCCAAGCTGGTGGAGATCTGTGCTGGTGAGTCCGCACGGCACAGCGTGGAGTAATGCTGGGAGCTAGCTGGGAGCCATAAGAATGTCAGGGGAAGCCTGCATGGAAAATGTGGTGCTTGACCCTTTCTATGTATTATTTTTTCCAATCATAGAATCACAGAATAGTTTGGGTTGGATAAAACATAATGGTTTTGTTTGATGCCTTACAGCCACGAAGGCCACAGACTTTCCCCTAGGCCTTACTGATGGGGGATCATTCTCTGAGCTTGTCATTTATTTCCCCCACAGACAATTCATAACATTTCCCCATTTAATATAGAAAAATTCAGATAAAATCTACAAGGGGAGAAAAGCACAGTTTTTCACCAAAGAACCATGCCACTTCCTCCCATTTGATGAGTAATGGTAGAGTTTCTTAAACCTTGTCCCTTGGTATCATTTGGATTTCTGACAACTCTACTGTCTCATGGGATGAGTAAATATCAGTCTGTTCCCAGGAAGACTAACTAGTAAAATGATTGAGGGGGAAAAAAAACCCCACGACACCTTTTCAGCATGTTGCACTTAGCCTGCCCTCCAGACTTCCCTTAGACTCTGCAGGCTTTATTTTTAAGGTGCTTTAATTTGCCTACATTCATAAAATCCTGGAGTGTCTGAAAAAAAGCCATTTTTTTCTCACTGAAGTAGCTATTTCAGCAGGGATTTAGAACTTCGAATAAAAACCTTTGGTCTTCTACAGAAATAAATTGGTAAAACTACAGTCAATCGTTGCCTGCAACAGCACAGAATATATCTTGCTTGATTTAAGTCAAGCTTTCTGTACTTGAACAGTAACAAAGTGTGTCACACCAGACAGGGATGAAAGCAATCCCTCTCCATTGCAACCTCATGAACTTCAGTGAAGCCAGGTTTCCCTTCAGCACCCCTGGGAAGACAGATTTACTTCATTTTAGTGATTAGAAACTTGGATCGTTTGTCTCGTTTGTCTAGACTATCTCTGCAGCCAGTGGAAAGAGAGAAGCACGTTCAGAACGTGCCTATCCTTGCCTTTGGGTGGGTTGAGTTGCCGTCGGGAGGTGCTTTTCTCCCCACCAACTGAAGGACTGTAGTCCTTGGGAAAGGATGGAGGTTGAATCCCATGCTAGATGTCAGCACAACCTGCAGGGCTGTTTAGTTATGGCAAAGGGACCTGGGCAGCAGCAAAGGCAGGATGCCAAGAACAAAGCTTAACACAAGCCTCACCATTGCCACCCTTTCAGTAGCCCTCTCAAGGATTCTTTGGACCATGTGTCCTCAAAGCTGAGTCCTGCTCCTCCCCGTGTCACAGCAAGGCCCGTATCGTCCACCCCTGCTGAAGGGATGCTGACCTTTCTCTTCCTCCATGATCTGCTTCACAGAAAGAGCTTGGGCAATGCTGGTGCTAGGGTAAGGAGAGGCTGTGACAGGCCTCAGGGACCTCTTCTGTGCAGTAACCTCTCAGTTACTTGGTCAACTTGATATTGTCTCACCAGCTGGGTTTCTGCTCGTGTGGTCCATCCAAACTCTCCTACGTGTTCAGAAATCATGGTCTTGGGCAGCCGCTTCACCTGGCTTTAAAACCCAGTTTGCTGTTGCTGGTACTATGGAGACGTGAAGCGCTAGCAAGAGGGCTTCGTTTCACAGATACTTGGCTTTCCTTTTGCATTTCTAGCAAAGACTCAGGATCCAGCCTTTTAAACTGAGTTTCTTAACTGCATTTCACTGAACGTGAATTAAAATAGACATCTCAAATACAGTGAAGTGATTTATATCATCTGACTCTACAGGCTTCTGAGATCCAGTTTATATAACATGCTCTGCATGTACCAGCTAATCACTGCCATTGACACCAGCTGAGGACTGTTGACTTCATTATCCAGACATGATAACGGCATGCTCCCACTCCCCAGTCATTTTGTGCAAGGAATACAAAGCTCTCTCCTAATGTTAATGAGTTAATCAGCGTGACCCTTCTCTGAGCAAGTTTGCCCAAATGTAAAATGAGGCATGGAGAAGACCCACCCACGTTCACCCTGTGCAAACTGGGATTGAACTGCACATGCCACCTACCTTCTCCCTAGTTAGGAGCTAGGAGCGGCCTCGCCTAAAGTAACACAACTGCACACAAAAATACAGCTCTCCATTTGGTTTTTTTGGATGCGTTGTGTTTGTTTTCTTATCATAACACTACGAATGTTAAGGAGGATAACTTCGTCTGCTACGTCAGGTCTTTTGCAGTTGTAGCTAGCAAGGGACTTGGCGCACTGGAACACCAAGATGAATCATTTCTTCTTGGGTTTCTTCTCAGGATGACACATGTAGTTTTGCTTCTGAAATGCATAAACCAACCTGGGACTTAAGGCAGCGCTGGGCTTTGAGGACAGAGGAGAGGAAAAAGAGGACTTGGGCTTTCTTTGGAGATCTAAGCTTTGTGTCAGGTAGGAAACGACTTGTACGACTTCAGGAAATTCCCTGGTTTGAGAAGGGGAGGTTCAGGAGTTAAATCTGTACTTCTTATTAATTAGATGGAGCGTGCACATCTGCCTTCAAGAGTGGGCCAGGAACATGGGTGCTACCTCTCCAGTGCAGCTGATCATTAAAATTGTGCAGTCTAAACTGAAACACACATTAACCTGGGTGATTCCTCTGTGATCACAGTGAAGATTTCCAATTCAGATTGTGAGAAAGCTGTGTGCCCTGGACAACAGATGGAAATCTCTCTCTGCCCGTTGTCTCTCCAGTGAGCAATAGCTGCTCTCCCAACAGTCGTGGTGGTTTGAGCTTGTGCCTTCTTACTGCTGTGGGAGAGTCTGAATGTTATAAAAACAAAGTGTATATCCTAAAGCCATGAGAGATACTGTGCCCACTTTGCACTTATGCGTCACTGGCAAAGCACCTAAGCATATGCTTGGCTTTGGCTGTGACATGTGGGTTTTATCAACCTAAATAGAGCTGCTCACCTAGAATAACAGAAGATGGGGTTGGAAAGGACCTCACGAAGAGGCCCAACTCAACTTCTCTAATCTTATCCCAAGGCAGGATCATCAGCTTCTGAATCAGGTAATTGTATAGCCTGTTCCTGCAAACCTCCAACAACTAGATTCCTCATCCTCCGAAGGCAGCCTGTCCTATGGTACTTACTGTGCTTCAGTCCTTTGGTGGCTTGGGACCAGATTCAAAGAAATTACAGGATGTTACATTTCAGAGAGTAATTTTATGAGTGGCTTTACTCATTCACTTATTTCACAGGGAAACAAGGCTCTAAGCATTGGTGATTGAAAACCATTTAGGTGTAGGGGTGTTTTTTTCTGGGCACCCTGTGTTTAGCTATATCAGAAGACGGTGGACATCAGAAAAAGTAGCACTGATATCTGAAGTGATTATGACAAATAGAGGTGTAAACTTTGTAATGAGGTCTCTCCATGTCTGGTAATTTTCCACCAGCAGCTTACTAGACTGTACTCAGAAATTAAGTAAATTTGAGGTAGTTCTAAAAATGGGTGTGTTTAGTAAGAAGATATCTAACGGTTTTCAAGAAGTCTTTCATGCAATAGATACGTTCATTTTGCAAGAAAACTAGTCATGTGGAGAAGGTAGCAAATGCCATTTTAAGGAGAAAGGGGTGTTACTTACTTCAATTGAATTGCTTTTCACGTTATCCTGCTGCATTACACAGGCACTATTAGGCACCAAAAAATAGCAAGTATTCACAAAAAAATTTCTTTATGTTGAGTCAGACTGGGAGTTAATTACTGGTCAGAAATACAGGAGGGAGACTGTGACCCCTCCAT
Source organism: Opisthocomus hoazin (assembly GCF_030867145.1). Taxonomy (NCBI): domain Eukaryota; kingdom Metazoa; phylum Chordata; class Aves; order Opisthocomiformes; family Opisthocomidae; genus Opisthocomus; species Opisthocomus hoazin. Next base: position 15,827,918 of record NC_134414.1, on the reverse strand, counting down.
GCAGGACAAAAGTGGCCGCAGGTCCATATCTGTCATCAGGGATCCTCCTTGGCACGTGCTGGTGGAAGAGCAATGCCAGGTCTCTGCCCTGTCTCCCCCCCTTCAGTAGGGCAGTGAGACCAGGCAGGGCTGAGGAGCACCAGTGATTTGTGGCTGTGCCACCATCAGGCCCTAAAACTGAACAGACCCTCATCTGACGTGAAGGCAGACCCTCGGTTCAGCTGCAGGGATAGGACCTGTGCCACTCACATAGGATGTAGCCCTTCCTGACCTGATTTAGGGTTACAGCTGCTTCTCTCCTGGTTTCAATAAACTCACAGAGCAGTTGATTTCACTTCAGCTTCCAGTCAGTCTCTAGTCTGGGTGGCTCAGATTTGGCTTTGACTGTAGACCCACAAGATGTAAATTTAAGTCTTGTATGTTTGAGAATACAGTCTTCGTTTAGGTGAAGAGATTTCTTCTCTGTCCTTAACACATTGCATCAAATGTTCTGTTAGGAGGTGGTGGCTGCCAGTGCGGATGGACCTGGAAAGGGTGGTACCAGGATGCTCGATCCATCCCATCCTGGTGTTGTCCTGCTGGTGAGAGGCACCCCAGCCCTGGTCCTCCTGACCGCAGGAGCGGATCTGGCATGTGTGGTATGGCAAGGACAGCCGGTTGGGTTGGTAGTCCTGACTTAGGCCGTGGTGGTATGGCACAGGGATGCACCACAAGGACCTCCAGGCAGCACTGCTCACACAGCTGGCGTGCCTTATGAAGCCTTTTCCCATTTCTTGACCACCCTTTTCATCACTGTTTCTCACCCCCACACTTCTCCCAAATAAATGACCCACCCCAAGTCACTTTTCCCCTCATTGGGTGCTTCCCACAGGGGCAGGTGGGCTTCGCAGGCAGCAGAAGTCTGGGAATGGTGCTGGTATAAAGCTGCAAGCAGCAGTACAAAGCATCACCATTTTTTGGTGCACGAAGCCAGACTTTGCTCAATTCAGGATTTGTCAAAGCGTCTAGAAAATGACTCATTTATTCTTTTCCTCTTCTCTAAAGAAGCCACTGTTGGACTACATCCCTGTAGCGAGTGTTGGCCAGATCTTTCACAGTATTGTTTACAGCTCATTTTTAAGTTTGTTGCATGCAGTGAACACTTGTGTCATTTCAGGCAGCAGCAGGTGAAATACTGAAGAGGGAAAAAGATTAAAACTTCTGGAGGAGCACTCCGCAGCATTGTTGCTTAGCCATGCATGCGGTACGTCTAAAAATAACAGCTAATGGAATGGGAAGCCAAGACGATCTGTTGATTTATAATGGCTTTTTTCCTGGTTTATTGCTTGAGTGCCCTGCCCACTGAAATTTGACATTGCAGCCAGACTGCCATTAGATAATCAACGAATGCTCTTCTCTTCGTTACTGTATAGCCCTCTGAATTTCTTGGCACGAGCCATTCTTTTCTAGTATCAGCCAGGCAAATTAGAAAGATGGCTTCTAAAATAATCAAAGCTTTTTGTTCTCTTCCCGTGATAGTTACAAGATGATGCGCATAGGCTAAGGACTGGCGTGAGAGATACACATCTGAATCTGACCTGGATCTAAGAAATGCACTTTGGCTGGATTTATAGTTCGTTTTAGATCAGAGTTTGTGTCATTGGTTTGCATCAAGAAACATGGAGATAAGAAATGTAGGTGTCCAGACCCTTCCTTTCCAGTTTCAGAATTAATCCTTGAGTTGTCTTTAGAAAAGGATTTTGTCCCTAGTAAAAGAAAAACATACGAGTCTATTGATCTCTTTGTATATTTTTTTACTTTTAAAGGCACAGTAGATCATGCACTGAAAAAGTAATATTTTATATGGTTTGTGGAAAATAAATCTGTTTTATCACTGCAATAAAAAAGCAGCCAGATGTTTAGAGGAACACGTTCCATATGGAAGACTTAAAGTTGTGGAACTTGCTAAAACCATGCAAAGCTGCAATTATGGAGAAAACAGGAAGACAGCTTCCTCCCTGAGCGTACACCATTTCCCAAGGAGGAAGCGAGCCTTTTTTCTCTGCTCTTTGTTGATTTTGAAGCAGAGAGACAACTATTAACTCGTGACCATAAAAGGCTTATGTTGGCAATGATATCAGTGGTAAAACCGCCCTCCTACCCTCCCCACAACAGCTCTAACTACACTTTTAAGAGACTTCTGCTTCCCCTATAAAAAGGTGGAAGATGCATTGATTTCTTTGTTTTATGGCCAATGCGCTATTTAATATAGGGATACTGGCGCTGTCCCTTTTATGAACATGCTTCCAGCTTTGCAGAAACCTGAGGTGCCTACTAAATTTCCATGAAACGAAACAAAGCGCCTCCTTAATTAGCTAATTTAATTTCACTTTACAACCCGAAGCCCCACTGTGCTGAGGTGTGGCCTGCCGCATCCCCAAGTGTGCCTTGCTGCCTGCTGATGGAGGTGGAAGTCTGCCGGCTGGCTTTAACCCAGCGACCAGGCAGCGCCGAATGTTTATTGCCTAAAGTGTTGTTTAACAGGGGGAGGAACAACACGGCACTATGCTATGCAGATCGTATAATTGCATTTGGTTTTTAAAGGGAGCTGAAAGAGCCCTGCATGCTACTAAAGGAGAGCGCTGGTGATCCCATGGCTTGCCAAGGACCTGTGCTCTCGTCTGTCGAACGCTTGTAAGGAGTGAGGTTGAATGCTGATGTTGTCAGTGGCTGCGATTTTGCTCCAATCCCTAGGGCGATTCAGGAGAAACTGAGGCTTTGAATGCCCAAAACGCACCGAACACATTGAAGTGCGAGTAACACAGGCAATGCTGCATCTTCATCTTGCCGTAAAGTCAGCCGCTTGTTAGCATAGCCGGCTGTTATCTCCTCTGGAGGTGCCATACGGAGGTGTGAGGAGCAAAGGAAACCTACTTTTTCTCAATTCTGACTGTGTAAACCAGAGTTGAAACTTGCCTTTACAAAGTAAGCTGCGAAGCATTTTATTTCTGCCTGTCATTGTAGCTGTAAGTTTTGAGCAGAAAAAGGAGGCAAAATATGACCTAAACTTGATCTCTGTGCAAATATATCCCACGAGGTCAGTAAAAAACTCCCGAACTGCTTGTGCTGCAGCTACCTTTGGTTTTCTACACATTTTTGTGACTTTTGAGGCTTTATCGTTTCCCTTCTGAATACTTGCAGTTGCCCATGCATTTTCTTTACTGAATTTCTGCTGGGGAATTCTGAGGATGTGTTTGGAATAGGAAATACTTTCCCACTTTGAACCCATGCAGTGGGAAATCCTCTGATGGATTTCCCTCTCTTGCTGCTAGATGCTGCTTGCTCTTGACGCCGTGTTTTATTTCTAGCCCTGAGCCATAGCTGTCTGCTAGGTGGGTGTACCTCCTGAGCACTGTAGGGACCACCTTGCAAACTGGTGCCCATAATTTGCATGTGACTTTCTAGCAGAGATGAGGAGATGAATGAAAACGATGTTATGATATTCAGACTCAATGCTCAAGCCTGAGAAGGTATAAGCGGCTTTTTGAATCATGCGGTTGCTAGGGAAGGTGTCATTTCAGAAGTCACCACCATCAGCATCTAACTTTCTTCTGTCCTCGACCTGGGGCACATGCCGGTCTCTCCTGAGGACACCAGTGAACTGAAATCTTTGGGGTCAGTGTAGGAGGATCTGGGCAATGATAAACTAGAAGATCAAACTAAGTGATTCAAGAGTCGTCTTTATAGTCACCAGCGCTTGCAGGAAAGGGTGGTATGTTTGTGGCCTGGAAAGGGGCCAACGTGAAGCGTCATCAACCTCAGCTCAATTTAACTAAGAGCATTTTTGTTTCTAGCTTGTTATATCACACCAGAGCAGTTACTTTCATGGGATTTGCAGTAAGTGCTGCCGCACCGCACTGGAAGTTTTGACAGTTCTTTTAGTACGCTGTAACGGGCTTAAGAGATAGGCCAGCGAGGAACTAGGATGACATCCTCTGGAGCACAGGGCTTCAAAGCAAATGGATTCCCGTCCTCTCCTCCCCCTCGCCTCTCAAAGTGCAGCGCCTCGATGACTTTGGAGTTACAGATTTTGCAGCTGCAGTGAAAGAAAATAAAAAAGAGTGCTGCGAGGAAGCAAGAAGTGTTTGTGAGATCAGAGCCAAGTGGTCTATGGAACAGGGGAAGGAAAAGATGTAGCAGCTTTAGGGTCTGCATTTCTGGATTATAAAGCTTTTTGGTGGGGAAATAATTTTTAAAATCCCCACGTTTTCTTCTTCCTGTGTGAGTTGACTCGCAATACTGTGCAGCAGAAGCAAAGTCCATGTAGAGCTTTTTTTCCTTACCCCAGCATCTCCGCCTTCCCCAAGTACATTTGAAAACATTATTTTCCCCTCTTCTGCATTTTATTTTTTTTAACTTTAATAAAGAATTAACCATATAATTTTTATTCTTCATATATTTTCCAGTATTAACATAAATTAATTCCTTCAAAGATTTCTTTCATATCCAGTGGTAGAAAGTAACACATACTAATTTTGAGCTCAGTTTGTTGTTTTTTTTTAATAGTTTTCATCTCATATATTTGTTGGCTGCACTGGAAATTGGGCCTCATTTATGAGCTGAAGGTATGCCGTTGTTGATGTATACATGTAAGATAGAATGAGTTAAACTACCAGTCACAGCTGTGATTTAAATCAGCAAGTGAATAACTTTAATTTAAATAATTCTATTAAATCTTTGTACAATTTAGATATTTTCCAGAGGAAAAGTTGAAGGTACTGTTTTGTAATAACTAATATATATTGATTTGCAGCTAAAAATGGATTTTACACTACAGATGAGGTGGTTTTACCAATTTAGAGGATATATAATACATACCCATTGAAGCCATAGCATACTTTACAACATATATATACAAATTGTAATGTTATCTATACTAGATAACATTATAAAATAAGGCCATTTTTATTATTGAAATTTTTCTAGTAATTTGTATCAAGTTGCATGTGCACAGTCAGAATACAAAAACAGATTTAGAACACCATGATATCAAGTTGCCTGTTATTAACTGAATATGATAGATAATTCAAGAATAAGTATGACAAAACTAATCTATTCTTTAAAAACTTCTTGATGTATTAAACAATAGAAAAACTATTTTTAGGATCAGGACTGGACAGATTATTTCAGGCCATCTTGTCCTTCGGTTTCAAACTAGTGGGTGAAAATAGCTTGTACATAGCTTTTATTCCATGACTAGAGAGGGAAACTTGGTTTGCTTCTTTTTTTTTTCATTCTCAAGTGGTGTCTTGGCATTGAGTGAAGTAATTACTGAACTGAGCTAAGCTGAAGGCACGGAGAGGAAGAAGAAGTGCTTTCTGCACCTGCAGAATGAGTTGCAGCTGTCAAGAGCTGGTTTATCACTTCAACAAATTCTTGTCCCAGGTGCTCAGCAAGTGACTTCCCCGAAGCCTGTTGTTTTACTTTCTTAGAACTTCAGTAACAGCATGCATTGCCTGAATACTATCTCTGTTTAATTTAAATTGTAGAAGTAGATTGCTTAACTCTCACGTAAAAGATGTCAGGAGTTGAAATGTAATGTAAACAGGTTTGTTTTTAAAGAAAAGCACACTGTATTTACATTGGTTTAAATTAGCAATACTATCTGAATAAACTGGATGATAAAGCTACAAAAATCCTCAATAATCCACACATTCCCTTTAGAAAAGAGAATGAAATAACATATTTCTTGAAATTATTCTTTAAAACGTAGTCCTTTTAAGTCAATAGACGGAATGTGTAAGTTACTGAAGAACTGTGTATCTCCTTTACTCAGTTTATTAATACATTATTAACGTTTTAATTCAGTTTTTGAAGTACCCAGAGACGTCTTGTCTATGACATGTAGATAGAATAAAAGAAAAAGATTTTAAATGTTGCTATTTTTACTGGAGAGAATTCAGACAATGGTTTGAAGAACATTACCCTCATTACCCATGGTGAAAGTGCACCCTAAATTCAGATTTTTCTTTGAATTTTTTTCTGTTAAGAAGTCATGAACTCATCTGACTGAGACAACATCCAGCAGGGCTCACTTCACCGCACAAGAGATAGCAAGCAGAAGGTCCACCTAACCTGGTCCCTGTGTCTAGTAGTGATGGGGAGTGGCTATTTAGACCAGAGGGCAGGAAATTAGATGGTCATTCATTCACCTGGTAAATATTGCCAGTTTGCAGTAGTCACCAACGTAGCAAGACCAGATGTGGACACCACTGAACCAGTCTGCTATGAACTTGTCTGTTTGCTTTTTGAACCCACTTCTTCTTTTGGTAGTAAGTTCCCATTCAACTCTACACGCAATTTAGTTAGCTTGTGAGCAAGATGGTTTACATGATGTGAAGTAAACCTGATAAATTTCTGCTTTTCACAATGTCTTTGAGAGATTTTTGGATGCCACTGAACAACTTGCATTAATTTCAATGGAGAACATAACATGCAGTCTGAGAATGGCATTTGGCTGGGAGGACGGGTGCACATCTACTCCAGCAAGCTTTGGTCACCTTAAAATTGTTTTATAGTTGATGCCCTTCTCTGAGTCTGACTGGCAATTTTCCAGCGTTATTGCTGCCTTCAGAAGCGCTAACTGGCGCGTTGAGCACAGAGTGTGCTTTCAGAAGGACTGCGAGGTGAATTTCCCGCTTCCTCTTGTATGAAAGAATTATGGCAAAAGAACTCTTTTTCCGCTGTGCTGTAAAACACAGAGAATACAGAGCAGCTCAAAACACAAAATTTGGACCACAGTCTAAAATTTCCTCAAGTCTGAACCTTAACCAGACCTTTTGCTTTAGTTTTACACTCTATGTGTGGGTCACTTGCTCCAAGCACTGTCAACACCCAACCCAGTAAGCAAAAGGCAGCAAGGAATTAGGGAGCACCCGGCATTTGTAGCACAGTTCATCACTTGTATAACATATAATGACTTCCTGAGATCTAGCTAGAAGGCCAAAAGTAGACTCTACGACTAGGTTCCCACTCACTCCAGCTGAGTGAAGGGATGCATCCTCCTCCCTGGCTTTGCCGGAGCAAACAGAGTTTTGCCCATGCTGTCTGAACTGCTGGACAAGATAAAACCAGACCAAATGTAGACTCAAAAGTTACACTTGATCAGATTTTCTAAGGCGCCTAAGGAGCCAGCCTGCAGCCCTGGCTCTCTAGCCATCTGATGGGGAACCTGTTTGGGGACAGCTTACTGCCCTTGCAGTGGAGCTGGGGGATCAGCAGCAAAGGGGGGAATGATGCATGCCTAGGTTTTATCTCAGTGCAATGTCAGGATGGTCATTCAGAGGGGCTTGGAAGCCCACCTAGAGCTTCAGCTGTGGCCTCTGAGACTCCAGTCCCCCATTAAGCCGAAATTATGCAACTGCTCTGAAACTCCTGGAAGCGATGAGAAGACAGTTAGGCAGGTGGGCAGCACAGTCATATAGACATTGCAGTGGGAGACCAGGCTGAAGAAGTGGGTTTTGGATGTCTTTCACTTAGATGCACAAACTGGATGTGCATGAGGACTAGCAGGAGTAAACTTTAAAAAAAACAAACAAACAAAAAACCCCCAGCTAATAGAAGAGTGAAAGGTGAGACCAATTATCATTGTACCAAAATTCCCTGGTACTTACAGGAAAAGATTGATAGCTTTGTACAAAGGAAGGTCAGTCTCAAAGAAAGGGAGTACGTTTTGTTAAAGAATCACTTTTCTTTCTGCTGAAAGGTAGAATATATTTTTCCAAAGGGTCCAGTAATTAGACTTTGCAGTTATATACCAGTGAACATTGGGAATAGCTACGGAATGGGTGTTGGTGTTGGCCAGCTCAAGTCTGAAGGCCCTTTTTTTTAGCAGCTAAGGAAAATAAGTTTTACAGCCCAGGCACAACTCAACAGTTCCTTCCCTGAAGCATAAAACATTCACAGAAATCAGTGGGGGTCCTGGCTGAGAAGGGAGCAGAATTGCTGGTTGAGCTTGTAGCTCCGTGCAACACTCTGGCATGTAACATGCTGCAGATCTGCACTTGGGCAAGTGAGGGCATGGAATGGACTTCATGGTTCACGTACAGATCCTGAACCATGGAGGGTGGGATGTGATGGTCTGTACAGACTAGCAGTGTTGCACTTGGTCTGGACATGCATTCCCACTCTGCTGCCCCATAGGTACGTCCACTATACCCATTGGAGGGTGCTGACTGGTGGAAGGGCTGAGGGGTGGCCTGTAGACTCAGAAATAATTTCCCATCCACACCCACCCATGCAAGGACACTCAGACTTCAGGCACAGCCACAGGAGCTCGCACACCGACCACAAAATTCCTGAAGAGCACCTCTGCCCACAGCCTGCACGTGGAGGGGATGGAGTCCAACCCACGTGCTGCTCTTGGCATCAAACCTGCTTCTGGGGAGCGGTGAGACCTAAGTCCACATTTAATATCAGACAACTATTGCAAGGCAGTCAATATCAGTTTGGAAAGGAGAAAGACAACTAAAGAAGAGACAGATGGACAGAGAGCCCTGAAGGAGCTCACTGGGGCTTACAGAGAGGAATTACCCCAGCTTTTAGCCAGGTGGAGGGAGTTTCATGGCAGCAGAAGACGCCATGCGAACGCCTGCCCAGCGCACGCTGTAGGATGCAAGGATGTGGCTGGGTTCCGAAAGGAGTTTGCTTTGTGGCTGTCGATACAGTCCCTTGATTCATGGCTGGTTTTGTTTCTCTCTTGACTTGTTGTTTGAAACACATGTGCAAACTGGCCAGAGTTTTGCTTTTCGTACTGTGCAAGGATAATCAGAACACAAAGTGCTGTCTCATGAGTTTTGTCAACCCGATTCCCTTCCAGAAATTTACTCACATCTGATTTTGTTTCCTCTGCCCACTCTCTGTAGACAACTGAGTTTCCAGTGTCATTTGCCTCCTACACACGCTCATTAACCCATTTCCCTCCACCTCTGATCCTACAATGCCCATTTTATCCAATTAATTGTAGGAAATAAGTGGGGGTTTTATGACAAGGGTGTGAAGTTCCGTCTGACACTTTGCATCTTTCCAAAGAACAACGCTCTCTTAATAATTATGTTCAAATGACCAGTCAGTTGGTGCTGCCACAGTTCTCCCTTCAGTTTTAGTGAATATCATAAACAGGAATGAACCTCTGCTATCTGCAGCTGCTGCCATTGTCTGTGAACCGCACGTTGCTTCAGAGAAGTTTATTTTAGCTTTAAACCTTTCTCAAACAATGTACGAGAGAGTGAAAAAAGAAAAAAAGTTGGGGCTTTTTTGTCAGCTCTTGCCTTTCCCAGATGTTTTTGGCATGAGAAATGCTATAGTACAATCAAAAAGAAGCCTCATTTTTAGAAGTATTTGGGAAGCAGGACCTCAGGGAAGTCCCAGGGGTCTGAAAGTGCTCAGAAAATCATCAGCGCTGGGGTGCAAAGCCTCTCCCTGGTTGTATGACTGCGCAAATCCCAGCTCTGCCAGTGGCAGAGTGTCAGTTTAACGGAGCGCAGGTTTTTCAGTCCTGTTCAGACAAGGACAAAAGCCTGGCCTGACAGTCTCCTTGTTTGGGGGAAATCTCTTAAGCTTTTAAAAAATATCAGGCTATCCAGGTAATGCTTTTCACCTAGGATACTTCAGGCAAGAGTTTCAGAGCGTTGTGTAATAATTTCCAGGACTGGGAACAGACCTGTGTGAGACTGAGACAAAGACCCCAGGAGTCGTGGTACACGGTCCTTGCTCTCAGCGCTAACTTTTAACTGACAGAGCATTGCAGATGGACAGGTATTTATTCTCATCTCATCAGAACTGTGTATTTTGAACTTTAAATTTTTTATTTGATATTCAGACAGAACCACTGCTTCATATACTACCTTTAGTCACTGTATCCCAGTTAAACTGCTCTTCCCTAAATATTTTATTTCAGATGTAGGTATCTGCAGCAGTCCTGAAGAGTTCTGAACACTGAAAACATTTAGTTTAACATTATTATTGTGTACAGACAGCTTTTGTAGCATTGTGATTAAGGTTGTGTCAGCAAGTAACATTTAAAAGCCAAGTTTAGGGACTTACAACTTGCGGAAGAAATTCACTTGGGGCTAAAAGTTGGCTTTTCAAGCAGTTTTGTGGGAGTTAGCCAATATCTTTGAATTTCTTGGCTTTGAGTCACAATGTGACTGAAACATGAGTTTCTTGTTTTCTCTGTTTTAAAACTGATCTGTTGTCTTCCCACCCATAACATAAGGTAGCCCCAATTGTTAATGTTTGACCTGATAATAGTTATATGTTTCTTATTGAGGGGCATAGAATTGGTCGGTTGCAGACAGATTAACTAAATAACCAGACCCACATTGTACACTATTACTCAGTTTTATTTCTCAGGAAGACGGTTGCTACATCTCTCTGCTCTGACAATTTGTAATACCATTTCCACAGGGCTGATCGTAAGCATTGCAAGGGGTTTTGAGGATTTATTAATCCCCTGAAGGGACACTATAGATGCATAGTGTTATTTGTCTTGCACATGCATGACATACAAATCCAAATGGTTTCACCTCCAAATGAAAATGTTAGGTGATGACTTGACTACTATTTGGTAGATTTGCACAGTTGGTGGTTTTGGGGTTTTTTTCTCACTTTTATGTTTAAAGGGATGAAAACACTGTGAAGCCTCTTTCCTCTGAGGCTTTTCAAGGTTAAATTATGGCTTGCAAGAGCCCTGGGAGGCAGATTTTCAAATCACCAATTTTTATGAAACATATGCTGATATTATACCATGAGTAGGAAGCTGTGTTTGCTGCAGTGCTATGTACATTATTGTAGGGCTGTACATACAGTTATCTTAAATTACTACTGTGGCGTTGTCATTTGGAAACCTCGCACCTTTTTTTGCTTAGCACTAACATGAAAGCAAGTTCTGATTAGGAATATATGAAGTTACTCATTTTCCCTTCATGGAGCTGTTTGAAATATCTTTGGATTTTGATGAGGAGGTGTTCAGAGGCAGATTTAGTCCTCTTGTGGTTACCATAAAATTTCAGATCTACCCAAAAAACCCTTCGGCATCCTCTTCCAGCATCCGCCGCTGTTTTTCTCACGGCCTGTAGACTCAGCCCCAGCCCAGCTATGTTGGTAAGCCGGGGACTGAGCGGTCTCTTCTCCAGGAAACCATCAGCTGCCTGCTTAGGAAATCGAGCACACATTCTCCCATGGCTGCACTTCGATGGGATCCCGTGAAAGCAGCTTTCGGATAGTATCACCTCTGCGGCTGATGATGATTATTTCAAGGACTCCTACTCCTACTTAGCATGGACGAAGCTTTTATTCACCCAAAGTGGAAGACTGGTGGTGGGAAGACGTCTCTCAAGGGGAGAACTTGTCTTTTGGGAACAGGACATTTGTGAGAACTGGCAGTGATGGGAACGAGATGTGGAGGACATGACAAGAGGGGGTATGAGGAAGGGTGCACCTTCTGAAGAGGAGGGTACCAGAGAAGCTGCTGCAGAAGGAGATGCTCACAGGGGTCTGCAGAAACAGCTCCAGAAGTTTTACCCAGTAGCAAGACACCTTGGATGAGGCTTCAGCAGTTCTTAAGCAGTTGTTAAGCCTCAGAGAGAATTCTTGTTGGCTGAATGGCAGAATTCAGAGGATTGTCATCAGTGGCACTGAGTCTAGTTGGAGGCCAGTAACTAGTGGTGTCCCCCAGGGGTCAGTACTGGGCCCAGTCTTGTTTAACTTCTTCATCAATGACCTGGATGAAGAGACAGAGTGTACCTTCAGGAAGTTTGCTGATGACACAAAACTGGGAGGAGTGGTGGATACACCGGAAGGCTGTGCTGCCATTCAGCGTGACCTCGACAGGCTGCAAAGTTGGGCAGAGAGGAACCTGCTGAGGTTCAACAAGGGCAAGTGCAGGGTCCTGCACCTGAGAAGCAACAACTCCATGCATCAGTACAGGCTTGGGGTGGACCTGCTGGAGAGCAGCCCTGTGGAGAGGGACCTGGGACTGCTGGCAGACGACAGGCTGACCATGAGCCAGCAGTGTGCCCTGGCTGCCAAGAAGGCCAATGGGATCCTGGGGTGCATTAAGAGGAGTGTGGCCAGCAGGTCAAGGGAGGTTCTCCTCCCCCTCTACTCTGCCCTAGTGAGGCCCCTTCTGGAGTACTGTGTCCATTTCTGGGCTCCCCAGTTCAAGAAAGATGAGGAGCTACTGGATAGAGTCCATGAGAGGGCTACGAGGATGGTGAGGGGACTGGAGCATCTCTCCTACGAGGAAAGGCTGAAGGGAGCTGGGCTTGTTCAGCCTGAAGAAGAGAAGACTGCGAGGGAAACATTGTGCCCCTTTTCAAAAAAGGGTAGAAAGGAAGACCCTGGGAACTACCGACCTGTCAGCCTCACCTCTGTGCCTGGGAAGATCATGGAACAGATCCTCCTAGAAGCTATGCTAAGGCACATGGAGGCCAGGGAGGTGATTCGAGACAACCAGCATGGCTTCACCAAGGGCAAGTCCTGCCTCACCAACCTAGTGGCTTTCTATGATGGTGTAACAACAAGAGTGGACAAGGGAAAACCAATGGACGTCATCTATCTGGATTTTTGTAAAGCTTTGGACACGGTCCCCCACAACATCCTTCTCTCCAAATTGGAGAGCCATGGATTTGATGGGTGGACCGTTCGGTGGATAAGGAATTGGTTGGATGGTCGCAGCCAAAGGGTAGTGGTCAACGGCTCAATGTCCAGATGGAGACCAGTGACGAGTGGAGTCCCTCAGGGGTCCGTACTGGGACCGGTGCTGTTCAATATATTCATCAATGACATGGACAGCGACATCGAGTGTACCCTCAGCAAGTTTGCAGATGACACCAAGCTGAGTGGTACGGTTGAGACACCAGAAGGATGGGATGCCATCCAGAGGGACCTGGACAAGCTGGAGAGGTGGGCCTGTGTGAACCTCATGAGGTTCAACAAGGCCAAGTGCAAGGTCCTACACCTGGGTCGGGGTAATCCCCAGTATCAATACAGGCTGGGGGATGAAAGGATCGAGAGCAGCTCTGCTGAGAGGGACTTGGGGGTACTGATAGACGAAAGGCTGGACATGAGCCGGCAATGTGCGCTGGCAGCCCAAAGGGCCAACCGTGTCCTGGGCTGCATCAAGAGAAGCGTGGCCAGCAGGTCGAGAGAGGTGATTCTGCCCCTCTACTCTGCTCTGGTGAGACCTCACCTGGAGTACTGCCTTCAGCTCTGGAGCCCTCAGCACAAGAAGGACATGGAACTGTTGGAGCGGGTCCAAAGGAGGGCTACAAAAATGATCCGAGGGCTGGAGCACCTCTCCTATGAGGACAGGCTGAGAGAGTTGGACTTGTTCAGCCTGGAGAAGAGAAGGCTGCGGGCAGACCTGATTGCAGCATTTCAGTACTTAAAGGGAGCCTATAGGAAAGATGGGGACAATCTTTTTAGTAGAGACAGCAGTGACAGGATGAGGGGTAATGGTTTTAAACTAAAACAGGGTAGGTTTAGGCTGGATATAAGGAAGAAATTCTTTACAATGAGGGTGGTGAAACACTGGAACGGGTTGCCCAGAGAGGTAGTGTGCCCAGAGAATGCCTTCTTTGCTTCAGTCTTCAGTGCTAAGACTGGCCCTCAGGAATCCCAGGCCCCGGAGGTAAGAGAAGAAGCCTACAGAAAGGAGGACCTTCCCTTGGTCGAGGAGGACTGCGTGAGGGATCGCTTAAGTGATCTGGATGTCCACAAATCCATGGGCCCTGATGGAATGCACCCACAAGTGCTGAGGGAGCTGGCGGATGTCATTGCTGAGCCACTCTCCATCATCTTTGAGAGGTCCTGGAGGACAGGAGAGGTGCCCGAGGACTGGAGAAAGGCCAATGTCACTCCAATCTTCAAAAAGGGCAAGAAGGAGGACCCAGGGAACTACAGGCCGGTCAGCCTCACCTCCATCCCGGGAAAGGTGATGGAGCAGCTTATCCTGGAGGCCATCATGAAGCAAGTGGAAGAAAAGAAGGTTGTCAGGAGTAGTCAGCATGGATTCACCAAAGGGAAATCATGCCTGACCAATCTGATAGCTTTCTACGATGACATGACTGGCTGGGTAGACGAAGGGAGAGCCGTGGATGTTGTCTACCTTGACTTCAGCAAGGCTTTCGACACAGTCTCCCATGATATCCTCCTAGGGAAGCTGAGGAAGTGTGGGCTGGATGAGTGGTCGGTGAAGTGGATAGAGAACTGGCTGAACGGCAGAACTCAGAGGGTTGTCATCAGCGGCGCTGAGTCTAGTTGGAGGCTGGTAACAAGTGGTGTCCCCCAGGGGTCAGTACTGGGCCCAGTCTTGTTTAACTTCTTCATCAACGACCTGGATGAAGAGTTAGAATGTACGCTCAGGAAGTTTGCTGACGACACCAAACTGGGAGGAGTGGTAGACACACCGGAAGGCTGTGCTGCCATTCAGCGTGACCTCGACAGGCTGGAAAGTTGGGCAGAGAGGAACCTGCTGAGGTTCAACAAGGGCAAGTGCAGGGTCCTGCACCTGGGGAGCAACAACCTCATGCACCAGTACAGGCTTGGGGTGGACCTGCTGGAGAGCAGCTCTGCGGAGAGGGACCTGGGAGTGCTGGTGGACGACAGGTTAACCATGAGCCAGCAGTGTGCCCTGGCTGCCAAGAAAGCCAATGGGATCCTGGGGTGCATCAAGAAGAGTGTGGCTAGCAGGACGAGGGAGGTTCTCCTTCCCCTCTACACTGCCCTGGTGAGGCCTCATCTGGAGTACTGTGTCCAGTTCTGGGCTCCCCAGTTCAAGAAAGATGAAGAGCTACTTGAGAGAGTCCAGCGGAGGGCTACGAGGATGGTGAGGGGACTGGAGCATCTCCCCTACGAGGAGAGGTTGAGGGAACTGGGCTTGTTCAGCCTGAAGAAGAGAAGGCTGAGAGGGGACCTTATAAATGCCTACAAATATCTGAAGGGTGGGTGTCAGGAGGATGGGGCCAAGCTCTTTTCAGTGGTGCCCAGTGACAGGACAAGGGGCAATGGGCACAAACTGAGGCACAGGAAGTTCCGGCTGAACATGAGGAAGAACTTCTTCCCTCTGAGGGTGACGGAGCCCTGGAACAGGCTGCCCAGGGAGGTTGTGGAGTCTCCTTCTCTGGAGATATTCAAGACCCGCCTGGACAAGGTCCTGTGCAGCCTGCTGTAGGTGACCCTGCTTTGGCAGGGGGGTTGGACTAGATGACCCACAGAGGTCCCTTCCAACCCCTACTATTCTGTGATTCTGTGATTCTGTAGTGGAGGCCCCATCCCTGGAAACATTCAAGCCCAGGTTGGACAGGGCTCTGAGCAACGTGATCTAGTTGGCGGTGTCCCTGCTCACTGTGGGGAGGATGGACTAGATGACCTCTAGGGGTCCCTTCTGACCCAAAACTTTCTATGATTCTATGATTCTATGACCTAATAAATGCTTATAAATATCTCAAGGGTGGGTGTCAGGAGGATGGGGCCAAACTCTTTTCAGTGGTGCCCAGCGACAGGACAAGGGGCAATGGGCACAAACCGAAGCATAGGAAGTTCTGTCTGAACATGAGGAAGAACTTCTTCCCACTGAGGGTGATGGAGCCCTGGAACAGGCTGCCCAGGGAGGTTGTGGAGTCTCCTTCTCTGGAGATATTCAAGACCCACCTGGACAAGGTCCTGTGCAGCCTGCTGTAGGTGACCCTGCTTTGGCAGGGGGGTTGGAGTAGATCATCCACATAGGTCGCTTCCAACCCCTACCATTCTGTAATTCTGTGGGTTTCACACAACACCGCTTCTTGCAGTTGAGGGAGAGAGATGATATATAGTGGCTTAACTTGTTAATACGGTTAGCATAACAACACAGCTTAACATTGCTCTCTGTTCTGCAAAGCTTCAGGTCACCATAATCCTTGCTGCCATTTCACAAGCCCCTGCAGTACTCACAATTTGACATGAACAGGTTCCCTTGGGAGGCTAGAGACACTCGGGTGCTGTAAGGCAGCATGTGGTGTTTGTGGAAATAAGGGGACTTCAAACACATGGAGGCTGGCACCATAGGTTCTTCATTCTCTGACGCCATGGGGGAGGAAGAGCTGCCACTTGGAGAGCTAGAAAAGGCAAAATTGTGGAGTGCCCTGGCTGGCTCATGCCAATGTTGTTCAGGCTGGCCACCACGGCTCTCGCCCCAGCACTGGGGAAGGGTGCACAACTGGCCCGAGTCTTGGGGCAGGGGACTGAGAAGGAACAGCCGAGGAAGCTGATGAGAACTTAACTTTGTCATGTGCTGCTTTGGTGAAAGGTTTACCCATGGCCATTTCCTGGGATTTTAAGAGAAGGCGGGCAGTGTTTGGTACCCACTAATTAGATGCAGTTTGAACTGTGTTGTGGTAATGTAGTGAAAAACTGGCCCCTGCTGTGACATCTGCAGCCAGGCAAATGACACCACCCAGCCCCTGGTCAAAGCCTGTGTTTTCAGTTCTGCAAATACCAGCTAAAACACTGTAAGGACTTCACAAAGACAGAGATGTATGAAAGACCAATTCCTATTATTTCCGGAAGAGGTTAAACAAGACTGAAAATGCATACAGTTTTTTTTCAGAAAGGTGTTTTAGGGACAGTAAATATACTTTGTGATTTCTTTATACTATTTTTTGCGAAATGGGGTATTACTATTCTGTCAAGTAGTTCCATGTTTAAAAAGGGAGAAGAAGCTTCCTTATTATTAGCTGATCTCAAGATTTGGGAGTCGTCTGCTTTGGGGCATGTGAGGTCTTCTTCCTAATGGACATTTTCCTTAATTAAAAAAGCCAGCATAAGCCTGCACGTAATTCACTAAGATGTTAGAAAAATGTAATTGAAGCTCACATGTTGATTTTTTTTTTTCAAGAAGCAATGGTACCATCTCCAAAAGCACAGCTCTGAGGATCTCAGATTCCTACACTCCCAAAAAAGAGGGCGAGTGCTGAAAAGAGTAAAGGTTTCATGAATGTTGCAACAGTATCAGAGGAAGTGGAAGGACCTTCTCCATTGCCCGAGCTTAGATGAGTCCCTCTGTGAGGGTTTAGAATTGAAAAACAGCTGTAGATGTCCAAAGGTTTGGCTGAGAATGGTGATGCAACCAAATGGATGCCACGCTATGTAGTGAAATCATACATTCAGTAAGTGGAAGATCTATAAATAGTTTTTTAAGGCCTGAAGAATTATTAAAGGAGAGCTTAGTACCTGGTTACGTGATCTTTCAAGAGCTCCAGCTGCTCAATAGCTTGTTCTGGACCACAGAACAGAACCAGAGGCACTACATTTTACAGATGTGCTTTCACCCTGGGTGAACACATTGCTAGAGGTCAATGCAGAACGTCGCCAGTGCGTTGCCGGGATGGTATGTGCTGTAGGTTTCCATATGAGGCTGTTGCCACCTCAAGAAGACACTCAGTCTGTTGGCTCACCCTCCCAGGTTCACCTCTGGAGGTCTGTGGTCCTCAGTGCGCTGGCAAGGTGGCAGCTGCCACAGAAACGCCCGTCACCCGGTCCCGTAATAGGCTGCCCGCTTTTCCAAATATTAATATTAATAAGCCCTCTCTCCCACACAGACTATGGCGTGGGGCAGAGCAGTTGTGCTGTCTCGCTGCAGCTACCATGGAGCACGTTCAAGCATTGTTCGGTGCTGAAAGCTGCCTCCAATTAACGCAGCTGCACCTCCTTATTAGGAGCGGAGAATCGTCTGCCGTTCAACGTGATGCTAACCACAGCACTCCCGCCTGCACCAGCCAGAGAATTTGGTGTGTCCTAGCCACACTGGCTCCACAGCCAATTGGGCTCCCCTTCAACAAGATTTAACCTCCTCCATCCTAGATCTGCAATGGGGTTTAGCTTAGCACAGCGAGCAACTAGGATTAAGAGGTCTTTAGCCAAATCCTGTTGACACCAAGGGGATCTAGGTGCCAGCTGGCATGGAGCTCTTGTAAAGACCAAGTCTGTTGAAGGCAATGGGACACGGACACCAGACTAGAATAGTAAAGCACTTCCTTGGGTGCAGTCACCTATTCACACTGCAGGTTCCCACATCTTTTTGGAGCCTGACCCTATGTGCCTGAGCAATACCATTTGTGATGCCTATCTGACTTAGCAGAACTGGTTGGAGAGCAGCACTGGCTAGCAAAGCTGGGCACTGTCACCCCTTCAGCCATTCAGGCTAAACCCAGCCCAGACCGTGCACCAGCACCACCAGCTCCCTGCCCATACTTTAGTGTAAAGGGAACTCGTGGGTAGCTGAGCTCCCTGGGCTGAGCCGGGGCTGGGTGTATGGCATACACACCAGCGCAGCCCCAGAGCCGCAGCCATTGACTCGGGGGCCGTGCGCACAGCTGGCTGTGCTAAATTAGCCCCACACGGGTTGGCAGACTTTATGAGTCGAAGCTGGAAGGTCCTTTTGCAAACGGGACCTCAGCTTCTACAGTGCTCAGCAGCTTGGCTGGGTCTCACAAAAGGGGCCTTGCTCCCCATGCACGCGTGCTGGCTTCCTCGCAGAGCACCGCGAGCAGGGATGCTCCCCGTCACAGCAAGCACCGACGGCTGCCCCGCTGGAAAACTCATCTGAGAGCAAGAGCGAAATGTTGCTGGTGGGTACAGCTGGGGAGGTGGCTCCCAGCTGTGCACCTCCGCCAGGTGTTGGGCTGGTCTCCTTCATGGAGATAAACCTTAGCAGCTGCTTTCGACAGAACCACAGAATCACAGAATCACAGAATAGTAGGGGTTGGAAGGGACCACTGTGGGTCATCTACTCCAACCCTCCTGCTGAAGCAGGGTCACCTACAGCAGGCTGCACTGGACTTTGTCCAGGCGGGTCTTGAATATCTCCAGAGAAGGAGACTCCACAACCTCCCTGGGCAGCCTGTTCCAGTGCTCCATCACCCTCAGAGGGAAGAAGTTCTTCCTCATGTTCAGATGAAACTCCCTGTGCCTCAGTTTGTGCCCATTGCCCCTTGCCACTGGGCACCACTGAAAAGAGCTTGGCCCCATCCTCCTGACACCCATCCTTCAGATATTTATAAGCATTTATTAGGTCCCTTCTCAGCCTTCTCTTCTTCAGGCTGAACAAGCTCAGCTCCCTCAGCCTCTCCTCGTAGGGGAGATGTTCCAGTCCCCTCATCATCCTTGTAGCCCTCCGCTGGACTCTCTCCAGTAGCTCTTCATCTTTCTTGAACTGGGGAGCCCAGAACTGGACACAGTACTCCAGATGGGACCTCACCAGGGCAGTGTAGAGGGGAAGGAGAACCTCCCTCGACCTGCTGGCCACACTCTTCTTGATGCACCCCAGGATTCCATTGGCTTTCTTGGCAGCCAGGGCACACTGCTGGCTCATGGTTAACCTGTCGTCCACCAGGACACCCAGGTCCCTCTCCGCAGGGCTGCTCTCCAACAGGTCCGTCCCAAGCCTGTACTGGTGCATGGGGTTGTTCTTCCCCAGGTGCAGGACCCTGCATTTGGCTTTGTTGAACCTCATCAGGTTCCTCTCTGCCCAACTTTCCAGCCTATCCAGGTCACGCTGAATGGCAGCACAGCCTTCCGGTGTGTCTACCACACCTCCCAGTTTGGTGTCATCAGCAAACTTCCTGAGGGAACATTCTAACTCTTCATCCAGGTCGTTGATGAAGAAGTTGAACAAGACTGGGCCTAGTACTGACCCCTGGGGGACACCACTTGTTACCAGCCTCCAACTAGACTCAGAGCCGCTGATGACAACCCTCTGAGTTCTGCCATTCAGCCAGTTCTCTATCCACTTCACCGACCACTCATCCAGCCCACACTTCCTCAACTTCCCTAGGGGGATATCATGGAGAACCCATGGGTTCCTTACCTAGAAGGGTCCTGCCCTGAGAGTGCAAAGCGCTACTCACACTCGTAGCCTGGCTTTATCTTCTGCAAGCACCACGCTAAGTCCCTGGCAAGAGGTTGTCAGCCCTGCAGTGGTACGCGGGAGTTCAGCGCTCAGGCAGGGCTCAGCATCCATCTCCACAGCAAGAAGCTGGAAAGCACACGAAACCAAATTACTCAGATTTTCCCATCTGTGCACATGTGCTTAGCTGGTGTTAAATTATCAGTGTAAAGGCCTAGTAGCTTTGTAATGTACACACAGAAAGATTCCCACAGATTTTTCCTTTCTTTTTTTTTTTTATTGAAGCCAGCTGAGTAAATTCATAGGAAGTTGTAACAGGACAAGTGAAATGTATACCCACATTCCCTGGGAATCCAAATGCCTTTAACACATACTGTATTTCATGTGATATTTATTTTAGAAGACACCAGAACAACATAGCTTTTTCATTGCTGTGTTTTAAAGCTATCACTTTTGAATGAAATAAGGTGACAAGAAGAAAAAGAAAACATGAAAATCCCAGAACCTGATACCCTCCTCCCACACTTCAAGAGAAGAGATTAACTTCTCAGTTTTTCTGGGTCACTTTCAAATTTATTACTAATTACAGAATAACTTTAAAATGCAGCCCCAGTTTAAACTACCATGAGCGAGAAGCAGCTGGAATGACTTAATTTACTTTGGAGTTGGGTGCTCTTTTGCACTTATTCTTTATTTCATCTCAGAAATGATTGCAATCCTATTTTTGTTTAAATAAAAACTATTCTGTCTGTGGCAGGCGAGTGCTACCTGGGCAGTGACCGTCCGGCGGGCTGGAGGAGCTATCTGATAACCTGCGGGGTGGTCAAGCTGCTGAAGGGCAAGGTCCAGGCTGACCTCCATGGGCTTAGCAGACCTGCCGGTGCACCCAGCAGCTGTGTCTGCACGGTCACGCTGGTGAGCAGCCTGGTAGTCTGCAGTGGCTTGCCAGTCCCATTGTTTGCGAGCTGATGGTATCATGGCATCGTTCGCCCAATTTCTACCCTGGCTCTGCTGCCTTTTATGCTGAGCCTCAAAAATCTGGGAGCCAGACCTCCAGCTTGTTCAAGTCAGGGGCTGATTTATGCTATCTGAGGGATCTGAAGGTCTCTGCAGTTGGTTCTTCATTTGTAAAATAAACTCAGCCGAGCTTAATGAGATTTTGTGAGATGACTTTGGTGAGCCCCGCATTGGGCGCAGTCACGCTTAGCCCACAGCAACGAGGGCTGATGCTGCCTATGCTGCCTGCAGCCAGGCAGGCGGCCCCTGCGGTGCGGAGATGGGACAGTGGTCACTGGTGGGAGGAAGAACTGCAGAAAACAGCATCTCCTTGGGGCTGGGGCTGCCTGCTCGTACAGTTTGTGATGGGGATGAGTGCTCACAAGGGCATGATCATCCCCCCGTTGAAGTCAATATGATGTCCTACACCAGGATGCGAGTCTGGGTTTTCCAGAAACAGTTTCTGCATTCATTCTGAAATTAAATGATTTGTTACTGAACTACGTGACAGCTGCATGATAACTGTAGATGCCACTTAATGCTGCAGGAGCTGCTTCTGCAAAATTTTGCCCGCGAGTCAGCGCGCTGCTGAGCTGCGAGGAATTCCTTGCCTGAGAAGGGTCTGCAGGGCTGGGCTCCAAAGTGTTCCGTGGGGTGGCATGTTTCCAAAAGTGCATGTACAACGTAGGGATGTGGCCCACTTTGTGAAGACAGCTAGATCCTTGCTGGGCTCCTGACCCCTTCCACTATTGAACTGGAGCAGGAATGAACTTTAGCAGAGCTAAGAGGTCAGGTTTGAGCCCTGGAGCTTCTCAGGAAACTTAGCTTTAGTTGGCGTGTTCAGCAAACACAGATCCGACCTTTTCTCCCACACCTTGTCCTCCATCGATGCTACTGCTTAATGTGAAGCTTGATTTTGAAATCACCTGTCTTCCAAATGAGCTCAGTCCCAGCAGGTTGGCCATCACATATACATCTAGCAAGCGTTCCCTGCTGCCTTTCATTAGCTTTCTAGAAAGAAATCAAGACATTTACATCGAGGCGGGGGGAAAGGCAATGAGGTAAAGGCTTTAACTTGTAAAACAACTGTGGCTTTGCAGTAGCTGAGGTTTGTTTTGGAGGCTAAGATACCTTGTTTATGATTGCAGTAAGAGTCCAAGTTGCCAGAATGTTCTGCCCCACAGCTTTAGGCTCTCGTGTTTTACAGCTGTGAGTTTCCTCAAGGGCCAGGGGAATTCATCCTCCAGCTCTCACAGAGGCTCCCACACGTCAGTCATTAAGCAGAGCGTGGGGTTTTTCTGCACTGCCACGCTCATGGCCGTGCATGGAATAAGACTTTGCTGTTCATTTTATGATAAATTTTGCTCGCTTGGGAACTTGTGGTGGTCGTTGGCATCAGCTGTGTTCCTTGTGTAAGGAAGGGATGAGCATGTGAACCAGGACCAAGGCCTTCAATAGTCTGATTTTCCAGCAGTACCACTCATTTCTTCTCTTTGGCTTTACCCCTGTGCCAACTCTTCCCACAATGCCCATGTCCTCTTCTTCCCACTCTCTCCTCGTTTGTTTTTCTGCACTATGTTCCTTGCTCCAGGGCACTTTTATCTTGGGCAAGGGAGCTCAGAACCGGGCTGGGTCAGAAGAAAATGCACGAAGTGATGCTCTTCTGCTGGAATTCGCTGACTCAATGAATCTGAGCAACTTCGCAAAGAGGCTTTGATTTCGGCATGGTTCTTCTGGAGTGTGGTGGAGTCCCTGCCTTCTCCCTTTTCATTCCCCCACTTCACTGGCATCCTGGATGGGGCCAGCTCTCCTGGGCTATCTGGGAGCGTGAATCCAGGCCAGCCCTACAGCCTGGCTCCAGTCCCTCTCCTGGACTGTTTTGAAAAGCATAGGCTTTCCTTCCAAATCCCTCGTGAAAGTCCAATTTCCAAAGAGCGAAATCCTCCCAGAAGCTGCCCAGCTCCTCTCCACACCGTGCGGGATGAGACCTTTCCACTCTGACGTGTGGGATCCGTCCAGCTTTCAGAGGCTTCGTGCCCCAGAGGGGTGTAGGTTTGGTAGGGCTCGCTCAGCGCCGCTGGCTCTCACGCAGCTGTCGTGACAGCCCAGATTGAGTGTCCCTTTCAGGACATGGTTTAGTATGGGTTGACGGTTGGGCTTGATGGTCTTAGAAGTCTTTTCCAACCTTAATGATTCTATGATTCTGTGACAGTTTGACATGGGGCTGGACCTCACCAAAGGAGGACAACTGGAGGTACAAGCAGGGGGTGCTGCCTCCCTCCTTCCACCATGTCATCTCTTGCTGATTCCTCGATCTTGCCAACACGACTCCGGACGTGGTTTTGCTCTTCTCATGGAAATATCGATGGCTCCAGCCCCTTCCTGTTGGAAAAAAGAAAAGTTTGGGGGCTGAGAGGCATTTCCCCCTCCTGTCCTCTGCAAGGGAGCCCTGGCCCTGGGGAGAAGTTCCCCTCCCCTCCATGTCTCTGAGCAAGGAGAGATGATCAGACCCTTTCAGGCAACAGTAAAAAAATGGCTAAATGACCTCAGACTTGGGGGGGCTGTGCCTTTTTTTTCTCTTTTTTTTCAGAAGAGGTCATCCATCACCCCAGTGTCTGAGTGTGCATCCCTGGGAGAAGCCATCTGGGGTGGCAGTTATCCCACCAAATAGAGGTACCTGGTCAGGCACACCCTAGGAAGAGCGTACCGGGTTTGTTTTTAGAGATTTGCTATTCACACAGTACTTTCTTCCCTTTGTCAAATGCTGGGAACTGAGAAGGTCACAGGGCTGATTATATTGGCTATATGCAGGCAGCAATGCTTCCCAACAGAGCCCTGTCAGTGCAGTTCAGGCCTGACCATGACTCCCCTGAGCTAAATCTGTCATTTACGCTTAGTTTTCTATCCATGAAAAATATTTACTGGAGCTTGAGTTAAAGTTGCCAGATAAAACCTTTGTTTTACCCGATAGTCTGGTAGTTGAGGGAGCTTTCCGGGATACAAACAGAGGTATTAATCCCAATACACTGATGGCATTCAATAAAATAAAACCTCTCCTAATACTGCAGAGGAGCTGAAATCCTCAGGTACTCCCCATCTGGCTTAATAGCATCATCACTGAGTTTTCTTGGCTTGTCTTCTTCTTGAAGTGAAACATGCCAAAATACTAATGACAAGGGATTTTTAAAAAGCCAGTGATTTGGCTGGAAAATGGACGAGTGTGGAAGACAACAGTTTTGGAAAGCTCACACAGATTGCCAACCTCCTTCCATGTTTTAGCTGAGACCTTGTGAAAATGGACTGTCAAGGTTATCAGCGCATGGACAATAAACAGTTCAGGAATGCAAGGTTTTGCAGGGAAGATACAGCTCTAAAATATTTGCTGGGAAGACCTTGGAGGAGGTTAGGTTTGAAACCTTCAAAGATAAGCAACCACAGCAATATTTGTTATTTACATGTAGCTACCATCCCTACTTCTTTTACAAGGGAGGAATTACTTTGCAAGAATTAGAAATAAAAGCTCATACATAGATGGCTCTGATTAGGGACTCAGAGAAAATGCTACATATTTAAGGTTGCTGCCTAAATCTTGTCTAAACAAAGGTAGTCCGGTGGATTTGTTTCTCTAAGAGCATTAACAGCCTCTGGTGATTCTTGTGGGGATGGTAGGTTGTTGTCACCTCAGCCACCCACCCCACCACCCTGGGGAGGCTGTCGTGCCCAGGAGCTACGTGTGCATCTTCTCCCACCTCCTTCTGCTGGTGCCCCAGTGAGGGTGAGCTCAGCCCATGATACCACACTATAGGGTGGGTGGCTGAGGCACCGACCCGCATTCCCATCCCTCGGCTGGTAGAGGGAAGGGGTGGTGTGCCAGCGAGAATCTTCTCTCGCACCACCCCAGCAAGATTCACCAGAGCCCACCTGCCAAAGACCTCGGTGCCTGAGGTTCACTGTATAAAAAGGATTACAGAGATTTCTAGCTCCAAACAATTTTGTTTCAACTCTTGTAAACCTACAGGTTGTACGTCAAAACCCCTTTAAAAACATACAGAGATTTGGGGGTGTTTTTTCTCCTTTCTGTCTTTTGCCTTGTGACATGTTTGTTCTGAGATCACCTTCTAGGCATCTTCTATTAAAATATATGTGACAAGCACCAGATCCACTTTCACGCAGCTGTGCAGTGTGTTATTTTTCATGCTAATGCACTGTTACAATTCTACCGAGTGCAGTTATGTAGAGATCAAATTCACCACATGTGTGCTGTGTTTTTTGGCTACCAGGTCAAGAGCAACAGGGAGAAGGCAGCGATGCTTGTGTGTTAACTGTTCGTGTTGCCTTCATGAAGTATGGCATTCCTTTTCAGGCAGTCAGAGGAACTTTTGCTTTGCCCCACCTGCCCTCTTGGTTTTTTGTTTTTCTGTCAGCACAGCTGACTGCTTCATTGAGATTTAAGACCAAACGGACCATTATTACATGAGACAGAGTCACTGTCTGCCACCAGGAGATGATTTAATGTTATGTGATACACAACTTTACTCTATGCCCCCTACTGTTTTCCACACAAAAATCATTCTCCAACTTGCTTTGCTGTCAGGTTTCACCTAGGAGAGAATTTGAGTCACTGACTACAGCAATGACAGCAACCAGAAGTAATGATTAAAGATCTCCTTGTCATCGTTGTGCCAGATAGTCGTGGGTGAAACAGGCATACGAAGACACATCCAAATCTTATTTACCCCAAGCCCGGCGGCTGAATTCTGCCTTAGATAAGATGCATGCAATACACATCGGGACTGCATGCAGAAGTTGCTAAAATAGCCCCAAATCTCAGGCTATGCTGATGAAACAAGGAGGAAATACTGGCTTTGGTGAAATACTAGGTATCAGTATGGTCAGAGTCCCACTTCCAAATTGCTGCCACAAATGCAGAGGAAACTTTTAGGGTTGCAAAAACGACTCAGAGCAACAACATTCAAGCAACGCAGCCTATCACTCATATATCAAATCCCTCTTACAGCCGCTGGTTTCTTTCCTGCTGCCTGAGCTGAGACCTCCCCCCATGTCTGGTGTCCTTTCTCCATAACAGGCTACTTAGCTCATCTACATCTGAACCGAAGTTGGACTCGCTTGGGGTGAGAGGTTTGAAGTCTTATTCACCGATTTTGGCCTTTGAAGAGGAATCGTTTCTCCCCAGTGCCTGCCCCATTCCTTTCTTCAGAAAAGAGCATCTGCAAACTGTCTCCACCTTCTGGAGAGAGATTTATCTTCATGGCCTCCACCGCTTTGTTATTTCTTCAGGTATCAGGAGAGACCTCCCCCCTTTCCCTTTCCTTATTTTCTCATGGTCTCCAATTGATACATCAACGCAGCAGAAACTGTTTCCCAGACTTTTCTATGACTTCTGGATTGCTGAGTGTATGAGCGTATGAGAAGATGCCTTTTAAGTTTACACTTGATAAAAAAAATCATATCTCGTCCATAAGTTAATTATTTGAGAATCTCACAATAACAAACTTCAACTTCTTAACCTTTTCCAGAAATGATGCCAAGAGCAAATCCTGAGGCTACATTTTAGCTACTGATTAGTAGTTAGAAATCTGACCTTTTCTGTCTATGTAGAAAACAGAGGCGGTTACGTAGCTCTCCACACTGCTACAGTCAACTTGATTACAACTCCATCTTTCTTTCCAAGTAACGTTAGCCCTTGGGTGGCTTGGTCTGTCTCCCTTTTTTCTTTTGAAGAAAGACATGGGCCTGAGCTAGACTTTGAAAACTTCAAAACGTCACTACTGCTCACAGATTAGTTGGGCTCCATCTTTCCCTTCACTCACGCTTCCCAGTTGCATGCTCATTGCTGTCACGTCTGACCACCTTTGAGTAGTGTGTTGTGTGAAGGGGACTGTCCCGTGATCACCCACCGTTTGTTCTGCCAGCCTCTTCCAGGAGAAGAGAAGTGTCAGTGGTTGAGAGCTTGGAAGGGAGCTGAATTACGTGTGTGCTAAATGTGCATGCCAACACGTACATCCTTGCAAGATAAGGTTGGAGAATGGCATCCTGCCCGTGAAGCAGACGGTGGTGGGGTCTGTGATACTCAGTAACTGCTGGGAGAGTTTCTACCGCCCTGTGGACTGGACATGGAGTATGTGCCGTCTCCTGCTCAGATGTGCTTGTGTAAGGAGCTGCATCTTGCGGAGGAATAAAGTTGCCAGAGGACTCAGTTTCACCCTAAGACCCACACTCCACACAAAGCTGCTTTGCGGTGCGGAGCTGGCAGCAGCAACTGCACTGAAGAGCTTTGTTTATCACATCGTTGTGCTCTAATGATTACTCAGCCTCAAAATTATGTGTTCTTTAGGAGTGATAGGGTTTGGGACTGTCAGTCAAAATTTCTTACGATGAGTGATGTTGTTTTCATCCCAGTTTAGCTAATGCCAGTGAAGACGTTCTAAAAATTGTTGTGTTTGTCATGTATGTTTTACAGTTTAAAGGTGATCTCTTTATGCTATTATCCCCCTGCCACTGTTGCAGAAATAGTGTCTTCTTTTTAAGGTGTTCAGTCATCTGCTTAGCACTGAGCTGATGACAGCTTCGTATTTGTCTCTGGAGGTTGCCTGGAAATTAACCCCTCTGTGTTTAGCTCACACTGTGCCTTGTCAAAGCCTCTTCGGCAAGGTGGGGAGGTGGTACAGTGGGGCTCGGTGGGCTTCTGCTGAGAAGGCTGAAAGATCAGGGCTTCTTGCCCAACGTCAGCTATTCCCGTAGGCTGAGGTTTGCAAAAACTAAGATGCTGACAGACAAAAACCCGATAAAGTTCGCTGCAAAAATTAAAGCACCTCCCACTTGCAGCTCTCTGCTGTGTCCTGTCCCAGTATCACCAGCCCCGGCTCAGCCTCTGCTCTGCACCGTGCAGCGGCTGCCTAAGACTGGCTTTCATCTGTCCTTCAGGCTGGACATCCCTCCTGTGGTCCTGTCTGCTGGCTTTGTGGTGGAGATGGTAGTTTGTGGTTGAGGAAAAAGAAAAGCTGGTGGCAATGTCTTGAAACTCGTGCTACCGTGTGCTGAGCAGCTGTGACTCAGAGCCTCTTGGCTCCAAAACTGCACAGCACTGCACCTCGGGGAGCAGTGTGATCTCGCAGAGTGCTGAGCTGCGGCCCCTGACATCCGTGGAAACTGGCGGGGTGAGCATTTATCTGCACTGAGGCAAAGGAGCAGGGAGGCCGGTCTCTGAGTGCCACAAACATGAAATTACTCACCGGTTTTCAGAACATAATTAATTCTCAGGTAATCAAGTCCCTTGAAAAGGCTCTGGCCACTTTTTACAGCCGTAATGTGCAAAGTCACTTTTGTGTTACCAACACCGGCTTTGGTCTTTAATACTTTTTGATCGTGAGTAAACCTTCAGATGCTCTGCAGAACGACAGCAGTTTATGGTATACCTTTGGAATAGAATCACAGAATCATAGAATCCTTTGGGTTGGAAGGGACCTTTAGAGGCCATCTAGCCCAACCCCCCTGCAGTGAGCAGGGACATCTTCAACCAGACCAGGTTGCTCAGAGCCCTGTCCAACCTGGCCTGGAATGTTTCCAAGGATGGGGCACCTCCCATCTCTCTGGGCAATCTGTGCCAGTGCCTCACCACCCTCACTGTAAAAAATTTCTTCCTTATATCTAATCTAAATCTACCCTCTCTTAGTTTAA
The DNA here is from genome assembly GCF_030867145.1 of Opisthocomus hoazin. NCBI lineage: Eukaryota > Metazoa > Chordata > Aves > Opisthocomiformes > Opisthocomidae > Opisthocomus > Opisthocomus hoazin. The sequence goes on along the minus strand of NC_134414.1, from coordinate 15,799,300 downwards.
AGCTGTTGCTCTTTGTGCTGTCGCAGCAGGCCCTGCTGAAAACATTTTCCCTATCTTTCCTATAGGCCCCTTCAGGTACTGAAAGGCTGCTATAAATGGGAATTCAGACCCAAACCAGTTTTGCACTATAGGTATGATGGATTAATCACCATTTTATTCTGCATATAAGCAAAGAGTCTTCCAAGTCAGTTCTGTGCTGCAGAGGAAGTCACTGGAGCTTTCCCTGTAATGTGAGTAATGAATCTTGGCTGGAATGAGCATTTCAGAGCCACAGTTCTGCAAAATTTTAAATCCCTGAAGGAAGTACAGTAGCATGGAGGCCTGCAAATAACGGATTACACTAATCCCGCCAGGAAGTGATAATGGCATGTATAAATATTTGCCTTATCTGATTGTGAATTATGTCCTCCTAAAAGGTGTTTGTCACTGTCGTTAGTGGCTTCTGAATGCTTTACCAGCCGTGGTGTCATTCCCTATGAGGACTCCATCTCTAGCAAGCACGACCAAAGCGTCTGAAGGGGATCAGATTGTTTTTCCTAGTGTTTTTATTCTACTGATTAAAGGCAAACCAAAAGCCTGGAGTATTTTGCTGAACAACACAGAGTGTGCAAACCATGGAGTGAAATTGTGGCCCTATAGAAGTCTGCATCTAACCAGAAGCTGAAAGGAGTTCGGATCCATATGCAAAGGGGAGGATTTTGTTGCTGCATGCACTACCACGCTGTTTCTTAGTAGCCTTGGCTTGGCAGAATCCTGGCTGAAGGTAGAGATGGCTCCGATGAATGGGAACAACCTGTACCAGCAAACAGAGCTGGCAATTTCCTGATCAGAGTCCTGTTAAACCGGACTAAATCACAGCCTTTTACATCTTGCAAATTCCAAGGGGGATTAAGTCTTCATTGTCAGTCTGGTGAAGCAAGTTGAAACTCAGCTGAAGTTTTAAAGAAGAAAAAAAACCGACCCAACAGTCTTCAACAGAGGCAGCAGACTAGGAGAGAATGGGATTTAGAACAGAAGCACAGCCAGAAATCAATGGAGCTTTTACGACATCCCTCCTCATTTATCTAAAAATCCCATTCTTTCAGCTATTTAGGCCTTATCTCCCCACAGAAGCTGAATTAGTTTTATTTTGTAAACCAATTTAGGAAAGCTAGTGCACAGTGCTATGTAGACACTCATATTTTGGTTGAAGAGTGGCTGCAGAGTTTAGCTGGCACCTGAAACAAAATCTCCGTTAAACTGGTACTGCTTGGGCTTATCTGCATGGAAGATAAAGGGAAATAACGAAAATGTGAATTCGAAGTGTTTGAGGTAAAACCTATTAAACCCCTGGGTGGATGCTTTTATTCAGTCATAAAGGAGCCTTTAGTTTGCTTGATTCATTCCTAAAGCAAATTACAGTTACTTTATTTCTGAATGAAACCTTCCATATAAGGCTTGAACGTGCTTGAACCAATCTACTTTAAATTCACATCTGTAATTTGGCTTAGCTTCCTGTGTATACAAACCCTTCGTGCGTAGTCCGGGTCTGATTTGCTGGAGGAGGAAGAGGAAGGCAGAAAACTTTCCTTACTAAACTATGTGATAATTAGTTAGAAATTTCTCAGTAAAATGAACTAAAAGACCCAGGTAGCTCCAAACCCTCAGTTGTCTCTCAACGCTATCAACTGCATTTGCAGATTGATCCCTTTGCCTGTGGTTTGCATTTCTATGCTGGGGGTAGCTTCCAAGTATCAAAAAAAAGAATTTCGAAGTATCAGATAAAGCATTTCATGTCTTATCCCACATTCAGGGTCTCCTACCTGAGGGCAGCTTTGCTCTCAAGGTAGCAACTTGTAACCCGTCTTGTGCTCCTAAGAGCGCTTCACCCCCACCTCCGTCCCGGGCAGGCGCTGCGTAAGGTCCCGGCTCGGAGCTGTTAGCGCTTGCATGCCGCTCTTCTGCTCGGCGAACTTTCGATTTCACCAGGTTCTCAATGACAGGATGTGGTTTGCCGTGTGGATGTAAATGAGAGAGCAGGATCTGGCCCAGGAGGCTTTCAGCCCACTTCTAAAATACTCCAGGGTCTTCTGCTGCAGACTTTATCTGGCTTTTTTTTTTGCTGCTGTCATTTGCTAGTGCTGTGGTGACGATTGAATGCTCATCAGAACATTTCCTACTGCCTAGAAATTAACCTACTAATTCAGGGGAACATTCGTTTACCGAAACATCCTCTCCATGACAGTGAGTGTTGGAGGTATTACAGGAAAAGGTGCAAACAAACAAACCGAATAACCTTCAGGGTAGACAGTTATGAGTGAGCCTGCCAAAAGTACTTTGTGTTGAATGCTTTGACATTTATTCATGTTATTTTTTAACATCTATTCATGTTGTAGTGTCATGGCAGAATTAAGCCACTGAATCAATTGCTGTAGAAGATGCCACGTTCAGAGATCCAAGACACTCATTCTGTTCTTTACGATTTAGAGGAATGTGAATTAAAAGATAAGAAGTAAAAACTGGTCTGAGAGGGGAATATGGGCAGCATTTGGTGTTTTTGTTCTAAGTGACAGGGTTCAAACTTGTTTGAAGACCGTAGATGAAAACTGGTGCTCATATTCCTGATTTCTTTTCCCTCTTGTGGGCTGGCTGGGTGGAAGGCAGCCTGTGGCTGGAATTATACACCTGCCTTTGTCTCCAAATACTAGCACAAACATGGGCATAATTTTAAAATCTCCGAAGTATGTAAAAATAGCTCAGTTTGTTTTCCTCTTCATCTCTCTCTTCCTCTTTTTCCTTCTCTCCATCTCAAGTTTTTCTGCTATACTGTCTCCATGATACTCTAAGCACATTAAGCAATGGTGATAGCCCATACCATAGGTGACTATCTTCCTCCTGGAGCATTCAATTATATCAGATTTTTTACATTTTTTGACATATGTTTGCAGCTGGTGCTGCACCCTTATCATATGAAAGAGCAAAGGGACAAAGTGTTGGTCTTCAGAGGTTCCAGAGAACCCATCCCATAGACATGGTCAGTCCCACACCATGTCCTGCATCTGACATAGACAGGCTGTACCTTTACCATGGACACCTGTGTTGTCCATGCTGGCTACTGCTCAGTGATCTTTCCGGGTTTCTGATCTGTGTCCGCTGAGCACCTTGAGCTTAGGGGCTGAGCCTGCGGTCTCGACTTGCTGGTCTGTGTAAAAGCTTGAAACGTGTTTTATAATTTTCTTTCTCATTCCTGACTCCCATTTCGACGTGCTGTGCCCACATGGCATCTCTGACAACTTACTGAAGGAGCAGATGTACTCACTCCTCTATAATTATCCAAATAGATACACTGTAAAGGCAGTCTTAATTTGACTTCCAGTGTAGTGTAAATGTGTACAACAGAATTGAGAGTCTAATCTCTGTAAGGATCTGCACAAGCCTGCGGGGGAGGTGGATCTGGGCTCTTTCACCGACTACAGTAAAGTTGCCATATAACATTGCAAGATACTTCGCTAAGAACGGCTGCTGTTTGGCAAGCAGGCTACGTGCATATGCACACTAGGAGACGCCGTCAAATCAAAGTTTATGTTCAAACCTTTGAAACACAGGTATCTTCTTGGGGAACAGCATCTCCTTCCCACTGCCTGTCCACAGCACATGGCCCTCCAAGCATTTGGGCAGATGCCATATTTCACCTCTGGAAAAATCGGGGAACCCCTTGATCTCCACTCTGCAATTCACTCATGAGATACGGGATCTGCGAGGCGGATTTCATCTTCAGAGAGAACAATTCCAGTTCCCGTGGTCCTCCCGGACCCGGTGATTGGGGAACTCCCATTGAGATCAGGGGAGGGATCAAAGAGCAGGGATCTGCCCCAAGGGAGCCGTGGGGCAGCCCTGCCGTGGGTGATTTAACACCTGCGTGTTCCCATAGCTGGCAATCAAAGGCTGCACGGCCCCGAGCTGAGACTGTCTATTTTTTTTGTTGCCAAACTTGTAAGTTTAAATAGAATTGGGGCGGGGGGCTGGTTTTCCTCAGATATGTCTATCTTGTCTGTTTGTCTGAGTCACACAGATCATGACTTTTTCAGCCTCTAATTAAGTTCAAGCGATACAAAGTACGTTGAGCGAGATTTGCAGGCGGTGTAAATCAGAATAAACACATAGAGCCAAGGATCAGGTCCACCACACTTTTTAAAAGTCAGATGCTTTCTTACCAGGAAATGAAACCTTAAAGGTCCTAACTTACCATTCCCCTAGCTTTAGGCCAGTATATTTGCACTGAAATCAGTTATAACTAAATCACTACACTGTCGTGAAGTTGGACTAACGTGGGTACAAAACAGTTTTCTTCCACATTGTCCTGTCTAACTTTAATGATATCTTGGGCGCTGTGGTTTGAGCCAAAAAAAGCAGTCTTTTCATATGATCTTTAGTTGATGCAAGTTCTCAACTTCCTAGTCTTCATATTGCCATATTTTAATCTTCATTTACTTTATTTAATTACTGTTTTCCTTGCTAATTCTAAATATACATCTTTCCTCTCTACTTCAAGGCTTTTGGGATTTTTCCAGTCAGTCCAGTATCAAAGAACATTTACAGGCTTGTATTTAAACTTCTCATGCTTGTAAACTAAAACCTGTACAGCCCCAAGGCCAAGGCTTTGGCTGTGTGTTGTAGGTAGCTGATTATTTTTAATGTATATGCTAATCTTTTAGGAAAAAGGTCTTTTGCAGATATGAAAATCTTATCAGAAAGTTTGATGTTTACATTTTCTGATATGGATTAAAAGATAAAAAGTGAAAAATCTGAAGCCGATAAATGAAATTTCTTCATCCTCTTTTTTTTTTCCTTTCCTTTTTCCTCTTTGGTTTTTTTTTCGTGTGATCTCTATGAAAGGGGTGTGAGAAGAAACTTGTGAAGTCCAAAAGCTTTTCCATTTCATGCTGAAAAAAAAGAGCTTTATTATTCTGGTGAACATGAGAACATTTGGGAGATAATAGTTTCCTTTTGGAATAATACATTTTTATATATATATTTGTAAGGAATATCATGGAGCTGAAGCACCCCCAGGCTCCTGAGGTACTTCAGTAATGATTGTACTTTTTCTGTGGTACTTTGCATGATGTTTTTTGTTTGAAGAACTCAAGGCACTTGCCATGAAGGAGATCTTGAGGACAGTATCTGGTGGGCAGGCACTGCACTCGGTAAAATCTGTGAAGTAAGACGGAGAAGGGTAGCATCACTGAGATCCTCATGTGAGTGCAAATGCAAGTGGTCAGGCTATTAGCAAGGATTAGCAAGTTATGTGATGGGACAGGAGGGCTCTGTGGCTCTGTGGGTACTCAAAGACCCTCTGTGTACGCCTTTATGTGTTATGGGGTGTTTTGCTTTGGACTAGAAGTCGTGTGCAGTCGTGTGGGCTAAACCATGGGCTTCCATGCTGGGAAGGCAGAGCAGGGCTGAGGGGTCTTCAGGGGTCTATGGGCTCCCCAGTTCAAGAAAGGTGAGGAACTACTGGAGAAAGTCCAGTGGAGGGCTATGAAGATAATTGGGGGGACTGGAGCATCTCTCCTAAGAGGAAAGGCTGCAGGGAGCTGGGCTTGTTCAGCCTGAAGAAGAGAAGGCTGAGAGGGGACCTTATAAATGCCTATAAATTTATTGAGGGTGGGTGTCAAGAGGATGGGGCCAGACTCTTTTCAGTGATGCCCAGTGACAGGACAAGGGGCAATGGGCACAAACTGAAGCATAGGAAGTTCCGTCTGAACATGAGGAAGAACTTCTTCCCTCTGAGGGTGATGGAGCACTGGAACAGGCTGCCCAGGGAGGTTGTGGAGTCTCCTTCTCTGGATCTATCTATATAGATCTATCTTGAATATCTATTCAAGACCCACCTAGAGAAGGTCCTGTGCAGCCTGCTGCAGGTGACCCTGCTTTGGCAGGAGGGTTGGACTAGATGACCCACAGAGGTCCCTTCCAACCCCTACCATTCTGTGATTCTGTGATTCTGTGACCAGCCTGCTCCCCACACTGAGCCCCCCACTGCCTTCCAGAGAAGATTGCTCCCTTCCAGTAACCACACTGACACTGCCCAGCAGCCTCACTTCTTGCAGATGTTGTGGTTGTGCGGGGACTGATGGACAGTATTCAGGAAAAGCAGAGCTTGGAGTCAGTTTTGACGATATTGTAGCACGGAGCAGAGTTTTGAAAGATGGGGTCGGAAATCTCTTGGTAATAAACTTTCTCACGAGATTTTTGGCAACCTTTGCGTCTTGTCCCAGCTGGAAATGCTGTGAGAACATCTTTTCTCGGGGTATTTTGTCACTCCCAATTTCAGACAGCAAGTGGGAAAACATTTATTCTAACCTCAGAGAGCTTCAAAAAATGGTCTGGTAAACTGAATCTTCGAACAAAAGGGAACTTGAGGGGCTTTTGTTCTATTTAAACTCTTTCGCCCAGTACCCTACAGAAGGTCATCTGAAAGTTACAGAAATAAGAGATGAAGAAAGCTGTCCAGACCGTCAGGACACCTAACTAATCTCCTTGCTAGTTCACAGTTATTCAGTGTAGCACACTGTCTTGCATTTTGTCAGTCTACTTTAAAATGACCCAGGCAATAAGCCTTCCACTTCTTCCCAGAGACAGAACACTAAAAGCCAGTAGATCTCAGAGTCAGGATTTTTTTTGCTGAGATCCAGAACATTTTTTTTTCTTTTTTCCTTAACACTTGGTCTCATGAAGAAGTTACTTGGCCTCATGAAGAAGCTACCCCAGCTGAGCTCAGCTCTGGTGGTACCTGTGTGCCTCCTCCTAGATGCAGCTTAGCTCCAACCTATTTCAGGGCAGTTTAGGGCAAATGAGCTTTTGGGCTAAAAGTGCACAGGTGAAGAGTTACTGTGGCTCTGCTGACACATGCTGACTCGCCAAGTGAGGTATGCCTTATGCATGTCAAAGATTTTAAATCCATCCCTGATGTTTCCCGGCTTAAAATGCCCCTGTAAATAATAGCTCTGCTCCCAAGGCATTTATATTAGCCGAGTACTTTAATTCAGTGCTCAGGCAGGCTGTATGCAGTTAACTCTTAATCCTTTCTCATACATCGGGCCTTCCATCCTGCCTCATCTCGTTTGCTGCTGCCTTCGAATCTCCTGCAGTCTCCTTGCTCCTCCGGCGCTGGGGACCGCAGCACACGACTCCACGTGCTCACACTGCAGCCGCTCACGAGCACATCGGAAACAGGAGTTTGGTCTTAGGTACGAGCGTAGCTTTGAGTGACCCGAGCACTGCACTTTCCATACATCTAGTAGTGATTCTTTTAAGGGCAGCTATTAATTTCCAGACTAGTATGTTGTGCATTGTTCTCCTAAAGTTTCCCCCTATCATATGAACAGCGGCCTGTTTCAGAAAGATACGCATCTAGAGCTCTGTTGTTGTGTCTTAATTATCCACAGGTCATATACGATCAGTGAAAAGCTCCTCTCTTCGCCCTGCCAGCTCTGCAAGCCTAACCTGGGATCTCACAGTGAAACTGGGCTCTTTTTTTGGTTGCGTATCATTCCCAGGAATCCTGTTTCAGCCTGAACGCTATTATCAATACAATGAAGGTGAATTTGAGCTGGCATGCAGTTTTCAAAAGCGCTGACGTGACCTTAGAGGCTGGAGCTTGTTTTCAAAAGTGACTTGGTGCACTCAGGAACTTCGGCAAATTGATTCTCGGTTATAAATTGGTACACCCTTATGACTTAAATGCTTTTGCAAAGGGAAGCTGGGGTTCCTTAGGCATTTCAGGCATTTCTGACAGGATTGCCGATGTTATTTAGGTGCAAATATATCAGACCTCAGCTAGCACAGAAGAACTGGGAAAGTACCAAGTTTAATTTTCAAACTAAAATTTGAATGGAGGGATGTAAAGCTCAGAAAGCTTATGCTGGAAACTAAGACAGTTCGATCCTGAAAGTAGTGAGAATAGACATGAAACCCTTACGTTCTGTCTTGAGTGTAGTCTCAGTCTCAGTGACTGAGACACACTGCAGCGGCTGCTGCTCACCCCCGCTGAGGAACACTCACTGCAGCTGAAGGAAGCAACAGGACACAGTGACAAATAAGACACTGTTCTGTTACAGGACATTTATTTGAAGCTCTGGCATTTATACTGGGTACTTGCCTTTGCTGTAATAGGCTTCTCCTCTTTGTGGTTCCTAATGTGTTTTTATAAATATTTCTATTTTCTTTTTAAATCTTTAAAATATGCAAACAATACAGCATAGACTTGAAACTGCAATGTTGCATATAGCCATACTGAGTTACTCCCATTTGTCTTGAGTTTTGTCTGGGAATCCTATTAAATATCCTGAAATGGAGGTCAGGAGAGTTTTCTGCTCTGAAGCATTTTACTGTGTCACCTAAATGGGCTCTGCTCCTCAATCAAAATGCAATTGTTAATCATTTTCTGTTTCTCCGTCACGTTCACTGTGTGTTTTCCTTGCTGTTATTGTCTCATCAGAGAACGTTGCTCATAAATAGCTACTGGAATGCTGCTGGACGAAAGGTACATTAACAAAAAGGTATATTAGAAACAACCTTTAGCCCAACTGGGCAAATTAATCTCCCACAAAACGCTAGCAATTCCCTTGGAGTTAGAGCAGAGTTCATCAGTGCTATGTCTAATTGTCTTGGAGTGAGATTTACATCTGAACTCAAAGTGCACATTATCCTCCATTCTTAGAGAAAAGAAACAAGTTCGTTAGTCACCCAGTCTTACCGTGGAGAAAGCTATGAAGAACTACTTCACTGTAACCAGATTTATTTTTTCCTTTAGTTTCAAGGTTTTAATTACACTCCCATCTTTGTATCAGTTCACATCTATGGGGAGAAAGTAGCAGAGGTCGAGAAGAATAAGCACTGCCATAGTTATGTAGGCAAACAAGCAGTTCATTGAACTTAGGCTTCAAGATGAGAAATTTATTTTCAGATTTCTCCCTCCGCGTGCTTAAACTCGCTTCCGATGTTACAGGGCGCTCCTTTCGCTGTGGTCGGCAGGCTCCCGAAGCCGTGCGACAGCAGGAGCAGAAGCAGCGTGGCTGATGGCGGTGGGTCACTGCGGGCTGAGCGAGGGCAGCACGGGGCTCGTCGGCTGCGGTGGGATTGCATCAGGCGTGAGCCAGGCAGGAGCTTGTCCCCACATCTTCTGGGATTATATCTTTTTAATCCGTGTGGTTAGATGGTGATGGGATGCCAGCCCCTCGGTTGTGATGCAGAGATCATTTGATTTTTCAGCGATGCACATACTTCACCGTGGTCCTCGGTGTGTTTTTGTAATTAGGCATATTTAACTGTGCCTTATTTTACTGCTGTAGGAAGAATCTCATTTGTCAGCAGTTTTAAGCTTTGCCAAATAAAGGCTTATTGGCAAACTGCATCGAGCACTCTGATAATAACCCAACTTTAGAAAACACACACCCTGCTGTGTTGTATTCAAGCCATGGTGCTGTTGAAATTAAAAGGGGAGACAATGCCTGCTTTCAAAAACTGGAGGTTCTTTGTATTCTAATAAAAGCCTAAATTAATGTTTTAAAAGGTTATTGCTATTTTTTACCAGCTAGCTGGCACTGTGTATAAATCTTATTTAGGCAAGGTCCTACATTATTTCAGTGTTTTTAACACGTCAGCCAGTATCATACTGCCATGGATAATCAGTTCCTGAAATTCATTAGTCCAACCCGTTAAATCCCTTTTGTTTAGCTTTAATACCAGGGTATTTCATGTATTTGGGAATCTAGTATAGGATGTACATTCTAACACCAACAGGGACCACAAATATTTTTTACATAACCTAAAGGACGTAAGTTTGGCTTATGGCAAAATTAACCTTATCATTCCAGAGTTTCAGGTTGAGGTGTCCATGTGAGGTCCTTTTATAGAGCAGAGTAATAGGAACTATGTATAATTTAATCTCCTTGGCTTTTAATACATTTCCTTCAGCTTTTAAAGAGTGCTCTAGGAAATGGAAAAACACACAGTCAGCTATGAAATTCTATGACACTGATGCAGTCAGGCTATAAAATATTCTTTGCATCTTAATTGCATTTTATATAGCTGTATAACCTTGTGTAATTTCTAACTCTATAAATCCTAGCTTTGCATCCCGGGCTGGCAGCTCGGCGAGAGCGGCAGAGGAATGTTTCCCACAGTTCATTGTTCAGCTCAGTTGTGTGGGCAGAGCACAAACGTCAGGACTGTGCAGGGAACTTGCACTGAACTTTGCAAACTGCTATTTGCAGACAAAGAATTCTCCTTGTCCCCATGGATGAACCTGATCTCGCACGACGAGATCCGTATCTGAGCTCTCTCCAAAAGCGGTCGTGATTTGACAGCCAGGCGAATGGCGGAGCCTGTTTTGTGTAGCCTGCTTTACTTCAAGGTTTGGAGGACAGTTTGGGGGAGAAGCGAAGGTAGTTCTCCTGGCGTATAACTGCCAGAGCAAAGCAGAGCATGACAGAAGCCAAATACCTATCAGGTGAGAAATCAAGGCAAAGCCAGAATGACCTTTCAGGCACCGGCAACCATGTGAAACACGGACCTAATGCAAGCATGCCTGCAGTGATGCTGTTCCCTTCAACACGGCAGAGGCACTTGCCTGTACTTTCTGCCCTCTGATTGCCCTCTTCCAGCGAGAGCCCCATCCCCAGCCAGTGCTGGGCTCGCTGCCTTGTGCTCGCTTCCCCGCTGTAAAACAGGGGCTGAGGAAAGGAGACCCAAATACAGAGAAGGGAGACTGGTTTAGAAGTGAGGAAAACAGTGGGAGGATCATAAAGTAATGATGAATGTGGTCTGTTCAACTCTGTAGCTTATTTCTAATATTAGAAGGTTTTTAGAATGGATAGACAGAGACATAACAGGATCCAGTGGCTGAAAACTGAAGCTGGATAAATTTAGATTAGAAATAATGCTCTGTCTACACTGCAGATTGCAGCTCGGTGTTGAGATACATGAACGTTAACTGAGCTAATTCAGAGAGCAAAAGCCGTCCAACGGCAGCGGCAGGGAGATCCCAGATTGATTTAGCTCAGAAGAACAAACAAGCCTGCCCAGAGGTCTGGGCTACTGCAGCCCAGCCATTCCCAGCTGTCCAGTGAGCGCTTAACCTCACCGGACGTCCCAGTGCTTGACCCATGATCTGCAGTGGAGGCATCGCCCGTGTCAGAGTCCTCAAGAGCGAGCATAGGGAATATTGCAACATCTCATCGGGGAACACTGAAATTAGTGATTGGCATGCTCTCGCCTCACACGTAGATGTGGACAGATTTTGCATTAAGGTCCACATCTGGCTTTAGGAATTCTGTGTGGCTGCTTAAAGTGGATGTTGTTGAGGACCTGCTGAGAAGTACTCAGGGAGGTCAACTTATTCACGTAGTTGAAAGTTTCTGCTAAACCAGCTGAAACTCAGAATTTCCATGTCATGGTGAATTTTGATAGTTTAGCACTTGGCTTCATTTTACTTCAGAAGACTTTTGTTTCTTGTAGCACTGAAATTCCGTAATGCTTTTTTCTTTGGAAATACTTTCCACAATTTATAGTAGTTTTGACAAATCGGCATTTCTGCAATGGAAAAACCATTTTGACTGAAAATTTCCAGCTCCCCATCCCATAGTTTCAGTCAAACCTCACGGGTTAACCTCCGTGAAGTTCCACAGGACCACTCTCTGCAGGAGGGACTTTTACAGCCTCTTTTAGAGAAGAAAAATAAAGAGGAACTGTCTTTGGCCCAAAGGGATTAATTGGTACCCTTATTTCATTAGGTTATTTAAAGCAAAGATCTCATTAAATTTTCATTGGAATAATGTTAGACACAGTCTGTAAGCTGCAGCTGTTGGGAAGAAGTGAGAGGTCAGCAAATTACCAGATGATAACAAAAAATAGTATTGAAGTCTGAGAGAGCGAGAGTGGAGGGAGAATAAAAATGCAGACTGGAGATTTGGGACCTTTCAGTTCTCCGTTTTTATATTTGTTGGATATGTAGGCACTGATGTGCCATTTGCTCTGTGTAAAATCTGTTGAGCTAAGGAGGCTTTCAGAAGCTGAGGAGACCTCACAAGCCTGGAGTGTCAGAATAAGACTAGGTTGTTCTTGTGGTTCATCGCTGAGGCTGTTTGGTTCTCTCTGGCCTAATTAGCTGCTGTGTCAGGGATGATTTATGTTCTCTTAGTTCACCCAGTTGAAACTGCTCCACATACATTGTGCAGCACTAATGGATTAGTCTTGGCACCCCCAAAGTGACCGCGTGCACATCGGGGTGAGACCAGGACAGCATGGCAGCACAGGGAGGAGAGCGGCATAAACCTGAACTCCCCATCCCTTGCATGACTTGAGCCTTCATGTTTCTGAAGCTGGTTTTTGGTGTTTATTTTGTGTTAGACATCTGGAAATTCAATTAGAAAGCATTTACATTAGGTTAGCCTGAGGAAGGGGTGAATGATGGTTACCGCCTTGTTGGTTTTGGTTAGTTTTGGCCCACTTTCTGTGCTGTTCGGACCTGTGTAAAGCCGTGTTTGCACTGAGGAGTTCAGACTCCATACAAACAGCCTTCTTGGGCCACTGTTGCCGTGAGGTGACAGGTCCACAACGCAGGTCCTTTGCCTTCGAGGGAATGCTCAGTCTGCACTGAAGCTGTAGGACACGCTGGCCAGAGCGCATGGCTGGCAGCCAGGATGACGGAGTCCCCATCGCAATCCCATGGCCCCATCCCTCTCCTTTCCTGTGTCCTCCTTCCCCTCCTCGTCCTCTGTGGTGATCTGGGTTGTGCTCAGCCTGTCTCAGAGGGTCAACCAAGCTCTGGGCCCACCTGCCCAGGGCCAAGGCACCCAAATGCATCCACACGTGGGACTGGCTGCTGGTCTCTCTCATACCCTGTTCCTAGGGGCTTACACAAATAAGAACAGGGACAGTTTGCGTTTGTGAAGATTTAGGAAAAAAAAGGTTCAAAATGCTAAGCAGTTTCAGCATCATCTGCCAGCAATGCTTGCAGTAAATAAAGTGAAGTAGCTTATCATAAAACAAAATATTTGCTAGAAACATCAGTTTTTACACCCTTCGATTTAAAGTTTAATTGATTGTTCTTTCTTTCTGGGACAGGAAAGCTAACGGTGTCATATGCTGATACCACTAAGTGGACTTAATGCTCAGCTGCTGCAGCCAAGGAGGGCTCTGCTTCTTTCCCTTCCCCTGCCCGTGCCCCCTGCCGCTCCCCGGCTGCTGGCACCGACAGTTTTCTGACCCCACCAGCAAACCTGTTCAGAAAGCTGAATCAGCAGAAAACTAACCCTACAGGAATGAGCAGAGAGCCGTCAGCTGGGTCAGATCTCCAACCCAGCTCATCAGAGGTCAGAAAAATGCCAGTGCGCAAGGGAGGGTGGGAGTAGAGGAGCAAGAACATTTTCAGTGGCGGCTATCATTTAAATCACAATAGTTTCCCTACAGAGCCACAACCTAAGACTTGAAAATGCCAAGATGGGTATCCTGCTTTTGCTAAGCCTCCTGAACTGTCCGTCAGTTCCCACCCTAACCGCCGGGACATCCTACATGATCTTCTGCAAGCTCCTTGCCTGCAAGCCCTTGCAGCCACCAGCACATCAGCAGATCCAGTCCACAAGAATTGCTGGCTGGGGGAATACTCCTATTTCAACTTCCTTTTATGTATAATTACTTTGCATTGCAAACACTGATTGTGTTTTTCCCTGGAGATTATAAATCCTAACAAAGTACACTGAAATCATCGAGCTCTTTCAGTTAGCAGTTCCTGGCCAAAAGAATTTTGCTTTTTTTCTGTAAGTGAGGTTACAATCAGGGCTTGAAATTTGGCAACTGCTGAAGACCTGTGTAGTATCACTGTAAAAGGAATAAAGTAGTCATCAAGAAAAGGCAGGAAAATCTGACCTAGATCAACCAACACCTCTTCCGCAGCCTGTACATACATAGAACTCAGACCCTCGATTAGGTTACCACAGCTTCACTAATTGTGCTCCTCTGATTGTGGGTGGTAGCTGTCCAAGCGCACACTCTCAGTTCCCAACAGATACATGGAAATGTGACTTAGCGTAACCCGCTGTCATTGGAGTCTAGTTTAGTTTACGATTTTTTGAGTTATATCCCATTTGCTAGAGACTGCGAACACATGTGCGCACACACAAACACACACGCGTGGACTGAGCTGGCGCATGCCCACGTGTCAAGCTGCGGGAGCTGCATTATGAGTCTGAACTCATATGGATATATTCTACTGGGGGAGAACCAGCATATCTGTCCTGGGTCTAACAAAACTGAAGGAACTGCTCCTGAATTTAATTTTGCCATCTCAGCCTGTTTCTTTTATGACAGAGGAAGGTGGGGACTGACTTTATTAGTCTGTAGGTTGCTGCGTGGGGTACCGCAGATGGGTGAGAAAGCCCTGCAGCCACATGGACAGAACCAGAATGGACCTTAATGGCTCAATTCAGACAAATCAGTCTACGGGTCGAGTGTGATGTATATGTACATATATATTGATCTTCATGAATCTACCAATGAACTTGTATCGGCAGAGGGTCGAATTCTTGGCTGAGTTATAATGAAGTGCAATTCCATTAATTTCAGCTGCTCCCTGTCATATCTGCACCTTTCTTGTGTGGTTGTTAATATCTTGGTTCTTCAGGAACAGGCTTGCTTGCTCTGTTGTCTTTGAAACAATCCTTGTCCTTGATGTCAGCTTAGTGTCACTTCAAGCGAAGCGGTGGGATTTGCAGGCTAACACAGAGTGTATATGCAGAAATACATACACGTGCTCAGTATGTGTAGGCTCCCACAGCTCACCAGAAAACCTTTCTTCTACTGGTCCATCACACGATCTATACTTGCCTCTCTTCTAGGTTTTTTAGTATGTTTATTTTTAGTATGTTCGAACAGATAGAGCTTATTTCTATGCTCAGGGTTTAGGTTGTATCTCAGAAGCTTCGTACACGGGACTGGAGATAGTCCAGCTAGAGAAGTAAGAATGCCTTTGTCCAAAGTTCCTTCGTGTTTGCTTCTCTAGTAGTTGCATGGCCAGAGCCATCATCTGGACAAGCCATATGCACAGATCTTCAATTTCCACGTAGACGGTGAACTGGCAGTTTTTTAAGGCCAGGTGTGTGCTGTGGGAGCGGTGGCCTCCACAGGGCTGCCCCATCCCTGGTCCCCCACAGTGCGGGGTGCAGAGGGCTCTGCCCACCACGGGGAAGCCAACCAAAGGGCAGATCTGACATTTGCCTCTGCTGCTTTTTCCCCTGATGGAGAAAACATGAGTTTCATGAGTCAGTTCGTCAGTGTTGCCAACCTTGGTCACTCATAAATCATTAACTGGGCATGCAGAATCATGTCATTTGGGGCTGTTAGGGCTGTTGAGTTCAACTCTGTATCTTTTGCCTCCCAGGTTGTAGGAGCTTTGAGTGCCTTTCTTTCACAGTTCCCGGTTTAAATGGGCAGTAGTTCCACTTTCAGCAGCAGTCTCAGCTGGGCTGTATCTTCAAATGTAAGGCAGCAAATTGGGATAGATACGTAGGCGGCAGCTTGAGATTTCTTCAGCCACATTTTGAACTCCTGGCTATTTTTCTGCTCCCAAGCCAGGCTTATGAAAGGTTTGGGTTTAGAACCAACCTATACACATTATAAAAAGACATCCTGAGCAGAGTTTATGTGGTTGCTCGTATGTTGCCATCAGCCAGAACACCAAAAACCCCTACTTGCTGTGCTTGTAAATAGCATTAGAATTGCCATTTTGCCATTTTGCTACTATGAATCATTAGACTCCAGCAATGTAATGCCCATTAGATCATCTAGTTCAGCTCCTGATCCATGTCAGATTGTTCTCTACAAATATTTTCCTCGTACGAGGTCTTGCATTCAGTTTACTACGTTGTAGATTTTCCACTGCTTCCCTTGGAAAAGAGTGGATCAAGAATACTAGGAAACATCAAATCACATTGAATATGTCATTCCAGACTGTAAACAAACAAGGCTAAAAATAATTTGAGGACCATGTACAGTGGAAAACTTCCACTTCCAAAAAACAACCAAACAGCTATTCTAAGGGAGCCCTTACATATCCTTGTACAGTTGTAGGTTTTTCTTTGTCAGAGATTTTTATTTAAAATATAAGGCAAGAAAGAATATGCTAGAAGCTCAGAATAGCGGTTTCTTTTGGAGAGATAGCAAATGCAGCCAACTTGTAGTTCTGCTGCTTGTTTACATGTCACCCTCCCTTATTGGCAAATAATTATAAGCAGAATCAAATGATAGATATGTGCTGTGCTGAATTCCACTGCTCTGATTTAGTTACACTAAACATGAAGGTTTTGAGTCTGATTTTTAAAACTGTCAGGCGCCAAATGGCATGCTTCACATTAGCCTGGAGTTCTGTACCTCATTTGCATTCAGTTATGCAAATTAAACATTTGACTTGAGTAATCACACACAAATCAGCATGTCTGATCATTTGCACACATGCTTATTCACTTCATTTACTCAAATAAAATATATACTCAAACTAAATAGACAGCTTACTCCCTAACCATTTTACTAACCAGTTTCAGGATTTCTGAGGCTGATAATGTTGTTTCTTAATAGGGCAGCTGCAAGCAGCTAATAATATAGGCATCCTTTAATAAATTTTCCCTTGTGCATTTTTGCATGCCGTTGGAATCTGCTAGTGATGGACATAAGGTTGCCTGAATGCATGGAAAGTCGAACGCATGGAAAGCCAAATGCATGGAAGTGGACTAAAGCTGACCTTCAGTTGAATTCTTGACTGTTGGTATGCTAAAAGCAAGTAGAAAAAAATAACCCTGAGGACTAGTTAAGCATGCTTGTAGAACATAACCTGATTTGGACAGCTTAGGCAAAAAAATGTATCTACACATCTATGCTAGTTAGAAATGTGCAAATTTAGCGTTTTCCTGAAGTAAAATAAGCAAAAAATAAAATTACTTCTCTACCTAAATATTAATTCTGTCAGTAGCATTCCTCTATTCCAGGAGATTGCAATAATATGGATTGCTATCTGATGAAAGAAGATCAGCTTTTGGAAGAAATGTGAAATTATTTAGCAAGTGAAGCAGAAAGTGGGGGTTCAAAATATTTCAAATACATTCAGTTCTTCAGGGAAAAGTGGCTGTTGGCAGAGGCACAGAAAACTGCCTTGATACACTAATGTTCAGCAAATATCTTGTCTATGAAAAATGCATTTGATAAGCAAGGTCTTTTGAAATTAAAATGGCTTTATTATTTCTTTGTGTGCAAAATTGGAATGTAACCAGTTCCTGTAAATCAGATAAATAAGCAGTTTAGGAATTAATCCTAAAAAAAAAAGATCCAAAGAAAATAATACTGTTCTCCTGAGGTTGCCATAGGGCATACTGGAGCTGCCCACGCAGGTGGGGCAGTACCAATGCTGCCTGCCTGCATGGTGAACGCTGAAGAATGCTGAAGGACGTTTGCCATAGGTAGACCATTTCTTGTGTTATATTCAAAACTGTTCAGGTAGATGAGGAAGGCTCTAACACATTAACTGAAAGGAGCTCTGTACTGGATTATAGAAAGTGGAAGTCCCTCCTAAGCTGTAATGGTGCTGAAATCTCTGCTGCTGTGTATACGCTAGGATGCTTTGGGGCGTATTCATAAACCCTTGGTACCCAAGGAAATGGACTCTCAGAAGCATCAGCCGTTGTTTTCAGGCACCATCATGAGGTTATTTGTTGCTTAAGATAACCCATGTGCATCCCTCTTGTTCGGGTACATTAAGCCCACGGTGGTCAAGATGGCCTGATTCTGGCCAGAATAACCCATGGTCAGGAGAGGAGCTGCCAGGGTCTATGCAAGGCATCTTTACTCACTAATAGACTCTTTCCCAAAAGGTCCATGATGGTCATGGCAGTGACAGTCGGCCCAAGAAACAGGGCCGTCTCCCCAGCATCCACCCATGCCGTGCCATGCACCCGCGTGGAGAGCCTGATGCTGCAGGGAACATTTAGAAGGCCTCAAATGATAAAAAAACATAGCGTATGAAGCAAGCCTTCGAGGCAGCTTTCATTGGCAGGAGTCACGCCAGCCACGAGCACTGCTTGACGTCGGAGGAGGCTGCGAAGCTGCCTGGCGAGAGGCATGCCCCGTGACCTCAGACTAAACAGCCTTTTTACAAACAATGCGGGCCAGAGATAAGTTTTGCTTTGTTTTGGCCCCCGCATTAATTGCGATTAAAAATAGAGCCCTCAGCAGCGACAGGGAGCAAAACAACTGTGGCATAGTTAGCTTTATCAGGAGAAACCGGGAGCGCGAAGGATGAAAACATGAGGCAAGAGGAGAGATCTGGGCTAGAAAAATGATGTCAGGTCCAAGGACTGGGTCAGGCTGGACCTCCTGTCCCCTTGCGGGTTGATCTACTTGCTCATTTTCAGTGCAGAACAATAATATGTTTTCCTCCATGCCTAGTGATTAAATGAAAGTTTTAACCTGTCGGTATTTAGTGGCTGAAGATGGCAAACCTGCTCTTAGATGACCCTTTCCTGCTTCCAGCTCAGGATTACACAACTACAACTAAATCATTTGGTGTTCTCAAAACTTAAGTGCTGGAAGTAAAACCTGAGCCACACTGAGATTTCTGATAACAACATATCCATCGGTTTCAATGGATTTCACCCAAGGGAAGTAACATTCCCGCTTATTCTGAAGGTTGTGGCTGAGTTGGTCATGGAAAGGTGAAGACTGCAGCACTGTGGACTCAGCCTCGGAGCTGCGCAGGCAGATGCTTCAGACAGACCAGTGCTTATGTTCTCTAGTGACTTGTTTCAACACTGCCATGGATAAATTTGGGCTTAGTGATCAGAGAGGAGTTTGGAGGCTTTCTTCTAAATAGTATGGAACAGAATCACCAATGTCTGCACAAACAGATCCCTCCATTAGCATTCATTAGTCTTTGTTATACTACACCAGCACACAATGATCTCTACCACATGAAAGCTCCATTTTCCTGGCTGTTACATGAACATATATAGAACAAATTACATTTGCAGGCCAGGAGACATGAGACCTTAAAAAATTTCTTGTATTCCTTCCCAATGTATTTTCTAAATGCTTACCCCCAAAGTGAAAGAAGTTTGAGATGGACAGAGCTAGCAAAAAAAAGCGATTTTTATTTTAATTTGATTTCATACTCAGATAAAAATGTTGTGATTTAAGTATCAGAGCAAGCACAAATAAGAAGTCTGGAACAACTAAGACGAAAGATTTGTCTGGTTCTGTATCTGGTCACTCTTAATGGTCATTAATGGAACAGCATAATAACCAGTTAAGCATACTTTGGCCTTTCCCAGGATGCTCTCCCAGCCTCCAGCCATCCTTGGTGACGCATCAGTAAATGGTGTATTTGCATTTAATAGCTTGAATGGATTTTTCTTAAATGAATTTATCTTGTTGCTTTCTGAACCCATTTAAACTTTCATCTTGCTAAAAATAGCTCCATATCTGTGCCTCACATAAGGACCTCCTTGTCTGCTTTTACATGATGGCCTCCAACTCTTGCTTTAGAAGATTCATCAATCTCTGTTCACTTCCTCCATGCAACATGTTTTATACATTTGCATCATATTCCTCCCTCAATTTTTCCTTTCCTGGGCTGAAAAATCTTAGTCTGTTTAACTGGTTCCTCTATGGAAGCTGGTTTTTTTCCCCTTTGACTGTCCTTTTTGCCCTTCTATGTATATTTTTCTTTCTAGTGTGTTTTTTTTGAGACAGGGGGTAGATTTAAACAGTGCCAGCATGACCTGTCTTTGCTTTGCTCTCTATTCCTTCGCTGGCATTCGGCTTGCTGTCAGAACTGCGCTGTCTGTTCTGACCTTGGGATCTGATTCCCAAGGAGTAAGACAGAGTTTAGGGCTCATCACTGTATGTAGAGTAAGGACTTTTTGCCATGTGCTGGATTTTATATTTGTCTATACTGAATTTCATCTGCTCTTCTGTCACCTAGATGCTGGTAATCTCTCTTCATTGTGAGAACTGATAATTTGTTCTTATCCTTCCGTTCCACCTTTTCACTAGCGATGTATGAATGTGAAGAGCTTCCCTCTTACCCCACAACAGCTTCGTTCTTTATGTATCTCCAACAAGTGGTCTTGCTGAGCGCCTTTGGGCACAAGCTTTCCAGTTAAGCTATGCCAACCGAATTCTTCTTGTTCACGTGCTTGTTGTCTCCTTCAAAAAACCTTACTAGAGTTGTGAAGTACAATTTTCCTCTGCAAAAGCTGAGCTGGACTTCTCCAATATACCCTATTTATCCAGGTGTCGCCTAAAGCTATTCTTGAGAAATTTTTATGTATACATTTTGCCTGATATAAGCATTTTCCCTAGAACCTTTCTAAAAATTGGTGCCATATTTGCCACCTTCTAGTTTTCTGATGCCAAGATCACTTTCAGCCAAAAGTTGCACACTGTAGTTGGCAGTTCAGCTGAATTAAGATAAAAATAAAAAAAAATATAGATCTTTTCTTCTTCCTCTGGAAAAGAGTTTAGTTTTGCAGATGCTGAATGACCTGGCATTTTAGTTTGCTGATAATGTCAACCCATAACATTTAGTGATTATCTGTTAGTTTATCTTTTCACTGCTTGAGAAATATTGTGATGAAGGACACTTGGCCAGTCAGCGAGCAGAGAGGCTGACTTGTGCTGAGAGCACTGGGAAACCTGAAATGAAGTGATGAACACAAAAAAGGGACAGTAAGCCTGAAACAAAGTTAAATAAAAACTAGCATAAAATAAAAAACTTGGAAAGAGGCAAAATAAAGCACTCAGTTTTATTTTGAATCATTCTCAACATTTTTCCATTTCAAAGAGGTCACTCTTCTCGGTTAGAATGCATCTTTGCTGTAAATGCTTCTGCCGCTGCTAGAAGTGAGCTTGTAAGAAAGCAGCATGTTCAGCAGTATCTGTTACTCATCGGGGATATTGTGTATTTAAACTGACGTAGGACTGTGCTACAGAGGCTGGAAACATTAAATAACGTGCAAGTTCGTGTTTCCTTGTGAACATAATTGCAGCAGATGCAATTTGCCAAGTTTTTCTTAACAAAGGCAATGACCTTAGTTTACTACATTGTATGAATGTATTCAGGCTTTGGCACTGGCGTATACCACATTCCCTTTCTTTCATCTACAGTTTTGCCTATTGTTTAACACATTTTATTTACTTCAGACCCAAAAGAACCGGCACAAACTACCTGCTCCACCAGACATATTGATTAGGCTGATATTGAATTACAGTTCCTTGTTTTAAGAAGTTTTGTCAGCGTGCAACCCTGCGGAGCGTTGTTTATGAAATAAGGCTGTTACAAGGTCTAAGGACTAGGGGCCCTGTGGGACGGTAAATAGCATTGCAGACCATATACTGTTAATTATTTAACGTGTCTTCAGATGAGTGATTTGAACGGAACTGTCTCATCTTTCACAGCTAAATAGTGAAGATGACTCAAAAGCTTTTATGGTCCAAATCATCCAGGGTAATTTACCTCTGAAAACTGAGATGGTAAAGAAACAGAAAAAAAAGCATAGTTTCATACAGATTTGAGTCATTGTCCTTTTACATTCCCTTTTTTTACCTAGCACAACATACCCAGCTCCTTCTCCTATGTCCTATATAATCCTCACCAGGCAAAAGCTGTCAGATGCGAGCTGGGTCAATTTTTACTGTGCCAGCCTCTGCTGAACAAGTATGGCTGGGTTCAACCAGCGCCTCCCTTGTCTGCGCCCCAGGCTGGATGCTCTCCTCTGCCCAGCTGCCAGTTTTCATACAATGTGTAAGAGCTTTCCTTCTCTGTGACTGCTGACAGTCTGTCAGATCTGACTGGAATTGGCTCAGTGTTGGCAGGGTGAGGAGGGAAGTGGTACGGGGCCAAAGACCCTGAGCAACCAAAACTTCAATGGCATGGTGCTCTTCCATGCTTATTGTCTCTGGAAATTAAATGTCTCCTGTGACAATCATCCAGCCAGGAACGTGCTATTTTAATATAAACGTCATGCTTAAAAATAGGTCATAACATGGGTGCATCTTGTAAAGGTTCACTAGTGACAAACAACTTCACATGTGAGCTGCTCCTTAAAACATGAG
Organism: Opisthocomus hoazin; assembly: GCF_030867145.1. Classification (NCBI taxonomy): domain Eukaryota; kingdom Metazoa; phylum Chordata; class Aves; order Opisthocomiformes; family Opisthocomidae; genus Opisthocomus; species Opisthocomus hoazin. The sequence continues at coordinate 15,777,163 of NC_134414.1, read as the reverse complement.
GGCAGCAAAGACTTGCCTCCACAAGACAGAGGAACAACCTCTCTGAGCCTTCCATGCTTCATTCATCCTTTCTTTCTTCTGTAGTTCTACAGGATCTTGCTGCAGATCTCTTCATTCAGTGTTTTCTGTTCTCTAATACTCCTCAGACCAAATCATCCACTGTCAGTTTTTGTCACTCTCTTCTTCCTTGTTCCCGCAGATAGGTAATTTCCTTCTTTTTCCGTGTCCTTTAGACTGTTCCTTTCCTTCCTCATCCAACCTTCCCATCATCTTCTCTTTTCTCTCTATCTGCTTTTCTACCCCTGTCTTGTTGCCTTCTCATCCTCATCTCCCTGCTTCATAATTTATTCTTTTATTCTCTGTCCCCTGTTTCTCTTTGCTATCTTTTACTTGAATTGCACCATGCTACCTGACTCACACCTTCTAAAATGCATGTCAACCATATTGGTCAGAAAGGGAAGTAAAGGCAAGCAGGACTGCTTGAGTGGGCACCTTATACCTCAGCCTCAGATCTTCCAGAGGAGTTTAGACAGCTGCTCAGCTTTAACACTTCATGCCCATTGATTCTGAGTAGGGGCCTGAGTCTCTGGTCCCAGGTCAGCAATGTTATCCATCCCACACTGCAGCCCCTTAGCAAGACCCAGCAACGTAGTCTCACAAAATTTCAGCTGTTAATGACAGAAGTGGCCAATGTACGTGGTCACTTTTTACCGTGCTCACATCACCTACTTCCTAATTAAATTGCAGTTGTGTCGAGTGGGGGGATGTACTTATGCCTGAAACCATGATAAAAAACTGCTGGGGGAAGAGGTCAAGAGGAGAAAAGGACAGAGTAATATGGAAACATAGGCATCATGGTGACTGGTGGACTGCCAGTTTGTGGATTGCCCAACTTCACCAGGTTCTCAGGAGAATGAAGTCTCTATGCACATTCTTCTCTCTTTTGCTCTCTCCAGTGCTGCAGCAAGGAGAACTGCAGGAAACTGTGAGTAGGAAGGCAGATTTTCCAGTTGCCTTTGTAGGAATGGCCCACTTAACAGATGATACAATCAGGGTATTTACTCTTTTTTTGCTGCTTCCAGTAAGGGATACTCAAAAGCAAAATGCCCATTCATTGAGATGCCCAGTGTCCAAACCGGCTGGCACAAAGCAGCTAATCTTGTCCCCAGCAATCCTATTTGTTCAGGTGCAAAGCTAGAGCCTGCAGTAGCTACCAAGCTAAATACAGATGCAGGGGCCTAAAAAAAGAAGAAAAAAAAGGAGAGAAAGAAAGAAAGAAAGAAAGAAGGCCATTTCAGACAAGCCATAGTGAGCCCAAGCAAGTTTCAAGTAAATTAATTGTGGAACAGCACAGTGTACAATTTTGGCCTCCTAAAATGGAACATATTCCTTATAAAATGGGCATGCTGTGCAGCTCTCTGACATTTCCAAGTGAAACAATAGGACCACTAGAATGGAAAGTCTGCAGGAAGGGCAGACAAGGAAAGGAAGTTTAGGTTGAACAAAGGTTTAGTTCATTTTTACAGCCCTAGAGGAAGAGCAGTGCTGTACAGAAGCTGTTAATGATGGGCTGGATTGGACGGCCAAAACCAGTGCCAAGATCTAAATGTGGTTTTACTCCAAACTCCTCCCCAGCTGTCCTGATACCCCGCAGAATTTCCAGCTGGTGTGAACCCCACGGGCTTCTTGGACCAGCAAAAAAAAAACGAGGGGGGGGGGAGCAATCCTGTCCGTGGTTTGCACACTGCCTGCTTGCTTGATAAATGCAATTCACTTGCATGAAATAGCAAATCATTAAGCTTTGGCTGACAAACTTGCGAGTTGACCTAAACTCTTGGGTTGTAGGAAGGAACTGTGCTGTGCTGAGGGCTTGCTCAGGTAGCTATGGCAACTCTGATTCTCCATTAGGCTTTGAACGAACTGTTCTTAAGTGAAAACAGCCTCAGCCTACCATCGCTGTTTAATAAATAATCCGCCAGTAGAGGAGAATTCAGGTTCGGAGAAGCTGTGCTTTCTTTCAACTAAGAGCTGGAAAATACAAAAGTAAAATTCAGCAAAGCCGTTTGCAGAGTTTCCATGACATTACTTTGTTCCTCCAGCATGTAAGCAAATCCCTCAGGCACACCGTGGGGCTTGGCAGAGGGGTCCGGGGCCGAGGGACCCACTCCTCACTGCTGGGTACCCAGCAGGTAAATGCAGAATTGGAGCTCACAAACTGCGTTTGCTTGTAATCTCCCTGTTGTGCTTGAAGTAATTTCTAAGCTGTGTGTCATCATTTTAGATCTACACAAGCAAAATGAGACATTTCTTTGTATTAAGCAGTAAGGGAGAGACAAGGAGAGAAACCTTTTGAAATTGCTCATTCAGGACTGGCAGGGTGAGATTCAACCTGCTTAGTTCTGTGATATGTCAAAGTGCATCGAGGTCAGAAAAGAACACTGCACAGTTCCTGAGTGGGAATGATGTTTACAGGCTTTTCTTTTACAAGTTTGGATTCTGCCAGGGACATTACATGAGAACTTACAATTTGTTCTTTATAACTAAGAGCCGTTTTGAATAGTAGCCAGACAGTCTGGGCCAGGTTCTTCCTTTAGGCTGTAATGCAGCAAGGACCAGCCTCGGGGCCCGAAGTGAGTTTTCTGTTGCCTTCAGTTGAAGTTGGTCTAATTTGGCATCTCACAGGCATGAAGGTGGGCCACCTTGGTCAACAGTGGCCTTGTTTCTCCTGCCTCTCTCTGCAGTAGGGTGAAGGAGGGAGCGGCTTTGCCCTGCTGCTCAAGCTTGACCACGCCCTTTGAAGCCTGAGGCATCTCTTCCAGTATGTGTTTTGTGCATGGGTGGATGACCTCTCCTTCGCAAGGTAGGGTGGGCATCACAGCATATCCAGAAGTGTTGTCTTATGAATAGAAGAAAGCTTCTGGGGCCAGCTGAGCATCTTCCACCAAGAGAGAGAATAGGTCTTACAGATACCTACCAAGATCTAAGGTATCATACAGTTCTAAGCATTTCAAAACCTGCCTCAGGCCAGTCTCCTGATCAGCAAGGAGAGCTCTCACCCACCTGTGACCTCCTTTCCCTCCAGCCATGGGCATGCTCTCTGCAAGGCAAGTGAAGGCACTGAGGGCCACAGTGTGCCCTTTCTTCCCTCCCTGCCCTCTCACTGTGTGAATCCCATCCAAGTCTGCCTGCCAATATCCACTGGTCTCTGCCAGCATAAACAGTGGCAGAGGGCCACAGGGGCTGCAATTCCACTTATGAGGAGAGGAACAATAAGAGATCAGTTTGGTCCAGAAATTGTATGGAAGTGGCCAAAATAGAGGCGTGACCAAAGCAAAGAGAAGACCTACAGAAAAGATACCTTCATGGTCTCTCCAAAACGCTACAGAACTGTGGTAGGGTCACTTCTGCCTTCCCCAGCTCCACAGCCTGGATGGAAGACAGCAGTTCAGACCCTCTGAATGTGGTCCCAAAGGGATGCAAGGGTCCAGCTCCATCAAGGAGAGACGCCTTCAGCTTTGTCCATTGGGTGTCAAAACCTATCAGCAGTGCCAGGCAAGAATGGAACCTGGTCACCACCCCAGGGCAAGCTAGGGGCAATGCCCGCAGCAGGGCCAGAGTGAGTGGGATGGCTGAGGAGATGGGGGGAAATGAGTTCCCTACTCAAAACCCCAGATCTGGAAGATGTCTTCCACCTTGTCACATCTTTTTTCTCAGGATCTGCTGGATCCTGAGCTGAAGATTAAGGCTTTCAGGCTATGGACACTATCTGGTTATTGTCTATGAGACTAGAACGTGAAGTCATTAAAAATAACTCCTCTTGCCACTACTCAAACAACTCTGTAGGGTTGAGTGACTGTAACGCGACTGGGCCTTTTGTCATTCTGAGTGCTGCTATTATAAGGCTGCAGTTTTGAGATTTGTGGAGAGCTAATTCCCCTCCAAACTAAGGCCAGACCAGAGCCAGGGCCTCATGCATGTCTCAGGGAGAGCAGGGTGCGGTGGCCATGCCTGGGTCCTCTCCCAGCTGAGGCAGCCCCCAAGCCACCAGGCTTTGGGGGATGCTCTGCACTGGGGACGGCTGATCACCTTCCACCGGGAGACTTGCCTGGAGTGAAGAAGTGAAGGTTTATCACTGCAATCTATCAATGTTTGGGCAAAGTGTACCTTTGTAGGTGAGATAAAGTTTCCACTCCTGACTGAAAAAAGGAGGGAGACGAAAGGGAGGGAGGTTCAGAGCCTAAGAATCCTAATGCTTAGATGCCTTAATTAAAGGTGAACTTTTCCTTTGGGGTGGTTGTAGTTAGAGTAGCAGGCAGAGAGAGACCTGACAGCACAAGCTAAACAGAGAGAAAAAAAGGCTCTTTCTTTTTTTCTTTTTCTTTTTTTTTTTTTTTTTTGCCAAGCATTCGCTTTGGCCTCAGTCTGAAATGGCTTTGAAACTGCAGACACCTTCATGTAAATGTTCTTAATAAAGAAAAAAAAAGTAGACTGCAGGACATTTGTAATCCTTCTGATTTAGATGTTTTAATAATGTGTGAGTTTATCTTGGAAGATGGTGGCTGACCTGGAATTAAAAGTATGGCTCTGCCAACATAATACTGAGAGCCCAGACAGAAGACTTAAGTATGATAGTATAATATGTGTCTGTGTATATATATACACACACATATATACACATACATATGTGTGTGCTATGTAAACACATCTCTAAATAATCATAAACTCTCTTTAAAAATTATTTCGACCAAAATTAAGGTATAGAGAACATTTGATTGGCTCAGACACTACAGAGTGGTGCCCCATGATATACTCATTTCCTATTCTGGTGTGGTTAATTGGGTATTTCAGTTTAATTACCACAGTCAATAGTACTTTCAGTTGAGTGTCTTAAGTGTTCATTTAATTTACTGTAGATTTAATAAGGCAGTGGTTGTATGTTAAAGCTGTTAACCATCTGGATGGGCTGCAAAGCCCATCTCTACTCTTGGGTAGCTGGGGCCTGATCCAAGACACACTGATGTCTACAACAGCCTTTCTGTTGACTTCAGGAGCTCTAAACCGGGGCTCCTTGGAGAGCAAGGAGGTGGGCAAATGCCTTTGGCTGTGGGCTTCCTGGTGGAGTTGTGTGAGGGAGGTTATTTTAAGGTGCTGTTTCTTTTCTGTAGGCAATTTCATAAAGTGGTAATCGCAGGAAGAGCAACCTGTGACTCGGGGCTTGGTGATTATGAGCTATGAGACTGAGCCTTATGGGTTAGGATTTAAAGTCAAAATTCAAGAGGCTTCTCACAGCTTGGGTAAGGAGGCCGTGAGCTGGGTCACACCTAGGAATAATTAAAATAAACACACCAATTTGACAACCCTCATGCAACTGAGAGAGCTATCTTGCCCCTGTCACAAGGTCTGGAAGAGCTATTCATCCTCCCTCCACCTCCTGCGAGTCACTAGCTCATGCCGTGGGTCAGGAAATACGTGGTTCTTCAGGTCTGGAGATCACTAACACACTGGGGAGCCAAAAGGGGCAACCAGCAGATATCAGCATTGTCTCTCCTGATTTCAGGTGCTCTCTTAAGTGGGAGCGTGATTTGTTAAGGCAAAGGATTATATGGCATAGGGCTGTGATCATAAGGTCTGGACTTTATAGCCTGGGGACATGCCCATCCTATCTTCCTTCACAGTCCTGCTTGCTAGCGGGCTTTGGTAAAACAGTAAAAAAACCACAGTATTGGATGTTTTAGAGGTATGCTAGTGCCTAAAGGTGCTGGCAGGTACTTGATTTCCAGGAACACCTGGGTGAGGAGTGGCCATACATGACATGTACCAATATCCTCATGACACAGACCACGTGCCTTGGATGGATGAGAAGATCTGGGGAAATACGAGGGGGTTTTAGGCAGAGGATGAGTACCAGGTTCCACAGCTCTGCGTGGGATAAGCAGGAGGAGGGTATTTTGGGGGATCCTAGAGCACCCCATCAGTGCAGGCCATGGTGACCCCATGGCTTGCCTCTTCCTCCAGTCGATGACTAGGTTTATCCAGCAACCCCCAGTCACGTAAGGCCAGTTATGTGATGTTGTCCAGACGCAGGGCCATAGCTGGCTGGCTGGCGAGCTGCAGGCAACATAGGAACTGCAGGTTCTTTGGGGCTGCAGGCTCCCATGGCCCCCAGGCTTGAAGCCAGGCTGCGTTTAAAAATGAGGAGCAGAAACGTCGGCAGGAACAGGACTCCAGCACATGAAATCAAGTGGAGGGAAATTCTTCTGCTGCAGAAAGTAGGCAAAAGGCAACTGGAGATGAATAGGCTGCCTGACAGTTGGCAGACGCGCAGACTGTCTGCCATAGATGGTAATATAGGCACTGCAACTATTATGGCATCTAAAGTCAAAAAAGCAATAAAAAGCTTTAACCTCTTCTATCTGGGAAAACAAACAGTGGCTTCAGATGCAGATGGTGGAGAGAAGTCTTTGCGACGCTTGTGACAGGCAAATGGTCTAGAAAGCTCTGCCGAGCTGTGTTTGGGATTAAGGGCTAGGAACGCCTGGGTTCGTGCTCTGTTTGTACTAGCTACACAGCCAGTTTTAAAAATTATATTACCACTGTTATTATAATGATAGTCCTATCACTACTGTTATTTTCTTAACACATCAAGGGAGCCTGGACAGCCACTCTTTATTTCTTACGTTGAGTGCAAACGGCGTTTAGATTTTTGTGGAGATCAGACACCAGACGCATTCCTACATTCTTGTCCGATGTTCAATATTTTTCCATGAGTCAAGGAGAACAAGAATGGGCATATTGTGTAAATGCAAAACTCTGCCTTTTTAAACTGACACCATGGATTTCAGCCCTGCCTCTTTGTCTCTCTCCTCTGAGCAGGGGCTTTTCAGCCTGCCAGATTTTGTTACTTACTATCTTTGAAAACAGAGGGAGGGAAAAGTCAGCCCTTGTTAATTCATTGTCCCAGCTACCTAGCTAGCGGTGCTGTATCCTTAAGGACTGCTGGGGTTTCTTTGCTTTTCTGAGACGGTGAAGAGCTGCTGCTTTCCTGCCAGCTCCATTGTGTTCCCTTGGTGAAGGCCTGCGACACTAGAGGCACTTTAAAAAGAAGCGAGGAGTCTGTTGCAATAGGCATCCAACAAAAGTTCCTGCTGCAGTCCGCGCTTCCAGTAAACGCTGGTTTATAATCCAGATTTCAGGCTGCAGGCCTGGTTCTTAATAAAACACTGATACAGGTCAGCGTAGCTGCATCTGTTTACAGCAGCAGAAAATTTGGCTCACTGTCGCATCGGGCTCCAGTACAGATTCACAGAGAAGGATGTGCAGACAAGTATAAGCATATATGGGGTCCCCGGAATTTGAATTCCACTTGGGGAACGTGGCAAAACACTTTCCTGCCTCGATTTTTTAAAGTGCATGTGAAAGGTGCCTGTTTGATGACCTGAAGACTTAACTCCTCCGTGCCTGCCAGAGCAACAGCTGCCCTGGAGACTGCTCGGATTTGGTCCGTGTCCCAAGCAGGATTTCATGGCCTGCCTTTCCAAAGGCTTCGCCTAAGTACAGACCACCATAGACAGAAGTCTATGTGCAAACAGAGTAAGACTTTTTTTGTAGACAGAGATTTCTTTGAATTTTTGCAGATATTTTAGTAAGCTATAAAATGCATATTCCCACACCATAAATGAGAATAAATATATATCTACCAACGCAAGTCTAGTCCAAGTAATAAGCAAGCAAAGTTTCACTGAAGTGCTTTGACAAGCCTGTGTTTTTGGTCACTGTTTCTGAGAGTGGAAAGTTGGTGAGTGCCCTCTGAGCACATTTGACCCAGAGCTTCCTGGCTAAGGCTTATGAAAGAGAGGGGAGCATACGAAGGGCGAAAGGAACTAATTAGCACCAAGAATGATGTGATCATTTGTCCACTAGGAACCGGTCTGCTGCCTCCAGAGTTTCATATATAGCAGTTTGCTGTGCAGCCCTTCGACTGTAACGATTTCTAGGTACCATTAGCTGGTGCTGTAAAGGTGAAAGGTTTTGCATTAGTTATCAAAACAGAAAATTATTTTTTATCCAGTCTAGTATTTTCTAAATTATATCAGGATGCATATTTTGACACCTAAATAGATGCTTGCTTTTCAGAGGTGCTGAATGTGCATTGGTGTCTTTTGGAATTTATCTGGAAAACAGGGCTAGTTATTAATGCGTTTGACACTGTCTAAATGCATGAAGAGTATTTTTCAGAAAAATATATAAAGTCCTTGTCATGGAACCTTATAATCAAGGAGGGAGAAACAAAGTCCGGCAAAGTCCATTTAAAGACTTGGATACCTAAATGGACTTAAGATCAGGCTTAAGGAAAAGCGAAATTTAGCAACTCAGATTCATCTGATGCCGAATTAGTTTGCTTGGTCAACCCTTTGATTGTTTACGTCATTTAAAAGCTGCTGATCTGATGCTTTCCCTGCAGGAATCTGAATAGAAACAGATTGCCATTTCTTGGGTGCATTGTCACTTATGGCTTTCATCTCTTCCTCCTCCTTCAGCATATATATCTTTGACTTGGAGACAAGTCAAATTTATATATTTCCTCCACTCAGTCTACATTCAAAGTTTTCCAGTTACATACCAGATCTGTCTTAGAAGTGAACAACAAAAGGATGAGAGGCAAGGAACGCAAGTTGCTAACTAGATGTAAGGAAAAACAGGGGAGCTGGAATGGGGCCCAGGAGGGTTGTGGAGTCTTCATTCTTGGATGCGTTCGACACTTGCCTGGACAATGTCCTAAGGAATCTGATGTAACTTTGAAGGTAGCTCTGCTTTCAGCAGGGCCTGGACCACATGATATCTGGAGGTCCTTTCACAGCTGCATCATTTCATGATCCTAAAGGTCTTCTGAGGAACTCTTCGCTAAGACTTTACCACAATACTTTTATTTTCTTTCTGTGAATAATATGGTAAATGGACAAGTAGCAAATAAACTCTCTTTCTACTGCACTAGTGGTCTGCAGAGCTTGAATTTAAGAGACACAGCTATGGAGCTATATGACTGCAGAGGGTTTCCACTGCATGAGTCTTGGTGGGGACTTACTCCAGGTGCCTGGACTCTCTTATCCAAGCCAGCAGAGCAGTGGAACAGTTCTGCTTCTGGCCACATGTGGTGCCTCATTGACATGTAGGCTACAAAAATGATGCAGCACTGATGCAACAAAGATCAGTTACAGTTGAGGGAATCTGAAGAGTCCTGGGCTGAGCAATTTTCATTCTGTAGCCAAAGAAATGCTGTTTCTTGTGATGGTTGTGGTACCTGTGTCCAGTCTTGCAGGAGGGTGTCCCCTTGTCACAGTGTGTTGTGTTAGGAAGGAGAAGCTATTCCACTCTATTCCACTCAGTCATTGCCAAAAAGGGTTTTCTTCTCATTTTGAATTTTCAAAGCCAGCGATCACAATTGGCCCTAGAAACAGGCTCAAGGATGCTGTGGAGGAAAATATGACTTTAAGAATGACTCTTATCTTTGAGAGGCCTAGAACTGCTCATTTTTCAGTGCTGTTTCTATTTGCATGAATTCACTCAACAAGCAATCGGTGCACATACATAGGCAACACGGCATATAGGAAGCATCAATTGTAATGAATCCACTTCTGTCTCATTCACTGAAAACGAACACGAGGGCCAAAAATACCTGAAAGTTTTGTGGTGACCCTTCGTGGTTTCCCACCACAGGAGATGTAATGCATAGCTGGTGGGGATGGGCTCCTCTCCAGAACTGCCAGGAGCATCTTCATCAGCTGCTTAGCATCCGACTGTGTCTCGTGGGACTCAGTGATGAGTCTAGGACCAATGATCCCCTTGAAGAAAGCTGGAGTTGGGTTAAACGCATTCAGTACAAAGGCTGCTAGGAGGCTGGATGGTTGCAGAGATGTGAGCGTGCACAGCAGGGGATTGCACTGATGGCCTTAGTCACTGGCATTGCTGCTCCAAGCCACAAACCACAGTGTGTGCTCAGCAGCGGGGCCTTGCCTCAGAGGGGCAGGACAAAGGAGCTGAAAGGCTGTAGTGTGCGAACCGCGTCACTGTGTCCCTAGGGAGGTTTGCAAGTCCCGCCGTGGCACTGTCTCCCTGAGCCTCCCCACAGTCGATCGGAGGGTTGCTGAGGGCACGGCCATTGAGCCTGTCTCCCACAGATGGGCCAAGGCATGGCTCTCATGCTTGCTTTCCCTCTTTTACCGCTTCCCTGCACCAGGTTTTGTCTTCACATACTCAGCCTGCCTATTCAGTGACCAGTGTAACACTGTCCAATGCTACATTTTAAACCATGTGATGATGATGGCATGTGGTGCAGAATTACCAGCTCTGGAGACACAGGAACCCTATTGCAATGTCGTCTCCTTTTGCCAAAGCAAATCTCTTTGCTAAACCCAAGCTTTCGCTAGATGCCCTGTACTATCAAATATTCACTTTGCTAATCAGAGAAAAAGAAAACCAGAAAACTTATTTTCACTTTTTTTTGGAGACATCTCCATGCATTTGACTTATCTACTTGTGCAAACATCTTTCACTCATCCTCTTCTACTCCGTTTGTCATTTTTCACATCCCTTCTAAGCATGATCTTCTAAGCTTTTCAGTACCTGAATGATTGTGGGGTTTTTTAGCT